>NC_080020.1:199087694-200337694 GCF_030020395.1 Manis pentadactyla | reverse complement strand
TGATTCCTGTAAGCAGGCATTCTAATATATTTTTCACCTTAAAAACAAAAACAAAAACTCTAGACTCTACTTCTTCCAGCAATTCCCTTTTTTCCCCCCTTTACATAAAATTCCTGAAAAAAGTTACCCATACAGGTTTTTCCACTACTTCATCAGTTTGCATTCATTCTTGAACTTATTCAAGTCAGGCTTTTGTTTTGAACTTATTCAAATCAGGCTGCCATTCTACTTACCAGTACCTTTGTGTAGCCAAATACAGAGGTGAATATCCCTCCCAAGTCTATTTTACTGGATTTCCTCCTTTTTCCAACCTCTAAACATTGCAGAGCCCTGAGCTTCAGTCCTTGGGTTCCTCTGTCTCTACGTTGGCAGTCTCTAGTTTCATGACTTTGTATACTATCTGTGCAATCATGATGCTCAAATTCCTATCTCACTTCTCCTCTGAGGTCCAGTATCCAAAAAAAAATTCCCACTTGATTAATTAATAGCTGTCTGTGACCCAAACTGTTTCTCCCAGTCTCTCCTGTTTCATTTGGGCTATTCCATTCTTCTAATTCCTTGGAACAAAAACTGAAAAATTGCATTTTTTGCTTCTCCCTCACATAATGGATCCAGTCCACCAACAAGTCCTTTCAACTCCACCATCAAGACATACTGTATTTTTTAAAATTTAAGTATCATTGATATACAATCTTATGAAGGTTTCACATGAACAACATTGTGGTTTCAACATTCACCCATATTAACAAATCCTCAACACCTCCCCCCCGCCATTGCAGTCACTGTCTATCAGCATAGTAAGATGCTATAGAGTCACTACTAAGACATACTGTATTTCAAAACATTTCTTACCATCTGCATCTCCACCTCCCACCACTTTCCCCTTTCTCCGGTACTACTGGAATTGCCTCCCAACTGCTCAACGATAGTCTGTTTTCTACACAGCAACCAAAGTCAGATTTTTAAAATATAAATCTAATCGTTTTATTCCCCCAGTCAAAACTCTTTATGGCTTTTCCATCACACTTAAAAGAAAAATCCAGAGTCTTACCTGTGGTTGCATGAGATCCTACATGTGGCCTCTGCTCATTTCTCCACCCTCACCAACTTTGCTCCTCTTGGTGCCTCTTTCTACCCACAGTAGCCTTCCTGTGGTGTGTCCAACACCTAAAGTTTGTCTCCCAGATGTCATAGTCTCAGGTTTTACTTAATAATAACAGCATATCATTTATTGACCTCCTACTACAGGCTATTTATATATATAATTTTTCAACCTAACCATGACCCTCAACATAGATAATTATCATCCTTTCTCTACAAATGAAGAAACTGAGGCTCAGAGAAGTTAGGTAATTTGCCTAAAGTGGCAGAGTTGGGTAGTGGTAGAGCTGGGATTCACACAGATGTGTCTGGTTTTACAGTCTAAACTCTTTCCACTGTATTATATTACATCTTTGTGACCAGGATAGACTGGTATGAACCTAATGCCCTCAGTAAAATGTGACTTTTTTTTAGATTGTGTTTGTGTGTGGTGTCCTGGTGCTCATTATAAAGCTGCCTTAAAGCTTTTGACAGAGGTTGCTGAGGAAGTTGATCCTGTTTGTAAATCCTTGGATCTCCGAAAGAGAAGTGTGGGTGGGGGGGTACGGGGAGGGGGGCAGGGGTTGGGTGGGGGAGGAGGATGGTGTGCTGCATCTGACCACCTGAGTGATGGAGGCTGTAAGGCTGGGGATAGAAGCCCTGGGGGAACAGCTGCAGTGAAGGCTCTCTTTTGTCTCTGAATGCTAATAGTTCTGGATTCAAAATCTTTTCTCTCTTTGACTGGACCCAGAGGTAATAAAAAACTTACAGCATATAATTTGGCATTTTACTGGTATGGTAGGCTCACAAAATTTTGTTCTCCCTGACAAGGCTCAGATAATTCTATCAAAATAAATCTCTGAAAGAAAAAAGCTTTATTTTAAAGTCTATGAGAAGCCTTTTCAGGAACAAAAATAACACTTAAAACCGATATTCTGTGTATCTCCTTTTTCTTCTCTTTTTCAGAAGAAATTCTGCCCTTTCTGATAATAGAAAATAAAAAAATGTCATGGGTAAAAAACGTCAAATTTTGGCATGCCATAGAGAGTGGAAATTTCCTCCAACACTGTACTTTGAATTTTAAAGAGTTTGGGGCACAGGTTGTTCAGGAGTCAGATTTACACATCTACGTGTATTCTTTGCTGGTTCTCACGTCTGTAAAGGGTTCACAGTAATTGCTTTCATTCATCAGACCTTGACTGAGACCATATTAGGGTTCTCCAAAGAATCAGAAACTATAGGATACATATGTAGATATATATAAGAGGAGATTTATTATAGGAGTTGGCTCACAGGATCATGGAGGCCAGCAAGTCCCGCAAACAACTGTCTACAAACTGAAAAACCAGGAAAGCTGGTGGTATAATTCAGTCGAAATCTGAAGTCCTGAGAACCATGGGAACCAAGCCTAATCTGAATCCAAAGACCCAAGAATTGTGGGGGCTGATAATGTAAGTTCTGATCCAAGCCAAAAGGCTTGAGAACCAGGAACTCCAGCATCCAAGGGCAGAAGAAGATGGATGTCCCAGCTCAGGGAAAGAACAAATTCTTCCTTTCTCCACTTTTTTTTTCAAGTCGACCCCTTAGTGTATTGGATGATGCCAGCATTAGTGAGGTCAGTCTTCTTCACTCAGTGTACCAATTTAAAATACTAATCTTTTCAGGGAACACCATCATAGACACACAAGAAATAATGTTTTACCATCTATCTCAGCATCCCTTAGCCCAATCAAGTTGACATAAAATTAACTATCACAATAACCCTTCCAAGAACCAAGTATTTCAACATCTCCAAATGGTCTCTCTCTTGTTCACTTTCTCAAGTTTTATGAACACTTTTCTGTCCAAAATGTGCTTGATCAGACATGGCCAGTTTCCTGCAGGTGGACCACACAGAAAGGTTGAGTAGACAAGCTGAATTCTATATGTATCTCAGTAAAGCCACATTTACCGTGTGTTGTTCAATATTGTGCCAGGTGATATGAAGCCTATAGTGAGGAAAAGAAGAGACCAAAAACTCCCTTACTGAGAGTGTATTGTGTGCCAAATAATGAATATTGAATATATAATTTCATTACATAGGGTAAACATTATTCTTGATGGTTAGAGAAGAAATGAGGCTCCTAAAGGTTAAGTATCTCACTCAAGGTAGGGAATGCAGGAGGTAGAATTGAAATCAAGAATTGTCTGATCCTAAAACATATGTCCTTTCCAATGGCACTGACTTAAAGTTGAGATTCCCTTCCCAAGTGTGCTATGGTACAAGACAAAATGCCAGATTTTCCAAAAAATAAATTCCAAAGAAATTTAGAGAAGAGGAAAAACTGAAAATACTTGGGAGCAAGGAAGGTTTTGTGAGGGGGCAGGGTGGCAGCTGGGCCTTGAAATCTGGGTTGAGTTTTTGTGAGCAGAAAGGAAAGTCATAGCAGGTGAGGGGAAGTCCAATTTGGGAACCAGAATGAGCTAAGAAATAGAGGAGAATGACAGTGGCATGAGAGGAGTGAAGAGGCAATTTCTCTTACTGTTGCTGAGAGTATGTGCTGAAAGTGGAAGATAGGGCTGTGCAGGTATTATAAGACTGTAGAGTTCTTTCAAAGTCAGGTAGAGTTATAAATAAAGTTATGGGGAAGAATAAATAATCAATGTGCCTTCCAGAGTAGGAAATTTTGTGATAAACTGAAACATGGTAGAACTTTCAGTTCATGTGAATTCTCTATATACACTGGGATATGTAAGTCATACCTTTGTTCTGCAGTAGAGTCAAAATTAAAGTTACCTTTCAGATAGAACACAAAATACATACAACTATGACCATTTTGACATAAAAGTTCATAAGAATCTTCAACTGAACATCATCAGTCTCTGAGTTAAGAAACAACCATGTCTACTTAGCATAGTGATGTGTCAGCACCACGGACAGCGATGCCATGGCAACCTGTGGCATCTCCAGGCAGAGAAGTTTCGACTTGATGCAGTAGATTTGTCACAACAAACCAGTGGATGCAATCCTCCAGTGAACTTCAAAGACTGGTCTTTCTACCAAGTTTCCCTTTCTCTGGACTCCCACATGTACTCTCTTTAGAGACTTGCAATGTAGATGTGTTCATATGTGCCTGTGTACACACACACACAGAGAACTCAACACTTTTGGAAAATTAAAACCAATTCTTTTTACAAAGATTGAAGAATCTGGAAGAAGAAAATAGGGAGATTTTTAGTGGCACTTTTGCCCTTCTGAACTCAACTTTCCCTGAACACCAAGATGTGGAACTCAGTTGTCCAAGAAATGGAGCCCCCGAAGACCAGCCAGTTATCCCTCCTACTGGGGCCCAAGATAGAAAAGGACAAAAAGCTGCAGCGGCTGGGTGGTCTTGTTCTAAGACTGTATTTTGGTTTTTTTCCCAGTTCATAACTCTCATCTGCAAACTTCTTAATCAGGCTTAGCTTGAGGTTGGGCGGCCTAAATGACATCTCAGGGCTGAAGCTAGGGTAGAATAGTATACTTTGCTTGAGAGAAAAGAAAAGGATAGAAAGAGATGTGTAAAGGGACACAAACTATAAAAAGCATCTGGAGCACACCTTTTTTTTTAAATGGACAATTATGTCACTGAGAGGCATGATCAGTTTTACTCTTATTGGAGACATTAACACAACTCTGATGGGACTACTTTCTGGTAACAAGCCTTCAGTGGATAATGCAGTCTCATTGTTCTAAGTCTTTAGCATGGCACTCATAGGATCTTCTAGTCTGTCTCTCCAGGCTCACCTCATACTAATGAATATCACCGATTGGAAGGTTCTACTTCTCTTTGTCTAGTGCTTTGCTCAGTCAGACCTTATGGTCTTCTGCACTATAGTTCTCACTGTTCCCTCTGGTTGGCATGCCCTAAACACTCATCACCCTTTTCTTTTCCTGAAGGTCCTACCCATCTTTTAGACCTTTGTTTTCATTGGCTCTTCCCAATCCCTCAACTAAATAAGGAGCCTTAAGTCCTAATAGTATCTACAATGCATAACTTTGCATATTGGTACTCTGTGCCTTTAAATAATCTCTCTTCCACTAGATTGCCAATGCCTTGAGAGCAGTAATTGTGACATATGTTGCATGTACCACAGGGCAATCCATAGTATTTGTTGAGTTTAATTATTTGGGAAAATTCTGTCCGGCTACACTTGTGTACCAGTCCTTCAGTTAGACCTTCAACATAGACTGTGAATACTGAGAACCTCTTAGAAGTGAAAGAAAAACAGAGAGGACCTAAGTGGATTGCCACCAGTCACCCTCCTCCCTGTGCCTCTCTTGAATTTCATTGTAGCACAGAGAATACACAGTGTTGGCTTCTTCATGTAATCATCACTGTGGTTTGGAGGCTCTTAAAAATTAACTTTACCATAATGCTTTTCTAAAATGCCACTTAGAAACAGTGTACAGAGATTTTATATAACTACTGTATACGGAAGATGTCTTTGGGAGAATGTAGTGATCAAAATCCAGATCATAGTTATATCCTGTCAGTGTTTCCATTATAAGCTCCTCTCTGGATGGGTTTAATACTCATTTCTATAATCTGTATCAGGCTTCAGCATTACAGACAAGTTCTCAGTCTGACTATAATGTAGGCAATCTTTTTCTGCCTCAAAACATACATTTTAATCAGCACAGCAATTCTGTATGTGGGATACTGTGTTTCCCTGCCAGGGAAGCAGACTCAGATATCCACTCTGGAAATTCATATCAATACGGCTATTCATGGCATGTCTTTTTAACTTCCTAAGGAACTCTCATGATCAAAGCTGTGACAGTGCTCAGGGTCCCCTATGAGCCATCTGTTGGATTGGGTGTCATTAATGATCACAAGTGACCCAAGAGCTCTTGGGAACATAAGTCACTTGTGAGTGTTTATCATCCTGAATCCACATGTTGAAATGTTAAAGACATGGGGAACTCAAGACAACCCCACCCAGGATGCTTGGCCTCCTGTTACTTGTTGACCTCGACTAACAGTGGATGGGGAAAATGGAGACTCACTGGTTCCTCTAACCAGGAATTGGCCTTATTTTCTTTCCTCTGGTTTGCCTCAGCCATTGGAGACCTAAGTTGATTGCAAACTTCACTGCTCCCAACTCCGAGAACTTCGTACCTGGCAGGGTTGGAGGTTACGAAGTGCTGACTCATCACAGATCTACTTTAGGGTAGAGGACGCTTCCAACACCTAGTCTCTTTTTATCCAATCCCTATTCCTCTTGATATTCTATTTGTTTTTAGACATCTTAGTGGATTTTTGCCTTCGTAATTTTTGCATTGAATTTCCCTGGGACACTTATGTGATATTGAAGGGCAAAGAGGGGCAGGGCTGGAAGAATAGAGAGGGGAGAAAACCAAAGTAAGTTCTTTTGATTCTCACAAGTTTACTATGGGGATTCCTCCTAGAAAACTTTCTATTTAGAAACTTCTTGCTTTGGAAATTCTACCAAAAAATTGCTGTGTTGCTTGAGCCAATTACTTATTTTCTCTGTTTCCTTAGGTGTCATGGGAAGGGATTCATTATTTAATACACTTAACAAACTGTCTTCATTCATAGTTGATCAAAACATTTCTATTTATCTTAATTTGGGGAAGTTTCTTTCATGTGAAGCAACAACTATGCAAGTAATTAAGAAAAGCTTGGTAGAGATTTATAAAAATTCCCATTTCACAATAAGTTCCAGAAACTGCAGTATCCTTCTTGTCTTTATTCCCTCAGGACTGACTCTAGAGACTTTCATATATTTTCATTTGGAGCTTTTATATGTGTTTAAAATTGTGTTTCTTTACAATCACTGTTACTGTTATTTTTAATCTACTAGCAAGAGATGTTGGTGTTTTGTGCATTTGAATGATCTCTCCTTTCACTAGAAAATGTAGTGGGATACATACTTAGAGGAGTATGTGCTATCATAGAGGCCAGAGACAGAGAGTAAGAACCATTCCAAACTTTTACAGACTTACTCAAGACAAAGGCACATAGCTGAGTTCATATGCATGGGACACTACTGTATAATTGAATGTTTCAAATTACCTTTCACAAAGAATACAATGTTTATTAAAAGATAGTAATGAAATGGGCTAATTTGAAGATTACATAAATTTTATTAAAGCTCAACAATAACCACAGCAATTATTTAGAAGTTAGACCTATGAAAGACGTTTTTGTATTTCATCAATGCCCCTCAGCCAAACATGACAGGGACATACCTGTAGTTGAACAGTCTGGGCTTAATGTTATATCAGGGGGAAAGGCACAGCAAGGGGAACTGTGGCACATCTCAGAGGGTGTTAAAAAGAACCTATTTGGTTTGATTCTGAGCTTTGGTTGGGTAATTTGGGGGAGGATCTATGGAAGCAGGGTTCCCTCTGGACTGAATACTGAAAGAAAGTGGGGCATCTCCATGATTACATATATCAATAAAGCTTGAGGGGTGGAGACTAAAAGCTAAAGCTGTAACTGATGAAGCAGCCAATCATATTAGCTAGGAGAGTGAGGTATGTTGTATTTTTGTTGCACAGTAACCATGTCTGAAGTGGATGTTCTGCAAGATATTTATATCCAACAGGAGAGCAGTATGCTTTAACTGTGTCAGATCTTTTGTGACGCATTGAGCCTACTACATCAGATCTGTTCCTGGCAATTAGGGACTGCTTTTTTTTTTTCTTACTGTTATCATCTAGAATTGCCAGTACACTGAAAGGGTGCAGAACATGCCACCCCATAATATGCCATTTTGGAAAATTAATTATTTTGAGCAGAAGGCACATAAGAAACAGCAAATGCAGGAAGGGCTCTCTAACCTTCTCTGTTCTATCTAAAAGCAGATAATAAAATTCCCCTTGAGAAAGATGCCTTCCCTGTACCAGGAAGAGAAAAGCATTCTTATCACAGGAGACCCTTCGTCAGCACTCTGCATACCAAGATAAAATTTGGATGACTCAAAGATTTAAACATAAAATCACAAGTCATAAAAAGTGATAGAGGAAAACATATGTTTTAAAAATATAATCTGTAACAGAGAAGATTTTCAACTTTCTAAATTTCAAAAGAAAAAACTAAGATAAGGAAAAGATTGATATGCATGCTTGGATGTAACAAATTTCAAAACATGTATATAAAAAAATGGCCACAAAATTAAAGCAAACTTGGAAAATATTTGCAACCCAATGGCAGACACATGGTTGTGTTAAATTGGTAATAAAAAGATAATCCTATTAAAATGGGGAAAGGATGTGCATCAAAAGATAGGTCACAGAGAAATACAAATGTGAAATCTCAGAATTAAAGTAATTCATAACAATGAGACCTTAGGTTTTTGTTTTTATTTTAATTTTTTTTTGCTTTTTTTCTACCAGGAAGTTTTATCACTCAATTAGACATTTAGGCATCTTTACTAATAAATATTTTTAGGACCAAGATGACAATGTTTTCAGCATTTTTTTCTTGCTTTAGCATTTATTATTGTCATTTTAAAATCGTATCACTTCAATGCCTTGATTATTCTATCCATCTGAGTTAGATCATGTTCAAAATTGTATTTCGAGAAGTGTATCTACCTGCAATTGGATGCTCTGTCTGCATAGGTGGGATAGCCAGCTTAGGTTTCCTTAAGTTTCTTCAAGAGCAGTGGCTTCCAATGTGTGGTTCCCAGACTCGCAGCAACAGGTTACCTGGTAATTTGTGAGGCCTGTAAATTTTCAGGCTCCTTCCTTTAAATCAGAAACTCTGGGGTTAGGTTATATTAACCTGTGTTTTAACTAGCCTCTAGGTGACTCTGATGCCAGGTTGAGAACTACTGCCTAAGGGGATCCTGATTCTGTCTTAAACTTGGCCAGTTATTTCATAGTGTGGATCTCCACGTAAATGGCAACTTAGAATACTTGTACATGTTTGGGAGTATACCTTGAACTCACTCTTTATAGATATTGACAAATTGTTTTCCAAAGTCATTATGCCAGTTTGCTTAGTGTACTGATGAATAGCTGTTTCCCTGGGTCCTTAGTCAGCATTGATCCAAAGTTCAGCTAAAGGAAATAGGTGTAGAGAATTGTCTAAAGTACTTCATCCAAGACTTGATTCTCTGAATTTACCCTTGAATCTAAGTTAGAATGGTGGCTTCCAGAAGCTGATCTGCTGAACCAAAGGCTGCCAGACAAGTGAGCATGGACAGGAAATGGAAGGATTAGGGCTTTGCTTTCCCTTTCAGTTAGAACTGTTCAGTCTGAATTAGTTTTAAGTGTTGGGATTCCACATGAAATTTCATTTTTAGCAAAGAAGTCTGCTGTTAAAGGAAGTTTGAAAATTATGGGCTTAGTAGTCACAGATCAGAGTACCTGGACTACAAAGGTTTGGCCCTCCATATGTTTACCTTCTTTCAACATCAAATTCATCAATATTGAGAGGCATTATTTAGAAAGACAAAACAGCTTGTAGGAAAACATTGTTGTATTTACCATCCTGATACAATCTCTGAGCGCTCCATAACACAGTGCAGTGTCCACTTTGTGAAGACCCATGGGACAAAATTCATGGGTTTCAAAACTGTGTATTTTCTGCTTTTTTTGAGCAAATGTTTTATTTGTATTTGCGTAACACAGTGAAGCCTATGTATCATTGTTTTTCCTTTTTGCACTGACTACCAGAGTTCTTTTTTTTTCTTTTTTAAGAAATAAAATTTTTTTTTATTTGTTGCATGTTAAAGTTTGAGAAAAGCAGATAGATTAGAAGCCCTAGATTTGACTATACCCACTGCAGCAGCTCCCTGGTTTCTTAATAATGTTTTTTGATAATATCCTGGGAATACATTAAATATGTGAAAGGAGAGAGTGGACTGATGGGTAAAAAAAAAAACAGGTACAGACTCCAAGGAATGTAGCCTTGGGCTCAAATCCTCATCTTATATTCTTTTTTTTTTTTTTTTTTTTTAGATACTTATTTTTTATTGAAGGGTACTTGACACACAGTATTACATTACATTAGTTTCAGGTGTACAACACAGTGACTCAACATTTATATACGTGATAATTCTAGGTACCAGCTATCACCATACCAAGTTGTTACAATATTTTGACTATATTCCTTATGCTATACATTACATCCCGGTTACTTATTTATTTTACAATTGGAAGTGTGTATTTTTTTGTTGTTGTTGTGAGAGCATCTCTCATATTAGTTGATCAAATGGTTGTAAACAACAATAAGATTCTGTATAGGGGAGTCAATGCTCAATGCACAATCATTAATCTACCCCGAGCCTAATTTTCGTCAGTCTCCAATCTTCGGAAGCATAACGAACAAGTTGTTACATGGAGAACAAATTCTTACATAGTGAATAAGTTACATGGTGAACAGTACAAGGGCAGTCATCACAGAAACTTTCAGTTTTGCTCATGCATTATGAACTATAAACAGTCAGTTCAAATATGAATATTCGTTTGATTTTTATACTTGATTTATATGTGGATACCACATTTCTCTCTTTATTATTATTATTTTTAATAAAATGCTGAAGTGGTATGTAGATGCAAGATAAAGGTAGAAAACATAGTTTAGTGTTGTAAGAGAGCAAATATAGATGATCAGGTGTGTGCCTGTAGACTATGTGTTCATCCAAGCTACACAAGGGCAATAAAACATCCACGAATGCAGAAGATTTCTCTCAGAACAGGGGGGTGAGGTTCTAAGCCTCACCTCTGTTGATCCCCAATTTCTCACCTGATGGCCCCCCTGCGACTGTGCCTATCTTAGGTTGTTCCTCCCTTGAGGAATCTTATCCGTCTCTGGCTAACCAGTCGTCTTCCTGGGCCATACAGGGAAATGTAAAGTTGGTAAGTGAGAGAGAAGCCTTATTGTTTGAAAAGGTTAGCTTTTTACTTCTTTGCATATTTATGCCCTGTGGCTTCTATGCCCAGCGTTTGTCTTGAGGTATCTTTACCACTTGGAAGAATTATGATACTCGGTAAATTTGATATGAGGCACGAATTCTATTTAAGGGTTGTGGTTAGGAAGGAAGAAGAAAAGCTATAGAAGTAGCAGGCGGAAGAAAACATGGGAAGATTGATTATTTCTTTGACATATCTTCTTGTAGAGTAACTTCAGCATGTATAGGTTTTAAACTACTAATTAAATTGTGCACACACATTAACATAATAGGAGTATAGTTACATAATCTAAGCATACCTGTAATTACCAGCCATCTCCAGTGAAACCAAGAAAACCAGTTAGGCACCTTAGGCATTTGTGAAAACTTATCTATGATATGGTGGATATTGTCCAACTGAGCTTGAACAGTCAGAGAGAAATCAGACAAATTAAAACAACCCATTCCTGGGGACTGTTCACATCCCATATGTTCTTTTAACTGTTAATAGTCTGTAGTTGTAAGATTTTGGAGCGCTACAATTTGCACTTCTCCTAATTCTTGTTTGAGTTCCAACAGTATAGATCCAGTCAAATTTGTTGTTTTACTGTATGCACAGGCCAGCTTAGATATCTCCTTCTTCATTCCCATGGCAAGTCCAGGAACTGGTTGGATGAGTGCATCTACAGCTGTAGCAGTGCGTGGATCTTTGTTGGGGTTTTTTGATGATCATCTTCTGGCATGAGTCTTCCAGAGAGTGCTGATGTTGGAAGTTCTTTTTCATATCATATCTTAGTTCATTTTCGGGGTAGCCCAATTAGGCTTTGATCCTCTGTATAAACACAAACAGACCCTTTGCCTACACTTTTATATGCCCTTTATACCCTTGTGTAGGACTCATTGGAGGTCTCCACACAGGAACTGCCTTTTTTTTTTTTTTGGTATCATTAATCTACACTTACATGACGAATATTATGTTTACTAGGCTCTCCCCTATACCAGGTCCCCCCTATAAACCCCTTTACAGTCAGTGTCCATCAACATAGCAAATGTTGTAGGATCACTACTTGCCTTCTCTGTGTTGTACAGCCCTCCCCTTTCTCCCACCCCCCCATGCATGCTAATCTTAATACCTCCCTTCTTCTCCCCCCCCTTATCCCTCCCTACCCATCCTCCCCAGTCCCTTTCCCTTTGGTACCTGTTAGTCCATTCTTGGGTTCTGTGATTCCGCTGCTGTTTTGTTCCTTCAGTTTTTCCTTTGTTCTTATATTCCACAGATGAGTGAAATCATTTGGTATTTCTCTTTCTCTGCTTGGCTTGTTTCACTGAGCATAATACCCTCCAGCTCCATCCATGTTGCTGCAAATGGTAGGATTTGCCCTTTTCTTATGGCTGAGTAGTATTCCATTGTGTATATGTACCACACCTTCTTTATCCATTCATCTATCGATGTACATTTAGGTTGCTTCCAATTCTTGGCTATTGTAAATAGTGCTGCGATAAACATAAGGGTGTATTGGTCTTTCTCAAACTTGATTGCTGCATTCTTAGGGTAAATTCCTAGGAGTGCAATTCCTGGGTCAAATGGTAAGTCTGTTTTGAGCATTTTGATGTACCTCCATACTGCTTTCCACAATGGTTGAACTAACTTACATTCCCACCAGCAGTGTAGGAGGGTTCCCCTTTCTCCACAGCCTCGCCAACATTTGTTGTTGTTTGTCTTTTGGATGGCAGCCATCCTTACTGGTGTGAGGTGATACCTCATTGTAGTTTTAATTTGCATTTCTCTGATAATTAGCGATGTGGAGCATCTTTTCATGTGTCTGTTGGCCAGCTGTATTTCTTTTTTGGAGAACTGTCTGTTCAGTTCCTCTGCCCATTTTTAATTGGGTTATTTGATTTTTGTTTGTTGAGGCGTATGAGCTCTTTATATATTCTGGACATCAAGCCTTTATCGGATGTGTCATTTTCAAATATATTCTCCCATACTGTAGGGTTCCTTTTTGTTCTATTGATGGTGTCTTTTGCTGTACAGAAGCTTTTCAGCTTAATATAGTCCCACTTGTTCATTTTTGCTGTTGTTTTCCTTGCCCGGGGAGATATGTTCAAGAAGAGGTCACTCATGTTTATGTCTAAGAGGTTTTTGCCTATGTTTTTTCCAGGAGTTTAATGGTTTCATGACTTACATTCAGGTCTTTGATCCATTTTGAGTTTACTTTTGTATATGGGGTTAGACAATGGTCCAGTTTCATTCTCCTACATGTAGCTGTCCATTTTTGCCAGCACCATCTGTTGAAGAGACTGTCATTTCGCCATTGTAAGTCCATGGCTCCTTTATCAAATATTAATTGACCAAATATGTATGGGTTAATGTCTGGATTCTCTAGTCTGTTCCATTGGTCTGTGGCTCTGTTCTTGTGCCAGTACCAAATTGTCTTGATTACTATGGCTTTATAGTAGAGCTTGAAGTTGGGGAGTGAGATCCCCCCTACTTTATTCTTCTTTCTCAGGATTGCTTTGGCTATTCGGAGTCTTTGGTGTTTCCATATGAATTTTTGAATTATTTGTTCCAGTTCATTGAAGAACGTTGCTGGTAGTTTCATAGGGATTGCATCAAATCTGTATATTGCTTTGGGCAGGATGGCCATTTTGACGATATTAATTCCTCCTAGCCACGAGCATGGGATGAGTTTCCATCTGTCAGTGTCCCCTTTAATTTCTCTTAAGAGTGACTTGTAGTTTTCAGAGTATAAGTCTTTCATTTCTTTGGTTAGGTTTATTCCTAGGTATTTTATTATTTTTGATGCAATTGTGAATGGAGTTGTTTTCCTGATTTCTCTTTCTGTTGGTTCATTGTTAGTGTATAGGAAAGCCACAGATTTCTGTGTGTTGATTTTGTATCCTGCAACTTTGCTGTATTCCGATATCAGTTCTAGTAGTTTTGGGGTGGAGTCTTTAGGGTTTTTTATGTACAGTATCATGTCATCTGCAAATAGTGACAGTTTAACTTCTTTACCAATCTGGATTCCTTGTATTTCTTTGTTTTGTCTGATTGCCGTGGCTAGGACCTCCAGTACTATGTTAAATAACAGTGGGGAGAGTGGGCATCCCTGTCTAGTTCCCGATCTCAGAGGAAATGCTTTCAGCTTCTCGCTGTTCAGTATAATGTTGGCTGTGGGTTTATCATAGATGGCCTTTATTATGTTGAGGTACTTGCCCTCTATTCCCATTTTGCTGAGAGTTTTTATCATGAATGGATGTTGAACTTTGTCAAATGCTTTTTCAGCATCTATGGAGATGATCATGTTTTTTTTGTCTTTCTTTTTGTTGATGTGGTGGATGATGTTGATGGACTTTCGAATGTTGTACCATCCTTGCATCCCTGGGATGAATCCCTCTTGGTCATGGTGTATGATCCTTTTGATGTATTTTTGAATTCGGTTTGCTAATATTTCATTGAGTATTTTTGCATCTACGTTCATCAGGGATATTGGTCTGTAGTTTTCTTTTTTGGTGGGGTCTTTGCCTGGTTTTGGTATTAGGGTGATGTTAGCTTCATAGAATGAGTTTGGGAGTATCCCCTCCTCCTCGTTTTTTTGGAAAACTTTAAGGAGAATGGGTATTATGTCTTCCCTGTATGTCTGATAAAATTCTGAGGTAAATCCATCTGGCCCGGGGGTTTTGTTCTTTGGTAGTTTTTTGATTACTGCTTCAATTTCGTTGCTGGTAATTGGTCTGTTTAGATATTCTGTTTCTTTCTGGGTCAGTCTTGGAAGGTTGTATTTTTCTAGGAAGTTGTCCATTTCTCCTAGGTTTCCCAGTTTGTTAGCGTATAGGTTTTCATAGTATTCTCTAATAATTCTTTGTATTTCTGTGGGATCCGTTGTGATTTTTCCTTTCTCCTTTCTGATACTGTTGATTTGTGTTGACTCTCTTTTCCTCTTAATAAGTCTGGCTAGAGGCTTATCATTTTGTTTATTTTCTCGAAGAACCAGCTCTTGGTTTCATTGATTTTTGCTATTGTTTTATTCTTCTCAATTTTATTTATTTCTTCTCTGATGTTTATTATGTCCCTCCTTCTGCTGACCTTAGGCCTCATCTGTTCTTTTTCCTATTTCGATAATTGTGACATTAGACCATTCATTTGTGATTGTTCTTCCTTTTTTAAATATGCTTGCATTGCTTTATACTTTCCTCTTAAGACTGCTTTTGCTGTGTCCCACAGAAGTTGGGGCTTAGTGTTGTTGTTGTCATTTGTTTCCATATATTGCTGGATCTCCATTTTGATTTGGTCATTGATCCATTGATTATTTAGGAGCGTGTTGTTAAGCCTCCATGTGTTTGTGCGCCTTTTTGCTTTCTTTGTACAGTTTATTTCTAGTTTTATGCCTTTGTGGTCTGAAAAGTTGTTTGGTAGGATTTCAGTCTTTTGGAATTTACTGAGGCTCTTTTTGTGGCCTAGTATGTGGTCTATTCTGGAGAATGTTCCATGTGCACTTGAGAAGAATGTGTATCCTGTTGCTTTTGGATGTAGAATTTTGTAGATGTCTATTAGGTCCATCTGCTCTACTGTGTTGTTCAGTGCTTCCGTGTCCTTATTTATTTTCTGCCCAGTGGATCTATCCTTTGGGATCAGTGGTGTGTTGAAGTCTCCTAGAATGAATGCATTGCAGTCTATTTCCCCCTTTAGTTCTATTAGTATTTGTTTCACATATGCTGGTGCTCCTGTGTTGGGTGCATATATATTTAGAATGGTTATATCCTCTTGTTGGACTGAGCCCTTTATCATTATGTAGTGTCCTTCTTTATCTCTTGTGACTTTCTTTGTTTTGAAGTCTATTTTGTCTGATATTAGTACTGCAGCCCCTGCTTTCTTCTCGCTGTTGTTTGCCTGAAATATGTTTTTCCATCCCTTGACTTTTAGTCTGTACATGTCTTTGGGTTTGAGGTGAGTTTCTTGTAAGCAGCATATAGATGGGTCTGGCTTTTTTGTCCATTCTATTACTCTGTGTCTTCTGATTGGAGCATTCAGTCCATTAACATTTAGGGTGACTATTGAAAGATATGTACTTATTGCCATTGCAGGCTTTAAATTCGTGGTTACCAAAGGTTGAAGGTTAGCCTCTTTAGTATCTTACTGCCTAACTTAGCTCACTTATTGAGCTGTTATATACATTGTCTGGAGATTCTTTTCTTCTCTCCCTTCTTATTCCTCCTCCTCGATTCTTCATATGTTGGGTGTTTTGTGCTGTGCTCTTTCTAGGATTGCTCCCATCTAGAGCAGTCCCTGTAAGATGTCCTGTAGAAGTGGTTTGTGGGAAGCAAATTCCCTCAGCTTTTGTTTGTCTGGGAATTGTTTAATCCCACCATCATATTTGAATGATAGTCGTGCTAGATACAGTATCCTTGGTTCAAGGCCCTTCTGTTTCATTGCATTTAAAAAATCATGCCATTCTCTTCTGGCCTGTAGGGTTTCTGTCGAGAAGTCTGATGTTAGCCTGATGGGTTTTCCTTTATAGGTGACCTTTTTCTCTCTAGCTGCCTTTAAAACTCTTTCCTTGTCCTTGATCTTTGCCATTTTAATTATTATGTGTCTTGGTGTTGTCCTCCTTGGATCCTTTCTGTTGGGGGTTCTGTGTATTTCCGTGGTTCTGGCATCTGTGTTCTCCCTCCGGACTTCATCCCATTTCTCTTGCATATTTCTCTGCATCTCTGTCAGCATGTTTATGATTCTTATTTTGGATTCTTTGTCAGGAAGTCTGGTTAGGTGTGTCTCCTTCTCTGGTGTTGTCTCTGTGATCTTTGTCTGCCTGTAGCTTTGCCTTTTCATAGTGATAGGAATAGTTTGCAGAGCTGGGACAAGTGACGGCTGGAAGAACTTCCCTTCTTGTTGGTTTGTGGCCCTCCTCTCCTGGGAGAACAGCGACCTCTAGTGGCTTGTGCTGGGTAGCTGCGCACAGACAGGGCTTCTGCTTCCTGCCCGGCTGCTATGGAGTTAACTCAGCTGTTGCTGTGGGCGTGGCCTGGCTCGGGCTGCTCGTCCAAAATGGTGGAGTCGCATTGGAGGGGGAGCAGCTTGGAGGCTATTTATCTCCATAAGGGGCCTCCGAGCTCCCTGCAGCCCAGGGGATTAGGGTGCCCAGAGATCCCCGGATTGTTTACCTCTGGATTAGGTGTCCCGCCCTGCCCCTTTAAGACTTCCAAAAAGCACCCGCCAAAACAAAACAACGACCAAAAAAAAAAAAAAAAAAAAATTAAAAATTAAGAAATAAATGAATAAAAAAAAAAAAAAAAAAAGGCCGCTCGTTTATCTTTATTCTCCTGCGCCAGCCTCAGGCATCTTCTCACCGGTCTTGCTGCCCTCTTTTCCTAGTATTGGGGTCCCTCTCCCTTTATGACTTCCAAAAAGCGCTCGCCAAAACAAAACAGAAAAAAAAAAAAATGGCCGCTCGCTTTTCTTATGTCCTCCAGCGCCAGGTGCCCGGTACTCGCTTACTGTTCTTGCTGCCCTGTTTCCCTAGTATCCACGGCCCCCCGCGCATGCACTGTGTCTGCGCTCTGGCCCGGATGGCTGGGGCTGGGTGTTCAGCAGTCCTGGGCTCCGTCTCCCTCCCCCTCTGCCTACTCTTCTCCCGCCGGGAGCTGGGGGGAGGGGCGCTCGGCTCCCGCGGGGCCGGGGCTTGTATCTTACCCCCTTCGCGAGGCGCTGGGTTCTCTCAGGTGCGGATGTGGTCTGGATATTGTCCTGTGTCCTCTGGTCTCTATTCTAGGAAGAGTTGTATTTGTTATATTTTCTTAGATATATGTGGTTTTGGGAGGAGATTTCTGCTGCTCTACTTACGCCGCCATCTTGGCTCCGCCTTGACTACCAGAATTCTTAAAGCCAAATTTTGTATTGTGATTTATTTGCTCCTTACCCTCTTTTACCTAGATTTTCTCAGTTAATTTTTTCAATGTATATTTTAGTGAAATATCAAGTTCATTTTCAAATAAAGTGGGGGATAAGTAAATAAGCAGATGGATGGGAAATTATTAGCATTTGAGTGATGATAGTGCACACTGAGGCAGTGGATGAGATCACCCAGGGGATAGTTAGAAGTCTTTGAATATGCATTATTTTGTAGACTTGCCTTTGAAACCACATAAATATGTTACCTAGTTATAAAGCAAAGTAATATTTAAAAAGCAATCCTGAAAATGGAAAATAGAATACATATACGTACACACACACACAACCACTTAGTAGTCTGATTTAATCTCTCTAAAAGAATTCAGTGTGCTTTAGTAAACCTAGCCAAAGTCCTTCCGGTTGCAGTCTTGTTTGTTCCTATGGGAAGTCAAAGAAACATTGAATAGTTTCCTCACAACAGACTTTCTGCATTAGAAGGAAGTAAAGAGATCTTCTTTTATCCTGGGCCACATGACCTCAATTCCACTTCACTTTTCTCTGAAGCCCAATTTTAGCCCGCTTCAAACTCTCCCTTGCTACTGTACAGTTCTGTGAAGATTTGCTAGGTTCAAGGCTTAAGACAGAGACAGGTATCTGATTCGTGGCAAGAGTGTTGTAAGTTTGGCTTTCTCTCACAATGACTAGGCAACAGTGTCCTCAGGGGGAGATCAAAGAGTATTAAAAGTGGGTTGGAAATTGCCACATAATGATTGAGGAGACCTCAAAACATTAATTTTTATGGGTATCGCTTCTTGTCTTAACAGTTTCTTTGGCACAACCCCAAGTATATTTGGAAAAAAGTACTTGCTTCAGGTTAGATCCTGTGGGTATAAGAGATGCTAACTGCCCTCACAGAACTCAGGGTTCAGCGGGGAGTAATGGCTGCTGCACATGAAACCGAGAATGCAGCCCAGATTCCAACTGGTAAGAACCACACTTCAGCATTGTTGAGTTGTCCCCTGTATTTTCTGCATGGAAAGGATTATTAGTTCTCAGGAGATTACAGTGAGGTACCCCTGGCTCCCACTGGAACTAACTTGTGTGAACATCTAACTGATGAGAACAGCCATCCAGACAGACTAAATGGTCTGAAGATGGGTGGCTGAACACCCTCAGAAACACCTATGTGAAATGGAACCCCCAAAACACCCTGGAGTGGATAAAATCAGTCAGAAAAAAAGGAAAGCAGGGGTTTTCCTGGAATCTGGGAAACAGGGTGAGGAGGGGGGAAGATGTAGAAGAGGAGTAAACCCTTGGGAGACTTGGGGTCAGGCAACTGACATGTTATCATCTCACTTAACTAACAAGCTTATGAGGCTGCTATATCTTCCCATTCTGCACGTAAGGAAAAAGGAAGTAGCTAGCCTAAAATAAAGAATTTGCTTTACAATCCATCTACTTTTTAAAGTTCTAAGCCTTTTATCTATGGTAGCCATTATCTCTCTCCTCTCTTTAAAATGATCCTTGGTATCTCTATGGCATCTGTTGGGAGGAATATACCTACTGTGGAAGTGACATGGAGCTAGAAGGCAACATGGTTTCTTCACCAGTTCAGGTGGGAGCATCACTGACCTATTCTCCCCACCTTTTATGGAACTGACAGTCACAAGTGAGATCTCTCCTGTGGTAAGTTGTGGCAGCCATGAGGTAACTGGAGTTCAGGAGTTTTATTTATGAGGGAGTGCTCTTGTGATTAATACCTATGGAAGGGAAGAGAAGAAATTAGGATTGGGTAGGATTGAGTAGAGGAAGGAGGTGAGCTGTGATGTCATCCCAACAAAGGCATTAGCCAAACCCACAGGGAACTCTGGCACCAGAATGACCCTTCAGTTATCCCAGCTGGGCTGGTCTCTATACCCCAACAGCGACCAGTAATCAGATCCACCTACCCCCGGGAGTGTGACCTTGGAGGGGTAGTTTTCTTCACACAAGGCTAACAGCTGAGGGTCAAATCCCAGCAGCTGGGAGACTAAGTCCTTCCTTCCTCAAGGAGGTCTGGACCATGTGTTACAGTATCCACTAAAACTCCCAAAAGTGTGGAGGCTCAACCCAAGTGAAGACTTTAGCCCACATGATTATTGTCCTCTTCTATCCATTTCCCAAGATTTATGAGTTTATATTGGCCTATCTCAGTTTATTTTAGAGTACGGCAATTCTTCCACAGTAATTGAAATGCAAAGAGAAGAGGTGTCATCTGGAAGAATAAGCCATCTGACTGCAGAGAAAGGCAAAAGGGAAATATACAGGGGTGACCCCACTGTCATGGTTGGTTGGCTTACAGTGGGGAAGAAATCAGGACTGCATGATGGATCCACTTGAAGCCATTAAGAATGACTGGTAAGTGCTGTATTAGTTTTGGATCAGATTTAAAGGTCATGCATGGATTCTTTTTTCATCCACAGTATGACTCTGAGATATATTGAGAAATCACTGGTGGAAAAAGTGAAGAACATTCCATCAAAACTTGACCAACCTTGTTCTCCCCATCTCGTCCTCAGGGTCCCACTTTTCTAGCCTTGGGCCTGCAGTGCAAGCCCAGAGATGAGAAAAAGGAAGAAAAAGAAAGAAAATATCTTTTAAAAATGATAATATTCCTGTTCTCTGCTCACCCTGGAGGCTTATTTTGAAAATCACAGTGATTTAACTTGTTAGCAGTTTAATTCATTTTAAAAGATTAACCAGACTAATTATTCATCAGATTTCACCATCTTTGTCAGCCTCAATAAGGATCCTTTGTTACAGTGATTAATGTGTTTTAATTGTAGCTTCTCTCAGAGCAATAATTCGATCGCACAGTATTTGCCGAATCTATGGAAATCTTGGAAATGCTTTGACAAGTGAGCTATTCTTGGGAAATGAAAGTAAAGGAATATGTGTAACTAACAAAAGGTGTTTTATAGCGTATCATTAATATGGATTTTCCTTTCTGACAGACCTTACTGTATTTCTGTCCATGAATCTGCTTACTGTACATGTCTATTTGCCATCCAAGAACTATCAGGGGATAGAGATTAATTAACACAGGTGACTAGACTTTCTCCAATTGATGCCCTTAAACATATGTTCATCATAATAATAACCTCAGAAATACAGAGCCACATGGAAACTTAATTGACTGGCCAGTGTCCATAAATAGCCATCCAATTAAGAGACTGGATTCTGTGTTGATCACTCTATTGCCTACCCAAAACATCATCTTCATTCATTTAACTGGTGGCTGCTGTCCAAGTTTAGTATTTTTACAGCATCAAAAAGGGATCTGTAGAACCTGGTAGAGAGAGAAATTGTATGTGACCCATACTAATTTTGAAGTTTAAATGTATTTTAATGGTATTATTTTTTAAAGGACAGCTGTCTTAAGACCTTTGGTGTCAGACAGATCTGGAGTTGATTGTTGGCTCTGCCTCTTATTAGCTATGAGATCTTGGGTAAATTAGCAGTATGTAGCCTCCCTGAACCTGTTTCCTCATCTCTAAAATAGGTATAATCATACCCACCTCATAGAGGATTAAAATTCAGTATTACATGTAAGACCTAGTATACTGCCTGGAGTGTAGGAATAAATTACTTTTAATTTTTAAAAATATTTTTTTAAAAGCTATAGGCCTTTCTAGTTTAAGAAAATCACATATACACGAGCATCTCTGGTTCTCACAATAACCCTGAGACAAGTAGGAAAGGTCTGCTCCTGTTTTTCACAGATGAGAAAACTGGGCACAAGGAGATGCAGAATTTAGGTAAATATGTCATATATGTTCATGAACCAACTACTCAATCAAGTGCAAAGGTTCTCTAACACCCACAGATGCTGATACCTAGTCCAGTGTTTCTTCAACTGCAACCAGAGAAGCACCAAGGGCTCTGAATTAGTAAAGTGATGAGAACAGAATAGCTAATTCATTATTTGTTGACCAGTATTAACCCCTTTGTTGGGATCTATACATCAGTAATAGCAAACAGTGCCAGGCATTACCTCATTTAATTCATATACCCATAAAAGGAAGTACATATCACCTCTTTTTACAGCTGGGGGACACTGAGACTTGGAGATACTAAATAACTTGCTTGATAGATAGGGTCTGTCCAACTACAGTGTCTTTGTCTTAACCATATACTATTCTGCCTTTTGCCCATCTCACTTTATAAAAGACTGTTTTAAAAAGGGAGCGTTTTTAGACCTGTAAGGTCTGTATATGGTAACCAATTACCATACTTTAAATTACTGTCCTAGTGGTTTGGGTACCATGACTCAAAATTTTCTTTAAGCTTCTAAACCAAAGGTTGGGAATACTGTTGTTCCTTCAGTTGAGGAATAGCATTGGCTGTGAAAAAGATTTATATGTTCAAATATTAGCAGGTAAATTCTTCTTTGGGTATTCATAATACATGGTTGCATAGTGAAGGCTCTGAGAAATACTATGGTTTTAAATATTGTTTTTCTATTAAACCTGATTCCAAAACCTCTTTGACCACAGAACCCTTCTTTTTAGGTACAATCACTAAGAACTCATGGCAAGCCATTTAGGTTCATTTAAATAGTAATCATGGCCAAGTTTAAGGAGTACTTAATATATCCCAAACACTGATCTCAGAAATTCACATGCATTCATTCATGCTATATATAGTACTCTTTTTTTTTTGGTATTATTAATGTTCAATTACATGAGCAACATTATGGTTACTAGACTCCCCCTATTATTAAGTCCACACCACATACCCCATTACAGTCACTGTCCATCAGCATAGTAAGAGGCTATAGAATCACTCCTTGTCTTCTCTGTGTTATACTGCCTTCCCCGTAACCCCCCCACCAGCTACATTATGTGTGCTAATTGTAATACCCCTTTTTCCCCCATCCCCTCCCTTCCCACCCATCTTCCCCAGTCCCTTTCCCTTTGGTAACTGTTAGTCCATTCTTGGGTTCTGTGAGTCTGCTGCTGTTTTGTTCCTTCAATTTTTTCTTTGTTCTTATACTCCACAGATAAGTGAAATCATTTGATACTTGTCTTTCTCCACCTGGCTTATTTCACTGAGCATAATACCCTCTAGCTGCAGCCATGTTGTTGCAAATGGTAGGGTTTGTGTTCTTCTTATGACTGAATAATATTCCATTGTGTATATGTACCACATCTTCTTTATCCATTCATCTACTGATGGACACTTAGGTTGCTTCCATTTCTTGACTATTGTAAACAGTGCTGCGATAAACATATGAGTGCGTATGTCTTTTTGAAACTGGGCTCCTGCTTTCTTAGGGTAAATTCCTAGGAGTGGAATTCCTTGGTCAAATGGTATTTCTATTTTTAGTTTTTTGAGGAACCTCCATACTGCTTTCCACAATGGTTGAACTAATTGCTGTAGTACTTTTATGAGACAGATATTTTTAGAATAATCTTATGCAGTAAACATTTTTATTAAACAATTTTCCTAAGATCACTAGTAAGTGGCAGAGTGAGGACCTGAACTCAGGGAGTCTTTCTCCAGAGCCTCTGCTCTCACAGCTGCCATGAAAGAGCTAATTCAGTTCATCAGACTCAAAGATTATGTCATATATTTTTCTAATTTAAATATGGAATAAGTATACTCTACCAAATTGCTATTTTGATTAAATTGACCTCACCAAGGGGAGAAAACCTGGCAAAACCACCTCTCTGAATCGGACTCTCAAAACAATCAAATTTGTCTATCTGATATTAATAACTACATGTTTCCCTATGGTACTGTTTAATTCTCCAAATACTTAATCCAGTTACGGACATCTGCTTACATTTTATATCAGATACAGAGGTAACATCCTCTTATCAGCCTATCTCTTCCCAGGTAATAATCAAATCACTTCCGTTTTCCTCCAGGACTAATGCATCAAGATCTGACAGATAAGAATGCTCACTTAGAAACAGTCAGGTGATCACCCTTCAGAAATAGGAAGGACTATTTAATCTATTTAATCTAGTAAGGCAAGGGCACGAGAATCCTTTTTCCTCTTCATTGCTTCCCTTTCCTTACTTTTCTCTTACTTTATTCAGTTTTGGGTGGATCAGTGGCTTGTGGAATGAGAGAGTCTGAGACTCACTCACTCACCTGAAGATGCCCCAAGCCTAGGAGAGGGACCAGGAGAAATAACAATGGCTCTAGAGGTGCAGAAAGCCCGAAGAACGGTTCCAAGAACTGCTCTTGCCTTCTTTTCTTTGGATCCTCTCTCCCTACAGAGTGACTTTTTTTTAAGCATACTTTTCCAAGTTGTTACATTAACAAATCTGCACTGATTTCTTTATCCTTGTCATCTAAAGACCACCTTGTCGACGGGTGGTGAACTTTTCCTTCATGCCAGGCCTGCTGCACTGTCTAATGTCACAAGTGTCTGCTCACATTAGCTCCCAGAGACTGGAGAAGATTCTGCGTGGGGCCTTTCCGGCAAGTTGATTTGACAGAATGAGTCCCCATGCTAGCTCATGGCACTTATCAGTTAGTCAGCCTTCCTCGGGGAGGAGAATTTAGAGTGCACCATATTCAGTTTCCAGATCAACTGCTGTCCCCTCAGGAAGCTGTGTGTTGCATTATTAAAAGAGATGCCTTCAACCACAGCACCATACTTAAACATTCATTCACATTAAAAAAAAAAAAAGTGGAGTCGGAGGACAATACAACCATGCCCCCCTCATCCTTCACATGTTAACTCTTTCTCCCCAGGTTTCAGGCTCCCTCAGTGAACAGTCCTGAAACTTTTATTGGTGAGCATGAACACTTGCTATTTGGTGAATCTTACCTTTATCTTAAAAGGGGGCTTTTATATCACTTGGGATGGCTGTGCAACACTCCCCTAACTTACAGGATCTTGGGGCTGAGATCACCATATTCTCAACTTCTCCTTTTCACTGAGCTCCCATAGCAAAGTTCAGTCCAAAAATCCAGCTGCCAGAAATAGCAGTGACTTTGATTTACCTACCTTTCCCAGGAATTTAAATGAAATCTAAGAATTAGTTCTGAGTTGAAAATGGACAGATCTGAAGCTCATACTTTAATAGTGATAATTTCATGAATTTCTAATTTTTAGAAGAACTAAAATTTATGTCCAGTTTGCCTTCATCTTTCTGAATGAGAAATTGACAAGATTGCTGGAGAAAAGGAGGGATCCTTTTTAAAGCTGCATGTTGATATAAATATGAGAATGGATTAAACTCTGCTTCCAATTTCCAAACATGTGTACTTCAATGAATATTAAATGGCAGGCCCCTATCACCATCATGACTTATTTACTCACTAGAGTTTTTATCAAAAAGGGACTGGAATTGCCTGCAGAGCGTGAAAGTCTCCTGTAATTGAGTTTAGAGTGGTAAATCCACTAAACAGGCCATGGCTCCAGAGACACCCTGAAACCCACCTGTCAGCTGGTGTTAGATCACAGCTCAAACAAGGCATGGCTGCCTGTTCCTGCTAAACAGTGCTGTGGCCCAAAACAAAAAAAGAGAAAAGTTGTTGCCCAGGGGATAAGTGAGGGCTGGGGCTAAATCGTGGGGGTTGGGAGAGCAGGCGAAAAACTCTCATCCAACAGCTGCCTGATGTCAGCAAGAATCATTATCTGAAACTCAGCTTGAGAAGGGAACTAGCTAAGGCTTCATTCGATAAGGTGTCATTTCTTTATTCCAGCATCTGTTAGGTAGGAGCATAATGGAGTGGACAAAAAGCTTTTTCATCACAGTTGAGCCATGGAAATCAAAGCCCAGAGTTTCAGTGAGGATAAAGATACAACAGGCTTATCACTGGTGCAGAAAGGTCCACATCTGGAAATGGAGGGCAGTGCCCAAATAGGCATGCTGGACCAGCCAGGGATGGGAGTAGGAACGTTTTGAGCTGAAGAACCATCATTCATCCAATGAGCATTTATTAATTATTTACTAATGCTGATTACTGTATCAGTTGCTGAATGTATAAAAATAAGTAAGACACTCCCCAACTTCAAGCTGTACTACAAAGCCACAGTAATCAAGACAATTTGGTACTGGCACAAGAACAGACCCATAGATCAATGGAACAGAATAGAGAGCCCAGACATAAACCCAAGAATATATGGTCAATTAATCTACAATAAAGGAGCCATGGATATACAATGGGGAAATGACAGCCTCTTCATCAACTAGTGTTGGCAAAACTGGACAGCTACATTCAAGAGAATGAAACTGGATTATTGTCTAACCCCATACACAAAAGTAAACGTGAAATGGATCAAACACCTAAATATAAGTTAAGTCACAAAACCATAAAACTATCAGAAGAAAACAGGCAAAACTCTTGAATATAAACATGAGCAACTTTTCCTGAACATCTCCTCAGGCAAGGAAAACAAAAGCAAAAATGAACAAATGGGACTACATCATGCTAAAAAGCTTCTGCACAAAGCACAGAACCCAAGAATGGACTAACAGTTACCAAAGGGAAAGGGACTGGGGAGGACAGGTGGGAAGGGAAGGATAAGGGTGGGAAAAAAGAAAAAGGGCATTACGATTAACATGTATAGTGTGGAGGGGCACGGGGAGGGCTGTGCAACACAGAGAAGATAAGTAGTGATTTTACAGCATCTTACTATGTTGATGGACAGTGACTGTGAACGGGTATGTGGGGGGGGGACTTGGTGAAGGGGGGAGCCTAGTAAACATAATGTCCTTCATGTAATTGTAGATTAATGATACCAAAATAAAATTACTAAAAATAAAATAAAATAAAAAATAAAATAAAAAGCTTCTGTACAGCAAAGGATACCATCAACAGAACAAAAAGGCATCCTACAGTATGGGAGAATATATTTGAAATTGACATATCCGACAAGGGGTTAACATCCAAAATATATAAAGAACTTACATGCCTCAACACCCAAAAAGCAAATAACCCGATTAACAAGTGGGCAGAGGATATGAACAGACACTTCTCCAAAGAAGAAATTCAGATGGCCAACAGACACATGAAAACATGTTCCACACTGCTAATTATCAGAGAAATGCAAATTAAAACCACAATGAGATATCACCTCACACCAGTTAGGATGGCCAACATCCAAAAGATCAGGAACAACAAATGCTGGCAAGGATGCAGAGAAAGGGGAACCCTCCTACACTGCTGGTGGGAATGTAAGCTAGTTCAACCATTGTGGATAGCAATATGGAGATTCCTCAAAAAACTAAAAATAGAAATACCATTTGACCCAGGAATTCCACTCCTGGGAATTTACCCAAACAAAACAACTTCTCAGATTCAAAAAGACATATGCACCCCTATGTTTATTGCAGCAGTATTTACAATAGCCAAGACATGGAAGCAACCTAAGTATCCATCAGTAGATGAATGGATAAAGAAGATGTGGTACATATAAACAATGGAATACTATTCAACCATAAGAAACAAATCCTACCATTTGCAACAACATGGAGGGTATTATGCTCAGTGAAATAAGCCAGGTAGAGAAAGACAAGTACCAAATGATTTCCCTCATTTGTGGAGTATAACAACGAAGCAAAACTGAAGGCATAAAACAGCAGCAGACTCACAGACTCCAAGAAGGGACTAACCGTTACCAAAGGGGAGGGGTGAGGGAGGGTGGGTGGGGATGGAGGGAGAAGGGGATTGAGGGGTATTATGATTAGTGTACATGGTGTGGGGGTGTGTCATGGGGAACACAGTATAGCACAGAGAAGACAAATAGTGACTGTGGCATCTTACTACACTGATGGACAGTGACTTCAGTGGGGTATGGGAGGTGTAGTAACCACATCGTCTTTCACGTGAAACCTTCATAAGTGTATATCAGTGATACCTTAATAAAAATAAAATAAGTAAGACCTAGCTAAGACATGGAAGCAACCTAAATGTCTATCAGTAGATGAATGGGTAAAGAAGATATGGTACATATACACAATGGAATACTACTCAGCCATAAGAAGAAAACAAATCCTACCATTCGCAACAATATGGATGGAGCTAGAGGGTATTATGCTCAGTGAAATAAATCAGGCAGAGAAAGACAAATACCAAATGATTTTCCTCATTTGTGGAGTATAACAACAAAGAAAAACTGAAGGAATGAAACAGCAGCAGATTCACAGACTCCAAGAAGGAACTAGTGGTTACCAAAGGGAAAGGAGGTGATGAGGGCAGGTGGGGAGGGAGGGAGAAGGAGATTAAGGGATATTATGATTAGCACACATAATGTAGGAGGGGCATGGGGAAGGCAGTATAGCACATAGAAGACAATTAGTGACTCTATAGCATCTTACTACTCTGATGGACAATGACTGTAATAGGGTATGTGGTGGGGACTTAATAATAGGGGGGAATGTAGTAACCACAACGTTGCTCATGTGGAACCTTCATAAGATTGTGTATCAATGATACCTTAATAGAAAAAAATTAAGCTAGCCAAAAACTAAAAATAAAAAAATAAGTAAGACATAGAAATGTACCTGCCATTGATCAAGCAGTACTAGAGGCACTCACACATATACACTAAACCAATGCCACGTCCGATCTAAGCCACCACATCACTGTGGCCTCAGATAGCAGAAACCCAGAATACTCATCAATGCCTCTTCTGTATCTGGCAAACCTGTCAAAAAAAAAGAAATAAAGTAGGACATAATTCTTCCCTGAAGGTACTTAAAATGTATTAAGGAAACATACAAATAAGTCAATTATTACCATACAGTGCGCCAAGGGCTAAGGGAGCAAAAATTTGTGTTTAAATAATAACTTTTCCAAACTTCTTGGAGAAAGTGACATTTAAGCTGGGTTTTCCAGAATGACTAGGATTGAGCCAGGCAAAGAAGAAGAGCAGGATGGGTATGGGGATGGTGGTAGGAATAAGAAGCTGTTGCTATACAGGGGAGATAAACACCACCGAAAGGGATAATGTTGGACCCTTATAGGGCTCCCAGAGGCTTAATGTGGCTGGGGCATGGGTGATGAGTTAGAGCATGGGAGGGATGGGACCAGAGAGAGGGAAGAGAAATGATCAAGGGCTTTATAAGCCTGGCTAATCAGCCTGAAGTTTATGCTGAAAGCCACAGGGAGCAATGGAAGGATTTTAAGCAGGGGAGCAATGTGGTCAAGTTTGCCTTTTGGAAAGATCAGTTTATCTCTTGTGTATAGCATGAATTAGAAGGCACAAGGCTGGAAACAGGAAAGCCAAGCAGAAGGCAAATACAAGAGCCTTTGAGGGAGAGGGTAAAGACCTGAACCAAGGAAGTCGCAGTGGAGATGGAGAGGAGGGCACAGAATGGGAAATACTATAGAAACGAACTATCAGGTCTTGGGCGGCAACTGATCGTGAGAAAACGAGGAGGAATTTGGAATGTTGCTAAGGCTTCTGGCTTGGGTATAGGGTAGATAGGTTTAGCAAATGAAAATACAGCAATATTTGGGACAAACTGATACAAAGAAAATGATTCTTTGTTTATATGAAATTCAAATCTAACTAGGAATCTTGTATTTAATCTGGCAAACCTACTTGGGGGGCTGGGTGAATGGTGGGTCATTTACCAAGCTGGGGATTGGAAGAGACAAGGAGCAAAGGAAACAATGAGTCTCCTTTTATTTATGTTGAATTTGAGGTATCAGAGGGATGATATAGCCAACTTCCAATTATCTCACACTACCTTTCTGCTCTTCTGCAAGGATATTTTTAGCTGGTACATGGCCACTAGCTAAAGTCTTTACTTTCCAGCTTGTCTAACAGAAAATGGCATGTGACCAAACTCTGGCCAATGGGATGTGAGAAGAACTGATGTGTGTCTTGCTCTTAGAAGGATTGGGGGTGAACTCTGCTGACTCTTCCTTTCCACTGGTTAAAAGATAACCAGAACTCAAGCAGCCACCTTGGGCTCAGCGATGAAAAGCACACATTGAGGATGGCAGTGCCATCTAACTTGCCCTGGGCCATCTGTCTCAGAATTGTTATATGAGAAAAAAAATAAGCTTAACTGGTACCTTAACTACAACATCCAAGAAGAAATGTCCAATAAGCATTTGGGTATATACAGTTCTTCAGCTTAGGGGAGAGGCATGAGCTAGAGGGAAAGAATGGGAATGATTAGTGTATAGGCACTAGACCGGCTTCAGTTAAGATGAAGTTTCCTAGAGGGAATGCATGATGGGAGAGGAGCACAAGAAAGTCAAATGCGATCTGTTTTCTTCTAACACACTTCTTTGAGCAAAACTTAAACTTACCCTCAAGTTAATAGAGATTTTCTGGAGTACTAGAATGGATGTTTGAGAGTTTTGTTTTCATTTCCAAAGGCTTTTCCCTCTATAAAGCTATGCATTAATGTTCAGTGCTACTAAGTTCATTTGTTGGTATTTGGATTTATATCTCAGCACTATGTGGGGTGTGGGTGTGTTCTCATGCCCTGTAGGTGTTAAACATTGGCACACATCCCAGTAACTGTGCTAGGGTCTGGGCCAGAGTCACCTACATGTGTGTAGTCTGTGCTGTGCCTATGTGTGTGTGTGTCAGCACACAGTCATTTGCTCCTCCCTGTTCTAGCTTGTTGACGTGTTCCCTGAAGTGTCTTTGCACGTGTGTCTGTGGGAGATGCTGGTTATTTTGCTTAGTTAGTAACCAGTCCCTGGGACTGCCAAGAAATAGCCTTTTAGATTCTTCTCACTTAGAAGTCTCTTCTGCCCATTTTGGAGACTGTAGAGTGTCTTTTAAAAGATCATTTCAATTGTCTTTTTTTAAATAGACTTTCTTTTTTAAGAGCAATTTTATGTTCGCAACAAATGGATTAGAAGGTACAGAATTTTCCCATATACCTCCTGCCCCCACACATGCACAGCCTCCTCCATTACCAACACCCCCCTCCAGAGAGGCACATTCGTTACAATTGATGAACTTACATTGATACATCATTATCACTTCAAGTCCATAGTATACATTAGAGTTAATTCTTGGCAGTGTACATTCTGTGGGCTTGGGCAAATGCATAATGACATGTACCCATCATTACAGCTTATACAAAGTAGCTGTGCCATTTTGGGTTCCCACTAGCAGTGGACAAGTTCCTGCTCTCCACATCTTCACAGCACTCGGGGACATCAGTGTGCTGTATTTTGGCCATTCTAACAGGAGTATAGTGGTATCTCATTGTTTTCAGTTGTCTTTTTAAATCCAAAATGTTCGAAGGAAGAGTCTCCCAAACTTCCCCAAGAGTGTTACCTGCTTCCTCTCTGTAAGTTATAACATGTTTCATAAAAGGCTGAATTTTATGAAATTTGTTATGAACCAAAGTCTGCATGGGAGTCAAGGGCACCAGAGTGTGTGTGTGTGTATGTGTGTGTGTGTGTGTGTGTGTGTCTGTCTGTCTGTCTGTCTGTCTATTCAGTAATGGTCATTTCTAAACATACTCAAAATCAAATTAAAAAGAACCTCCATGTATCTGTCACCCAGCTTCAATAATTATCAACATTTTGCCAATCTTGTTTCATCTATACCTCCCTTTTTTCCTGGATTATAAAGCAAATATTAGATAGCTTGCCATTTCATCTAAAACATTTTGGTTTGTATCTCTAGTTAATAAGACTTTTTTAGATTCCACAATGTCATTGTTACCTAACAAAATTAACAGTAATGCCTCAATATCATCTAAATCCATTTCAAATTTCTTAATTATTTCAGACACTTTTTTTTTTACAATTGGTTTTTCCAAAATCTACATATTGCATATGGTTGTGTCTCTTGGTCTCTTTTTATCCTGAGGCAGTCCACCCTCACCACTGATTTGAGGAGGAACCAGGTGATTTGTTCTGTATAATGTCTTGTGTTCACTATTTGTCTGACTGCTTTCTTATGGAGTTAGGTAACATGTTCCTTTATCCTCTGTTTTCCTGTAAACTAGTAGTTATATTTAGGGCCTTGATTAGATTCAAGATCAATATTTTTAGGCTCCAGTACTTCATAGAGTGGTGCTATTATTACTATGAGGCATATTATATCAGGTCGTTTCACTTTTAATGGTGCCAGGATTGATCAGTGGGCTTAGGTAGTGTCAGCCCACAAAGTTCCCCATTAACTTTCACCTGAAGATTTTAACATCTGTTCATTTTTTCATTTGGAGTATTGGTGATTTTTAAATTCTTTTATTCCTTCTGTATTTTTTAGCTGGGCCTCTTCTAGCTCAAGAGTACGGCTGATCAGGGGAATAATGGAGTTCCTGGCATTCAGAGCCAAGTGAGGGTCCCCTTTTTCTGGCCTTGTTCCATATTTTGAAAGATTAGCTCACTCTCCTGACCATCTAGTGATCAGGCTTAAATTCCAGGCTCAGTCCACCGGAAGTGATCCTTTGTGCTCAGATAATGTTGAAGTCAGCAAGTATCTAAGGAGAGGGGTCACCTTTTGCTCTAGGAGTTGCAGGGGAGGCCTTTCCCCAGGATGCAGTGAGCCCAGGACCTGAGGCCTGACCTCCAAGGACTGGCCTTGCTGATTTGGGGAGGGCTCTCATTAAGCCCCCCGACCCCCACTCAGGCAAAGTTGGGGGCTCTGGCTCTCCCGCTCTTCAGGGAAGCAGCAGCCATTCAGCGACTGATCCCAGGGACCAAATACCTGAGTCCTGATGCTTTCTGGCATCCTTCTCTGTGTCCCCAGATGGACTGCATGTCCTTTGCCATCCCTGGCTTGGGTACTAGGCTGCATGCACACCTTTAAGAAATAAAAACAGGGCTGATCTCTTGCCTGTGTCCCTCAATTAGCCCTTTCCTGGATTTGAAGTCTTCTGAAGAAAACCCTATGACAAACAGTCTCGCCGGCCGAACCCAATTTCTGGCTTTAACACTCACCTCTGAGGAAGCAGGACTTTAGGAGACACTGGGCTCCATCAGGCTGTATAGATGAATAAATCAAGCAGACCGTTCTTCTTTTCTTACATAGATGGGCTACACAGAAAAATTACCAACACTCATTTCTGGGGGAAGATATATTTTAAATTTTATAGAAAAATGTACTTAGTAAGAGTCCATAGTACACACTGTTGGTTTTAAAATAATGAGACTTTGATCTGTTCAGGACACTAATTGAAAATACATATGTTCTTCAAAATACTCACTTGCCTTTTGATGGTTATGAGCCACAGAGGAAAATCTGTTATTTCTTTGTATTTCCATCAGTAACTGTTTGGCTTAGAATGACTTTTAGCTGTTTCTAAACAAACCCACTTTGAAAGCAGAGTGGTTTGCCCTCGTGGAGAGTGGCCAAAGAATATGCCACGTGCTGAGCGCAGCCAGTAAGTGCAAGGAAAGCTCGTTTGCCCCTGCGCCTCCCATGCTTGGACACTAGATGGCAGGCTTACCTTCCAGATGGAGGTGTCTGGCACCTTCTAAGTTGAAGCATCTGGTACTGGCAGCCCTTCTCTCCTTCAAGCGGCCACACACACTCACACAGATCTCAGGCGCATCTGGCGGGCCCCGGGGAGGGTGTTGCTGAGCCTCGGTGGAGGGCAAGGGGAAGAGGTGTCTGGTTTGGGAATGCTTGCCTGCCTGACTGCAGGTGCGGTGCAATCAGTCAGGGCCCACTGGATCCCAAACCTCTTGGCTTGTAGCTGTGGTGACTCCATGGTGGTGCCAGCCATGCCCCACCCCACTACTCTCTCCTGCCAGCCCCAGGCATGGGGATTAGAAATGTCTCCTGCTTCCTGTGGGCTGGCTCAAGGTGTAAAGTCTTTCAGATGTCCCAAACCTAGGGAGGTTATGCCTTATGCAAGCTTCTGTCAAATAGAGATCCTTGCCCTGCGCGTGGGGACTGCTGAGTGCCCACAAGGAAATGCACAAGCCTGTGCTGACTCTGGGCTGAGGTCTGTGGTGTCGGCAACGTTCCAGCCTCACAGGATTCGTAACACTTCTGTTGGCTGCTCTTGCCTTCCTCCCATGCCACCTGGGGTTTAGATATGAAAATGCCTAAGTTCTCATTGGGGGAAAGAATCTTCGCTGGTTTACATCTGGATTCCTGGAGTCTGGCACATGGTGAGGGCTCAGTGACTGTTTGCTAAATGAATGAGTGAGTGAATTACTTTGAGACTGAAAAATTGCTTAGTTTAACTTCCTGATGCTGGAAAGGGTCACAGGTGGATGAGAATGTACATTTCATAGGATGCCTGCCTTCATCTTCACTATTTCTTCTTCCCCAGCTGAGATTCCCCCAAGATCTGAATTTGGGGTATGCCTGCACCTTTCTATCATCTAGCTGCAATCTCCCACACAGCAAGTGGACACAGTTCTTTTTGCTGTGACCTCAGTGCATGCCAATGAGATGATTAGGAAAACTATTGTTATGGGCTTAATTATGTGCCCCCTTCCTATGTTGAAGGCCTAGCCCCAGTACCTCAGAATGTGGTTCTGTTTGCAGACAGGGCTTTAAAGAGGTAATTAGGTTGTTAGGGTGGACCCTAACCCAATCTGACTGACGTCCTTATTAGAAGAGGAGGTTTGGACACACAGGGAGACACCAGGAGTGTGTGCACAGAGGGACCATGTTGGGAGGCAGCAAGAAGGCGATCAACTGCAAACCAAGGAGAGAGGCCTCAGAGGAAACCAAACCTGCCAACATCTTGATCTTGGACTTCCTGCCTCCCAAACTGCACAGGTGAATTTCTGTTGTTTAAGCCCCCAGTCAGTGGTGTTTTGCTATGGTAGCCAAGCTAATACCAGTATGATCTGATGTGACATGATATGATTATAATATTGTAAACATGATATTATACATGAATTTTTGCCCCATTTGTCAGCATGTCCAGTGCCTAGAGGACCATTGTCTGATTAAGGTTACTGCAGTTGAGGTTTCCACCCCACCTTTGTCCCCTGGCTTTTGCTGGGTAGGTAGGAGGGAGAGAGAAAAAGACCTAAAAGAAGGAGAGATGTGCACAGCTTTATCACCACATGGGCTGCCCTCCTAGGTCCTTTTTAGAAAAGCAGGCTCATGTGTGGTGAAGAACAGGCTGACACAGACAGCCCTCAGGAGAAGGGGTTCCTGAGCATTACAAAAGCTGAGCTCCCCAAAAAGGTCAGCCCCGTCTCAATGGCCCAAAGGTGGACACATCGACATCAATCAGGTTTGTCAGAAAGAGAAAGCAGCAAAAGAGGCTGCTTGTCAGAGATTAGATTAGACCAGAGAAGATGTGGTTAAGACTCCACGACCTAGGGATTGAGGACATGGGAGGGAAGGAGGGAGGGCACAGGGCTGGCCGAGGGAGTGTCAAAGAGAAGTGTCTCCATGTGCAGGCACACTGAATGCACAACCCCTCAGGATCAGACACTGTTGAGGCAGAAGCTGTGGAAAAGCAGGGAGCGCCTCTCTCCTTGCAGAGGCACATGTAAGTGGTAGGATTTGGTCTTGTGAGAACTGACTAAAGGTAATTCACTCTCTGTAAAGTAGAAATTCTGGGTCACACTGCTGGTGGTGGGGCCAGGATGGATGGAGGAAAACTTGAGACTCAGCTTGCCTGGGCCCATGGCCACAAGGACGTCTCTGTGGCATGGTCAGGCGGCTTCCCTTTTGCTTCTGGAGATTCTCCTTCTCCCATAAATGCTGCTGTGAGTAGACATCACTGGGGAGAAGAGAGACGCAAGAGCACACACAGAAGGAGACCATCATCCATAAACAGTGTCCCCCGCATTGGATAAGAAGTGCAGGAAGGGAAGTGGGGAAAGGTTCTTTTTCCTCTGCCCCTAATTTTGGACTTAGCCTGGGCTCAGATGCAGGAACTAAGAATGAACCTTGGTCCTGCCTCTCGTATATCCTTGGTCTCTTGGCCCTGGACTCAGAGGATTGGCTGGCACCTCCTTCTGCCTGTCCCACCATCTCACCACATTCCTCACCCCAGCCATGTGTCTGTAGGTAGCAGAGCTGGGTGGCTGTACTTCAGTATTGGGTAACACTTGGACCTCTAAGGAAGAAGAAAAAAATGTGGAAAGGACTTGTTGAAGATCACACAGGGCTGATCAAATCTTTTAATAAGTATTAGTCAATATATCAAAGCCATGTGGGTCATTTAAAAACACATCCCATACAGTAATAGCTCAAAATCCAGTCTATTTTTTAAAAGCCAGTCCTTGAAGCACTTTATTATGCCCCTACTTTATGTCAAATACAATTCTAACATGCATATGAAAACAGAAGGAGTGTGCTCCTGTGTTATCATGTGTGCATGAATGGCCACCTCTGGGTCCTGGGTTTCATGAGGCACATCAACATTGTCGATGAGGAACAGGCTGACTGTGGTGGTGAAGCATCTGGAAACTAGGCCGTACACAGGAAGAACTAGGGCGGTTCAGCTTGCAGAAGAAACTACTGGAGAGAACGAAGACAATGAGCTTCAGTAGGTGAAGGCTGAAGGTAGAAGAAGCTCGGATCACATACATACTGTTCCTCGGGGCAAAACTAGGACCTAACCTGCTAGAAGTCAGATTCAGATCAAAAGAAGAAAGAACTTGCCAGGTGAGAATGGGATTTTCCTTCCTTCTCGATGCTCTTAGGAATGGGTTGTCCTGGACAGCTTGGGCTCCTGTAACAGAATAATTCAGACTGGGTGGCTTAAACAGCAATTTATGCTCACAGCTCTGGATACTGGAAGTCCAGCTCAGGGTGCTGGCATGGTGGGGTTCCAGGTAAGGGCCTGCCCCTTTTTTGTAGACAGCCACCTTTTCCCTATACATCACATGGGTAGGAGGCAGATGGGAGGGAGAGAGAGAGATGGATCTCATGTCTCTCAGTCTTGTCGTAAGGGCATTAATCTCTCATGAGGGCCCATCCTCATGGCCTCCTCTGACCCTGATCACCTCCTACAGGCCCCTGCCCCAGGTGCCATCACCTTGATGATCAGGGTTTCAACATAAGAATTTGGGGGAGACACGCATTCAGTCCATGATAAGGGTCTTTGGTAAGGTATAACTGACGTTAACAAGAGAAAGGCTATTTATTCTGTTGTAGATGTTTCCCTCTGAAAGACCCAAAACCTTCTCAAGGACCTCAAGGAAGCAACGGCTGTCCGTGATGCAGCCAGCATCCTGTGGAGAAGGCAGGGGTAGAGGAGAACGTGAGGAGACCATGACGGGGTGGGGAGAGGAGAGAGAAGGGGCTCCCGGTTGCCTGGGCGTCGTGGTATGTCTTAAGCAGGGGGGCTGGTGGTTCAGCCTCAGCTGCGGGTGTGCAGGACATGAGTTCTCTGGCTACCATGAAGTTCTGGTGCTTCCTCTATGGGGACCCAGGAGCCATTTTTCTGGGCACATAGAAATAGAGTGAACCTACATTTGTGTTGTGGTTGCCTTTGTGCAGCCTGGTTGCAAACCCAGCAGTCAATATCGCATGTAGGGTATTTTTGAACAGCATGAAGGCAATGGCACATTTAGTGCCCTCAGCCCTCTCCATTGGGATGAAGCAGAGAGGTACTGGGTGGCAATAAAGGCAGGACAACTGTTCGGGGAGAAACACTAAGTGTTTACACTCTGCTGTTCCATTCTACCCACATACGCTCCCTGAAGCAGGACTGTGGTGTATAGTTGTGCAGGTTGAGCACTGCACAACTCCAGGAGGCGCCATTCACAACCTGTGCAATTATAACTGGCAGCTCTATGTGAAGTCAGAGACCACAGGGAACCCAGGAGCTAACTCCAGATCACTCTTTCTGAAAGATTCATTGCCCTGAGATGGTCAACTGACCTTTTCACAATCATTGGTATGAGATTAACAGGATTCCAGCCACAGCCAATGAACAATGGGTGGCCCTCCCTGTTACTTCCCTCCTGGAAATGACCTTTGGGAAAATTACAAAGTCTGTGGTTCTCAAGTCCTAATACTGTGTTGGATATTTTTATTTTTCCTTTCACTACTCAGGAAAACTTAACCAGTATATAGGCTAATGGAAAATGTTGCATATTTGCATCCCAAAGTATAAGTTATAGGCTTAATTTTAGCCTAATGTGATTTGAAATAGGAAACCATGCCTGAAAATAGCCCTGAATGTGATCAAACCCCGGTGAGGGTTGGGAATATGGAGACATGACAAACTCCCTCATAAATAGCTCACTCTACATGATAGGCTAATGAAATTATTTACCTGACCCACAGTGTATTTTCTGAAAACTGAAAATGCACTTAACATCTCTGCAGTTGATAAGCCAGATTTTTTTTTTCATGTGGAGAACATTAAAATTTTTAATTGTGATATCCTTTTTAAGTTTAAGGAAAAACTGTGATTTGCCAGTACTATTTAATGGAGAATATGTGGCTCTCCTGGAAAAATCCCCCTGCCTTCACTGAGTTAGTAAGAGAAATTTGGCAAGGAATGATAGACTGGCCATGACATTGGGAAGGAGAAAGAACGATGTGGCCAGGTCACATGACTGGGCTTAAACTAAGAAAAAACCGTCCTGGTTTCAGAGGAACTTGGGATGAAGAGTCCCTCAACCATAAAGAGCTCAACAGTGCACTTTATTTTGGCATAACCTGAAACATTCTCTGGGTGGGACAAACAGAAGAAATAGTGGGCAAATGTATTTTGAAGTCAGTGTTTTTTCCCCATAAAATTATTTTTGGATCCCAGTACTCCGTCTCAGTGACCTGCTTCCTTTTATTGCAAAACTTCTCCAAAGTTCACTATTCCCACTCAAAACCACTCCAGTTTTGGCTTTTGTCTCCCCTACTGCACAAAACCATATTTGCCAAGGTCACCAAAGGCCTCCACACAGCTACAGGCAAAGGTCAGTTCTTAGTCCTCATCTTATTAGGCCTACCAGCTGTGCTTACCAGGGCTGATGATGCTTCCCTGAATGGAGTACTTTCTTCCAGGATACCAGCCTCTCGTAATGTTCTCTTCCTTTACTGCTTGTCCTTCTAAGTCTTGACATGTCTATTTGGATGCCTGATAATAAGGCTGCACCTTAAATATGTCCAAAACTAGACTGTTAATATCCACCATCCAAATTTGTTCTTTCTGCCTATCCGTTAATGCTTAGGCCAAAAATCTTGTAATCCTCTTTCACTTTTATTTCATATCCTACAACGAGCCCTTGGGCAATTCCTTTCAAACCTACCTTCAAAATATAACAGAATCTAACCTTTGTTTAGCTTACTACCTCCACTGCCGGCCCCCTGGTTCAAATCATCCACCTCCCTACAAACCACAGTCAGCCTCGGCTCCCCTTCCTTGCCTCACAGATAGCTCTCAACACATCTGCCCAGGTGAGCTCAGTAACATGTAAGTCAGATCACAGGGCCCAGACTTGGTGTTCTTTCTCTAATGTCCTGCTGCCCTCCTTCCAAGAAGGGTGTGTCACCCCTCGGAAGAGGGACAGGAAGGGGTTGGTGGAATTAGGACTTGAGTCAAGCTTGAGTAACAAGCAGGATTTGAGTGGGTAAGGGAGGACAGTGCAGGTGAACAGTGCACCCTGGGTAATGCCACAGGCAGGGTCCCTAAAGCCACAATGCCCTCAGGTTGTGTTCAGAGACCAGGGAAGGGCACCGAGGTGAACGTCCAGTATTCATAATGAGAAGTGCCTGGAAAGACAGATTTGTGTCAGATGGTGGAGGGTCTTGAATGCCACACTCAGGAGTCTGGCCTTTGTCCTGCATTTTCCAGAAGGCTTGGGCATAAGGGGAGTGGAAACGACTATGAAATTCACTTAGCATAGTTATCTCAGCTGCCTGCCAAGTAGTCTATTTAGTCCAATTCACAGGCAGAGCTTTGTTGAGCATTGAGAAGTCACTTGCTCCGTGTGAATCCAATCACCACGGCAGGCACACCTCAAAGAGGAAACACACAGCCGCCTCTGAAAAGCCTGCCCCACACTCTGGCAACTCGATTCATGAATATGCTTTTCCAGCATCTAACGCTGCTGCTTAGCAAAGATATTATGGGACAAATCCTTGATTTGACCTTTTGTATCTCCATTCATCCCACTGTGCTAAAAGCAATTATGTGCATCTTGTGTGTGGCTGTTGGAATGGGGAGTCACTTAGCGACGGTCCTTTTCACACTCCAACTGTCCTCTCGCTCATTCCCCCCAACCTCTGCATGAAGGCCCACACAGCAGGCCTCCTCACAGGCTTGGCAGAGTCTAAAATGGCATTAGGGGTAGGTGAGCAGGGATGTAAACAGGTGGAAACAATTCCTGTCATGGTGATAAGCATTCTCCTTGGCCGGGCACAGCTATGGATGAAAAAATGGGGCTACAGGGGACAGGGAGGAGAAAGCTGGCTGTTGAGAGGAGACTGAAGAGGGCTGAAGTCACTGTCAAAGGCACAGCCAACTTTGTACAAAAACTTCCTACAAAATGAAGCAATCCCAGTATCAGGTGGGTGGTAATGGTCTGTATCTAGCAATAGATGATTGGTCAGCCATCTTCTTTGCCTACTGTAGATTCTGTGCGCTCATGTCTGTGTGATTAAATACGTGTGCAAGTGTCAACAACTGCAGGTGTGAACATGCGCTGTTGTGTCTGCATGTTGTGTACATTCCAGTGCCTGTAAGAATGCCTGTGTGTGGTCTATGTGTATATATTTATTAGGTTTGGATGCCTAGAAGAGCGCATTTTGGTGTCTGTCTATGTGTGTCTTAGGATGTGTATATGGAGCATACATACATGCATGACTACATGCGTGTCATTTCTGGATGTGGTATATTCCTCTGGATATAAATATATTCTAGAATATACCAGTCAGGCATATTCCTGTCTGTGTACATGTGTGTGGGGTTACTCGTTGGCATGCATGAGTAAAGGGCTGGGTGGGGAAGAGCTTCCCTATCCTTCTCTCAGCGTGACTGTGGAGGCCACTCCAAGCCTGGCCGGAGAAAGGAGCTTTGATATTGTTACATTGCTCAGGGTCTGGTTTTCCAGAACTGATGCCCTTGACTCAGTTCCCCAGTCCCCCAAACTGCAGTCCTAAATGTAGTAGAAGACAAACTCCAGAGCAAGTGAAGATGTTTAGGAAGACAACAGAGGGAGAGAGTTAAAATGCTGGAGTCAAGACTCTGGAGGAATTGGGAGGAGAAGATCAAGGGTCTTTTCTGAACTTTTGTTTATAAATAATCTACAGTGGAAAGGTGAGCTGGCCTCTTGGGCAGGAGGCAAATGCAGACAATGAAGTAATGGTGAGTAAAGTAATCTGCTCCCAGCCCAGCTTCATCCTAGATTGAGTTGAGGCAAGACTGGAGGAGAGGGAATAAAAGAAGGAAAGGGGGAAAAAAAATGGGAGAGGGTTATCAGAGCTGATCTGGACCATCTCTGGGGTCTGGAAGCACACTTATCTCCCAGTTCCAGGTACAGTCATCTGGTGGTGCCACCATTTACTCTGGCAACTAGGACAGAAGGGAGAAAATTAACAATGCCTGCAATCGGAACTATCTGTTATCCAAAAAACTTCCCAAACACAGCAGATTTCCCTGCAGTTGGCCGCTTCCTGCCACTCCCACTTCCAATCAGCAGTTTGTGACCTGGCATGATCTTATCGCCCATTCCTGATCACCTTTGGGTTTTCAGATTATTCTCAAGGTACGGAGGGGTTGATGAAACCCCAGGGTCAGGCTGTCTGCTTTTAAAATTATCAAAGAGTCTCACTCAGACCTTTTATGATTACTCATTGATTCTCATTGTATGCAAATTATAATAGAGAAAACAAAGTAAAAATTATCTATAGGGATACAACCTGGCATAACCAGACTTTGACGTTTTGATGCATATCTTCCCAGGCTTTTCTTTTTCTGTTTATATAGCTGTCTATGTGTACATATACCTACAACGCGTTTGAATCTATTTTTTTCACTTATGAATATGTCTTAGCTATATTTCATGTCAGTAAAAATCTGTATCATCATTTTAAATGGCTGCTGAACATCTCTGCATGGGCATATCGTAATTCATTTAAACAATTTTCATTTGTTAGATATTTAGGTTTTTCTTCTAGTACAGATTTTAAGATTTGAGATAATGATATCAACATGTTGTTTTAAAAGGTCTTTCATAGTCCCTTAGGTGGTGCTGGTGGCAGAGGTGACATTGAAAGCAGAGAGACTGGCCCTGGGGTTCCCTCTCTCCCTTCCCCGCTGGAACAATCCGAGGAGGCCCACAGGTGACCTGGGAAGGGTGATAAAATCATGCAGGTCCTGCTCTGCTGGCGGGAGTCACAGGAAGCTGCAAGTCGCCATGAAATCTGTGGAGCTCGGAGGACTTTCTGGAGTGCTGTATGTTATTATAGGCACTGCTAACTTTCTCCAGGAAGCAGCAGCCTTCCTGCCCAGGTTCCAGACATAATGGCAGCCTCATCTCAGACCCTAGAGGGAACAACCATTCTCTGTCCTCATTTCGTCCAGACAGCAGAGAGGACCTGGACGGAGAGCAGAGACTTCAGCAGATTTGTTCAGTCTTAGCAGAGTCGGATGTAGACGATTTTTTCCTATTCTGCATCACTCACTCTAGTTTTTATTTCTACCTGGATCTCTTAAAAGTTTGTTTTGCCTACTTCTGCTCTCAAATTAGTGTTCTTTACAATCATCCCATTTAATCAGTTTACTCAGTCATTCCATATACATTTACTGAACACCTGCTATGTGCCATTTATTGTGTTACCATTTGGAGATGTGAAAAGTAAAACACAGTCCTTGGCCTTCAGGTATTTCCTGGCCAGAACCAGAAGGCAAAGAGATAAGCTGGAATCACAGCTCCCACTCTCTCCATAAATGCCTCCTCTCTCTGTAAATTCTCCCTAGGTGGAGGATGCTTCCCCATCTTTACTCCCATATCTTAGCCATTACAGCTCTTACACAGGACTGTCTGCACTTGAGACAAAGTCTCTCAAGGACAGGGAATGGATTCTACTTACTCCCATGTGCCTGATACCTGGTGCAGTGGCGGACACACAGCACAGAAGATGCTTAATGCATATTGCATAGGAGGACACAGTGGCAACCACCACCAGCCAGGCTTGGTCCCACTATGTCATCATTTTAGGCATCTGTGCTGATGACCCTCCCATTCGCTCCTGCCAAGCATCTCAGCTAAGCCCGTGGGCTCTGAAGCCACAGTCTGTGAATTCAATTCCCTTCTCCTCCATTTACCAGTGTGAGCCTGGGTTAGTCACCTGACAGATCTGTGCCTCAGCGTCCTCATTTGCGAAATGGTAGTAAGAGGTAGAACCTATCTCATCACAGGATATGGTGAGGATTATCTGGTTAATATTTATAAAGCCCTGAGAACAGAAGAGGGCACACTGTAAGCTCTTTAAAATGGCTAGTTGTGACTATTACCGCAAATGGGAAGAACTGTACTTTGAGTGAGGCTTTCAGCCAAACTTGGAAGGCTTGGCTTGCTGTGATTATATCTCTTTTGACTCTTTAAAAGTAGCTCTGCTCTTTGAAGTTCTTTCCTTCCTCTCCTCAGAGACCTGGTCCATTACGCCCTAAAAACTATTAAGCCTAGTATGACCTGTGCTGCTCACATTACTGAATGCAGAGCACCTGGCCTCCATTATGCTCCTGCACGAGATAGAATTCTTAGCCTCTCTCAAGCACATGTCTCAGGAATTAAAGGGCAGTTTTTGTCTTCCCACCTTTGTACAATGGGAACCTAACCATTAGGTCCAAGATCGCCTTTGTAATTTTCCCCAGAACCCTGGAAACCCCACTCATGGTAATATGGGGTTGGTGGCCTACAGTGACGTCTGTACCTCTAGCTTCTGAAGTGGGCACATAGGCTCCCAGGGACATTGGCATATTGACTTCCATAAAAAGAAAATGAGAGTTATATATCTAGGTTTGGGAATATGTTGCATGGAATTACACTCAGAGTCCTTTGCGATCTGTAGTACACTTTTTAGCAGGGGCTTCTCCATAGTTTAGGAAAACTGCATGGGGCTTGGGCAAAACAAGTCCTTGACAGCATGTGAGGGAGGTGAAATCTGTTCCCAGTACTCCCATCTGTCCATTCCAGGCCCAGTTTACTGATTCATTCAATGAATATTCCTTGAGTGACTACCATGTGACAGGGTATGTCTCATACAGGGATATTAAAAAGTCTCACATGGAACCTGTGCCCTTAGAGCTCACAGTCAAGCAGGGATGCAGGTAATAAATGATCATATAGCGTGGTATATTGCATGCTATGATGAGGGAAACATAAGGAGCCAAGGTGATACAGACCAGGGGTATCAAACCCAGAGGGGGATGAGTAGGGAGGTCTTCTTGGAGGTAATGTCTCAATTGAAATTTGAAGGATTAGGCAGCCAATGGAGTGGGCACAGTATGTCCAGAGACCAGAAAGCTAAAGAGAGCTGGGAATGAGGAAGGGCCTGAAAGATGTTGGGTGTTACAGCAGTAAAGCATGACAGAGGCAAGAGCAATGAGCCATAATGCTGGAGGGGTGAGGAAGGCAGGCAGGAGCCACATCGTGATGGCTGTTCTGAGCCATGTTAAGGACTTAGATTGTAGTTCCTGCCCCCAAGGACTTAACCCATGCCTCTTGATTCCCAGTTATTATGTCTGCTGATAAGGCTTAATACTCATGGGGAAGGCTTGGGAGGGGGTGCGTTTTAGAAGGAACCTCAGAAGAGGAATAAGAAGTTTTGTCTAAGAGAATGAAGCTTTAAAATTGTAATGGCAGTCAGTGGGATGTTCATTTTGGAAGTGTGGAATATCGCTTGAATCCTCTTCAAATAGCAACTTGTAAGTAGCTGCCTTCTGAAACTCAGGGAACATACTCTTTTGTTTTTGTTATTCCTAAGAATCAAGTAGACCAATTTTTGACCCATAAGGGCACAAAAGCCATAATCTTGTGCACTGTGTCAAGAAAGAAGCCAAGGAGCAGGCAGAAGCAACTTAAATGGACTTCAGTGAGGTGGCCTGTGTGAAAGGGCCCAGCACAGCAGGCAGTTCCACTGGACATTGAATAAATACCTGCCGAACTTGCTGACATCATTTCAGCTACCTAGCATCAGATGTCCACTCTTCCCGAGTGCCAGACACAGTATACAGTGAGTGGTGCAAAGAAATACCGGACCGAGGAGCATGAGGTCCAGCGCAGAGCTCAGACATCTCCATGGTCAGTGCTCATGGGACACAGTACAGTGTAAATGCACATGGCGGCTCACAGTGATATTGAAGCCAACAAATGGGTGGATGAGACAAGTAGAGCTGTAAGAACTCTCTTCTGGAGTTTCCTGGAGGAGATAGGGCTTAAGGAGGGCCAGGAGAGTATTTACCTAGGCAGAGAAGATGGGAATCAAGGATGGGAAGGAGGAACATGTTTTGCTAAGAGCTGAGAGCACTCGGGGGAGCATGAGGGTGGGGGATAGTGCGACCAGCATCAGCAAAGGTATGGGCAGAAGATGCAATCCCAGCCAACCCTGGCTAGGTTCTGCAGTCAGCTGGACTGGGGTTTGAACCTTGGCATCACCTCTTATAAACCGGATGAACCTGGATGAATTACTTACCTTCTCTGACTCTGTTTCCCTCATCTTTAAACTCAAACTAATAAGAACCTGGTTCACATGAGGAATGACATGGCATGGGCCATATGCTGTAGAGAGTAAAAGCAAAGATTTAGGGGCCTGGTTTCAGCTCACACTCAGCAAGCTACTATCTATGTGGATTTGCGTAAATTAATTAACCTCTGCAAGGCTCACATGTCAGTAATTGGGACTGTTGCAGTACTATCATGTCCCGGGTTTGTCCAAATGAACAAATTGAGATAACACAGGTAAAAGACACAGAGCTTGGTACCCCTAGCATGACTGCATACTAATGACAGGCAAACCTCATTTTACTGCACTTGATTTCACTGTGTTTTGCAGATACTACGCTTTTAACAAATTGAAGGTTTATGGCAGCCCAGTGTCCAGCAAGTCTTTTAGTGTCGTTTTTCAAAAAACATTTGCTTACTTCTTGTCTCTATGTCATATTTTGGTAATTCTCCCAGTATTTCAAACATTTTCATTTTTATGTGTTTGTTATGGTGTTCTGTGACCACTGGTCTTTGATGTTACCATTGTATTTGTCTTGGGCACTGCGAGCCACACCCACGTAAGACAGCAAACTTAATCCATAAATGTGTGTGTTCTGACTGCTCCACCGGCCAGCCATTCCTCATCTCTCCCTCTCCTCAGGCCTCCCTCTTTTCTGAAACACAATATTGAAATTAGGCCAATTAATAGACCTACAATGGCCTCTAAGTCTTCAATTGAAACAAAGAGTCTCAGAGCTCTCATTTTAAATCAGAAGCTAAAAATAATTAAGCTTAGTGAGGAAGACATCTTGAAAGCCAGGATAGGCCAAGTTAGGCCTCTTGCGCCAAACAGTTGACCAAGTTGTAAATGCGAAGGGGAAGTTCTTGAAGGAAATCACAAGTGCTCCTCCAGTGAACACACGAATGATAAGAAAGTGAAACAGTCTTATTGCTGATAAGAAGAAAGTTTTAGTGGTCTGGTTAGAAGATCATACCAGCTACAACATTCCCCTAAGCCAAAGTGTAATCCAAAGCAAGCCCCCAACTCATTTCAGTTCTGTGAAGGCTGAGAGAGGCGAGGAAGCTGCAGAAGAAAAGTTGGAAGCTAGCAGAGGTTGGTTCATGAGGTTGAAGGAAAGAAGCTGTTTCCATAACGTCAAAGTGCTGGTGAAGCGGCAAGTGCTGATGTGAAAGCTACAGCAGGTTATCCAGAAAATCGGTAAGATCATTAATGAAGGTGACTGCACTAAACAACACATTTTCCATGTAGATGAAACAGCCTTCTACTGGAGGAAGATGTCTTCTAGGACTTTCATAGAGAGGAGAGATCAATGCCTAGCTTCAAAGGATGGGCTCACTGTGTTGTTAGGGGCTAATGCTTCAGTTGACTTTAGGTTGAAGCCATTGTTCATTTACCATTCCAAAAATCCCAGGGTCCTTGAGAATTATGTTACATCTATACTGCCCACGCAGCAGGGAGTGCCTGACATCTGTTATCTGCTCAGTAAGAATTAGTAATTATTCTTGTATCTAAAGTTTCTGAAGTGAATTTCTTATGTATCAAAAATTAAAAAGAAACTTGAAACAAATTAAAAAATAAAAGCAATTATTTTTAACCACAATCAGAAGCTGAGTATGTTGTTTTAGAGCCATGTAGTAATGTTTGCTTTGTTGTGTAGTGTGTGTGTGCATGTGTGTGTGTGTGTACAGGCCTTGGATGTGAGTGGACTAGGGGACCATTATAAGTGTCCATTTATTAGGCAATCTCATTCTTGCCTTCTGACCCTGGTCCTCCCCTTTCCATCAAGGGGAGGGGATAATTGCATCATGCTTCTCCCTGGCATGCACAACACACCAAGTGTTCGCCTATTTTTAGCCAACATGAAGTCACTGAAACTCTATGCCCACTAGATGCAATTAGTGCTTTGTTATTCGTCGCTCACATGGTTTAATATCCTGACTGCTCTGCATAGTTTGTATCCTTAGATGAATTTAAAAGGACTGAAAACCTTTTGTTGCTGGGAAAATTGCTTGGGGAGTAAGAAATGAAATCCCGAGTCAGTGAGGCCCCTGGAAAGGACTCCTGCAAGGCAGGGAGACCTCAATTATCCTCCTCTTTGATGGCAGGGGGAGGCTGGGGAGGCAGGGAATGGCTATATTCAACCCAACTGGAGAAAGCAGTACTTCTGGTCAGGGGCTCCCAATAATGGTCCCAATTCCACTTTTCTTCCAGCAATCGGAAATGACACATGGAACGCAAAACTCAGAGCAGTGCAGCAGGGCTGACTACAAGTGGACAGGGGTGGAGGGCTGGCTGCACACAGGTGTGCTTTCACACGTTCAACCCATTAGCTCTTGCCTCAGTTTTACTCTTGGGGCCTCCTTCCTCTTGTTTAAGGCCCTGAGTCAAGTGTGTGGAAACATTAATTAGCTTAGAGTCCCAAGTCTCAAATTTTTGTTTCCCAAACTTTGTCCTCACTTTGGATGATAAAGACTTACTCCCATCAAAATCAATTTTGTTTTATTTAACAAACAATATACCTTCCTGGGAGCAGGCAAAGAAGTAAGGCAAATGCTATTGAAAACATTTCTAAAGTAGGTGAGGTATACATAGAAGTATTTTACATGGTAACGTATTCCTGAGGCCAGGACTTCTATACAAAATTTAGAGGCCAGCTACCCCATCATTGTACCCTCAGACATCACCATCCTCTTCTTCTCTGTCTCAATTCATCACTAGTTTCATTCTGCTCCTAAAAATAGATAGTTTTATGATGAAAATATATAAAAATAACTTTTAAAAGAATATTAAACTTTATTTGGAAAAACACTTTTGAAAATGTTGTTTTTACACCACAGATTATATTAAAAGTGAGTAAATATTTCAGTAAAGCATAAACCCTATTACATCCATTAAGGACATAAACACAGATTTTAATAAGTTTTAAAATTCATTTATTCCTTCCAACAAATATTTATTGAGTATCGAGTGTGAATAATAGGTGAAAGGAAAGGAGCGACACACAGCAGCAATTCACCGGAGAATTCCGCTTTATTAGGGAAAGGTGCTGGGTTATATAGGAAGGGGCATGAGCTGATTGAGGTGTCACTTCTACGGGGCTGGTGGCTATTGGCTAGGTGCTGGGATTAGGGGGGCGAGGGGTGATTGGGCTTCAGGTGGCGCCGGCGGGAACCGAGGACCCGGAAGAGAAGCAGGAAGTTCACCATCTTATGGGTGGAGGCCCTTCTATAGGAAGTGCACATTTCATTTGTGGCATGTCTTTAATGAAATAATCAAAATTTTTGTAATTTTATTAACAAATATGTTTCAAGCATCATTCTTCTTCACTTGCAATATGGATTTGACAGAGTTATTAAAAATGTGTCCTGGGACAACATTAAAAAAAGATGAAAGCAACCGTCTAAGCTCAACCCACTCCCAGAGCCTTCTGAAGGGGCCCTGGCTATTGGCAGTACGTCATTAGATCCTGAGAGGCTGTGACAAAGAGGTTATAGACAAGCACCAGCCCACCTTTTTCTCTCTCACAAAAGAAGTATGCAAATAAGATCAGGTGAATTCATTTCAGGGGAAACAATGAGTCTACTCAGATTCATTAAAAAGTGAAATATTTTAAACTTCAGCCCTCTATTATTAGTAACAAGTTAATTTCCACATACCTCACACTCTAATGAGAATAGCTGTGTTGGACAGTAACCAGTCATCAACACCTCAGTGTGAATGAAGATCTGAGAGCAGATTCTAAGAGATGAAGTGAGGTAGAGGGAAGAGAGAACAGTGGGTACTGGAGCAGGGAGGGGGCACGCCGGGGAGAAAGTATCTCTAACTTTCTAGGTTTGCACAAGAACCCTGTTCTCTGGAGTAAGCTCTCTAGGTCCTAGTCTTACTTTCCCCCAAATAATAGAAACTTGAGTTCTTTACAATTAAGATTCATATAGTTACTTCTGTTAGTTGCTATGATTAATAATATTAATCACCATGATAGAAAAGGGAAGTCTGCTCCTTCTGAGAGCTTCTATATGTTGATAGTCGTTAACAGTGACCATTTCTGGTAGGCTTTTAAATGCATTAAAGGAGTTGTAGTGAAGTTGGAAGTAAATATTGTTGGTATGGTTTTTAAATGTAAATAAAAATAATTCCATTAGTACAACAGTTAAAATATTCCATAGTATTATCAACAATAGCTTTTATTACTATATTAAGTATATAACATAATTTTTTAAAATTTCATAAAGATATATTTCAAGTCTATATGAAAAAATAAACTTCAATAAATGGGGTACTATTTTAAAAAGAATATAAAGGTATCTCACTCCTTATATAAAATACATTTTTTAAAATGTCTAAAATTTCAAAATAATATAAGTGAATCCGTTAAAATCCTAGAGGATACACTGGGTGCATATTTTTATAATCTTGGGGTAAGGATGCTCTTTTTAAGCAGAAAGTCTCAAGGAAAAGATTCTCTGTTGGGGCTTTTTTTCTAAGTTAAAAAGTCTCCACAGACAAAAACGTCTATTTACTCCACAGAAACAAGGATGAAACCACACTGGGTGGGTTGGGGTATGTGTGGAATTGCAATACTAATGACAAAAAGATAAAATATATGTAAAACATTTACATATAAAGACCATTGTAAGTCTTATATGTGAGAACAAACAATCGTATTAAAAAATGGGCAAGGCCTTGAGTAAGGAGTTCAAGGAAGAAGAAACACAACTGACCCCAAACTGCTGAGCTTAAGATGTTAGCAGCAGCCACTTTTGAGATCATGAGCCCAATCCCCCACTTGACACAGAGGGGTTCAGTGATAGGTCTTGTGTCAACCAACCATTAATGCAGAATTAATTCAACTTCACCTTGAAAACAGTCTGCAGAGATTTTTATACATCAAGTGTGAACAAAAGAAGATCCAGTTGCAGCCCTCCACATTCAGATCTGTATGTGTGGCTTCTCAGAAGGCATCAGAGACAACACTGGTGAGGCAAACGGAGATCCTGAGGCCCCATTTGAACGCTTAGCTGTAGAATACAAGGGACCTAGCTCACTTGGCTAGGCTGCTCTTGCAGCGGCTTTCAGAGGCTTGGAATGTGAGACATAGAGTTAAAAAGACATTCCAGGTCAGCCCCCATTTGTCTGATGACACCCTCCAGCCCAGCTCTGCTAAAGGTCACTACCGGCAGGGCAAGGCCTCACCAACGATGGATGCAAAGACCAGACTTGCATCTACAACTGGACACTGATACAATCTGAATGGAAACCAAGAGAAGGGCGAAGAAAGCAAAATCTGTATAATCCCAGCAGCTTTAGCTAAAACCCAGGTCAGGGGTTCCCCAAGTCTGGCCTACACACAACTGAGAGCATGGGAAATAATACTTTCAGGTAGTATAGAGAAACATTTTAAAGTTTAATGGCTTTGTGTTTGTTGCAATAAATATGAATACATAACTGGCACATTAGAGTCATGATTTCACATATACAGTTTTTAGGATGAGCCTTCAGTAAATATTTAGGTTAAAAAAATAACTTCATTTAAAGAACAATACTAAGTATTAATGGTGCCAGTGCTATTTGAATATGGCATAAATTGTGAATGAGATATACAAATGACTGAATTTGGGGAAACACTGATATAGTCCATTAAAAATTTTTAACCAGTCCTGGAAAAAAATGCATTTTACTGTTCCTGCCAACTCATACATACATACATTTATGCAGCTGTAACAAAGAGTTTGAGAAACATCATTTACCCGGTTTATGTGAAATACCCTGGACCCTTGATTCATCTCTGACTCCCTTTTTTCTTTCTTTCTCCTTCTTCTCATAATTGATTGTCTTTAAGTTCTTCCTGTCAGTTCTGCTTCTAAAGGCTCTTTATTCATCCCTTTATCCAGCTCCAGTGTTTCATTCCTGGTCTTTGTCCACATTACCTTTCACCTGGACTATGTCCTAACTCATCTCCTTGCCTCCAATCCAGTTTTTCTCCTTCAATCCACCCTCCACGCTGTTGCCAAAAAGGCTTTTAAAAAAACTGATCTGATCCTGTCGTGCCCCAGAGCACAGGATAAAGTCCAAGCCTCTCAGGCACCTGGTCATTGGGCCCTGCTGACTCTTCCAAATTCCAGTAAGGGCAGAATCAGAACTAGAAACCCAGGTTTCTTGATTCTTAATATACAATGCTGCCCTCCCCCAAAGAATCTCTCCCTGCTGTTTTCATAACACAAATGATACCTGCATTGATAACTCCTCCTGTCCTTTTGGCACAGTTAATTTTGATTGAACTCTGTCTTGAAACAGACAGAATGTTACAAAGTAGACTAGACCTGGGCAAGGGTATTGCGTCACTTGTCCATTACAAACACAGAATGTCATAAATGGAGGTTAGAGGACAAGCTAGTGACAGAGAAGTGAATAAAAAGGAAATTAAAATCTTATCTATTAGGCAACACCCATTCATGTTGGAGACCACCAATACTGCATCATGATTATCTAGGCCATCCGCACTTTGCAATTATCCCACAAGAAGCAGATGTCTCCTGTGAGCAGACAATGGCCCATTGATTAAATTCCCATCTGGTTCAGTTTACTAGAGAGTAAGCAGAGTATATCTCCATTTCACCCCTCACTCCCCTTGATGTTGGACCTGCCTTAGTCAGTGGAATATTAGCTGAAATTGCACAGGGGCTTCAAATGTGTTTGCCTGTTTAGACTTGGCCTCTTGAAAGGTTCCACCCCTGGCCAGGGCAGAAGCATACCTCAGCTAGCCACTGGCCGTTCATCCTGAGTCCAAAATGGTACCACGTGGAGCAGACGAGTTATCTGAGTCTAAGCTGGGAGTGCAGCCTATAGCTCAGCCAGCGCAGGTGAGCCCAGCTGAAATCAGACTCAGGCTGACCTTCAGACCCTTTAGCAAGAAAAATAAATATCTGTTGTCGCCAAACACGGAGATTATGAGGTGGTAGCAACTCAACAACTAACCCAAAGGTAAAGTGGAATTTGTTTTGTTTTTGTTTTTATCAAGTTAAAAAATTAACTCTTCAGTTTTCTTTCGTTTACCAATCTACAGGGTGAAAGTAACAACGGGAAGCTGACCTTCTCCTAGCCGCCAACACATTTCTAGGACATCTCCCAGCATGCTGGTTGCGTAATGCAGAAAGCTCTGCAGCCTCATTCTCACATTAGCCTGACAAGAAAGTAAATTAGGACGGTTTCACTCCTGCACGCCTTCCCCCACTTAAGTCACAGTGAAGCCCAAAGTAAAACAGAACCTGGTGGCCCTTTGTTATTAGCATATTCCTGCCGCTGCTTCTCCTCTCGGAAACTGGGAATTGTTTTTACCAGCCGTCTCCAGGGTTGGGGATCCTGTCCCCACTAGTTTTAGCCATAATTTTTTCCAGTGAAAGTTCATTGGTGCCCGAGTCATTTTATAAAAGGAATGTTCCCAGGAGGAAGCCAGCAGCGTCAATGCCACAATGTCCAATGGCCTAGATTACAAAGACCTCGTTTTCCTCTAGCTGAGGTCGCGGAGGAGCTTTTTTCCTCTCGGGTTAGTTTCCTCTGTGTTTTTCTTCCCCTCTCCGCGTTTTCGCAGCTCACGCCTGTTTTCACGCGTTCCTTCCAGCCGGCTGAAAGCCCCTTCCCCTTCCCCGCAGCTCCGCGCCATTGCGGACGCTCTCCTCGAGGTGGCAGTAGAGAGCCGCTCCCTGCCCCGCAGCTTTACGTCACCTTGTTTACCCGACTTCGGGTCATTTTTAGATCTAAGATCACAGGATGTTAATTGAGCCAATAATTTCCCATTCGTTTTGGCAAAAGATCCTTCTTGTGGGCGTTGGGATAAGCATGGTGTCCTTCTAGACAATGAGATTTTGCTGTGGGGGAGTATTTATTTGTAAACACTTGGAATTTCATCTTTAGGAGATGAGAAAGCTGCGTGTTAGCCAGTTTTTGCTGTGGGTTTGTTTTTGAGTCAGTTTAGTTTTGGAGCCCAAACGAGGGTGGCTCTAACTAGGGAGAGAGGGGAGGCTAGATATTACAGTGGTGTCTAGGAGGCAAGGTCAGAACCAGCCGAAAATCCAAAGAAGGAGGTTTGCCTTTTTACTTCCCCATCGCCCGTATAAAATAACTGCTCAGCAGGAAAGCATTTGGACTTTGACACTTGGAGGAATAAGGCAAATAGCTGATACGGCCAATCTGTGCCCTGATTCGTTGTGGGGAGACCTTGGGACTCAGCGGAATCCAAGGTGCCTGCCTTAGATGCCCTCGCCCAGGAACTGGATCTGAACGTCTCATTGCCATAAATCACACATTTCAGAGGTTGGGACTTTTCATCCCAACAACAAGCACCATTTCTTTATTACTCCTTACTTATTATTCCCGCACTGCCCAGGTACTAATGAGGACAAGTGGGGCACAGAGGAGCTAAGTGGCCCAGCTCACTCTCTCATGTCCAGGCCGTGTGTGGTTTTTGCAGAAGTAAAAACCTCAAAAGCACTGGGGTTTCTGCTTTTTCCATGCCATCTTTGGTGGGTAGAGAATGACTGTACATGAGGCAAATAGAATTCCTCAGCTATGCAATCCTTTACAAGAAGGGAGTAGAGGCATCTTATGATAAAGGAGAGAAAGAAAATCTGTAGATTTAGTGTTAAAAATGAATAAGCCTCCAAGTTTTTTAAATGCCTGCTCCTCTCTGTCCATCTTCTTCTCACCCTTTCCCTGGCATCTGCTGCTGCTTCTGTATGAGAACCAATTCTCTGAGAAGGAAATGTCCCACTCCCTCAAGTAGTGAGTTGTCCACTGGGGTGATCACGCTGGCCTGGAGGATAATTTTCGTACAGGCAGGAAGGGAAGGAAAATTCAGTTTGATTCAATAACCGTTTCTTGAGCCCCTAATCTGTGTCAGTCACTCAGACAGGCAACACAGGTTCTAAAACACGAAAAGGCACAATTTCTGCCACTGTGGAACTTTGAGTCTAGTAGAGTGTTTATACTCACAGGGAGTTTTTGTTCTTTTTGGAAAGCACATAATGAAAGAAAGATTGAAAGAGATGTTACGATAACTGAAAAGGAGAATCTCAGGTCAATGGCTTGGGGAAGCATTTCTCTGCTTTGGGGACAGGGCCTGGCAGCCATGGCAGTGCGGCTCCGTGGAGAACAGGAGCCCAACCCTCCAGGCACTCTGGACGCTAAGGAGGCTGAGGGAGATGGGAAGAGGATAGAGGAAGCAGATTGCTGGGCCTAGAAAGGCAGGGATTTGGAGCCAGCCAACAAGAACCATGGAAAGTTCTGGAGTAGGGCACATTCCCTATACCTGCCTCCAGGCATGCATTTGGGACAAGCATTTACCTGCCTGCATCTGTAAAGAGGAAAATATATGTAAACAGGAAAAAATAAGCAGCCCCAGGTCCACTTATCACCAATAAAACTGCCTTTCCAAATGCCTTTTGTCAAGAACCTACTGATAATTCAGATTCATTTGAATCACAAGAAAATAGAAAGAAAAACTATGAAATACTTGTGTTCTTATGGTATGTGAAATTTTTTAAGATTTAAAAAAAACTTCTTTGCTAAATATAACAATTACACAGACAACAGCATAAAACAAATGTACAGCTTAATAAATTACAAGATAGTCCAGTAACCCTGCAACCACCCACGAGAGGAGAGAGAAGCATGTCAACAATTCCAGCAAGAGATTTACAGTAACTGCTACAAAAGCTTCAAGGACAGACTGAACGGAGTACTTACAGGGTGTTCTGGGACCTCCCTTCAGACATCAAACAAGCAGTTTACAGAGTGCAATTTGTACTGCCACATACAAAGCATAGCACCTCATCTCTACATATTTACCTGAAGGAGGTGAGAGAGGAAAGGGACCAGCATTTTATTGAATGCCTACTGCATGCTAAGTGCTTTTACTATACTATGTTATCTCTGAAATAAATTAAGCATTAATGCTCACTACAACTCTGTGAGGTTGCGGTTATTATCCCCACCTTACAGGTGAGAACACTGATGTATAGAGAGGTTAAGTAACTTGCCCAGAATCACTTGGCAAGTAAGAGGCAGCTGGCACTTGAACTCAGGCAGCCTGGCTCCAGAGCCCCATTGTTTTCCACTGCCCTAAATAATAAGGTGGTTAGTATGCTAGAATTTTCTGTTTGCCCTTCTAGATCTACTTTCTACCCTCCTCTGTCCTGGTCTATGCTGCAAGCTGTATCAAGGGGTTCGCTTACCCTTTGGTTTCTGGTTGGGTTTAACCAGTGGTTGTCCCGGGCAGGAGACCTGAGGGTGGGAGGCACCACTGGGCTGGCTACATCCCTTGATTTGTGGTCGCAGCTCTGGTCAGGTGGCTTGAAGCACACAGAGCCCACTCAACAGGTTCTGGTGACAGCACCTCCCCTTGCCCCTTCTGGCACAGGGGTGATCAAGTAGCTCTTATTACACTGCTTCTGTGGTCTCCCTGCATCCTGCCCACACCTTTGTAAATACCTCCTTTATTCAATTCTCCTCAAATTACCCAATTTGAGTGTGCCATCTGTTTCCTGCCCAGGTCTGGCCTGATATAAATAGGAAGTCAGAAAAGTGGCAGCTCAGAGGCCTCCCTCCCTGTGTGGGCTGCCTTCCCCATGGGTGTAGGACCAGTCACAGGTGAAATAAAGATGACCTCTGATTTAAAGGCATTCAGGACATTCTGGGTGGGGGTGGGGGGTCCTGGCACTGCAGTGTGAGGTTGATCCCTTACTTTTAGGGCCTCCTGAGTCAAGAGAGGCCACAAGGGTTCCATTGGTTTAAAGGATCCTAGGCCTTCTGGGAGAGGAGCGGAAGGGAGGAAACAGAACTTAGGGAAGTTAAAGATGTGGGCTTCCAGCTCTTTAACTTGCCTGGGTTCAAGTCCCAGCTCCTCTACTTATCAGATGTATGACTCCTGGCAGGTCTTTTAACATTTCCATGCCTCGGTTTCCCCATGTATAAGGTGAGATGATAATGGTATATGAGTCAGTAAATTCAGTGTCTAACCCATATTAAGTAGTATATTATTGAGAGAGTGCAGACATAAAGTTTTTTAACCTTTGAAAAATACGGGGCAGATTTGTCTGCCCCAGCTGTTGGGTATGAAGCCCTGGGAAGTCAGGAAGTGACCCATGAAGCAGATTGCCACAGCCTGGATCCTGGGACCAGTATGGAATGCCGAGGGAGGCATCCTTCCCACACCTCTCGGCCCTGTCCTGGATTAGGCTGCCACTTGAGGGCACGTGGAGCAGATGTCCAGCAGAAGACCAGAGTAAATGAAGTTGCTAGGAAGATCTCACACTGCGAGGGGGAAGTACTGCTCCCTCTCCTCGGCCTAAAGGCTTCTCCTCTGTAAATATCACTTCTCTCTCCTGCACTGTCAACTTCTCCCTCTTGAAAGGAGATATTCTCATCAGCATATAAAGATGCTCTAATATCTCTTATCAGAAACTCTTCTTTGATGTCATATCCTCCTCCGTTTCTCTGATCCCATTCATAGTAAAATTTCTTCCGAGTTGTTTGTAGACACGTCTTCCCCACCTGTTCTCTCCTCAGCACAATCCACGAGCATTTCAGTCCCAAATTGCTCCCTTAAACCGCTCCTCTCACAGTCTCCAGTAAGCTCCCCATTGCTTCAGGTAAGGGTCACCGTTCTGTTGCAGGGCTTCTCATTGCGTTTGGCCCGCTGGGACAATACTCTCTCTGTCGGCACCCCTTCCTGCCGAGGCTCCCTTGGGTCTCTTGGATTGCCTCTTGCCTCCCCAGGTCCGTCAGTGCGCCAGGCCAGCGCACTTACTATGTGAGCGCTCTTCGGGGGTATGGTGTGTACAGATTAGCTCATTTATCAGTTCTTCACAGTGCTTCAGGAAATGTGAAGAAACTTCTATCTTTGGTGCATGAGGCTGTTGGGAGTTGGAGAAGGGAGGGGCAGCCAGGGAAACACTGGAGATAGTTCAGGGACAATCTCCAGTCTGACTCAGAGCCCTCTTCTCTGGATTTCTATGGTCCACTGGCCCTTATTCCTGTTTTACAAGAGAAAAAAAATGGAAGCAGGGAGGGTGTGGGATTTATTAATTTTCTCGATCAGGGTCATAGGAGAGGCAGTGTCCCCACCCTTCTTCACTCGTGCCCTGCAGGGTCTCCAGAAAATAAGACTCACCTACTTATGTATATATATTTATATGTACATAAAGAAGTATAGCACTTTCCAAGCCTTTACCAGAATCAGTCCTCTCTGGGGCAAACCCAGATCAGACTTGGGACCAGAGCTTGTCCCAAGACCTTAGCACCACTATTCTTTGTCTTTATTGGCTGCCTGGTTTTTGTGTACTGGCGGAAAGTGGGGCAAAGAGGGAATGGGGAAGGGGGAGGCAAACGCAGCGAACAGCCCTTTGTAATCTTGTCTGCAGAGACTGTGTCATGAATATGAGAGGCAGAACTTCCCTCTGTGAGAAATGCTTCAGAGAAGCCAGTGTTAGTCTTTAGCCCTTACAAATAATAGGCGCCATGGCCAGGTTTGCAAGACCAACCTGGAGCCCCAGTGTCAGAATGTCTGAGGGTTTCCCATTCTTCCTTGCTTGGAAGCAGCATCCGGGGTCTCAGGTGAGGGATGTCTTGGGTGAGGATGGTGGTTTCATTACGCATCCAGGCATTTTCAGGAGGCGGGATTTCTGTCCCTGTCATCCCATACCATTGACCCAAGCAGCCTTCTTCTGCACACTCATCCTCATCTCTTCCACTGTGTGTTTGGAAAACTAATAAGAGGTGGACTCTAGAGAAAAACATGGGTTTAGATTATACTGAGTTTGAATCTGAGTTGCACTGCAAAGTAACCAGCTGTTTTGTGAGAGTTTACATGTGCTCTCAGAGCCTCAGTTTCCTCATCTGTGGAATGTAGTAATAAGAAAAACCACGTTGTGGAGTTGTCATGAGGACTAGAGTCGTATGGTTCTGGTCCATGTGCGTGGTTAGTGCTCAGTAATCTGTAGCTGATAGAATAAAATTTCCCACTAGGCTAGCCTTTCACCTAAATTCCTTTGTAAACAAAAAGATCTGCTAAATCTCTTACATCAATTAGGATGCTTCCCGCTATAAGTAATAGAAAGTCTAACTGAGAATAGCTTAACAATAAAGAAAATGGGTCATCTACTCAACAGTAAGTCCAGAAGCAGCTTCGGAAATGACTGATCCATAACTTGCCAATGCCATAGAGGCCACACATTCTTCTCTCTCTTTCTCCCTGATCTGCATCCTCAGCCTGTCTACTTTGTCACCAGGTACTTACTCTTCCTCATGGTTTCAAGACGGTGAGCAGAGTTCTAGGTATCACCTGGAAACACAACCACATCCAATAACTGAAGAGGACTATGTCTTCCAGTGTATGTCTTTTTAAGCAAGGAAATCTTTCTGAGAATTCCCCCAGCAGGCTTATTATACCTCATTAACCAAAATTATTTCATGGGCTAGTTTAAACAAGAAGACAATCCTACAATTGGTTGTTTGAATCAGGTTTTATTTCTGAAGCAGGAAGCGTGGTTGCTGGATAGACACCCATCCAATGATCTGCTCCACTATTTGGTTAGCAATGTCCTCCCCAAAAAAGGTTTATTGAGCACCGATTATGTGCTCAGGCTTTGGAGGTACTGACATTATGATTTCATGCCAACCACTGCAAATTCAGCATCTACATGCTGGACCAAAATGCTTGACTCACAGAGAGGAGATGCTCAGGAAATGTCCTCTGAAACAAGGAGCTAAAGGGCAAGGTAGAGGTGCCTGGGCCAGGTTCATTCATGGCCAGGAAGAGGCAGTCTTGGAAGTGGGACTTGCCAAGAAGGCGAAGGAGCTCCCCATGCTTCAATCTGGCACTCGGCTCTCAATTATGATTCCAGAATTATTAGCTTTGATTCTGTGAGAAAGGAGCACATCAAAGCCAGAATCCTATGAATTAAAATGTTGACTAATCGAGCTAATTATAGTTCACTCATCTGAATTTTCACACAATGAGAAATTCACTCATGAAAGCCTTCTCTTGGGCAAGGAGCCTTTGATGATGAAGCAGCGATTTATGTCGCAGACCCAGTCCTCCTCACTCTGGCCAGAGAATCTTCACTGGAGTGCCTTTTGCCCACTCAAACCCCTTGTGGATTCTGCCCCAGGTTCCTGAAAGCTGAAGCAAGCTCAGTTGAGGGAGGGATTATGATGACATTGAGAGTAAGATTCTTTTCCTTAAAAAAAGATCACCCAGTGTGCCAGGATGTCATGATGGGCTTCTTTTTATTTTAAATTTTATTCCAGATTTTAAAATACTTTGGTAATTTACATAGCCTAATTATACTTTTGGGAGAACCTTCTCACTCAACATGTCTCAGTTATCAGATACAGAGTAGTATAATAAATTTTAATTACTGTTTAGATGTACTTTGCTGCAGAGTTAATAATATAGACTAAGCCCAAATCTCTGATGAGCTACTGAAAACATTTTGCGGTTGTCACGCTGGGGAGGAGGGATGGATGCTACTGGCATCTAGTGTGTGAGGCCAGGGATACTCGCTGCTAGAAATGCTGCAAATCACAGTTTAGAATCGCCCCCCACCCCCAACTAAGAATTATCGGACCCAAAATGTTAGTACTGGTGAGGCTGAGGAACCCTGTGTTAAAATGCAGCTCCACTCAACACTAGTCATCCATTTAAGATGACAGCATGTTGACTTAAATGGTATTACCTGCCATCAGAATATTTATTTGGGCAGACTCCTTTATGTTAAGCATTTCTGAAAGAGAGCCAGGAATAAAGAAATGTATTAAATCCATGACAACCATAGTCTCATGCGTTATAGATGATTAATTCCTCCTTGTCAATATGCTTGCTCTTCAGGAACTTGATAAATAACAGTGATGTTTATGGATGCACAGGCCCACTGGTTAGGACTTCTTCCTCTGTGGACAACTAAAGAAGTAGGTATGTAGAGCATGATCAAGTCAGTATGCTTCTGTCTCCAAACTACCTTTTTTTAAAGGAAGTTTTAATTAGTTCTATTATAAATAAATATTATATAAGTAATAGCAAGGTTTAAAATGATGCAAGATCTAGGTACAAACTAAGTACTCTTGTTGTTAAACTTAACTGTTATCAAACTGTGCTTAAATCAACTAAGAGAACCTTAGGGTATTGGTGCTTGAAGTTAATTTGTCTTTTCAACACACTTTTAACTGTAAAGATGTTTTATAATGTCCTGTCCTTTTGCAGAAACAATTTAAGAATTGTTTTAATGAACACATGCACATAATTTAAAAAGTCAAGTAGTATTAAAAATCTAGTGAAACTCAGCAGTTTTCCTCCTCATTTCTTTCTATCCCTCTCCTACCCAGTCTTCTTGTTTCTTCTGGCATTTACACATTGCCTTATTTTAAATAATATGCATGTGCTGTTCTCTTTTGGTTCAACAGTTTAGATATATTATTTTCCTGTTATGGTAAATGAGTATTTAGCACTCTTTTCAGCCACCCCCTCTGTGTTACCTCCCTATTCCTCCCTACTGAATTATAACTTTTGGTTAAAATTAATATTTAGTGCTTACATCATTATAAACATGCAAGGAAAGCAGAGCATTGTAGTGTACTATTATTTTTCTTTGTTACTTTTTGTTTTTCCTGATGTTAATAATTGCCTTGTTTTTTCATAAGTGTCTTCTTAAAATCTCTTCCTTTGCAGTACCTTTGGTCAAAAGTATTGTGTTTGTGACCTAATTTCTCTTTTCAGAGGCCAAATTTAGCTGACAATCTGAGTTTTTGGTCCCTGAATGCCCTCTACCTCATGCCTCACTGAAAAGAGACTCTAATGTACAGGTGCAACCCATTTCCCATCTTTATCATCCCAAAATAGGTCATTCTTTCATCAGAGTTTTTATCTCTATTTAAGAATCTGGCTCTAACTAATGTTCTGTGGCTTTTTCCTAGGGGTCATGTAGAAGTAAATACTTGAATCCTCAACACTACCTTTTCCCCAGTCACACATCTTAGTTATTAAACAGCTAATACTGGTTTCTTCAGAACGTCTCAGGGTCAATACTGCTTCCAGCCCAGGTGATCACAAATTCCGTAGCTTCTAGAAACTACTAGTGGGTGGTGTTTGCAGATGGCTGCCTCTAGAACCTCTGATTTCTCCTTTTTGGCTTTTTACTGTTGCTAATTGTCCTTTGGATCCAGGACCTCCCGGTTGCCTAGCTCAAATATTCCTGGATTATTAACAAGCCAAGGGTCTATTTAGAATGGTCTTGAACAGGTAGCAACCCTCTTGTGGTTTCTGCTTTCACTGAGCATGCTCTGTCACATTCCCAGAATTTACTGCCCTGTTCCTTATCCTCTCTACAAGGATCTATGCCATTGCCAGTGTACAGAACCCTGATGTTCCTGTCTCCAAGTATGAGTGGGTCTGCTGTAGAAGATGAAAACTCCAATGTTGAGGAGAATAAACTTCATTCAAAATATACATGGTTCAATTCATTGAGAGAAAAGGCTGCATTCGGCAGAGGATCCCCATCAGAGGAGCTCTTCTCCCAAAGTATGCTGGCCTCTCAAGATGCTGATAGCAGCTTCCTGACTTAGCTGATTCATCCCTGGTCTGCCTGTTCTTGGAGAATACTTGATCATATCAGCTTTCTGGTGATAACTGGACTTATCCTGCCATGCCTGTGTCTATTCCTGTACCCTTTCTTATGGAATTGCTTCCCATCCAAAACTGAGCAGTAGTGGCACCAAGTCAAACAGCCTAGACTATAAAACCCTGAAGCATCCAGATCTCTCTCCAAAGTCTTTAACCCCTATTTTACCAGAAAGACAGATATACACACAGATGCTGCAACACTGGCACAGTATCTTTTCCTCAAACACAGCCCTGGCTTTCTACTTCTGTATCTCTGCTCACTTCTCAACAGAGAACAAAGGGATTTTTGTGGAGGCAGACACACCCTACTTTCCTAGTTTACAGAATTTATTTATAACCAGAACTACATTTAGAAATATATGAATAACTATACTAGTAATAATAGGCGGAAGAAGAGAAGGCGTGTGTGTGTGGATTCATTTTCTTAGGTATGTGTGACTCCAGTTAATATTTAAAATGCTCTCAAGTTCCCTGAGCACTCACTGACTGTCTGATGGGGGAGGTAGTGAGGAGAGGGACAGGTGCTGGAGGGAAAGATAACCTAGGCTTAAAAATGAATCGTACTCAATTTTCAAATTAGATTGCTATACACAGACAGCTATGAATTTTAATATGATTTTGTATTTAACTTTTTTTGTGATTTAAACTCTGTTATTCACCGACTAGGCAATTTATGAACTCACATTTCAGCTTTAATTCTATCTCATCACAAGTAGAATTACAGGGCTGGAAAAAACTCCACCAATCATCCTCCATTGGAAAGAACCACACCCAAAGCCAACCAGGGCAACATGGGTCCTGAACACATTTTTTAAGACTTCTAATTTAAGGTATTCCACATCCAGTCTCCCGTGAGAGTGAATTCTTGTGTTCTACTTTTCCACTCTGTCAGCCTCCACTGTGCTTCCTCTTCCTCTGCGCAGGCAGCTGGATAGACAGAGGAACCACCCCACCCCACCCCATCTTCATCAACCTCAGCCTCAGCCTCAGCACCTTCAGGGGCCTGCATGCCTGTTCTGTACGCTGCATGGTGAGGCACGCTGCATCAGGCCATAGCCCTGGGCCAAAGGGGAAGGAGAATAAACAGGGAGGGCCCTGCCCACTTTGGGTGTAGGATTTAGGCTGAGACGACCTAACTTGATTTCAGAGCCCAAAAGGACAAGAAATCCTGGGCAGAGAGTGGTTCTAGAGGGTCCAGTTTGGATGGTGGTGCAATAATGCAGAAATTAGATCCAGCAGAGGTGTGATTCTAGAAGAGCAGAACATTCATGGAGGGTATCATCAGCAAATGGGTGAGGGTACAGAAGAGTATAATTTCTTTCAGGAAAGAAACTGGCGAGAAGAAGTCAGGGTATCAGGGCCCTGAATAAGCAGGCTGGGGGTCAGAATAACTCTCAGGTTCTAGAGGAAGGTGTGATCCCTTCTAGTGGTCATTGCTGATGCAGCTCTCCTCGTCCTGCCCATTCTCTCTGGGCACCTCATTACATCTTCAGAGCCAATGACCACCTTGATGGATCCCTATTTTAGATTACCAGTGTTGACCCTTTTCCTGGACTCCAGACCGTCATATCCAGCTCCCGACTGGACCTGCCCACTTACATATCCAAAGAAACTCACCAGCTTCTCCAACCTGCTCCTCTTCCTGTATTCTTTATCTTAAAGGACTTATTCTTGACTCTTCCTTCTCAACCACCATATTTAGTCTTTCATCAAATCCAGTCGCACCTACCTTCTGAACAGCTTCCTCATTTTCTCCCCTGCTTGCTATTTCACTGCTGATGTCTTATTTCTGGTCACCATTACCCCTCACCGGAATTTGTATTATAACCTCTTAACTGTTCTTCTTGTCTTTCGACATGCATGCCCTTGGCCAATCCTTCCTCCTAAATACAACTTTGATTTTATCTATCTTTTATTTAAAATCTTACTGGTGCCCATTGTCCCCAGGATAATGTGCAAAACTTATTATCATGATATAAAGACTTGGGACCTGCCCCACTGCCTGTCCACCTTCACTTCTTGCGCCTTCCTCCACCCATATTAGACTTTTTGCAGGTCCCTGAGGAAGGCTTGATTACTGTGGACTCCACAGCTAGGTACATGAGGTTCTCATTCTCTTCTTTCTGAGTAATCTTTGCTCGTCTTTTGGGATTCAATTCAAAGCATCATCTTCTCTGAGGACTCCTGTGGGTAAGTCAGCTATGAGTGAGCCTGTGTGGGTCACCATGGCCTCAGCCATTGATGCAGAGAGATGGCAGAGCTGGAGGAATTAAGTCCAGACTGTGTCTAGAGAGGAAAAGCCAACTGAGCAGGAGCAAAGCAACATCCAGGGCTGATGGAGAGGAAGATACAGAAGACTGTGAACACAGGAGGTCTCAGTGAGTTTGTGTGCAGCATCTGGCTGTACAGGGTCATGGCTCAAAGGGACAGGCTTGCCACATGCCTTCAGCTGGCATTCAGTAGGAAGCACATTCTCACCCTCATTCTGGAGTTTTGAAAACATACTTACTTGCCTGGTCTCCATCTCCAGCAGTTTGGCTTCAAGTCATTTAAGTGAGACCCAGACTGAGCATTTTTAAAAGCTCTACAGAGAATTCAGATACAGGGAAGGCTGAGAATCACCACTCCAGGGGGAAGGCAGCCAAGTCCAGAGAGAGGAGGAGATGCCACACCTCTCAGACAACGTGGGAACTAACTTGCCCCCAGGCCCCCAGGTCCCCAGTCAGGTCCACTGAGCACAACTGAGGGAATGGATGGTGATGAGCGGCTGCTACTCTCTTGCCTGCCCTGGTGAGGACTAGCTCAGCACCAGAGCTAGCCCAGCCAGATGCAGTGCCAGAAACAGAGAAAGATAAGGGCAGAAGAAATGAGGCTGATGGACACACCCTTCCTCATCAAGCCCAGCCTGTCTCTCCAGCCCCTCTGCAGAGGAGACCAACTGCCCTTTAGGAGGAGGAAGGTCATTTGGGAAGTGATGGAGTGGAGCAATGCCTTCTCTTCCTTCATATCCACTCTAGTGGCAGAGGGGAACCAGTGGGGAGCTGCCCTTCACTTCTCCTGGGGGACACAGCTCAGAGAGGGCAGCTTAGAGCTCATGGCCATTCTAAAGATGTAAGGAATTCTTTTAGATAAGAAATGAATCCCTAGCCAGCTGCAGCAGACTCTTAGCTGGAAGAGGTCATAAATAAGAATGAGACAAAAGGAAGGGAACTCTTATTAAAATATTACAATTAATTGACATCTATTTGAAAATTGTCTAGTTCTCTACTCTGAATTTCCACAATCTGTATATGTTAAAGGTAAACAGAGGATGACACCTATTACAGTTCACAAGGAATAGACCCACCAAGAAGTGACATCATGAAGTGACTTTTAGGAAAAGCTGCCCTTCATTTTATCACCTGGTCCTCACTAGACCCTGCAAACATTTGGCCATGCAAACCTGATCAAGACATTGATCAGGAGTCTCTGAAATGCAAGCAGCCTCTTTCAAGTTCAATCGGCCTCTTCCTGGAAGGGGAAAAACAAAAAGATGGCCAAGGATTCAGTAAGAAGTAAAAGAGACATCTCCTCCCCTTGACTTTCAGGGTGGAGGCTAGCCCAGGGAAAGAGAGCAGATGAAATTAAAAAGTAACAAAGGGCAAGAGGTTTATCTGTCACTGACTGTGATGTCCCCATTGCCCCAGCCCCACCCCACCCTCATTACCCTTCACCGACGCACACCTACATGTAAAGCTACACCTCTTATCACCTTATTGTAAAATCAGTGCTCTACAAAACTAAAACTTCTGCATTAACAAAGTATTCCCTCCCTCCACCCCTCACCCCCAGCAAAAAAGCAGGAAATTTTGTAAAGTGGTTCATCATCTTCCTGGAACTCGCCTAATTGTAGAAAGACCTAAAATGAAAGGGACTTCCATTCCCCATGGGCAGACTCGACATAAACTATTTTAGTTCAATCATCTCTTCCTTTTTGGAAATTAACAGCTCAAGTCTCTATTGATTTAACATGCTGTCCCTGTGATACAGTGGGGACTTCACACAAGTAATGAGGACAGGCTGTTCTGTGATTATTTAACCCTTCTGGTCCTTTGTTTTTGTAATTCCCTCTAAAATGAAAACAACTCAAAAACATGAATCTATTAGAATGAGAGCAATACCTGCATTTCCTCTTGTATTTTTAATATCTGCCTATCTATCTCTCTATATATTGACATACACTGTAGAAAAGAGGAACTTTCAGTTCATGTGTCTGTGATACCCTCTGAACCGCAGGTAGTCCTCTGTGATACATGAGGATAGCAGGCCAGAGGACTGGGCAGGGAATGGAGGGGGGAATGAACACTCTCCTTAATTTTCTTTCTTGGTCTCTGCCTCTTTGTCTTCAAGTTGTCTGGGACTGTGCTTGCTTGCAGTGATATCAGCTTGCTGTGGGTAGAAATTATGATGGTGGGCTAAATTAGGCACCATGACTTAAGAGTAGGGAGGAGGAGAAGGAGGGAGGGAAGGAGGCGGGAGCTACTGTTTAAAGTAGAGCTAATGGAGTAATTGTCAGAATCAATCACTTTATACAAGACTGAACTGTCAGGGAGGATTCTTCCCTTTGTTTTAAGGAAGTCCTTTTGTTACAATCTAGCAACAAGTCAGTCTTCCAAATTATGAGGGGCGGAGGATAAAAAGAGAAGCTTTATTATCCAGGTCACTTAGCAAATGTTCAATGAGTACCTGCTCTGTGCAGAAGCCTGAGCTGGGCAGAGCAGAGGCCCCACCCCTGCCTTGTACTGGGGAGCTGAGTGGGCGGAGGGGGTTCCTGTGACATTCGGCTCGTGCCACACTTAGACCACGTCTCAGTCTCACACACTATTCTAAGTTAGAAAAGTTTGTCTCCCCAGTCTTCCTCCCCACTCCTACTTGTCAGGGGTCATCCCTGTGTGGCCATCAGGCTCTGCTCCTGTGACTCCCAACCTGGACCTTCTTTTTCACTTTCCACTCCCTGAGTTTATCTGTTCTCTCACTTAAACTCTGAATGGGTTGCTGGAAAGAGCACCGGTTCTGCCCTCACTGGGGGAATTTTGGCAGCTTATTTCACTTCCTGAGTCTCAACTTTTTCTGTAAATAAGAATAATAGGTTGAATCACTGTGTTGTACAACTGAAACTAATGTAGTGTAATACTGTTGTCAACTACCCTTCAATAAAAAAAAAAAAAGAATAATAGTAGCACATGTCTTATATTATGAATAGCAAATGAAATGATGAATGTGAAATTAGCTAAAACTAATTTTTATAGAGAATGTGGCACATGCCAGGCACTGTGCTGAATGCTCTATGTACAATATCCCATTTCATCCTTCCAAAAGCCATAACACAGGCATTTTCAGGCTCATTTACAGTGAGGGAGCTGAGGTTTAGAGAGGTTAAGTAACTTGCCTAAGTCACATTGCTAGTCTGTAGAGGTGTCAGAATTTGTATTCAGCTCTATTTTACTCCAAAGTCCATGCTGGTAACCACAGTGCCCCACTGCCTCTATAAATGCCCCCATAAAATGCTATATCAACAGGAGATAATCTTATTAGATACAGCTAATATGCAGTACTGTTCATTATCACACAGATTTGAATATACCAAAGATCATGTCATTGACATATTAAAAAACTGCAGGGCAATTAATTTACATAGAACAACAGGCTTTACAGGGTAAAGGGACCTTTGAGATGATCTCGACTTGTGGTTTCCAAACTTTGCTTCTCCAATTCCCATACCAAGCTCTGTTTTTATCTCTTTTAAAGTTTATTATTATTTCTAGGTAGCATTTTGTCTGAAGAACGGTTCTAAGGCTTACTCTTTCGTAATTCACACACTATCATTTTACAGTGGTCTGTTTCAGGGGCATTTTACTGAAGCCTTAGGAGATAAAGAAACTTAAGATTTCCTAACTTCTGGTCCAGGTCCCTCTTTACTCCACAGTCCTATCTCTTGACAATGTGTCCAATGTAGTAAAGAACTGCAAATATAAAAATTAATAATCGATACTCTACAGAGATTTTTCAAAGAAATATCTTAAGAAGGTCCATAGATCTGGCTGATCTAAGCAGAGAGAGTGGAAGACCCAACCAATATAAAGTAATGGGAATAGTAACAAAAATAACTTTGAGAGATTTGCAGAGGGGCTTGGAAATGATGTCAGTGATGACTATTATAAAGTTATCTCCTGTGGGAGTGAGCAGAGAAATACCATCCCAAGAGGCTTTTCAATTCATTTATTCATTTAATCATCATTTATGAAACATGTACTGTATGCCAGGCACAGTACTAGGCAAAAGGAACACAAATGTGAACTAGACAGCATCCCTGCACTCAAGGGACTGACTAACTGGAGTGAGGGATGAAGAGGCAAAGGTGTTGGTGTGGTAAGAGCAATGATAGATAATTACAACGAGTCCTGGGGCTGTTTGAGAAGGGACATCTTACCCTGCCATTGTAGGGAAGAGGGTGGTGGTCAGGAGACTCTTCCTGGAAGATGTAATGCCTGAGAAGAAGTCACAGTTCAGGAGAATGACATAGGAAGACATTGTTCTGGCCTTAGGCAAAACTGAATTCTGTTTCTTTCTGCTTTTTCTATTGAGCCAGGGATGGGCCATCCAGCAAGGCTCCTTGACCATAAGCCACAAACTGATCAAAACCCAAACCACATTGCTTCAGGGCTATTGCTAACTAGAAGTTCTGCTTTCAATTACTGTAAATAGTTTCTTAAAATTATTTATTCTCACAGAGATGAAAACAGCTACTCCCCAGAATCAGAGCCAGGTGGCATTTTCCTCAGCGATCACTTAGCTCTCACCTCCTCTGGATGATTTCTAAGTAAGTGCATGCTGTGCGAGTCACAGTACATATCTATTGGATGCTTGACCAGATGTGAAAATAGACTGTACTAGTTAGGGGAGTCTAAATTGCTAAAACAAAGGGCCACTTAATCAGTGGCCAAAAGATTATTGATCCATAAACACCTTAAGGTAGGTTCACAGGAAAACCACGTGGTAGGCAAAATTCTAAAGATAACCCGCAAGATTTCTGTCCTCTGGTTTTTCAATCAAAACTAATCTAGTAATGCTGTGAAGTGATTTTGCAAATCTAATTACAGTCGCAGGTTAGTTGACCTGAAGATTGCAGCAGAGAGCCCTTTGAAAGCAGAGCCTTTCTCTGGCTGGTAGCAGAAGTCTGAGAGATCGAAAGTGTGAGGACTCAGTGTGCTGTTGCTGGCTTTGAAGGTGGAAGTCAGAAGAAACAATGTAAGGAGGAGTGTGGGTGGCCTCTAGGAACAGAGAGGGGCCCCTGGATGACAGCTGGCAAGGAAATGGGGACCTCAGCCGTGAGACACTAGATCCTACCAAAAACCCAAGTAAAGTTGTAAGCAGATTCTGAGAGTCTCCAGAAAAGAGCCTAGTCTGTTTGGCACTTTTTGACCTTGTGAAACTAAGCAGAGAGCCCAGTTGAGCTGCCTAGACTTATGGCCTGTAGAACTATGAGTTAATAAATGAATGTTGCTAAGTTCATGCATGATGATTTGCTACATAGCAATAGAAAACCAATATAAATGGATATCTGAATTAATTTTAAGCAGAGGTTACTTGAAGGCTCATTTCTAGTCCTGTATAATTTTCCTGATCACCCTGGAGTGACCCTTTTCTCCCTTCTAGTCCTATAGGACTTTGGAGGTTTTTTGTTTGTTTATTATTTGTTTGTTTTTTATAGAAGTATAATCAACATACAATACCCTGTTAGTTTCAGGTGTACATCATAGTGATTGTATATTTTAAACATTGTGAAATGATCCCTATTATAAGTCTAATTACCATGTCAGCATACAAAGATATTACAATATTAGTGACTATATCATTATTATGTATTGTGACTATACATTCCCAATGTCATAGATTACATCTCTATGACTAACTTATTTTGTAAATGGGAAGTGTGTCCCACTTAATTATCTTCATCTGTTTGCCCTCTGCCCCACTGCCAATTCCTCCCCTCTCTGATAATCAAGTTTGTTTCCTGTATCTATAAGTCTGTTACTGTTTTATTTGTTCACTTGTTTTGTTTTTTAGACTGCACATGTAAATGAAATCATATGGTATTTGTATTCTTCTGTCTGACTTATCTCACTTAGCATAATACCCTCTAGGTCCATCCATGTTGTTGCAAATGACAAGATTTTACTCTTTTTTATGGCTGAGTAATATTCCATTGTATATATGTGCCTATCTTCTTTATAATTCATCTATTGGTGGACACTTAGGTTGCTTCCGAATATTGACTACTGTAAATACTGGTCCAGTGAACACAGTACATATATCTCTTCAATTTGGTGTTTTCATTTCCTTCAGATAAAACCCAGAAGCAGAATTGCTGGATCATATGGTAGATCTATTTTTAATTTTCTAAGGAACCTTGATACTGTTTTCCATAGTAGCTGTACCAATTTACATTACCACAAACAAAGGGTTTCCTTTTTTCTACATCTTGGCCAACACCTGTTATTTTTGTCTTTTGATAATAGCTAATCTGACAGGTGTGAGGTGATATCTTATTGTGGTTTTGATTTGCATTTCCCTGAAGATAAGTAATGTTGAACATTTTTTCATGTCTGTTGGCCATCTGTATGTCCTTGCAAAATGTCTGTTCAAGTTTTCTGCCCAATTTTTAATCAGATTGTTTGGGTTTTCTTGATATTAAGTTGTATAACTTCATTATATTTTTTGAATATTAACCCCTTATTGGATGTGTGATTTGCATATATCTTCTCCCATTCAGTAGGTTACCTTTCCATTTTAATGATGGTTTCCTTTGCTGTACAAAAGCTTTTCAGTTTGATGTAATCCCATTTGTTCATTTTAGCTTTTGTTATCCTTGCTGGAGGAGACTGGCCCACAGAAATATTGCAAAGACTGATGTCAAAGAACTTTCTCCCTATGCTTTCTTCTAGGAGTTTTATGGTTTCAGGTCTTACATTCAAGTCTTTAATTCATTTCAATTTATTTTTGTATAAGGTATAATAAAGTTGTCCAGTTTCTTTCTTTTTCATGGAACTGTCCAGTTTTCACAACACCATTTATTGAAGAGACTATCTTTTCCCTATTGTATATTCTTGCCTCCTTTGCATAAATTGACCAAATAAGCATGGGTTTATTTCTGGGGTCTCTATTTCATTCCACTGGTCTATGTGCCTGGTCTGGTTCTGTGTTAGTACCATCCTGCTTTGATCACTATAGTTTTGTAGTATAGTTGAAACCCAGGAGTGAGATACATCCAGCTTTCTTCTTCTTTCTCAAATTGCTTTGGCTATTCAGGGTCTTTTCTGGTTCCATACAAATTTTGGGATTCTTGGTTCTAGTTCTGTGAAAAATGCCATTGGTGTTTTGATGACAATTGCATTAAAACTGTAGATTGCTTTGGGTAGTATGGACATTTTAATGATATTAATTCTTCTAATCCATGAGCACAGAATATCTTTCCACTTATTTGTGTCATTTCAATTTCTTTTATCAGTGTCTTATAGTTTTCATAGTACAGGTCTTTTCCCTCCTTGATTCCTCCTTATTTTATTCTTTTTGATGCAATTGTAAATGGGATTGTTTTCTTAACTTCTCTTTCTGATAGCTTGTTGTGAGTGTATAGAAACATGACTGATTTCTGTATGTTAATTTTATATCCTGCAAGGACTTTGTTTTTATTACTCTGGAGTTAGATACCACATACTGTGTGGTACTTTGTGTACTTGACCTTTCTTATGCCCCTAGAAGGTAAGCTCACTGATGGAAAAAATCAGGTTTTTATGGTTTCTACATCTAAGAGTATGGGAATGTCAGAAGAGTACAAACCAGATTTTCAAGAATTTTCTATCAACAAAAGCAATTTAAATGTTCTTGAGAAAGAGCAAATGGCTCTAGTTTTCATTCAATAAACAAAAATCTTAGGACAACATTCAGTAGTTAAGATCAAGGCTACTCCTATGAGTGCCAGCCTGATCAGGGTACTATCATTATGTAAAGGGGAAACCAGAATGACTAGTCTGACTCAGAAACGTATAATTGAGACCCTTTCAGTTATGAGCCTGTTTTATTCTTAGTGCCAGTTATTACTCCATAACTATGGCTTCATCCTGTCCCTGTTTGCTGCTGAGGCTGTGACCATGCTAGGGCAGTAAGACCCTACCTAGAATGATAATATCTTTTTCTTAGGAAACCATGTGAAAGTCTTACCAGCCTCCAGATACAATGTCCTTTATTTCTGAGAAATTCCTTAATGCACATGTATTTCTGATAGGAGTGGGCTTTATCCTTTTACCTTTATGCATGAACCACTAATTCAAATAACTTAAATTTCAAAAGTGCCCAGCACATTTTACACACTTGTAGATGGATTCTGTAACAAGTTGGCAATGTGCTCACATAGTTCTGGAAGAAGGCATCTGAGGGCCTGCACCAGGGCTAAGAATTCATTTCTGCTTCATTCTCCCATGGGTGGCCCTTTTGAGACTCCCTATTGTGTCAGAAGGAGTGATCAGACCCCTGAAATGAAGAGTTTTGCTTGGGACCAATGTTTAACCTGAGGTTAAATGTTTGGTTTTAGGAAACTGTCATGATACTCAATGGTGATTTTATTTGTTTAAGTTCATCAACTAAATCAAATGTAGGTTTAAAATTGTTTTCTTCAGCTAAAAAAGATTTGAAATTTTACTAGCAATATTTTTGCTGGATTTCTCTGGCCTTGTGTATGTCGCAATCGTCTTTTTATTTTTTTAGATTGATTTATCTACCCCTTTTCCAGCTTTGCAGAAATTCAGAAAGTATCCTAACTTCCTCCTACTCAGCCCTTGCTCACCCTCCACCACATTCAATTCCAAACCAAAAATATCTTTAAAAACCATTCTCCTTTCAGAAGACAACATAGGCAAACATTTCCTGCATATAAGCATGAGCAACTTTTTCCTGAATGCATCTCCTCGAGCAAGGGAAACAAAAGTAAAATGAACTCATGGGACTACATCAAACTAAGAAGTTTTTGTATGGCAAAGGACACCATCAACAGAACAAAAAGGCATCCTGCAGTATGGGAAAAATATATTTGTGAATGACATATCCAACAAGGGATTAACATCCAAAATATATAAAGAACTTACACGCCTCAACACCCAAAATGCAAATAACCTGATTAACAAATGGGCAGAGGATATGAAGAGACTCTTCTCCAAAGGAGAAATTCAGGTGGCCAACAGACACATGAGAAGATACTCCACATCACTAATCATCAGGGAAATCCAAATTAAAACCACAATGAGATATCACCTCACACCAGTAAGGATGGCCAGCATCGTAAAGACTAAGAACAACAAATGCTGGTGAGGATGCAGAGAAAGGGGAACCCTCCTACACTGCTGGTGGGAATGTAAGCTAGTTCAACCATTGTGGAAAGCAATATGAAGGTTCCTCAAAAAACTAAAAATAGAAATACCATTTGACCTGGGAATCCCACTCCTTGGAATTTACCCAATGAATACAACTTCTCAGATTCAAAAAGACATATGCACCCCTATGTTTATTGCAGCACTATTTACAATAGCCAAGATAAAGAAGCAACCTAAGTGTCCATCAGTAGATGAATGGACAGAGAAGAGGTGGTACATATACACAATGAAATACTATTTAGCCCTAAGAAAGAAACAAATCCTACTATTTGCAACAACATGGATGGAGCTGGAGGACATTATGCTCAGTGAAATAAGCCAGGTGGAGAAAGACAAATGCCAAATGATTTCCCTCATTTTTGGAGTATAACAATGAAGCAAAACTGAAGGAACAAAATAGCAGCAGACTCAGAAACTCCAAGAATGAACTAGTGGTTACCAAAGGGGAGGGGTGTGGGAGGGCGGGTGAGGAGGGAGGGAGAAGGGGATTGAGGGGTATTATGTTTAGTACACATGGTGTGGGGGATCACGGGGAGAACAGTGTAGCACACAGAGAAGGGACATAGTGGATCTGTGGCATCTTGCTGCATTAGGGTTTGGTGATTGTATATTTTGGACAGTGACTGCATTGGGGTTTGGGTGGGGACTTGATAATATGGGTAAATGTAGTAACATTGTTTTTTCATGTGAAACCTTCATAAGAGTTTATATCAATCATACCTTAATAAAAAATAAAAAACCATTCTCCTTTCCCCATCTTTACCCTCACTGCCTTAGATAAGGTCCCCAGTCTCCTGGCTTTTCTTTCCTGCAGAGTACACCTGGCATGATTTTTCTGAAACATCAATCTAGTCATGTCATTGACCGTTTTGCTTAAAATCTTCTGTCCCGTTGCCATCAGGGTGCGCTTCAGACTCCCGAGCCAGACTGGCATGTCTTTGCTTACTTCGCCAGCCTTGTCTCCTGCCTTCATCCACTTCCGTTATTTCTTCAGTATTTCTCAAAGTATAGACCTTGGACTGTGCCTAAGAAAATTATTACTTTAAATTACAGATTCTTGGGTCCTGTCTGAGGTCTACAGAATCAGAAACTGTGTGTACAGAGCAGGAAATCTATATTGTTAGGCTCTGTAGTGACTCTCAGGCAACATGGAAGGAGCCTATGTTCTCCTTCCTTTTTTTCCTTTCTGCTGATGAACTGGGACCTTGATAGTTGGAGCTGGAGAAGCCATCATGAACCATAGTGTAGAAGCTGTATATGGAGGATGAAAAAGTAGCAAAAATACAGGAACCTGGTTCCTGATGGTCCCATGATGCCATCATGCCAGCCCTAACTTGCATAGGTGTATTTGAGACACAGACTTTAACCCACTGTGTGTGCATGGGGCGGGGGTGGGCAGGGCTTGCCTTCATTTGCAGCTGAAGTTAATTCTAACTAATACAAACTTTAGCTTGATAGCTGCCAGTTGCCCTTCTGAACTACTTCCTCAATGTCCCACGTTCTCTCTTCACGTGTGTCTTTGTGCTATGTGCCTTGTGTACACTCACACTTCTCTGCCTGTCTGAGTTAGGACTGTGCTTCTACAATAGTCTAAATCCTCTGTGAGGGTCACCTATAGCAAGCCTGCCCCAACAACACCTCCAGGCTGGTTGAAGAGCTGGCCCAGCATGGCCCTTAACGTGAAGAATTGCAGTTTGTAGTCATCTGTGCTGTTTACTTGTATGTTCCATTGCCAGGTGAGCTGATTACAAATAGGGGCTGTATCTTTCACCTCTGACTCCACTGATCTTATTGGAAAGGTCTTTAAAGGTCTTTAAATACTGGAAAGTTGTCAAAGTCACAGTGGCAGATCCAAGTTTCCTAAATTCTAATCTTCATGTGAAATCTCAAATTTTATCACTGGCAACACATGCTGTCAGCTGTTTTCCTTGAAGTGACAGGACCACTTTGTTCATTTTTGAGAAACTGTCTGCCAAATACCCAAGTTTGAATAACTATCATTTGTCTACCAGTCATTCCTTTAAGTCAAAATACTGTCCCATGAAAAAAGCAGTTAGTGCAACTTGCAACTCAGAAAACAAGTGCTTTTCCTGAAAACAGCCCCCTACTTCAGTGTGTGGCACAAGGGCTTTATGTGTACTTCCCATTTCACCACACACAATATTAAAAAGACATGTACTCAAGGGTCAGTATTTAGTAAAATGAAGAATTTTTGTTATTTCATCAAGGATATTCTTAAGTGAAACTGGCATCTTAAATTTTATTTATTTACTTATTTATTACTAGAACTTGGCAATGAACAACTGTGATGGCTATTTTACAGTCTTGTACAACCGCTTTCCTTTGTGTGAAGGCATCAGCAGTTTCACCCACCATTGCTTCTGTACATCAGTACAAATGTCAACATAATGAGAAAGGCACATAATGTCTTAGCATTTTTAGGAAAATAATTTTGACCTCATGGACCTCCTGAGAGGGTTTTGTGACCCCCAGGGGGAGGTAGACCTACTTTGAGAACCACGACCACAGAAAATAACTGTATTTGCTCACAAAGAATCTCTGATATCTGAAACAATGCTGGAGTAGATCACTGATTATTATATATGACCTTTTACTAGAATAACAACTATAAAAATCACAGAATAAGAAAACAAAAGGAATTAGTACTAATTTAGCTTTTCTAATAAATGTGCTTAGAAACAAACTTAGGGTTAAAAGTTTGGAGAATTTAAATTTAGATTAGTTATTTATATTTTTATTTTCAAACATTAAAAGGTCTATTAGTGAGAGCTTTCTCATTACTAAGTCTATAAAAATCAATTACATTAATGGGAAAGGATCTGAATAGACATTTCTCCAAAGAAGATATACAAATGTCTAATAAGAATATGAAAAGATCCTCAGTATCAGTAGTCATCAGGGATATACAAATCAAAACCACAATAAGATACCACTTCACACCCACTAGGATGGCTAGAAATCAAAAGTCAGATAATTACAAGTGTAAGTGAGGATGTGGAGAAATTAGAATCCTCAAACCTGCTGGGAATGTAAAATTGTCCAGCTACTTGGGAAACAGTCTGGCAGCTCCTCATACAATTAAATATAGAGTTAATGTATGATCCAGCAATTCCACATGTAGGCATATAACCAAGAGAAATGAGAACATATGTCTACACAGAAACTTCTATAAGAATGTTCATAGCAGCATTATTCATAAAGGTGCAAGTAAACCAAATATCCATCAATGGACAAATGGATAAATGAAATGTATAGCCATACAATGGAATATTATTTGGCCCTAAAAAAGAAATGAACAACTGATAAATTCAGCAACACAGATGAACTTGAAAACATTATGCTAACTGAAAGAAGCCAATCACAAAAGACTCCACTCATATGAAAGTTCAGAATAGGGAAATCTGTAGAGACAGAATGTTGATTAGTAGTTACTTGGGACGGGAGTGAAGAGTATGAGGAAGATAAGGAAATGATAGCCAAAGGTTAAGGGGTTTCTTCTTGAGATGATGAAAATGTTCTAAAATTGTGGTGATGGCTGCACATATCTGTGAATATACTCAAAAGTTTTGAATTGTACAAACTTTTACCCATGTGTAAATGGGTAAATTGTATAGTATAAGAATTATAGCTCAATAAAGCTGTTACCCCCAAATTAATTACATTATAGAAAAATTAAGTATAGGAAAAAATTTTAGAGAGATAACTTCATGCATGGGCAGACTGAAGCCCTAGAAAAAGAGGCAACTGGCTTAAAGTTGCACAAAAGCTGAAACAAAAACCTAGGTTTCTGGTTCCTGCAGTAGAGTGCATTTCATCCTCCAGAATAGTATTTCAACACCCCTTTTACTTCTGAGAAGAAAATAGCAATGATCATACCAAATGCATTTAAACTGGAGTCAGCCTAAGAAGTGAAAAGAAAGAATCTACTAGAAACCGTTCTATCTAAATTCTGCTTTGAACAATGTCATCCTTTGTGGAAAAAAATGGGAAACTGAGCAGAATAAGAGAGGAGAAATAGAATTCACCTCTTGCTTTAAACTCTACACCATTTATGGGCAGGCTTTTGAGTAGCCACACCAGTTGCACAGGCTTTTGCCAACTACTTTAAAAATAGCTAGCTATTCATAAGAATAGTAAATACAAAATGTAGCACAAACATTTTTGGTAGGTCCACAGGCTACTAAATATCATACCCTTTCACGGTCAAATATATTGCAGTGGACAGCTTGTTGCTTCTCTCACAAATGATTTGGTTCCAGTGCTAGTCAGTGCTAGATAAAGCCATAGGGATGCCTCTGATTTGTAATACTCTTGAGTTTCGATCTGCTTCTGAGGGGTATCATGTCTGATGTTTAGAACAACCCTGTGAAATCAATAGGGTGGGTAATATTAACCCCATTTTACAGATAGGAAACTATTTTTAGGAAAGTAGGACAAGGTTTTATCATCATTCTCATTTTATGAATGAGTTCTTTACACAAGCAGTATGATATAAATAGCTGCAAGAGACAACTTAAAACTTGTAGCTGGTACATGAAATTGTGGGAACTATTCAAAACTGGAGAACAAGGGAACAGAGTGTACAGCTTGGATACTCATGGAAATGACAGATGCATTGCAGCTTTATATTTATTACACTTCCATAAGCTGCTTTTGCAGAGATCAGACCCTGGATTTGCAAGCCTTGATATACTATAGAATGACCGACAGTGCTGCCCCCTACACAACTCCAAGGGGCACCATTCACACAGAGGTGACACCATCCCCTTGGCACTAGATATGAGTGGTGGGTATCCCCTTAATTAACAAAACAGATTCTTGGCCCTAAAATCAGAGATGCTATATAGACCTCGCAGACATGAATCAGGCAAATCTCAAGTTCCTTCACAAATCCCCCCTCCTTAATGAAATGCTCCCCAGTAACTTCTGTCCTAACAGTCCACTATATGTATTGTATATTTTGGCATTTTTTAATATTCTATTTTAAATTTATTCTTTTTAAATAATTATTCTTTTTTATATTGTTCTTCTAGTTTTCATCCTTAAGCATTTGACTCCTATAAGCTTTATCTCCTTCAAAAGATTGTAACTCTTTGAGGAAAGAAATCATATTATTTTCCACTTCTTTATGCTCTAAACTTTCTTATACATAGTGATAAGTAAATAGCTAATAATTCAATTAGCCCCTTTGTCTTCAATAATTTAAGTCATTTCATATTATAAATGCAGTAAAGAATATAAGTAAATCCAGAAATATATTAATTATTCCATGAGTAATAGTCCCCTTTGAATTAACTTACTTACATTTCATGTATGTAGTTTTTGATATTAGGATTGTTGCCTTAAATCTTTGTGCCTCTATTTGGTGAATCATATGAACAAACAAATACAAATTCTGTTTACTAATGCTATTAAATTTCAAGAGCCAATCACTGATAGAATGAATACCCAATTATTAGAACTGTTAAAAAGATAAACTGAGGCATATTAATACTTTAAAGTTTAATTGAGCAAAAGCCAATTTGGATCAAAGAGTGCCAAACCAGAAAGTGCTCCATCAACAGGAGCTAGGGGAAGATTTTAAAAGAGAAGAGGGAAGCAAAACAAGGAAATTATTTCATTGGCTGTAGCTTAAGCACTTCCCTTATTTAGGAAAGCCTTGTTGGTTGTTTGCAATTGGTTGTCCTTAGCTTTTGATTTCTTAACCTTGATGCATTTGCAGGATTACATAATGCCACTAAGGCATTAGAACCACCTCAGTCAAATGGCCTCATTGTTAAATTAATTTAACAGTTGCTGTATCTAGATCGCATTTTCTAAGAAAGAAGATTTTATATGCTCCTAATTCTAAATAGTTAATCTAAAATCAGGACTTTAAGGAAAAGTCTAAATTAATTTAAAACAAACCCTTTTTAAAGGTGTATCAGTTAGAAGTTGACTTGAGCTGCATGTAGGGGAAACTTGACTATAGTAATAGCTTACCCAGATAGAATTTTGGTGTTTTCAAATATCGGAAGTCTAGAAGCAGGTAGGGTTGCCAGCTTTAGAAAGTAAAAATGCACAGCATCCAGTTAAATTTGTATTTCAGATGAACAATGAATTATTTTTTAGTATAACTATGTCCCAGGCACAAATGTAGCTGGACAACCTGTGTTTGATTTGGCAGTCATAGAAGCTGACTGCCCAGGGCTGTGCAGCTGCTCAGGATGTCTGCAAGCTCCTTCTTGGGTAGGTAGGGTCCGATGTTGTCCTCTTGTTGCAAAATGGATGCTCCACCTCCAGGCATCAAATCCACGTTCTAGGCAGGAAGAATGGAGGAAAGAGGAATGGGGAAGACAATAGTCTTAGGCCAGTTGAGTCTGACCCTTTGAATAAGGAAAGCAACGAGTTCTCTGGAAACTCCATCTAGCAGACTTCACTTAGATTTTATCTGTCAGAATTGGGCTGCCTGGCCACCCCTCATTGCAAAAATCAACAGGGAAATGAATATTTTTAAGTGGGTACTCTGCCATGAGTTGAACAAATTGGATTTTCATTAGGAAAAAATAAGAGGAGTAGACTTGGGACAGGCAACTTGCAATATCTGTAATAAAAGGCAAAAGTGACTTTCAATGTCTATTTTGAATTTTATTTTGACCACACAAATATTTACTGTGAATTTGTAAAGGAAAGAAACTCAAAACATAGAATTTCCCATTGTTACTCTTAACTACCCTTAGGCTCCTCTACCTTCCTGAGAAATTATTGCCCACAGTTTTAATGATGGCCTTAACTTCAGAAAATTAGTGGGGAAAACTTAAGATACTTCTGGTAGGCATGACTCAAAAGTAGAAATGTGTTCCCTAGTACCATACCAGAAGGCTTTCACTGTGTCTCTCGGCTACAAGATCCATGATTATGTTAGTTTACTGAAGTTTATTAAAAGAAGTTCACCTAAAATACCAATAGTGTATCCTGTCTCCTTAGGCCAAAAAACTCTTATATCTGATAAAATTAGTATCCTTTCCTCCAACACAGTTTTCCAATAAAATTTTCTCCTTGGTTTTAAAGTATTATGTGCATGATTTTCTTACCAAGAGACAATTAACTAACATCAGGCATTGACACCTCTCTCTACCTCTTCAAACAATTAGCGTAAATTATTTCTTTTCTTGTGGAAATTGGAAAATAAGTCACTAACAAATGGTACCCAATTACAAGATATTTTATTTTTTCTATTTTGTTTACAAACCCTCTGGGTTCTTTTTCTCAGCAAAAGTTTTGCAGTTTTGATAGGCCAAAACCAATTGTTTCTCTAACTTTGGACTCCTAAAAGCGGTATTATGTGCTTAGCCAGTTTCATTTTTCTGTACTAGTAGAGAAGTGTATGTAAAATAAGAATACAATTTGCACCATGACTAAAGCATTTCCAGTAATTATTACTATAAAAATTAATTCTTAAAGAAAAATAGAAGTTCAGTTTTACTGTTTGTCATTTTGCTTTACACATTGGCTGCCTGTCTGTCTTTATTAAGGTAATACTTACTTGATTTCTAGTTAAAATAAAAGATTTATGCCCAACTGAATAAGCAGCATAATTATTTTGTCAGAGAGTAAAGAAAATGAAAACTTCCTCAGTTTTTTTTTGAGTCGTATGGTTTTTACAAGCTCTACAGAAGACACTATTCAGATAAGGTCATACCAAATAGGAGTTTTGCTCATTGAATTAAAAATAGATCAGCTCAGTGACTCAGCAGGTAGCTTATTGCAGTTGCCTACTGAGAACATCCTAATTCTTCCTTGTACTACATCACAGCAAAGTACTCATGTGGCTTTACGGGGATTAGCTTATTCAGCTATTAGAAATAAGATCACAGTATATCTAGGACATTCTGTGAGATACAACACCGCTGAGAGTATTATGGGTCAAATTCTGGTTAAGTATAAGTAAGCACATATTTGAAGATTTAATTTATTTTAATAAACTTACAGTAATATGGGTAAATTGAAAATGAAAGGTGGAATCAAGTTACAGAGAGCACTTGACTATGTGTGCTCAGATTTCTGGAGCAATGCCCCTTTCATCATTCCATGAGTCTTCCTACCCGACTTCCCTTCCCCCTGACATATGGGAAACCTCAGGGGGTCCTTTAATGTCTTTCCCTTTTTTATTAGTCACTTTCAGGTAGTGGCCAAGTCACCTCCAGCCACAGAACAATCAGGGACAGTCTTACAAAGGGGGCTAGTAGTTCTCCTGAAAGGAGATGTGAAACTAAAGTTCCCCCAAAGTATCTCCCTCAAAATTATTGGCTACTGATAGGGAAACACTTTAACCTAGTATCTTCCATTAATATATATTAATATATCTAGCACCTACTTGATAATCATTCTTGTTCAGCCTCTGTGTATTAGGTGCTAGAGAAATATGGATGAATAAAAATAGATCTTGAACCTCTAAGGGTTCCATCTGCCTGCTGATTTATCAGATCCCTGAGTAAATAGATAAGTAAGTAACTATATGAAGAAAAAGAAAAGTAGGAAGGAAGGTGGGAGAATCGGGTCTTGCACAACTCTGCACTGGGGGCTCTCCTGGGAGAATGAGGACCCAGCATGAGGGCGCAAGGGGCTCTGCAGGGAGGAAAAAATCAATGTAGAGGCTGTGAGAGGTGCAGAAAACAAGGTTCGTTCTCATGAACATTTGGCCTAGAGCTGACCGTCTGTCCAGTCCTCTCTTAGGTCGGACCCTCAATAAAACAGAGGTGGGTAGCCACAGTTTGTCTTTGGCAGGCTGTCTGTGTTCCATTTGGGTGGCTATTTTTCCCCCATCATCACTTGATTTACCACAACCTCCCCACTACAAGTCATGTGGGGATCTTTCATCCCTTCTAAGGTTATTAACTGATAGGAAAAATTAAAGGAGGTTTCACTGATAAAATTGTAAAATGAGATTCCTGCTAGTAATGTTTGTGTTTTAACACAATTGCCTGGGAAGCCCTTAGATTCTTCAAATCAGGCCACTAAACTCCAATCTAATGCCATCCTTAAAGATTAACTTAAAAGGCATTATATTAATTAAATGAGGAGGCCAATTAGACTGAGGTGATTCTTTTTTTCTAATTTTTTAAACTTTTTTGTTGCAATAAAGTTTGTATACGGTATCATGTTGATTTCAGATGTGCAACATAGTGTCTGGATAATTGTAGACATTGCTGGATGCTTTCCACGATAGGTGTAGTTACCCCATTATCATACCAAGATATCACAATATTATTGGGTAAACTGTCTATGTTGTACTTCCATTCCTATGTCTAACTTATTTTACAATTTGCGGTTTGTACCTCTTTATCCCCTTCACCTACTTCATCCATCCCTCCACCCCCTTCCCTATGTTATAATCAACAGTCTGTTGTCTATATTTGTGGGTCTATTTCTTTTTTGTTTTTTAGATTCCACATGTAAGTGAAATAATATGGTATTTGTCTTTCTCTGCCTGGTTTACTTCATTTAGCATGATACCCTCTAGGTACATCCATGTTATCACAAATGGCATAGACTGAGGTGGTTCTAATGCCTTAATGACATTGTGTAAGCAGATCAAAATCTAAGCCTATAAATGCCTCAAGGGTAAGAAATTGAAACCTGACATAAACAACCAATTACAAACAGCCATCTTGGCTTTAAGCTATAACCAATCAATAATTTCCTTATTTTGCTTCCCTCTTTTCTCTATAAAGTTCTCCCCCTGAGCTCCAGTTGGTGGAGTCCTTCCAGTCTGGGGCTGCCAAAATATTTTTCCTCAAATAAGCTCTTAAAATTCTTAATTATGCCTCAGTATATCTTTCAACAAAGGTTAATCGTACTCAGAGTCTCAAGTCTCTGTCCTAGGCCTTATAAATTTTCTTCTTAAATTTTGTGTTACCCTTGTAAATGGCTTTCCATTCATTTTTTCAGAGTGAATGATATTTTCTTCTAGTTAATTATTAATTCCAATGAGAGCATTTAAAAATATATACTTCCCATAAGAGTAGAGCTGACTGTAAAAAGAAAAAAAAATAGGTTGATTGTTATATTTTCTAAGCATTATTTCAAGGTTTATCTATCAAGCTTGTTTGGGAGCCAGTTTTACGGTAGATTTTAAAGTATCCTCCATTCATATATTCCTTTGGTACATGATTGTTCATAACTTCCAAGAAGGCAGAGACTGTGCTCTCTTTGGTCCCAACATGTGTCTTCTGACACTGGTCTGGTGGTCAAAGGATTGAATCTCAACAGCTTCACAGTTGCTCCAAGTTCTTGGAGCTGAAAGGTATCAATTATTTCACAAGATTTACTGAATCCCTCTTCTGTGCAAAGGAATTGTGAGTTGATAGAGAGTTTGTATTGGTCCAGCAAAATGACTTGAAATAATTTACAAAGCAACATATAATTAAATATAAATAAACAAAGCAAAAATATAGTGTATAGTTGGTGGGAATATAAATAGGTGCAACCACTGTGGAAAGCAATCAGGAGGTTCCTCAAGAAACTAAAATAGAAATACCATTTGACCCAGTAATTCCACTCCTAGGAATTTACCCGAAGAAAACAGAATGTTTGATTCAAAAAGACATATACATCCCTGTGTTTACTGCCACACTATTTGCAATAGCCAAGATACGGAAGCAACCTAAGGGTTCATCAATGGATGGATAAAGAAGATGTGGTATATATACACAATGGAATATTATTCAGCCATAAAAGGAAAAGAAATCCTGCCATTTGCAACAACATGGATGAATCTAGAGTGTATTATGCTCAGTGAAGTAAGCCAGACAGAGAAAGCCAAATACCATATGATTTCACTTATTTTTGGAGTATAAAAACAAAGCAAAACAGAAGGAATGAAATAGCAGTAGACTCATAGACATGGAGAAGATGACAAGGGATTTACCCAAGGGTGGGCCCATGGGAAGGGCAAAGGGGATAGAGGGGCACAGTAATTCACAATCACAATATAAGTTAGTCACTGGGACTAACTTATATGTCACATAGTACAGCATGGTACAGCATGGAGAATGGTACATGTCACATGGTACAGCATGGAGAATGTAGTTATGATTCTGTAACATCTTACTACATTGATAGTAATGGCACTAGAGGGGGGTGAGGATTTATCAGATGGTGTAACTGTTCAACTACTGTGTTGTATATTTGAAACCAACATAAGATTATATATCAATGATACTTTAATTAAAAATATGTTGTGTATAAAGTTGGTCTGAGAATATTGACTGATTTTCTTAAATGCTGGAAGAAATGTGAGGTCAAATACAATTTTCTCCCCACTGAAAATGAGCAAAGAGACTTTCCCCTTCTTCTCCCTTTTTCTTTCTGAATTTCTTCCTCTGTCCTTTTTCAAATGTGCGTTATGTCTTTTTAATGGCCGAATAGGCCCCTGGCCAATCTTAGACTCAGGAATGTTTCCTCAAGGGTCTGGGAACCATCTCTTTGAAATGTAATCATCAAGGAAGATAAAGCCCAATCTCTCAGTTTCCTGGGAGGAGATGGGTCTAACTTGTTACCTGACTCCAAATTGCAAAAGCTACTTAATGGATTGGATGGGTTTTTAATCCACTTTGCTTTATAAAGGAGGGAGATTCCTTTCTATTTTTGCAATCCCTGTGGTAGGTTACCTGTGTTGCACATCAAATTTAAAATTTGCCCTTTCTTCTACTTTTGTGGAGAGCTTTTCTGGGTTGAGAGAAATTTCATTTTTAATTATATTCTCCAGTACAAGCATGGGCTCAGTTTTCTGGCAGCTGAGATTTGGATGCCCAGTCATGGTTTCAGTCATGACATTAATCTTCTGTTTTCTTTAAGTAATGGAGAAACACATTGTTCTCCAGTGTTCAAGCACTGTGTTGAGCACAGTGTTCAAGAATGTGGATTCTGGAATTGAAATGTTTACTTTCAAATCCTGTCTCTGTGATTGTCCAGAAGTGTGACTTTGGGCCAGTCAATTGGAAATTACACTGAACTTCCCCCAAGTCTAAATTTCCTCAACTTTTTCTAAGTCTCAGTTTTGTCATCTGTAAAATGATGAATGATGCCTCAGACCTACCTGAACTTCATGGAAAGAGTGGCTGTATTGCTGGAAGAAGTAAAAGGGAACGTTAGGCATGCCATAACCACTGGTGTCCACACAGACCATTGTCAATCTGCTCCATGTTAAACTCCTTGAGGGATGGGGCTTAAGGGATGCGGCTGTGTTTCACTTAATAGTTTCAGTGCCCAACATAGTAGCAAGTGCTTAAATAGTCACTCAATAAACAACGAATGAATAAATTTCTTAAGCAAAGTTTCATAAGTCAAAGCTGAAACAAGGAGTATAGAGAGTAACAGTGGGAAATAAACTGAGGTGTAGATTAGGACCATATAGTAAAGAAACTTAAATGCTAAGCTAAGGAACTTGTGCATTACTCTGTAGGCAGTAGGGAACCACTAGAAGTTTATGGGCAGGGAAATAATATTATCAGTGCTAAAACTTAAGATGAGTAAAGAGTAGCAATGTGTAGAATGAATTGGCAGTGGGACTTCTAATAGATGGGAAAATGTTTCTAACAGCAGGCTATGGCAATCATTTAGGTTAGAGCAATCCTTCTCAACTGGGGGTGATTGTGCCCCTCGGGGAACATTTGACAATCTGGAGACATAATAGATTTTCATAACTGAGGGATATTTACTGGCACCTCCCGGGCAGAGGTGAGGGGTGCTGCTAAAGATCCTGCGTGCCCAGGACAGCCCCCCCAACCCGACACAGAGTAATCCAGCCTAAAATGTTAATAGGATCCTGCTGGAGAAACTGTGGGTGAGAGGTGGCTAGAACAGATAACGGGAAGGAAAGAATAGAGCAGATGTGAGTAGCTCTGTGGAAGTGGACTACATAGAATTTTGAAAATGACTAAACCTGTAAGTCAGAGAAGGTGGTGGGAATTAAAAGACAAAGAGTCCAAGGTGTAAGGCAGGTAACTGGGAAGATGATGATGTCAAGAACAGAGAAGTCAGAAGGAGGGACCAATTTTAAGGGAGACTAATGAATTTGTTTTGAGTGTGAGATGTTAGCTAGCTACCAGAGCACAACACCAGAGGCAGCTGAAAATGGACTTGTGAAGCCCATCAAGAAGCTGAGACCAGAGATACAGATTTTAGGACACATTTGCATTGAGTTATTAGTTAGGAAGGGGAGCAGATGAGAGTGTTGAAAAAGAGCACAGAGAAGAGGTCTGAAAACAGAATTTTGAGACTGGGAGAAAAATGCTATTACTGTACGACTTGGTGGCTTTTATAAAATCGTATTATCTTTCAGAACATTTCTCCACTTTAGCAATTAGTTTCCCCCAATAAATTCAACATATTAATTGGACTACCTGGAATTGAGTCTTTCCTAACTGTTCCTAAACTTTTTAAGTCCATATCAAAGAGCCTCTTGTTCTGTTTTTTAAAAACTGTTTTATTAAATTTCATAAATCCTCTTACAAATCCTAAACATACTTTCAATCTTGGCTTAATAAAACAGTATTTTAAAAGCATTCTTTTCCTCTTATTCTGTGACTATCTTCAGCACTTAAGAATTATTTAGAAATTATTTTCAAGATGCGCCTTCTGCAAAATTGAGAAGTGGGTTATTTAATTTCAGAGCAAGCCTCTAGCTTTTTTGCTGTCCATATGGGAAAAATGTGTGAGCATGAGCTTATATCCTAGCTCTGGCACTAGTAAGTTGTATGACTTTTGGTAATTTTGTTTCTTTGTCTCATTTTTAAGACTTTCTGTTGGATTATACCATACCTACAAAAAGCTACATGAATTTTGTCAGGAATTAATGTAAACATTTTTTTTTTTTAGATAATTATTTTTTATTGAAGGGTAGTTGACGCACAGTATTACATTACATTAGTTTCAAGTGTACAACACAGTGATAAAACATTTATATACATAATTCTAGGTTCCAGCTATCACCCTACCAAGCTGTTACAATATCTTGACTATATTCCTTATGCTATACATTACATCCCAGTTACTTATTTATTTTACCATTGGAAGTCTGTCCTTTTTTTTTTCTTTTTTTGTGAGGGCATCTCTCATATTTATTGATCAAATGGTTCTTAACGACAATAAAATTCTGTATAGGGGAGTCAATGCTCAATGCACAATCATTAATCCACCCCAAGCCTAATTTTCATCAGTCTCCAATCTTCTGAGGCATAACAAACAAGTTCTTACATGGAGAACAAATTCTTACCTAGTGAATAAGTTCTTACATGGTGAACAGTACAAGGGCAGTCATCACAGAAACTTTCGGTTTTGCTCATGCATTATGAACTATAAACAGTTCAAATATGAATACTCATTTGGTTTTTATACTTGATTTATATGTGGATACCACATTTCTCTCTTTATTATTATTATTTTTAATAAAATGCTGAAGTGGTAGGTAGATACAAGATAAAGGTAGAAAACATAGTTTAGTGTTGTAAGAGAGCAAATGTAGATGATCAGGTGTGTGCCTGTAGACTATGTGTTAATCCAAGCTAGACAAGGGCAATAAAACATCCATGTATGCAGAAGATTTCTCTCAGAACGGGGGGGGGGGTGAGGTTCTAAGCCTCACCTCTGTTGATCCCCAATTTCTCACCTGATGACCCCCCTGTGACTGTGCCTGTCTTAGGTTGTTCCTCTCTTGAGGAATCTTACCCGTCTCTGGCTAACCAGTCATCTTCTGGGGCCATACAGGGAAATGTAAAGTTGGTAAGTGAGAGAGAAGCCTTATTGTTTGAAATGGTTAGCTTTTTATTTCTTTGCATATTTATGCCCTGTAGCTTCTATGTCCAGCATTTGTCTTGAGGTATCTTTACCACTGGGAAGAATTATGATACTCGGTAAATTTGATATGAGGCACGAATTCTATTTAAGGGTTGTAATTAGGAAGGAAGAAGAAAAGCTATAGAAGTAGCAGGCGGAAGAAAACATGGGAAGATTGATTATTTCTTTGACATATCTTCTTGTAGAGTAACTTCAGCATGTATAGGTTTTAAGCTACTACTTAAATTGCGTACACACATTAACATAATGGGAATATAGTTACATAACCAAAGCATATCTGTAATTACCAGCCATCTCCAGTGAAATCGAGAAAACCAGTTAGGCACCTTAGGCATTTGTGAAAACTTATCTATGATATGGTGGATATTGTCCAACTGAACTTGAACAGTCTGAGAGAAATCAGACAAATTAAAACAACCCATTCCTGGGGAATGTTCACATCCCTTATGTTCTTTTAACAGTAAATAGTCTGTAGTTGTAAGATTTTGGAGCGCTACAATTTGCACTTCTCCTAATTCTTGGTTGAGTTCCAACAGTATAGATCCAGTCAAATTTGTTGTTTTACTGTATGCACAGGTCAGCTTAGATATCTCCTTCATTCCCATGGCAAGTCCAGGAACTGGTGGGATGAGTGCATCAACAGCTGTAGCAGTGCGTGGATCTTTGTTGGGGTTTTTTGATGATCATCTTCTGGCATGAGTCTTCCAGAGAGTGCTGATGTTGGAAGTTCTCTTTCATATGGTATCTTAGTTCATTTTCGGGGTAGCCCAATTAGGCTTTGATCTTCTGTATAAACGCAAACAGACCCTTTGCCTACACTTTTATATGCCCTTTGTACCCTTGTGTAGAACTCATTGGAGGTTACCGCACAGGAACTGCCCTTATTTTTTTTGTTTTGTTTTGTTTTGTTTGTTTTGTTTTTGGTATCACTAATCTACACTTACATGACGAATATTATGTTTACTAGGCTCTCCCCTATACCAGGTCTCCCCTATAAACCCCTTTACAGTCACTGTCCATCAGCATAGCAAAATGTTGTAGAATCCCTACTTGCCTTCTCTGTGTTGTACAGCCCTCCCTTTTCTCCTACCCCCCCATGCATGTTAATCTTAATACCCACCTACTTCTCCCCGCCCCCTTATCCCTCCCTACCCACCCATCCTCCCCAGTCCCTTTCCCTTTGGTACCTGTTAGTCCATTCTTGAGTTCTGTGATTCTGGTGCTGTTTTGTTCTTTCAGTTTTTCCTTTGTTCTTATATTCCACAGATAAGTGAAATCATTTGGTATTTCTCTTTCTCCGCTTGGCTTGTTTCACTGAGCATAATACCCTCCAGCTCCATCCATGTTGCTGCAAATGGTTGGATTTGCCCTTTTCTTATGGCTGAGTAGTATTCCATTGTGTATATGTACCACACCTTCTTTATCCATTCATCTATCGATGGACATTTAGGTTGCTTCCAATTCTTGGCTATTGTAAATAGTGCTGCGATAAACATAGGGGTGCATCTGTCTTTCTCAAACTTGATTGCTGCGTTCTTAGGGTAAATTCCTAGGAGTGGAATTCCTGGGTCAAATGGTAAGTCTGTTTTGAGCATTTTGATGTACCTCCATACTGCTTTCCACAATGGTTGAACTAACTTACATTCCCACCAGCAGTGTAGGAGGGTTCCCCTTTCTCCAGAGCCTCGCCAACATTTGTTGTTGTTTGTCTTTTGGATGGCAGCCATCCTTACTGGTGTGAGGTGATACCTCATTGTAGTTTTAATTTGCATTTCTCTGATAATTAGCGATGTGGAGCATCTTTTCATGTGTCTGTTGGCCAGCTGTATTTCTTTTTTGGAGAACTGTCTGTTCAGTTCCTCTGCCCATTTTTTAATTGGGTTATTTGTTTTTTGTTTGTTGAGGTGTGTGAGCTCTTTATATATTCTGGATGTCAAGCCTTTATCAGATGTGTCATTTACAAATATATTCTCCCATACTGTAGGGATCCTTTTGTTCTATTGATGGTGTCTTTTGCTGTACAGAAGCTTTTCAGCTTAATATAGTCCCACTTACTCATTTTTGCTGTTGTTTTCCTTGCCCAGGGAGATATGTTCAAGAAGAGGTCACTCATGTTTATGTCTAAGAGGTTTTTGCCTATGTTTTCTTCCAAGAGATTAATGGTTTCATGACTTACATTCAGGTCTTTGATCCATTTTGAGTTTACTTTTGTATATGGGGTTAGACAATGGTCCAGTTTCATTCTCCTACATGTAGCTGTCCAGTTTTGCCAGCACCACCTGTTAAAGAGACTGTCATTTCGCCATTGTATGTCCATGGCTCCTTTATCAAATATTAATTGACCATATATGTCTGGGTTAATGTCTGGATTCTCTAGTCTGTTCCATTGGTCTGTGGCTCTGCTCTTGTGCCAGTACCAAATTGTCTTGATTACTATGGCTTTATAGTAGAGCTTGAAGTTGGGGAGTGAGATCCCCCCTACTTTATTCTTCCTTCTCAGGATTGCTTTGGCTATTCGGGGTCTTTGGTGTTTCCATATGAATTTTTGAATTATTTGTTCCAGTTCATTGAAGAATGTTGCTGGTAGTTTCATAGGGATTGCATCAAATCTGTATATTGCTTTGGGCACGATGGCCATTTTGACGATATTAATTCTTCCTAGCCACGAGCATGGGATGAGTTTCCATCTGTTAGTGTCCCCTTTAATTTCTCTTAAGAGTGACTTGTAGTTTTCAGGGTATAGGTCTTTCACTTCTTTGGTTAGGTTTATTCCTAGGTATTTTTTTTTTTTTGATGCAATTGTGAATGGAGTTGTTTTCCTTATTTCTCTTTCTGTTGGTTCATTGTTAGTGTATAGGAAAGCCACAGATTTCTGTGTGTTGATTTTGTTTCCTGCAACTTTGCTGTATTCTGATATCAGTTCTAGTTAATGTAAACATTTAATATGGTAGTTGCCCACAGACCTGTTCCATATACTTATTGCTCATACCTTCAGTGTAAATTCCTTGGCACAATCCAGAAGCATTACCTTTTTTTTTTTTAAACTTTCCTACATTTTTATTTTGAAAAATGTCAAACCTACAAACCTTGAAAGAATAATACAATGAGCACCCATATACCCTTCCCCTAGATTCACTTATCATTAATATTTGTGACATTTGCTTTCTCTCTATCATATTTGCTTGCTCTATCTGCCTACCTACCTACTGGTCTTAATTTTTTTCTAAACCACTTGGAAATAAGTTATAGATATCGTGAAACTTTATCTTTAAATATTTAGTACATATCTACTAAGAATGAGGGCATTATGCTACATAATCCAATGTTATTATCTCACTCCAAAAATGTAATATTGATAGTGTACTCTCTAATGCACATTTATGTTTTTTTAATTATTTCCCAAATGCCCTTTAAAACAGTTCCCCCGACCCCCACCCAAGCTAGGATTTCATCAAGGTTCATATTTTTCTAGTCTACTTTAATTTAGAGAAGTCCTTAGCATTCTTTGGTCTTTTATGACACTTATACTTTTAAAGATTACAAGCATGCTGTCTCATGGAATGTCCCACAATCTGGAATTACCTGGCTGTTTCCCCCTAATTAATTTACAGATTAAATATTTTCCCAAATACACACATGCCATTATATCCTTTCATTGTGTCAATTCAGGAGACTCATCATGTCAGTTTGTCCTATTATCAGTGATATTAAGCTAGATCACTTAGTAAAGATGGTGTTTGCCAGATCCCATCTTTGTAAAGATAGCTTTTCCTCTTTTTAGTAAATATGTACATAATCCATGGGGTGATACTTTAAGATAGGTAACTAGACTGTGTTGTTGTGAAGTTCTCACCCTGCTTACCCTTCTGTAATTCTTGCCAATTTATTAAGTGTGGCTCACCAGAATTCTTTTTTTAAGTATGTAAGCTATCCTTTATAATTTAGTTCTTTTGCTTGGCTTAGCCAGAATTGGCTTCTGTTATTTTCCAAGTACCCTGACACCTACAATGTGAGAAAGCCTTGTATAAAACTCTTACTTCACTATGGTTATTATCTTCAGGGTTTCTAGAATCAAAGTGATGGTTTGTAAACGTTTTTTTCACACCATGCCAAAGCCTTTCCATATGGGACCTCCAGAGATATTCAGGTTATGTGTGGAAAACATTTAGGCCTTCTAGATAAATGATACACACACCCATGGATGGGTCATTGTTACCTGGTTGCAGTGACACTTTGTGATGCTTAGTCATTATCATAACCCTGTGGATAATGTAACAAGTTAGAACTAGTGACAGAGTAAAACATTATATCCAAATCCTAGTCACTAGACCCAGATGACCTGGGTTGCTAAAGGCAGGTTCTATAACTACATTAGGTTTTTGCTGAAATTTGACAGTGATTTGGGTTGTATTTGTTAATATAATAGCTGTAGCAACATAAAATACTCTAAAATCTTAGTGTTTTAATACAATAGAAATTGAATTTCTCTCTCAGTCAATTCCAATTGGTGTTTGGCTGATGGCTTTGTATATAGTGACTCAGGCCCTCGGTTTCTTCCATCTCATGATTGAAAGCCTTTTGGAGCCTTGGAATCCTTGCTTCCAGGGGCAGGAAAGGAAGTCATGCAGGCTTTTTATTTGGGTTTTGGGTTTTTTAATTAAATGGTTTATTGAATCAATTTTAAACAATCAAGAGGAAAGAGAATGAGATAGATAACCAGAGTTAAGACAAGGTAACAGCAGGGGAGATGGACCACTTGAGATCTGTGTTATGCAGTGTTCATAGTCCTATGTCTTTCTACCATACCAGCCTTTCCTGCTGATGGTCCAGTTGAGTAAAGAGGCTTAACAGATGGAGAAAGTTGATGCAGGCTACCTGCTTTGGAGAGAAGCACGGGCAGGTATGCCTAGAAAATAGTTGTAGCTCACCAATAACTACGCAGAAGATTTTGTGTGCTAAGCTGAAAGTGCTGCATATCATTCCATTGGCCAAAACTCAGACCACACCTGTTCAGTAAGAGAGGCTAGGAAATGCAGTCTAGGAGCAAAGTGGCACAGCTTTGGAAAGCAGCCAGTCATTCAGTCCTACAGAGGCCTAAGAAACCCCAACTTGGGGTTACCTGCAAAACTGCACAAGGGCTTAGACATACTAGAGAAGTGGCAGTCAACAAATACCCACAGCCTGATGGTCTCTTTGTTTGGGGCTGATTTGGTCCCACTGCTGCAAACATTTACTTGTATTAATGTATGTTGGTAAGTGCTGCATTTCACTGAGGCCTCAACCTCCTCTGCAGAGTTACTTCAATAGCTTAGAAGCGCTACCCTTACTTTCTTGACGTTGTTTTAGAAATGTTAAAGAAATCTATCTATAGCTAGTCACCTAACTGTGGAGAGTGTGTGTTCAGTTTTAGGTAGAAGCTGAGTTCAATAAAGCACAAGTATGAAAGTCACCCTATTTGTCATCACCAGTTTCAGTTAAATGTCCCTGCCCAGGTTAAAATTGAGACACAGACGCAGTTACTTCCAGATAACAAAAAGTCCTTTGGTTTCTTTCAAACACGAAGGGGTCTTATCCAGATTTCCAGAAGTATGTGTACCCAGGAGGAAAGTAACAGGTTTGGTTAGTAGCCAAGAGGCTTTAAGAGCTTTGGTAAACCCCCACTTGGGTTTCTACCTAGAATAAATTATTGAAAAAAAATTTTTTAATGGGCTGTTGACTGGCATGTTACAAGGAAACCTGTCAAGGCCTGAAATGAAATGAAAGCTAGAATTCTAAGAGGTAAAAGTAAAGGAAGCACCAAAGCTTAGTCTTAAAGTTTCTGAAGAATTCTGGGACCTTGAGCTTCCTCTTTGATGGCTGCAAGGAAATAATGCCTAGGGCCCAGCCGAGTAGAGAGTCTACTGCACGATCTGCATAAAGCTGGGACTCCAACAATCCCAAAGAGAAGTAAGTTTATCACTTAAAAACTTGTTTGTCTTGATTTTGACCCTGGTTGAGGACAATAAGATAGAAAAATCTCCCATTAACTTTTGTAACAGAAGCTGGCCTCCAGGTGGATTTTCAGTCCGAAAGCAAGCTTCCTGTGAGGTTTGAAACTCAGATGAGCATTGAACTTGAAGTTGTCTCAGGTTGGTAGTTCCCCCAGGCAACAGGCAGGGCAACTGCATTTCAACCTGGACCTCAAAGAAATTCCACAGATAAAATGCCAGGGCCATTGATTCAGCTCACAGTAAAAAAAAGTCTAACAACACAAGAAATCAAGGCACTTGGAGCAAGAACTAGCAGAAACAAAACAGGAGAATCAGATCTGCAGAGACTTCAGAGATTGTCAGACCCAATATAAAAAAGTACTATGTGTAACATATTTAAACAAGTAAAAAAAAGTGGCGTAAAGACATGGGCAAGGAACAAACAACTACAAAAATGGTGAAGAAGATAAGATAAAGAGCCAAACAGAACTTCTGGAGATGAAAATTTTAGTAATAAAGTTGAAAACTCAATAGAGGAGTCAGGCATCACAATAGGAACAGTAGAGGAGAGAGTTTATAGATGATCCCAATCCAGGTTTATAATCACATGACTCCAGTCTTGTGAAAGGCAATTTCAAGATTCCAGATCTGCTGAAAAGCTAAACCTCTGCTTCCCCAGCTCAGGCCAGCTTCACACCTCAGGGCTTCAGGTGGGAGAGATGGCTTGTTAGCCACTTCTCCCACACTACCACCCCACTCCTTAGGATTAAGGGAAAAGAGAAGCAGTCTTGGATGCCTGGTACTGTGTCATCTGGCATCAGTGCCCTCTGGATATCCAAAAGTGACTCTTTTTTCCAGGTTTTTCTCAGAAGTGCCAGATCTCCCTCTGCAGATCCAGACCGTAGCTCCCTGATGCAGACTCCTGCTCTCCAGTTGCCAACTTTTGATGCCTCCTTCAAACCTGGGCTTCCAGTGGCTCCTCCACCCACTGGGGTTAAGGAGGCAAGATTCCTTCTCAGGGATCCCGGGACAATGCTTTTGTGGATTCCACGTTGTTTCCTGGAACATACTCCCCTTTGCCTCCTGTAAGTGAAGGTCAGTTTATACCCACTGTGGCCCCTGCAAGCAGGTGAAACTTAGGCCAGAAGCTCTAGCCTTCACACTTGGCAAAGGTCTTGCTGACCCCTTGTGAAGGTGGAGGGAGGAGAGAGCCCTATCCAAAGAAATTCTCACTCTCTTATCTTTTCTACCTTAACCTCCTTATACTTCCAAGATCAATGGTAGGGTCATGAAAGCTAGAAGTATTTACACACCCTTAACAGGTCCAGTACTTGGGAATATTGGTCAGCGTTTATGATGGTTTGAGGTTTGGGGGTCTGGCCAAATTAGAGAGAAGTGCCATTTGAGCATCTTATTTCATTGGATTTTATTGCAAATAACTGGAATCATTACATTTTTTTAATGAAGCAGCAAAATGAAAATATGGTGCTGTAATTTCTTTGATGTCAAAAATTCAAGGCTGAATATGCAAATCACAGAAGGGGAGGAGATATTTGCAATACATGTATTTATACAAAGGGTAATGCATTTTATTCAAAATATATAAAGAATTCTTAAAAATCAATAGAAAAATGGGCAAAAAGTTGAACAGGTCTTTCACAAAGGAGGATATCTTCATGAACCAGCAAACATAAAAGTGTGTGCAAGCTTATTAGTTGTCAGGGAAAAAACATTAAAACCACAGTGTTATATATCATTACATAATCACCAGAGTAGTCAAGATTAAAAACAGAAAATACCAAGTGTTAATGAGAATATGGAAGAACCAAAATTTTCCTATACCAATGGGGTGGGAATGTAAATTGATACACCCACATTGGAAAACTGTCTCACAGTAGCTATTAAATCTGAACTTTAGATCCAGCAATTCATTCTTGGGTATTTATTCAATAGGGCATACATGTGGTGCACTGAAAGATAGGCTCATAGCAGCATCACTCATTATAGCCCCAAACTGAAAATCTAAATATCTGTATGTGATAGAATGGATACGTAAATTAGGTATATTCATAAAATGGAATACAAAGCAGGAAAAGAGACGTACTGACTACTCTATGTACAACCACATGGATAAATCTCATGTGAGTAAAAGAAGTTGAACACAGAAGGCATCCATGCCACAATTCCAGTTATATAAAGTTTGAAAACAGGCAAATCTATGGTGTTAAAAGTCAAGAGTGATTTCCTTTTGGGAAAAATGAAGGAGGGAATAGTGATTGGAAAGGGCCAGATGGGGCTTTGGGGTGCTGGTCATATTCAATTTCATGCCCCACTGGTGGTTACATGATGTGTTCACTTTGTGATAATTCATTGAGCTCTACACTTATGATTTGTGCACCTCTCTGTATCCATTTTACACTTCAATAGAAAAGGGAGTTTTTTTAAAAAACAATTTTTAGAAAACCCAGCTATAAGAAGACAAAGAGGTGGGTCAGAAATAAAAAGAACACTGGTTTTGAGTCTATTTGTATCCTTCCATTATGATGCTGAACAAATCTGATTTCCTTGTGCCTCAATTTCTTCATTATGAAATAGGAATGATATTATAATACAAAGGACTGTTACGAATGTCAAAAGAGAGGTGTGTAAATATGCTTTGAAAATGGTAGCAAACATCAGTTATATTAACAGACATATATTAAATGAGAAAAGAATTTCAAGGCAAATTTTCCTTCATAAATTGTTTTCTTTCAAGAAATCATATAACCTCCAACTGAGAATCAGGTAACAGAGACCTCCCATACCATTTAATCCTCATGAGTCACCAGCAGATGGACTATATAGCCTCACAGATATGTGAGTCTATGAGATAAATTTAGAAGATTTTCATGGCAACAAAATATTGGTATCTTAACTTGACTAACTGGTCTCAATGGACAAGTGTAGGAAAGGTTCTTACTTTTAATCTGGATGTCTCAGTTACAACTATTTCGGTTGCAAATAACAGAAACCAACTCAAGCTAATTTAAGCAATAAAGAATGTGGCGGTATCTCACAGACCTCAAGGGCTTCTGGAATCAGAAACTACTCAGCCTTGAAGAACCAGTCAGAGCTTGCTTTCTTTTTTTTTTTTTTTTTTTTTTAAATAATTATTTTTTATTGAAGGGTAGTTGACACACAGTATTACATTACATTAGTTTCAAGTGTACAACACAGTGGTAGAACATTTATATACATAATTCTAGGTTCCAGCTATCACCCTACCAAGCTGTTACAATATCTTGACTATATTCCTTATGCTATACATTACATCCCGGTTACTTATTTATTTTACCATTGTAAGTCTGTCCTTTTTTTTTTTTTTTTTTTTTGTGAGGGCATCTCTCATATTTATTGATCAAATGGTTGTTAACAACAATAAAATTCTGTATAGGGGAGTCAATGCTCAATGCACACAGAGCTTGCTTTCTTGTCTCAGCCCTGCTTCTTTCAGGATATCTGCTTCATTCTTCTCTCACAACAAACTGGCTCTCTTTTCTTCCCAGGGCACATTATGGAGAAGGATGGTCCTGAAACAGTTCTGAATTGATAGCCTTTCCTCTTTCCCACTTTCCATCAGCCTAGCCTGCTGGGCAGTTTCTCAGCCTCATATCAAATTTCCCAGGAGAAAACCAATTTGACCTGGCTTAGCAAGAGTGCTCACCATGGTTTGGTCAGCTGGCCAGTGGTACAGTGGTTAGTACACATATTGTCTGTTGGGGGACCACCCCACTGAGTCGAGGATAAAATTATAAGCTAGGAAGACATCCATAAAAACTTTTGCTTCAATTTCCTGTAGATTTTAACTGTAGTTGTTACATCAGTCAAATTGGCTGCCTTTTGTCTTTCCTGTTTGAGAGTTGTTCCCACAACCCTGCTGAGAATAGATGCCAAACCATGTGATCCTTGCTACCTAGGTGACATACAGCTGACTGGGCCAGACAGTTCTGACCTGTTACAGGCCAACCATATTTTTCTGTCGGACATTTGGAAATGGAATGTGAAGGCTGGATCGTTACTTGCAGGTTATGGACTTGGAAGACCATGGAAGGCTGATGCTGGAGTAGCCATGCTAAGACAAATGTAGGCGAGGGGAAACTTTCCTACACTTAGAGAAACAGAAGCAACTGGATGGAGAAATGGAAAAAAGAGAAACCATGCCAGCTTGTAGAAAAGGATATTGACTGGTTTTCTGACCTTCTAATTCCCAAGTTCAATCCTGTGTAGTATTAATTAACAGACTGCAATTAGGTTCCATGAAATCACCCTCTCTGCTGGCTATAGATACCTATCTAACAAAGCCAACTTGAGTAGACTTATGTTCACTGTAACCAGAGGCTCTGAATGAACTTGAAAACATCAATGCTCAGTGAGTGTTTTTCTATCCCAAAAGACAGGAAGTTTTTTTGTGTTAAGCTCTGGTCATAGCTATACGAAACCAATGGCTACTTTTTAGATTCTTCCAACAAGACATTACTTAGTGCCCTACCATGTTTAACACAAAAAGCATTAACAAAGAGATATGACACGTGGTCTTAGCCTCAGGGACTACAATCCAGTTGAGAAGAGAATACATAACACACCTAAAACAATGAAAGACTAGCATAAAACAATATATAATTAAGTATTATATTGCATGGCACAAAACATTACTACTGTAGTTTGGGAAAGAGAGGGAGATCCTTGAGGTTGTAATGGGCAGAGATGAGAGAGGACAGGGAGGGGCTCCATAGTGAGCAAACCAGCAGGAGGGTTCACGTCGCTAATTGGTAGGAAATTTGCTTAAAAATAGTTCTCTTATTTTTGATTACTGGCTTCTAGTTGGTGGCGAGTTCTCTTTACTGTTGGGAAATTATAAAAGCACACTGCTTTAATTGAAGTTGTTCTTCTCTATAATCTTACAGCATTTTCAATGCACAACCTACTTTTACTCACTTCAGTTTGACAAAAGGAGATGAGATTTCCTGGGGCCAATTAGCTATTTGTCCTACTAGAGGACATATTTTGCAACATAGACAATCATGTCTAAAACTCAAGTTGGTTATTGTATGTTGTCCTGTGAGATGGTGATTAGTAGGAAACAAATCATAATACAGTCATCTAAATATGAACAAATGTGTATATCCATGTAGTAACTGAAAATTCACAAAGTGCTTTACTTAATAATATATCACCCTACAGTAAGTAAACAGAAGTAATGCTAGAAAGTTACAGTAAAAGAAGAGTGTTATAGTAGTTGTATAAAATCTTCTAAAACACACACACAAAAAGTACCAGGAAAAGGAAACAAAAAAAATATAGGTTCTTTTGTGACTTAGTATTGTAAAATTATTATTATTATTATTCTAGAATTGACCTATATAATTCATCAATGACTTTTATTTGGTGCTACCTTGTCACAGATTGCACGAACTTAGTATTAACAAAACTATCAAAATAGTTGTAGTATGTGGGGAGATGACTACTATGATATGGTTTGAAAATTATATTTAATCTATTGTTGATTATCAATTGAGTTCCAAAATAACACAATGAAAACTATGCTGTAAAAGGTGGCTCTTCCCCCCTCCCCCATAACTATTGAATGTGTCAAATTTAACCTTGAAATATAGCAATAAATATGTGATTCTATCTAGAGAATTTTCACAATCCATTCTATCCATTCTGTATATTTTTCAAGTGGTGTTCTGAAAAGGATATTTTCTTTTCGTCTTTAGTGACTGACTTGATCTTATACCTCAAAGATACTTAATGAGCTATTAGGTATTTTTTAGAAAATTATAAGTATATGTACTCTGTATCTCTTTATTCTGGAATGAACACATATTGAAGATTTACCAGTTCATTAATAAGAGGACCAGTGAGATGGTAAGGCTTGTCCAAAATGTATCTCTTTAATATTTAAAAGTAGTTCTAATACAACTGTGTCCATACCTTCATGAAAGTAATTTGAAATTGTATTCTATTATTTTTCTAATGTCACATTTTAAAGATATATTGCTGGCAGAAATAGGATCTCAAGAAAACTGAAAACATATTTAAATTAAAATGTTACTTTAAAATAGTAATGATTTTGTCTTACATTATTTTTAGAAGTGCTTTTTAGAAATCATCTTGCAATAGGCTTAAAATGAAGGTACCCAGAGAGTACTTTCAAAACACAACTCAAAAGCAGAGCAAGGTGAAAATGTAGTGTAAAACTGCAGTTTGGACTTTATGTTTTGCAATTAACTTGGCAATAAAATGAATGTTTAAAGAAAGAATTGTACTTGGCAAGTTTCCCAATCTGGAAATAGCCCAATCTTGGAGAAAAAATAGGGATCTAGGGGAATGAAACCAGCATGTATTAAGCTTCTATGCGATGCCAGGCATTCACATAATTATCTCATAGTAATCCTTGCTCTACAAAGTATGATCTCCCTCTTATGTAGCAGAAAATGGACTTCATAGCAGCTAAACAACTTGCTCAAGGAGTTCCAGCTATTGGTTGCTGGACCCCATTTATGATCTTGTACGTTCACAGGTTTCTCTTGTTCCTTCAGTGGCTACTTTACTTGGAACCATGTCAACTGATGATTAGGGTAAATTTTTTTAAAACCCTCAGATTCTCAGGATAGGAACTTCTTTTTTGTAAACAAGGGAAACTGAAAAATATCTTTCCTATGGAATTATTCAACATTATTAAAACAGTTTCTGCAACTGATTTTTCTTTTAAGAGTCTATGTCATAGAAAAAAAGGGGGACTGTTTTAAATTGAAAGCACATGAAGAGATTAATGGAGTCCAGGACATGCTGCCCCAAAATATGGAAAACTTTTTCCTTTCCTAGAAGATATAACAAACAAATGCAATACATAAAATGTTATTGGATCCTGGTTAGGAAAAAACAGATATAAGAGGTATTCTTGAGACAACTGGGGGAAAATTGAGTAAGAACTGGATATTAGATGATAGTATTGGATTAGTTATTAATTTTCTTGGGTATGATAATGGCTTTATAGTTATGTAGGAGAAGCTTCCTTTTCTTATGGATATATAGTGAAGTACTTAAGGATTAAGTATTATGATAACTGCAATTTATATTTAAATGATTCAGCAACAATAGAAAATAGGTGTAAATAGATCATTAGAGCATGATGAAATAAATAGGGTAAAATGACAGTTGTTGGATCTAGGTGGAAAGTATTCAGATACTTTTTGTAATTTTCTTTCAATTTCTCTCCATGTATCAGTGTACTCAGAATAAAAAGTTTGGGAGACAAAAACCTTGTCTGTAAGCTTCTGCTTAACCTCAGTTTTTTTTGTTTTTTAAGGACACTACAAACTATGCAAATTAAGAAGATGAACTTGGATCAACTGTCCTACAAATTCAAGTTAGTTTCATTCAGAATGTGAGTTTCCTCCATCTGTTGAGTATCTACCCAGTTGGGAATATTCTGTTTGTGCACTGCTGATTTAAAAGTGATGTAGAAGACAAGAATCCCATGTTTGGGATTAGGATTAGCACATGTTAAGAAATTAGGATAATAAAACCATCAACAAGTGCTGGAGAATTTAGAGTAATGGGAGATCTCTCACAACTGCAGTAATCTTGGGCTATCCTTTTAAAATGGGGAAGATTTTAAAAAGAAGAAGTAAAAAATTACAGTTAAGTGGATCAAAATGAAGAAAGACATGGAAGTAAGAATAACTTTAGCGTATTTTATGTATCAAAGATATATATAACTGTCATCCAAACTTCAGATTACTAGGAGATAATTGCTATTTCTTGACTGGGTTGGTATAATTCCAGATGAAAAGTATGAAACGTGATCTGTGCAACTGTAAATGCATGATTTCCTTTAGGTTTTTCTAAATATTGAAAATAGCTCTCAGGTTCCCTTGATTACTTTTTAGCACCATGAGAGGTATGGAGACTTTAAACTGCCAGCTACTAATATAGGGCCTGGTAAGTTTAATTGCTAGTAGATATTAGGTCCTTTAGGTGTGAGGAGATGATGGTCTGGACTAATACAGTAGACAGTGGCAGCCTGCTGTAAAGGCTAATCTGGACCCTTTCCATGACAGGCTTCCATAGATGAGGAAAATAAACAGATAATCTTTTGCACATTGTACTCCTCTAGGCAGGTCATGGCACCTTTGAAGTCATTCTCAAAAGTATGATCTCTGGTTCTTATAAACATCATCTCAGCCAATTCCAGTGATATTCATTTTCATATAAACTGAGGCCTACTTGATATCTACTGAGTTTTTAAGGGTTATGAAGTTTAGTTTATTCATAAACTAAAATTAGAGATTTGTTAGAATTCAGTGAGGACTAACTCAGTGTTCTAGGAAGTCAGGATGCATGCAAATCTGCTATAGCACATGTGCAAATATGGTTGGTTGAAATTCCTGTAATTTTCAGAAAGGGCACTTATTGTCAGTACTTCATCAGTATTATTTTAGGTTGGTTATGACTTTAAAAAGTTGCTATTCTTATGTTCTAGGCTCAGTTAAGCTTCATCATTATCAGTTTGCTCCAGTAGTATATATTTGCATTAGTCATGTTTTAGCATGGAATTTTCCAATATTTAGACTTTAGGATATGGACACATTGTTCAAACAATAAATAAACCACTATAGAATTACAAAAATAGATGCATACATAATCTTCTCAAATTTTCCTATGGAATGATACTTCATTGTTATCCCCAACTCTTTTTCCCTTGAAAAATGAGAGTGTGTAAGTAGGAAAGCAAGTATAGAGCATAGACTGTTTTAGAATTTTCTCTTCTGCCTAAAGGTGTCATTGGCAAAAATAGCTTGAGACCAACTGCTGTATTCCAATGACCCGCTATTAATAAATGCCCAAGCCTTTTCTCTTTTTGGACCAAACAGTAGTCTGAATTATACAGGGTAAATTTGACAAATACAGTTGCCCCTTGAACAACCTGGGGGTTAAGGGTGCTGACACCCTTGTGCAGTCAAAAATCTGCATATAGCTTTTGACTCCCCCAAAACTTAATTACTAAGCCTGCTGTTGACCAGAAGCCTATGATAACATATATAGTCTATTAACACATATTTTGTATATGTATTATCTACTGTATTCTTACAGTAATATAAGCTAAAGAAGAGAAATTTCTTTTCAATTTGTCACAAAAAGTCCATGTATAAGTGGACTTGTGCAGTTCAAACCCATGTTGTTCAAGGATCAACTGTTTTATGATTAAAACATCCATCTATTTACATTCTTTCAGTAGAATATAAAATTATTTATTTGAGAGGCAAGATACTTGATGGCATCCAGATGACAGAATTTTTCTAAAAGGATTGTTTTAATGATTAATCATTTAAAGAATCAACCCTTTAAAGTAATGTAAGAATTATTTGCTATAGTGGTAGTTAGAAGTGACAATATGATCTATTTAGGATGCAAGTGATGACTTGATTTTTCGGAGTAACAACTGTTTAAAAGTATTAAATTGTAATTTTATATCTGTACATACATATTACATGAATATATAAATATATATAAATATTAATTACTACATTCATATAATGAATAAAATGGTAAAGTGACTTTTTTCTTTCATTATGCATTTTAAGATACCTAAACTCCAGAATATTCTTTTTTTTTTCAAAGTCAAAAATTTGTGACAGCTTTACTGAGGTATAATCAACAAATAAAAATTGTACATATTTAATGAGCACAACTTACTGTTTGATATATATGCATTATGAAATGATCACCATAATCAATCTAATTAATTTATCTATCACCTAGCATTGTTACCAATTTCTTGTGTGTGTGTGTGTGTGATCAGAACACTTAAGTTCTACCCTTTTAGCAAATTTCAAGTATACAATAAGAGTATTGTTAACTTACAGTCACCATGCTGTGCCTTAGATCTCCAGACTTTACTCATTTTATAACTGAAAGTTTGTATCCTTTGACGAATATCTCCTTTATTTCCATGTAGGGTGACCTCCAGAAAATTCTTTGCTCTGGAACAGGTTACAATTAAAATTCAGGATGAGTTTTTTGAAATCTGTTTTATGTAATCTGAGTTTAAAACTGTTCATACAGTTATAAGGATGGGCCCTAAAAGATGCTGTTGATAGGCTGATTGGTCTAAAACTGGCAATCCAAGGGTGTGTTTGGCTCATGCACCTATTTTTGAAATTAATTAAATTAATTCTTAATGTTGAAAAGCTAAGAAATGTACACAAAAATCCAAAAGTGAAGTTTCTCTTTGAAGAAAAAATAAAGAAGGAATGCTTTTACCACACAGCCCTATATTCATTACTCAGCCAGAGCCGTGAGTCAGCAGCCCATTAGCTGGGTACCTGTTGTTCCCTGACACTGATACTGAGGATCAATTGTCATTTGATTTCATGCTAGTACTGGGTGTATTTTCATACTCATCTGCTTCATTCATTTTCTTCTTGGCATCTATAGTCATTTGCTATCTGAGATAACTTATAGAAGCCTTGGGATATTTATGAGTTTTACCTCCTGTATTATCATGTAGGCCTCAGTCCCATGTAAGAGTGGGAGGGGGGTTCCAATTTCAGAATGCTATCCCTGTATCTTTAAGAAAATCTAACTAAAGTTGATTCCTATTCAAGTATAATTTCATTTGTTAGATAATGATATTGTGCTTAGTTAAACATATATTGGCTTAGCATTTCTCGAGCTATGTTCTGTGGAACTCCAGAAAATGGTTACTGCAGAATAAATAAGCACTTATCTGGTCACTTGAGGCTGGATAACACTGAATAGATAAGTCCTCTCCTGACTCTTAATGCATAGAAGCATATTGAAGGTGTTGAGAAGTCCTAAAGCAACTTCATTTAATGGTTAGTCAAATACACTTATTTGGCAGAAGAATATTTCTTTCTCTGAAAAATTATTCTCTGAAAAATCTTCACTTGGAAAATGACTCAGCCATCCATCCCTCCATCCATTCATTCAATAAATATATATTGAATACTTCCTATATGCTAAACTCAGTGAATAAGACAAAGTTGACCATAGTCAATATTTTCACATTATATGTGCCTCTCACTTCTCATGATGGCTGTTTCAGGGCATTAGCTGCACTATTTTTTGTTTTGCCACTGATGGTAACTTTATTAATGGAGAGAAAGAAAAAGTTGGAAGGAAGCAATGACAAAAATGGAGAGAAAGAAAAAGTTGGAAGGAAGCAATGACAAAAATGGTTAGTAAAGGGGAATTATAAAGAAGATGGAATGGGGAAATTGTGTTGCCTTGAGGGGCAATAACTTGAGCAAGCTTTGGGGAAAAGAAATCTTATTAGGGGCATATGTTAGTATGCTTTTGTTTGCAAGTAATAGAAAATTCAACCAAAGAGACACATATGATAAGGAAAATTATTATCTCACTTGATGAGAAATTCAAGGATAGTGTGGTTCCTGGGTTGCTTAATTCAATAGCTTGACATCATCAATGATTAAGATCCTTTCCACAGTTCTTTGGTTTCATGCAAACTAAGTTGGCCTTCATGGTCACAAGATGGCTGCCACAGCTCCAAGCATCACATCCTTACAAAATAATAATAATAGCTAAAATTCACATAGCATTTTTGATAAACCAGACACTGTTCTAAGCACTTTACATATATTAATTCCTTTGCTCCTTACAACAACTCCATGAGTTGATTCTATATCTCCAATTTACAGATAAGAAAACCGAGGTACAAGGAAGTTAAGTAACTTGCTCAAAGTCACCTAACTACTGAGTGGTGTCAATGAGATACAAATGCAGGCAGTCTGGCTTTAAGAAAGGAAGAGAGTACCGTTCTCATATTCCTTTATAAGAGTGAGGGAAACTCTTTAGAACCCCCTACTTCCTAAGCATTTCCCCTCAAGTGTCATTAGTCTGATTTGTATCACATGCACATTCCTAAACCTATCACCCAAAAGGGGGGATGAAATTATCATAGTTTGGACTAAGTAAAATTAATCTCTGGGGCATAATGTCCATCAATAGTTGAATGGTTAAAGAATGTGATACATATATATATCTATATATCACACAATGGAATAAATAAAGAATGTGATACATATATATATCTATATATCACACAATGACGGAAGAGAGTCATTGCAGATATGGAAGAAAAATAAGCAAAAAGTAGGACAGTTTCCTTTAGGTTTTTGAAGCATGAGCAAAGCACCATATTACATAAGCGAATGGTGGTGCTCCGAAGAAGCGAAAGCTGAAGAGTTGGCAGAAATGTATAGTTTATTGTAAAAGAAAAGAAAGCACAACAAAGCAAACGAACAATGTAAATTAACTTGGGCATAAATGTTAAAATGCTTACATAAATGGCTGATGTTAGAGTTTTCCATGGCCAAGCATATTTAAACATTTTGTGGTTTTGCAGCATTTATATAGTTGGGTTCCAAGTAAAAAGTGTTTCTGATACCACCCACTGTGTTGTAACCATAATCTCAATCATCTCATGTACATGACACTCACTTTAAAACACAAAGGAGCATCTGGCTCTGAGGTGGCCTGCTGTGGCCTCCAAGGCTGTGGGGATTGCATGCAGGATGGCGATAGCTTGATCAGCTTCCTCTCTTAGGAGGAAGTGGGGTGGGGGCCTGGCCCGGCCTTGGTGAGGTGGCACTGACAAGAGGGAAGACATCCAGTGAACTATTCAAGCTCCCCCAAATTCAATTCCATGAATACTTACTGAGCATAAACGGTGTACAATGTACAACAAAGGAAGTAATTTCCTTGCTGAACTGGAGAGTACTGTCTCAGCAGGGGTTATTTATTACTCCATAATATTTGCCAAAGGTTCCTTTTGGTGAACCTAGTAGATTCCTTCTCAGAATAATGTTTTGAATACATAAAGTATTACCAATGGCATTTTCACAGAACTAGAACAAAGAATCCTAAAATTTGTTATGAAGCTATAAAAGACCCAAATAGCCAAAGCAATCTTGAGAAAGAAGAACAAAGCTGAAGGTATCACACTCTCTGATTTCAAACTCTACTACACAGCTGTAGTGATGAAAACAGTATGATACTGGCACAAAAACAGACACACGGATCAATGGAACAGAATAGAAAGCCCAGAAATAAATCTACACTTCTGTGGTCAATCTACAACAAAGAAGGCAAGAATATACAATGGGGAACAGACAGTCTCCTCATTAAATGGTGTGGGAAAACTGGACAACTAAATGAGAAAGAATTAAACTGGACCGCTTCATTATACCATACACAAAAATTAACTTAAAATGGATTAAAGACCTAAATCTAAGACCCGAAACCATAAGATTCCCAAAAGAAAGCATAGAAGTAAACTCTTGCATGTTGACCTCAGCAATTTTTTTCTGCATGTCTCCCAAGGCAAGGGAAACAACAGCAAAAGTAAACAAGTGGGACTATATCGAACTAAAAGGCTTCTGCACAGCAAAGGAAACCATCAACAAAATGAGAAGGCAGCTCCCTGAATGGAGGATGTATTTGCAAATGATATATCCAATAAGGGGTTAATATTCAAAATATATAAAGAATTAATACAACTCAACACCAAAAAAAACCAAATAATCTGATTCTAAAATGGGCAGAGGACCTGAATAAATATTTTTCCAAAGAAGACAGACAGATGGCCAACAGACACATGAAAAGATACTCAACATCACTAATCATCAGGGAAATGCAAATCAAAACCACAGTGAGATACCACCTCACACCTGTCAGATTGGCAGTTTCAAAAAATAACAAGTTAAGAAATAGCAAGTGTTGATGAAGGTGTGGAGAAAAGGGAACCCTGGTGCACTGTTGGTAGGAATGTAAACTGGTGCAGCCACTATGGAAAACAGTATGGAGATTCCTCAAAAAATTAATAATAGAAATACCATATGATCCAGTAATACCACTTCTGAGTATTTAGCTGAAGAAAATGAAAATACTAATTTGAAAAGATTTATGTACCTCTATGTTTATTGCAACACTATTTACAATAGCCAAGATATGGAAGCAACCTAAGTGTCCATCAATAGTTGAATGGTTAAAGAATGTGATACATATATATATCTGTATATCACACAATGGAATATTACCCACCCATTTAAAAGAATGAAATCTTGCCATTCTCAGCAACATAGGTGGACCTAGAGGGCATTAATTATGCTAAGTGAAATGAGTCAGACAAAGACAAATACTGTGTGATTTCACTTATATGTAGAATCTAAAAAACAAAACAAATGAACAAACAAACAAAACCCAGAAACGACTCATAAATACAGAAGACAAACTGGTGGTTGCCACAGGAAGGGGGATAGGTGAAGGAGATCAAGAGGTACAAACTTCCACTCATAAAATAGATCAGTCACAGGGATGAATGGTGCAGCATAGGGAATACAGTCAATAATATTGTAATAACTTTGTATGGTGACAGATGGTAACTATACCTATTGTGCTGAGCATTTTATAATGTATATAAATGTTGAATCACTATGTTGTACACTTGAAATTAGTGTACTTCAATAAAATTTAAAATTCAATAAAAATAAAAAAATCAATACATAAAGTTAATAAGATTTCAAAGGAAACCAATTTATTGAAATAGTTACCAAACTATGAAAAAACAAGCAAATTTGTGATACAGCAATGTATATGCTTCTTTGTGAATGCTTTAAATAACAAGAACTAGTGGTGAGTCTAATAATTCCTGTAATTTCAAAATGGTGTTAAGTGTAAAGGATATTTCGAGACATCTGCAACAACTTTAATGTGATAAAAAAAATCAGTATTTTCCCTTGGTGATAAAATCACAGGTATTGCTTAGTGCTACTATAGTTTGTTGTCAATATTCATAGGAAAGAAATGCTAAATGTTAGTTAGAGACTGGTAAAAATAAATGTGTAATTTTTTTTCCCATCGAAGTTCATAAGCTTATGAATTCAATCTCCATGGAGTCTGTGGATCCTGAGTTAAGAACGTCTCATCCTCTGTGTGTGTACATTATGTGCCTGTGCGTGCATGCATATGCTTACACAGTCCTTCAAAGAGGGTAGAATGTTGGAACAATAAATTACCTAAATAATTAAAATGCAGTGTGGACTAGGTTAAGTGCTCAAGATTGGAAAAGCAGAGCTCTCTGGAGATGCAGTAGGGAGAGGAATTAAGAAAAAACTTAGAAAGAGGTAAAGGGGAACAAAAGAGAGTAAAGAGAGGCAGGCATTTTCCTGTGGAGTCACCCTTTTCTTCCCATCCTCCTCCTCTCTAGTTCTTTGAACTAACTAAAGCTGGCTTACCTTTGGAGCTAGCCTTAGATAGAGCATGATTTCAGAGCAGTTCTCAATTGGTTTGGTCTCAGGATCCCTCTGCACTCCTACAAATTACTGAGTCCCCAAAGAGCTTTTGTCTGTGTGGGTTATATCTATAAACATTTATTATGCTAGATATTAAAGTTGAGAAATTTAAAAATGTTGATTCATAAAATACAAACCCATTATGTGTTCACATAAATAGCATTATTTTTTCAGTGAAACTATATTTTCTTAGACAACAAAAATATTAGTGAGGAAAGAGACATTGTCTTATGCTTTTGCAAACCTCTTTAATGTCTGGCTTAATAGAAGACAGATGGAATCTGCACCTGTTTTTGCATTCAGTATGTTGCATAGCGCATTTTATATAGCCTCTGGAAAGCTCCACTGTATTCTTGTGAAAAAATGAGAGTGAAATAGGTAAATTATGAAAGTAAGGTAAATAAAAGTAGATTTGACCTTGTGGACCCTCAGGGGTCCTCAGACCATATTTTGAGAACTGTTGGGGCTTCTAATATTTTTGTTTCATGACTCAAATTTTCTTTAGCTACAGATAAAGACTAATTCTATAACTGAAAATAAATGATATCAAATATAATTATGTGTGTGCTTTCAATCTCTTGTCCCTCCAGATGTCCAGATGTACCTCCACCTTCGGCTCTCCTGCTCTGTGATCTGTACAGACAATATCAACAGGCTGCAGCTGGGTTTGGCCAATGGGTAGCACCAGAAGGAGATCAAAGGGAAGGAGGAGAGTGAGATTTGAGGTATTTTCTCACTGGTTGAAGAGGGCTCACTTTGAATTTCACCAAGGGTCAGAGTTCTTGTCACAGGACCCTCTGCATACAACCCTCTCTATCCTTCCTATCCTCATCCCTTTGGGCACTGGGGTGATAACATGCCTCTCTACTACTAGCCTGAAGAGATCAGACCTTATGATCTATGTCTGTCATACCCACACCTTTGGGAATAATCCTTTTATTACACTGTTCTCAAAATCTCTAATTTGAGCACACCAACCTTTTCTTGCCGAACTCTGACTAGGCAAGCTATGAGAGTTATATGACCTTAATTAAGGATAAACTTCAGTTAAAGTATTATCAATGGCATCAGATCCACTTCATTTTATGGAAGTTAGAAAGCTCTAAAGTCCAGTGCCTCAGAGCCAAGGTCTTCAGTGACTTGGAAAAGTGGCCTGGGTGGGTCAAGACCTGCTGGTGTCTGCAAAGACTTCTTGGTTTCACCTCTGAGTTTATTTCCATTTGCACATAGATACAACAGAAATATAGCTGCAAAAATGTTTATAAATGCTAATGTGGCTATTCTTCTGGGCAACAGTGTGCCAATTCCAGGCAATGATTAGCCTAAGTCAGTGGTTCTCAAAGTGTGGTCCCTGGACCTCCAGCAGCAGCAGCGGCATGACAGCCACCAGAGAACTTGCCAGAAATGCTCCGTCTGAGACCTACTGATCAGAGATTCTAGGAGTGGAGCTAGCAATCCATGTTTTAACAAGCTCTCCAGGAATTCCAATGCTTGGTAAAGTTTGATAACATTAACTCTAAGCAACTCATGACATCACAGACCCCTAATTCCCTTTCTCCCTTGCAGCAAGGAGTACTCATGTGATTCCCTCACATCCTACAGCCTTCAACTTGGGCATCTTTTCTGATTGCAGGAACCATCCTGCAATCTTGGGGCAACAAGATAGTTGTCGAAGCCCTGACCCTGACATCACTCTTGACTCCAAACTTCTTACACCTATCAGTTATTTAGGATTGCTGTTAGTCATAGTCAAAAATACTTCTAACTAATATGATGTGTTTTTTTCAATGGAATATTATTCAGCCATAAAAAGAAAAGAAATCCTGCTATTTGCAACAACATGGATGGAACTAGAGGGTATTATGCTCAGTGAAATAAGCCAGGCAGAGAAAAACAAACACCATATGATTTCACTTATTTGTGGGATACAAAAACAAAGCAAAACAGAAGGAACAAAACAACAACAGACTCATAGACACTGAGAAATGACTAGTGGTTACCAAGGTGGGGTGGGAGTGGGTGGGGGTTGGGGAGAAGGGGAAGGAGACTGTTGAACCACCATGATGTACATTTGATCAAATTTAAAAAAGGATGTTTTTTTAAAAAAAGATTTTTCTTCTAATGATGGTAAGAATTTTAAATAATATTTTACTGAAGTATTAAATAATAAGAGTAGAGAGCAAAGTTCTCTTGGATTTTTAAGATAATTTTTGCATGTGTGGCCCAATTCTTGCTAAATCTCCAGATACCTTGGGATAAAAGGGCCTTAGTCCTAACAACTCCTCTGGAACTGTTTGATAAACAATTTTAAGAGAAACTGTATGTGGTTTCATGAAAGTCAGGGTTGAATATTTCTAAGAAAGTAGTAATGGTCAATGGAAGGGAAAACTTGTTACCTACTCTACTCACAACACTTCTGACACCAAATGTGCTGGTTGTTTTTCCCACATGAAACAGTTCTGACATTAACTACTTGGAGTTAGCGTGGCTCCTGCAGGCTTAAGGGCTTAGTCCCACAAGACTGCCCCTTACTTCAGAGACCATCACTTGGGACCTGTACTTCTGAACCAGCTCTAAATCAGGGGTTCCTGCAACTCCATCCTCAGCTTTGATAATTTGATCACAGAACTCAGGAAAGCACTTTCCTTACTATTACCGGTTTATTAGAAAGGATACAATGCAGGAACAGCGAGATGGAAGAGATGGATAGGGAAGCTATGTGGGAAGGGTTGTGGAGTTTCCATGCCCTCTCTGGGCTTACCACCCTCCCAGCATCACCACGTGTTCAGCAATCTGGAGCTCTCCAAACCCAGTCCTTAAGGGTTTTTATGGAGTGATCATTACATAAGCATGATTAAATCATTGGCCATTGTGATTAAGTCCATTTCCAGTCCCTCTCTCCTCTCTCGAGGTCAGATGTAGAGCTGAAAGTTTTAACCCTCTCATTTCACTGTTGATTTCTCTAGCAACTAGCCCCCATTCTCCAAGAAACTTCATTAGCATAAATTTAGGCATGTGTTAAAGGCACTTATTATGAATAACAAAAAAATGTTCTTCTCACCCCTATCAAAGGTGACCTCAAGAAATTACTAAGGTTTTAGGAACTCTGTGCCAAGAACCAGGGATGAAGACCAAATAAATATTTATTATAATTTAATATCACAGTTAATTAATTTCAAAGACAGTAGTGCCTATCATCTATCATAGTACCTGATTCACAGTGAATGCTTAATAAATATCTGTAGAGTGGAACTGGTAAATTTCTTTTTTAATGAAGAAAACAGGTTTATTAGTGGAGCATTTCCATTGGTTAAGAGGATCAATCTGATTTAATGAGACCACTTGAAGTTTAACACTGAAGCTCCTTTTCAGAGAGAGCACAGTGACCTGCATATAACAGAAATACAAATTTGCAGAATGAATAAATGAAAAATTTTTTATGTGACATATATTCCAAACCAACTATGATATGCAGTGTATTAGGTGCTATTATGTATTATATCCCATTTAATTTTGAAATAATCATATGAAGCAGGCAGCACTGGATTGCCAAGTATGGGTTTAGGGTATCAAGCAAACTGGGGCACCCAAATTTGCTGGGAGAAAATGGATATTTGATGTGTTATTTAAAAGAACATCAGAGTACTGTAGTCAACATTGAAAAAAATCACAACTTTTCTACATTATGTTGAATGTTGTTTCCACTTTAAATTATATATTGGGGAATGCTTTGCATTATTAAGAACATCTAAAACTCTTCATCTGGCTTCAGAAGATGTTAAGATTCCTATTTTACAGAAGACCACACAGAGGCTTAGAAAGCTTAGTTACTAGCTGAAGTCATGCACCTACTTAGTAGAAGAGCCCACTATGATGGTACTCAATGTTTATGATACATTATATGTTTATGATGTCAACACCACTTTTCCTTTCAAAATTGTGAATTTGTTGGGCCTTCTTTATTGGTATAGTGTTTTAATGAAATAAAGCGTACAATAAAGTTAATCAAAATATCTAGTTTTTAAAATTTTATCAAATGTACATCACAGTGGTTCAACAGTCCCTCCTGTCCCCTGCTCCCACCCACTTCCTCACCCTTGGTAACCACTAGTCACTTCTCAGTGTCTATGAGTCTCAGGCTTTTTTGTTCCTTCTGTTTTGCTTTGTTCTTATACTTCATAAATAAGTAAGATCATATGGTATTTGTCTTTCTCCATCTGACTTATTTCACTAAGCATAATGCCCTCTAGATCCATCCATGTTGTTGCAAATGGCAGGATTTCTTTTCTTTTTATGTCTGAATAATATTCCACTGTGTGTGCATATGTACCACATCTTCTTTATCCTGTCATCTATTGATGGACACTTTGGTTGCTTCCATATCTTAACGATTGCAAACAGTGCAGCAATAAACATATTTTCAAATCAGAAATTCTGTTTTCTTTGGGTAAATTCCTAAGGGTGGAATTACTGGGTCAAATGGTATTGCCATTTTTAGTATTTTGAGGAACCGCCATACTGCTTTCCACAGTGGTTGCACCAATTTGCAGTCCCATCAAAAGTGTAGGAGGGTTCCTATTTTTCCGCACCCTTGCCAGCATTTGTTATTTCTTGTCTTTTGGATAGTGGCTGTTCTAACCAGTGTGAGGTGATATCTCATTGTGGGTTTAATTTGCATTTCCCTGATGATTAGCGATGTGGAGCATCTTTTCATATGCCTGTTGGCCATCTTAATATTTGTTTTGATCCCTATTGTATTCTTAGCATCTAGAACAGTATTCAATACATCTTTATATTTAGTGATTGAAAGAATAGATCATGTGCAGTCATCAGCCCTCCTGAATGATGGTTCTGTATATTAGTTTTGGGGTCAACTGAGAAAGTGAGAAAAAAGTCAAGCAGACTGAGAAACTTCTCTGATGCCCTTCTGAGGTTGCATAGATTCTCAAGACAAGTGTCCTTGGATGTCTCCACTTTTAAGATCTTTAGGTTCCTATTTTGGAAACGGAGATCCCAGGCTGCGTTTCCGCTATATAAAGTGTGCCAGGCAAAGAAGTGTGATTTAAGGAAATGTATTCTATAAGCCACTTAAAAAACAGTTCCTGAGAGCTGTATGATTCCATACTGATAATAAAAGGGACAGAGAAAAGCAAAATTTAAATGCGACTTGTTTTTCCCATTATTTTTCCTCCCAGCATGCAGAAATGGAGATACCGAATTTTAGTTATGGTATCTCCATTACCTATGCTAAAGGGTCTCAATCAGGTGCATAAAAACCACCTGGGGAATTATTTAAAAATTCACCTAAGTCTTGTCTCCAGAGTAACTAATATTACAGTTGTGAATGGACCCAGAAATCGGTGACCCAGATGATTCTGAGGCTGGTGATCTAGCCACCATGCTGTCATAAACACTGTCCTTTCTCAAACTTGAGTAGATCAAAAAAGCTGAATTGCAATCAAGTTTTTTTTTTATAGTTAAAGCATTCCTTTAAATTGGTTTGAATTTCTTTAGAGAAGTTTTCCCCATGGAGAAGTTTTCCCCATGATAAATAATCATTTCTTTAAATTGAAGTATAGTTGATATAATATTATAATAGTTTCAGGTGTACAATATAGTGTTAACATTTATATACATTACAAAATGCTCACTGCAGTAAATATAGTTACCATCTGTTACCATACAAAGTCGTTACAATGTTATTGACTGTATTCCCCGTGCTGTACCTTTCATTCCATGACTTATTTACTTTGTAACTGAAAGTTTGTTCCTCTTAATGTCCTTCCCCTATCCTCCCATCCCCCTTTATCTCTGTCAACCACCAGTTTGTTCTCTGTGCTTATGGGTTATTTATTTGTTCATTTGTTTTGTTTTTATATTCCACATACAAGTGAAATCATATGGTATTTTTCTTTCTCTGACTTATTTCACTGCAATCAACTCTTTATTTCTGCTATCCTCACCATGGCCTGGTCAACTGTCTTATTCCCAAATTCGCTTTTTCCCCCCCGAAACATCCACAGCCCCTAAGCTAAATAGCATTGTGTTGGGTCTTAGCCTAAATCATCTGCCCAACCAATTTACTTCTGGGGGTGGGGAGAATTAATATGGCAGTACCTTTTAGTCTAATTTGACTGCTGGAGGAATCATGCCCACTTTCCTCATCTACCTGTTGAATCATTTATTCTGGACTCATCCTGTGTCTTTGTGAAGCATTCCTCAGTGAACCATCTACAGGGATGATTCCTTATGTCACCACCATTCCTTGCACCCTATTTCAATTTTAGTTTCAATTATAGCAGCTAACATCTTGTACTGGGATTGCCTGATTTATTTTTTGTATCTCTAACCCTACAAACTCTCAAAAACTGGAATGAACTGAATGAATGTGAAAGAGTAGGCAGAGAGTTTTTAAGATCAGTGTTGACTAGGAAACAAAACAAGGAATACCAAGGGCTGATGCCAGGCAGTGTGGGCCTAGAAGGAATAAAAATAACCCCTAATAGCACAGTATTCTCCTGAAGGGAAGATCTTTTCCATTTTCTCACGTCGCTTTTTGGCCCCTCCTGTCACTCCATTTTCCCGCTAACTCGTTGGTTCTCTTCCCTTGGGTGGACAGGTCAGGCAGGTAACCCAGATCCTCTGCTTTGATTGGCCCGCGATGATTTCATTGTTAGGAAACATCCGGGCTTTTCCCTTCCCCGCAACACCTCCCCAAGAGTTCTGCCTTCCGAGTTTCCCTCTCCCGCGTGCGCTCCACCCGCTTGCCCAAGCAAAACAACCGCCACTCCCTAGACCGCTTCTTGTCCTCGCCTGCGCCATCCCCTCCCACGTTGTCGCCTGAGAGGCATTTATATCCTCCAATGAGGGTCTAAGAGCACTTTGTTAGCCAATCAGCAGCCAACCCCCTGCAATTCCGGGAGGGGCTAGACTTCCACACCTATAACAGGATAGCCCGTTGGCTCCTTTATGGCGCTTGTTTCACGCAAGGCTTAGAGGTAAAAAATAAAGGGGTACAGTCTTTGCAGATCAGGAAGCAGCCGTACAGACTCTCTGGGTTTGACCATTTTCAAACACTAGCCAATCGCTTGTCGGATACTTCCCCGCCTTTTGCGTTCCTTTGAAAAAAAAAAAAGCCCGTGTGACGGATTTGGAAATTGTTTCAGTAACGGATACGTGCAGGAAGCCAATGACTTCGGGCAATCTTTGGACCAATAACAAAAGAGGATAGCTAGGGCTCTGGCTTTGAGAGGCGGAATGCAGGTGGGCGTTATTTGATTGGCGGCTCTCTCTACTTATGGCGGGTAGGGTGGGTTGGTCCCTGTCGTCAGGGAGGTAGAGCAGAGGCGGGGCTGAATGAACTAAATGGTAATGAAGAGTTGGGTATCACTCAGTGGGCGGTGTTTGATGGATAGTTGACTTTGCCAATTGAAGGTGGTCATTGATACCCAATGGGAAATTAGGAACTCAGAGGCGGAGCATTGTGGGCGGGGAAAGATAACCACAGAGGTACAAGGGTAGTCGAAGTAGACGGGACAGCGGTGATTGACGGGAGGTCCAGCAAATTGGATACAGAGAGAGGCCGCAAGGAGTCCCAATGGGGGTGAGCTGGGCGGGGCTCGCCGAGGGGCGGGGAAGGACGGGGTGCGAGGAGGGGGTTGCAGAAGGAGCCGAGAGGCTGCTGCTCAATGGCGGAAGAGCCGCCGGTGCTTTGACCGCCTCGTCCCCCTAGCAGTTGCGGGGGAGTTTCCTGCCGGCGCGGCTGGAGTCTCTGTTTCTCAGGGTTCGGTGGCTGGAAGATGCTCCAGAGAGACGAGGCTGCGACGGAGGAGGTGGCGGCGGCCGAATCGGCAGCGGCGCTAGGGTGGAGAGAAGGCGGCAGTGGCGGCGGCGGCGGCGTGCGGAGCCCGACGGTGTAAACAGCTCCGGAGGCGGCGGAGGCGGTTGCCGAGACCCCGAGGGGAAAGCGGCGGCTGAGGCAGGGTCGTTCCTCCGTTGGAAGCCTGGGCTGAGTGCAGCAGGGGGGTGTCTGCGGCGGGCTCGAGCAGACGCCCTAGACCTCGCCACTCTCCCTCGCCTCAGGTAAGGCCGCTCGGCGCCCCGCCGCAGGGGAAACGGCTCGCGGCACCACCGAGGCCCTGGACCGTTTTCGGGGTGCCGCCGACCTGTGGCCGTGGCCCCTGCCTGTCCAATCCTCGTCTCTTTCCCTCTGCCGCGGAGCCGGGGGAGCGGAACGTGGGGCCTGGCTCCTGGGTAGGCAGGCCCCTTCCCCAGCCGCCGCCTCCGCGCTCCGCCGGGGCTGGGAGAGGCTCGGGGCAGGGTATTTTTGTTTGCTCCATCGCCTGGAAGTAAACTGCTTTCCCCGGTTCTCTGCTTCAGTCTGTGAGCATCTTTCACACCAAACTACTGGGGTTACCCCAGCCCTTAACTCATCTCTTCCTGGTGCATTCCTATTTGAAAACTATCTTTTCCCATTTGTTCCTTCAGCTTCTGCCCTACTCTGCGTTCCACTTCACTTCCTTGTTAAACCTTTCTTGTTCTTGTCTTCTGCGTCTCACCACCTCCTTCCTCCTTAATGGCTTTAAATCCTTTCTCTTTCTCTTCTCAGTCGACTCCGGGCTTCTCTTCTCTGCTTTCCCCAGCAGTCCTCTTCGGATGTCGTTGTTTTAACCGTGGAGTTCTTACACGGAACTGCTGTCACCAGTACCCCCAAATCTCCCAGAGGCCCATTAAGAATAGACTCATCAGGTTTATATGGCAGTTTTTTAATAATTTGAGCCTAACATCCTTTTAGAAGAAACGGGTTGTATTAGATGCAGTGTGGAAATAATGCTGAAGTAATTTTTAAAATGAGGGGCTCATTGACTATTGAAAATAGTTATTTCCGTTTTTAAGTTTAATGACCTGTAATGTGAGATTTAGCGGATCTAGAACATTTGCCTGTCTTATTTGGCAAAAATGCCTCTCAAGCATTTGACAGCGGCCCAAATTCATCAATATTCAAGTTAGTTTAAAAACAACTTGAAAGCTTTAAAAAGAGGACATTATATGAACAAGTAGGAAGCTGTTTTGATGAAGTCACAGTTAAGGACCTTTTAAAATAGTCTCCACATGTTTAATGTATCGAAATAAAGTTGGCAGGAGTCTTGTAAAAGGATTATTTAGGAATTTGAGCAGTCTTAGTGTTATGTAGCTATTTTGGGAGAAACCTCTTTTTGTTAACAAACGTTTACAACTGTGATGTGAGAATTACTGAGGTTTATTGTGGGATTAACACAGGAACTCATTTTATTTGAGCTCTACTACTGCATGGATGTAGAAGTGGTAAATTATTCAGAGTAGACAGTGTAAGTCAGTATAGTATGTTTTAGGAGATGGAGAAACATGGCCTCTACACAAATGTTAAGAAGTATTATTTCATTTACTTTCTCTGTTGTGCAATAGCCAAGTTCCTATTGTTGGCCTACTTTTAAATAGACTATTTCTAAATAGTGAGGCAAGTTATTCTAGTTATTACTATTTTTTCAAAGCATACAGGCTTTTAAAATACATATATAATTGAAGTTACAGTATTAAAGTAGTAATTTTTTTAAAGACATATTTTTCTAGGCCTCCTGAATGGGCAATGTGTTATTTCAATAGAACTTTTAAAATGTAGTTTTTAGAACAGATTTTTTTGTTTTTGTTCTTCAGATTTTCTTTTAGGGATGATCTTGATGGTGACTGTATTTCTTAACCCTCTCTCAGTGTCTTCTTTGTCTTTCTTTTTTTAAATGGTTGTGTTTTTCCCTGTTCATTAATTTTGCTCTCATAGTCTTATCACAGTTTTTTCAGTGGTTCTTTATGTTGTTGTGTTACCAGGATGAAGTAGTGTTTTTATTTTGTCTTTTGGATTTGTTCATGTGTTTATTCTCTCAGAAGTGACCTGCAGATCTTTCAACACCTGTTTTCTTAAACTGGGTGTCTAATTTCTGTGAAGACTTGGGAATAGGTGAAAGCTTTTTCAGTTTGTCTGGTAGTCATGTCAGTAAATACTATTTCATGTTAGTAGTTCACATATAATTACCAAATCCCTGAAGATTACATCATCTGAAGGAATCGTAGTGTCAAATAGCTGTGCTTCTAGGAACACCTGATTCACAAGTTGACAAGGTCAGAAAAAAGTAGCTCTTCTTGATAGTTTATTTTCCTATCACATATATTTTTTACAGAGCCTTTTTAATTGAAATGTAATGCTGATAGGCTCTTGGCACTCTTGGAAGAGTAGAATTTACCATAGTATAACTTAATGATTGTGAAGATTCATCGAAAACTGGCTAAGCCAATAGTGGAAGAACTGCAAACAAGCCCTTCTAAATGGGTTGGTAAACATTTCTTTTATTGCACATGATACTGAGAGTGAATATTTTTTTTCTTCACACTCTTTGGTGTTAGTTACACATTATCTGCATTATATGAACATTTGCCTATTATGTGTAACTTTTGTAACATTTTGTAGCATGGAAAGTAGAAAATAGTATAATTGTAACTCTACAGTGGTGCTTCATAAGATACTAGTAAAGTGAATAAAGTTATTAAAATATACAGTATTTGCTTTTTCTGTGAAATGGCCTTTCATAGTTCACTGATTTTAAGCAAAAATTAGTTGGGAAACAACCAATAGTATGATAGCTATAATACTTAAAAATGTTTAAATCTAAAATTCTAATATTTATTCAAGTAATACTTAGCTTAAAATAAACAAATACAATTAGTAGGAAGAGAATTTTGAGGAACAAGGTTATTTCTGGATTTTTCGCATTGTACTTGATTCTGCTTTTTTATTGAACTAATTTCAGAATTTGGGTTGAAACTAAATAACAGCTATTTAGATCAGCAGCTTCTAAGTTTTATTGTAGAATGGAGCTTATTTATGTGTATACCAGCAGAATTGTAGATAAAGAGGACTGATTAACTGGGGATAGGAGAAAAGATTCCTAGACACTGGGTGAGCCCTGGAAATGTAATCTGATTTACTTTCCATTTCACTCTCCTGTACTCAGACTGAATAGTGAAGGTAAATAGGGTAGATTTTGGAAAAACTGGTTTTGTAGTTTTTGCTTGACTCATAAAGTTGATAAAATGACAGAGCTTGTCATCAGTTTCTGGAAGCTAATCTAACAAGTATAGGTGAAAAAAAGATACAAAGGCTTAATAATTTGTATTTTACCCTCATTTTTGTTGGTGATATTTCTTTACATCAATCAAAGCATTGATTTAAGACAACCTATGGTGTTTTAGACTAATATGCTAACATCTCCGATTAGCCATTTTGGAATCTTTTTTTCAGATGAAACATTTGTAGTGTGATTTAATCTTTTTGTGTAGATTTGACTTGAGTTAGACTTTCCAGTTTTCCAACTGTATTTTCCCTCCCTCAAAGACCACTATTAGGACTAACTGGAGTGATTTGATCAAGTAGTTGAATCAGTGTTATGAAAAGAAGTCTACTAAATTCTTGATAATGTTATGAAGTTTTCGAAAAGGGCAGTCTATATGCTGTAGTTTCTCAGACTACATAAAAAGGGTTGTCTGGATACCTAGGAAAAAAAAATATGTGGTTGCTTACATCTTTTTATAAACATGTTTCATTCAAATTTCTGCCCTTCAATTTGGTGTTAATAACAGACATAGCATTTTGCTCTGAGTTAACGATAAAAATCATTACACAGGGAGTTCTTAAGTAAAATTTTTTACTATAGCTAACTGAATAAAACTACAATATCCTGTTATTTCTTGGTATAATGTAAACCTTTTCTAATGGTATCCTTTATAATGACTTATTTAACTTTAAGAACTGAGTAGCTTTACAACCAATTGTAGTATTTCACTTGTTCATTTATTTAGACATTTAATATGGTTTATAACATTTAAAGGAGTTTATTTAAAGCTTTTAATACTAAGTAGTTTATTAATTTGCTAAAAATAAAATGGATTTGCAGTTTTCTTTTGGAGTGTGGTGAAATATCAATACTATGTTTATTGGCTTTAAGTTGATTTGTTTCCTGAAAAGTAAAGGTCTCACAGCTTAGAAACAACCCTAGTTGGTGAACTTGTTTTACATCCTTTTGAACAAAAGAAAAAAAAAAGTTTTATTAAAACATGGTCTGATTAATTTAAAGGAGAGACAAACATTGGAAGACTTCTAAGGATTATTAAGGAATTTGTCTTCCTCTTTGAGGTGGGACCAATTACTGGCAGTGATGCAGGGAGGACAAGACCTCTCTCTCTAGTCTTACTGTGCTTTTTTGTCAACATAGAATGTCCTCCACTTCAAAATAGGTTGTGAAGGAAAGTGCATTTGTATGATAGAAGCACTTCATGGAAAACTTTTAAAATGTGGGTATGTTATCAGGTATAATCAAATTTGTAATATAAGAAAAAAACCCAGTGAATAGATTTTTCTTGACCGAGAGTACATACTTGAGAAGCAGCTTTGATAAAGGGCATATAGAATAATTTGTGAAGTTCTGAAAGATTTCAAAGCACTTCAGAGCTTGGGAGCAGTGTCACTTGTTCTTAAATCTAGTTGCATTTTACTGTCTTGATGTAGGTATGTTGGTGAAGTGCACTCCTAACACTGAAAAGGATAGTTAATAGACGTACTTATAAGTAAGAGAATCTAGGAGTGTCCATATTGCTCTTGGGTGCTTAATCTATCCTGGCAAAGAGTTTTTACTTTCCTCTTCTCTGATTAAAGCTATCAACTGAGTTAACGAACTGGGGTTATCTGTTGAACACAGGTGGCCCTTCTTTTTAGTCCCTTACAAAGAGGAAATAATTGAACTCTAAATGACAATGTGTGGAAAATCAGGTTTAATGTGACAGGCTTCCTGTTGCTTTCACTTACTCGAGACTACCGACCCACTGTGAAGTAAGGAATTCAGTATAGTTCAGTAGTTTTTAGTCTGTAACTCCCCTCCCCTGACCCTGTCTCCCAGCAATTATTCTTGGATTCACTGAGTGCCTTCTAATATGCAAGACACCATTCCAGGCTGGATACTGAACAGAACAGACAAAATCCCTGCCCTCATGGGTCTTATATTCTGGTAACAAACATTCCTCCTCCGTTTACAACTGTGCTCCCTTTGTGACTGGCTTAAATTACGAGCAGAAAATTTGGGATATATGGTGTTTTCTATAGTATGCTTTGAAGCTGTGGTTAGAGCTTTACCATTTTTAGCAAGAGAAAGGAGAAGAGTTTTTCTGTAATTGGACAAAACCTGGAATATGAAAAGAGAAAGTAGAAATGGGGAAATATTGTTGTACCTAGGATTAAAAGGTAAGCCAAGATAGAAAAGAGGTCCTTATAGTAGGCATGAGGGAAGCCGGTGGCTTCAGGTGTTATACTGTACAGTCCTGGATAGTTGAGTTCCTGGATGGAAAATGGGAGAAGAGGTGTGATAATAGGAGCAGGGTGAAGAGGACGAGAACTTTGAGCAAGTCTGGTTTAAATAACTAGGGATGTACCTATAAAATACATGGTGTCATTTGTGTTTACAGAAGACCCTGTTGCTGTTTCTGTTCTTTTGTGAGTATAGCTGAAAGGTTCGTGATTGACCACTAATGTCTGGAAGTACTGTCACTGAGTTGTGACTGGTACTTCTGTTTACTGCTTATTTGACAATTCTGTTGAAGATAGTTGATGGAGCCAGTCTGTCTCCTAATTTATTGCACTGAAATTGGTCTGTATATTTGTCACTGCTTCCCTCAATTCCACCTGTTGTGTATTGCTTGAAGTTTTGCCTTCTTTTTCCCCTGCATTGTAAATTTCTGCGTGAGGATGTCCTTTTGCACTTAGATATGAAGCAAGTTGTTCCATAGCTTTCCTAGTGATGATCCGGTGTGGTAAAGATGGCTCTTCCTGAGTTTACACAAACATGGCGCTCTTAAGATAAGTATGAGAGATTCTTTGATCTTTGTTTTTATTTGAATGCATAATGCTCTTTTGCTTTCATTTATGAGTCATTGAGTCAGAGTCTCTTGTGACCTTGCTTGCTGTAGTGAATTGAGATTTTTTTTTATTTAAAGCAAATCAACTTGTGTTTAGTTCAGTGCCCTGATATGAAACTGAACACTAGTTCCATTCACGACCTAAGAGATCTCATTTCCAGAACCCAAATAAGCCTTCAGATTACCAGTTTCACTTTTAGTATGATTTTGTGATTGTGTTTCTCTAAACACTCTTATTAAAATGGTGATATGCAAAAGAACTTGAATTTTAAAATATATTAAATGTAGTAATTCAGACAGGTTCATTAAGCTGTTCAACATTTGGATATCTTTAAGTGCTTATGTTCTGGATGAAAAAACAAAACAAAAAACAACCTTACCTGATTTCTTTAATTATCTATTGTAACTGGCTTTATTTGTGTAATTCAGAATTTCATTAAAGCTTTGGTGATTGTAGGTACTAAATGTAAGGAAAATAAGTTTAATTTCTTTTCAACTTTTGTGGAGTGTTTTGAAATGATAATTTTGACTTAATATTTTTCAGTTATACTATCCTTTTTTTTTAGGAGAGCAAGGTACAGGCTTTTATTTAGAGATAAAGTGAAAGGACATTGCTCCTGGCTCACGCTAGGAGGGGACAAGAGAGTCCCTACACTCTCCTTTTTAAATAAAATCTAATCTACTATGTAAAGGAAGTAGTAGAGCTTTGGAAGGATTAGTGGTGACTTAGATATGCATTGTTGCTCTTATTCTGCATCTTGAGTCTTTTTCTGAGTGATACACGTTTGTATTTTAGTTCAGATTATTTGCTCTTCTGTGCTTTTGGTTTGTGTTGCCTTTTGTGCCTCTGGCTTTGCTTGCTTAATTTTTATGTATGTATTTATTTAGTTGCACAGGGTATTTTATTTTCATGTTTTTTATTAAAGTATCATTTATGTATAATCTTATGAAGGTTTCAAATGAACAACATTGTGGTTTCAACATTCGCCCATATTATGAAGTCCCCCTCCCGCCAATTGCACTCACTGTCCATCAGCGTATAAGATGTTATAGAGTCATTATTTGTCTTCTCTGTGCTATATTGCCTTCTGGGTGACTTTACCTATATTGTGAGTGCTAATTATAGTGCCCCACTCTCCCCATTCCCTTTCTTTTGAAACCACTACTCCCTTCTTGGAGTCTGTGAGTCTTGTTGTTTTGTTCCTTCAGTTTTGCTTTGTTGTTAACACTCCACAAATGAGTGAAGTCATTTGGTACTTGTCTTTCCCACCTGGCTTATTTCACTGAGCATAATACCCTCCAGCTCCATCCATGTTGTTGTAAATGGTGGGATTTCTTTTCTTCTTATGGCTGAATAATATTCCATTGTGTATATGTACCACCTCTTCTTTATCCATTCATCTACTGATGGACACTTAGATTGTTCTATATTTGGCTATTGCAAATAGTGCTGCGATAAACATAGGGGTGCATATGTCTTTTTGAATCAGGGACCTTGTTTTCTTTGGGTAAATTCCTAGGAGTGGCATTACTGGATCAAATGGCATTTCTATTTTTAGTCTTTGGGGAACCTCCATATTGCTTTCCACAATGGTTGAACTAATTTACATTCCCACCAGCAGTGTAGGAGGGTTCCCCTTTCCCACATCCTTGCCAGCATTTGTTGCTCCTTGTCTTTTGGATGTTGGCCATCCTAACTGTGAGATGATATCTCTTTGTGGTTTTAATTTGCATTTCCCTGATAATTAGCAATGTGGAGCATCTTTTCATGTGCCTGTTGGCCATCTGAATTTCTTCTTTGGAGAGGTGTCTGTTCAGATCTTCTGCCCATTTTTTAATTGGGTTATTTTTTTGGGGGGTGTTGAGGCATGTGAGTTCTTTATATATTTTGGATATTGACCTCTTTCTTATTGGATAAGTCATTTATGAATATATTTTCCCATACTGTAGGATGCCTTTTTTGTTCTACTGATGGTGTCCTTTACTGTACAGAAGCTTTTAGTTTGATGTAGTCCCATTTGTTCATTTTTGCTTTTGTTTCCCTTGCCCGAGGAGATGTGCTCAGGAAAAAGTTGCTCATGTTTATATTCAAGTGATTTTTGCCTATGTTCTCTTCTATGAGTTTTATGGTTTGCTTAATTTTTGTTTAAGTATAGAGTGGCCACCAGGCTTGGGAACACAGGTGCATAACAATAAATGCTTTATTGATGTTATATCGTACAGAATATGTTAAAATAGCATCTATGTTTGCAGACTTTATGATCACCCTACAGAGTGGAATTCATGTAGGTGGGTCTTTTTGTTTTTGGTATATATTATTTTATTTTATTTTATTTTTTATTTTGGTATCATTAATCTACAATTACATGAAGGACATTATGTTTACTAGACTGCCCCCTTCACCAAGTCCCCCCCACATACCCCATTAGTCACTGTCCATCAGTATAGTGAGATACTGTAAAATCACTACTTGTCTTCTCTGTGTTGCACAGCCCTCCCCATGCTCCCCCCACATTATACATGCTAATCGTAAGGCCCCCTTTCTTCTTCCCCCTCCTTCTCCCTCCCTTCCCACCCATCCTCCCCAGTCCCTTTTCCTTTGGTAACTGTTAGTCCATTCTTGGGTTCTGTGAGTCTGCTGCTGTTTTGTTCCTTCAGTTTTTCCTTTGTTCTTATACTCTACAGATGAGTGATATCTTTTGGTACTTGTCTTTCTCTGCCTGGCTTATTTCACTGAGCATAATACCCTCTAGCTCCATCCATGTTGTTGCAAATGGTAGGATTTGTTTTCTTCTTATGGCTGAATAATATTCCATTGTGTATATGTACCACATCTTCTTTATCCATTCATCTACTGATGGACACTTAGGTTGCTTCCATTTCTTGGCTATTGTAAATAGTGCAGCGATAAACATAGGGGTGCATATGTCTTTTTCAAACTGGGCTGATGTATTCTTAGGGTAAATTCCTAGAAGTGGAATTCCTGGGTCAAATGGTATTTCTATTTTGAGCTTTTTGAGGAACCTCCATACTGCTTTCCACAATGGTTGAACTAATTTACATTCCCACCAACAGTGTAGGAGGGTTCCCCTTTCTCCACAACCTCACCAACATTTGTTGTTTGTCTTTTGGATGGTGGCGATCCTACTGGTGTGAGGTGATATCTCATTGTGGTTTTAATTTGCATTTCTCTGATGACTAGTGATGTGGAGTATCTTTTCATGTGTCTGTTGGCCATCTGAATTTCTTCTTTCAAGAACTGTCTGTTCAGCTCCTCTGCCCATTTTTTAATTGGATTGTTCGCTTTTTGTTTGTTGAGGTGCATGAGCTCTTCATATATTTTGGATGTCAACCCTTTATCGGATCTGTCATTTATGAATATATTCTCCCTTACTGTAGGATGCCTTTTTTTTCTCTTGATGGTTTCCTTTGCTGTACAGAAGGTTTTCAGCTTGATACAGTCCCACTTGTTCATTTTTGCTTTTGTTTTCCTTGCCTTGGGAGATATGCTCATGAAGAAGTTGCTCATGTTTATGTCCAAGAGATTTTTGCCTATGTTTTTTTCTAAGAGTTTTATGGTTTCATGGCTTACATTCAGGTCTTTGATCCATTTCAAATTTACTTTTGTGTATGGGGTTAGACAGTGATCCAGTTTCATTCTCTTACATGTAGCTGCCCAGTTTTGCCAGCACCATCTGTTGAAGAGACTGTCATTTCCCCATTGCATGTCCATGGCTCCTTTATCAAATATTAATTGGCCATATATGTTTGGGTTAATGTCTGGAGTCTCTAATCTGTTCCACTGGTCTGTGGCTCTGGTCTTGTGCCAGTACCAGTACCAAATTGTCTTGATTACTGTGGCTTTGTAGTAGAGCTTGAAGTTGGGGAGCGAGATCCCTCCCACTTTATTCTTCCTTCTCAGGATTGCTTTGGCTATTTGAGGTCTTTGGTGGTTCCATATGAATTTTAGAACTATTTGTTCCAGTTCGTTGAAGAATGCTGTTGGTAATTTGATAGGGATTGCATCGAATCTGTAGATTGCTTTGGGCAGGATGGCCATTTTGACAATGTTAATTCTTCCTAGCCAAGAGCATGGGATGAGTTTCCACTTGTTAGTGCCCTCTTTAATTTCTTTTAAGAATGTCTTGTAGTTTTGGGGGTATAGGTCTTTCACGTCCTTGGTTAGGTTTATTCCTAGGTATTTTATTCTTTTTGATGCAATTGTGAATGGAATTGTTTTCCTGGTTTCTCTTTCTATTAGTTCATTGTTAGTGTATAGGAAAGCCTCAGATTTCTGTGTATTAATTTTGTATCCTACAACTTTGCTGTATTCCGATATCAGTTCTAGTTTGGAGTGGAGTCTTTAGGGTTTTTTTATATACAATATTATGTCATCTGCAAATAGTGACAGTTTGACCTCTTGTTTACCAATCTGAATTCCTTGTATTTCTTTGTTTTGTCTAATTGCTGTGGCTAGGACCTCCAGTACTATGTTGAATAACAGTGGGGAGAGTGAGCATCTCTGTCTTGTTCCTGATCTTAGAGGAAATGCTTTCAGCTTCTCACTATTCAGTATGATGTTGGCTGTGGGTTTTTCATATATATGGCCTTTATTATGTTGAGGTACTTGCCCTCTATACCCATTTTGTTGAGAGTGTTTATCATGAATGGATGTTGAATTTTGTCTAATGCTTTTTCAGCGTCTATGGAGATGATCATGTGATTTTTGTCCTTTTTGTTTATGTGGTGGATGATGTTGATGGATTTTTGATTGTTGTACCATCCTTGCATCCCTGAGATGAATCCCACTTGATCATGGTGTATGATCCTTTTGATGTATTTTTGAATTCGGTTTGCTAATATTTTGTTGAGTATTTCTTTTTTGTTACATATTTTATGGACTCAAATAAAAAGTATTTTGAATATAAAGAGGTGGAGATGAGTAGGTAACTTTAGAGAGCTGGCTGGAGTAACATTGATCCTGGGTATTTAAAAGAACTGAAAAATACAGCAAAGTAAAATAAGTGTTGTATTTAATTGGTTGTTGGGTATTTTGGCCAGGAAAGTTTGGGAGATGTTATATAGCCATAGTTATAGGAGTATAGTACCTGAAAGATGGTCAGAGAGGTTGGCCAAATGGGGGTGACATTAAAAGAGTAATTTTAGGCTTCTGTTACTTGAGAGTAATGCCTTGATAATGGTAAAATTCTTCTTAGTTACTCAGGAATGAAAACTGGTTTATATCCACAGACCTACCTGAGAATTACTGTTTCACAAAAATGGGTGAGACATCTCAACAGATTTAGATAACGTATTTCTGAATTTTTGCTACTCTGTGATTTTAGGTAATGCTGCCAGATACTTAGCACTATTTACTTTGTATATGTTTGTAAGTGTATATTAAGAGTTAGAAGTCTTTATAACTAGAGTGTATTGTGTTTCTGGAAAAAGCTCCAAAAGGAGGATGACGATTGGGGGCATTACTAAACTCAGACTACTTGGATTTGAATCCTTGTTCCACCACTCCATAGGTGGATGACTTAAAGCAAGTTAATGTTTCCAAACCTCAGTTTTCTCATTTGTAAAGTGAGGATAATATATTTCATAAAATTGTTGGATTGTGGTAATCCTTTACTGTAGAGCTTGGCACATAATCACAACATTTGAGTGCTTTCTGTTTTTGCTCTAACTACTATTACTATTAGTACTTGTATTACTACTGCTATTAAATAATAAATAAGAAGCTAACAGAGTAAACTAGGAGGCAGAAGACTGAGGTTCCCAGTGAACCTTTTAATGATTTGTGACTTTGTGAGTTACTTCTTTCTAGGATTTTGCAGCCTGTTTCGTAAAATTAATTTTACCTGAGTTAAGGCATAGCATTGGGCCATATATCTTGAGGCTCTTTTGACTCTAAAAATCAAGATTTCTGTCATATTCTATTAGAATGTAAGATACATAAGGGCAACAACTGTATTGGTTTTGTAGGCTGGTTTATCCATGCATTCATATTGTATTCTGTAAATATTTGCTGAGTTAATTTTACCATAGACACAGTATCTTGGTGAGAGGAGAGTAGGGAGTAAGTAGAGGTAAGAGCTGTTTACATTCATTCTCATGGACTTAATGCTTATTAACTTGTTAAAGCTATGAAGACATTTCCTGCTGTTCAGTTTTTTTTTAGTAAATAAATATTGTCTGCTAGCATTAGGCACTTTGGAGAACAAAAATGATTTGAGTCTGCCATCTAGGGGGTGAAGAAGGGAGTAGAATGTATATGAATAATTAATTATACAAAGTAAAAATAAAAATACTATATAAAGGAATTATGTATTAAGAATTTTTCTAAGATGTATGAAAATGAGGTGGCAGTGTAATTAGAGTATCTTGCAATTTTTCCTTGTTCTTACAGAAATCAGATGCTTAAAAGGAAAAACATCTAGCTTGTTTTTAGGAGAGTCTCTTTTGGGTTGATTTTTGATATACCTGTAACCTTGAGAACTTTTGGGGAAACTTAGGACTAATATTTGTGGAGGAGAATGATTAATAAAATTTGGTAAACTAGAAAATAATCTCGTGTTTTTTGCTTGTTGATCATGAAAATTTTTTACAGAATATTGTAGCAATATATGAGTACCCATATAACCACTATCTTAGTGAAAAAATATTTTACATTTTTCCCATAATAGCTTCATCTGCATGATCTTTGCTGGACCATTTAAAGATAAATTATAGCTATCATGTCACTTTAACCCTAAATATTTAAGAATGAAGCTCCAAAAATGATATTTTCCTATAAAGGTACAGTGTTATCATCATACATACAATAATTATCTAATCCTCAGAAGTCATTTAACCCCTAATCCATATGCAGATTTCCCCTGTTGGGTCCAAAATGTCTTTTATAGCTTTTCCCCCTCCACACCAAGTTGCATTGAAGGACCATGCATTACATTGCATTTGCTGTTGTGTCTCAATTCTCTTTTTAATTTAAATACTTTAAAAAATGGATTTCTTTTTGAAGAGATAGATTATCTTGTAGAATGTCCTAGATTCAGAATTTCTCAGATTGTTCTTCTGAGGTCTTGTTTAAAACTTAATTCCTTTATCTTCTGTAGACTGTGAAGCAGAGCTAAAGACTGCATTAAACTCAGTTTAAACTTCTTGGATTTCATACGTGATGCTACTTTACAGGTGATCTCTGTGTATTATATCACATCAGGAGGCACAGAATACCTGATGGTCACACTTTTCAGTGGTGCTAGGTTTAATCAGTGGGTTAAGTTGGTGATGGCTCTATGTCTCCATGGACAAGGAACATTTTCTCTTTTGTAGTTGCCACATAAGTGATGATGTGTTTTGTTACTGTGCAAATCCATTTCTCCTCAGACTTTCACTTAATGCATTTTGCTGACTTCTATTTTTTAAAGGTGCAACTAGACCAAACTATGGTTCAGTGGTCTGCTGAACCAAATTTGAGCTGCTGTCTGTTTTTATAAATAAAGTTTTATTGGAACACAGCCATGCTCATTTGTTTAAATATTGTCTGTGGCTGCTTTCCCAGTGCTATGGCAAGGTTGAGTAGTTGTGACAGAAACATGGCCCTGAAAAGCCCCAAATATTACTATTTGGTCCCTTAAAGAAAAAGTTTGCTGGCCCTCCATTTGGGATGTATGTTTTGTGCTTTTTTTCTTATTGAAGTGATAGTAGTGGTATAAAATTGGTGTTCATGTAATTGGTGTTTATATGTAGCTTCTGCTCAGTGATGTTACTCAAAGTAGAACTGTTTTTAACATGATGAAAATTGTGAGAGATTTTTCTTATGTCCTTCAAATCATAAAGTACACACAGTTAGTGCTGTATATACATGGTATACAAGTCTTATGTTAAAAATAGAACTATTTCAGATGTAAAAATAGCTACACAGAGTAATGAGCACCAAAATACCATTACCCAGCTTAGGTTAGGTTACAGACATGACCAGTATAGTAAAAAGTCCTTTTGTGATCTTCCCAGATACCATCCTTTCTTTTCCACTATCCTGAATTTTGTGCCTATCTTCATATAGGTTATCTCTTACGTATGTTATCTATGTCTAAATAGCATACTGTTTTAGGAGATTTGTAGTTTTTGTATATGGTACATGGAATGTCTTTTTATACAGTTTGCTTTTTTCACTTAACATTTTGCAAAGTGTTTCCTTCCTTGTTGAGCTATTCCTTTTTAATTTCTTTTGTATTGCATATGTACTGTATAGTATTCCATTGTATGATTAAAAAGAGACATTTTATCTTGTCTCTTTGTATGGACATTTGGGTTATTTTTTAAATTGTAAACAATGGTGCAAAACATAATTTATATGTCTTTTTATATAGGTGTGAGTTTCTCTAGATCACATACTTAGGAGCACAACTGCCAGATCATAGGCTATTCTCATCTTACTAGATGCTTCCAAAATTCTCTCCAAAGTGGCTGTACCGGTTTGTACTTCCACCAGTGGTATATAAGTAGATTTCTGTTGGTCTGTATCAATATTGGTGCTGTCCTATATAAATACCATGTTGGTTATACATGTAACTTAAAATTTTATGGTAGCCACATTAACAAAAGAACTGGTGAAATTAATTTTAAGAGTATATTTTAAAAATCTAGTACATGAAAAATAGCATTTCAATATGTAAACAATAAGAATTAATGAGATATTTTTGCATTCTCTTCTATTAAGTCCTTGAAATTTGGTATTATATACTTAACAGGGTATGTGAATTTGGATTAGTCACATTTCACTAATTTCACTAACCCCAAGTGACTAATAGCTATTGTGTCAGACAGCACAGCTCTGCATCCTTGTCTACATTTGGTGTTGAGAATCTTTCTTTTTCTCCTTTAGTCCAATGAGAAGAAATAATGTTTCATTGTGACTGTAATTTTGCATTTTCTTACTAGAAAATCTGCACTTCACTGTTACTGGTGAGGCTGAGCATTCATGTTTATTATCCATTTGAATTTCTCCTTTTGTGTATAAGAAAATCTGCACTTCACTGTTACTGGTGAGGCTGAGCATTCATGTTTATTATCCATTTGAATTTCTCCTTTTGTGTATTTGCTATTAGCATTTACCCTATTTTCTATTTTCCTATTTGTATTTTTCTTAATGATAAAATCTTTTTTTGTAATTTTCCTTTACAAATTTTTTTTATTGATATGCAATGTTATATTAGTTTCAAGTACACAACACAGTGGTTCAGCAGTTACCCATGCTATTAAATCCTTCCTCCACTAGCACATTTACTATCTGTCAGCATAGGAAGATGTTGCCCATTTTTAAAATTGGGTTATGTTTTTTTGTTGTTGTTGAGGCATAAGAGCTCTTTGTATATTTTGGATGTTAATCCCTTCCTTAATGATAAAATCTTAGAGGCATGAATATGGATTTACTTGGCCATTAGAATGCTTGTATTTTGTTAATTGTGTTTAAGAGTTTATAGGGATTAATTAGCTTGTATATCTATAAAATATATTAAGCATTTTAGCCTAAAAGCAGTTTTAAAATAGCTCCAAAAAATACTTGGATTAAAGTGAATGCTTGGATGGATAGTACTTGAATGGTAATATGGGGATGGGAGCAATAGGGTAATCCATTTATACTTAAGGTAAATAATCCTTGGTATATATGTCTTTTCCTTCATACATTCCTCTCTTTGCTTATTTAGTCTTGCTCCTTATTTCCTTAACTCTAAGACCCCTAAGAAGAGCTAAGATGAATATATTCTGGACTAGAGCCCTGGTGGTTCTCAAAAGGGGCTTATAGGGCTGACTGTGGTGGGGAGTTGGAGAAGCTTTGTGCAGAATGTCTGGAAACAAACCAAGTGATAAATTCATTAGTGTGCCTTCTGACTGCAGTAAGTGGATGTAACTGACTGGGTGCTTTAAAAGGGAAACACTGAAGTTAAAATTGCTACTGAAATGGCCCTGTTGTTAGTGAGGGAGTTGACATAGGCATTGAGGACAGTGACAGAAATATAGCACATGAGTATGATGGATAGATTCCTGAAGGTTCTGGTCCAGTGTGATGGCAATGACAGTGAGATTTCCTAACAGGGTGGCCAAGTACATCAGTAGGAATAACATGGTAAGTAGGAACCTAATCTCCTATACATCATCAAAGTCCTTGAGAAATTCAGTTACCATGGTAGAATTGGCCATTCCAGGAAATGATGGTTGATCTGGAAAGCAAAAGCGATAAAAGAATCATAAAAATAATATCTAAAACTACTTTAAACATTAAAAAATTTGCTGGAAATCAAGAACTGCTTATACTTAACAAATGTGTCAATAGATGATAGAGGTTAATCAGTGTTCAAATAGATTTTTGGGTCTCTGCCAATTTAGTGTTTTTGTGAATGTTGAAATAGCTGACTAGGATGCCCTTTCTGAAGAACCTTTTAATTTAATGTGTATTTTACTCAGTACCTTCTTTGTGCAAACTAGGAGGTTAGAGTAGGAGGGGATAAAGAAGACAAAAAGTGAAATGGACAACTTTCTAGAAAAATACAACCTTCCAAGGCTGACCCAGAAAGAAAAAAAAATCTGAACAGACCAATTACTAGCAACTAAATTGAATTGGTAATCAAAAAACTACCTAAGAACAAAACCTCCTGGACCAGATGGCTTCACCACTGAATTTTATCAAACATTTAGTGAAGACCTAATACCCGTTCTCCTTAAAATTTTTCAAAAAGTAGAAAAGGAGGGAATACTTCCAAACTCATTCAATGAGGCCAGCATCACCCTAATACCAAAACCAGGCAAAGACACCACACACACACAAAATTACAGACCAATATCCCTGATGAACATACTCAACAAAATATTAGGAAACCGAATTCAAGAATACATCAAAAAGATCATCCATCATGATCAAGTAGGATTTATTCCAAGGATGCAAGGATGGTACAATATTTGAAACTCCATCAACATCACCCACCACATCAACAAAAAGAAGGACAAAAATCACATGATCTTCTCCATAGATGCCGAAAAAGTATTTGACAAAATTCAACATCCATTCATGATAAAAACTCTCAACAAAATGGGTATAGAGGGCAAGCACCTCAACATAATAAAGGCCATATATGACAAACCCACAGCCAACATCGTACTTAACAGTGAGAAGCTGAAGGCTTTTCCTTTAAGATTGGGAACAAGACAAGGATGCCCACTCTCCCCACTCTTATTCAACATAGTTCTGGAGATCCTCGCCACGGCAATCAGACAACACAAAGAAATAAAAGGCATCCAGATTGGAAAAGAAGTTAAACTGTCACTGTTTACAGATGACATGATATTGTACATAAAAAACCCTAAAGAGTCCACTCCAAAACTACTATATCTAATACCTGAATTCAGCAAAGTTGCAGGATACAAAATTAATACACAGAAATCTGTTGCATTATTATACACTAATGATGAACTAGCAGAAAGAGAAATCAGGAAAACAATTCCATTCACAATTGCATCAAAAAGAATAAAATACCTTGGAATAAACCAAAACAAGGAAGTGAAAGACCTATACTCAGAAAACTATAAGACACTCATGAGAGAAATTAAAGAAGATACCAATAAATGGAAACACATCCCATGCTCATGGATAGGAAGAATTAATATTGATTGTCAAAATGGCCATCCTGCCTAAAGCAATGTACAGATTTCATGCAATCCCTATCAAATTACCAACAGCATTCTTCAACGAATTGGAACAGATAGTTCTAAAATTCATATGGAACCACAAAAGACCCTGAATAGCCAAAGCAATCCTGAGAAGGAAGAATAAAGTGGGAGGGATCTCGCTCCCCAACTTCAAGCTCTACTACAAAGCCACAGTAATCAAGACAATTTGGTATTGGCACAAGAACAGACCCATAGACCAATGGAACAGACTACAGAGCCCAGATATAAGCCCAAGCATATATGGTCAATTAATATATGATAAAGAAGCCATGGACATACAATAGGGAAGTGACAGCCTCTTCAACAACTGGTGTTGGCAAAACTGGACAGCTACATGTAAGAGAATGAAACTGGATTACTAACTCCATACACAAAAATAAATCAAATTGGATCAAAGACCTAAATGTAAGTCATGAAACCATAAAACTCTTATAAGACAACATAGGCAAAAATCTGCTGAATATAAACATGAGCAACTTTTTTCTGAATGCATTCTCCTCAAGCAAGGGAAACAAAAGCAAAAATGAACACATGGAACTACATCAAACTACAAAGCATCTGTAGAGCAAAGGACACCATCAACAGAACAAAAAGGCATCCTATAGTATGGGAGAATGTATTTGTAAACGACATACCCGACAAGGAGTTAACATCCAAAATATATAAAGAACTCACATGCCTCAACACCCAAAAAGCAAATAACCTGATTAAAAAATGGGCAGAGGATGTGAACAGACAGTTCTCCAAAGAAGAAATTCAAATGGTCAACAGGCACATGAAAAAATACCACATCACTAATTATCAGGCAAATACAAATAAAAACCACAATGAAATATCACCTCACACCACTTAGGATGGCCAGTATTGAAAAGACTAAGGACAGCAAATGCTGGCGAGAATGTGGAGGAAAGGAAACCCTCCTACACTCCTGGTGGGAATGTAAGCTAGTTCTACCATTGTAGAAAGCAATATGGAGGTTCCTCAAAAAACTAAAAATAGAAATACTATTTGATCTGGGAATTCCACTCCTAGGTATTTCCCCAAAGAATATAATTTCTCATATTCAAAAAGACATATGCACCCCTGTGTTTATTGCACCACTGTTTACAATAGCCAAGATAAGGAAGCATCCTAAGTGTCCATCAGTAATTAATGGATAAAGAAGATATGGTACATACAAACAATGGAATACTATTCAGCCATAAGAAACAAACAAATCCTACCATTTGCAAGAGGATATATGGGGCTGGAGGATATTATGCTCAGTGAAATAAGCCAGGCAGAGAAAGACAAGTACCAAAAATTTCCCTCGTTTGTGGAGTATAACAAAACTGAAGGAACAAAACTAACAGACTCACAGACTGCAAGAAGGGACTAGTGGTTGCCAAGGGGGAGGGGTGGGGAAAGGGGATTGAGGGGTATTATGATTGGCACACATGGTGTGGCAGGGATCATGGGGAAGACTGTAGCGCAGAGAAGACAAGTAGTGACTCTGTGGCATCTTACTATACTGTTGGGCAGTGAGTGCAGTGGGGTATGGGGGGGACATGATAACGTGGGTGAATATAGTAACCACATTGTTTTTTCATGTGAAACCTTCATGAGAGTGTATATCAATAATACCTTAATTTAAAAAAGGAAAAAGAAAAGAAGACAAAGTGTTGACATGAATATGGATGATTATATAGGAGTGGTGAGAGGGTTGGGTGAATGGTTGGGAATGACATGAAGGAGGAGGCATTATTTCAGACACTTTATAAACAATTTGGTTCAGTAAAAGAAGGTAGGACTAAGATGGGAATGAGCATGATGTACTTAGGGTGTGTAAGACATAGGCAAAGTAGGTTAAAGAGGAAGGTTTCAGACTGGATATTTTGTACTTAAGGTCAGTTAGGGAGTGAGGTGTATTATATATCAGTGACAGTTAAGGTATATTTAAGTGAAATGAAGCTCTGGTGGTAATCTGCAGGGTTTATTGAAGAAAGGAGAAATTGAAGTCAGGGAGACAAACTAGATAATTAAACAATAGGTAATGGTACTCAAATCTAGGTAGAAGAAGTGTTTAAAAGGAAGATTTAATGAAACATACTGACTTGGAGTATAGTGGTTTGATTTATACAAAAGATTTGTGATTTCTAGATTAAGTTACTACAAGAGAGATTATGTAGTAAGTAGTTTATACAGATAGATTGGGATATGAAGATGTTTTGGATACAGAGATGAAGATTTTGGTTGTTATGTTTGAAGAGATCTATGCCAAACAGCCAAGCTTAATGATTACAGATCTGAGAAGTCAATATAGAAGTGATAGCTAAAGTACTGACATTGAATCAGAGGGCAGATACTGTATTTGGGATTGAAAGCTAGTTACTGCTTTGAGGGGCCCATTTCCCTCTTGAATTTAGGAGGCTGAAGGAAAAAGAATGAACATGAATGATTGCTGCTCTTAAAAGTCAGCAGACATGTAAGGTGTTTCAGAAAGGGAAGAGTTAGCAATAGCATCAAGTGCCACAAAGTACCTTATCTGAGAGCCTCCTTTTTAAGACCAGGCTGATTCTAGCAAATAGGAGCTAATTCTGCCAAGAAAGACATCAGTGTTTGAGTTGTTCGCCAGGCATACTGGTGATTTTTGTACTGAGATGGTTATATATCATGGGAAACATTCCCTGCATGAAACACCCTTCATATGTTGGTCATACTATGACCATGCTTCAGGGTAAAGTAAACTCACTTTTGTGGGTATTAGGACTATGACTATACATTGGAGTCATGTTGTTCCACTTCATTGACTACTCAGATATAGCACTAAAATGATTAGATAATCAGATCTGTAAATAAAATTTCCTCTGAAAACCTCATGAAAACTTTGCTGTATGATTTTTTTTCCCCTTAATTTGCTTTTTTGTAACCTGGAGCCATTTATTTGTTGCAGGGGAGGAGTGCACAAAGAACAACTAGAAGTAAAATCATATAGGAACAAATTAATTTTATTGTCATTGCTGATTGAAAACCTGTTGTGATTAGGAAAAGCAGTTATTTTATTCTTGGGCTGCTTTGCTGAATTTGAAAAGGTGATTTCTGTGCATACATTTGAAATCAGTCTTGTAGTAGAACGATCAAGCATAAAATCATGACAAAGTTCTGGGTAACTTTAGCCCTTGTTTCCAGGTAGTCAGATATAAACAGGACATGATCTCCCTCTGATTTCAGCAACATTAACTAAAAATATAGTGTTACAGGTGAGGGTAGAAATTATTTTATGTTATAATGTTAAGGTTTTAATGGACATGTGCAGGTAGCTGGTGGTATGTTCATTATACAGGCCTAAACTACTTTCTTTAGGTTTTGCTGAAGTCTTCTTTCAAATCTATTAGGACCCAAAGATTTTTGAAAGCCATGTGAACAGTAAGAAGGAACAAAATGATGATAAACACAACATGGATGGATCTCAGAAATATGATGCTAAGTGAAAGAAGCCAAACACAAAAGAGCATATACTATAATATTCCACTGAAATTCTAGAGAAGGCATAACTACTCATGTTGCCTGTCTGAAGGTGATAGGGACGTTGACTTGAAAGGAGTGTGAGGGAACTTTTGGGGTTATAAAAACATTCTGTATCTTTATTGTGGTGGTTATGCAAGTGTGTACATTTGTCAGAACTCATCAAACTGTACATATAAAAGGAGTGCAGTCTATTATGCATAAAAACAGCAACAGCCCGGGGTTGTCAGTAGCAGGGAGATTTTGGACAGAATTTGGAATGGAACTTTATGTATTGGACTCTGATCTGAGGTTTTCATAGAGATTTGACCTTTTTTGACATAAAGTTATCTAACATGATATCCTAGATGTGTCTGATGGTGTTATACAAAAGAGAAGGTAATTCAGATGAATGCAGTGATTTTACTACATTTGAAATAGAAGCAAATATGTATATATAGAGTCAACTAAAATACTGTGATACTATCTAGTTAAATAAGTTTTCTTTTGTTTTTTCCTGGTTTGCTGGTTTCAGGAGTCATTGAAGGGATCAGAAACGGAAAATCTTTTAAAAAATAGTTAAATATAGTTGTGACTAGTTGGAAAAATTTGAGAGTTCAAGATGTTACTGATAGGATAATCATTATCTAAACATCAGATGTTTTCTTGTCTGTCAATTTATATGTGGATAGTTGATCTGGAACATAAGCTGTAAGTTTTTTTCTATTTGAATACTTATGATTTTATTTACATATTCGTTGGTTATGATAGACTAAAGTATGATTTAGGGATTATAATGGTAATGATAGCTAATACTTTTAAAGCACTTCCTTCAGGTAAGGTGCTGACCTATGCAGTTAACCTGCATCATCTTGGTCTGGTACTACAACTCTGTGATGTAGGTGCTTTTATTACTCCTATCTTTCAGATGAATACATCACAGCTATGAGAATCTAAGTAATTAGGGAGGGTCACACAATAAGTGGTTGAGCTGGCACTTGATTTTTTTTTTTTTAATGTTAAGAAAGAAGTTGAGAGGGAGAGTGATTTAAAGAGAGGGCATGACTTGGGGTTTCTGCAGATTTTGTGACCCCATAATAACTAGATCTTTGATTCCAAGGAATCTGGTGTTTCTAGCTTTTGACAGCCTCTGATAGATCCAAGTAATGGCCATGATGACCACTGGAAATGAGACTTCTGCCATTCCCAAGGTTGTTCATCCAGCAGTCTGCTTTTTGCCCTCAGATGACACCTGATCTTTCTCTTCTTTCACTTCCTCCTCTTCCTCATCCCCACTCCTAACATCCTTCTGTCATTGTCTTAAGTCAGGTTCCTCTGGAAGGCCTCAAGGGAACATTATTCCCTGAGTTCTTACATGTTCATAGGAATTTTTTTACTCACCTTTATACTTGAAAATCAGTTTTGTTGGATGTAAAATCTGTGACAAGTATTTTCTTTCCTTGCAGTCTTAAATATCATCGTTTTCTGGCATAGAGCACTGCTGGCACAGCTTGATAATAACAATCTCATGTAGTTTTTCACAGTTACGATATGCATGTAGTCTGATTTTAAGGGCACACCATATATATCCAAACACTGAATGGGTTCTTGTTATTTCACTAAATTAGCAGCCAAAGCAAAATGTCACTGTCAGCAAAGTTATTTCTATTTTATGACCTACTTTTCCTTATTAAAGGGGTAGGGGACTGTTGTCCCAAATTTGACATTTCTAGCTATGCTTTTTAGTTAGAACAAGAAATCTTAATCATACTCATATCTGATGAACCTCACTTGCAAATTAATTTCACAAAATGTGTGAAATTACTTACTGAATTGATTTGTTTTCATAATCTGATCTTGAGCTATAGTTTCCGACCTTTGGGGGATTCTTGAAACTGCCCAGTTTATTTCCATCAGTAACATCTCTTTATTACTGGAGCTGGGTGTGGTCATGCCTAGTTATCCAACTGTTATAATAAAAACTGTTGTATCAATTTAACAATTATTCAAACCCTTCTGAACTTTCTGTATCTATAATTATTTCAAAAGTCTGAAGCAAATGCCACTATTACAGTTTACCACAGTTGATCTGGAAGTAGAGAAGCTTTTGATTTAATTATGAAGAATTAAGAATTGGAAGGAAGGATGAGAGCCAGAAGTTCTGTTTCTGTGAGTTTAGTGAAGGGGGAAAGTATTCTACCTTTGTCTCTCAGTCAAGCAGAGACTAGAGGTTAGGCTTTGGTGCAAGTATTTGCTCTTTAAGGCTCTGGATTGGTTGTAGTACTGTTACTCTGCAAGCATAATCTTGAGTATGATTATGGATTTTATTACTACCATCATTAATTTTTTTTAATTTTGGGATCATTAATCTACAATTACATGAAGAACATTATGTTTACTAGGCTCCCCCCTTCACCAAGTTGCCCCCACATACCTCTTCACAGTCACTGTCCATCAGCGTACTACTACCATCATTAATTTGTGATATATTACACTAGTAAAAGTTGTTAATCTAGGCATTTTTGTCTAGCAGCAGGCTAGCAGGGAAGAATACTTGGCTATAGAAACATTTCTTGATAACCCTTAGGAGAGTATGTGGCCTTGGTTTTAACTTTTGAAAATAGGAAGAGGGACTGTTCTAAGTATTTCACATGATTTAGTTTTTTAATGCTCACAACTCAGATGGTGGGTGGTATTCTCCAAATTTTATAGAAACTAAGGCACAGGAAAGGCTAAGTAACTTGACCAGGATCCCCAGTCATGTAGGGGATAAATGCAAATCCAGACAGCTTAGCTCTAGAGTTCTTGCTTTTACTGCAAGTAAGTAGAGTGCATTGAGGAAATACATTATGTTAAGAGATACTAGCTGACAATTTTTCAGACTTGATGAAACCTGGAACAACTGACTCAGAAAGGTGAGTGATTCTCAACCTCAAAGTAGTGTTTAAAAGTTAGGCGTGCTCTATAATGTACGGGTGTCATGGAGAAGGCAGTGCAGCACAGAGAAGACACGTAAGTGACTGTGCATCTTACCATACTGATGGACAGTGACTGAAATGGGGGTGGGGGGAGACTTGATGATATGGGTGAATGTAGTAACAAAGTTGCTCATGTGAAACCTTCATAACATTGTACATCAATGATACTTTAATAAAAAAATAAAATAAGATAAAAGTTAGATGTGCTTAGCAGGAATCTAGGGTTATAATCCACAGCATACAATTAATCAAAATGTATGCTGTATCTCTTTTTTTTCCCCCTGCTGTTGAATCACAAATTTTTAGTATTCTGACTTGTTTGAACATAACATACCAACACTGCTATAATGAATGCTATAGTTACAATTTGTTATAAACAAGTATGTTTCCTTTAAATTTGTTTTGCCTTAGATTTCTTCATTTATAAATGCCATTTTATTCCCTTTGCAAGAGACTTTTTTTTAAATTCAGAGAAACATGCTTCATATTTTATAGTGGTAAGCAATAAAGAAAAGTTAATTTAACTTTATTTTGGTGATATTTTGAGTATTATATACAGCTCAGTAAAGATACTTTTATATTCAATGATTTAAAAAAATCAATCAAAATAAATTGTATAGAAAGCTTTTAATGACAATAAATACTGCTCACCAGAAACAATAATTTTCAGTAGTATCTGTGGGCTCTTCTGTCATCACTTCCATTACCTTTAATTAAAATGTTTATGTAACTAATAATTTTTTTAGTATCATTTGACTTTCTGCTGTGGAACTTCAAAGGAATTTTCTGTTGTTTAGTTTTGCTCATGAGAAGTCATGTGCCATTTGGATTTTTGTTTTTGTGTGGATGACTTTGCAACCCCATTCTTATCCACAAAAGCCTAAAAAAATTTTTTTAAATTTTAGTTAAAAAACATAAAATTTACCATCTTATTAACCATTAAAAAATGTACAGTAGTGTTAAATAATACTCACATTGCTGTACAACAATCTCCAGAAAATTTTCATCTTCCAAAACTGAAACTTTATACCATTAAATAACAATTCTGTGCTTTCCCTTTCCCTCAGCCCATAATAAACCACTATAGTACTTTTGTTTCTATGAATTTGACTACTTTAGATAACTCATGTAAATGGAACCAAACAGTATTTGTCTTTTTGTGACTGGTTTATTTCACTTAGCATGATGTCTTCAAGGCTCACTCAGGTTGTAGCATGTGACAGACTTTCCCTCCTTTTTAAGACTGAATAATAATTCATTGTGTGTGTATATATATATATATATATATATATATATATATACACTTCATTTTATTTATCCATTCATGGTCATTGTGTACATTTGCTTCCTCCTTTGGGCTGTAATGACTAATGCTTCTGTGAACATTGGTGTGAAAATATCTCTTTGAGACTGCTTTCAGTTTTTTAGCCATGTACCCGGGAAGTGGGATTGCTGGATCATACCGTAGTTGTTGTTTTATAACTTTTTGAGGAACCACCATGTTTTCTCAAAAGCTTTTAAGAGATTCTCTTAGGATGGGTGGGAAGGGAGGGATAAGGGCGGGGAAAAAGAAAGAGGACATTACAATTAGCATGTATAGTGTGTGGGGGGCACCAGGAGGGCTGTGCAACACAGAGAAGACAAGTAGTGATTTTACAGCATCTTACTATGCAGATGGACAGTGACTGTGAAAGGGTATGTGGGGGGGGGACTTGGTGAAGGGGGGAGCCTAGTAAACATAATGTTCTTCATGTAATTGTAGATTGATGATACCAAAATTAAAAAAAAAAGAGATTCTCTTAGTTTTTGGTCATCTAAAAGTTCACAATGACCTGCCTAAATATGGATCTCTGCCCTACTCTGTTTTTTCCCTAAGTTAGGGGACTTTGAGTCTGAATATTTGTATTTTCCCTGAGCTTGGAGAAATAGTCTTTCTTATATTTCTTTGATAATTCTCTTGTTTGCTGTTTCTGGAATACTTATTTGGCACATTGTTGCACATCCTAGATTGAACCTCTGTGGTGTTCACCTTAAAAAAATTTTTTTTTGTACTTGTTATACAGTTGGGGAGATTAACTTATTTAAACTTAAACCATCTAGTGAGGTTTTGTTTTTGTTTTTGGTGGAGGATGGGGAGCAGTAGGGACAGTGAAATATTTAAATCTGAAAAGCTGTTTCCCATTCTTTGTTCCATTTTCATAGTATCCTGTTCTTGTTTTCTGGAGGCAAGATTCTGTATCTTTGTATCTGAGGATTCTGATTGCTGATTTTCTTAAAAAGAATTCTCTTTTGTCATTGAAATTCCCTTTGCAGTGTTGTCTTTGCCCCCTCTGTCACTGTTTCATGGTCATTGCCTTTCATGCTGCTGGGTTCCTTAAATGTTTGATTATCCTTGGCTATCTGTTCATACTCTTTTTCTTTTAAATTGGAGTATCATTGATATACAATCTTATATTGGTTTCAATTATGCAACACAGGGTTCAGCAGTTACCTATATTAAATTCTCATCCCGCTAGTGTGGTTACTTTCTGTCAACATAGGAAGACCTTACAGAGTCATTGGCTGTATTCTCCAAGCTGTATTACCATCCACATGACCATAAATTCCCCTCACAGTTCTCACCCACTTACCCCAACCCCTTCCCCATGGTAAACACCAGTCACTTCTCAGTGTCTATGAGTCTACCGCTATTTTGTTTATTTTGTTTTGTTTTTATATTCCACAAATAAGTGAAACCACATGGTATTTATCTTTCTCTGCCTAACTTATTTCACTTAGCATGATACCCTCTAGCTCCATCCATGTTGTTGCAAATGGTAGTATTTGTCTTCCTTTTATGGTTGAATAGTATTCCATTGTGTATATGTAACACATCTTTATCCATTCATCTACTAATGGGCACTTAGGTTGCTTCCATGTCTTGGCTTTTGTAAATAGTGCTGCAATAAACATAGGGGTACATATGTCTTTTTGAATCTGTGATCCTATTTTCTTAGGGTAAATTCCTGGGAGTGGAATTCCTGGGTCAAATGGTATTTTTATTTTTAGTTTTTTGAGGAACCCCTTCATATTGCTTTCCTCAATGGTTGAACTAATTTACATTCCCACCAGCAGTGTAGGAGGGTTCCCCTTTCTCTGCATCCTTGCCAGCATTTTTTGTTGCGTGTCTTTTGGATGCTGGCCGTCCTAACTGGTGTGAGGTGATACCTCATTGTGGTTTCAATTTGCATTTCTCTGATAATTAGCTATGTGGAGCATCTTTTCATGTTCCTGTTGGCCATGTGGATTTCTTTGGAGAGGTGTCTGTTCAGATCCTCTGTCCATTTTTTAATCAGGTTATTTGCTTTTTGGGTGTTGAGGCATGTCTTTATATATTTTCGATTTAAACCCCTTTTTGGCTATGTCAATTTTGAGTGTATTCTCCCATACTGTAGGATGCCTTTTTGTTCTTCTGGCAGTGTTCTTTGCTGTACAGAAGCTTTTGAGTTGGATGTAGTCCCATTTGTTCATTTTTGCTTTTGTTTCCCTTGCCTGAGGAGATAAGTTCATGAAAAAGTTGCTCATGTTCAAGAGAGTTTTGCCTATGTTTTCTTCTAAGAGTTGTATGGTTTCATGACTTACATTCAGGCCTTTGATCCAATTTGAGTTTACTTTTGTGTATGGAATTAGTAATCCAGTTTCATTCTCTTGAATGTAGCTGTCCAGTTTTGCCAACACCAGTTGTTGAAGAGGTGTTCATTTCCCCATTGTATGTCTGTGGCTCCTTTATCATATATTAATTGGCCAAATATGTGTGGGTTTCTATCTGGACTCTGTTCTGTTTCATTGATCTATCTGTCTGTTCTTGTGCCACTACCAAATTGTCTTGATTACTGTGGCTTTGTAACGGAGCTTGAAGTTGGGGAGCGTAACCCAACCCCCCCTTCCCTCCACCACTTTATTCTTCCTTCTATGGATTGTTTTGGCTATTTGGGGTCTTTTGTGGTTCCAGATGAATTCTAGAACTATTTGTTCTAGTTCATTGAAGAATGCTGTCGGTATTTTTATAGGCTTGTTCTCATTTTTTAATAACTTTTTTTTCTTTTTTAAGTAATTTTTAAGGAACTGTCAAAATTTAAACGATTTGATCTTTTATTTATAAATGTTAGACTAGGAGTCTGTTAAAACAGAAGTGACGTTTATTTTGACTAAACAGTTTCTGTTCTACATATGTGTTTACATAGCATTTTCACACTGCATAAATTGAACAGAGCAAGTACTCATCTTTTTGGGTTGACTAAATTTTACTGTAATAATTGCCAAGGAAATGGGTATTAAGGACCATTTATTTGTAAGACAATTGGTGCAGAATTAGTGTTGAAATGAAATTTTACTGAGACTTTTTTTTATTAGTGTATGCAGCTTTTTGAAGAGCATGAACATTTTCTTATGGCATGAAAATTTGATTACTGACAGAAGGATCCATGGGCCTATCAGAACTTAATGGACATTAACATTTTTCTGTTTGTTCCCAACTGCTCTCCCCCGCAAAAAATTTTTTAATGAATTTTCTCTAAATATTACCAATTCATCTTTTCTGTCTCTTCTACCCTAGAAGTAACTACTGTCAGTTTGGTTTTAGTTATTTAATACTTTTTATATTTATACTATCCAAGCATGTTTTTAATGCATTTGTTATATATTCACTCATCTAAACTGGTCTGTTTATTGTTCTGTACATTTTTATGAATTCCACACTGTCGTTTTCTAGCTAGCTTTGTTTTTGAGATTGGTTCATGGCGATATATATAGATGTAACCCATACACTTATAACTTTTGTAGAGGGTTAACGTTGCATCAGCATCATTAGGTTCTTCTCCTTGTCTATAGAATTTCTCTAGGGTGTATACTCTATAACCCAACAATTCCTCAGGAAGTTATGTGTGTCTTTACCAGATAATAGTCTGAGATTTCTGAGGCCCTTGTGGTTCCTGATTCTCTGTGTATGACCTGTTTTTTCCCTGTGGGAATTTTCAGGGTTTTTATCTTATCAGTGTTTTGAAATTTCAGTTACCTTTTTTTTTGTTGTGGTTCTACTTTCATATGTTTTGCTAAGCACTTTCAGTCTTGACCCTAGTGTTGCTTAGTCTGGGAAACTTTTCTTAATCATTACTTGAATAATCTCTTCTCTTTGCTTTTCTTGTTTTTTCTAGAATATCTCCTAGTTGGATGTTTTACCCTAGAGTGATCCTACAACTATCTTAGTTTTATTCTCTCCTATGTTGAGTCTCTTTTTCGTTGCTGGGAGTAAGGAGAATCCTACTTTTTGGGTGCTTTCCCAACTTAATTTTTTAACCTTTTATTAGAAAACATTTTAGTTCATAAGAGGACTTTTTTAAAATCTGAAAATTAAAAAAAAAAGTCTCATTCTTGTTTCATGAGTGTAGTGTTCTTCTCTAGAGGATTTTTTTCCTACTCTGCACTGTTTTTTTTGTTTTTGACTCCTTTTTGTTTCTTTCTGACTTAATGTGTGTTTCATACTGTATGTTTTCTTTTAATGTCTAGTGATCTTTGGATGTCATCTACTCATGTTTGTTTGGAAGCCTTGGGTGAATGGATGGGAAATGTCATTTGGTAGGCCCCTCTGTAGGGTGACCTGACCATTTTTTTCAGTATTCCTGTGTATAAGTAATCTGTAAGTACTCTCTCTCTGGGGCTATTAAATTTCCTCAGCAGTAGAGCTATTTATTGCCTGCCTGAGGTTTATAAGATTTCTGGAAGTTGAGTTGGACAAAAAGGCTGAGGATTTTAGCATTCATAGCTTAAATCTCTCGTTTTCAGTAAAGCTTATTAAGCTGGCTCTCTACTAAATCTCTAAATCCAGAACCTTTATAGTTCAGACTTTTCAAAGTAAACCTCCAGTCTTTTGCCATGTGTTATAGTTTTAATACATGTGTGCAAAAACTTATTTAAAAAATCTTGCTGTGAGACGTGAAGTCTGTGTCCCCTCCACTTGAATCTGAACTGGATTTAGTGATGTGCTTGTAACAGAATGGAGCACTGGTGACACAGAAAAGGCCTTGTAGTTTCTGCCTGGTTCACTTGGGACATTCCTTCTGGGGAAATGCAGGTGCCATGTAAGAAGTCTGACTACCTACCCCAAGATAGTCAAACTGGTGAAACCACATTTAGGTCTGGGGACAGTTCCAACTGAATTCCTAGCCAGCAGCTCCTATCAACTTCCAATCATTAAATGAGTTTTCAAGTGACTGTCTCCCCAGCCAATATCTGTGTGCAGTAATAAGAGAAACCCCAAGTGGGAGTTGCCCAGTTGATCCCTTAGAATTAATGAGCCAATATTATTATTATTATTAACTAAAGCCCTTATTCAAATTCTTTATTTTTTACCTAATGTCTTTTCTCCGTTCCACAATCCCATTTGGATATACTACATTACCCTTTCCCTTAATAACCATCATGTCCCCTTAAACTCCTTCAGGCTATGAGAGTTGCTCAAGCTTTGTTTTTTATGACCTTGACAATTTTGAAGAGTACTGGTCAGATATTTCATAGACTGTCTTATTGGGATTTGTCCAGTTCTTTCCTCATGATTAGATTGGAGTTTTGGGGCTTGGGGAAGAAGACCACAGAGATAAAGTGCTATTTTATCACATTATATCAAGAGAACATACTGTGAACATGGTTATGACTATTGATGTTGACCTTGATCCCCTGGTTGAGATAGTGTGTGTCAGGTTTCTCCAGTGTAAAGTTACTCTTTTTTCCCCCTTTTCATTTTTTGGTCTTTGAAGAGGAAGTGTCTCTGTCCAGTCCACACTTAAGGGGTGGGAAGTTGTGGTCCACCTATTAGAGTGTGGAGTATCTACGTAAATTATTTGTAATTCTTCTGTATCGAAGATTTGTTTGTTCTCTCCCATTTATTCACTTATTCAATTATTTATTAGTATGGACTCATGGATAGTAATTTTATACTTTGGGTTATAAACCAAAACCACTTTATTTTGTTGCGCACATTATTCTAGCTTTGTCTGTTAAAAAAAAATGTGCTTGATAGGGCAAATGCGGTGAATTAATTCTGTTGTTTCTATTTTTTCCCCTTTGTTAGTTCCTGTAGTTTTTACTTACTTATTACGGTGTTACTTAGTTTGTTACTTAGTTTATCACTACAGTTAAATTTTCTTTGTGACTTATATGTTATCTTTTAAACTGGATTTCCCCCCTAATTTGACCTAAACTTCTATTAATTTCTTTTCAACAGTATCTTTTTTATTACATTTGTTACCCTTTTCATTTGTTCTTTTATGTTAAGCGTTGCTGGCTCTCTGTTGTGAGTGGGGTTTTTACATGTGGTATCAGCGTGTAAGTAGATGGGTTTTGTTTTATGTTCCTGTTTTGAGAATTCTTTTTTTTTTTAATAAGTGAATTTATATTTATTAATATGATATGTCTTTGTTCTGAGCTATCTTATATTGTTTGCTTTCTCTTTTTAATGTTTGACAATTTCAAATATTTTACAGTCTTGGGCATATTTTTTCTTTATGTGACAGACATTTTATAATCTCTGTATTTCTCTAATGGTTACTTTTTAATTGTATAGTGAGCTGAAATTCTCTCTTAATAATATCTGAAAATATTAGAAAAACTTCTAATATTTCCAATTTCATCTTCTACCATTGATTTTGATTAATTACTTCTCAGTTAATGTAGTGCCCTTGCTAATAAGGGTGTGTTGTCTGAGTATAGTAGGTATCTCAGTTGTAAAATAGGAATATTAATAGTACTAACTTTACTAAAGTGTTATTTGATATAAACGATTTAGTGAACATCAATGTCTTAATATAAAACCTGGCATACAGAACTCACAAAAAACGATTCTTGTTGCTACCTATATTACCTTTTTCTTCAAAAGAACAACATATTAGTCTTAAGAAACTCTTGGGAAAAATTTTGTCTGTAGGCCTGAGGCATCCCTGCCACCACCTCATCCTTTTCATAGGGAGCAGATGGGACTGACAGGTTGTGCTATTCTTAAGGTTTGCCAATGGCCATGTGCCCCCTTTAAGAGATACTGTGCCAACTGTCAAAAGGAGAGGGGAGATTTTGCAATATATGAATATCCTTTGTTGAAATTTTATAATTTGCTCTGTCTAAAGATTTTTGGTTAAAGGTATTTTTGGGTACTGTTTGCTTTTTTGATATTTGTTTTTCTAAAGGTAGAATTTAAATGAGTTAATGTCTGTGAAGCATTTAAAACAATAGTGCTTTCCACAGAATGAGTGCTGTGGAAGTACTTGCTTATTCCTCAGGGCCTCAAATAAGATAAAAGTGTATTATAATTACTTGTAATAATGAGTCTCTGGAGCAAAAACTAATTGAAATAGTAAGGTGAGAGGACCATTAACCCTCTCAGATTAGTCACCTAGTTGTCTCTGAAAGGCCTTGGTATCTGATCAAACCTCTCTGTGGTCTGCCCTGTCATGCTGTTAAGACAGCTAAAGATTCTTACCTTTGGCCATAGTGCTGGTAAAAGTGAGAGTAGTATCTGACATTTGTAATTATGAGGAAATAAAGGGAGAATGAAATTGTTTAGGTGTTTTTTTCTCTACAGGTGCAGCAATTTAAATTTCATTACAATCAAAACTATCCAAGTCTGCTTGTCAGGAAGAAGGGATCCTAATTTGGTAGAATGTAGAGAGATAGCTTTAAATTAGTATTTAAAAATTTGGTTATGAAAAATTTCAGACATGCATATAGGTAGAAATAATACTATATATATTGAGCCTCCATGTATCTATCACCCTACTTCAACAATTATTGCCATAGACCCAGCTGAGATAGAAGTTCTAAATCGTGGTAAACTCCCAGAACACTATTGGTCTAACAGCAACCATTTTCATTTTTGTATATTTTCTTTTACATGTGCAAATTTTACATTATTAAATCAGAGTATGCATATTTCTGTTTTTGTTCTGTTACCGTTTTTTTGATAAGTACTATTCACAATAATCATTTTAGCGGGGATCAGAAGTTGTTTTATGTCCCTCAACTTCCCTTCATTGTTTATTTGCCCCTTTTCCTATATTCTATTCTTTATATATATCATTAAATTAAATGATTTAGTGAACATTGATGTCTTAATATGTGGCACAGAGAACTCACAAAAAACTATTCCCTATATTCTCTGCTTTAGCTTGGAAAGGCCCTTGATACTTTTATGTTGCAGTAGACACAAAGGTGATTGATCTTCATTTCCATATACCTAGAAACAATAGAGATCTTCTAATATAGAGGTGTTTTTTTTAAAAAATCATTGGGTGGGGCTGGGTGGAACTGCATGTAAACAAACTCCAATTTTTAACTTGATTGCATTCTTTATCTCAGCATCTGTCTTGCCAATGGGTTTCAGCCCCCAGGAAGTTTGCTATGGATTCAATGTGACCAAAGAAATGACTAGAATGTTCTTGGGGTGAAAGGTTTATACCCAACTTTATTTCCACGGTGGCAGGTCAGTCACTAAAATCCTGTTCACTCAGAGCGAGTCAGCATGCAGCAAGCCGGTCTCTACCTCTGGGCCCCTCTGCCTGCACAGCCGTCCTCTGGGCCTCTCTGCCCGCACAGTCATCCCACACAGCCATCCTCTGGGCCTCTGTCCTCAGCGCTGACACCACTCCAGCCTCTGCTCTGCTCTCCTGCAGCCTTGCAGCTGTGTCACCTTGTCACCCAGAGTGCTGGGCGGAGCTCTTTATATAGAGTCAACAGCCATGTATTGCTCACACATGTGTAGTGAGCTAGCCAACCAGGGACAGGTGAGAATCCTGGCCACAGGAACTTTCATTTTATCCACAGCATCCCTAATAAAATAACAGTCTTTTTAAAAAAATGTCTTAATGTTAACCAGACATTTGTCTTTTCATCTGTTGATTGCAGATCTACCCTCCAGAACAAATGATTAAACTTTTTCTTCTTTAAAAAGGATTCAGTATTCACTATCAGCCCTATTAGGACTTAAAACTTCCTCTCTAGTTTGAGCAATCCAGACTTCTTCAAATGTTCTTCATACATGTGTTTTTTCTTTTTGAGCTGCCTGCCATTATCATTCTTCTGCTTAGGATATATATATATATATATATATATATATATATATATATATATATATATATATTAGTTTATTCAGTGTCCCTCTTAAAATGTTCTTAGAACTTTATGTTTGATGAGTCAGAGTACTGAACGTTCTATTATTCTAGACTGTTGCGTTTGTACTTTCTAGCTTTAATGAACTTGAGCTAGGAACCCTGGATTCAACCATTTTCAGTTGTAGTAGGCTTCCTGTAATGTGAGCATTATCAAATGCATACTACTTACAGCAAGCCAGCTACTTTATTTGGTGCTCATTTGCTCATTTAGTCCTTCATTCCACAAATACGGAGTATTTACTGTGTGCCATGCAGTCATTTCAGTCATTTTGGACAAGATAGAGGTAGTCTCTTTTCTTGTGGAGCTTATATTCTCGTTGAGGTAAAAAAGTAAATGAAAAATAATTTCAGCATGTTGTGAGTAAACTAAAACAGGGAAGTGAGCTGTGATGGTATTTAGAGAATACTTTAGATTGAATAGTCAGGAAAGGTCTTTTCTGAGTTGACAGGTTGAGATCTAACTGTCAGGAAGGAGCCAGCCATGCAACTCGGAAGGTAGAGAGAAGAGAGTGATTCCAAGAAGAGAAAACAGTAAAAATAAAAGTGCAGAGATGGGGAACAGGCTTGACCTTGAGGGAATAGAAATGGCTGCTGTAGCTAGAGAGCAGTAAGTGGTAATGGAAGAATTAGAGGAAGTAGGTTGAAGAACTGAACAGGTCATATCAGGGAGGCTATATTGTACTTCCTTTAAATTCAGTGGGCAGCCAAGAGTGACATGAGTTCATTAGGTTTAAGAAAGAGCACTCTGGAGAATGGACTATAGAGAGGCAAAAGTGACAGCAGGGCCAATAGTTAGGAGGTTATTGTTGTAGTGTAGGCAAAAGATGAAGACTCAACTGGGATGGGCCAGCTATAGCTGGAGAAATATGGAGTGATATATCTGGAGATAGAATTGACAGGATTTGCTAATGAAATGAATTGTATTTGTGAGACAAAGCAGAGTCAAGGCTCTGACATAGATATATTTTTGTTCATGTGAGGAAATGGAGATTTGTTTCAACTCTGGAGAAAAAAGTGTGGCATGCTTTTAATATTTACTATGTTGTGTGTTGGTGGTGATTAAAGGGATGGTCTCTGGAGCCAGACAGCCTGAGTTAAAATAGCTCTGCCAGCTACTTTGGACAAGTTATTCAGCCATTCTTTGACTCAGTGCCCTCATCTATAAAATGAGGACAATAAGACCTACCTTACAAGGTTGATGGAAAGATTAAATGTGTTGATTGATATAGACAACATTAATAGAGGTTCCAGTGCCTGGTTATATTAAAAAACTTACATAAATAATAGCTTTTATTATTTTATAATGTTTTAGATTTTTACAGGTTTTCTTTAGTATTTGCTGTTCTAAACATTAAGTCAGTCCCAAATTTTTTTGTAGCTGAGACCAGTGCCATTCTGATTGAGCTTTTGTATGAAACCTTTTCCTGTCTCTCTGCAAGCTTATAGGCTCTTATCACTATCTCTAGTGTTCTGAAATTTTGTGTAATATGCCTTTGTAAGTGTCTGTTTTCATCCATTGTGCATAGCACAGGGTAGGTCTTTTGAGTCAAGATGAATTTCATGCCCATCAGTTTGGAGAAGTTTAGATTATTTTAAAAAATAATTTCTTCAATTTTCTGTGTTGTCTTTCTCCTGTTTTTTAGGCTCTTGAGCCTCCTGGACTGATCCTCTCCTGTTTTACCATCTCTGTCCTGTTCTCTAATTTCTGGGAGTTTCCTTCAGTTTTTATCTTCCCAGCTTTCTCTTCTATGATTATGTTTTTACTTTACAGAAGCTCTTGTGTTCTCTGATTGCTCTATTTTTCCTTTAAATAAAATCCTGTTATTTCATGTTTTCAAAATCTCCTGTTATCTTAAAGGAATTTGCTTGCTTCCTTCCTCCCTTCTTTCCTTACATTTTCTTTTCCCAACCTCGTCCCTTTCTCTTCCAGGCTGCCCTTTTCTGCTTGGTTTGGCACCTGTTCCTTATATTAGGGGAATTCTATGTTTGACCATGGGCTGTCTGTTTATATTTAAAATGGGTGTTGAACAGATGATTGGAAGCTCAGTGTCTGTCCATGGGATTTATTGGCTTGTGGGGCTCACTGCAGGGCAATTGGGCTGACCTATTTCTTTTAGAAACCTCCAATATTGGTACATTTACATCTTTCCTGTAGTGCTAGTAAGATTCTAAAGAGTGTAATGACTCATTTTATCTTTTGTTTAGAATGTGTAAGTTTGATTGCCAGCATTTTTGGAACCAAGTATCAGAAAAAGGCTAGTATATCAAACAACAAATATGTGAACTTTCACTAAACTTTATGTTTTAAGTCTAGTTTCCAGCCTTCATCTTTGACTGGTATTCACCATTTCCAAAAGTCCTCTTGGGCACTTTTTTAACCTTTTGAGGTTAAGGTGTGGTATTCATTGATTCAGATACCCTGAACCAGAGAGGAGAATTCTGGAGAGGCCAACTACTTATTCAGCTGACTTTTAGTCCTCCTGTTTTTAGTTCCAGTTTCACCTTCACTTACAGATGTACCACTGAAACGTAAGCCTTTTGGGGGCAGTCTGCAGTTTAAGCTAGTTTGCTTCTTTCTTCCCCCACAGCTGGCTTAGGTTTTAACTCAGTATTCCACTAAGTCACAGTCTGACTTCTGCTTAGTTGCCATTGTCTCCACTCCCGTTAATTTTTTTATTTTTATGGATTTAAAAAGTCCCTGTCATAGTTCAGTGGGATATCAGAATGGAAGAGAAACAAATGCTTATGTTCAGTTCTTCATCTTTTATCTGGAAGTCCTTTATATGAATCATTAAATATTTTAGTTTGTTCAGAGATAAGCTTCGATCAGATAAAACTAGGTAGGTAGTCCTCATCCCTGATGGCTGTTGTTTTTTTATGTTTTTGCTATCAGAAAGTTCTTTGAGAATGTGATATTTCAAACTTTCTCTGAGAAAAAAATGTATATAATATATACATGCAGTATTTTGTGTGTATTATATTTTTAGAATTTGTATTCTGTCAGTCAAAGGTTGTCTACTGAAGTGTTATTCCTTTCTTTTTGTGAACAATTATTCTTCAGGCAGATTGTGCCTAGCACCATGGAGAAGCATTGGCTTCTTTTGCACAGAATGCAGAATTTAAACTTACTGGAGAGATAACCATGCCAAATTAGTGATCCTTCTTTAAAAAAAATAGATTAAATCCAAACTGGGAAAATAATAAAAATATAATAAAAAGCAAGCTTAGTTCTGCTTAAAGGTAAGTTTCAGTAAGAAGATTGCTTTTGGTCTGAGTAAAAAGTTGAAATTAAAATTTGGTTCCAGCATATATGTTTAGAATGGTATTTATGCCATTTAGTATAGGGCTTGTCTTAAAGCAGTATATAGTTAATTACCTTATGTGTAAGAGACACACAGGAAAGCAGAAAGATAATTTTGATTGGAGTGAGTTGTAAGATTTCATGTAAGAGGATATGCTTGATGTGAGCTTTTCTTTTGAATTGGAGGAGAGCATTTTGGGAGCCTTGGGCAACAAGCCTACATAACTCCTGTAACTTTCATTCAGAAATCAAGAAATCTGGTTAAAATCCTTGAATCCTTACTTAGCCTGTTTCACATTAGTCAGGTATTATATATGAAATATGAGTGTGTCAGTGGTACTATTCTGTCCATTCTGAACTGTATATTGGTCATACTTAAAAAATGAAAAATCCACTTTCAAGGAGGTAGGAGTAGCCAGTTCTCTCATCCTCAGCTCTTTTGCTTAAACCAGAATTTCTCTCCCCTTTGGGAGACTGTTCCTTATTACCGCTGCCTCTCAGTACTGACTTAAGGGAGACACAGTGCATTCACTTTACCTGTAGTGCCCTCTCTAGATCATGGGCTTGAGACTTTTCATCCTTAATTTGACATAAGATAATTGAACATCTCTTACTGTTCTGAAATTCTATGTTTACAGAGTCTGATCAGTAACTGAATTATTAACTGCTGCCAACAGCTATAAGATTATATGATTTTGTTCTATTCCCTTCATGTGTTTATTGGGGGGTAAAAAAAGCCTTTGTCAAAAAATCAAAAAAAATCCCCTCTAGGGATCCATTTGATTTAAGGAGTAGTGATGATTTTGAGTGACCCAAAGGGGGATTTAGAAAAAAAGGGGACCTGAAATTCAGTTTTGCAAGTGTGTTAATTATCTGGTGATGAGTCACGTTAGTATTTTTTGGATGTGCACATTTGCTTGTTTTGTCCTTATTTTGAACATTGTAGTAATATTTCAAATTGAGTATTTGAACAACCCTAGAAGTTTCTTGTAACTGAATTTTCTTGTTACAGGTAAAGGTTGCCCACCCTCCACTCTCACTCCCTTCCAGAATGGGTTTATAAGCAAACTCACAGGTACCAGAGTTTATGTGGAGGCTTATTCTAGAGAGGAATGTAAATTACAGGTATCTGTATAAACTTAGGGCCACTAGAAATTTTTTTTCCAGATATATTCTTAGTGAAAAGCAGAATTGTTCTCATTTGGGTTTGCGCTTGCTCAGGCAAGAAGGGAATGGTTCATCTTGAGTTCCCAAATCCATGATTGTGAGATAAGTAAATAGATAATGGACCTCTCAGTGGGCAATAATGTTATTCTTAGGATTTCAGTTCTTGTACTTGGTTCCTTGAAATGCTCATGTACACACGCACACACACACTAACCACACCCAAATAATTTGTGCTTTTACCCTTCTTTTGGTCTTTGTACATGATGACTAATTTCCTTCTCCCATTTTCATCTTTTAGGTCTCAACTTAGATTAATTCCTTTGGAAAATGTTTATACATAAGGCTATATTTGTTGCCTTTTCTTGCCATATCCCATTGTCCCTGTATCAGCAGTGTGCCTTCATAACATGTGCACTGGTCTTTATCTTCTACCAGACCATAAGTAACTGTAGAGAAGGGAGCATTTATTCTCAGTACCTAATACAATGCTTGGCATGTAGTAGGCATTCAGAAAATACTTAAATGAGTGACTGACTATTGTACTATATTGTTATATGTACTTTAAAAATAATTGAACAAAGTTAAAGTATTTCTTTGACCGATACATTAAAGGTATGTTTATTGCTGCATTTTATGCACTGATTCTTTTCTTTTTAAATTCTTATAATATTAAAAAAAATTTTATTTCTTTTTAAATTCTTATAATATTAAAAAAAATTTTTATTAAGGTATTATTGATATACAATCTTATGAAGGTTTCACATGAAAAGCAATATGGTTACTACATTCACCCATATTATCAAGTCCCCCCACCCCCACCCCATTGCAGTCACTGTCCATCAGCGTAGTAAGGTGCCACAGAGTCACTACTTGTCTTCTCTGTGCTACACTGTCTTCCTAATGACACCCGCCACACCATGTATCATAATATCTCTTAATCCCCTTCTCCCTCCCTCCCCACCTGCCCTCCCCCACCCCTCCCCTTTGGTAACCACTAGTCCCTTCTTGGAGTCTGTGAGTCTGCTGCTGTTTTGTTTCTTCAGTTTTGCTTTGTTGTTATACTCCACAAATGAGGGAAATCTTTGGTACTTGTCTTTCTCCGCCTGGCTTATTTCACTGAGCATAATACTTCTAGCTCCCTCCATGGTGTTGCAAATGGTAGGATTTGTTTGTTTCTTACGGCTGAATAGTATTCCATTGTGTATATGTACCACCTCTTCTTTATCCATTCATCTACTGATGGACACTTAGGTTGCTTCCGTATCTTGGCTATTGTAAATAGTGCTGTGATAAACATAGGGGTGCATATGTCTTTTTGAATCTGAGAACTTGTCTTGTTTGGGTAAATTAATTCTGGGTCAAATGGTATTTCTATTTTTAGTTTTTTGAGGAACCTCCATGTTGCTTTCCACAATGGTTGAACTAGTTTACATTCCCACCAGCAGTCTAGAGAGTTCCCTTTGCTCCACATCCTTGCCAGCATTTGTTGTTCTTAGTCTTTTCTATGCTGGCCATTCTAACTGTTGTGAGGTGATATCTTGTTGTGGTTTTAATTTGCATTTCCCTGATAGTTAACGATGTGGAGTATCTTTTCATGTGCCTGTTGGCCATCTGAATTTCTTCTTTGGAGAACTGTCTGTTGATATCCTCTGCCCATTATTTAAGCAGGTTATTTGCTTTTTGGGTGTTGAGGCATTTGAGTTCTTTATATATTTTGGATATTAACCCCTTGTTGGATATGTCATTTACAAATATATTCTCCCATACCGTAGGATGCCTTTTTGTTCTGCTGGTGGTTTACTTTGCTGTACAGAAGCCTTCAGTTTGATGTAGTACCATATTTTCTTTTTTGCTTTTGTTGCCCTTGCCTCAGGAGTTGTGTTCAGGAAAAAGTTGCTCATGTTTATATTCAGTAGATTTTTGTCTATGTTGTCTTTTCTAAGAACTTTATGATTTCATGACTTACATTCAGGTCTTTGATCCATTTCGAGTTTACTTTTGTGTGCGGGGTTAGACAATAATCCAGTTTCATTCTTTTACATGTAGCTGTCCAGTTTTGCCAACACAAGTTTTTGAAGAGACTGTCATTTCCCCATTGTATATCCATGGCTCCTTTATCGTATATTAATTGACCATATATGCTTGGGTTTATATCTGGGCTCTGTAGTCTGTTCCATTGGTCTATGGGTCTGTTCTTGTGCCAGTACCAAATTGTCTTGATTACTGTGGCTTTGTAGTAGAGCTTGAAGTTGGGGAGCGTAATTCCCCCAGGTTTATTCTTCCTTCTCAGGATTTCTTTGGCTATTCAGGTTCTTTTGCGGTTCCATATCAATTTTAGAACTATTTTCTCTAGTTCGTTGAAGAATGCTGTTGGTATTTTGATAGGCATTGCATTGAATCTGTAGATTGCTTTAGGCAGGATGGCCATTTTGACAATATTAATTCTTTCAATCCATGAGCATGGGGTGTATTTCCATTTATTGCTATCTTCTTTAATTTCTCTCATGAGTGTCTTGTAGTTTTCAGGGTATAGGTCTTTCACTTCCTTCATTAGGTTTATTCCTAGGTATTTACTCTTTTTGATATAATTGTGAATGAAATTGTTTTCCTGATTTCTCTTTCTGCTATTTATTTCATTGTTAGTGTATAGGAATGAACAGATTTCTGAGTATTAATTTTGTATCCTGCACCTCTGCTGAATTCAGATATTAGATCTAGTAGTTTTGGAGTGGATTCTTTAGGGTTTTTCATGTACAATATCATGTGATCTTATGCACTGATTATAAATGAAAAATTTTAGACTCATCCCAGAATTAAATGCTATATAATATATTAAGACATGTGAAGCCTAAGCAAGTTTTAAAATGTGAGTGATTATAGTGATTTAAGCAAATTGCTCAAAGTAAATAAAAAAGACAATCATTAATCCCCAATTTTTCCAGGTATTAGAACTGAATTGAAAATATCATTACTTGCATTCTTATTCATAGTACAATTACTGTGTACCATTGGCTGAGAACATAAACAATAACATTATGCTGCTGTGGGTTCAGTAATGTATTTTCCCCAAGAAGGCAGTGGAAAAAAAAATGTGTAGGGAACATCATTTATTCAGTCTTTAGATTGTGCTTGCCATGCATATATTCTCAGACTTGTAAAACTTGTTAGGTCCATAGAACTTCTCTTTATTGTTTTTCATCTTTAAAAAGGGAAATTATTTTTAATATAGGGATTGACACTGGCTTCCTCACACTGTCAGTATGTCAAATGGACTCGTGAGAGATGCTAAGGAAGGATAGAATTTTCACTTCCTCATTAGTGTTCTTTGTAGAGTCACATTTAGGTTTACATCAGTTATATTGATTTCCATATAATCTAGCTTTAACAGAACTTTTTTAAAAGATGAGCAAGTGACTGTAAAAAATTCCTATCAAAAAATCAAATTGAATATAATAAATCACATATAAGGATACAACATAAAAAATATTAGGACTGTTAATCCCTTGATAGGCTCTTATTATTGGGGGAAACTATTGATATAATCAGATCTGAAATACCAAACTCTCAAAAACACCTGAGGTTGTCAAAGAGGATTATTTGAAATATGGATCAATATTTACTGTTACTGAAACTGTACCTTGCCTAAGTGTACAGTGTGTATTGATACATAGCTAAATGATAGCACATGAAATCATAAATTAGTAAGGCTCTCATGATAAAAACTAACATTTTTTTTTTGTTTGGAGATATTTGATAAAGCCATACAACATTCAGTATAGTACTTCACAAAATTTAATTTTATTTTATTATAAATGTTTACAAGTCCCTTTGAAGTTTCTGGTTGAATAATAAAAGACATAAGCCATACCACTGGGGAAACCCTTATTTTTCTGCTTTGGTCAAAAATGACTGAAATAATACAAGGAATGTATAGCAAAAAACTAAAATACATTCCTTTGTCATCAAATGCCTTTGAAATATGCAGAGTAAACATTGCTGATTTGAAGACACTGGTATCAAAGCAGTTACACACTGTGGAAGATTTGCTTTAAGATTGATTGAAGTATGGGTTTTTATAAAATACATTCCCCATAGTATTTGCTAAGTTGTGTTTCAGTAATAAATAGTGTTCTTGGTGAATGAATAGTAAAAGCAAAGAAATGCTAGACAAATGGATATTTTCAATAGTAAATAAATGGCTTCTATAAGAAAGACCTTTTTAGAAGAAAAATCATAGTCATTTACGGTGAAAATCTTTCATTGCATCATTCATAGGCAAATTACTTCTACGAAGAAATTGAACCATGAGTTTACAAATAACTGTTAGGGTATCATCCATGTAGTTCGTTTTATTAAAACAAGGTCTTTGGCTTTAAAATGTAGTGATAATAAGTAAGATGAGAAGTGACCAAGAAAGTACATTTTACCACATAGGGACTTGCTGATTATCTCATAGCAAAGTTCTTTGCTTTTCAAGATTTATGGAGCTTTGGAGTTTCTGATTCCTCAGCAGTATGCTGATATTTTTGGATAAAAGAAAATACAACCCCAATCTTCCCATGCAAAATAAAGGTTACATAGTAAGTAAGTAATTATTTTAAAGAAAGTAGTATTAGCAAAAGAGCATTTGGGAAATAAATATTTGGAAATGGTTTGTTTTGAGATTTTTGTTGGAGGAAACAGGATCATTTATGTAAACTCTAATATGCATACTTAAAGCTTTTGGGAATTTTGATACCCATTTTACAAAAACTCATATATATGCACCAATATTCAAAATCACATTTTTATAATTAAAAATAAGCTCAAATATTCATTGATAGTGGAATAAATAAAAATTGTGATACAAGAAAGTATACAGTGACACACAGTACGTAAACTACAGATCTCTGTGTAAATGTGGATGAATCTCAGATTAATGTTGAGCCTAAAACAAGTACTAGAGTAATACATACTGTACTTTATATGAATGTAAAGTGTCAAATATAAAGCTAAATAATCACATGAAATAGTTAAACTACATAGGATACTAATTAGAAAATTCAGGTTAATAGGCTTCAGTGGTCTTGATAATGTTTCTGAAACTGTATGGTGGGTACATGGGTGTTTCTTTTACTGTTTAGCTATATGTATAAACATTACATAAGTTCTTCTATGCATGACTGCATGATGTTTACTGCATGATTTAAAAAAAATTAAATCCTTGTGGAACAGCCCCAACTTTAAAATGAAGTCAATTTGAAACTTCAAAAAAATTACCAGTTTACAAGAGAATGCAAATCCTGATATAGCCAATAAGTGTGCTTCGTGATCTAAGCTCAGTCAGGTACTCATTTCTTGGGCTTCCAGTCTTGAGCCAAGTGACTTTCAGAATGAAAACAGAAGTAGGAATCATTGCAGTGATGATCAGCAGTACGCGCAGCCAGGCTGTTTTGGTGTAACTTTGATAGTGTGTGGCTCCCTTGTTTCCTGGTGGTTTTCCAAGCTAGACTTCTAGGCTCCCTTTGATTCTTAGGGTCCCTAATAGCTTTCCATAGAAGACCCCTCCTTTCTTCCCTCCTTTTTATTCCTAAATTAAAGTCAAATTTGGAAATAGGAATTTCTAAACTCTTTTCTAAAATCTTGTAAATGAGGAGTTCTTGTGAATTTGAACCTACTAAAATGTAAAACAGCAACTTAATGGCAACTTAATTCCTTCAGGAATGATGGAATGACATTTTTTTTTCATAATTGGTAGATGGGATTGAAAAGTGGTTTGATAAATATAATTGACAATTCATTTTCAGTTGCATTTATGTGTTTTTATGAGTTGTCTTTTCAGGTGAAATTGTCCCAAGAATCTAAATTAAAATGTACTTTCAAATTATTGTATCATAGCATTAAAAATAGGCATATTCTGTTATTGCTGTCAATACAAAATAGAATTTTGATTATCTTTTTATATATTAAAAATAATATGTATTTGAATGAAAAATAATTTTTATGTGTTAAAAATCCCTAGATCCAATGGAAGGCAGTTGAGTGTCTCTCAAAATTTGGTTCTTCGGTCACCAGCATGCTTTTTTTTTTGAAGATATTTATCCAAGATCTAATGAAAAAAGAATCTGTGTATGCAACTATGGAATCTGAATTTTGAGATAATAGCAAAATATTTTGCTGTGTTAGTATGTTTCAAATACTCTTATAAGCACTATACATTCATTCTTCACTGCAACCCTGTGACGTGTACTATTACTTTATATATATATATGTATTATACATACATATATATGTGTGTGTATTATACATACACACGTATATAATATACATATATTATACTCTTGTTGTTATTCCTATTTGACAGAGGAGAGATTTGAGATACAAATGACTAAGCATCTTACTTAAGGTCACACAGCTAACCAGTGTTAGGCCCACGGTTGTATGTAGGAAACATACTAGAGCATTCTCATGCTTTGGAGAACCAATACTCTAGTCCGAGTAATTTGAAATTGGAAAAGCTTTATTCTAAAATAATAAAGTTAGGAGGGAGTGGTGCATAGTAGTACTTGACAGTTCTGCCTATGAGTTTTAAGTCTTTGTCAGCCAGCACTGAGAAAGAGTTGTCTTATTGCTAATTCATGGATCATAAAACTCAGCAATATTACATTCTTTAACACATCAGTAAAGTTACATTTATTTCAAAGAGAATCCAAGTAACGGATTTCAGTCCATCTAAGTAAGGTCTGTTTTCAATATAAAGTAAGACCTTGATAAAAATCATGTGTGTGTAGAATGGAGATTTTATATTTTAATTGGATTTTGGGATTGTCTTCAGGATCACTGCAGGGGAAATCTTGATTACAATATTTATTTCTGGAAGTCTTTAAAAAATATATTAGCATACTTTTTTTAACCACAATATACTGAACAAGATGTTGTACCATTCAGAATATTTTCATTGTTCAGTCTTATATATTGAAACCTAGAGTTATCTTATAAATTGAATTTAAAAAAATGTAATTAGATTTTGTTTCTTGATTTTCGTTTCTCCTAGAATAGTGATTCTCAACTTGCTACACATAGGAATTGCCAGAGGTTTTAAACAAAACCGCAACGGATATATGGGTCCCCTTCCTAGAGATTCTCATTTAGATGTGGTCTGATAATTCTATGTGCTAGGATTGAGAAACTACTGTTCTAGAAGAAGGATGTACAGGGAAATCTTGGTTTCCTTTTTGTTGTTCTAGTTAATTCAGATAATACTGAAAAAGATACTTGAGGTAGGAATTAATCGAAGATTAGATGGAATATTGTAGATAAATGCCCTATCAAATTTAAACATATAACACCTACATTTTTTTTTCTTTCAGCTTCTTTACTAAACATGGGTGCATTTTTGGATAAACCTAAAACTGAGAAACATAATGCTCATGGTGCTGGGAATGGTTTACGTTATGGCCTGAGCAGCATGCAAGGATGGAGAGTGGAAATGGAAGATGCACACACGGCTGTTGTAGGTATTCCTCATGGCTTGGAAGACTGGTCATTTTTTGCAGTTTATGATGGCCATGCTGGATCCCGAGTAGCAAATTACTGCTCAGCACATTTATTAGAACACATCACTAATAACGAAGACTTCAGAGCAGCTGGAAAATCAGGATCTGCTGTTGAGCCTTCAGTGGAAAATGTCAAGAATGGTATCAGAACTGGGTTTTTGAAAATTGACGAATACATGCGTAACTTTTCAGACCTCAGAAATGGAATGGACAGGAGTGGGTCAACTGCCGTGGGAGTTATGATTTCACCTAAGCATGTCTACTTTATCAACTGTGGTGATTCACGTGCTGTTCTGTATAGGAATGGACAAGTCTGCTTTTCTACCCAGGATCACAAACCTTGCAATCCAAGGGAGAAGGAGCGAATCCAAAATGCAGGAGGCAGCGTAATGATACAACGTGTTAATGGTTCATTAGCAGTGTCTCGTGCTTTGGGGGACTATGATTACAAGTGTGTTGATGGCAAGGGCCCAACAGAACAACTTGTTTCCCCAGAGCCTGAGGTTTATGAAATTTTAAGAGCAGAAGAGGATGAATTTATCATCTTGGCTTGTGATGGGATCTGGGATGTTATGAGTAATGAGGAGCTCTGTGAATTTGTTAAATCTAGGCTTGAGGTTTCTGATGACCTGGAAAATGTGTGCAATTGGGTAGTGGACACTTGTTTACATAAGGTATGTAAGTCTTTTTTTGTAATTAAAATAATTCTAAAAGTTACGGTAAGTAAATTAAGCAAACTTTAAATTTTTAAACTTTAGTATTTTCATTAGAGAAAACTGGTATATTTTTAAATTATTTTCTTCACCAAAAAGGAACCCCCTTTTCTTTCTTTCTTCCTTCCTTTCTTTCTTTCTTTCTTTCTCCAACCTTCTTTACCTCAACACTCTAATTTGAAAATTGACTTTAGTAAATTTGTGGCATTTGTTGTCATTTAAGCACTTTATGGCTTGTTGCTATGGCACGGACAAAAAGAATTGCTACTTTTGATTCCAGTTCTCAACACTGGCAGCAGCTCTTATGCCTGATTATGAAGCAGTTTGATAATTCTGTACTAGACATAAAAGATCAAGAGCCACATAAAATATTGGAAGATACATTAGAAACCTAGGCTAAGTTTTATAATTTAGTTCTGAGCCTCCTAGCAGCTAATATAAAAAACTGAAGGAAAAGTATGTGTGTTACATATTTTTTACTGTCTAGTAAGAGAAGCTTTTCCTAGCAGTAAACTCTAAAAGGAATTTACATGTGATGCATAAGTAGTATATGACATAGTGGATAATATCTTACTTTTGTAAAAGGTATAAAAATTCTTTTCCTATAGATATTTTTATTATCACTGATTATAAAACCAGAGGCTAATATAAAATGTAATCCTGATAGGAATCCCTGTAGGACTCTAAAGTTTAATTTAGATTTGTAATATTCTGTGAATCTTAACTTGATACAGTAATAGGAAGAAAAAATTCAAACCAGCAGATAATTAGCAATTCCCTTGAATGTCTTTAAAATAGCAGTTCCAAGTGAAGTTTTCAGTGTGTCTATAGCAATCAATTAAAATTTCAGTTACTTGACTTGTCCCTAAAATATGCAAGTATTCTGTTACCAAGGCAAAAAACTAAACTTTGGTTATTTAAAAGAAAGATTTTGACTTATTTATTCTAAGTTAGAACCTTTTGTATTCCCACCATGTAAGCTGCTGTGGAAGGTACAGGCATAGCCAAAAAGTTTTTCAAGAGGGAGTTCTGAGTCTACGAAAGTGACTAGGTTTTGGTGAAGCATCTACTTCTTTTCCATAGAGTGAGAGGAGAGAACTTCAAAAAGAGAAAATGTAAAGGTCTGGGTTTCCAGTTGGCAGCTTTTTTCTGAAAGGGTTTAATGATGGTATTGTTAGCTATTCTGATTTATTTTTTTAAGCACACTGAATCCTTTTTACTTCTCTGGATGAGTTAAGTACAGAAGTATTGGTGGCTGGCATTGATCGAATAGTAAATGGCAGTAAAATTGTCATTTCTCCTTGAACTCTTAATGGAGGGATTCCGACCTGCAGTTCTTGGGGTTATAGTAAGCGTATATATTTTGCCTGACTAGCAAATGAAAACAGCATTTTCTCCAATTATAAAGAACAGTTTATACTCATTACTGGAAAAAAAAAATGATGTGAAGAAGCACTAAAAAATTTTGCCACTTCCCCAAGTCAGCTACTTTCATCTTGGCATATATCTTTCCAGTCTTTTTTGCTTGCCTGCATATGTGTGTATTTTTATAAAAATGAGATAATTATTTTTATTATTCTATAATTTGCTTTTTCATTTAACAGTGTATCATAGATCTCCATATTTATAAGTGTTGCTCGAAATAATTTCTAATGGTTGCATAGCATTCTATTGAAAGAATGACATGCAGTTTTGAGAGAATAGCCAAAAATCTATTAGGTCTGTAATTTGAAATAAAGGAAGTTTGTATTGTAGATAAACTTCATTCTCTGTTCCACTGAAAGGTTGTTCGTTTTCAGGAATTTCAGCCCCACTCTTCTAAATGGGGTTTAAATGATTCTGGTGGCATATTTCACTTGATAGCTTTTATCAGTTTTAAAGTGATTAAATATTCTGTTGATGGTATCAAAAGACTCTAGGCAGATTCCTAGAATCTCAGAAGTGATACATGATAATAGAAACAAGAGGTCGGAACTTATGATTCATTCAATTTTAGTGGGAGTCAACCATCATAGTTCCTTTGAATGAAGCTGCATTCAAATTGAAATCAGTTTTGAGAAGCTTAATTAGCTCATTTATATTAAAATTACGAATTTTTTGAACCACTGCACGTTGCTTACAGAATACTGTAAACCTCTTACTTATTTCTTTTTTTCCAACTCCAAAATTTTGTCATTCCACTTGTTTGTATTATAAAACCCAGGGCTAACAATATCATAAAACAATGATTGATTTGAGTTTAGATTGAAAGTTTGAGTATAAAATTTTAAATCCATGGAAAGCACTTAGCCCAGTGCTTGGCACTTAGTAATTGCTCTGCAGGTATGACCTGCTTTGAAAGGACAGATTAGAGTTGTTCCAGTTTTTAAGTAGATGTTTCCCTGATAATAGATTTAAATGAAGTGTAAATATTTTCTAACACTTGTTATGCCCTTTATAAGCACTTCTGTATGTTAACTCATGAAATCTTGGAAGATCATGATAATAATCTCAATAGTGTTAAAAGTAAATTACTCAAATGTAAATTAATGCTTTCTGTGAGCCAAATGCTATTCTAAGCACTTTACACATATTTTAATTCATTTACTTTTCACAACCATAAAAGGTAGTTAGCATTATTGTTAATGATGACAGTCATTTTACAAGGTGCCATTTAGCAATATGAAGCTGTAAGCATTCGATGACTCTGGTCAGGTATTATCCTATTTACATATTTAGCTCTAGGGGAGGATGGCTCCTAAGAAAGCAGCCTTCCCATTTTATTGCCAGTGCTAGCATTCACTGTATTTAAGCTAATTTCAGGTTGCATAGAATATGTAACTGCTATTTGCATAGCCTTTCATAACTTATAAATCACACTCATTTTATTTATCCTCATAGTAACCTTCTCAAGTGAACAAAATAAAAAATTGTTTCCAATTTATAAGTAAGGAAAATGAGGTTAAAAGAATGCTGTAAGTCATACATATTTGATGAGCACTGAAGCTGAGGCTAGAAATCCAAGCTTTTGGACTCAAGTTTATTATGTTTGTTACCATGTTATCTCAGAGGGTTTAATGAAAAAAAATTACCCAAGGGAAACATTAAGACTTTTCTTTTTTCAATAATTGTAAGAGTCATTAAAAAATTTTTTTTAATAAACACAAAGATGTTTGAAGTAAAGTTACTAATTTTTAAGTCCCTCCTTTCCAGTCTCATCTCCTAGCATAATCACTTCTCACAGTTCATTATATATCCTTTCAAATAGTTCCCTGTGTTTATTCATACAAATATGTGGAAGTATAAAAATTAGATCTTCTTTCCTTTTTTCTTTTATGCTTATTACAGAAGTGGATCATACCATACATGTTGTTTTGCCACTTGCTTTGTTTTTCTTAAATCATTGAAGTCAGTATTCCTTTATTGTTCTTTTACAATACTATTTGATTTCCTTAAGTCCAGCTTATTTGGCACCTATTAGAAGTTTGTTTATCTTAAAACATGAAGTATAGTACCTGTTTCTTGGTAACATGGAAGGAGATTAATGACTGATTTTCCAAAGGCAGTATTATTTTAGATTACTGATGCAATATGGAAAATAGACTTGTATACCCCTGAAAATAATTGTTTAGCTCTAAACTTAGGGGTTTTTCAATTATAGTTTCCATTATAGGTAATACAGAAGCAGACATGGATAGTATTAGAGTAGGGTGTGGTTGGGTATTTTGAGGTATGGAAGAGGACTGGTTTTGAAAGTTCAGTATGTGCAGTGTAGAGATTCTCAAACTTTGTTGGTTTGTGGTGCCAACACAGTATCTAGTAATTTTTTCACAGTGCTACTTAGCCATATCAATACTTAAGTTACAAGTTAGATCCAACTTAATGAGTATATGTCTTTACAAAAAAATACTGAAATAGTGTGTCTTAGTTTTTAAAAAAACTACAGTTACCTACTAGTAGTATGGGTGCACCTGTAGGACATTGCACAACTGAAATCCTGGACTCACTGGGCACTGCCACCCTCATTTCCTGGATCACACTGATTTTTGTGGGAACTTTGCTTTTTATCACAGCAACCTTGAAAACCCCAGCTTTAAAAAGACAGTATGTCATTGAGAGGCGTGAAGCATTATCTAACGTTAAAACTATGAACTACCTCGAGCTAGTTTGTGGGGTGTTCACATGTTGAGTACTGCTGTCTTTCCTCTCATTGAACCTAACTGTGAGTGCACTGTGGCATCCTGGGACTTCCTGGTGCACCATTTGAGAACCATGGATTTGGTATTAGGATGCAGTATTTGAAGCCAAACTGGGTTTTAAGTTATGCTGTGCCACTTAATACGAATTTGGACAGAGCCTTGGTTTCTTCATCTTTATATACAGTATTTCCTCATGGATTTGTTGAAAGTAAAGCTTTTGGCACATGCCTGAACAGTATCTGGTTTATAGACTTCAATACATTTTAGTTTTGTTGATTGTTAGGAAGTGAAGAGGTAAGTTTCTGTGAGGGAAATAGGCTCAAGGTAATGGTGAGAGAAGTGAGTATTCTTGAAAGGAAGTAATCGTAGACTTTGTCTTTCACGGATAGTTGAAATTTGGTCTATTCCTTAAGCTTGGCTGTTTTTTGAAGTATATGTAAATGAGATAATTATATGAGTGTCAGATTAAAAGTTTTTGATTTAAAAAATGGGGAATATCTATCTGTGGTTCACTTATCAGATGTTTGTTTACTAACCTTGGCAATATAGAGATTCTGTTCACAACCTATTTTATATGCTGTGTTAAGACTTGATCCGGGACACTTACTTGTAACTAGGAAGGGTTCAACTTTAAAACTAACAATACCAAATTATTTTCTCTTAAATTTGAATATCCTTATTTATATAGGGGTGCTGGCTTACTTTGACCTACCTATTTGCTATATTAATGCTCCAATTAATTAGACTATAATTGCTGTCTGTTTTCAAAATCAAGAAGTAAAAAGTTACTAAAATAATCAGTTTTATATATCTGGCTAATTGCTTTTAGTTGTCTAGGCCTGGATTTTTTTTTGTTTTTTGTTTTTTTAATTTTATTGTGTTTCTTTTTGGATTTAATGACAAATTTATACTGATTATTGCAAGGATGATTCATCTCTTGAAAACTGAAGAAGCATAAGGAAGGATGTTTTTAAGTGCTGTTTAAAATTTACTGAAATATACTCTGTGTTTAGGGGAAATTCATCTTTCTGTTGAATAGAAATAGAAGACACATTGAACTCATACATGCTGAGGTGTAAATGTAAATTATTTCCTTTAAATATCTTTGGGTATTTCAGCTTCTTGAAACTATCTTTTCAGTTAATTTTCCAACTGATTGGGTGGGTGTTTTATAACTTATAAAAACCTAGTGGAAATTTTAGGTAGATAAATGAGGAATGGCTAAACAGTGCTCATGCTATTGTAACCAAAATAGAAAATGGTTAGAAGAAATTAGATTTCTAAAAATGTAAGGTGTTAATTCTGTTTATTCATAAAATTGCTTTTAAAAATCATTAATATTCAAGTGATGCTTGATTCTTGAATATCTATGGTATAAAGTTTTTGCCTGACCTGAACTTATTATATGGTAAATATTGATTCCCGTGTAATGTATTGACTCCCTTTTTTGCTGTTTGGAACTATTCTGTGTGTGTGATATTTTTTCATACAGTCATATCAGTATATCTGTTAAGTCATTATAGAAGTTTTGGTTTTATTAAGAAATGAAATTAGTTTGGTTCAATTTGGAAATCCTGATTTTTTTTTTCCAGATACTGAGGATCTGATTAAATACTCATGATGGTTCTTCCTACTTAAACTTGGAGAGTCTGTGGAGAGAGTGATTCTTTTTGAAGCCTTCTTAAGACCTGACCTCCACTACCTTCAAACTTTGCTCCATTGAGTTTTAGGAGGTGGTAGCGGTTCATCAAGGCCTGCCTGTCTTTTTGGCTGTGTCATGTGGGTTCTGCAAAAGTTGGCAAGGCTAAACCAAACAATGCCTGCCTACATTCTGACCATAAGGACTAAAAAATCTAGAATGGGTGTAACCTTGGCTTTTTTCCACTTGGGTTGGGAAATCCCACTATCAGACAAAATAGCCTACCACCTCCATTGACTTAGCTCTTGAGAACAGTGAATAGAAAAAAAAAAGTTGAAAAAAATCACTATCTCAAGAAAAATTTCATTCTAAGAAACTCAAAGTAATACACCTATAGGATAAGTAATGAGAAAGAGTTTTAAATTTATTTCTCATAATCTCATGGTAGTAGACTAGTATATATTCTGTGCTTCCTTGTAATATAGATCATTTGCCTGTGATGGTGTTACTGAAAAGGCAGTGATAAAATTTGTCCTTAAATGAGCAGTTTTAGCTGTTCTCTACAGACCCTGACACTAATTCTAGTTCTGTATAACAGTCTGATACCTTCTTCAAAAGTTCCTACATCTGACCTACAGTGTATCTCAGCCATCTCATTACATTGCATGGTTTGATGCTGTGCTCTCAAAACAGTTTCCAGTTTAACTGTTGTTTTCTACTCTTTTTGTACTTGTTTAGTGTCTTGGGTATCCTAACCATCAACAGTTTTCAGTCAGCTATGTCAAATTCAGTAGAGTTTTAGTAACATTGCTCTGATGCAGGTTAATTAGCTGTAGGGAAAAATTGCACATTTGTTTGGGAGGATGTGTTTTGGGCTTTAGTCATTTTGAGAATATGCAATCTTGACCAGGAAACAGGTTTAGAAGTTCTCATATGTATGAAGGTATTTCCATTTCTCAGGTTGTTGAATGGTGGTGGGTAAGAACAGGTACACAGAATCAAAAGCTGTAAAATAATTACAGATCTACCCATACCTAGAGACCTTGTTTCTTCAGGGTATGCTTCAGATAGTTCTTTGAAATGAAAAAAATGTGTTGAATGTGTGATGATGATTAAATAAATATTGAATCTGAATGATTAAATCAACTAATTGCTTAATGTGATTAAATCTTTTGAAGCAAAAAATAGATTGGTAGATTATAGAAACATAATTCTTTATGTTATCTTTCTTTACAGGGAAGTCGGGATAACATGAGTATTGTACTAGTTTGCTTTTCAAATGCCCCTAAGGTCTCAGATGAAGCAGTGAAAAAAGATTCAGAGTTGGATAAGTACTTGGAATCACGGGTTGAAGGTAAGAAAGATGCTGTTTTCTATTTAGAAGGAAAGGAAAAGTATTCTTCCTTGTTTATCAAATAGTTCTTAACATAATACTGCCTAAGGTTTACTTTCACTTCTTAGATCAGTGTGTGGGATTTATTGGCAGGGAGAAGATGACAAATTTCTAATATACCACCAAAGAGAATCATAATTTGAAAATAGTCTGTTAAAAGCCCGCCCCCCAACCTCCCCGACACACAGAAATTTCAGAAGTGAAATTTGCTTCAAGCTATCATGAACACCAAGTGCTGTAATTCCACTAACACTAATTCTGCCTTCCCAAGCCAGTCATAGGCAATCACTACGTTTCTCATCTTACTGATAGTTAATCATTCTTGTGGTGAAAGACTATTGATTTTACTTATTTTTAAAAATGCTTTATTTTTCAATAATTTTAAACTTACAGATAAGTTACAAAACTACTATAGAGAGCTCTCATGTACATGTACTACCTTTTACCTAGATTCCCTGTTTGATTGTATCTCATTTGACTCATCTCTATGTATTTTCAGTAAAAGTCTCATCCTCTTTCTCCCTCCTTCCTCTCCCTGCCCCTGCTTCTCTCTACATATTACTAATTTTTTTCTGAAGCACTTAGATTAAGTTGCAGATGTATCCCAGTACCCCTTATTAAAAAAGCAGTCTCTACATAACTATAGCACATCCATCAAAATTGAAAAGTTAACAGTGATATAATATTACAGTCTAATCTAAAAGGTCAATTCAGACTTCCCAGTTGTTTGTTAGTCTTCCTTAGTGTAAGAAAGTTGAATGGTCCTTTTCTTGTTTTTACTAACCTTGATATTTTTCAACAGTATGGGTTGGTTAGTTTGTAGAATGTCCCTCAGTTTGGGTTAGTTTAGCTGATGTTTGCTCTTTTGATAAGACTTAGAATCACTTCTCTAGTACTCCTCCCAGTGTATAACCTAAGTTCTTAGTTACGTCATATAGGGAGGCACATGATGTTAATTTGTCCCATTAGTGGTCAACTTTTATGACTTGCAGTGTTGCCTTTCAGGCTCATTCATTGAACAGTTAATAAGTATGTTGTACTTATTTTAGTAAGTATTCAGTAAGGAGATACTTTGAGCTTATGTTAATAACCTACTCCTAAAATTTTCACCTACCAGTTTTAGTGTCCATTGGTGATTCTTGCTTGAATCAGTTGCTACTAGGACAATAAACAAATGGTAATTTTCTAATTCAGTCATTCCTTCCATATGTATTAGTTAGCATTTTACTGTAAAGAAAAATTTGTCTTCTCCCCATTTGTTTGTTGAATTCCTATGAGCATGGACTCAGATTCTTTTTGTATTCATAGTGTTGTAATCTGTTACTATTATTTGTCATTTTGCTGCTTGTATTGTTCTCGATATGACCAGTGAGAACCTCTTCAAGCTTGTTCCATTGTCTTTTTGACCTGTCTCCATAATTCTTTGAGTTCTTTACTTTCTGGCAAAATGAGATATTCCAGATTCATCTGGTATTTTCCCTGCAGCATTCTTAAATGAGCCACTTTTCCAGTGATCTCTTTTTTTTTTTAGTTTAGTTTAGGGAAGAACAGTATTAGGAATTGGAATTTGGGCATTAGGTGTGCTATTAGGGCATTTCCATACCCTACTGAAGGATAGAACTGTACACACATACGATTTATGTCCAAAGTTCTCCCTCCCTTCCTATTTATTCATTCCATTGGTGACTCCAACTCCTGTTCAATACTACAGAGTTCATTCTAGTTTCCTCCCTCTTCATTATTTATCACTCCTTTTCCCACTACCACGAGAAACCTGGCTCCTACTGACTACTGAAGCAAATTTGTCACTGCTAACCCTTGTTTAGATGCCTTTCTCACTGCACATTGGGTTGGAACCCCATTCCAGGTTGTCCCCTACCCCCAGTGCTAGAGCTTTGCTTACTGTACTCAGGCTTGAGTACCCTGTGCCAGGCCCTGCTGCTACCACCATTGCCCTTCCACCCCCTCAAGACTTAACTTGCTTGGCCTTACTAAGTCTTTTGGGCTAAAAATCCATTATTATTCAGGAATGAGGGAGGGAAGAAGCTAGTCTCTTTATCTTGAATTGCTGATATATTTGGGTTTAAATCTATCATAATTGTTTCTTTATGTTCCATCTACTCTTCTTTTTTCTTCTTTTTTGTCTTTTGTATTCATCAGTGTTTTCTATTCCATTTTATCCCTCCATTTGCTTATTAGTTGAACATTCTTTTAAAAATTCATTTAGTGGTTACCCTGATAAATTGAAAATGCGTATTAGAGATTACGACAGGATCCCCAATTAATACATTTTGATTTTATGTGTGCTGTTTTTTAGATACAAAATTACTTTTTATGAAGTTACATTGTTATGTTATGTCAGTCTTATTTATTTTTTTGCCTTGTTATTCTTACCAAGTCCTTTTCTCAGTTCAGGGTGACATACTGACCTGCATTTTCTCCTAATACCTTTATGGCTTTTTAAAAAAATAGTAAATACATTTAAATAATAATAACTTTAATGATTATGGTGTGATAGGCTTATTGAATTTAGCCTAGTATGAGTCATATTTTGGATTAAGTAGCCATTCATTTGTTAATTATTAATAGAGTTTTAAATGTGAAGATTTGCAACTTCAAATGTCTAATTACCATGGGAAAACTAGTTGTTTTGCAAATTTGGGGCAGCATGGAAGAGGTTAATCTTTTTTAGCTTTATAACTGTCTGGTTACACACCCTAAACAAGGTGTTTAAAGGTTTAGTTTTCATTTTTGTCTTTTACATATATGTTTTAACTGTCAATGAGTTCTGCTTTTAGGGTAATTGAAAGATAAGAAACATGTGGGAATACTCTGAAGACCACGTCAGAGGCATTCAATCCTGTTGATAATGTCATACATATTAAGAGGAACTGTTAAAAATATACATTTTCTGATAAATTACAATATATTTGGATGGGGGATTGCTGGCTAAAATTTATCAGAAGGCAAGAAGAATTTTCTTATTGTCCTGTTTCTTCGTTCATAACAAAATGAATAGTTTTTGCTTTGGTAAGCACTCCCCAGTTTGGTCAGCTACTTGTGAAGTGATCTCAAGCCTGCTTGCCTAACCTCTGAAGGCTCCAGTCTCTTGAAGAGCACTGTATTTCTATTAAAGTTTTAAACTATGTAATTTGACATTAAGTTTTGAGGTCAAAGTATTCTGGTGTGTTTTACAACTCCGCGAATGTGTTTTTAGTGGGAGTGAACTGGTTGGGGAGGTGTGCTGTTAAATGGAATAGGATTAAACTAAATAACTACATGTATTCATTTATTCAGCTTTTCTTGAGCATGTGTGTCACTGGAGATAGAGCAGAAAATAAGTTCTTGATCACATAGAGTTTATGTTCTACTAGAGACCAATAATTTCTTTTTTCAAGTAGAAGAAAAATAAAACAAGCAGAGAGTAACAAGGAGTACTGGTTAGTAAGGTGCCTGTTAGGAAAGACATTTGAGCAGATAACTGAATTTGGGAAAAAAGAGTGGCTGAGAGAGTGTGGTCGGGATTGAATGAGCGAGTAGAAAAGTGGAAGACTAAGAGTGGTTGCTAAGAAGCAAATTATGTAGGGCTGTAGACCAAAATGAGGACTGTGGACTTCACTCAAACGATGTTGGGAAGTCTTGAAAGATTTTGAACACAAGAGTGACGATCTGACTATTTTCAAAGGCTCTTCCTCAGTTGCATGGAGAAGAGAACTGTAAAGTGGGGAACAAAGAAGAAGCCAAGAGACCAATTAGGAATCACGTGTTAATGCAGGCGGGCAGATGGTGGTGGTGGGTTGAACTGCAGTGGCACTGGTAGAGGGGTGTGAAAACTGGTTGGTAAAGTGCTAGAGGGCGGTGGTTCTCAATTAGGGGAGATTTTGGTCCCCCATGGGACATGTGGCAATGTCTGGAGACATTTCTGGTTTTACAACGGAGGGGATGCCACTGGCATCTAGTGGGTAGAGGCCAGGGAGGTTGCATAGCATTCTGCAGTGCACGGGACTGCCTCTGCAACAAAAATTACCTGGTCAGGAATGTCAGTAGTGCCAAGGCTGAGTGAGAAACTGCACTATTGAGATACAAGGGTAAGGTAGAAAAGTTATATGCCTACCTTCATGAAGCTTGTGGTCTGTGATACAGTTAAACATTGTGTACAATGGGAGTATGTACCGTTGTACCTACTCCAGGCTTGGGTTAGAGAAGAATTGGAGAAAGTGACAGTGAAGTTGAAATCTGAAGGCTGAATATGAGTTTAACAAAGGGGTTTATTGGATTGACATAAAAAGTGTTCTAAGCCAAGGGAAAAAGTACATGTGAAGATGTAGAAGTAGGAGTAGTCTTCCTTGAATAGAGTCTTTGGAGTACAGGAGTCAGAAGGTCACAGTGAGGGCCTTGCAAGGTAAACAGTTTGGATTTTGCATCTTGAGGGCTGCTTTAAGACAACTGCTTTTTTGTCTTAAAAGTAAGTTGCCATTGATTTTGAGTTTGTCTTGTTATTGGCCTAATAATTATGCTTTAAATATGTGTTTTCCATAATTATAAGTAAAAATTGAATGTGTAAATGTTTTTTTCTAAGCATTAGCAAGTTCTGTAATTTGTTTTTCTCTTTTAATTGTTGTGGAACATAGCTATTTAGATAACAAAAAAAATCTATAAAATGATTTTCAGTTTTTCCCTTTTATAATCCTTATCCATCCATTGCTTTTGTTTTCCTATAATATAGTATTAAAATTTTTATATAGTTCTTCATAACATTTGAAAAAAAATTTTTTTCATGTAGCTGTTACAGTGTTCATAGAGATCATTTTTAGTGATGATAAACCATTTTACTCAGTGGCTATACCAAAATGTTCCTGTCTCTTTATTGTTGGACATTTCATTTGTTCCAGTTTTTGCTTTTATGAGTAATGCTAGAATGAACATATATATGCAGATGACTTTTTATGTTTTTTTTTTTGGCTTACTTGTGCCATAGTAATATTTGCTTTCTACATTTTAAAAAAGGTACTACCAGATAGTACCTTTTGTTCTACCTCTTTGTGAATATTGAGTTTTATCACATTAATTTAGGAACTCTTTTTAAAAACCTACAGAAATTATGGAGAAGTCTGGTGAGGAAGGAATGCCTGATCTTGCCCATGTCATGCGCATCTTGTCTGCAGAAAATATCCCAAATTTGCCTCCTGGGGGAGGTCTTGCTGGCAAGTAAGTAGAACAAAAAAATCTAATTTTGAGTTCATTTATAATTAGTAATTGAATAATTTTGAAGTATAGCAATTGTTTAAAGATGAAATGGGTTGATTTATGGGTTGATTGATATGGGTTGATTTTAGAGAGAAACTCTAAAATTTTATCCAAAAGAGGCTAATTATTTATGATACTTTTTTGAGGATGAAGGCCCTCTTTCTTTAAGTGAGAACAAATGGATTGTGCAGGATCAAATCTGAGTGAAATGTAGCAGCAATGGTCTTGGCAAGTACTCAGTGTGGCTCTTAATTTTTGAGGTAGTCAAGATGAATTATTATTTTAAATATTCAGAAACTTAATAATTGTATGTAAGTTAAACTAAAGCATAATATTTTTTTAGGCGCAATATTATTGAAGCTGTTTATAGTAGGCTGAATCCACATAGAGAAAGTGATGGGGTAAGTTTTATTTTACTTCTTAAGCATTTAAAATAATTTTATCAATACTAGATATGAATATATTCACATAATGAAATCTGTAATAAACTGTTACTGCTTTTCATTTTAAGGCTTCAGTAAAAGTTTAAGGATATATATTGACTGGAGATAGAGATCAACTTCTGTTTTGTAGATAGGTTTGTTGTCACTAAGTAATGGGCATCAAATACCTTTTGTTTGGGCTTTACTTACTTCCTCCCTGTGTATCTACTTTTCCTTGTCTTTCTCCCTAAAGTCTTAATTTTGAGGCAAAGAATGTGCTTTTAAATATCTCAGTTTCTTTGCTGGCAGGCTGCTGCCACCCCTGGCAGTTAGTGATAGCGAGTGAGTGACTTTCTACAGACCAGACCCTTCAGTGCCCCTGTGTGAATATATCAGGGTCGGTTCTCTCTGACCTTACTGCTGCTCTGTGGTGTCTGCGTTGGGCTGGAATAACCACTGTCTGTTGTACCCTGCTGTGCTTGTCAGAGGCAAAGTTCTTGATCCCTTTACCTTCCTTAGAAATACTGATGAGCTGTCAGCTGCTCCTCTTTGTTACTAGTCTTGGGAGACAGAACAATGTCTTTGATTTTTTCTCTCCTAAATTTTAAGGTCAGTAATTCAAATAAGTATTTTCTCAAAGGGTTTTCAAGTTTTTGGACATCTAAAAATGAATAACTTAATTTTTAACATGTGTGCTTCAAAGATTTAAGGGAGCCAAACTTCATAATGAGACTTGCTGAGAAGAACTAGGCTCACCCCTCCACACCCAACCCCTCTTTGACAGAAATCAGAAATTATGTATCATCTCAATTGCATTATTTTCCAAGATTCATTATTACACAGCAGTGTCATGTGATTTCTTTTTTTTAACAATGAAAGTATGCTGGCAAAAGAAAAATTTAAAATTAATAAATACATTCAGTGAGTTAATAAAAGTGATACTAATACATTTGCTAATTAACAGAATCTATCTTTGTCTAGACTTAGCGATTCTAAGTCATTTTTGGCAGGTACCTCAAAGTATTAAGAATTGTATTCATAGCTGTGAAAATGAATTTAAAAATAAAGATAATGCCCTGTGACATATTTAGAGAACCCTAAGTCAAACAAATGATGATAGGATGTTGACACCTTAAAAAGACAGTGGTAACTGGGATGTAGAATGAAGAAAGAGTCTTAACCTTTTCAGCCAGATTATAGGTTCCACACAGCATCTACTACCATGATTAGAGGAAAAAACCCTCAAAAGATTGATTTTATTAATGAGTTATTATTAGCCATATAAGCATTCCTGTTTCCTCATGTGTTTAAAACACAACCCTGGTGTATAATCTTAAAAATTATTTCATTTTATCTTGTTGAATTTCTTGGTCCCTTAAGGTGCTTTTATGCCAAACAAGATTTTTTAAAATGTTATATAACCCAAAATTTCTGTTTAATGTATACCAGGATGACTTATTTTTTATTTCTTTTTATTGATTTAATTAAGTTATCATTGATATACAATCTTATAAAGGATTCACATGAGCAACATTGTGGTTTCAACATTCACCCATATTATCAAGTCCCCTCCAACCCCTTGCAGTCACTATCCATCAGCGTAGTAAGGTACTGTAGAGTCACTACTTGTCTTTGTGCCACACTGCCTTCCCCATGACCTACCTATATTAGGCGTGCTAATTATATTGCCCCTTAATTCCTTTCTTCCGCCCTCCCCACCAATCCTCCCCAAACCCTTCCCTTTGGTAACCACAAACCCTTCCTTTTGGTACCCACTAGTCCCTTCTTGGAGTCTACCAGGATAATTTTTAAACTTTTTAAAAAACAGAAAATACTGAGGCAGAGAAGCTTTATCACTAGTAGTGAGTAAATAGGTGACAGAACCATGAAACTAAGGGAAAATGCTCAGGATATAAAATTTGCCTTAAATATAATTATTATATGACTACCTAAATTAAGGAGATGTATACATACCTAAGCTTTCTACTAACATCAGCAGATCAAACACTAAGAGTCTACTGTGTAGTGCACTGATGAAGAGGAGAGACTTCAGGACATAGGTGTGGTCCCATTCCTACTCACAGTGCAGCTTGCAGTGTAGATGTAAACAGATAGTACAGGTTAAATAAGGAAAGCGTCTCATATCTTTTAGTAAAAAATAACAAATGACAAAATATAGAATGTGTTAATTGCCATGTGAAGTGTACAGTGATTGCTGGGGAAGTTATATTTTCAGATGAAAGATGGGATTTGATGAATGATTAGAATGGCAGAAAATGAAATGAGGAGGTTGATAGTTCAACTGGGTGGGAGTGGCAAGAACAAACTATAAGCTATCTTTGAAGGAAAGGGCCATCATTTTGACTAGAGTGTAGACCTGCTGTAGTGAAAAATAAGTTATGATGCCAGCAGTATTTTTGAAGAGACTGTAGAGGCCTTTTGCATATATTTTAGAGTAAGGAGCCATCAGTCATTTTGAAGTGTAAGAATGATAGACTCAAAGGACTATCTATGGTATTTCAGTCTGTCAGAAACATGCGGTATTAGATTAAAGAGATGCTGGAAGTCAAGTAGTTGTGAAATAGTGCAGAGATCATATGACTGTAAACTCATGAAGCTTCTCTATTTACTACAAAAACTTAACTTTTGCATCCCAGCGTAGTAACGTACTATAGAGTCACTACTTGTCTTTGTGCCACACTGCCTTCTCCATGACCTACCTATATTTCTTGGGAAATATTACTTTACCTTTTCAGAATAAAGACAACTTCGAAAAAATGTTGAGATATAACAACAGGTACCGGAAAAGTACTTAAAAAATACAAAAGAAGCAGAGAAATAAGTTATAGCTGTATAATTGAATTTTTAGCTCTTTCTTTAACTTACTGTAGCAGTGAATTAGGCACGGACATGCTCTGTAAATGTTTCTCAACTTAGTTAGATCTTTCCCATGTGGAAGATGTTGCCAGGAGGTACAGTGGCAAGAGCTGGTAGTTAACTCACAAAATGGGAAAGACAGTAGTGTTGTAGAAATAAATATAGGAGAGGAGACCGTTGGAAGGCATTATTAAAATTAAGTTTTTTTAATAACAAAAACAGTATTTTGTTCAGATATATTTTTTAAAAAGAATGCTAGTCAGAATTAATCAGATTTATTTAGATTGCTAGAATATGTACTTTGTATCAGAGATAGAATTGTTCTGCTGTAAATGGGTTCATTCATTTTTCTTATATTAAAAAATTCTTTTAGATAGTAATGTATTTCAGAAAGCTGAGTTGAATTATAAGTCAAATCATTTACAAATTCAGAGAGTTGACTATTTAGGGGAATCTTCTTGTTTACTAAATTTCTTTGGAATATGTTCATTCTTCTTCATGCAAGCAATATTGATATTTTCCCAATAATCAAAGTCTGTGGAAATCTGTGTTTAGCAGGAATTTTTTTTTTCCTGATTCATATATAGTCTTATTGTAGTTTCAAGTGTACAACACAGTGGATCAACAGTTCCCCATAGTATTAAATTCTCATCCCCACTAGTACAGCTGTCTGTCAACATAGAAGGATGTTACAGAATCATTGACTGTGTTCTCCATGCTGTACTATTATCCCCATGACCAACCTTCATTATGATAGAGAATTTTTATGCCCCTTTATCCCCCTCACCTTCCCTTGCCTTTCCACCCAGCCAACCCTTCCCCCATTATAACCACGGAATTCTTAATTAACGGGTTTGTGAATCCCCAGAAAGCTTTTGAAAGTACATTTATGTGTGTACATATGCATTCTTTAATAATATGTCTGTGGTTTTCATCAGTTCCTCAAAGGAGTCCGTGACCTCAAAAGAATAATCACCTAGAGCACCAGAAAAAGTAAAAACTACATTTTGCTGTAAGTTCTTATATTAGGCAGGGTCTGAGACATGTGCCCCCATCCCTTTTCCTTCTTCTAAAATGCTAGTTTGTGTTGTGTTAACTAGAATATAATAAATTTTGTGAGATCTGGGACTTCATCTGATGTAGTTCCCAACACCTACAGTAGTAGTACCTGGTATATGGTGAGAGTTCAGAAATGAGAGTAGAAATGTTTCTATCATTTTTAGTTGTTGAGACTATCCTTCAGTCATATATTTTTAAAAAATAGTTTGGGTGTGCTGATTGGTATGAAAGTCTATTTTTAGAGCTTTCTATTTTCCAGGCAAAAACGTTAAATTCTTCCCTCAAACAACACTTACATAATGCATTTGAATTAGTATACCATTGGTCAGGTAGCTATGTAAGCTGATTTTCCAAAGATAAAGGGGGAATTTTTATTTACCCAACTTCTATTTGTGCCAGGCCATATCCAATATATATAATATGTGTTAATAGTTATGTGTGTGTGTTTGTATAGCTAAAATCATATGTGATCTCAACACCCTTCTTTTAGATATAAAAAACTAAGAATCATTGAGACGAACTAGTCGGCCCAGGTTGCAAAGCTAAAGAAATTGTACACCCAAAATTTGAATCTAAGAATAACTTGAAAATGATTATCTTTACACCTTTCCATGCTGCTTCTCTTAGAGATTACATATATGTCTGTGTGCCACCTCTCTCTACCATCCAAGAAAAGTCATTTCCCATTCTTTAGTGAATCTCAAGCTTAATACTCTTAAGCCTGGTTTCATGTCAGATATTTTTCACTTAAATACATTTTTATTTATCCTAATCAAAACATTTAAAGCATTTGGATTTTTGAGAAGGGGAAGAAAAACAGGACAAAAACACAGAATAATCTCTATTTTTCTGTTTCATATTACTCAATTTTATGTATACTCTTCTGTTTTCTGTTAATAATTTCAGAAAGATCAATTAAAATAAACATAGCTGCTTTTATTGATCTGATTTTGATATCACAGTTTAGGACTATGTGAATACTACTAGTTTTTTGGAAATTGTTTCTTTTTACTTCAAAAGCATTTTCATGGAAAAGACTTACACTGTTTGAAAATATACCAACTTTAGTCACTATTTTTTAAGGATGATTTGGCATACCACTTCTCTTAGCTGTGTGGTCTTGACCATTTAAATGGCTCATTAAAATTATTGCAAATTCATTAAATTTTACATGATCCTTGCAATAATACCTAATTTATTATATTCCTAATTAGTCACTGTTAAATGTATTTCATGAAGTAATATTTGAGAATTTTTAGTTCTAAAAAATTGCTGCAAATAAATTCTAGCCAAATTTTACTTTTGAAAAATGTGCTTAGATTCCTCCTCCTGTTTACTGTCTGCTTTATTTATCTGTATTTCTGTGTCTTATTTGGTATAAGGCAGTATTTTCATAATTGAGAGATTTGATTCTTAAACTGTTTGGATGGCAATAAAATCTTCAAAACAAAAACTGGGGGTAAAGTTCTAAGTTCTCTATAATTGCTTTAAATTTATTTTACAAAACAATTTTAACTATCCCATCTAACATATATTTTTTTGTCCTATAATTTCATTAATCTTTCTGTATCAAGGAAATACATTATAGACTTCAGTTTGAAATAATGTGTGGTCAAGTACTATAGTAATTTTGACCAGTTATTTCCTTAGTGTCTGTATAAGGGGCACTTACTGTGCAAAAGCTATTACTTACTGTAATGTATTTGAAAGGGCATTCAGAGGGAAGTTAATGTTAATTACACCTGTGTACAAATCTGAGCTCTGTCACTAGCATTGTCACCTGGACAAATAACTTAAATCTTTCTGAGCTTTAGTTTCTTAGCTTACAAAAATTAGGGTTGCAGTACTTATTATGTAGGGTACTAAATGAAATTGTGTATATAAAGTTGTTACCGCAAACTTCCCTTCTATAGGTGGTAGGGAGGATACAGAAAGGAATATGACATTTTCTTTACCTCAGAGTTTACAGTCTATTTGGAGAGACTTGTGAACAGCTACAAGGTGGGATTAATTGCTGTAATAGATAAACTACAGTATTTTGAATAATCAAATGATATGGCTGGGGAAGAGGTTTTACCCATCTTTTATTCAGCACAATAGGAAAGTACAGTTTCTTGTAAGATAAATGACTTCTAAATGTAGTCATTAGCTCAAGTTCTTTGCGATTCAGTGGCTCTATGATGCCAGCCATTGTTAAATCCATCCTTACTTGATTTACAGTTTCGGTTTTAATGTGTTTTTTAAAAAGCAAATACTCCTCCACAGCTACTACTACTATAGCAATTCGCAGATACATGGATGATTATTGTGGTAGTAAGGGTGTCAGATGGAGTTAGAGGTGCTTCATCTTTTGAAGTCACCGAAATTGAACTACAACCAGTGTAACAGTTTTTGATCCAACCTTATCAATAAGTTCAAGTAAACAGTCATACTATACTATTTAGTCTGAATCTGTGGTTCTCAACCTTGGCTGTATATCAGAATCACCTGCCATGCAGGCTTTAAAAAAGTCACCTCCAACCCACTGCATCTGAATATCATGGGATGGAATTTTGGGATTTTATAATTTTAAAAACTCCACAGGGGATCCTGATGTGCAACCAGGGTTGATAATCACTTCTCTCTGTGTGTAAATCCACTGCCCACTTTGTGCGTGTCCTAGAAGGTTTGTTTGTTTGTTTGTTTTTAAATAAAAAAGGGGTGCTTATTTGGGGGCATTTGCATGGGCTGGGGGGTGGTCTTATGCCCTCCATTAAAAGTTCTTTATGATATATCAAGTAGAAAATTTCCTTTTCAAAGACATGATTAAAGACTGATAAAGTTTATGATTAGCAAGCACTTATTTATTGTTCTATCTTAATCTTTCCTGAATAGATTCAAATGAGAAACTTTTAGGGAAATATGTTTATTTAGTACAGAAGGAAAGGCAAGAGGGAAAAATTTTTTAACTCTTAAGAGAGCACATTTTCTTGTGCTCTCACTGCACAATAAATATTGCAAATTAAAAAAGAATGTTTGACAATATGCTTGGTGTAGCAAATTGGACAAGTCAAAGAAAATGAAGCATCTACTAACTTCACTACCTATTATCATTATGTATTTCTGTATTTACTTTCTTTCCAGGCATTTTACCTATAATATCCTAAAATGAACAGATAAACAGACATATATATATATACAAAAAAACATTTGCTATACACAGTGTCATATCTCTTGCTTTTTGCTACAGGGGCATTTTTTTTTTAAGTATACAAATGCTCTTATTCTTCTAGTAAACATTGCTGTTTATTATGTGGTTATATTAGTGTTTGTTGCAGATTTGTAGAGGAACAGTCTCCAAAGATGGCTGAGAGTTTGTTTCAGATCATCTATATCAGTAGCCTTTTTGTATTTTATTTTCCCAACACTTTATGATGAAAACTTGCAGACGAATAGAAAAATTGAAATGATTGTAGTGAACACCTGTATACTTTCTACCTAGATCCAGCAAGTGTTAACATTTTACCGTATTTGCTTCATCTTTATGTGTGTGCATATATACACTCTTCTCTCTTTGAGCCTTTGACAGCAAATTGCAGACATCATATTTTACCTCAGTATTTTGGCATGCACCTCTAAGAATGAAGACATTTTTCTACTTAACCATAATACTATTATCATATTAATAATAGATTTAATAATATCTAATATAATACCCAGTCCACATTTTCCCAGTTGTCCCTAGAATGACTTAGAATTATTATTTTGAACCACTGTCTGATTAGGTTGTTATCAATCAAGCATATTAAGCAAGTCTTTAAGAAAGCTCCTACTCTTTTTTTTCCCTTGGCCTGAATATGAGGGATCTGAGCTAGCTTTTCATAGGATGCCCTACTTTCTGGATTGTATGTTTGTTTCCTTGTGGTGTCCTTTAACTTGATCCTCTATTCCCTGTTTTTTGTAAATCGGAAATTAGCTTTATTATTTTTATATTAAACAATTTTGGTAAGAACATAGGACGTGTGTCTACTCCCTAGTGCGTCACATCACGAGGCCCATGCTGTTAAGTTTAACTGTGCTCAGCTTGGGCGTTAGAGCTTGTTTTGCTAACAAGATTAAATAGCTACTATTGTAGAAACTTGTAAGCTTTCCAAAATTAAATAAAATGAAAGGTTTGAGTAGTTTCCTATTCATATCTTATTTATAATGTTTAAAATGTCTGTTTTTAGCTGGAGATGATTTTATTAAAGATGAAAGTAAATAAATTTGTATCTACAGAACCTTTAAAATTTCCCCCAAATCCAGTTTAAATTTATAGTTTCACATTTTGTATTTCCTCTCCTACCTGTCACTTAGTGGCAATGACAATGAAGTTAATGTTCTAATGGCCTGCTTTCTGTCCTTTCTTGTTGCTTTAAACACTAATTTCCTTTTGTACTATATATAAATCACTTCAGCCAATTACTGTTGAAGTTAGTCAGTTTTAGGAAATGCTTGTGTTGCTGTTGAGTTCTAATAGCAGAGTACATTTCAGATTAAACCTCAAATGAAAATGTGAAGTAAGACAGTACTAGTTAATGGTAATCTGCTAAAAATGACAGTATTTGAATTGCAAATTTTTATTAATTGACACAAGTAAAACTTGATACTTATTTAATGAAATGTTCTCATGCTTAGACTATATTACTCATGGTAGAGAAATGAGTGTTTGCTGTGATATGTTATGTGATATCCTAGTTTGTCTACTGACACTGGGGTCTTAAATCTTAAAAAAAGGCCTCCGATGAAGCAGAGGAAAGTGGATCACAGGGAAAATTGGTGGAAGCTCTCAGGCAAATGAGAATTAATCATAGGGGAAACTACCGACACCTTCTGGAGGAGATGCTGACTAGTTACAGGCTAGCTAAAGTAGAGGGAGAAGAAAACCCTGCTGGCCCAGCTGCTACAGCTACCTCTTCGCACAGTGATGCTGGAAACCCAGTGACAATGCAGGAAAGCCATACTGAATCAAACAGTGATCTTGCTGAATTAGACAGCTGTAATGAAGATGCAGGGACAAAGATGAGTGGTGAAAAAATATGACTTTGTGGTAATATTTTTGTGATCTTTAATTTGATGGTTTTTATTTAGAAAGTATAATGTATGCATTTATATAACCATTTTGTTATTTGAATCTTGGTAAACTAGTTTTATTATATTCATATAGCCTTGTTTTTTAAGAAGGCCTTTGCATACACCTTTATCAGATAGTTTAAAATTGACTATTTATAGCACTTTGAATTTAATAAAATTATATGTCATTTCATACTGTATGCTAGAAATGAAGCTACCAGTGATTAAAGTCAGTCGTTAAAGTCATGCTAGATAGGATTAGAGATTACTGATTTAGCAAGATTACATTATATTGTGGAAAAACTTGTTAATATAGAATTATACTATTTCACATTATTTTACATATTAGTACACTCATAGTTTTGTAATAAATTTGTGTTTTCTTTAGTAATTTTATTTCTTCAAAGAATGGCAGATGCTGGCCTGTACTTTTTTTTTCCAAGGATGATAATTGGTGTGTTCTCTGACCTGTTTATGTTTTACATCTCTGTAGTTTTGTTTTTTAGAAATTCTGAGATATTGGATGTGTGGTTATTTTTCCTTTCTTTGTATTCTTTATGAAACATAATTTTTGAAAAACCTATGTAATATTCTTGCAGTTTTGGTTTGTGTATTCTGTATAGCCTAACTACATACATCAAAAAGTATGTCAACCAAGTGTTTAGAATGAAGTGTTTTAAGTCCAAATAAAGCATGTTATGTGGAATAATCTATGCATGTTGTACTTATTTTTAAATTAATTATTTTAACAACCAGGATTGGTATATTAAATACCCATTAGAAGTTCATTTGCATTTATATAAAATTGAGAAAACTTTTGGCTTGGCTTTTTTCATTAGCTAAAAAGAAAGAATCTTGTGAAGTCTTGCTTAGATCTATTCTGTTTCTTACCCTCTTTTTTGGTACAAAATGTTAATCTTCGGACAGTATGGACACACATAGACATGTCAAACACTGCCATGATGAACATTTCAAAGATTGCAAGACTGTCAATTTTGCTGTGACTATTCATCACATACTAATAAAGGCGAGAATTACAGGATATTTTAACTAATGGCAGATGTGTTTTGTTTTTGTTAAAATGGAATTTTAAAGAACAAATGATTATAGTCACATAGGAAAATATTTTTTAAAGCAATTTTTTTGTGAATATAGAACATTAACTTTTCTTCATGTTTATGTTTATCATGTGTCTGAAGTTGCTTAGGGTACCCTAAGTTGAAACTTTGGAATCTTCGGATGTAGCTGATGTTTTTATCTATTTTTCCAATGCCAGAGTATTTTAAGTGGTTTGAGAAAGAGGAAGGCATTTGGTGGAGAGGGGAGAAAAAACCCAACCACTTATATCTATCTTTATTAGATAGATCATGTGTATACATATAATATACAATACACACACCTCTCTGTAAAAGTACCTTTTCAAACAAAGAAAGGAAGGTAATTTGGTCATTTAATTTTGTTTTCTTTTGAAATTCAGTCCAACCTGGAAGTGGTGTAGGTAAATAATAATAATATTCTTCCTTTTCTCTTCCTGTAGGGTGCTGGAGATCTAGAAGACCCATGGTAGCCTTATAAACCTTCTAAAATGCTTTTGATTCTGAAAATTGGGGGAAAAAACTTTTAATCACAATTTTCTTCAAGGGAAAAATATTCTTGTGGATTCCCAACGTTTTGTGATATGAGCAGAAAATCATTAGCATTTCCCATCATTTGTTCATATTTGTGTTTTCTGATAATTGCCACTTGTAGCATTGCCTGTACTACAGTATTTTTTGCCACCCTCAGGCATACTGGTTACATCTGTATTGAACTTTTGGCCCTGGGAACCAACGGAGTTATTTCACCACAAATAACAAATGTGCCTGAGGTGCATGGGAATATAGTTAGCTGTACTCCGAAGATACATTATGTTTTTGTTTTTTTGGGTTTTTTTGTTTTTTTTTAGACAAGACACACAACATATAAGCATGTAAGAGTAAAAAGACTTGTATGAGATGTTTCTTTTTCAATTCATCAAATTGAAAGCCTTCTGCAGCTCTGTGGCTTGAAATTTCATTTGAGCAATTTACTATAAGATTTATATTTATTATTAATTGTTATTTAATTATTTTCCAATTTTACCTGTATTGCCAACTGGGTTCTCCAATAGTGTCCAAATTGTAATGTTGCCTGCTTCAAGATAAAGTGTATTTGGCAATAATATTACAAACCCTTAACAGATTTTATGCATGTATCTGCTACATCCTTCAGCTCTCACTAGAAAATCTTTTGAAACCAAATAGATTAATTTATGGCTATTTATAATTTGCTTTGACATCTCACTACTGCAAAATTTTTTAAATGAAGATACTTGCCTTTATAATGTAAATTGTGATTTTTGTTTTACATGTGGGTTTCTATAGTTTTACTTTTTCAGCTTTTAAAATACAAGTTTTGTGTAATTTGATATAATTTTTTAATTGTTTACGTTATTTTAAAAGCTCAGAATATCACATTGAAATGACTATAAATACATTTAAAATTATCTATTTTAGATCTAAGGGAATATTACAGAGATATTTTCATGGGTTCAGTAACCTTTCATTTTATAACATTGGGCACGGTACAGAGTGGCTGTCGCATAAGGTACTTGAAGATTATTAGTTTAATTCTATTTTTACAATAACCTTGAATTCTTTTGAGTTTTGCATGTATCCAATTAATGCTGAACATGAAGAGTTAAATATTTATCTAAAAGGGGGTAGAAGCAATGAATGTATCCATTTGTACATGATTTACATGTTGTGGATGCTTTGTAAACATTTTCCTGTATGTTTAAACTGTGTTTCAGCAGGATGTAATTGCCCTTGTGTGTAGTTAGAATGAGTCATCATCTGGTCCTGTGTGAAATGGAATTCATGGTATTTTCTGTAACATTTTCCTGAAGCTGTTTCTGGAGAGCCACACATTTGAATACAGACAGCTTTCCTGATCATTTGATTCCTTGTGCACCTGGTTTTTGATCTAAAAGGAATTACTGCCACAGTATATTTTATTTATTCTTTAGATTTTAGCCTTGTAAGTTAAAAAGTGCTTTACATGATGATGTTACAAGCTGTTTGTCCCCTTACCGGGTTTGGGGGGTTGTGAAAAGATAGGGAATGAAGAATGCAAAATGGTTTATTGTTCAAACTGTCCACTCTGATCCAACCCTGTACTGATAGTACCTTTCCAGTATGATATTGTGATGTTTCATACAATGCAGTGAACATAACCAACTTGTTACCTAAATAAAGAATTGATAAAAACAGTGTGACATATTACTATTTGGTATGATTTTTAAAAATAAGAATCCACTTTTAAATGTTATTTTTAAACATTCAAAAGTTAGAATATTTATTGTGAAGTTTTTCATCAAAACCACATAGGGGGATTTTATACAAGGAGACATTAAACTCTATGGTACAGTACTAATTAATTAGCCCCTTCTCTACTCTAAAAACATTTTTACGCCACTTAAAAAAATCTTTTTGGGGGAGTTCAGTGGCTCTTGAAATACAAATAATGTGGAACTTATCAAAAGAAAACCTATATTCAATGTTTACTAATCTAAAATACCTAATCCAGCTGTTCTCAGATATTTTAATCTCAGGACCCACTTATATTCTTGAAAATCGAAGATCGCAAAGAACCTTTTGCTCTTGTGGGTTGTATCTGCTTCTGCATTCAGCCTGTTGCAATGTGGCGCTTTGTTTGAAGTAAATGAAGAAATCTGGGCTCACACAAATTAATTTGGAAAAGAATATTTTAATAGTGTCACATAACTGTGGATTCCTCTTTGATAAATTACCAAAACTTGAGAACTTTTGTTTCTTTAAGATTAGTTGCAGTGTGAAATCTGAAACTTGATCAGCTTTTTACTGTTACATTAAAATCCATTTGATCTATCTTGCAGTTTGAATGGATCTTCTACTTTTGCAAGATTTCATAACATATCATGCTTTGAACATTGGGAAGTACTGGTTCATGGAATTCCTCAGTTCTTTAGAATATTGATAAATTATTATGCAGTGTTTACATTTTTTGTGTCAATATAACAGAAAAAATCTTTTAAGTATTGCAAAGCTGTCAAGCTCACAGTGATGGATACAGATTTTTCAAAATTCTGATTTTCATTTGAAAGGTTAAATGTTATCATTGGCAAATATTGTCAGTTTTTTTTTTTAAGTGACAGGCTTATTGATTTTAGAGTAAATGTCTGCCGAACAACCATACTCTGTCGGTCACTCTTTGAAGTAAAAGTGGTGTTATGTGAAAAGTGGCTAGTCCAGCTCACATCTTGATAGTATGAGATAGCCCTCACACATGCTGTAGAACCAGTACTCTCCATTGCATTGTGCAGGATAGTAAAAAGGTGTGTGCTCAAGGATAGAGATGGAACAAAATTATTTTTTACTGCTTAGTCAAGGACATTGTAAACTGAAACTGACTTTTTCCTCTGTTCATTGTGATTGTGGAGATACAAAGCAACTAATAAGTTTTGTGCTGTCTGGGTTTTGCTAAAGTGCCTGCAGTTTTACCTGCCATTTCTTCTGTAAACCAGTGCAAAGTCAGTATGTTGAGAAAGAATAAGTATTGTAAAGGAAACAGTTTTGATTTCACGGTCTTCCTTGAAAGGTTCTCTGGGACTCCCAGACTTTCAGAATTGCCATCCTGACAGCTTCCTAGTGTGGTTATTTGTTCCAAAGATTACACTGTAATAGTAAATGAATCTTAAGAAATGCAGATCGGACAGAGGGAAGCGCAGGGGTGTCATGGTGGCTATGTGGTCCCTGTTATACTGAAACTTAGAAAGCAAAGTAAATAAGATGGAATCTTTAATACTGTACTTTTTTCTCCCAGAAAAGTCCTATGATAGGTTTAAACTTGGGAAACTCAAGATTAAAGTTGAATTAAACAATAGAGTTTGATTATCATATGGCATATATTCAGATCATTTTAATCTTTTCAGATACCTTCAGTTATAGATTTGTGTTATTTCTTGGAAGGGGCTCACTTCTGTATTGAATTTTTAAATCCGTATCTTAAATAAAATCATTTTTACCATGACAGAGATGTTACATCAGGTTGGCCAGATAAACAGAACTTTTTTTTTTTAATGACAATTAAGTAGATCAGAGCTTTATGCTAAAGTGTTTTTTGTTTTTGTTTTTCTGTTAGTTTTTTTCAATGTTTTGAATATTCCACAGGGTTGGGGAAAGTTACATGGCATTATTTAAAAGAAAAAGCACCCATGTATCTATCACAACTTGCCCAATTATGAGGCTTGGTAATTATCATACTTAAGATACTTTATTACCTGAGTTTTTGGTTTTTAAATGTGTTCTGATAGTCAAAAGTGACTGCGACTCTAATCTCCTTAAGTCAGCTTATTTTTTGAGATGTGTCAATTCAGTTCAGCTGTGACATCTTTTCATAGTTGCTGTCAGGCTCTTCTCCAGCCACCTAACTAGACACTTAGTCCTCCTAATAAACTAACAAAATTTAAAACTTAAGGTGAAGGTTTATATATATATATATATATGTAACATTAGCATATCTAAAAGCTTAGTTTATTTGGGCTCCTTTATTTAAATATCTCAATTTGCATTTCTGATTACATGAGGGAAACAACATATATATATATATATATATATGTTTTGGCCATTGAGTTTCCTCTGAATTGAATGCTTGTATCCTCTGCCCATTTTTCTTTCTGGTTTGTCTTTTTCTTCTTTATTTGTAGGTTTTTGTATAGTCTGGATGCCAGTCCTTTGTTGAATGTGTTACGAAACAGTATATTTTTGTGTATGGAGTCTTGTTATTTTATCAGTCTTTTAGTTTATGGTTTTTGCTGTTTTTGTGTAATAAATCACCATCTGAGGTTCATATATTCTCTGTAGAACAGTAGTTTTAAAGTCTTTATCCCACCTCCCCAACCATATATGTTTAGGTTTTTAATCTGTATTAAACTTACTATCTTAGGTAGTGCAAAGTATGGAATCTTAATTTTTTCCCATGTAGCTAGCTAATTGTGCCAACACCATGCTGGCCCTGTCAAATACCAATTTCCTAAATATGTGTCACCCATTTCTAGTTTCTAAATTCTGTTCTATAGTCTTTTGGTCTAACCTTATGCAAATATCACACCATTTTAGTTTCTGTAGCCTCGTAAGTGATGATATCTGGCATGCATGCATTGTCTTGATCTCCAATAAACTTAGTTCCTTTTAATAAAAATACAATTAATAATCCACATTATGTAATACATAACAGCCTGAATCCACTTGGAGATGTAATACTGAAAATTGTGTATCCTACCTATAAAGATTATGTGTTCCTGTTGCACATTTACATTTTAAACTAGTGTGGTGTATCACATTGTCACTCTGATCCCATAGGGCTGGACCAATAATGATGCCCAGTCATGCTCCTGTGGAGCCTGAGCCAAAGGAAAAACTCAGTAATAATGATTCTGTTCTTATTTAAAAGTTAAGTGTTTTGTTCGTGATTTCTGCATTAGTTTTGGTTCTTTTAAATGTTGCGTCAAAATACTTGAATGTGGAATTCTTTTGGCCCCAAGGCAAATGTCTTACTTGCACCCTCTAGTCCAGTTGATAAGTATTCCAGTAGCAGCTAGTTGCTATTGATTTTGCTTCCTTAGGCAGTAGGCTATCTTTTAACATGTGGAAAATGTACTACTGAGAAATAGCAAGTTCCAAAAGGATGGCATTTATGTAAATCTCCAAAATTTATTCTACGATGTTTTGCATATTTTAATGTCTTTTAAATTGAGAAGCATTTTAGTTCAGTGGCGTCTAGAGTTGCCACTGGCTAGGCAGCATCGTGGCATGGTTCTACCAACTTGGTCATAGCCATTCATAGTTCACCTCCATAATTGTGTTTGGTACACTGTTGGAACTACATATGTTAAGTTTAAGGTTTAAAATATCTTCAAAATGATCACACTGATTTAACAGAAGCAAAGTTACTGTGTAAGCAAAGCATAGCTTAATATTTTTAAAAAGATTTTAGTCTTAAAAACCCATTAAAGTAAGTATAAAACAATCCTGTTATGAAAGCATTGTTTCATAGTTTATTGGCAGCATTTTTTCTTAACTGTACATAAAAGAATGGTACATAAAATAGAGGGATCTTAAAGTTGATGGAATATATACATGATATGCAAAACATGCATGGGAATAACAACATTAATTTAGGATAGTGGTTTCTTTTGGAGACACTTGAGAGGTGTGAGATCCCACCCCATCCAAAAAAAGATAAAATGTTAACATCTGTTAAATTTGGGGAGTAGGTAAGGGTATCTTACATTCTTTTCCGTAATTTTCTGTATGTTTGTATTTTTCATAAAATTTTGAATTAATAAAATACTAAGTAATGAATTCAGTGGTCCTAAGTTGCATTCCAGGAAGAGGGTACCAGTTTATGATCCCAACAGTGTACAAAAAAAAAATTCCCATGTCTTATTTCTCACTATTGTTGCGCACTGTCAATTTGGTGGGTAAAATACAGAAATTTATGGTATATTCTTGATTCTCAGTTACTGATACTAGTGATTACTTGTCTCATATTTTGTTAATTATATATATGTCTCTTACTAAGACACATATGTTGTTTTTTTATGAATAGATCATTTTTTTCTTATGTATTGAGAGCTCTTTATATATTTAAGAAGTCAAACATTTTGTTACACATCATATTTTATTAATTATTGTTTGCTTTTTAAGTAACAGTGTTGAGGGATGGGACTAAGAACAAAGCAATACTGAATAGAAATAACAATACTGAAATGACCTAATATCGGAAAAACTACAAGCTCAATAGCATAGATTTTTTTCCTCCCAATGTTGTATCTTGCTACTCTGTTTCTGTGCTTTTTCTTACACAATAACTTTTTGTTTCTATGCCAGCTTTTCCTATAGGCAGAATAAAGGATTTCTACTCACTATGACTAGTGAGGCATTACAGAGAGCTAAGGTGCCAGGATCTGAATAGCTCTTCATGGTCAAAAACATTCCTTTACCCTCCAAATACTGTTTAAGTCAAATATATTGGAGTTTATTTTTTGTTTTACTTTTCTCAAAAATATATTGAATGAAAACTTATATACAGCAAATCACAAAGGTCTTTGGTGGTCAGTTATATGAGTTTTGAGAATTGTCCCTTTACATTAAAAAGTTTTAGAATTTTATCATTTTCTTTAACAGTTTGAACCTTCAGTTGTATACATAGACAATCTTTTCACATTCTGAGTAAGTAAATATTTACATATATTTTCTTTTAATGACTAGTACAAATGTAACTTACTTTGGGTATTACTGAAGGGTGAAAATCTGATGTAATATTTTCCATTAACCTTACAACCAGCTAATACATAAACAAGTCTTATTTATTTGGAAATTCTCTGTTACTTTTTATTCTTGTATATACTTGAATTTTTATGGCCATTCTATTTCATTGCTTTGTGTTTTATGTGTATCAGTATGTCATCTTAATTATCCATTTTATTACATTTTATTTGGGAGGGAAAGAGTTCACTTACTAGTCTACTTTAACAAAAATGGAATGTTCATTTTCCCAGATGAACTTTTGAGTAGTTTTTCCAAAACTTCCCTGCCAAATAAAAATCGTGTTAATGTTGTATGTGTAGTTTAATTTGGGGGTAATTGATATTTTCAGCAGAGATGAGTTACATTTAAGGAAAATGCTGTATCTTTCTATATTTATTCAAGTGCCTTTTAATGTCCCCAGTAAAGTTTTGTAGTTTTCTCTGTATGTTTTAAACATTTCTTAAGTTAATTCCTTGTTATTTTATGTTACTGCTGTTATGAATGAACTGCCTTTTCCCCAATACATTTTTAATTCATACGTTCTTAGTAGACAACTAAAATCACTTACTAAAAAATCATTTCAGTTTCTATCATTTCCACCAGATGGCAGTCTTGGGCACATCCATGTGTAAATTCGCTGAGCGCTCTGGTGACAAGAAGGACCTTCCAAGCCCCTAAAAGTACAAGGACAAAATGTTTTTCTTTAATAAACCTGAAAGAAAAATGAACCCAATGTTATATCATAGTATTTATGCTGCTATTAGACCTTTAATTGTATAGCCATTAGTGGAGGCAGAAAACTCATTCTGCCCTTCAAAATCATATTTTTCTCTGTCTGTGTAATTTGATTTTATTCCAGGGACTCTCCTGGTTAAAGGCAGGCTTTTATCTGTCATTATTTTTCCCTTCTAAAATCAACATTTAAGTCAAAAGTTACTGGATTTCACTGTATAAGAATGTCTTTTGTGACTGGTTTTTATGATGCCTAGATCTCTTTTGAAATGAGGTACAGTGTTTATATTAAGTGAAGTAGGCTTGTAACTGGTTCTACATGTGTACAAATCTTAACCCCCTTAAGTTAGACACTATGAAGCTCAATTTAGATGATTTAAAATACCTATGTTTAGGAATACGGAAGGTTGTGAATTTCTTTTGTCAGTCAAAAAATCAGCGCAAGTATTTTCTCATAGACACTTTTTTCCAGTGGCCAAAAAATAGTACTTTTGGATGATACATTGCCTAGGTAAGCTCTCCTCTTACAGTTTTTGTTACAGTTCAGTTTGTTAACTTACTTTTATATAATCAGGAAATAGTAAATGAATAATTGTACAGTTACTTACTGTACATTCCCTTTCTGAGAGATTGTATTTCCACTCTGAGATTGAAAGTTGCAAGAAATAATGGTAAGAATAAAGGAACACATTTGGTCATTGAGCACAAAGGTATGCCAAGGTTAATTCTTGCTTTTCCAAAGAAAATTGATACCAGTATTCTAGAAAGTAATATAGCACAATTTTTGACAGATAGTAGATAATTTAGGGAAAACCATGGAAAAGTTTCTTGTTTTGAAGTCTGGATAATTTTATGATGTAGTTATATGAAATAGCAAATTTCTTCTGGTGTTTGCATGGATTTATTCATTTTGAGTTTTGAGTAAGCTCTGAGAATGGATGTTGAAGTGGTCTTTGGAGAATGTCAGCTATGTAGTGGCTATGCCTAGAATTTGTAGTGCACTAAAACCTATTTTTAAGACAAAATTGGAAATTTGTTATATGTTCATGCCACACATTTCCAGAGATGGATAACCTAATATATAAATAAAACTATTGAGTTAAATGCATCTGGAAGGTTGGCTGTTTAAAGTTATCTTTGAGAAGGAAGGAATTCCTTTCTAATAATCCATGTTCATATTGTACTTATATATTATAATACAGATATATATACACACACACATATATATATATATAGAGAGAGAGAGAGAAAGATAAATAAAAGTCAGTAAAACTGGAATAAAAAAGCACAAATGTTTCTCCCTTTGAGAAATAAAGAGTGGCCAGTAAAGAACTCTGAATGATTTGTTGTTTTACATCTTCAGAAGTTTTGACACAGTAGTTCTAAAGAATTGTCATTTCAAAGATAGGATAAATTAAAGATCCACTAGCTGGATGGATTTTTAAATATATATTTATGGAATTCAAAAGTTTGAAAAAACCTGAATACCAGATGGTCCTATAGTAATCCCTGTTCCGACTCCCTGGGGACCAGAATCTATGTCTGTATTTGGGCCGCCCTGCTGGTCCTAGTTGGTTCTCTGTGTTTCTACTTCATTTGTCTTGTTAACTCTTGGGGCCAAAAATTTTACCACAGCTATTATAATGACTCCCAACCTCTTGTCTGTCCCCAGTTATTTCACTCATATATTGTGACTTCAGTTGTCTTAACCATCCAAGACGCTTTTCTCCCAATTCTCTGGTTTCTATATTTTTCTTAATGGATACAATCTAGAGCTGAACATTTGGAGGTAGCAAAACTGTATGTCCTTTGTTCTAATTGATACTTTTGATCTAGTTAACACCTTGATATTGGACTAGCTTTTCCGACACCCACATGAAAACTGTTTTAAGTCCTTTGAGATTAATTATTGCTGCTGCTACTAAATGTTATTTCCCCATCCTGCACTTGCGCAGTTGGTGTTTTTTTTAACCTACTTTACAAGACCTTCGTTTATTCTTACCAAGTTTTTTTATGTTACAGTCATTAACCTTGAGGTGTTTTTAGATTCGTCTAAGATAAGTTTGCTATTTTTTCTTTCCGATTCACTCCAAAGTTTGATATGTAAAACTCATATACTGAACGAAAAGTCTGAGGATAATGGCCCTGTTGTATACCTCAGAAACTTTTCTTCAACAAACTGACCCATGTCTTAACACCTCTTAGGTCAGTAGTTGAGTGATCTGCTGATCAGTCCTTATCTCTCCAAGATTATTTATAAGGATATCATGCGATCTTACATACCTGCTGAAGTTCTGCATTGCTCAAATGTTAGTTGAATAACTGCCCCCAAAAGTTCATGAAGTTGAACATGCTGACAGGTTTGACTATGACATTGAACATCATTCATAATGAAAGATGTTCTTTTTGCTAAAGACTTTCAAAACATAATCATCATAATAAGTATCTATGTTAGAGCCTGTCCTGGGATCAGTATCAAGTTGTCGCCATCTTTTACTTCTTCCAAAATCTGGAATGATATTTACCCTTTCTGATGTGTTTGGTACCCCACTCTATACTTTTGTATAACTTACAGTAGGGTACTCAGGAATATTCTTAGATTTTTCAGTATCATTTTCTTGTTTTCCATCAGCATAAAATAGGAAATAAAGTTCTTAATTGGTCCTCTCACTCAGTTACACTCAGCATTATTTGGAGTTCTCACTTTGACCCCTTAGCTACAATGAAATTCTTAGGGTTTATTTTTGCTTACAATATTCCTTGCATCATTTGCGCATTTTTGAAATTCTAAACTTGTTACATTTCTTCTGTGCAGACAAGTGGTTTCTACCTGGTTTTGTTTTATTCAGGCACATCTCCTTTTTTATCCTACATGTATGTAAATAAAAAGTATTTTTTTAAATAATCCTGATACACTTAAAAAAATATATCAAAGCCACAATTTGGCTGACAGCCTGAGGCCAAGTGCAGCATGTAAGACGACTGAGCAGAACAGTGCCATGTCCAAAGGGTGCTATTCACATCACAGGCAGTGGGGACTTGTCTATCACAACTTTCCAGCAAGTGGCAGGAAAGTGTTCTTACTAATAAAATTAGTATAGTTATATTGTAACAATCTGACAGGTGGAAGTAAAGTGACTCAAGAAAGGAATTTTTTTTCGGGAGTTTTAAAAGTTTACCAAAGGTGCCAAATGGGCTAGTGGCAGCCCTGGAGTCTTGCATTTGCTCAGAAAGGAGGTAATATAGCTCCTTTTTTTTTACCTTTTTTCCCTATCTGTACTATATCTTTAAAAAAAAATTAGGAAAAGGTGGTACAGGAGGAGTGTGGCAGAGGAAATGAGCCATATGGAGGCAGTCATAAAGGACCGGCTTTGTTTTTCTAGCATTGAGTTCAGACTTCTTGGAAGGGCCTCTCTGTGACACACTCTGGGTAATCTTTTTCTCGATTCCTCAATTACCAAGGCTTCAAAAATAGCAAGCAGGAAATAAATAGTAGAAAGGAAGAGAACGCCTGAGATGTAGACAGCTTTGTAAATTTCTGCAGATGTATGCATTGTATATAGTATATATATAGTTAGTATATTTGTGCACATTTCTGTATATTTCAATAAAAAATATTTTTGAAAAGACCTTGGCTGATGCAGTAAATTGCATATATGTTTACATTCATATGAGGATTTTTTTTTTCTGTAATAGAACACAAGAAAAAAGTTTAAAAATGTAGGTATGCTTTGAACAGAATAGAGAGCCCAGATATGAGACCACACATATGTGGTCAATTAATAAATGGTAAAGGAGCCATGAATATGCAATGGGGAAAAGACAGCCTTTTCAACAACTGGTGTTGGGAAAACTGGACAGCTACACGTAAGGGAATGAAACTAGATTACTATATAACTCTACACAATAGTAAAATGGATCAAATACCTGAATGTAAGACATGAAACCATAAAACTCTTAGAAGAAGATAGAGGCAAAAATCCTTGAACATAGCATGAACGATTTTTTTCCTGGACACTTCTCCTTTGACAAGGGAAACAAAATCAAAAGTGAACAACTTGGCCTACGTCAAAGGATGCCACCAGCAGAGCAAAAAGTGACCTACAGTATGGGAGAATATATTCATAAGTGATTTATCCAGTAATAGTTAACATTACTAAAAAACCCAAATAACCTGATCAAAAAATGGGTGGAGGATCTAAACAGACATTTCTTCAAAGAAGAAAAACAGATGGCCAACAGGCACATTGAAAGATGTTCCACATTGCTAATTATCATGGAAATGCAAATCAAAACCACAATGAGGTATCACCTCACACCAGTTAGAATGGCCAGTATCCAAAGGAAAGAAATAGTAAGTGCTGGCAAGGATGTGGAGAAATGGGAATCCTTCTACACTGTTGGTAAGAATGTAAATTGGCAGCCACTGTGGAAAGCAGTATGGAGTGCCTCAAAAAACTAAAAATAGACATACCATTCAATCCAGTAATTCTACTTTTAGGAATTTACCTAAAGAAAAGAAAACTGCTGGTTTGGAAAGATGTGTGGATTTTTATCCCACTTTATAATAGCTGAGATATGGAAGCAACCAAAGTGTCCATCAATAGATGAATGGGTAAAGAAGATGTGATACATATACACAATGGATTATTATTCAGCCATTTAAAAAAAATCCTGCTATTTTCAACATGGATGGATCTAGAAGGTATTATGCTAAGTGAAATAAGCCAAGCTGAGAAAGACAAATACCGTATGATTTCACATATTTGTGGAATATAAACCCAAAATGAAGTGAACAAGGTATCAGTAGACTCGTATAGACACTGAGAATTGACTTGTTACCATGGGAAGGGGTTGGGTAAGGTGGGAGGGTAGCATGAGGGGGATAAAGGGGCACAAAATTCTCAATCATAAGTTGGTTATGAGGGTAGTAGTACAGCATGGAGAATGTAGGTAATGATGCAAAAACATTTTTCTATGTTGACAGTAACTGCATTATTGGGGGTGAGGACTTAGTAATATTGGTAACTGGTGAACCACTGCATTGTATATTTGAACCAATAAGATTGTATATCAATGAGACTTCAGTTTTAAAACCCATACTCGGAGGAAATCATAAAAGTGATAAATGTGTTGGTGTTGGGGGGGGATCATGGGGAAGACAGTGTAGCACAGAAGGCAAATAGTGACTGTGGCATCTTCCTATACTGATGGGCAGTGACTGCAACGGGGTATGGGGGGGACACGATAATATGGGTGAATGTAGTAACCACATTGTTTTTTCATGAGACCTTCATAAGAGTGTATATCAATAAAACCTTAATAAAACATTTTCAAAAGGAAAGTGATAAATCTGGAAAGGCATTCAGCTGTAATAGAAAAATTTGAAACTCAACAGTCTTAGGATAAAGTTACGAATACAGAAAGCTTTTCAAATGCAAAGACTCATGAGACTCCAAAGAAGACATACTGGGATACCCTATGTGTATAAAGAAAGTGGGAAAGCCTTCAGTAGTGACTTGAATCTCAGTATGAGAAAATTCATACTGGGAAGGAAATCCTGAATGGAATCAATGTGGAAGTGTCTTTAACTAGAAGCTATACCTCACTAAAGATCAAAACATTCATAGTGGAAACTTTTATTGTAATGAATGTGGCAAATCTTCAGCCAAAAGGAAAAACCTCATTATTCATCAAATGATCCATAAAAGAAATCTTGATGAATGTACTAAATATCAGAAAGCTTTATTCAGAAGTCGAGCTTCATTAGACACTAGACAAGTCATGCTGGGGATAAACCTTATGCAAGTAAGGAAGATGGGAAAGCGTTCAATGGCAAATGAAAATTCCTATTTGAGAGATGCCTTATAAATACAGTGAATACAAAAATCTTCAGGGAGGAACTATACCTCATTAAATATTGCAACATTCATATAGGAGAGAGAACCCAATGAATGTACTCAGGGTGGAAAAGCCTCAAATCACACTTCTTATTGTAAATGCATATAGGTAATAAACAATGTAAATTGTGTAGAAAAGCCTACTCTAAATTTCAAACAATGCTCCATATATGAGAACTGTTTCTGAATGGAATGTCCATTAACAGGTGAATGGATAAACATATTGTGGTATATCCATACAATGTAGTGCTACTCAGCAATAAAAAATAAAAACTATTCATATGTGCAACAACGTAAATTAATCTCAAAATAGATATGCTGAGTAGAATAAGCCAGACCAAAAATAGAAAAGTATATTCTTCATGAGCCCATTTATATGTAATTCCAGAAAAATACAGATCTGTGTGATAGGAAGCAGATCAGTGAATGCCAGGGTGAGGTGGGTATGGTGGTAGATGAAAAAGCTTCAAAAGGAAACTGGAAAATGATGAGTATGTTCACTTTCTTGTGGTGATTGACTCTTGGATGTGAACATATTTCAAAGCTTATTAAGTTACCTACTGTAAACATACATTTTAATGTATGTCAGTTATACCTCATTAAAGGTGTTAAGATTTTTTTTTAAAAGTTGGTATGCTTTGGATAGTATAGTATGAACTAAAATATAGATGGTGAGTTTACAAAAAACTGACTTTGGAGGGGAGCCTTTAAAGAGATAAACATTTTAATGAAGGTAAGCTAAACTGTAAAACAATGAATCAAACATTTAATGATTCAAACAACAGAAGCTTCTTTCTTTCTCATTTATAGACCAGGATGGGTGTTCCAGGTAAGTGTGCTGCTTTCTTTCATGTAGTGATTCCAATATGACAGTTTTCTATCTTGTGGCTACATCATCACCCAGGACCTTATTGTCATGTGTATCCAACCAACAAAAGGGTAAAGCAAGCAAGGAACAGGTATCCCTACTTCTTGAAAGTCTCACTGAATTTAAAGGAGATTGAATTTATATAAGCATAAGCATATTCTCTGATCACAGTGGAACTAACCTAGAAATCGATAACAAATATAAGAGCAACACACTTCTGAATAACCATGTGCCAAAGAATAGAGAAACTAGAAAATGTCTTGAAGTGAATGAAAGTGTAAGTCACAGCCAAAATTTATGGGCTGCAGCTAAAGCAGTACTTAGAGGAAAATTTATAGCTTTAAACACTGATATTAGAAATAATGTAAGGTCTCAAATTAACAAAGTAACTACAAGTGCAAGAAAGGAAGGAATAAGGATAAGAATAGAAATCAATGAGAAAACAAAATGGAGAAGTCAAATCAAAAGCTGACTCTTTAAAATATCAATAAAATTGATACACTTCTAACCAGACTGATCAGGAAAGATCACTATCAGGTGAAAAGAGAGAATATATTATCATGGATCATACAGACATTTGTTAAAAACAGATTATGAAAAATTTTATGCCAATGAAACTGGCAACTTGAAACACCTGAGAAGAATCAATGTAATTCAGTACCAGGAGTAAAAAAGGAAACCCGTATCATTACATTCATAAAAAGCATTTGACAAAATGCAGAACCCGTTCAAGATAGAAATTCTCAGTGAACTACAAGTAAAAGGGAACTTGCCCAACCTGATAAAGGGAAACTCTAGCACCTAAACCTAACATCATACTTAGTATGATTAGTAGAGACTAAATACCTCTAATACATGAAACAACAAGAATGTCTGCCCTCTCTGCTTATTCACTATTGACTGGAGTCCTAGCCGATGCAACAAGACAAAAAAGAAATTTAAAATATACACATTGGAAGGGAATTTACAAAACTGTCTTTATCTGCAGATGACATTGTGTAAGTAGGAAATGATTAAAGAATCTATAAAGATACTACAGCTAATAAGCTTTGCAAGGTCATAGGATATAGGGTTCATGTATAAAAATATCTGTATCTCTATATACCAGGAACAAACTATTAAAAAATGAAAAAAAATTTACAATAGCATAAAAAACCATGAGACATTTGGAGGTAAGTTTCATGAGTATGTGCAAGACCTGAACACAGAAAACTCCAAACCATTTTGAGAGAAATTAAGACCTAAATAAATGGAGAGAGATATACCATGTTCTTGGATGAAAGTCAATATGGTCAAGATGTCAGTTACCCACAAATTGATTATAGACTAAATGAAACAGTAGTAAAAGTGCTTAGCAGTCTTTTTTTTTTTTTTGGTAGAATTTGACGAGCTGATTCTAAAATGTATATATAAATGTAAATGGACCTAGAATAGTCAAAACTGATAAAGGAGGATTAAGTTGGAGGATTCATATTACCTGATTTACTATAAATAAAAATTACTATAAAGCTTTAGTAATTAAGTTACTGTGCTTCTGGTGTCAGGCTATATAAACAGATATAAAGATAGATATAGATAGATATCAGTGGAACACAATAGTCTAGAAATAGATTATGAACTCTGTAATACCTATAGTCACTTACTTTTTTACAAAACTAACAACAGTAATTCAGTGGGGGAAAGGAAAGTCTTGTAACAAATGGTTCTTGAACAAATGCATAGCTATATGCCAAAATAGGGGGGGAAATCAACCTTATCCTCCTTATTGCATGCCATGCAATAATTAACCTGAAATGAATCACAGACTTAACTGTAAGAGCTAAATCTAAAATTTCTAGATGAAAATATTGGAGGAAATCTTTGTAACCTTGGATTGGGCAAAGTTCAATTAAAAAGTTCTACTCTTCAAGAGATGTTGTTTAAAAGATGAAAAGACTAGCCTTTAGGCAAAACCTATCTGATGGAGGAGTTGTGTTTGTAATAGACGAATTTTTAAAAATGGGTAGAATACTGAAAAATCGAGCATTTCACCAAGAAAGATACACAAATAAGTACCAATTCTCAAAGTTATCAGTCATTAAGGAAATGCAAATTGAAATACAACTCACTATGACTACCTGTAGTTAACAAAGACATCACTGCTGATTGTCAGTGATAATGTGGAGCAAAAGGAATGCTTGCACTTAGCTCAGGGGAAGGTAAAATGGTCCAACCACTTTAGAAAACGGTTTGACAGTTTCTTCTAAACTTAAATATTATACTAGCCTCTGACCAGCAATTCCACTTCTCAGTGTTTACCCATGAGCAATGAAAACTGTGTCCACAAAAAAATCTGTACAAGCATTTATAAGAGCTTTGTTTATAAAAGTCCAAAATTGGAAACAACCCCTTCCACACAGACACCCAACTGAGCAGCTGGTGAAAGGATAAGCCACATCTATACAATAATACTATTCAGCAATAAAAAGGAGCAAACTACCAGTCTGTGCAACAACTTGGATGAATTTCAAAAAGCATTATGCTAAATTAAAGAAGACAGACACAAAATACTACATACTGTATGATTCCATTTATCTGACATTTGAGCAAAGGCAAAATTATGGTGACAGATCAGCTGTTGCCAGGGACTGGGTCTGAGGGAAGGGAATTGACTACAGAGGAACATGAGGGAAGTTTAGGGAGAAATACAACAGTTCTATATCATGATTCTGGTAGTAGTTATATCACTATGCATTTGCAAAGTCATCAAATTATATACCAAAAGTGATTATGTATTCTATACCTCATTAATATGATTAAAGGGAAAAATATGTCAATATAAGTTTAGGCTTCTGAGTATTCACTATAAAATTATGTTTTATATTTAATAATTTTCATTTTAACATTTCAAAAGATATGCACTTAGATGAAATTCACAAGAGAAGAATACTCCAAATTCTATGCCCCAAGTTCTTTTTCACATGAGCCCCTCTATGCGACCTGCTTAGGGTAAGTAGCACCAAGGATTTACTATTTTTGTCCTTACTAGTAGTTGGGTGTATATATGAGTGTATTTATTATCTGATTACTTAGTGGTTTTCTTGAGCAGGTACTGGGATAATGGTGTGGTTGAAATGAGGAATCTTTGCTAAGTAATCCATTTATATTGGCTGAATTATATGATATTGATGGATATAAATTGGTGAAGGCTATTATGTAATCCCAACTGCTACCCTCCCACAACTATTAGGAAGACTTTTAATAGACCGTAACTTTAAAATGTTATAAAAGTAATGAAAATTTTATTGAAACCCAGCTATAGAAGTTGCCCATAATTGAGATTCTCTGTACAAGAGCCATGGTTTTGTAAACTTTTAGAACAGTCCCTTTTGCATGGCATCCTCACTAATGCAGCATTGCTGAAACCAAAAACACTTTGATCTACTACTTAGCAAGGAATGGAGTGACTCTATTTCAATTACGACTTTTATTTTGGTATCTCCTCAAGCTTAGGAAAGTGGAACTCTTCTGTTTAAGCAAAAACCATTGCCTTTCTGGTACAAAGGTATATAGGCATAGGGTGGCATCCTTTGAGGCTTTTCAACTGATAACTCTTTTTTGTAATGATTCCTTATCATATTCAGTTACTATTCTATATTTGTAGATCCAAATATACAATCTTTGTCAAGGGTCAGAGAGTAAATATTTTAGACTTTGAGGGCTATCTGGTCTCTGTCTCTCTTCTCTTGTGGCAAACAGCCACAGATAACATAAACAAATGAAAGTTACTGTGTTTCAATAACATTTACAAAAACATGTATTGGGCTGGCTTTGACCTGGGATAAAATATGCTGACCATGGCTGTCGATTATAAACACCCCTCAAAACAGATCTGCTACTTTTTGTGGCGAAGTGGATAACCATAGAGCATAGGTACTTCTTTGAAGAGACTTAATATTATACGATAATGACAGGGTTCAGGGTGTGCTACCTGGCATGTAGAGTATTTCAAGCTAAAAGAATTTGAGAAATGGCATGTGCAGGAAGGACTCTGACCTTCCCCTGAAGCAGGTCACAAAACCCTCCTGTGAAAGGGGCATCCTCATCCCTGAGGACAGAGGGACACATGGAGGGGCCTAAAAGAATTTTAACACACAACTTACATTAAATACATTTGTATGCTTTTCTGTTGTTAATCTTTTGTTATGGGGGTCTCAGTCAAGAGCTTAAAAGAGTTGGGGAAAGGATATTTTTCATCCCTGACAATAGAAAAGTGTTCATCAGGAAGCTTCCATATCAGAAAATCAGAGACTATGTATGATATTAACTGGTGTACAAAATTTTCTAATTTCTAGAAAATATGAAGTATTTGCCCAAGATAGCTTACAAAATATTTCATGTATTTGATTATGACTTTGCTTGATAGATTGTACTTTGTTACAAATGCAAAATTCAGAGAGTGGGTTTTACTTCTTGTTTACCTTGTTTACCCTTCTATAAGATTATGCCTTTGTATATTTAATAAGTATGACAAAGATGACCACTGATCTTGTTAAAATATTCCACAAGCCAGATTCACTTGTGTTGAAGATTTAGTTCCACAATTTCATTCTTGGTTGTAAAGAGTAGTTAAGGACACGACTAATATCTATGAGTAGAGCTTACGCAGTCTGTGGTAGTCCCTATGTTTAGATCATTTTCCCCAATTTAAAGCAGAGTTACTAATTAAGGACTTCCCAAATGATCAATTATGATTCAAGTAAAGGTACTATCATTAAATAGAATTTAGAAGAACAAAGGGTCCTTTTCTTCACAGTCTTATCATTCATATTAAACACATTTTTTTAAAGCAGAATTAGAGGCCATAGAAACAAAAGGATATGATGGTAGATATTATTCTCTGTTCCTTTTAGTGTTTTCCTAGTCAGTGTTTACTATCAAAGAGAACTATTGTTTATTCCTTATTTAGTGACGGAAGTTTCTAGCTGCCTCTTGGGATAACTGAGGATACAGAAATTACCTCCAAGAACATCATTCTTATTTTGTGAAGAATAATTTGGGAAGTTCCCTTTAATTCTATAAATGTAGTGAGTAGACCCTACTGTCCTAATGTTGGGGGTTGACTTTTTCTCCTCAGTTCTTGTCCCCGCCACGACAAAGAATTGAAGGGCAGAGATACAGTAGTGAAGTGGAGCAAAAGTTTTATTTGAATGCACTCTATAAGAAAGGAAAGGGCCTGAGTCAAGGTAGACAAAGGCAGGTTTGCTTGAATAAAGCAGAGAGGAAGGGGAAGCCCATTGACGGAACTTGGAAGCTCAAATTGAGCTCTCGGTAGCCCCTCCCTACTTATCTGAAGTAGGACAGATGAGAGTGAAGACTTGTGCTTAAAGTCTGGAAAGCAGAATGAAATAGCAAAGTGACAGACACCACTGGAAGAGCACAGAGACAAAACGTAGTAAATTGAGCTTAAGAAATCTTTAAAAATACACACTCCAAAAAAGGGGAGTTTGGGCAATCTCAGACAGGAGGCACACTTAAGAGCTCAGGATTTTGTCTTTTAAGGCTTTCAAGAATGGCATAAAGGTAAAGGGTTGGGGAGGCCATAGGCTGGTATGCACTCTCATGATGTCTATCTCCAGGGAGAGACAATATGTCATTATCTATAGTCAGTCCTCTGCATAATTCTGTAGGTTAAACTTCTTGTTCTTCTCCAAGATAGGGGCTACTCCCAGGCACTGGGAACATATCAGTTCAGACTGCTTGCCTTGCCTTAAGATAGGTTGTTGGCTAATTACTAAAGAATATGCCAGGAATCCAGCTTTCTAATTTTCTTTTAAAATGAAATCTTAGCCTTAAGGTAAGTCCCTCCTGTTAAGCTATTCATATTTTGGCATTTTTTAGGAAAATTAATCGTGATGCCTGTCCCATGTCTCTGCCCTATCTCACTTGAATTAGCTGGAGCAAGTCTCAAATCAGCCCAGATTCAGAGCATGTGGAATAAATTCACATTGCAAAGGGCATTAACTCTGTCCTTTCTGGCTCTCTGGCTTTACTTGATTAACTCCCTGAGTTCTTGGTGGGCCCCACCCTCTTTTCATCCTGCTCATATCTTTCTCCTCAACAGTAATACATACTAGTAATTATTATTATTACAATTATAATGGTAACAATAACAACTTGTGTAAGAGACATAGGCCTCACTATGCAAAACTCTGCTGCAGAGAAAGCTGATCAGTCTTTACAACAGGAGCCTGTTACTACTGGCTAAGTAGTTTGTGTATGCTATTTAATTCAGTTTTTAATATGTTTACTTAATTAAATTATATTTAAATTTAATTAAAAAATTTAAATTTATGTAACCCTCTTAACAACCCTATGAAGTAAGTATAACAGATGAAAAAGCTGAGATTCATCCAAAGAGGTTGAATAATTTACCCATATCCACAAAGCTTAGAAGTTGCTGTTCTGGAATCCAAACCCACATCTATTTAGCCTAAGTTTCCCATCTCACCATGCCGAGAGAAGATGAATTACCATGAAATTATAACTCCAGCAGCAGGAAAAGCAGAGAGCACTGGGCTGTGCCACCAAAGCTTGAGGCAGTGAGCAAGTCATGCTATTGCTGGGCCGCACCTCTCCCAGTGCACTAGGTGAAACCTCAGCCTGGATAGTGGGGCAATTCTTGCTTCTGGTCAGAGAAGAATTCTCCATCAGGTCTAACACGTGGCAGCAAAAAAGGAATTCTTTAAGGCAAGAGTGGAAGTGTATGTCAGCAGCCATGCAGGCAGTATAGAGCAAGCAAGAACCGAGGGAGGAAAGGGAAGTACACTGAACTGATTGGGGTAAGGCAAATCCCATGCTTGCTCCTAAAGCCAGGGTCATCTGGTGCCCAGTGTCCTCTTGATCTGCATGGCATGGGAATCATATTCCTGCCATACCCAGGATTTGAGGGGGCTGTGGAGCACTGGATAGAGTGAGTTTTTCTTCTGAGAACTTTCACTTCTCTACTGATGTGAAATAAAATAGGGGGAGAGAAAAGGATTGTGTGAAGAATAGAAAGCTGAAATAGCAGAGTGATAAAGACATTTACCACCAGAGGTGGAGGTCCAAGAGTTCTCGTCTTTATCATGGAAAACAGTTGAGAGACAAGTGCAATTAGCTTATGCAACAAGGAAGTTTATTTGATAGAAGACAGCACACACTTAGACGGGAGTGCGGGTAACCTCACAGGTGCACTTAAGGGTTTAGGATTTGGGGTTTTTTAGGGCCTTTTGGGTAGGGGCTGGTATAAAGCATGATGTATACAGATGATTCATAATTCTTTTTTAAGTTTTATCTTAAGAATGGGGTTATTTAGGTGATCGTGTTGATCCGGAATCTTAGCATTCTGTACCCAGGTAGGTTCATTTAACTTCTGAGGCCTCTCTCTTGTCCTGGTTACAAAGTTACTTAGTTGATTAAGGAGCTGGAAGAAAAGGAAGAAAAACATACAGATTAAGTTAAAGAATAAGCTAGGCCTTTTTCAGAGGCTAAGATTGTACAAGGGCATGCCTCTTGTCCCATTTCCCTGCTCTGTCTCAGTACAGTCTTTCTGCATAGTAGTTCCTTCACCTGTAAATAGAAGGGATTAGATAATCAGTGGTTCCCCAAAACCAGAACTTGAATCAGTTTGCACTTGTCTATCACAAAATTAGAAAAACAAGGACAGTGTAGGTTTTTTTCCATAAAGTTATCATTTATTCTACTTAAAGAATTATCCTTTGATCTAAGATTATGTCATTCCTACATGTTTTTGTGTTACAGTGTCCTGCATACAATAAGAAAATGTTGGTAAGGGGACTGAAATTGAGCAAAAGAAAATGTTGGTAGGGGGAGTAAACACATTATTGTTGTTAGCATGCATTCAGACTTAAGTGGCCATCAACTTGTCATAGAGTGATAAATATGTAGGATGTCATACAAGAGCCCATGGTAAACCACAAGTCAAAAAACTATAATGAATACACAAAACACAAAGAGAAGGGAGTCCCAACACCGCACTAAAGAAAGCCATAGGACACTGGGAGAGCAAGAGGGGAAGAAAGGGTCAGAGAACAGAGGAGCAACTTGGAAGCCCTGAACAAAATGGCAGTAAGAAGATCCCTAGCAATAATTACTTTAAGTGTAAATGACTAAATGCTCCAATCAAAAGACATAGAGTGAAAAAAGAAAAAAGAGAAAATGTTGGGATCATATTTTGGTTTCCAAAAAAAAATTTTTTTAAACTCTTCCTTGCCTATCAAATTCCAAAGTTAGGGAATCATTGTTCTAATTACATCCAAACTAGCAGATGGAATATATATTCTTCAGGCCACAGATAATTTAATTAAAAATTTTTTCAGTTTACAAAACTCTGGTCAGTAGATAAAGTCTGTTGTAAAGAAAATAAAACTTCAGGAAGAGCAAAGACAGTATTAGGCCCTCCAAAGAGATTAGGGCTATATTGTACAGATCCTCTCAATCAAACATGGATTTAAATTGACTGCTCACACAAAATGTTGGGAGTTCCACACATTAATACAGGCTTCTAGCTTCTCTGGAAAATATGTATCTGTCAATCTTGGACCTTCATTGTTGATGAAGTTGAGAGGCCACTGCCCCTTTCAGCAGGGCATGAGCCTACTTAGCCACCTTCCCACCACTCTCTGTTGTATCTCACTCTGCCTGCTTCCCTCATATATGGATACATCTCAGTCCTGCAGGCTTTCTGCACTTGCAGCCTTCTACAAGTGTGGTCCAGTGTGGTAAGGGGTTAGAAATGCAAAATCTCAGGCTCCACCCAAAGTTTACTGAATCAGAATCTGTATTTTAACAAGATCTCCAGGAGATTCATATGCAGGTTCAAGTTTGAGAGGTCTTGCCAGAGTTGATCTTCAAGGTCTTTTAGCCAACAAGATTCTGAATATTGAGCAAAGGTGAAAACCTCAATTATTCTCTATGGAAATAGATACAACTTTCAGTTGTTCAGGGTGGAAAGACCGAATGAAATCATACAGTAAAAGAACTACTGTTATGATGATGAATATACAAATCAGTAACGGAAGTTCTGGGAAGGCAAGACTAGTGTCCATTGGAGTGATTGATACTGGTCGTGGGGGAAGGCGGATGGAGCAGGGCCTTAAGAGAGGTGGGAACAACTGTCCAGAACACAGTGTTCATAATATGCAGTGAGGGAACAGTGACCATCGCCGGCTGACTGGAGCAGAGGGCCTCATTTGGAGATACCAAGATAGAAATAAGATTACCAGTGCAGATGGGTGTAGACTGTAGCTTAGACTTCTAGGCTAGATATTTGGACTTTGTTTTCTTTATATTGAGAGGATATTGACAGCTTTAGAGTCATGATATGAGTGTTTTAAGATTAATGATCAGACAGATTGTGCAATATAAATGGACTTTATTTCAAAGAGATATATTCACAATGGTTTTTTTGTACATGCCTGGATGTGGGTAAAGCATTTCTTTTAAGCATGGCATGTTGTGTGTCTTTGCTATCTCTACTGGTTCTTGTGCTCTGATTTAGGTTCTCAGAGACCCTGATGCAGTGCCCACTGCATGGGGAATAGTTGCTGGCTTTTGAGTCAGGCCTTGCTAAGAGTGTGTCCATTGAAGGTCAGGGAGTCATAGAGCCTTTCCCAGGAATACTCTGTCTGGCCGGGAATTGAGGAATTCACTCAACATCCAAGAACCACATCTTCCCAGCTGTAGATTACAGAGGATGCTGTGTCCCCATGAAGTTCTCAGGTGGCTGTAGTAGTTTAAAAGTAGCAGGTGATTGATGATCTTTGAATCTGAAGCAAGACTATTCGCGACAGTACAGTGTCTATCTATGTTAATAATTACAAGTTTTCTAGAACAGCTCAGTGTGTCTGAATTCGGAATATTTGTCAGAGGGTAGGCAACTTGGCATTTAGTTGTTGGGTGATCTTTTTCAATAGAACTTTGTTAAAGACTAGACATGATGTGTCATTGTTTCTTTTGTGATTTTGGACTTTTTTTGAGGCAGTCTTTAAGCAGTAAAGAATTTAGACATCCTGAGGTTAAAACCCTTTATAAATCAGCCCATTACACTGTGGCTCAATTATATTGTTGGCCAGTGATGTCACATAAAGACTCAATTATGCTTTTTCATTTGTACCTGTATTTGTTTTGCAATGCCTGGAGGATTGGCCACCAGGAAGGCACAGTGGTGAAATGTTACTATTAATAGTAGTGCCTCTGGGTTGACAGTGGCCACAGAAACCCCCTGGCTGTGGTTGTCACAAAATTGTATCTGAAATACACAGAACACCTGCCTCTCATCAGGCTGAAGAGTACCAGCTCAAGACTCTACCTGGTGCTGTAACTGCCTGTTGGAAGTATAAATTTCAAAATTATTATGACTGAACAATAAAACATTAAATAACCTGATTAAAAAATGGCAAAGGAATGAATACATATTACTCCAAAGATGATACACAAATGGCCAAGAAGTATATGAAAGATGTTCAACATCCCTGATCATCAAAAAGACATGCAAATCAAAACCACAGTGAGGTATCACCTCATACCCATTAGGATGGCTACTATCAAAAAGCCCCAGAAAGTAACAAGTGTTAGTGATGATACAGAGAAATTGGAACCCTGTGCACTGTTTATGGGATTGTAAAATGGTGAAACCACAATGGGAAACAGTATGGAGTTCCTCAAGAAATAAAAAAAATAGAATTGCCATGTGATCCAGCAACCCCATTTCTGGGTATGTATCCACAAGAATTAAAAGCAGGGTCTGGAAGACATATTTGCACAACTGTGTTCATAGCATCATTATTCAGAATAGTCAAAAGATGGAAGCAACTTAAATGTCTGACAGATTAATGGATAAACAAAATGTATATATGAACAATGGAATATTATGCAGTCTTAAAAAGGAATCCTATCAGGTGCTACAATGTGGACAAAACTTGAGGACATTATGCTAAGTGAAATAAGCCAGTCACAAAAAGACAAATACTGTGTGATTCTTCTTATATGAGATATCTGGAGTGGCCAAATTCATGTAACTGAAGGTAGAATGGTGATCACCAAGGGCTGAAGGGAGAGAAAAAAGTTGTTTAATGTGTATAAAGTTTGAGATTTATAAGATGAAGAAGTTCTGGAGATTAGTTTTACAACAATGTGAATATACTTAATACTGAACTGTATACTTAAAAATGGTTAAGATGGTATATCTTACATGTTTTTTAGCCACAATTTAAAAAGTTTGTTAAGGTAAATATTAGATTAATTGCATTAGTAGCCCAATTAATGGCTTTCCTGTATCCATTTCCTTTGCCCCATAACTTCTTCATCCCTTCACACCTGGACTTGACTTGGTACATAAAGTAGAGTCAAAAAGATGCTTGTTATGTGACTTGAGGCAAGGCCATAAAAAGGATACAGTTTCTGCCTTTCTTTCTTCAACTGACATTCACATTTGGGACCATGCCAAAAATGCCACGAGGAAACTCAAAGTAGCCAGTGTAGAGGGCCTACATGGAGAGGCCCCTGTGGAGAAAACTGACAGCCTCTAGCTTATTACCAGCATCAACTTCACCAAAAAGATTTATGAATGGCAAATCAGCATTGAAAAGATACTCACCATCACTGGTCATTGGGGATATACAAATTAAATCACAACAGAATACTACTGCCTCCCTACTAGAATCACTAAAATTAGACAGACTGAATGTAGCAAGTGCTGGCAAGGATGTGGAAGAACTGGAACTCTCGTACAGTGCTGAAGGTAATGTAAAATGATCCAACTACTTTCTAAAAATAATTTGGCAGTTTCTTAAAAGCTTAAACATACACCTACCATATAATCCAGACTTTCTGCTACATGTTTACCCAAGAGCAAAGAAAGCTATATCCTTACAAAGATTTGTATGTGATTGTTCATAGTAGTTGTATTTATAATAGTCAAAAACTGGGCAAAAAAACCCCAAATATTCAGTTATAAACATTAGTAATTCATATAATGGACTAATACTCATCAATAAAGAGTCAACAACAATGAAATACCATTATTAGAATGGCTAATATCTAAAACACTGACAGCACTAAATGTTAGGATGTGGAGCAAGAGGAACTCTCATTCATTGCTGGTAGGAATTCAAAATGGTACAGCCTCTTTGGAAGATAGTCTGGCAATTTTTAACAAAGCAAAATAGAGTCTTACACATGATCCAGCATACTTCTTGGTATTTACCAAAATGAATTGAACATTTCTGTCCTCACAAAAACCTGCACATGATGGTTTACAGTAGGCTTATTCATAATTCTCAAAACTTTGAAGCAACTAAGATGTCCTTCAGTAGATGAATAGATAAAATGTAATACATCCAGACAGTGGAATATTATAGAGCACTAAAATGATCCATCAAGCCAAGTAAAGAAATGGAGGAAACTTAAATGCATATTACTAAGTGAAAAGCCAGTCTGAAAAGGCTTATTCTGGGTTATTCTAAGTATATGACACTCTGGAAAAGGCAGAACTGTAGAAACAGTAAAAAGATCAGTGGGTTTCCAGGGACTTAGCAGGAGGGAGGGACAGATAGGTGAAGCACAGGGTATTTTTGAGGAACTGAAACTATTCCATATGATAACTGTAATGGTAGATACATGACACTATGCATTTGTCAAAATGCATAGAACTATACAACAGGAGGAGTGAACCTTGCTGTAAACTATGGAGTTTAGTTAATGACCTATCAATATGGATTCATCAATGATTCATCCAATGTACCGCACTAATGCAAGATGCTAATAATAAGGGAAACTGTAGGAACAGGGAAACAGGTGGTATATAGGAACTTAGGTTCTGTTCCATTTTTCTGTAAAATTGCAACTGCTCTGAAAAAAAGCTTATTAGCTAGTAAAAAAAACCCTGAAATTTGATATACACAAGATGGATGTTAAAATAATTATGCTGAGTAAAAGAAACTGGACAAAAAGTACATATTCTATGTATAATTCTGTTTATATAAAATTCCAGAAAATATAAGTGAATATATTGTGATAGAAAGAAGACCAGTGGTTGCCTGGGTACAGGGGTAGGGAAGGCAGTGTCCAGAAGGATAGGATAGAGGGAGTACCGAGGGGCAGGAGGAAACTTGCAGGTGAGGTCTGACAAGTTTATTTTGCTTGTGGTGATGTTTCATGGGTGTGTACACATGTTACAACTTACTAAATTGTATATTTTAAATGAGTGCACTTTATTGTATGTCAGTTAATTCCTCAATAAAACTTTTTTAAAGACCGAAACCACAAAGTAACCCAGCCATTTATTAATCTTCATGACACAGTAGGTCTTGGCGGGGCAGTCTGGCTGACCTCGACGAGGCTCCACTGATCCCGGCAGGACTGCTCTAGGTCTGGCAGCTCTTGGCCCTGCTGGGGAGTCCGTGCTCCTGGCACATTGCCCACACCTCTCTCTCACCTTCACCTAGCCTGGGCGTAATCTCATGGTAATGGCAGTGGTCCAAACCAGGGGCAGAAAGGCATAAGCACTCTTTTTTTTAAATTAAAATATCATTGATATACAATCTTTTTTTAAATTAAGGTATTAACTGATATACACTCATGAAGATTTCACATGAAAGACAATGTGGTTACTACATTCACCCATATTATTGTGATAAGACAATCTTATGTTGGTTTTGAATACACAACATAGTAGTTCAACAGTTACCCATATTATCAAATCCTCACTCCCTCCAGTGTGGTTACTATCTATCAACTAGTGAGATGTTAGAGAATCATTAACTGTATTCTCTTCACAGGCCCTTTTTAAAGCTTCTTTTTGTGTTATTTGTTGTTGTCTCATTGGCCAAAGCAAGCCACATATCTAAGCCCATATTCCGTGTGTTAAGGAACTAAGAAATGATGGGGCAGAAGGCATGGATACAGGGATGCCATTAATTGGGCTGTTAAATGCAATTTACCTTTCATGTATCTTAACAATATTTTAATTTGTATTTCTTTAATTCCTTAAGAATGTACTTATATGCAGTGACTTTACATTCCTTATATATAATTTGCAATCTTTTAATTAAATCTCTTATTGCATGTAATTTAGCCATTGATTTTGTATGTTTGCTTGAATATTTTATTATAAGTGAAGGATGGTAAAACTGTGTTGTGACATTTGTCACACTTTCATGTTCTGTCAACATTTCTTTTGCTATTTGTTATATTTGGTTATAAAACGTTTAAAAATAGTTTAACCTTCAGCAAAAAAATGTGTTTTAATTATTATCCTTTGATTTCAGTGGTTCTGTTTCCAGCTGGGATGTATCTAATGTTTTTGTTTGTTTCCTTCTAATTAGAACTGTTTTAAAAAATATTTTACTCTGGACTATATTTAATAATGTTGATCCTGGAACCAGATTAAATTCGGCCACTGAGGTAACTGAGGCTGAGAAGCTGGCAGATTTGCCTAGTATCAAGCAGAGAGCAAGTGGTAGAGGCAGGCTTGAATCTTACTTCCTCTGACTTCAAATTTTAATCATTGAACTGTACGAAGGCAAGAACATGTGGAGCAGTGATAGGAATCTACATTTTTGTGCAGAATGTACTTTGTACTTTTCTCTTTCTCTTCCTCCTTGTCATCTTCCTTCTTGAGCATAGGTTAGGTCCGTCCATCTTTAGGTAAATATTCTTTTACTGAGTTAGTAATATACCAGGCACTGAGCTAGATGCTGTGAGCCTAAACACAACTATGCAACAGCTCCTTCCCGTAGTGCACAGAGGCTGTGAACAGGTAAATGCAATATGGAAAATCCTTGTATTTTAATTGCTTACAAATTTGACAGGTTCTATGCTATGTGTTACTTTGGTGGATTTGCTACCAAGTGGCAGGCAGTCTTTATAATAGGGCTTTAAAATTTGTTTTATATATATGTATTTTTTTCATTGATTATTGCTTTCTGTGTGTTTGCTTCTTTGTTAAAGTGCAGGATATTTCTGGTTCCTGTGGTAACCTCCATTGTTCTGTCATGTTTTCTAGATATTTTATTCTTCTTGGCTTTATTGTCATGATTGCATAACTCACTTGGGATTTGAGTTTACTGAGCCAGTTTGTCATCATTATCTCTGATTCCTTATCTGATTATCTGAGTTAGCTCTTAAAGCTTTCTTGGTGTTCCTGTTCCATATTCATGTTTACAAGTTTGAAGAGTAGTGTGTTTGGCTTTCTACAATCAGTATTTCCTTCTACATCTCCTTGAAAGTAAGTAAAATGCCGCCTTTGTACTTGGAGATCTCAGCGTTGCGGGTATCTTCTTCAAATGACTGCCAGATTCCTCCTCCCTAGGGTTTCAATATTTGTTCGTTGAATCCATGTTTTCTTTCTGCTTTTTGAAGTTTGCTTTTTTCTCCTTAGTTTAGATATGAGTACGGGGTGTTAATGAATTTTGGGTGGCTGTTGCTAGGAGTCATCACCTTACACTGAACTCTACCACCTCCCTGTAAGTTCTAGGTGTAGACTCCCAACTCAGGGTTCCCTAACTTAAATTTTTTCCAATGGAAGATTAATACATATTTATTAAAGAAAAATTAGGACAATATGAGAAAGTTTAAAGACCAAAATGCATATCACACACAAAATGAATGTCCCCACCTCCATTCTAATTATACATATTGATCTAAAACAATTTTTTCCACTTCCACTCCACAGTATATTTTGGACACTTTTCTTTATCAGCTAGGTATAGAAACTTATAATTTGTAGGCATTAGGTGGTATTCCATTGTCTAAATATGCCATATTTATATGATTCTGTATTGATGGATATTTGTATGGTTTCCAATTTTGTTGTAGTATATATTCTTGTACATATATCATGTTGGTTATATCACTGAGATGTATTTTTAGCAGTATAATTTCTGAGGTAAAGGTTATACAGTTTAGAATTTTGATATATACTCCTAAATTGTTTATGAGAGTTTCTCATTAGTTTATCCTCCCACCATGAATATATGGGAGTGCCAGTTCCCTACACATTTTTTGATGCTAGGCACATAATGCCTACAAATTATAAATTTATATATCTGAGCTGATCAAACTTTCTCATTTTGCCAAAATGATAGTTTAAAAATAGTATATCTTGTTTATTTTTGTTTCTATTTTTTTGATTTTACATTTATTAACCACTTATAACACTTTTTTTCCCCCATCAACTGCTTTTTCTATTTTTTGGTGTTAATTTGTACAATTTCTGTATTATGGAAATTAGCTTGTCATAAGTGTTACAAGTATTTTCTTCTTTTTTGCCGTTTGGCTTCTATCTGTTTTTTAATTCTTGGAATGAAGTATGTCAGCTCTTCCTTTATAGGCTCTAGTTTTGGGTATTATATTTAGAAAGGCTTTCCAACCCTAAGATTATGTTTTAAAATATGCAAATTTTTGTCTAAGCCTTTTTACAGTTTTATTTTTTACTTTTAAATCTGATCCACATGGAACTTATTTTGATGTAAGGAATAAGGTATATTTATATATATGGTTTTATTTTCTTTTCCAAATAGCTAGCCAATTGTCTAGCATCATTTACTAAATAATCTTTCTTTTCCTCACTGATTTGAAATGTTGCCTTTTCATATTCTAAATTCCCTTCTCTATATGAATCTGTCTGTTTTTGGTAACTCTAATCTGTTCAATGGATTATTTGACCTATCCCTTTTTAGTATCAACTCTCTATTTTTCTGGAGTTTTAATTTTAAAATTGGATAGGACCAGCCTCACTTATTAGTCTGAAAGTGTTAAAACTCATGATATACATTTCTAAGTTACTTTCTAGAATTACTACATCAATTTACATTGGACCTTTGGCAGCTCTGTTTTCTTTTAGAAGTTCTTTACCAGTGTGATTGAAAATGCTTAAGTATTTCTCTGATATTAGTGAGTTGATTTCTGTGAAATGTCTGTTTATATTATTTTTTCCAAGTTTTCTACTGACACATGTTTAAATTGACATTATAAAATTTTATAAGTGTATACATAATGTCTAATTATATATATATACCTTTAATGTTAAACACGAGTTCTTTGACATACTTATTACCAATATATCTTCCAGTTCGTCATATGCTCAATTAGTATGCTTTGTGATGTAATAAATTAAAAAATTTCTATCAATTCAAGCAATCTTCTTTTGCACTTACTTTTATTGTTTTAACCACCCACTCACCCACCCCTTTCCCCCACCAGAGACCAGATAATTTTTCTAGATTGCTTTTAAAATATTCTAATTTGCATGTTCTGGAGTTTCAAAAAAAGTGTTATTGAGTTACTGTTACTTTAAATAAAGTGTAAAGTCAAAATGGAACATTTCTGTTATGAAGGTATTTTGCTATGATGTAGAGTTTCCTCTGCATTTATAGAATTGCACACTTAGAATTTAAAGGTTTATAATTACAAGTTGTTTTTTATGATTTAAAATTATGTTAAAACTATGGGTACTTTTGCAGCTGTTTCCCCCAAATAGTAACTATATTTCAAGAATTTGCTCCTGTTATGGTATTCTATTATGTGTTTGAGAGAGAAAGCAATTTCAAGACAAAAGTGAATTGATTTTTTTAAAATATGCAATATGCATAATAATAATGAGAGAGGTCACTTACTGGATGTATTCAATGAGCTGAGTATTGGGATTTACTCATTTTAAAAATAACTTGGCCAAAATCAAGTAGCTCATTCCTTTGTACTATATACTGCCTCTAAGCCATGCTACAAAAAATAAAAGTAATGTTAGGAATTCATGTAACTTTCCTCATTTAAAGAAAAAAATTATTGTTATCTGATCAAAGGAGTCATAGGGCTGTATAAGTGCCATTGATTAAATGGAAACCATGACTCATAACATGCTTTTAAGGCCTGGAGAACCTTCTAGGAAAGTGCACCTAACTAATGCAGTTCCCTCAGGACTGCACAAGTATTTTTCACACTTGTCAACAGTTAACTCTTTAGTGTGTGTATGGACATCTATTTACCTGGAGTAAAGCACTTGAACTTCTAGATTTGGAACCTTCCACCCCCAATTCCCTTTGGAAAGTGCTTCCAAGAATGAGCAAAAATGTCCTTTTCTGAAAATAGGAGAAAAGACTGAAGGCACCTGAAGTGGACCTGAACTTACAAATGAATATTTATAGGATTGCCCTGAACTGAAATAAAATATAATTAGCTTCAGTAACAAAGTGTTGTTGTTCCCTGTCTCCAGACCCTCTTCCTTTTGGACTTGTAGGAAGAGACCTTTAATGTTAAAGACACAAGTTCTTTGGCATATTTATTACCAATATGTCTCTCAGTTTAACAAAACAAAGAAAGAAAGAAACCCATTTCTCCTTGCAAAACTCAGTATTTGCTTTTTTTTCCTCAAACTTAGCTAAAATGAAAAATTTTAAAGCTATTTTTTTAATCGTGGTAAAATACACATAACATAAAATTTACCAATTTAGCGATTTTTAAATGTACAATTAAGCAGCATTAAGTACATTTACATTGTTGGGCAATCATCACCACTATCCATCTCCAGAACTTTTTCATCATCCCAAATGGAAACTCTTTACTCGTTAAACAGTAACTCCCCACTGCCCCCCAATCCCTGGTAACCACACTTTTACTGTCTGTTGAATTTGTCTAGGTACCTCATATAAGTGGAATCACATAATGTCTGTCCTTTTGTGTCTGGCTTATTTTACTTTGCATAATGTTTTCCAGGTTTATCCATGGTGTAGCCTGTGTCAGAGTTTCCTTCCCTTTTAAGGCTGAATAATATTCCATTGTATGCATATATCACATTTTGTTTGTCCATTCATCTGTTGATGGACATTTGTTTCCACATTTTGACTATTATGAATAATGCTGCTGGGAACATTGGTGTACTCAAGTAACATCTTAAATTGCAGTGGAACCGTGCCTCTTCTTACCATTTCTCCTCCTCTATGCCTCTGTGCCAGTCCAGGTCTGAATCCCTCAATGTTGTGACTGCAGCTACATCAACCTCATGCCTTGAAAGAGATATTTTTTTAAAGCCCCCTTTACCTTTACCCTTTCCTCCCTTGGCTGGACTTTGTCCAGCCAGGTTTATTTATAAACCACACAAAGCTCATTAACATGACCAAACATTTCAGTAAGCCACCTTCCTACCTTTGTTATTGCAGGAAGGCACTCCGAAGGGGTAAGACTGTGGGACATGGCTGAGGATAAAAGCAAGAGAGACTCCATGCGAATGGGTACGAAGGGATGCTGGACAAACAATGGGTTTGTCCAAAATGAAGACATCCTAGAGAGGCACCTGGATCCAGACAGCCCAGCAGATAGCTCGCAGCACAGTGCTGTGGGCATCCTTGACTTCTCCGAGCCCGTCGTGAAGGACATCAGGCCCTATGCAGGGATGCCCAAGGAAGTGCTATTCCAGTTCTCAGGCCAGGCCCGCTACCGGGTTCCCCGGGAGATCCTCTTCTGGCTCATTGTGGCTTCTGTGCTGGTGCTCATTGCGGCCACCATAGCCATCATTGCCATTTCTCCAAAGTGCCTCGACTGGTGGCAAGCAGGGCCCATGTACCAGATCTACCCGAGATCTTTCAAGGACAGTGATAAGGATGGGAATGGAGATCTAAAAGGTGCGTGCTGGAGAGAGTTTAGGGTGGGGCCAGGCTGAGGCTGGTTTATGGCTCTCTCAGTTCTTGAAACTCAATTATGCTTGGATTGTACTGTCAGCACATTCCGGTATGATTAATCATGCCAAGTTCCCCTTGTTTATCATATCTTAAGCCACTCAGAACCCAGTAATTCTTCCCATATGATAAAAGGTTATTTGCTGAAGGTCTTTGAGCCCCCAGTGATTTAATTTACTGCCCAGTAAGTATGTATCTTAGTTGGTTGGCTGTTGTAACTTTTTACCTGGAGCATGTTTCCTCGTGAAATGCTTCTTGCTTCTGTGCACTTTATAGCTGATTATCTCAGAGTGACAGTTTAGAATTGCTTTTCCAGTATATGTAAGTAGCTAGTTTGGCAATCTGGCTAAGAGTTTCTTACTAATGAACAAAGCATAAATATTTGAGAAAAATATTATGTGATTGTCTTTAACGTTTAAATTCTGAGCAATGAAAGGAAAAAAAAGGCATAGCAATGTGTTGGTTGTTACTTGAATTAAGAATTATTAAAAAAAACATAGGGAGTTACATGTAGAACATTCTTATACTTTATTGCTCAAAACCCAGGATACTTTAAAAGTAGAATTATCCCAGATAGCAGGCATTAACTGGGACTGTCCTGGGCAAATTGGTCGATAGGGTCACTCTAGTTAAAAAAAACAATAAGAAACAAACTAATAAGGTAATTTTTCATAATGATACTTGGTTTGAAGAAAATAAAGCAGAATGATTTAATAGAGTTTGAGAAGTGGGAATCAGCTTAATTTAACTTTAAAATGTCACAAATAAACTCCTGAAATCTCCAACTTACCAAATTACTAATAAAAGCTTTTCTTTTACATATGCATATCATTTTCTTTTTTTTAGTCTTCCTGTATCTATGCTAACTGAAATATTATCTGTCCTCCAAGGTGTAGTTCAAACCTATTTCCTTCATTAATCTTTATTTAACCTTCTGATTAGACTGAGTTCTTTCCCGGCACCTACCCCCCCCTGCAAATGGGTTGTTTCTAGCACCTTCTGATACTGCCTTGTAATATATCTGGGTGACTTCCCTGCCACCTCCACCCCCCTGCCCTAATGCCTCCACCTCCACCTTTTTCCCAGTAAGTGCTTGTAATCTCCTTCTAAATATATACCAAATTCTCATAAACAGGACAACTTCTAATCAGCTCTTTATTTGTCATTTCCAATAACTTTCTTGAAGGACTGGTTGCTTCTGGTAACCAATAAATATTTGTCCTTGAGATTGAGGGGATTTTGTTGTTATTTGAAGAAACCATTCCAGGTTTCGGTTTTTGGTGATTGCCCCTGTGCCTTAGAGTTGGGCCTGAGATCCCTTGTTTACTTTGTGTCTGTCCAGCTCTTTGTTTTATCATCCCGTTTCTTGCTGCCTTTCTGAAGATATATTGTATTGTTCTGACTTATGATCCTTTTGTTGCCTGCTGGCACTCTGTGAGGTTTCACAGCCACCTCTGTGGGGGAGCTGAGGTACAAAGAGGACAAAAATAACCAACCTGTTAGAGGGGAAGCCTACTGTGTGACCTCTGACAGGCTCTGACTGTAGAGAGCCACGTAGGGGGTCCCACAGAAAGTTCCTGGAGATTGAATACTAGAATCTTAGACTCAAGTCTCTGAATCTACACGTAGGTCTCTGAACTAGAGGCACAAAAGCACTGTGCTAGTTTGTCCTACAAGGTTCTAAGTACAAAGAGTTTCGTTCCTGTGTCTCTTCTCAGCTGAACCTAGAATTTTCTTCTGTATAAATTCTTGGCTGCAGCAGTGTCAGAGGAAATAGATTGTGAACCACATATATAACTAAATTTTCTAGGAGCCACATTAAAAAAATAGTAAGAAAAAGGTCAGGTAAAATTAATTTTAGTAATATATTTTGTTTAATCCAACATACACTTAGACGTGTAATAAATACAAAAATATTAAAATTTTACATCCTTTCTTTTCTGCGTCTTCAAAATCTGGGGTGTGTTTTACATTTATAGCACATCTCAATTCAGACATGTGAGTGGCTATCACACTGGACAGTGCAGCCTAGGCCAGGTGACTGTAAGGGGTCATGTGTTCTTTGCTCCTTAGCACTTAGCCCACCACCTGGCCTAGACCAGGTGCTTAAAAACTCTGGATAGAATAAATGAACAATGCTGTAGTCTTGGTTTTAAATATAAAACACGACCAAAGGAAGGTTTTTTTTTTTAATGTTATGGATCTATGTTAAAGGTCAAGGGTTATTGCCAGAAGACGAATTTGATGTTATTAGTAGAACTAGACTTCACTCAAATTCAACAAAATTCCAAATACTTCTGTTTCAATATAGGTATTTCAATATTAGGCAAATTGTTTGATTTTTAGTCCGTCAACCAAAAAACACAAACTTTTTCACAGCCTTGACTTTTTTTCTTCAGGTATTCAAGAGAAGCTGGACTACATCACAACTTTAAATATAAAAACTGTTTGGATTACTTCATTTTATAAATCACCCCTTAAAGATTTCCGATATGGTGTTGAAGATTTCCGAGAAATTGATCCTATTTTTGGAACAATGAAAGATTTTGAGAGTCTGGTTGCAGCCACACATGATAAAGGTAAATTGAATGGAAGTTGGGTAGGATGGGAGTGGGGATTGGGGGTTGGGAAAAGCATTTCTCCAAATGCTTAGCTTAAACCATTTTTTCTTTAACTGTCATGTATTGTGCTAGTATAATCTTTTCCTAACATTTGAAATGTTTTCACTCCTTAGGTTTAAAACTGATAATAGATTTCATACCAAACCATACCAGTGATAAACATGCTTGGTTTCAACTGAGTCGGAACCGGACAGGGAAGTATACTGATTATTATATCTGGCATGACTGTCCCCATGAAAATGGCACAACCACACCACCCAACAACTGGGTAAGTACCAACTTACCCAATTTACAAAGGGAAAATGGGTAGATCTTAGGTGATTAGAATGGTTACTTATAAAGCCCTTTTAAGGAAAAGATTAATGGATATAGTTAATGGGGAGGGGAAAAATTTTCTCAGGGAAATAGAAATAAGGTACTCAAGGCCCCTAACATTTGGATGTAGATTTTTTATTTCATTGTAGAGCTGATGTGTTCTAGCAGGTTAAAACCTGTACTTTCTATTAGCCTCTCCTTCCCTGACTTCCCACTGTGTCCACCTTAGACTCTGTGTTCCGTTACTTCAGGAACTGCCTTGCTGTTCTCCAGGTCCCTTTGCCTTTCTGCTTTTTGACCTCCCCGTCCAACAAAACCCTCACATAGGTGAATCCAATCATCCACCTTCTCTTGCTTGAAGTTTGGTATCCAAGCCTCTGGACACATCATACATTCATTATCTCCACCTGAACAGAGTCATCCAAACGTCTTGGGACTTTTACTAAATCCAGTGGATCAGCATGCCCTCTCTCCTCTTCAGGAATCCTGCCTTCTCCCCATCTTACCACTCTCAGCAAACTCCATTTCAAAGAGAGAGCAGAAGCCAGCTAAGGTGTTTGCCCCCATTCCCCACCCTCTTCCTACTCAATTTTATAGCAAAGGCCATGGCTGTCTTGTCCAGGGTTACCAGATTTACAAATAAAAATTGAGAAAGCCTAGGGAAATCTGAATTTTAGGTAAACAATGTTCAATTTTTTAGTATAAAAATTGCATGGGACATACTTACATGAACAACTTCCTCACTGTTTATTTGCAATTCAGACTTAGCTGGGTGTCTTGTGTTTTATCTGGCAACTGCTCCTGTCCCAGGCCAGTTCCTCCACTGGCTCTGGTTCACGTTCTCTCTGGTTTTCTGTGGAACTTTTACTCTACATCATCTCTCCCCATTCCAGTCCCTTCTCCCTTCTTAACCTTTTCCATAAACATTTAAAGAGGATGACTTCTGGACATCAACTTACTGATGACCCAAGGGCACTCAAAATTGACAAAAGTCCAAGCTGACTGTGTGATCTTCTCCCTGCAGCCTCCCATCCCACGTTCAGTGAATGGTACAAATGTGCAGCCTGGTGAACAGGTCATCAGCAAGTCCTGACAGTTTTACTTCCTTAAATTTTCTTTTCCCCAGTCTATCCACTTGTTAAAAATGATAATGATATTAGCAAACATTTGGCAAATGTTTACTGTGTGTCAGGATCTGTGCTAGGTATTTAATATTCATTAATTTGTTGAATCCACTCTTCAATCCTATGAGTTAGGTTTTGATTTTTGTTTCACAGATGAGCAGACTTGAGTCAGAAACGTTAAGCACCTTGCCCTAGGTCCCATGACTAGAAAATGAAAGGCTAAGAGGTGGGTCTAGTCAGTACAACTGCACAATCTGCTTTAAACTGCTGCCCATACTTCAAACCATATCATCTCTTATCTTTAGGACTTGTTTTGGCACCCAGTTTTCCCATCCTTACATCAGTTCTCCTGTTGCTCTTCAGCAACAAGAAGGCGGGGGGACAAGCAGGACCAGCCTGTTATCCCCGGGGCTGAGTGAGAGGGCAAGTGTCGGCGGCTTTGACACCCTCCCCTGAGATCCAGGAAAAAACAAAACCACACCAAGCCGGGAGATGTGTCAGCCTCAAGGGCGCAGCAAAACTCAGCTTTATTCCATCAGAGGCTTAGTTATATAGGGGAAGATAAGGAAGTAACAGAAACCAATGGGAATTGATTATCTCATCTGTCACTAGGGTCTTTAGGCAGGTTTCGGGTTAGGTGGGGAGGCAGAGTTAGGGCCAAGAGCATGAGCGCGGGAAGCTAGTTAGGCCACAAACGCGGAAGTAATGAGGGAGGATGGAAACCTCCAGTCTGCGGCCGTCACAGGCCTAAAAGAGGCAAAAGGTCCCAACATTCTCCACTGTAGCCAAGGCTATGGTTCTTTTTTAATGTAATAGCTGATACATAAAAAAATAATATATGATAGATGTATAAACACCTTGCAGGATAACCATACAAGGGAATAATACTCAGCAATAAAAAGGAATGAACCATTGGTAACAAACAACATGGATGAATCTCAGAATCACTATGCATAGTGAAGGAAGCCAGACAAGAGAGTATGTACTATATTATTCCACTTACATGAAATTCCAGAAAATGCACACTCATCTGTAGAGAAAGAAAGCAGCATAATTGTTGCTTAGGGATGAGAGGGAGGTGGGGAGGAGCTGGAGCATGGGATCAGGGATCACCAAGGATGGCTATGTTCACATTCTGATCATGCAGAGAGGGTCACAAGCATGTAAGCATGTCACAACTGATCAAATCGTACACCCCAAATATGTACAGTTTATTATGTTCAGTTATACCTAGATAAAACTGTTTAAGAATACATGTAGTATATATCAAAGCTAGGTAAGGTAACAACATAGTGACCATCAATGAACCCATTTCCAAATTAGGAACTTGAACATGACCAACACTGTTGAAACCATCTGTAGGTGACTCCCTATTCCTGCTATGCCTCCTCTTATAGGAAACCATTATCTTGAATTTTTCGGTTTTTCCAAGACATTGCTTTTATTTTCCTATACAACATATTAAAAAAAATAGTTTCTCCCATTTTGAATTTTATGAGAAGTATCATGCTACATGTAGTCTTTTATAACTAGTTTTTTTCACTCATTATTTTAATATTCATGTAGTTTCTGATAGCTCTGGTTCATAACATTTTCTCTATTGTGTAATATTCCATTGTGTGACTGTTCCATGATTTACCTATCTAAAACTTCAGCTGATGGGTATTGGGCTGCTTCCAGTTTTTTGTTTTTTGTTTTTTTTTACTATTACTAATGCTGCTTTTGTAAACATACTTTATTTCTCCTGGGGCACATGTACAATGCTATTTTAAGGCAAGAGACTAGAGTGAACTTGCTGGGTAAAGAGTCCTACATGCTTGACTCTGCAAGATAATGCCCAGTTGATTATCAAAGTGGTTGTACCAATTTATATCCCTGCTCCAGCAGTATAAAAAAATACATATCCTCATTAATTACACTACCAGACTTTTGTAATTAGTACTACCAGACTTTGTAATTTTTACCATATGCACATAAATTGTTATCACGTTGAGGTCTTCATTTTACACTTATCTAATTACTCATGATTTTTCTAATTACTAATGATATTGAATATCTTTTCATCCATTCAGATGAGGTTCCATTTCTGCGAAACACCTATTTATGGTTTCTTTCCTCAGTTTTCTTTTGGATTATCACTTTGAAATTGATTTGTATTCTGGATACCCATCTTTTCTTGGTTATATTTATTGTTAATATCTTCCACTCATTTATGTCTAGGTGGGCCATGCAGAGAGCTGACAAGGATATGTTCTCTTGAAAGGCAGCAGCTACTGCTTACTTTCAGCCAGCTGTTGCCATGGAAATGTGGATCCAGTGTGATTCGCTCCTCCAACTAAAAAAATGATTTATGCAAAATCTCTCAACTTTTAAATGCTGTCCAGATGTTCTCTTCAGCATGAAATGAACAAATGGCCCAACCTAGAGCCCTAGGGAACTGTCATATTTAAGGGAGCTCAGAGTACATTGAGAAGGGTTAGCAAGAGATATAAGTCAACCAGGAGAGTCATGTTGTGAAGCTATGGACGTGAGCATTTCCAGAAATAAGAAGTTGGTACCAGTGTCTACTGTTGCTGGTACCAATGCTTAAAATTGCTGGATTTCTTTTATTCCTGAGGGCTAGTAGAGTTTTTAAGTGAATGACTCTAATAATTTCCTGATGTTACAGTTTAAATATGCACTCTATTTGGATTCAAACTCCAAGACCAATGGAATGTGTCTTTCTCCCAAATTGGCCATCCTGTGCTATTGTTCACAATCAGGAACTCAGAGCCTGGACATGAAGGTTCAAGAAAATATGTCAGAAATGTCCCTTCCTTAAGCTGACCTTGTTCTGTGTTTGAGAGCATTGGTTTGCTATTGTGGTTATTATGAACAGCTTTTACTGTACAAATACATCACAATTACATTTATGGGGCATGAATTGGGCCAGCGGGTGGCATTTTAGGGAATTAACTTACCTAGTATTTTTCCTAGAAGGAAAATCCTGAGGATTTGTGCACTCAGTCTGCACAGGGCCAGGGATGGCAATTATCATTTCTTTGTGGGCATCATATGAATAATAGAAAGTGACTGATTTGCTATTTTATGTTTGCTAGGTAAGTGTATATGGAAACTCCAGTTGGCATTTTGACGAAGTGCGAAACCAATGTTACTTTCACCAGTTTACGAAAGAGCAACCTGATTTAAATTTCCACAATTTTGATGTTCAAGAAGAAATAAAAGTAAGTACAGACACCCATACAGACTATGCTGTTACATGGGTGTTTAAGTGGCTGGTCAGTATCCTTTATATTGAACAATAATTGTATAGGCAAAATCAAGGAGTCTAAGTCCTGGTATTAAGGAATCTGATGCAAATCTAGATGCTCAGACATGGTGGCTCCTTACTTTCTCTAGTGGGTGGCAGGTTGGAGCACCTGCTACTTCAATGCTGAGTTGCCCCTCTGCCCTTAACAATGAGTTCATGCATGAGGTGGCCTGATACGGGTTCTGGGGTCTGTCTCCTGAGCGTGGACCCAGCCCTGCCACTGGCTTTTCTGGTCTTTGTGTCACATTTGCTGTATTTGTCTCGTGGGGCTGTGTGGGACATCAGATGAACTAACTGATGCACAACACTTCGGATGCACTCAGCAAATATTAAGTCAGTGACTGCTCTGTACCAGGTCCTTTTCTAAGCACTGGGAGTGCAGTAGGGAATAAAAGAGGCCCTGCCCTCAAGGTGTTTTCCAGATACTGAGGGGAAGGCAGACAATGAACTAAACATATGCCATGTCAGATGGTCATGAATCCTAAGGGTAAGGGACATCAGAGTGCCAGGGAGAAAGTGGCTTGGAGACACCCCTGTGTGAGGTCCTGTTTGGGTAAAGACCTGAAGAAGTATGAGAAGGGAGCCATCTGACTATCTGAAGGAAGAGAATTTCATGCAGAAGGAAGAGCAAATGCCAAGATCTCAAGAGTGTGTGCTTTGGGAACGGCCTGGAGGCTAGTGCCTGGGGTCACCAGATACAGCGAATAAAAACACAGGATTCCAGTTAAATCTTAATTTCAGATAAACAACGAATAATACAATATTTGGGATATATTTAAACTAAAATATTAGTCATTGCTTATCTGAAATTGAAACTTAACTGGGTGTCCTGTCCTGTATTTTATCTGCAAGCCTACCAGTATGTTGGGAAGAAGAGTGAGAATTAGAGAACCAACGACCAGAAAGAGGGATGGGAGCTAGTCCCACAGGGCCTTGAACACTGTTATAATGGATATGTGCTGAGCTCCTGAAGATCCCTCTGTGGCCCATGCACAGCAGATTTCCTGCCATGACCCAGGTGAGAGCTGACAGCCCTGAACCTGTGTGGTGGCGGTTCCAGCAACACCTGATGCATAGGTCACATAAGCAAACATTAGCCATGTTGCTCTTCTCCTTGCTGTTGCAGTGGCCATGGTGGGCAGGGGTTTAGATTAGTGGGGTGGTGCTCTGAGGTAGGGAGGTGAGAGGAGACCCAACAGCAGAGCAGAGGGCCATGGGTCCCTTTCCGCAGCTCACCACACCAGCCAAAGGATGAGGAGATCACCAAGAGTGCCCACAGCCCTTAATTTGTCCTTCTGTTGTTTTTAAATAACAGCTTTATTGAGATATAACTCACATACCATAATATTCACTCCATAAGTCTGTAACTCAGTGGTCTTAGTATATTCATGGAGTTGTGCAACCATCACGGCTAATCTCATCAGACCACATTTTCATCGCCCCAAGAAAAAACCCGTACTCATTAGCAGTCACTCTTCGTGGCCCCCTTTATTTCTCCCACTGGGCCCTGGCAACCACTAATCTACTTTCTGTCTCTAGGGATATACCTGTTCTGGACATGTCATATAAATAAAACCATACAGTATCGATCTGTATGCCTATGATACATACTCTATATTTAACTGTTTGAGGACCTGCCAAACTGTTTTCCAAATCAGCTGTGCCACTTCACATTCCCACCAGCAGTGTACAATTTCTCAACATCCTCACCAAGACTTGTTATTGTCTTTATTTTTGATTGTTGTCATCCTAGTGGTGTTTCACTCTTGTTTTGATTTACATTTCTCTGGTGGCTAATGATGAGCATCTTTTCATGTGCTTATAATTTATTTGTATATCTTCACTAGAGAAATGTCTATTCAAATGCTTTGCCCATCGTTAAGTTGTGTCTTTATTTTTGAATTTTAAGAATTCTTTATATATTTTGACACATGATTTGCAATTAATTTTCTTCCATTCTGTGGGTTGTCTTTTTACTTTTTTGATGGTGCCTTTTGAAACATAAGAGTTTTTGCTATGATGTCCAATTTATTTATTTTTTTCTTTGTTGCTTGTGTTTTTAGTATCATATTAAAGAACCATTGCCTAACCCAAGGTCATGAAGATTTATGTTTTCTTCTAAGAGTTTTATAGTTTTGGCTCTGACATTTGCTTCTCTGGTCTGTTTTTTTGTTATTTTTTTATGTTTGGTGTGAAGGAGTCCAACTTCATTCTTTGGCTTGTGGCTATCCAGTTATCCCAGCAATATGTGTTAAAAAAAAAAAAAAGATTATTCTTTCCCCACTGAACTCTCCTGGAACCCTTTGGAAAACGAATTGACCATAAATGTCAGGGTTTACTTCTGTGCTCAATTCTGGTTCATTGATCTCATTGATCTATACATCTCTCCTTATGCCAGAACCACATTGGGTTAGTACAGATCTATCGTAAGTTTTGAAATTGGGAAGTGTGATTCCTACAACTTTGCTCTTCTCTTTCAAGATTGTTTGGCTATTCCAGGTCCTTTGCATTTCTATACGAATTTTAGGACTGGCTTGTCAATTTCTACCACAAAAGTCTCCTGCTGAGGTTTTGGTAAGGAGTGCACTGAATCTGTGCATCAGTTTGGGGAGTATTGCCACCCTAAAAATATTGTCTTCTGATCCATGAACACAAGATGTCTTTCCATTTATTTAGGTCTTTAATTTCTTTCAGCAATTTTTTGTGGTTTTCAGTGCACAAGTGTTGCATTTCTGTTGTTCAGTATATTCCTATAGAATCCTTAGTTTTAAGACTGTTTTTACTATAGATGTTTGATATTTTCCAGAATTTAAATGAGTTTCTTTGGGATTGGTTCTAGAAGTAGACACCTTGTCAGGACAGCCTTGTATCATTGGGGAATGGAGGGTAGGGCGGAGAGTGGGGGAGTAGTAGACAGTCAGCCAACTAACTAGCGGTTAATTTTAAGCTTCTCTGGTGGAGTATGGACTCTCCTCTTCTCCACCACCAAACATCATTTGTACACCCACATTTTCTCTCTTATTGGGTACTTACTTTGTGCCAAGTACTTTATCTGGACCATCTCATTTAGTGTTCAGAACAAGCCTAACTTAGGAGATTTTATGATTATTTTACAGAGAAGGAAATTGAGGCTTAAAGAGGTGAAGTCACTGACCTGGCGAGTGATGGAGCAGGATTCAAACCCAAGCATTGGGACTCCAAAATCCATGCTCTTGGCCACAAATCCACATCTGATTCAAGGCAAACTATTTCCCTCTCTGTGCTTCACTTTGCCTACACAATTTTTTCAAGGAGGTTTTCAGTTGGAAATTCATAAATATGAGGGTAATCTGGCTGGTTTTTCAGGCAGTGGGTGTATTCTCCATGCTCCTGTGGCAATGTTTAAACAAGTGTGATAAATTTTGCCAAAATGTGCTAGCCAATATATTCATTATTTTTTTTACTAACCCAGCTATTCTGTTTTAGGCATACAACTAATGAAGTGTGTGAACAGGAGCTTTATTTACTAGTATTGCAGTAAATGATGAGAGACCTCTTGAGATGAATCATTACTGCCTCCTACCTTTGGGAGGTTAAACATTATTTGTGAGGCTGGTCTGAAGATTTACTACTAGAAGTAAATAAAGGCAAAGAAGCTGAAAGGGAAGGCTCTTTGCTCCTGACAAGGGACCTTTTGCACACAGGGAACCTCTGATGGCCTCCTACCCACCGTGGCACTTATCTCTGTAGCAGAGTGAAGCAGGCTAATGATTTGCAACACAGAATGTGTGGCGGGGGAGGCATTTGAATGACTCCTGTTTGCATTCCAGATGGCACTCCTGAGGCCTGAGCCTTCTTCCTCCCAGCTCCCATCAGACTTCACAGGATCTGCACAGCAGGAGGCTAGCAGGCAGGGGACATCTAGCACAGAGAACCCTTCGCTTTGCTCTTCTTGGGGCTTGCCTTGTGCTGGCCATCAGGGGACTTGGCTCTGCTCTGGACCTCTCAGGACTAGAGCTTTTTCAGCTAGCCTTCTTGGAGAAAGTGGGGGCTTATATCTGTGTAGTATTTTGCACTTTTCCCATCACTTTGGCTTTTACATGCTCTCTAAATCTTAGTTGACAAATGAGGAAACTAAGGCACAGAGCAGTGAAGTGACTCAGGGTTAGTGGCATCACAGGGAAGAGACTTCAGATGTCCTGGCCTTATGTGTAGAGCTCAGTGTGACCCTGGAACTGCCATTTGGGAATTCTGAACCCTAGAGTAGGGGGTCCTGGGGAGCTAGGGTGCTTAGGGCAGTTGGGATGGGGAGCCCAGGTACCCTCCAGCTTAAGATGGAATCCTGAGCATAAATATCAGCTCTGTTCTACTCCTAATGAGTATGGTATTGGTGGAGACTAGTAGCTCAATTCAAAATAAAATATGCTTACTGCCTGTAATACACCAGTTCTGTGCTTGATGAAAATAACTGTGCTATTTATTGTGCCTCCTATATGGCAGGCACCTTATTATAAGTCACTCATTTAACAATATGTATTGTGTATTGACTATATACCAGAGGGTGATGGTTGGTAAGCTAGACACATGTTATAGCTCTCATGGGGCTTATATTATGAAGCGGGAGGCAGACAATTAAACAGGTAATTAGAATAAAGTGTGCTGAGTGGTGATGACAGTGGGAGGCAGGAGTCTGCAGGGCAGGCAGCTAACCCGCACACGGAGTAGGAGAGATCAGGAAAGGGTTTTCAGAGGAAGCAACCATGCTAATGGGTGAGCAGGAAGGAGCCAAGTGAAGAGGCCTGGGTGGGAGTGCGTCAGGCAGAGAAAGAGCAGAAATCATGGCCCTACAGAGGTGCTAAGAGTTGTCCAGTAAGGCTGGGACTTTGTGAACAGAGAGGGAGCTGGGTTTGACTTGATGATGCTAGAGGGGGCCAGGTCATGAGCAGGCTCAACACTGAAGGCTGTGTTAGGGATTTGAGTTTAAAAGGTCTTAGACAGGGAAATAATTTTTGGTTTGCATTTTGAAAAATCAATCTGGCTTTGGAGAAGGGGTTTAATTAAGGCAAGTTTGGAGGCAGAGGGCCCAGGGAGGAGGGTGGTTATAGTAACCAGGAAAGACATGCTGGGGCTTTGGCCTGGGGTTGCATAGAAATCACCAGGACTTAGAGAGGAGTCTGATGTGATGCCCAGATTTTAGATCTGCATGCTGACTAGGTGGTGCTACCATTTCTCAGGGTGGGAGACACAGGAAGAGGAGGGGGATGTCTTCAGTGTGTAGTGTTTGAGTTCTCTGTGAGACATCCACATGTTCAAAGGATAGTCAGACATAAGGACATGGGGCTCAGGGACATATCTGATCGAGAGCTAAAACCTTGGGATTTGTTGACATATGGACAATGCCAATGGAGATCAGGCAGGTAATACCAATGAGAGAGGTAGGCTGGCTGAGGTGAACAAAGGGAACAACTGGAACTTAACTTGAGCCAATTGTTGTCATGTGCGAATGAGGACCAGGTATGGCTGATTTTCAATTAAAAAGAAAAAGCATAACAAATGGGTAAGGGTGTCATAGGGTTCCAATTCTGGTGCCACCACTTATTAACCATGTGACCTTGGTCGCAGTACTTCAACTCCCTGTGCCTCAATTCTCTCATTGATAAAATAGGAACAATAATGGTACATGCCTTTTTTTTTGTAAAGCTCTTAGGACAGTGTATTCCTTGCTTTTTAAAGTACTTGTTAGATAATCAACAGAGAAATGAGTGAATACTGTTGTGAAGTGGTACACAATGGTGCCCCAAGAAGCACTAACATTTAAAGGACTTCAGGGTAGACAGAGGAGAGGCAGAGCAGGAGTGGGGTACCCGGGAGCTAAAGGATATGAGTGTTTCTAGAAGGCCACTTCAGTCAGCAGTGTCAAACACTGCAGAAAGATCAGGTAATCTGAGGGCAAGTGTCAGCTGAGTGGAGCAGCAGTACCGCATTTAATCCTCACAGAAACTACAAGGTGGGGATTACTTATTAACGAGGAAACCAAGGTTTATTGAAGTCATGCTGATGCACTAACTCATGCAGCTGGGTCCTGGGGCAGGTGGGCTGGCCCCTGGGTGGGTCAGATTCCGGAGCCCGTGACCTCTCCTCTGCACCCTGCTTCTGGAGGAGTTGGCCAAGAAGTTTGCTGACATTTCTGAGCAGCAGCAGGGTCGGTGTTCTTTCCTTTGCCTGGAAGCAGAGGTACGTTTTCTCGCTGTACTTTTGAAATATCCTACACTCCCTCATTCCTTTTTGAGATGATGTGAGATTTATGCCATGATCAGGAGGATGTCTTAGAGATCATCACACGTACGAGCAGTGATTTTCTATTTGCCAAACTTGGATCCTTAGGTAAATGGGTCCAGTAACTCCAGCCATCTCGAAAGGGCCGGTTTGCCTCAAGGTTTTGTGAATTTGGGTATTCGTAATATTGAGTTGATTCTTTTTTTTTCTCAGAGCAGTAAAGGAGAAAAGAATGAAAAGGTGCCTGGTGGTAAAAACAGGACTGTGTGATGTCATGGGAGTTAGACAGGAATTGGGGACACAGTGTACTGTCCCCAGAGTCCCGTGTCACCTACATGGATGACCCAGGCCTGGCGGAAAGCAGGCTCTGTGCCGATTTCCACACCAGGCCCCCCGGGGAGATCTTAACTGGAATAAAGAGAGAGTGAGCGATTAAAACCAGGAGCTCTCTTTTCTCACCTGGTTGAGGGAATAAATAGCACGAAGCAAATATTTTTTCAAGAGCAAATTTTGGATTGTTAGGTGACAACCTCCACATTTAAAGTGACCCTCAAAATAACCACCCAGCTTTGCTCTTTCGTCTCCTCTAACGATAACATCCCTGTGGGGGCCGAAGGCCTTTATTGGGTCACACATTTCTCATTCTTTACTATCTGGTCAATAGTTAGCAAGGCTGAGAACTCCAAAGTGAATAAGGATCCCACGAAGAAAACAAGTAGCCTTATTTTAGGAAATTCGTGCTCAAAAGCTTAATGTTTACAACTGCATGGTGTTTAATGCCTTCTCCCGTTTTTTCAAAGGCTGCTTGGACTGACTACAGCTATTTGTGCCCCACCCCACCCTGATTCTCTTCCCTCTTGTAAAGAATAGCGCCACCTGGGGGTGGACACGGGTGGTGTGGGGTCTGAAGCTTGTAAAAAACTGGGCCTTCTTAAAATAAAGAGTGTAAAAACAGGTATAGACAAATGAGTGTTTATTTAGAACAAGAAAAAAAGGTGGGTAGGAAGGGGCCTGGTGCAAGTGATATCTTGTTTTACAAATGAGGTGCCTTTCTATCTGTTGATTTCTCTAGCTCACTCCACCCACTTGTCCTCACTTCCTGCCAATCTACTGTGCTGACCTCCCAGGCACATCCTGCTGTTTCAACCCCCTGTATTACCATGTTTCTCTCTAAAGCTTTAACCGGCTGTGATTTAAATATTTTTCTATTACTGTTTGATTGTCTAGTTGGAGATCCTGAAAATATCCAGGAGACCAAGACTGTGCCTGTTGTATTTTGCTCATGGTTATGGGCTTAGCTAAGTGCCTGTACCATAGTTAGAACTCAAATACTATTGAATGAATGAATGAATTTGGTAACAAGCTAAAGATGATTGTAAGAACAAATTTGCGGGTTTGTGCTCCAAAGAAAAATTCCACTTGGTAGTCAGCTTAAGGTTATTGGCATCAGCTGTGTCCACACTAAGGCTTGTCAGCAGCAGAGACTGCTCTTCGATTTGAAAAACTTTCAAGCTTTGCCACTCAAAAATGTCACCTTAAAGGGAACTGACCTCAGTCGTATTAAGCCTTGCATTTAGCCTATAGAAACCTTTAAGATGTTGTAAATGAATTTATTCATATATGGATACAACACTTCAAATCAAACAAGTGTTTTGGGATCTATGGCTCTGTACCCCCTCCATAGGTGAAAATTGGCTACTTAACTCTAGTACTTTGAATTACAGGCAGTTTTGCTCTAATGTGAAAAATATACTCCTGTAAAACCTTCCATTCAGCAAGGGATGAGCTGAGAGGAAAGTGGGGAGAGCCATCATCCCTGTGCAGAAGGGTAGCTTGGGGTCGGTGTAGTGGGCCCTGCGGAGAGGCTTTAACCGGGTGGGGAGCTGAGACATAGGCCCTCCACTCTTCAAGGCCACCTGGTCGTCCCAACTGCCCCAATACAGCCAAGCTGGTCTCTGCCTCCATGCTTGGCTCATGCTGTACCACAGACAGTCCGGACTGTTCTTCCTGATCTTATTCCCTGATGAAATCCCACTGGCCAACTTCAAGCTCTAGCTCTTCCTTCTCTGGTCTTGCCCACCCATGTTAAATTTGATCTTTTTAGAGCTCCAACAGCCCTGCAGAAGAAGCTCCTCTCGTGATGTTGAACTGCATCCTGCCTTGCATTATTATTATTATTAGGTTAGATGCTTTGAAGTCAGAGGACGTGCTGTACTCCCAACAGCCCCAACAGTGTCACGCAGTGTTTGACTCACTCAGGCTCGCTACTTCACTTTCATTCCACCACTGGTTCTCAAAGTACCAGGAGTCAGAGGCAAAGGAAACAAATGAAAGCTGCAGGCCTTCCCCCAAGAATCTCCCAGTTTGGTGGAAGAAGCCCTACTAACTGTCGCTTTACTGTTTATTTTCTCTACTTGGAATGGCTGTTAAGGACTTGGGCGTGGAGGAGATGAGACATGTTCCCAGTTCCTCCTGAATCTTTCACTGTGGTCATTCGTTCACTTTGAGTGGATTCTTTAAACCTTGAAAGCATGCTTACAAAATCAATGCAAAATTGAATGTTATGAATTCAAATGTGAGGGAGTCCATAAATGCAGTTACTGAGAGTTCATTAGATGAAGACACTGCTCTATTGGATAAAAATACACTACATGACTGCTCTGCTTGCTTTGCATGTGGAGATGGCTGTTTAATGACAGAAAGTCATTAACAGACAAAACCTATATTAAACATGATAATGTGTAACCAAGCATTTTACTTCTTTGTGTTTAGGAAATTATGCAGTACTGGCTCACAAAGGGTGTTGATGGCTTTAGTTTCGATGCTGTTAAATTTCTTCTAGAAGCAAAGCACCTGAGAGATGAGGCCCAAGTGAATAAGACTCAAGTCCCGGTAAGGTTTTGAACATATTTTTTCTCCTTTTCTAAACATGTCATCAGAGTGTTTTCTGTTTTAGCCTGAACATTAACGTCCAAAGATGACTTCTGTCTGTAGGAAATGCTCTGAATCACTTTCTTTAGGAGATTCAAATGCCTATGACCACATGCTTCCTTCCACTGTTCCCTCTGCGGGTAGGGGTCCCTTGAAGAGAACTTCGGTGACTGGAGTCCCGAGGGTACCGACAGAGGGGACTCCACCGAGGGCCACTGCCTCTCACTGCACTTCTGTCATCCCACTCGGGCTCAAGTGAGGAGGCCTAGATCCCCAGGTGCCCCGAGGTCATTGCAGGACACCCAGCCAGAAGGGACGGGAACTAACACTTGCTGGGAGCCTGCTGAATGGTGTGTGCCCTTTACCTGGGATATTCCATTTATCTTTCGCAACATCTAGTGAGAGAGGCTTCATGATTCCCATTTAGCGAATCTTAGAGAAGTTAACTTACTGGGGGACAAGAGGTGTTAGGTTGAATTATAAATCAAGCCTGTCTCACCTCAGAATCTGGGTTCTCTGTGGTTCCACACCAGTGGTTCTCAGCCTCCCCCCATGCCACACAAGAGAGTGATCACGTGTCACTCTGTTCCTCTGGTTGAACACCATTCTACCGTCACTCTGTTTTCAATGGCCAAGTAGTCCTAAAATGTGTTCCAAAATAATGGATTTGTATATTTACACAAGAATATTATTCTCAGTCAAGATAAAAGAATTACAGTGATACATAGCAATATGGGTGAACCTTAGTAATGTTTAGCAAAAAAACTAAAATTATTACATAGAGTATGATGCTCTTTTTATAAGGTTAAGCAGGTAAAATGTAATTCATATGGGTAGTTTACTAGCAAGCTTCTAGCTTTTATCCTGAGTAACAGATTTATGGGTACATCTAACTTCATTAAAACAAAACTGTTAAATAACTAAAGAGGAGTTGGCTGTGCACGGGCTGACTCTAAGAGCAGTCATGAACTAAAGGTCTTTTTTTGTTTATTTTCCACATGATTTCCAATAAAAAGGAAAAATGAAGAGGAAAATAAAGGTTATATATTATCCAGTGTTCCAAAGAGAAGCACTTATCTCTGGAGAAGAAATCTCAAAATAACCTTGCCAATTATAATTAAATGTTATGAGATAGGCATATGTTTCAAGTCATGACAAATGATCAGAATAATGGGATTTGTGGGCTATTCAAGAAAAACTTAGGGGACATGTAATTTCAGGAAGAAACCTAAGATTCTAAAAAAAACTTCACTTGACCAAACAAGGTGTGGATAAAATGAAGGTTCTTGTGGCCAGGATTCTCACCTGGCCCTGGTTGGCTAGCTCACTACACATGTGTGGGCAATGCGTCATTATTGGCTCTATAATGAAGAACCCTGCCCAGTGCTCTGGGCAATGTGGTGGCACAGCTACCAGGGCAGGAGAGCAGAGCAGAGGCTGGAGTAGTGGCAGCACTGAGGACAGAGGCCCAGAGGCAGAGACCGGCTTGCTGCATGCAGACTTGCTCTGAATGGACGAGATTTTAGTGATTGACCTGTCACTGTAGAAATAAAGTTGGGTATAACCCTTTCACCCCAAGAACATTCTAGTCATTTCTTTGGTCACATTGAATCCATAGTGAATGTGCCCGGGGCTGAAACCCACTGGCAAGACAAGAGGGATGTTCACTTATAAAAAAGGGGTCCACTGAATGGATGGCAACCCAGGTTTGGACTGTCCCACCTGTCTGTGTCCCAGCCCAAGACTTATGTTAGACATAATTTTTTACTTTGGATTCTAAAAGATTTCTGTAACCCTAGGAATGAGTGTTAGGAAAAATTTCTGAACCCTGGGGAAGTGTAACAGTAAGAATAAAGGATAAAAGTGGTAAAGAAACAAATTTAAATGGATGATATTAATAATTTTGTGAGCTGATAGAGTATAGGTGTGATAATGAGCTTTATAATCATTAAGATAATTTGTTTTGTTTGCCTTTAAATGTGAAGCATTTAGGACAGTTAAATGTTTAAGAAGAGGATTTTGTTAAATACATTTGTAATCAGTGTTTAGCCATTTGGTAAAATTGAATTTGTTTACTTGACTTAGAGTTAATAATTTAAGCACCAAATGAAGTACCAATAGTCATGGTGTTCTCCATTCGCAAGCCCCTTAAACACTGAAAGTCTTAGGACCATGCTTGAGCATGTGTGTCTCGCCTTGAGCCCTTTGAAGAGGTCTCTGTTCACAGAAGGCCAGCGGTGGGCCTTTAACATGAAATGGTGGTAACTGTGCTGTCCTATTTTCAAAGGACACGGTCACTCACTATTCGGAGCTGTATCATGACTTCACCACGACACAGGTGGGAATGCATGACATTGTTCGGAGCTTCCGGCAGACAATGGACAAATACAGCAGGGAGCCTGGCAGATACAGGTAACCACAGGGCAACTTCCTCACTGGAACAGCATGGCATCTGCAGCTGATCCCTTTCGGTCAGGCATTCTCAAGAGGGTCAAGTTGTTATTTAACAAACCTTCTTTAACTATAATGGATCATAACTCAGTTCTGCCTGGCCTGGTGTATCTTCCCGTTGCTTAGCTTTGCTGCTTGTCAGTTTCCTCTTTTGTGAAATGATGCTAATCACAGATGCTAATTTTCACAGGAATTTTGTGAAAATTATATTAAGAAAATACACTGTCTGAATGTTATCCACTAATTATTATTATTTGACCTGTTAGTGTTCATGTACTGTATGAATCCAAATGTTTCAACTAAACTGTTGGTAGATCGCAATGGTTAGGAACACAGCTTTGGAATCAGATGGGCCTGAGATAGGTCTTACATAAAACTGCAACCTGAGGCTCGTTAGTTAACATAAGTTCTGTTTTCTGACCAGTGAAAAGGTGATAATGACACTCCTTTAAGACTGTTGTGGGATGACAGGTGATAATGTAGATGAAGCACTTCAAACAGTGCCTGGCACATAATAAATACTCAGTAAACTTACTATGTTTATATAGATCATCCAGAAGAATCAAGAGAAAAAGAAATTTCTCCTCCTTAAAGTAGGTCCTCTGGTTACCATCCCCATTTTACAGATGAGGAAACTGAGACTCTGAGCATTTAGGTAATTGTCACACACAGGTAATGGGATTGGAACTCAAACAGTTGGGCTCCAGACACTGTGCACTTACCTATTAATGTAATGCCTCAAATAGGCAAAGCCAGCATTGATGCAAATCATTCCAGGCCAGGGTCTTCCCCTGAGAGGGTTTGGTTTCAGTAATAGAGTGTATCCCAATAATAAAGTGAGACTTTATAGGGATCCAAATACAAGGGCAAGTTTTTGGGGAAACCCCTTCCCCTTACATTGCGGAAATATACTGTTAATTCTAAGTGGAGTGATGAGAATTGCTAAAGAATGTCTTCATGGAAGCTACTCAGCTGTAATCAGATTTAGAAGAGAACAATACTGAGATCCAAATGTGTTTCCTAACCCTTAGATGTGGTCTAGTGTTAGGCTAGTGTTTGGATTTATTATGATACTTAATAAGTGAGAATTTGTCCATGTGACCTAGCATGCCATTTCTTGGCTATCTGGCTTGATTATGCTCTAGGCGAGCGCTAGCGTGACATGAATAGTGTGCATTCCTTCCCCACATCTCTTCAATCAGATATAAGCAGCTGCAGAACACTTTCCCAGTCTTGACAAGCTCTGAGGACGTTGCCCCTGCCACCTCTTACAGGTTCATGGGGATGGAAGCTCATGGAGAGGGCATTGACAGGACCATGATGTACTACGGGCTGCCTTTTATCCAAGAAGCAGATTTTCCCTTCAACAATTACCTCAGTAAGCTAGACACTCCTTCTGGAAACTCTGTGTTTGAGGTTATCACATCCTGGATGGAAAACATGCCAGAGGGAAAATGGCCCAATTGGATGGTAAGGCCTCATGCCCAGCCGAGCCCATCTGGTGCTGGTGAGCTTGCTGAACAATCACCTCGACAAGGAAGTGTGTCTAAGTTTGTCTCTAAGTGACTTCCATCTTTCCTTTATTTGGTGATTATTGAGCCAGGCCTGTTCCAGTTTCTGACCAGGTTCTGTCATTTTTCTTCTTTTCCTTATGGTTCTCAGATAATCGCAATCAATCTGTCTTCAAGTCTGCCAGTTCTTCTCTGCCAGTTTAAATCTGTCCAGTCCCTCCAGTGAAATTTTTTCATTTCAGTTATTGTACCTCTCAATTCTGAAGTTTGTCTTTGGTTCTTTTCCCTAATTTCTCTTCATTGATAATTTTTATTTGATGAGACATTTGTTCTGATATTTTCTTTAAATTCTGTAGATAGTTTTGTTCTTTGAACAGACGTATAATTGCTTTAAAGTCTTTGTCCCCTAAGTCCAATGTTCAGGGTTTCCTCGGTCATATTTTTCTATTGACTACTTTATCCCCCTCTGTATGGGCCATACTTCCTTGTTTCTTTACATGTCTTGCATTTTTTTGTTGTTGAAAACTGGATTATTTTAAATAATATAAGTATAAAACCTGGAAATCATTCTCCCCTCCAGTGTTTGTTCTTACTGTCTTTGGTGACTTTTTGGGATTAATTTTGTAAAATGTGTTCTTAGTTGCTTGGCTACTAAAGTCTTTGCTTGTCAGCAAATGATTGGAAAGACTCTTAAAATGCCTTGGGCCAGGTAAGTCTCCGAGCCTTTTCTGAGAGGCTCTTGGGGGCATGCATGTGTGTACTGGGCCATGAATTTCACCCAGTCAGGCAGTTTTCAGTTCTGACTTAGTCTTCACTTTCTACCTGCCCAGAGCCTCAAGGTCAGCCAAAGGTGATCAGAGCCTTCTCAGGTCTCCCCAGGGCATCTACACAGCCCTGCGCATGGGTGTAGCCTTCTGGATTCCAGGAATATGTCAGAGCCTTTCAAAGCCCCTATGGTCATCTCATTCCCCAGTTCTTAGGATTTTTGGTCAGTCTCTGTTCAGCCCCAGTTGGCACCTCCACCTCAGGAAGGTGTCCTGTTAAAACTACTGCTACTGTTTTGGTGAATGCCCCGGGAATTCACTCTGAGGAACAAAGAATCCAGCCAAAAGGGAGCTGCTAGAAAGGTCAAATAGTGATAGTTCTCTAAATTTGGAGCTTTTGGTGAACTCTAAACCTATTTTGTTTTCCCAGTGGCTGCTAAGCCGCTGCTTTGCACAGCTACTGTAGTTGGAAGGCTGTTGGTTTGCAAGGCTGTTGAGGATCCAAGGGGCGGGGCATGAGATTAGGGCCAGTTAAAGTGACACAAAGTTTACTGTTCTTACTGAGGTCCAGCTGTTGTTCTTGACTACAATACTCCTTGGATTGTTGAAAGCCTTTTAGCTCATTTCCAGAGTTCTGACAAAGTGAATTTTTATGTTTTTTGCCAGCATTCACCTTGCTTTTACAGTGATTTTTAGGATGTCCTTACTCCACCGTTCCAGGAATGCCCGCTTTATTACCAATTTTATAATGCAGTTTTAGTACTTGTTTTTTTATATACTAAAAGTCTTAGGTATATAGACCACTGGTGCCTCTCTCAGCCTGTGAGGGGCCCTGATTTCTGTCCACTGCTGTGAACTACCTGTGCAAGTATTTCTTGATTTCAGTTCTGAAAAAGAAGTGTTCTAGGTCCACAAGGCTTGAGAAATCACAGGGTTTCTTGTCAGTTGCTCTCATAAGGGAGGTGAAATTTGACCTAACTTTTTGGCCATAAAAATAGATATTTTACAAGGGTCTATAAAAAATTACTTTTTATAGTTTTAGTACAGCTAAAGGGAAAAAAAAAAAAGCAACCTCTCTTTCCTGAATTGTTAACAACCTAGCTTCTGTTGTCAGATTCAAGTTCAAAGGCTGGTTCTGACTTGAATAAATGATGCACTTTCTCACAGCTTGTTTCATCATTTGTAAAACGGAGACAATACCCGACAGTACTGGAGTAGAGGGGAGAAGTAAGATAGAACTTATATGTGAAAGTGCTTACTAAATAGTGAAATGCCATGTTTAGCATATGCACATAAGATTGAGTTGTGGTATATATGGAAAGAGTTGTTAGGTGATTTAAATAAAGTCTTAAATAAGATCTAGATGTTATAATATATAATTAGAGCATTTAACATAGAAATATCACATAAAATAGAAAACACATTACAAAATTTCCTCTATGTAAGTTTCTTTATAAAAGTTGATTTATCTTTTAATTTAAAATTTATTTCGCATAGATCAAAAGTCAACATGCACACAAGGGGCACATCAGAAGTCTTTTTCCCACCCTTGTCCCTTCTGCCTCTTCCCCTTTTCCTGCTCTCTCTAGGGGAAACGTTTTTGTTTCCTTTCCTGTCAATATTCTCTTATCCAAATGTGTGAAAATGCTAATAGGCACCTGCATAAAAACTGTAATATTCTTGTGACACAAATAGCTGTCACCGTTTTGTTAATCACAATGGCCAAGGCAGTGAACTGGTCTAGTAAGAAGTAGCAGGGTTGGGACTCACATCGAAGTTTGCTGATACCAGGTACCCATGGTTAACCGTTTTTCTGCCTGCTGAACTTATTGTTAAGTAAGCTGAATCTTCCAGAAAAGCTGTATATAGAGCTGTGTTCTTAAATATACCTGCCTTTCAGGTCGGTGGACCCAACAATGCCCGGCTAACTTCCCGTTGGGGGAAAGAATATGTCAACATCATGAATATGCTTGTTTTCACACTCCCTGGAACTCCTATAACTTACTATGGGGAAGAAATAGGAATGGGAAATATTTTAGCCTCAAATCTCAACGAAAGCTATGATGCTGTAAGTTAATATAACCATTTACCACACCAAGTACTTTTTTTCCAAATCAGAGAATTTATTATTCCTATTCTACTGGAAATCATGATTACCTTGCCTTCCTTTCTTCCTGTTAGTGAGAATGCTCAGCTCTCCTGTTTGGGGAGCTTGTTAAAAATGATTGTGTAGAGCCCAGAAATCTGCATTTTAAAGATGTTTTCCAGCTGATTTTTAGGCACACTAAAATTTGAGAACCTGTTTTTTGAGTTTGGAGTATTATTCACTGCCCTCTCCCTGGTAGGTGTAGGTAGGAACATTTATTGCAGTGCTTGTCTGTATTGCTAGATTTCATTTGACCATAGCACAAGAATTCTTCCTTTTATGTTAACAAATGTAATACACAGCCTCATATCTGAGTAGTTTTTATTTTGTTTTTGAGGCTACAGATTTCACAGTTGTGTTGATGGGCAGATGAATGATCTTGAACCCGTGATTTGTATGGTTAGCTTTCAATTGTATGAGCTCTAATTTTCCTATTATTTGGTCAAAGTGAAACTTTTTCTATTTTTGCTCCTGAATGTGTGTCTGTACACTCATGTGCAATAACCAGACTGGACAAAAGAGGATACAGTTTCAGCTCACTTGTACATGGCTGCAAACTTGAATTCACCATCACTATATCACAGTAGAATGAGTTGGCAATGGCACATTTTGAAATCCTACACTACTCATTTTTAGGGAAAAGAAGTACAGTTTCCAAGCATGTATCAAAGTTCAGTTAGTATAGGCTATTCAAACTCAACATGTCATTAACTATTTCCAATTAAGAGTGTGAAACTGGTTTGTGTATTGAATCTTAAGGCCTTTTTATTATGAATGCTAATACATACAAGTACTAGCTAAGAAGTACAGAGAATTAAATACTTATGAAGTAAATCATGGCCAAATTATATTTCTTTTCATAACCAGATGACTGTTTCTCTTTATAGGATACCCTTTTCTCAAAGTCACCAATGCAATGGGACAATAGCTCAAATGCTGGTTTTAGTGAAGGCAGTCACACCTGGTTACCCACCAGTTCAGATTACCACACTGTGAATGTTGATGTAAGTATCAGTGAAAACTTAATGCTGATTCCAGAAATGGGAAATGGGTTTCTATGCTGACAGCATACACTCACCCTCAGTGTGTCTAAAACTTTAACTGATGCTCTTTAAATCAATCACATAGACTTGTCCTGCAGTTTTCATTTTTAAGGAGTTTGCCAGTCATATTTCTGTGAACATATGAAATGGTACAGAAGTACACCACCAGAAGTTTATGCAGATCACACAGTGCTTCACTGGAATGACCTGAAGAGCTTTGAGCTGTTAAGGAAATTTTATGGAAATCTTTCTGCAAGCTCAGCTATCCTTCTTGCTCCCCTCAAAAGGAAGGAAGGAAGGAAAGAAGGGAGAAGATCAAATCAATCAATCTAGGGTAATGTGGACTTGAGAGCAGGTGTGTTTACCTGAAAAAACTAAAGACATGAATAATCCCTAAAAGTAGTTGTTCTGGAAAAGCATAGCCTTTGGCTTCGGACTATACTATTTTCTGGTGATCAAGTTTATGAAATTCAGCAAATTTCCTAAACAGGAATGCATAAAGTCTAACAAAGTGCTGACTACATTTACTTAGAAATGGCTTCAGGTGAGTAACAAGGAGATTCCACTGTCATATACTAGTGAAAATTTCACTGGAAAACACAATTTAAACTACTTTAGGGGAAGAGAAATTACTGGCATCACATGAGGATACTTCAAAAGTTTTTATACCATCCCCTCAAACCAATCTACTCATGACTTTGAAAACATTCCCCAGGTAATTCTTACATGGAACTTTATGCAAAACCTCCTATTCCTGGGACAGCATATGCTTTGTTTAGATATTCATAGGTCCCTGAAAACAGAAAATAGAGATTTTTAACATTTTTGTTTTGGAAAAGTGCATCTATTGAATTGCATTGTGTCCAAATGTCCAAAAATGTTCCCATAGGGCAATTTGAGTCCAATATGTAAACAATCCTGCATAAAAATATATGCCAGAATAAAATACCTAGGAATAAACCTAACCAAGGAAGTGAAAGATCTATACCCTGAAAACTGTGGGACACTCTTAAAAGAAATTAAAGAGGGCACTAATAAATGGAAATTCATCCCATGCTCTTGGCTATGAAGAATTAATATTGTCAAAATAGCCATCCTGTCTAAAGCAATCTACAGATTCAATGCAATCCCTATCAAAATACCAACAGCATTCTTCAATGAACTAGAGCAAATAGTTCTAAAATTCATATGGAACCACAAAAGACTCCGAATAGCCAAAGCAATCCTGAGAAGGAAGAATAAAACAAGGGGAATTATGCTCCCTGACTTCAAGCTACTACAAAGCCACAGTAATCAAGAGAATTTGGTACTGGCACAAGAACAGACCCACAGACCAGTGGAACAGACTAGAGAGTCCAGATATAAACCCAAGCATATATAGTCAATTAATATATGATAAAGGAGCCATGGATATACAATGGGGAAATAACAGCCTCTTCAACAGCTGGTGTTGGCAAAACTGGACAGCTACATGTAAGAGAATGAAACTGGATTATTGTCTAACCCCGTACACAAAAGTAAACTCAAAATGGATCAAAGACCTGAATGTAAGTCATGAAACCATAAAACTCTTAGAAAAAAATATAGGCAAAAATCCTTTGGACATAAACATTAGCAACTTCTTCATGAACATATCTCCCCAGGCAAGGAACACAAAAGCAAAAATGAACAAGTGGGACTATATCAAACTAAAAAGCTTCTGTATAGCAAAGGACACCATCAGTAGAACAAAAAGACATCCTACAGTATGGGAGAATATATTCATAAATGACAGATCCAATAAAGGGTTAACATCCAAAATATATAAAGAGCTCACACACCTCAACAAAAAGCAAATAATTCAATAAAAAAAAATGGGCACAGGATCTGAACAGACACTTCTCCAAAGAAGAAATTCAGATGGCCAACAAACATATGAAAAGATGCTCCACATATTGCTAATCATCAGGGAAATGCAAATTAAAACCACAATGAGATATCACCTCACACCAGTTAGGATGGCCAACATCCAAAAGACAGACAACAACAAATGTTGGCGAGGACATGGAGAAAGGGGAACCTTCCTACACTGCTGGTGGGAATGTAAATTAGTTCAACCATTGTGGAAGGCAGAATGGAGGTTCCTCAGAAAACGAAAAATAGAAATACTATTTGACCCAGGAATTCCACTCCTAGGAATTTACCCTAGGTAATGAAGGAGCCCAGTTTGAAAAAGGCATATGTACCCCTATGTTTATCGCAGCACTATTTACAATAGCCAAGAAATGGAAGCAACCTAAGTGTCCATCAGTAGATGAATGGATAAAGAAGATGTGGTACATATACACAACGGAATATTATTCAGCCTTAAGAAGAAAACAAATCCTACCACTTGCAACAACACTGATGGAGCTAGAGGGTATTATGCTCAGTGAAATAAGCCAAGTGGAGAAAGACAAGTATCAAATGATTTCACTCATCTGTGGAGTATAAGAACAAAGCAAAAACTGAAGGAACAAAACAGCAGCAGACTCACAGAACCCAAGAATGGACTAACAGTTACCAAAGGGAAAGGGACTGGGGAGGATGGGTGGGAAGGGAGGGATGAGGGGGAAAAAGAGGCAGGGGAAAAAGAGGCATTACGATTAGCACACATAATATAGTGGTGGGGGGGACATGGGAAAGGCAGTATATACAGAGAAGACAGGTAATGATTCTATAGCATCTTACTACGCTGATGGACAGTGACTGTAATGGGGTATGTTGGGGGGACAATAATAGGGGGAGTCTAGAAACCATAATGTTGTTCAAGTAATTGTGCATTAACGATATAAAAAATATATATATATGCCAGCAAATATGGAAAAACGCAAATGCAAATTAAAACAGTGAAAACAATGTATTCTATCAGATTAGCCATCTTTCAAATAATCATTAGTAATGTTTGGATGGATGCTAATTCACAATAAAATGTCCCAGGCAATACCATTTTCGTAAAATACATCCATAGTAGCCATAGAAACGGGTGAGTATTTAGGTAATTTCTAAAGGACAGAAAGTAAGATTAAGATTAAGGGCCTAATCTTACTACACTGATGAACAGTGATTGAAATGGGGTCGGGGGAGACTTGATAATATGGGTGAACACTGACTAAAACCACGATGTTGCTCATGTGAAACCTTCATAAGATTGTATATCCATGATACCTTAATTGAAAAAAAAAAAAGGTAAGATCAAAGAATTCAGAATAAAATGCACAGGAGAAAACAGTTTCACCAGGTGCAGGTAAGAGTTCCCAACTGCTGCAACTGGTTGCAATAGGATTTCCCTAAGGAAAACACCGAAGCCTACTTGGGAATCAAATTCGTGTTGGAATGAGAAAAGCAAAGCCTGAAATAGAGCCAGCTTCTACAAGCACAGCAGAAGAAAGAAAAGGCAAAGAGCACCTGCTTCTAGAGCAGGGACGTTCTCAGAAATGAGCTTTTATTCTTCAGGTCATAGAGACCAGAACCCTAGGGAGCTTATCACCATCAAGCAGGAAAAGAGCAACTATATCGCAAAGACAAAACAGACTTACCTCCAACTCAGCTTTGCACAATTACTAGAGGCAGGACGCTAAAGATGGGCAAATGAGGATCAAAATGCAAAAGTAAATGGATCACCAAGAATCACACTACATTTAAGAAAAATTAAGAACATAAAAGAGACCATTTCTAAACACAGAAAGCAGAGAATATATAGCAAACGTTAAGACTTCATTATTAGTATAAAAATCCCCAGTAGACTGTTGTATACTTGAGTGTCTTTTAAAGTATATTAGATAAGGGAAGTACTGTCAAAATAAACAATGAAATATAAGTTCTAATTAATAGTGTAAAGAGAAAATTTTTATAATGTGGAGCATAAATCTAGAAATTCCAACAAACAACAAAATGGAATTCTAAAAGAGAATAGAGGCTGGAGGGAAACATATCAAAGAAATAAAGGAAACAAGTCAGAGATAACAGAAGAATTCATCTTCTTCTAGAGGGCAAGAATAAAAAGAAAACCCTAAAAAACTCTAGATTGCCTGAGGAAAGGACTAAGGATTAGAGTAGCATCAGACTTCTCAACTGGATACTAGAACACATTAGAACTTTATCTTCAAACCTGTAATAGAAACTTGATCTAAACCTAGAATCCTGTATCCATTCAACTAGCAACCAAGAATAAGCAAAATAGAGATGGAGAAGTGAGGTCCCAAATTTTACCAGGTCTAGCCAGTTCCTCAAAGAACTGGGGACTCCCAACAAACTAGAAATGAATCTAAAAGGAAGACATGATGTATATAAAACAGTGAAGAAAGAACTCAACACAACGTAAAGATAAATAATTTTCCTATATAATATAAGGTATTCTGAAACAAAAATCTTAGTGATTTATTTCTGTATGGGAGTAGTGGCAGGGAGGGTGTGGGAGAGCAGGCCAAAGCACTTGTCTTTATAGGGAATAGAAACAGTAACTTCCTCTAGGTTTGAGTTGTCCAGGAGCCATTAACTACTGTGACTATTAAAATTAAATCAAACTAAAAATTCACTTCCTGTGCCATACTAGCAACATTTCAAGTGCTCAGTAGCTATTGGCTACCACACTGGACAGCACAAATACAGAACATTGTCTAGCACTGCAGAATGTGCTACTGGACAGCATTGCTCTGTATATTGAGAAATATTTTTTAATTGGCTCTTGTAATTTTAAGGGTAACCAGTAGAAGAACAGACGTAAATGTATGATTTGCCAAAGAATATTAGAAGGAAAAAATTACATAAAACCAACTGATCGAGTAAAAAGCTAAAAAGGAAGAAAATGTATCAGTAGTACAATTATAAATAAAAGGTAAAATAAGGCTGTTAAATTATGTCTAAACATATGGTAATCATAAGTCAAGTATAAATGGGTTAAATTAATCTATTAAAAGATAAAAACTCTCAAATTAGATAAGACAAAATCCAAAATGAGATGAAATTAGGAGAAAAGGACATAGAACTAAAATAAAGATAGCACAGGCAAATGGTACAAGAAAGCTTACTACTCGTTACAGCTATCAAAACAAAAAATGCATTGACCTTTTAACCTAATAATTTCATTCCTAAATAGTTATCTCTAGGAATACCAGACATGTGGAGAATGATAAATATTTAAGGATCTCTACTACAGCACTGTTTTTTAGTAGTAGGAAATGACTGAAATGATTTAAACACTATCAATAGAAAACTAAATCAATTATGGTTAATTAATGCAATGGACTAGTATGAACTTTTAGAAAGAATCAGGGTGCTGTATATGCATTGATAGAAAACCATCTCTAACATGTACTAAATAATAATAAACAGGGTACAGAATGGTAACACAGCCACTATTTGTTTAGAGAAAAAAATAGGTTCTGCATATGTTTGTATGCATAGGGTACATCACTTCATATGATACACAAAAACTAAAGAATACGTGCACAGTAATAGTGTCTATGACAGAGAGGAATTGGAAAGCTAGGGGATACTATTGAGGAAACTGAGTTACATACTGTGTGCATGCACTGCCTATTAAAAAAAAATAAGGTTACAAAAAGCAGGTGTGGAAATATTTAATAGCAAACAAAACATAATTCAATATGAAAAGCATGAGACAAAGGCAATTTTCAAAAACTGATGAAAGAACATTCCACTATAAATCATGAACTATGCATTTAGCAATAGCTTCAAAATATATAAAACAAGTACTCTGAGAAATGCAAAGAGAAACTGACAAGTGCACAATTACAGAGAGACACTTCAACATCTTTCTAGAAAGTGGTAAGTCAAGTAAACAAAAATAATAGTTAACACTTACTGGGCACATCTTACTTGAGTAGCACTGAACTACATGTTTTCTTTCATGCATTTTCTAAGGCTGATAAAATGTTACTAGTATATTGACAAATCATGTATGTATGCCATATACCCTAGATACCTTTGTACCGCATAAACAGAATACACATTTTTTTCAAACATTTATTAGATACTCATTAAAGACCACACATTAGATTCCCACCCCCAAAGAATAATGACAAGCAACAAGCAACAATAAACAATAAGAACCACCACTACCACCACCACTGCACTCAACAGGCGGGCAAGAGTACAATGAAATGAACATTTTCAATGATTTGGAAACAGCTCTCATGAAGAGTAATTTGGCATTATGTATCAAGTGTCCATATTCTTTTTGACAAGTAGTTGTCTTTCTGATATTTATATCCTAAATAATCCAAATATGGGGGAGGCATTAAAGATATAAGAAAATTCTAGAAACTTGAATGTTGAAAGGGAATGGTTGAGTATGGTATGACCATTCAATAGGATGTTATTTTGCTATTAAAATGGTATTTATGGAGGCTATGCAATAACAGAAAATTTTTGAAATGTTGAAGAAAAAGGCAAGAAAAATAAACTATGTATGTTTTATATAGCTGTAAAATAAACCCAAATCCTCTTTAATGGACATATATTACTTTTATGGTTAAAAGAAAAAGCACTTTTTTCTTTTAGGGAAGTAATTTCTAACTTTCACTTCAGGCAGCATTTTGCTTTGCATCCTTTTTTACAACTTACTGTTCATCGTTAGCTATTCAAGAAATATGTGCTAAAGTTACAGCGACCTACACATTACTCTAATGAGAGACCAGAGAGGCCCCAATTCACCAGAAGTTCTCAGAGTCCATGGTCACAATGGCTGCTTTTCTTCCAGTTACAAGGTAGAATTAAAGGGACTTTATTTACCTAAGTTAAATATCCATTAACTTAAACATAGACATTTCTTTTGGGATTTGTAAAATGGAGTCATATTTGGTCTTCTCATCAGTTCTGACCAAGCTGAAGCAGGGCACTGTACAAACTGCACTAATTCCCACACAAGGTGAAACCCAGCATTTGCAATTTCTGTCAGTAGTTAAATAAACCATTCTTATCTATTTATTGACACAATTTGGTAATTTTTTTAAGGGGCAAAATTGAAACAAGTTTTTTTAGGAAATAATCCTTTATTTGATACTAAAAATATTTTTAAAATCCTCTTAGAAGAAACATTCATGTTAACACTCTTTTTTAAAAAAACAGGTCCAAAAGACTCAGCCCAGATCAACACTGAAGTTATATCAAGAATTAAGTTCGCTTCACGCCAATGAGCTGCTCCTCAGCAGGGGCTGGTTTTGCTATTTGAGGAATGACAGCCACTCTGTCGTGTACACAAGAGAGCTGGATGGCATAGACAGAGTCTTTGTCATGGTTCTCAATTTTGGAGAATCATCACTGCTCAATCTAAAGGAAGTGATTTCAAATATTCCCACACAAGTGAGGATAAGGCTAAGTACCAATTATGCCCATGAAGGCCAGGAAGTTGATACACAGGCCATTATACTGGACAAGGGAGAAGGCCTTATCCTTGAATACAACACAAAGAATCTCCTTCATCACCAAACTGCTTTCAGAGACAGATGTTTTGTTTCCAATCGGGCATGCTATTCTAGTGTATTTGACATACTGTACAGCTCGTGTTAGGCATCTCTGTGACAGAGGTGAAGACCCTGGCATTCTGTTCTATTATAAGCATTTGCAGTAACTTTAGGTAGAGCATGCTGCTGGGTAAAGTTTATGAAGAGTCATTAATTCTTAGATTTTTCTGTAGCTGGAATGTAACTACTTTAGGAAAAGTTCTCAAATGTTATTAAAGAATAATAAAATTATCACTTGCAGGAACTTGTAACTTTACTGAGAAGCATCAATAAGATGATCAAAACACCTCAGAACTCCAGATTACTAGAAAGTCCTAAGGAGTTTTGATGTGAAAATGTTATCTTTTCACACAAAATTTAGGCATAGAAACTGGAGGATGACTTACTGCCAAAGTGTCTAAAAAATGGTCACTAGCAAAGAGGCAGGACCTTGATTTGTAAACTCTTTGAAGGAAATCTTAGCAAAACCAACAAAAACAAAGCTGTTCTGATGGGGGAGGAGGGAAGAGTTCTGCTGTTACCAATTCTTCCTTTCTTCCCTATTCCTGTCTCTTTACGGTGCATGACTGGAAACCTACTTTCCTAGGCTTAGGGGCCTAAGTGTCAATGGAGAGAACAGTATAAGCAAGTAGATATACACTAAACAAAAATTTAGATGGAGAAGCAAATTTAAAAAACTTACTAACTTAAAAAATCTCTTATGCTAACCCAACTATAAATAAGACTATGAAATATTTCAGTGTGTTTCCAATGCCCACTGAATGCAGCATTTCAGAATTTTAGGTATTTCTTAAGATTCTCGAAAACACTGGTGCTGTCAAGTCCAAGTTCCTCATACAGGAATTTAATTTGGGCTGTAATCTAAAAGAAACACATTAAAAAAATTAGAAGGCATTTGTGGTAAAACTCCAGTGGTTCAAGTGTCTCTTTGTCTATCCATCCTCACCCAATCTTGAAGTCAGCAATTTATGGCAAGGGTACTTTTATTTGGGACAGAGGCAGAAGGCCCCCCCAAAATTAAGACTCAATCACTTTCTTTAACAGAGCTCACTTATCAAGTATAAGAGAGAGCGTTTTCTCTGGATTGACTGTGTTCCTCCTTCCCCTCTTGGGTCTCGGCCACAGTCCTGGCAGTTGTGAAGCAGCTGTCATAAACCCTGCTGCAACCACTGAAGTGTTAAGACAACACATGTCTTGGGGGCCTGTTAGCTGGGAGGGGCTTGACAACATACCTTTTTGTGAGAATCCTCAATCACATGGTTGCCTCCAGGCTGGATATCTAAAACAATATTGGGGGCCTGATGGCCTGAAAGAGTTAACATGAAACAATTAGAAGGTATCTGGCCACTGGAGATCCATTTCTTCCCTCTTTCCAAGTATTCCATTAGAATAAAAATGAAGGAAAAAGGCATAAACCACCACTACCAACAACAAGGAGATGGGTGGGGACAAGCAGGAGAAGACAAGTATCTGAAACAGAAAGCAGGAGGTAGACCAGGCAGGAACTGGATGGAAGAGACTGTAGGCTGACATGGAGAAGTTACAACCCAGGAGGAAGCCAACTGGCCTGGGAGAATCTGAGTTTTGTGATTGGAAACACCAACTATAGCATGAGTGAGAGACATACGGAGCTGAATTCAGGGCGCCTGTCTAAAAATTGATGTGCGTGTTCCCCCAAGAGCACAGAAAGTCTTGGTGTGTCTTGGCAAGGAAAAAAGGTAAGAGTTCCTAGGTGATGAAATGGAAAGATCTAGAGAAAATTAAAGCAGCTAGTTTGGGCACTGAAGCTCCAGAGCAAAAATTTCTGAAATCTGTTTTTTAGAGGTTCCCAAGAATAATGACTCAATTAATACTGTTAAGTGAATGAATGACCATATGATAATACATCTCCAAGTTATCTTGCTATTTAAACTTACTTTTTACTTTATGCCTTGCCTCCTTTATCTTAATATTGTCCTTTGAAAATGAGGCAAGGCAGTTGTAGCTCTTACACATGCTTCAACTTGGTAGTCAACATAGGAAAAACAATTATTTGTCCAAAATCATGGGCAGATGATTTGTCTGTAGCATAAAGTGTATTGTTCGGAGCAGTGTGCTGAAGGTAAGATTCCATTTAACTCTGGTCCCTGCTGCCAGGTGGTCTCTTACCTTCACTGTTGTCCTTAGCGTGCTCTGTGATGGCTTCCTTGAGTTTATCAGTGTAGTTTATAATTCCTTTCAGAGGTATACGTTCGTCATTTTCATAAGCTGTGATGTGAATTGAAGGATAATGCTGAAAGAAAACAGATGTACAAATAATTTATGTTATTCCTTATGGTCCCTTTCCACCATATAGAGTATGAAAAATAATTACTTTCAATTTTTTTCCTAAGTGCTAGACATTTTTTACTCATTGGATATTCTTAAAGAGATCTACACTATCACAGTACTAGAAGACTACCTGTTACTTGAAACAGCCCTGTCTTCACTTGAGACCATAACCTTATCTGATCTATTCTCTTGAGCCATTAAATTGAAGTAAACGTGGAATTATGAGCAGAGATGATACTGCAAGTTATTTGGGTTTTATAAATAGAACAATCTAAAGCCCTACTAAAATTCTTGCCACAGCTCAGCAAAGTATCTTTTTGATGATCTTTTCTATCACTTCAGGATAGTATATCATAACTGTCTTTCACTACCTGAGGTTTAATATTTTGATAGGGACAGTAACGTTTTATGTAATTCTTGTGTTTTTCATCAGATGAAGGATTTCCCCATTCTTCTAATTCTTCTAAGGTCAGAGGAAGGGTAGTGTCCATCATGGTGTTGAGAACATCTAGGAAAGGTGCCTAAAAGAAAAAAGCCAAAGGAACTTACACTTTGACTAACAAGTTGATAAGATGAGTTTCAAAAGAATATTATACTTTATGAGTATATGTGCTGATATGAGTGAATAGAGCTCAAGCAGCCATGTAGACAGACTCTCAGGAGCCAGACTAATCACTCAGTCCTTAACCAGGGCCTGTGATTTATAACTGGCTTTAAAGGTAGTCAGACTTTTTACATGACTTTTATATAAAAAGAAAGGGTTTATCATCACCATTTTTTAGTTTTTAATTCAGTGCCTTTTATTTATTTTATAAAAGTAATAAATGCTACCACCTCACATCCATTAGAATTGACTACTATAAAAAAACAAAAATTAACAAGTGTTGATAATGATGTGGAGAAGTGGGAGCCCTTGTGCACTGTTGGTGGGAATGTAAAATAGTGCAGACAGTATGTTGGTTTCTCAAAAAATTAAATTTAGAAACAGCATTTCTATTCATATATATATATATATCCAAAAGAAATGAAAGCAGGGTCTCTTAAGAGCACACCCATGTCCATAGTAGCATTATTCACTACAGCCAAAGGTAGAGGCAACCCAAGTGTCCATTGGTGGATGACTGCATTAGCAAGACATATACATATAATGAAATATTATTAAGCCTTAAAAAGATTGATTCTATACATAGGTACCTATGGCAGTCAGATTCGTAGAGACAGAAAGTAGAATTTGTCCAAAATCATGGGCAGGGGCTGGGGGAGGGGGAATAGGGTTATGAGACTGCACAACAATGAATATACTTAACACTACTGACACTTAAAAATGGTAAACATGGTTAATTTTTATGTTATTGTACAATAATTAAAAATTATAAACAAGAATAACACATGGATAATCTCTTATCAGTTGGGAATTTTACATTAAAAAATATAATAAATGCTATTGAAGAAAATTGGAAAACATCTAAGTTGAAAGAAGAGAAAAATCACTTATTGGCTTATAGTCAGTGTTAAAACATTCAGTTAGATCCAAGATAGTGGCAATAGGAAGACCCTGAACTCAACTCCTCCCATGGATACACCAAATCTACATTTACGTGTAGAGTAATTACTTCTGAAGAAGTGAGGACTGACTGAGCAGCTTGTACACCACAAAGGATAGAGAGACCACACAAGAAGGGTAGGAGAGATGGAGACATGGTGACAACAGGAACCCCACCCTCCAACGTGGTGCCTGCAGTAGGGTGCCTGAGGGGCCTGCAGGCAGACTAGCTGGCATTAGGGCAAAGTGTAAAAACAGTGGAGAACAACTAGACTATACATGAAGAAAATCCATTTATTATCCTGAGAGCATCTGCCAAATGGGCAGGAAATTGCTGGCACACTCTCTGAGTCGGAGGTGTAAGCAAATGTAATTTTTTACATTTCCATTCACCTTGATAACATGGGTGAGCAGGGTCCAGGCACTCTAGCTAGCCTGCCAACTCCACCCCAGTGTGCACTGGAGCCCCTGGCCTACACTAGCTCCAGCTGTCCCCCAGGGCACCAGCACACCAGCCCCAGCCATCCTGCCACAGCAGCCTTGGTGTGGTGTGCCCAAGGACCCCCTAGGCCTGCACTCATACCAGATTCAGTTGTCTTGCCAGGTAGGTCCTGGTGTAGCGTGCCTGCTACAGCTCCAAATGACCTGTCAGGGTGGCTCCAGTGCTGGGGGCACTGGGATCTCAACTGTGCCTACACCAGCTCCAATTGTCCTGCCAAGGCAGGCCCAATGTAGTGCACCCTGGACCTGATGGACCATGCCTGCACCAGCTCCAACTGAACCATCAAGACTGCCTGGTGAAGCATGTCCCAGGTTCTCAGGACCATGTACACATTGGTTCCAGTGATCCCACCAGGGTGGCCCTGGTTCAGTGTGGTCTGGTCTCCCTTACCCTGGGCCTGCTCCAGGTCCACCAGGGCTGCCAAAGATGCCAGGTACACACAGTCTACACAGAGGATGCTCCTACACAGGGCCTGGAGAGGTAGCTGTTCTGCCCAATTCATAGAAACAAACAGAAAGTCAACAAAATGAGGAGTCAGAGGAGAATGTTCTAAATGAAAGAACAAGATAAAAATCCAAGAAGAAAACACTAATGATCCAGAGATAAGTAACTCACCTGATAAGGAGTTCAAAATAATGATCATAAAGATGCTCACCAAATTTGAGGAGGAGAATGGAGGAACAGAGTAAGAACTTCAACAAAGAGAAAAATATAATAATCAGAGCTGAAGAATAAATAATTGAAATAAAAAAATATACTAGTGGGAATCAACATCAGATTAGAGGATCCAGAAGAGTAGATCAGCAATCTGAAAGAATAGTGGAAATCACCCAATCAGAACAGCAAAAAGAAAAAAGAACTAAAAAAATAATTTAAAGGACCACTGGGACAACATCAAGTGTACCAACATTCTCATTACAGAAGTCCCAGAAGGAGAGGAGAGAAAGAAAGGGGCTTACAATAAAACTTATTTGAAGAAACAGTAGCTGAAAACTCCTCTAACCTAAGGAAGGAAAGAGACATCCAGGTCTGGAAGCAAAGAGAGTCCCAAACAAGATGGACCCAAAGAATCCACACCAAGACATAATGAAGATGGCAAAAGTTAAAGAGAGAATCTTAAAGGCAGCAAGAGAAAAACAAATAGTCATATACAAGAAAAATCCTGTAAGACTATGAAATCATTTTTCATTGCAGACCAGAAGGGAGTGGCAGCAAAGTCCTGAAAAGGAAAAACTCAGAACCAATAATACTCTACCCAGGTTATCATTCAGAATTGACGGACAAGAGTTTCCCAGACAAGCAATAACTAAACGAGTTAATCACCACTAGACCAGCCTTACAAGAAATGTGAGTCTTCTTTAAGTGGAAAAATATAGGCCATAATTAGAAATAAGAAAATATATTAAAGAAAAAGATCTCACTGATAAAGAGAAATAGACAGTAAAGGCAGTGGATCAGCCACATAAAAAGCTAGTATGAAGATTAAAAGAAAAAACAGTAAGAACAACAATAAGGGATAGTTAAGGGATACACAAAATAAAAAATGTAAAATATGATGCCAAAAACAAAACAATGGGGTGGGGGAGGGAGTAAAAATTAGTGTTTTTAGAATGAGTTCAAACTTAAGTCACTAACAGCTTAAAATATACTGCTTTATTTATAAGTCAATATATATGAACTTCATAGGAATCACAAACCAAAAACTTCTAAGAGATACACAATAAATAAAGAGAAAGGAGCCCAAACGCAACACTGAAGAAAAACAACCAAACTACAAGAGAAAAGATCAGGGGAGGAGTAAAGAAGAATTACAAAACCAACCAGAAAACAATGAACAAACAGCAGTAAGTACATACCTACCGGTAATTACTTTAAATGTAAAGGGACTAAATGCTCCAATCAAAGGAATAGGGTGGCTGACTGGATAAAAAAGTACAACCCAGATAATATACTGCCTGCAAGAGACTCACCTCAGATGTAAAGGCGCACACAGACTGAAAGTGAAAGATGGAGAAGACAGTACATGCAGATGAAAATGAAACCTGGAGTAGCAATACTTGTATCAGAAAAAACAGACTTTAAAGACTGTAACTAAAGACATTACATAAAGGGATCAATCTAAGAAGAGGACATAACTTTAATAAATATTTATGCATCCAACATAGGAGCACCTAAATACATAAAGAAAATATTAACAGACATAAAGCAAGAAACTGACAGTAATCAAGTAAGAATAAGGGCCTTTAATACCCCATTTAAATCAATGTATAGAACAGCCAGATAGAAAGTCATTACGGAAACATTAGCCTTAGATGACACCTTAGACCAGATGGACTTAATAGATATATAGAGAGCATTTCATCCAAAAACTGCAGAATACACATTCTTTTCAAGTGCCCATGGCACATTCTCTAGGATAGATCATGTAAGACCACAGAACAAGTCTTAAAATTCAAGAAGACTGAAATCATATCAAGTATCTTTTCCAACCACAATCTCTTCTATGAAACTAGAAATCAGTTACAAGAAGAAAACTGGAAAAACATGTGGAAACTATACAACATTCTACTAAACAACCAAAGGATTAATGAAGAAATTTAACAAAATACTGGCAGACTGAATTCAACAATTTACTAAAAGAATCATATGCCACAGTCAAGTGGGATTTATTCCAGGGATGCAAGGATGGTTCAACATCCATAGATAAATCAATGCAAGACACCACATTAATGGAGAAAGGCTAAAAATCACGATTGTCTCAGTAAATGTGGAAAAAGCATTTGACAAAATTCAGTGTGTACTTTAGGATAAAAACTCTCAACTGTGGATACAGAAGCAATGTACCCCAACATAATAAAGGCCTTATATGACAAACCCATGGCTGACATCATTCTCAACAGTGAAATGCTGAAGACTTTTTCTCTAAAATCAGGAATAAGACAAGGATGCCCACTCTTGTCATTTTTATTCAATATAGTATTCAAAGTCCTATCCTCAGCAATTAAGCAAGGAAATAAATAAAAGACAGACAAATTGGAAAGGAAGAAGTAAAACTGTCAATATTTACAGATGATAGGATACTACATATATAGAATAGACTCCACCAAAACACTATTAGAATAAATGAGTTCAGTAAAGTTGTAGGATATAAAATTAACATACAGAAATTGGTTTTGTTTTTGTACACTAATAATGAACTATCAGAAAGATATTAAGAAAACAATCCTATTTACAATTTCATCAAAAAGAGTAAAATACCTAGGAATGAATTTAACCAAGGAGGTGAAAGACCTGTACTTTGAAAGCTATAAAACTCTTGATGAAAGAAATTAAAGATGACACAAATAAATGGAAAGATATACCATGCTCATGATTGGAATAATTAAGTGTTAAGAAGTTCATACTACCCAAAGCAATCTATAGATCCAATTCAATCCCTATTGACATACCAATGGTATTTTTCACAGAACAGAACAAAGAATCTTAAGTTTGTATGTTACCACAAAAGAACCCAAATAGCAAAGCAATCTTGAGGAAAAAAAAACAAAGCTGGAGATACCGTGCATACTCACTGGCTTCAAACTATACAACAAAGTTTTAATAATCAAAACAGTACAGTACTGGCACAGAAATAGACACACAGAACAGAATTTATTTCTGGAACCAGAAATAAGCCCACATATATGTGGTCAATCTATGACAGAGGTGGCAAGAATATATAATGGGAAATGACAGTCACTTCAGTAATGATGCTGGGTAAACTGGACAGATATATGGAAAAGAATTAAACTGGACCACTACCTTACATCATGTACAAGAAATAAATTCAAAATGGATTTAAAACTTGAATGTAAAACCCAAAACAATAAAACTCCTAGAAGAAAACATAGGCAATGAGCTCTTTGACATTGGTCTTAGCAATATTTTCGTGGACCAGTCTCCTCAGCAAGGGCAACAGAAGCTAAAATAAACAGGATTACATTAAACAAAAAAGCTTTTGCAGAGAGAAGAAAACCATCAACAAAACCAAAAGGCAACCCATTGAATGGCTGAAGATACTTGCAAACCATACATCCAATAAGAGGGTTATATCAAAAATATATAAAGTTCTTACACAATTTAATATCAAAAAGCCCAATTAAGAAATAGGCAGGGGACCTGAATATGACATTTTCCCAAAGAAGACATACAGGTGGACAACATGCACATGAAAAGATGCCCCACATCACTAATCATCAGGGAAATGCAAATCAAAACCACTATGAGGTATCACCTCACACCAGTTAGAATGACCACCATCCAAAAGATGAGAAATAACAAGTGTTGGTGAGGATGTTGGAAAAATGGAAACCCTCATACACTGATGGTGGGAGTGGAAATTGGTGGTGCAGCCACTATGAAAAACAGTATGGAAGTTCCTCAAAAAATCAAAAACAGAGCTACCATATGATCCAAAAAGTCCACTTCTGGGCATTTATCCAAAGGAAATGAAAACACTAATTTGAATAGATATGTGCACTGCCATATTCACTGCAACATTACTTAACAATAGCCAAGTTATCGAAGCAACCTAAGTGTCCACTGAAGGATGAATGGATAAAGAAGACATAATATACATATACAATGGATTATTACTCAACCATAAATAAGAATGAAATCTTGCCATCTGCAACAATATGGATTGACCCAGATAGTATAAAGCTAAATGATGTCAGAAAGAGAAAGACAAATACCATATGATTTCAGTTATACATGGAATCTAAAAAACAAACAAATCAAAACAGAAACAGACTCATGGATACAGGAAACAAACTGTGGTTATCAGAGGTTGGGATGGGTTGGGGGGTGGGCAAATTAGGTGATAGGGATTAAGAGGTACAAAGTTATAAATAAGTCATGGGGATGTAATGTACAGTATAGAGAATATAGTCAATAATATAAGAACTTTGGTGACAGATGGTAACTAGATAGGGATCATTTAATATATTGAATCATTATGATATATACCTGAAAGTAACAGGATATTGTATTTTATATTTCAATTAAAAAACAGGTATAAAAAAAGTACATGTGGATCAGTAGCTGCCTAGGGCTGGGGGAGGGGATGAGGAGTAACTACCAATGGGTATGGGTTTCTTTTTGTGATGATGAAAATGTTCTAAAATTGTGATGATGGTTCCACAACTCTGTAAATATGCTAAACCTGATTGAGTTGTACACTTTAAATGGGTGAATTATATCTTAATAAAGCTGTTATTAAAAAAAAGTTTAAAAGCCAGTTAATAAAATGGCAGCTGGTTTTTTCACTTAGCTTATAGTCTCCTGTTAACATACTTTTCAGCTTTCTCTTGTATTAATATTAACAAGCATAGTGGGCAAATGTAATTCCTTGGCTGCCTAGCATCTGAACTCCTTTTCTGCATTTAGAGTATCCATAATCTTGTGAAACAGAGCTTGTCTCTCACTGCAGAGGTACTAAATGCCAGGCCTACCGATCAGACATAATGCACTGCAAACTTTGGGAGGTTAGTGACTCCAAGAAGTAGGGAACATATCGAATTTATTTTGGCAGAAGTGCTGCTGCTACATTTAATTTCTAGAAGCAACAATGGCTGTGTGAGGTGACTTGTGCCCAGCAGTGGCAGTAGGGATGGCTTTACTGGGCCAGGTTTATGGTATGTTTTGGACATGTGTCTGGCTGTACTGTATTGCTGCTATGACTGGTTCTATACACACCCTTAGCCAATACCCTTTAATAAATCCCCTTTTTGCTTAGTCAGAGTTGGTTTTTGGTGCTTCTAATTAAGAAATTTGACTCATATATGAATCCTCCATTGTTGGATATTTAGGTTGACTCTTAATTCATCACTATTATAAATAACAGGGGATAAATATCCTTAATACATACTGGTTTCTTTCTAATTTCTGCATATTTCTAATCTCTAAAAGTCAAAGTAATTTCTACAAGTCAAAGGTAAGTTGCATTTTCTTTATATTGTAAGTAATTCTGCCATTAGTATCTGTTTGCATAGGTTTCTTTTATCTATACTTAGTATTTCTATTGAAAAAAAAGATTCATAGGTCAGGATTATTTAACATTTATTTTCCTAATACAAGCCCATAGTGTGTACCCCTTACCCTCAAAGTAAAAAAACATGAAAATAATTTATTCTCTTCACCCCAGTCATTATATTCTAGAATATCTAACCAGGAAGCAAGTGAATGATGGAGGTGAAATGAGCTGCTATAACTTCATAATTTGGGATGCCAGGAAAAGACTATAGAGCCTTTTCAGAACAGGACAAAGTATTTCAGTTAAAGCACAGAAAAACTACCCCTAAAGACCACTAAGAATGGAGCATCTGAAAATAGGCAGCCTCTGGATCCAGGACCGAAGTGTTGTTGGTGGGCAGCAGAGTCAAAGGATTCATGCATTCCTGAGTCCCAGTGTGCTCTGCCTGACTTCCTGGCACTGGTGAGTCATACATGCTTTGGCTCTTTTCCACCAACTCTTAAATGTTCTTACAAATAAAAAATGGACGATGGGAACAGTCATTAATATCCACTGGAAATCCTTAAAAATTAGTTTTAAGAACACTGTCAGGGAGAAACAAGAAAAGGGTAAGTAGCTAGATTAAAAAAACTTTGTAAATTCTCTCAGAGCTACAATTCTGTGTTTAAAATTTATATGCTTTGTTATACTCCTATGCTACAGTACAATTTAACAGAAACTTGTTTCTTAGAGTGGACTATGGCTTCATGCCTCCCAACTATATAAACAGTAGAGACAGAGTACTCACCTCCAGAGTCACAGCTCTCAGAAGCTCTGGATTAGAATTACACAATGCTCCCACAAGCACCCCTCCAGCACTGAAAGCAGTCAGGGTTGTTAGGCTTGGCTGAGAAAAACCTTGGCCATGAAGTGTCTTAATGCAAGCCTCTAAGTCAGCAAGGCCATTGAGTTTTTTAGTTAGACGGCCATCAGCATGCCACTGGAGGCCTAACTCACCACCACCCCTGAAATTAAAGGGCAAAAGTTTTAGTGGGAAAAAAATATTAATGGCATAGGTCAGGGTCAGCAAACTACAGCCTGTTGGCCAAATATACCCGGAGGCCTGTTTTTTGTATGGCCCTCAAACTGAGAATGGTTTTTATGTTATTAAAGGTCAGGAGGAAAAAACAACAACCAAGAATATGCAACAGAGACCATATGTGGCCTGCAAAACCTAAAATGTTTACTATACTTCAGAGAAAAAGTTTGCCAACTCCTGATACAGACCATCAAAAACTGATTTAACAGGTATGTTCTGAGAGCCTGCTTACTATTACCAGGCATTGTGTGAAATACAGGCCTTGTAAGTATAAATAAGCAAAAATCCCCTGCCCTGAAGTAGATCCTAGGTTTGTGAAGAAAGGAAACAGCTACTAAGCAATGTGGCTGCTGGTATCACACAAGTGTACTTAAAGTACCACAACAGGAGCAGAAGAAACAACACCTGCCTGTCAGGAAGGTTACTACCATAGACACAGAGGAGAGAACACCCACCTGTCTGCATGAGCCAGAAACACAAGTGCCTGAGAAGGAGATGATACCTAAGCTGAGTCTTAAAGGAAGAATATGAGGTCCCAAAAGGGCAAAAAAAGGGAAGGCATTAAGACACAGCATGTGCAAGGGCACAGAGGGAAAAGAGCTTGTCATGTGACATGAGGCAGCAAGACTGGAGGTGTTCGATATGTCTGGCTGGAGTGTGGGACTTGTGTGGGGAGTGATGACAGATACTACTGCAGAAAGAAGGTAGATCATTAGCATGTTAGATAGGATACTGAGAATTCGGATTTTATTGTGGAGATGGGAAGGTGGTGAAGGGTTTTAAGTGGAAACATAATATTTGTGTCTGGAAAACACCTAAGTAAAACAGAAGTTAGGGTGGAATAAAGGAGTCCAGATTAAGGGTCTATTTTAGTAAAGCCTAAACTCAGGAGAATTAAGTGGAAATAACATTCCTACGTATATAGACTTGTACATCTATTCCAAAAATCCTAAAAACGTGATACAAAATCCTAAAATCCTATCCTTTTTGGATCAACTATTCTATTACTGAATTAAGTTCCACCAGAACAGGTTTAGGAATGCATAAATTCAACAATACAAATTTTGTTCTCTGCATATTGTTACTCTGGACACCTCTCACAATGCCTTAGCACTCGTGTGCCAGGTAAAGCGTGTGACTCACCGAACATGGCAATATGCTAATATCCATCCATCGTCCACCAACACCCGCCTTTCAGGCCTGAAATTCATTTTTAAATCCATTCCATAAGCTCCATATACATGTACCAGCAGAGGTTTCTTCTGCAAGTCTTCAGAATCCGTTTTGTGGAAAATGGTCATTGGAACTAATTTTCCATCCTGGAAGTGAAGAATCAGTATGCATGTAAGTAGGAGTCTTTTAAAATAGTTTTATTCCCAAATTTATGTGTTGCTTTATGGTGTTGAGCACAAGTTTCATTTAATTAAGACAAAAGAGTTATGGTCTCTAAAAATATATCATGATCCTTATTTTCAGCTACTCTGTTGACTTTTAATATTAACTAGAAAAGAGCGGCAAGGTTCTGGCTTGAAATCAGGTTATTAAATTCAGCTCTTCATGATAGTGAAGCTATTTTCAAGTGTTTTTCACTACCCACAACTACTGTGGTTTTCTTTAAGGGCAAGCCAAAATACTTGTCAAGGTCAGACATACTAGCATAGCATTTTTCCTATATTAAGGCTAGATTGTGGCATATCTCATCTTTGCATATGTAATTACAAATACGCTGACTAAAGTTTTAACAGCTCAGTTTTCTGTCCCCCAGTGTCAGAATTATCAACCATCAGGAACTGAATCTCTTATTGACCTTAATGACATCCATCCACCCATATCCTCTTCAGAGGCCTATTTAAATTTATTTTTAAAATGTTTAAAAGTGGCTTAAATAAGTTTTATAAATTTTAACACCTAAATTACTTTTAGGACAGGTAAGTATTCCCCAGTGTAATTCATACTCATCAATTCCAATTGACTGAAACTAGGTACTCGGCACAGACAAAATTAAGATAATCTTAAAAGGGAGGAGAAAATTCTTACTCTGCTTACAGAAACTAATGAAGTAGCACTAGTTTACAAAAGGAAAACAACATAACCAAACACCTCTATTTTTTCATTCTCATTTTGAAAACTTCACTTGGAGCACCAGAGGGTTATCAAATAAGGAGGGAATCTTTCATTTTTCTTTATCATATTCAATTTGCTGTAACAGTGTAACTGAATTTTCACTTCTCAGTACTATTCATTCTTATAAAATGATGTAGATTAATTTCATAAAATAATCTTTTCCTTTCATCTCCCTGCTTCCTCCCTAACTTCAATTTAGCAATCAGAGAAAAATTTGCTAGTATAAAATGTAAAAAGGAAGAGGTAAGAATGGTAGCAAGTCCTGTGATGGGCAGGATCCAGGGTTCAGCAGTGCCGAAATGCCTATGGAGAACGACAGCAGCTCCCATATAGCAGCCGCTTCCCTTTTGTGTTGTAAGGAATTTCGGAGCTCTCCAAGAACTTGGCTTCATTGTTCTTTCAATTTGGGGTATAATAACCGCAACATTTTGACAGACTGGCATAATCCCATATTTATATAACAAAACAAAGCCTAAACATATAATTTTGTTGACAAAAAAAATATGGAAGGTGGTACATTAAATGGTAAGCAATGCTTACTTTCAAGAGGTACAAATGGAACTGATAAGTAGTCAGTTCCATGCATTTTAGCAAGCATGTATTGCTTTTGTACTATTATTTGCTTAAAGACATTAAAAGAAAATCAGTGAATTAAGAAAAAATTTCACATAGAAAAAACGCTGTATTGCAATTCTTTGTCAACACATGAAATTATCTCACATATGATATGTGAAAGTCTGAAAATTCCATAAGTTCAAGGCCACAGTTTATTAATTTGTTCCTCATTTACACAAATTTTTTCTACTTCTCACCGCCCACCCTTCCGTCCTTTACTTTATACTTCGGCCATACTGTCCTCCCTTATACTTTTAAATGCACTCTTTCTCCCTCAGTTCAGGGCCTCTGCACAAAACATTCCTCCTGTCCCCTTTCTAGCTTAACTCTTAGTCATCCTAGAGGTCTTACCTGGCACATGACTTCCTCAGAGAAGCCTTTCCTGATCTCTCCACACTAGGCATGCTCCCTTTGCCACATTTCCACTGTACTCAGTGTCTTTCCTCGCCACAGTCATTACATTAGAATTACTCTCTAACATCTGTCATCTTTCCTGCTAGACTGAAGCTCCATGAGAGCAGAGATCACATTAGTCTAGTTCACTCTAGTTAACTGCTCATCACCTTCACAATTTTTGCCAAACCTATAAACTAATCTTGACTATTTTTTCTTTAAATATACTTTTAAAATTCAAATATAAACAACATATGAAGAAATCAAGGGCTTGATGTGCTAGTTATACATTTTTTCTACTCAATATTAAAATAAATACATGAGTATTAAAATTAATAAGAAATCCATGTACACCCTAAAGAGTCTTGCTGTGGTGTGGGAGATCTACTTCATGAAACTGCTAATGTAATCCCAGCAACAGCACAATACCTGACAAACAGGTTGCTTTCAGTAGATGGCGCTTGATAGTTGAGATTATAAAGACTTACCTTGCTTTTGGCTTCTAGACGTAAAACACGACTAGTTTTTGTGATTGGGTCTTCATGCCCAGTTTCCTCAAACAGTTTGCCTTCTGCAAACTTATACGTGTAATATTTTGGGGGACGTATGGGAGAGCAAAGCTGAAATGGGCAGTTCTTTGGGTCTGAATTTGTATCCATTATGAATCCACAGGCCCAAGGAGGGAGCTAAACAAATAAAATAGTTATTTTTCACTTTTTAACTAGACACTAAGTATCATTAATTACTTACTGACTGCTCCAAACAAGATGATGTAGACCTCAAGTTTACTTCTATCCATATATATAACACCTCATTTAAAGAGGCATTATATAATTACATATAATTCCTCATTTACTTCAGCCCAACAAAATATAATTCAAGAAAAAAAACAACAAGCAAAACTCCAAGAAAATGGTTTATAATGATTCTGGATTTACATGAAATCTTTTTTTTTTTGAAGCAGAGGGAAAGTTTTATTTGAATCCATTCCAAGGGAGGAATGGGCCAGAAATCAAAGTAGACAAAGGCCTGAAATCTTTTTTAATAAAAAATTTCATTTTAGGGTATAAATTTGGGTGATGAAATAGCAGAATGTTAAGGAATAAAAGCCAAACAAATAGTAATTCCAGAACCCAGCAATAACTCCAAAATCTGTTCTCACAGACCATGAAATCTCTCACGTGTGTTTTTAATAATCTACCACCAGCCCTTACCGCAGCCTAGACAGCCACAGTGATGACAGTCATTATTCCAGGGCTACAAACTGGCTCAGCAGCACTAAAGCATTTACAATTTGTTTCTAACTTTAGCTCCAAGGCTAACCATTGTGCAGAACAAAACCTTTCCCAGCACATCCACTCTCAGAGGCTCACAGCTATTATCATTAGGATTCTTAACTTTAAGAAAAAAGGAAAGGAATCAAAATTTATTCTCTCAGAGCAGCAGGGTCCACCTTCAAACCTTCCGCTAACATCACTCTTACACCTTTTAAAGAACTCTGGTAAGCAGGCTGAGTTAGAAATGGTACCTTGAGTCAGAACATTAAAAGAAAATTGCCTTTCTTTTCTTGAGTAATTGTAGAAAGAGCAAATTCCTTAGAAAATCAGAGGTCTTGATACAGCAGTATCACTGGTGGGCACTATTCAGAAAGGGTAGGTGGGGGCTGCATGCTTAAAGAGGGCACCATTTAACTTGTAGAAACTACGTACAGCCAGCCAAAGAGCTTATGTTCACAGAGCAAATTTCTGTAATTAAGACAAAGAATCTGTTTTTCCTGAAATGCTGATAAGGATATGTTTTGGCAATGTTTCTCAAAAAGAGTTCCTAATTTACTCTCCTCAGATTGAGGATTTATTTCAAGGATAAATTTTCTATTTAAATGCAAGCTATAACTGAAAATAAAAATGTATCCATGAAAGTTGGGAAACTTGGTAGCATAAGTAAAGTGAGCAAACTGAAATCTTAATGGAGAAAAAAAGGAGGAAGCATTGCTACTTATAACCAGGCTTCAGACTGAAGGTATAAGGTTCCTTAGCCCATGGAGGCACAAATGTTTTTCTGCTCTTTGGTGAGACTTTAAAACAGTTTCTATGTGACACATTAGTAAGCTATCTTAGTTTATGTGTATAAATACAAACATAAAAGAGTCTTTTGGTTTTACTTCTTAAATAAGTGGAATCAAGGTTAAAATTTTAATCTTAACAAAAACTCTTCCAAAGTTTTGTACTTTTTTAAAGTTTGTGCAGGTGATGTAGAAATAAGTATTAACCATCTCAAGGATATCCTAAGTCATATTTTCTATTGAGGTAAACTTGCAATATCAACTTTGTATTTTAATGGATAGCACCCAAGAATAATTATAAATTAGCCAGGTGATATGCAGAGATTCCTTAGATACTTGATAGAAACAGGTTCAGCTTTAGCATTCTACCAGACCACAGTCATTTTATTAAAAGAATAATTAAGATCTACAAGTTGAAAGAAAACTGGCACAAGTATGCAGACTCCTCCAAATGAATTAATGTTAGCACAAAGCAAAACATTATTCCCTATGTGCTTAAATTAAATATCATAGTGAATTAAAATACCGTAATTTCTTTTTGTGAATAAAAAAAAATATTACAAGGAAATACTAATGACATGATGACCAAGGATAGAAGGCAAGTATATTAAGGGTTTTACATTTCTATTGCTCAGATTGAGTTCAAAAAAATCTTTTAGTCAAGGGCCCACTGAACAGAGATGTTACATAAGGAAATACTTAATAATCCACTCAGTTTGGTTTAAAGATTTTGTCCTTTGTGTATGGCACTGTTTATGCATATTAATCAGTGTTATCCAGTTCATGAAGAGGCTCTGATCTATAAAATTCTCTTGAAGTTAGCATCTGTTATATAATATTTGATTCCATAATGGTGATTCATAACATTACAGCAAGGCATAAGAGATACTACAGGTTGGGAAGGCTCAGGGAATAAAGAGATGGAGGATATAGATTAAAGACATGATGTTTGTTTTAATGGAAGTTAAAACCATGGGAACTGAAACGTATTTTTAAAACAGGAATACTTATAAGAAAAAGTAAAAGGTTGTATTTATGAGAAGTCAAATCTTATTATAGCAGAGTAAACTCATGGCATTCCTAATTACTTGACATAGAATTTTGTTGTAATAAATGCATTGCTAAAGTTATGTATTCTCCCTCATCCCTGTTCATATAGATTGCAACAAGAATTGATGCTCTGCCAGTTTGCCAATTGAAGATCTCTGTACTTGGCATCAATTAGCAAGCAAAGAGATACATTTTGAATCCAGTAGATGAAGGCAGTAAGAAAACGAGAGTAAAATCACTATTTTTGTTTTAGGGTACCTACATAGTCTTCTAAGACAATGGACATTACATTTGATAATTTGATTTTAGGGAGTAGCAAGCAAATTCTGTTGCCTTAGGCTGTTGGTATTTCTTAGGTATACCACTGTAACAATCTCAAAACGAATTTCCCTGTCCCTTATCTCTTCTTGCTTCAGTGGTCCTTACTATGGCTCCCAGATAACCTCATGAATAGCTCAACTCCTCAAACCATCTTCTTACCACCCCAGAACTTCAAACCAACCTCCTATCCCTCCCTCTTCATAATTTATGACTAAATTCCTTACCCTGACAGTCAAAGAATGTCAGATCATAGCTTCACCCCCTACACATTTATTCTGCTTCAATAAAACAGAACTATTAACAGTTTCCTGAACATTTTTTAACTTCCCCAGCCTAGAGCTTCATTTGATGGACTTATCTCATTCTAGAATATCATTTCCCTTCTGACCTGTAAAAATACTCTCAAAATTCCATCTTTCTTCTTTGATGCATCTCAAATTCTACTTTCCCTACAAAAGCTTTCTGGGTCCTCTCCCTCTCCTTTGGGCCCCCCAGCACATTTTATGTTTTCGGCACCATTTACGTAAACCCACTTTATACTTAATCTTTGTGTACTAGTCTAACCTCACGATAAACTGTATCCTCCTTAAGGCCAGATATTTTGTTCTGCTATCTTTTTAGCCCAGAGTGCCCAGTACGGTACTTTGCACACAGAAATTCAGTAAACATTCAGTAAATTTATTGGACCTGCATTTTAGCAGAAATTGTGACAATATTGCAGTAAGGGAGGTGTAAGTGGTCAGTGCTTGCTGCTCAGATGGCTCAACCATATGAAGTAAATTGAAGGCCTTTCCTCTTCTCTTCAGTGCCTGTTACCTTAACTTGCATGTTTATGCTGCTTTAAGACTAGTTAATCTAGTGTTTACCTAGGTAAACACTAGGTAATAAGGTTTTCATTCACTAATTCTAGCAAGTTCATTGTGGAGGCAGATTATCTTTCCTGGCAGCCACAGGCAGTACCAACAGTTGCCACCGTCACAGCTATGCTGCAGTGGAGACCACTGAAAGAAGTTATTATCATCTCCTTATTGAAAGAGGTTACAGTAAGTTTGCACCCCTCCTAATATCTCATAGGTAAGAAAACTGATGAGAAAATGAAGCAGGCACAAGCATGCAATGGCAGAAACACCATCGGCATGATTGGTTTCCCTACTGGCGGGTGTGGGACGGGAGCAGCAGGCAGTGGTTGGGCACTAGCTGTCAAGTTGACCTGAGTTATTACTATATCTACAGTTGTGGAGATCTGTGATATATAGAGATATGTAGAAAGAAAAATATAGTTCTCTACTTCTGAAGTTCATGCTATAAGACACCATTTTAAGGAAAACTACATTAAAAGCAAGGTCCTCTAAAAATTCTAAAATCTCCTAAACCTGTGAAAGACCCAGTATGCTAAATTCCATTTAAACTTATTTCAAGAAAAAGCACATTGCTATTATTTAACATCTGATGCTCTGTACACTAAACTGCATGTATTTTGATTAATCATACTATCTTCTGAAAATTAAACATACCTTTAGAGACCGAACCGAATCATCAGCCAGACCAATCACATTAACATAAAGTAGATTGCTGTGCTTCAGGAACAGAACACAGTGGTCCTTAAACATGTCCAAGTCTACAACTTTGGTATTTCTCTTCATTGTGAAAAATAAATCCCAATTCATAATAGCAGGGGTATCAGCTGCTGTTCTCATGAGCTATGTGGAACAAAGTTAAAAGAGGTCTAGGTAATAAAACATGAAGACTACAGCAACCAGAGACACTACTGAAAACTAGCACATATAAGTCTTCCCTGCTTTGTGAAGAGCTGAAGGAACAGATCTTGCTTCAGGGCTGCAGTGCGACCATCAGCATGTGAATGCGTCCAGGCTAGCCTGCTAGGTGGTGAGATAGCAGGGCCCTGTGCTTTGCTGACAGCCAACCAAAGGACAGCTGAGTGAGGGCATTGATATCCAGGTGACCGGGTGCATTAGTGAGCCTGCTGGGCTGAGATCAATCCAAATAGCTAACTTAAAAAATAACAAATTTTTACAAAAGTTTGTTCATTTAAGTCACTAAATTTGGCTGTGATAACTAATATAATCAGGGTAGAGTATGTTTCATTTACTAACCTTTTCAGTCATAATTAAAATATGTAGAGGAATTATCTCTAAGGGAAAAGAAATGGGATCATTATGCATAGGAAGGTAGCATCAATTACTATACTCTACCAAAAGCCTACAAAACAATGAACTCTTAGAGTATGAAATGCTGTTGATGGAAAATGACACTCCTTAATGGCTCAAATGGTGACAAGGAGAATCCAAGATTACCTTGAATTCTGTAGGCTCGCCAACATTAGTGAGAATGTATAATTCATCATCTCTGTGTTCAACATAGTACAGGACTCCATGTATTCGCTTCTGGATAAGTACTGGTGGGTCCCAGGGGCTTAGGCCATCTATCAACCACACTTCAGAAGTGGTCTTGTTCATAATATTTATGGTAAGGAAACGACTGTCTTTTGTGAGATAAAGGAAAACAAAATAGCTAGAGAGAGAAACACATGAAAATCCAGTAAATTTCAAATGTATTCTACCTTGTTAATGACAGTATTTCACAAGTGGTCAATATGTATGTTGAAAAACTTCTTAGTGAACATTGCTTATAAATTGAAAAACTGGGTATTATTTTTCTTATTCCCCCCAAGGCATTCAAAATAATTTCATCTCTAAAAATCTATTATGAACATTTTTTAAACACACAGAAAACTGAAAGAAATGTAAGGTGAATACCCACATACCCACCACTGAGATTTAATCAGTGCCAACATTTTGCTGTATTGCATCACAAACCTGTGCATCCATCTATTTTTGAATGTATTTCAAAGTAAACTAGAACATCACCTAACTCTCACTTAATCACATTAATAGATGATAGAGCTTTTTGCTGAGAACAGAAATAAACTTCCTAGAGGAGGTATGTAGAAGAAGAGAGAGTTTACTTTGTTCTTCCTCTGTATGCACGTTGGATTTCCTTTTCTCCTCTCTCTCCCATCCCAGTTTTTATATAACAAAATAGAACAATAGAAGAAAACCTCACAATCCCACTAACCCAACACATTTTAAAAATTAATGTAACTATTTACATTTTTCTATTTTTCCTTCTTAGGTTTATTTGTATTTCATGTATTTTAAAATTGATGTAACTAAAATACAGATACCGTTTGGATTCTGTTTTTCTTCAGAGTATCAGTATCACACCCCATATTAATTATACAGTTCTTTATGATCATTATTTTAAATAGCTACCTAATATTCTATCATGTTGAATTATCATAATTCTTAAAAATTTGGGTTGTAATCCTTTATTATAATATGGAACATAACAGGGAACATATTCATGAAGCCAGTTTCTGCCTCCCTGACTTTTACAATTATTACCTCAGGATGAATTTTTAGGAATGGCAATGCTAATTTAATGATTGAGAGTATTTTTATAATAATTAATAACTATAACCAAATAATATTCCAAGAGCATTATGCTGATTCACAATGATACACCAGATGGCTTTAAATGTTATATTTACATGTTTTCTTATTGTAAAGTAATTGAACATACTGAAAAATATAAAGAAGGATGATAACCCTGAATCCCAATACTCAGAGATAACCATGGTTATGATTTTGGTCAAATTGTTTCTGTACTGGATTACATTACCATGTTTGTCAATTTTTTTATTTCTTCAGTGATGTATCATCTATCCCCATTTTAAACTTGAGATGTAGTTTAAATTATTGGTCTGTAAACATCTCTTCATAAATTAAAGGTATTAACTTGTCCTTTTATTGAAAATACTTTGCTCCATTTTATCATCTGGATTTTTATTTGTTTACAATAGTTTCGGACTTAAGAGTTTAATTTTTTAAGGTAATCAAGAATATTGACACTATCATTTTAAATTTCTTCTGTTGATTTCGTGCTTTGGAAATATTTTAACCAAGTTGAGTAAAATGATTTTCATTTAGGTTTTTTTTGTTGATAGTTTTATTTTTGTTAGATTTTTTAACTCTTTTAGGAATGTATGCTGATGTATGAAATGACAAAATTATTTTTGCCCAAATAGTCAATGTTTCTCATAGCATAAAAAAATAATACACATTTATTTTTCATTAATTTGTGATGCCTCTTTTACCATAGAGTAAGCTATTTTTTTTAGCATACTAGGGTCTGTTTTAGAGTTATCTATTCTGGTCTCTATTATTTGTCAATCTGTCCTATTTAACTGTTGTAGCTTCATATATTTTAATATATGATTGTAAGGAAAGTCCTTACCCACTGTGCTTTTTAGTTTCAAAACTTTCTTTGCTATTTTTATCTATTTTATTTTTGTTTGATGCTGACAAAGGTAGTCAAAGGATAAATTACTTGGTCAATTATTTGGCAGGTAAGTGGTTACAGGGAAGTGAGAACACAAGTGGTTCTATAGTAAAAGGCTTCTTACAAGCAGAAGACAAGTCATGGTAACCACAAAGCAAAAACCTACCAGTAGATACACAAATAATAAAGAGAAGGGACTCAAACAATACCACTATGGAAAATCATCAATTTATAAATGAAGAGAGGAAGAAAAGAAGAAAGGAACATAGGAACTACATGTTAGCCAGAAAACATTAGAAAGATGACATTATTAAGTCCTTACCTATCAGCAATTACTTTAAATGTAAATGCATTAAATTCTCCACAAACAAAAGACAGAGTGGCTGAATGGATTAAAAAAACAAGACCCAACTATATATGCTGTCTTTAAGAAACTCACTTCAGCTTCCTCACTTTCTGTAACAGACTCAAGGTAAAGGGGTGGAAAAAGATAGTCCAAGCAAGTGAAACCAAAAGAGAACAGGAGTAGCTATATTAGTATCAGACAAAATAGTCTTTAATTAAAAAGCTGTAACAAGAGGGCCATTATATAATAATAAAGGGGCCAGTTCATCAAGAGGATTTAATAACTATAAATATATAGTATACATTTACATTAGAGCACCCAAATATATTGAGCAAATACCAACAGATTAGATAAATAGACAACAATATAATAGTGGGAGACTTCAATACCCTTTTTCAACAATGGAGAGATCATCCAGGCGAAAAAATCAATAAGGAAATGTTGGAAAGGACTCTTCATTAAATTAAGTTGAGAAAACTGGGTAACAATATACAGAAATATGTTAGGTTACAAAACAAGTCTTAACAAATTTAAGAAAACTGAAATCATACCAATTATCTTTTCCAATCACAAAGGTATTAAATTAGAAATCAGTAACAGAAAGAAAAATGGAAAATTCACAAATACATGGAAATTAAACAGTACATTCCTGAACAATCAAAGGGTCAGAGAAATCAAAAGGGAAAAAAAATCTTCAAACAAAAGAAAATGGAAATACAACATACCAAAACATATGGGATGCAGCAAAAGCAACTGTAAGAAGGAATTTTATAGTAATAAACATCTACATTAAGAAAGAAGAAATATATCAAATAAACAACCTAACTTGTTCCTAACCTCAAGGAACAAGAATGAAAAAATAAGGACAAAGTTAGCAGAAGGAAGGAAATAACAAAGATCAGAGTAGGAATAAATTAAAGAAAACAGAAAAACAGTTGAAAAGATCAATGAAACTAAGCTGCTTTTTGAATAGATGAAAGTGACAATAAACCTTTAACTAGACTAAGAAAAAGAGAGAGAATACTCACGTAAAACCAGAAATGAAAGAGGAGACATTACAATGGATACCACAGCAATACAAAGGATCATAAGACTGCTACAAACATCTACAAAATGGATGCAGAAAAAGCATTTGATAAAATTCAACATCCATTCTCAGCAACTGTGAATGGAAGGAACACACCTTAAATTATAAAACCCATATATAACAAGCCTACAAGCTAACATCATATTCAATGGTGAAAGGTTGAAGGCTTTTCCTCTAGGATCAGGAACAAGGCAAGGGTGCCAACTCTCACCACTCCCAATTAACAAAGTACTAGAAGCCAGAGCAATCAGGCAAGAAAAATAACAAGCATCTAAATCACAGAGGATTGGCAGGTGATATAATCTTATATATAGAAAATCCTAAAGATTCCACCAAAAAACTGTTAGAACTAAAGAGTGAATTCAGTAAAGTTGCAGGAAATAAAATCAACATACAGACATCAGTTGTACTTCTATACTCTAAGAATAAAATATCTGAAAAAAAGAAAATCCCCTTTTGAAATGGTATCCAAAACAATAAAATACTTAGGAATAAATTTAACCAAGGAAGGAAAAGGTTTGTACCCTGAAAACTATGAGACTTTGATGAGAGAAAATGAAGACACAAATAAATGGGAAGATATCCCATGCTCATGGAGAGAAGAATATTGTTAAAATGTCCATACTACCCCAAAGCCATCTATACATCAAATATAATCCCTATTGAAATTCCAATGGCATGTTTTACAGAATAGAAAAACAATCCTAAAATTTATATGGAACCACAAAAGACCCCGAATAGCCAAAGCAATCCTGAGAAAGAGGAACAAGTCTGGAGGCAACAAATGATTTGAATTCAAACTATATTACAAAGTGATAGTAATCAAAACAGTATGGTACTGGCACAAAAACAGACACACAGACCAATGGAACAGAATTGAGAGTCCAGAAATAAACCCTCACATATATAGTCAAATAGTATTTGACAAGGGACCCAAGAATATTTAATGAGGAAAGGACTCTTCATTAAATTGAGAAAACTGGTTAACAATATACAGAAGAATGATACTGGACTCCTATCTTACCCACTCATAAAATTAACTTGAAATGGATTAAGACTTAAACATAAGATGTGAAACCATAAAATCCTGGAAGAAAACATAGGGAAAAACTTTGATATAGGTCTTGGCAATGATTTTCTGAACCCCAAAAGCACAAGAAACAACCACCAAAATACAAAAGTGGGACTATAGCAAACTAAAAATATCTCCACAGCAAAAGAAACTATCAACAAAATGAAAGGTGCCCTACAGAGTGGGAGAAAGTATTTGCAAAACATCTATCTGATCAGGGATTAATATCCAAAATATTCAAGGAACTCAGATAACTCAACAGCAAAAAAGACCAGATAATCTGATTAAAAAATGGGCAGAGGACCTCAATAGACATTTTTCCAAAGAAGATATACAAATAGCCAACAGACGCATGAAAACATGTTCAACATCACTTTCATTGGGGAAATGCAAATAAAAACTGCAATGACATAATACTTCACACCTGTTAAAATGCTATTATCAAAAAGACAAGCAGTACTACTGTTGGCAAGGAAACAGAGGAAAGGGAACTTTTATGTACCCTTGATAGGAATGTAAACTGATATAGCCATTATGGACAGAATTATGGAGGTTCCTCAAAAATTCAAAAGGGAGCTACCATACATGATCCAGCAATCCCACTTCTGGTTACATATCCAAAAGAAATGAAATCAGGATCATGAAGAAGTATCTGCAACTCCCACATTCAATGCAGCATTATTAACCATAGTCAAGCTGTGGAAAGAGCCTAATTGTCCACTGATGGACGAAAGGATAAAGAATGTGTGATGTGTACACACACACACACACACACAAAATATTTAGCCATGAAAAATAAGGAAGTCCTGCCATTTGCAACAACATGGATGGACCTTGAGGGGATTATGCTAAGTGAAATAAGTCTTTCTTCTTATTACTTGTACTTGTTGCAGCCATTATACTTGCATGGGCAGCAAACTCCAATTTCCCATTCTGCAGTATGATATGGGTATGCATGTGATGAGTTTGAAATGATCTATGTGGATTTTTCATTTGCCTAAATGTATTAAAAAATAACTATATTCAAAGGTATGAAAGAAACCTGGATCCATGAAATAAACCATGGAGTCAATATGTGAGTGTCATTACCCAATCCTACAGCATCCTAGGTAAAGTATTACCTTGGATACAGAAACTGAACAAGAAATGGCTAGTCCAAGATGAGACAACCAATCTGTAGAAGTAAGACTAGGTGTACCTCTAAAGTTCTTTTTACTTTAAATATCTAAGATGCCAAGTGTTTGACACAGCTTAATACACTCAAGGTTACTCTGAGTTTGCCTCACTGGGATCTCTGAAGGCTCACTGGGAGCCTTTAGTGACCAAGCTGGCTTCAGTGACCTCCTGTTCTGGCTTCTGGTGGTAGAATCACATTGTAAATGGTACAGTGAATAGCATTTGTACCAGTAATTATTTTTATTGGTGGGGGTGGAGGGGGTGAGGAATTGTTTTTCAGTGACTTAAAAATCAGGTCTCCTAATTCTGTCTAGATCTTTCCCATTAGAAACTACATAAGGTTGCTCTCCTTAGAATGTGTGAATTAAACGGCTCTGGAAATATCTGCAAATGGAAGAATGAGTATTCAAAATACACCAATCTTTAAGAATAGAAGAGCAGGATCTTCCTTGTACATCATTTTTACTCTACTATCAAAATAGAAAACTAGCTTTGAACAACCAAATGTACTTAAATACTGAAAACTAAGTAGATGAAGAACCTGGGTAGTGAGGGTTTTTCTTAGCCATATCTGTAACAATACATTTTTCAAAATCAGGTGTCCACACTGGGCCAACAGGGGCAGGTAAATGGAAATTATAAAGTCAATTTGGCAAACTTTACTTGTAAAAACAGAAAATTGATACCTGGGGATCAAAAGAAATAGAGTAAAAGCAGCTCTGTGGTTTCTACCTTTACTCCATTTTCTTTTCAAGTATTCTGCTTTTCCATTTTGGTCCTCTCCTTTGGATTTGAGGCTGTTTATAAAGTATTCAGAATCCACCCAACTAGTTTGTGCTGTATGTAGATCAGGGTTCTGAATACCAAACTAGGCTTAAACATATTTAATTATGGTTAGTTCCTAATGGAGCAGAAAAAGAATGCTATAAGCCAAATAGTTTCCAAAAATCCTAAATACATGTTTGACAACTGACTTAATCTTAGAATTTAGGATAGTAACAATGTATGTCAGGTAAGTACCTTACTCAAGAGTATAGCTCAGTGGGGCAATTTTGAGCTAAGTTTATTCACAGATGGAAAATAGCTCATAGTCTTAAGTCATTGATAACATAAATTACTAGCTTAAACTGTCATCTCAAAAGATGTCCTTGACAAATGACATGAAAATAGCAGAATCGTATGAAAAAACAGTTCTGGTAATTTCTCACTGAAACTGTCAACATCAGAAAAAAAAGCAGTGAGAGCATTACTGGACCAACAATGTTAGTTCTATGGGCTGGCATAATGTAATTTCTCCAGACTTCAAATCTATAATATAAGCTGTGAATTCTGTGCAACCGACATCATGGTATTGACATAAGAAAGATTTATAATTGCTGTATAGCAACCTTATTAAATGTTTAATTAGCAACTCCTGTGTCACAGTCCAGAGAGAATGTTAGCAACTTAGCATTTGCAGTCTAATGATGTATTTATTTGTATTTACTATGGAGTTGGAATATAAACAAATTCCAATTCTGAATCTAAAAACTAATGAAACAATGGTCATGCTCATCTTAGCCTTATTACATTTGGTCCCAGCCAAAATCAACAATTTAAGTCAACAAGGGACAGTACTTTAGATAACTGGAGAAATACTCTGGAGAAAAAGATTAAATTGCATTATTTTACTACCTCGGGTCTTTTTCTGTGTAAAAACGTTCATTACGTTTGTTATCACCAAAAGTGGCTCGATATACATCATGACAGCGAAGGTTCCTCTGGAAGGTGTAGAATAAAACATCTTCCTCTTCTTCATCCTTTACCCATTCTGAAAGAAAGTAATTAAGAATTATCCATAGCCACCTACTTACAGTTGGAAAAAAAAAAGTGCACAATGCATTCTAATTTTGAGTTGTGCAAATTTATCCCTGGAAATCATATTCTAATACAGTTTTACTGTATCTAACCTATTACATAAGTCAGAGCTTTCTAGAGAATAAAATACTACTACATCAGTTCCAAGTTTTCAATTAGTTATCAGTCTCAGGTTTCGAAATAAGAGTTGAATCCTTAATATTTAGGAGAATTTGATGAGTCACATTTTTCTCTCAGGAGATGAATTATGTTTACATTTATAGCCTCTAATTCTGAAGGAATACACTGGATCACTTTCTTTCATGCCTAAAATCTTTTCAGGATGCCTTTAAGCCACAGGTATCTCAAACAACCAAATATATTTTAATGCTGGTGTTTTCTTGATCTTACCAGCAGCTGCCAATGGAAGTTTTCACACAATTACATCATGACTGCCACCTGGCTGACAGTGACTGTAAGACAGCATAGCATAGTATGCAACCTGGTTTTAGAGAGGTTAAAATGTACAAAATATATGCCTTAGAAGCAATTAGATAGGGTATAATTTCAATTCATTGTAAAAGCATTTAGTTATTAAAAATGGGGAAAACTATGGCAGAAAATGAAAAGGGAGGACAAAATATGAACATATGTATCAACTCATTGATAAATGATAAAATTTAAAGTTGGTTCTATTAGTAAAAATATCACAACTTCTGTTAATAATTAATTGAATATGTTCCAAAGTTCCTCAGTAGTAACCTCAAGCAATCTGCTATAATAGCTCCACAAGGTAAAATGAAATTTAAAAATTTTTAAGAAGAATAAAATATTAAGATACAACTTACATGCAAAAATGTATTCTAAGTAATAAATTAGAGAATTACTGATGTATCAAAATAAACTGTACAACTTGAATTCTGACTATAATACTTTTAAACACATGAATTTGGATATATGATTAAAGAAGGAAAGGTCTCCTGAATAAGAGGCATAGGGGAAGGAGTGAAGTCCACAAAAATAAATAAATGGTTCAGGCACTCATCTTCTCATTCACTGAAATGGGCAAGTGAAAATATTTCAGAAGTGTGGACAGTTCTCTCACTGTTGCCTTTTCAACACTGAAGACTGCTGTGGTTGGTGGCTTACCAAAACTGGACACATTTGGGAAAGAAGCTTCCATTATGGGCTGGTCACTGAGCTTTACAACTATACAGGTAGATGCTTCAGAATCTTCAGTTCTTATCTTGGCAGCTACATACTTTTCATCAGGAGCAACTCTGATACAATCAATAAAGGGCTGGTCTAATTTAAGTTCCTCCAAATTGAATAAAACTTCATAATTATCATTGTCTGCTGCAAAAAGAAAAGTATGGAAGAGATAACTCCACAGATACATACACCTAAACATTTTTTAAAACTGTCTTTCATTGTTTTAAACTAGCATTCCCCTTGTATAAAAGCTATATTCTCACTTTCTCCAGGATTGATGGCAGTTTGATTTGCACAGAAAGTGGCATTAGTTATTTAATATTATTCTATGCTATTCAATATTATTCCATGTATCAACTTACGTTGATACCATCTAGAACCTAGAAAGTTAGATAATGTAAATGATACTGAAACATCTATGTATAGTGCCTAGCACAGTACCCAGGGTATAGCAGATGCTCAAAAAATGCTGGTTTACACCTCCATTCTCCCTGCCACAGCTTTTGAGTACAGTTGTTTACTATACCTTAAACCCAGAAATTAAAAGCTAGTCATTTAAAAATTTTTTTCTAGAAATAATCTAAAAAAGTAACTTCTTTGAGAAGTTAGTATCAAATTTTCTGTGAAAACTGTGAAATCTGAAAAATCAGAGTATGTTAAAAGGAAAAACTGTGGTATACCTTCTTCATCTTTGGAACGAACCAAACAGCAACCTTCTTGATAATAAACAAAACCACCATGTTTAACCTGATAATAAGAAGAAACAAATGGTTTATTTAATATAATAAGTTTTGTAATTTAAACATGACTTAATACAGTCTGACTGTTCAAGATGAAGAAGTGAGATCTTTTATAAAAAGCAGACCTGTTGAAGTCTATGAATGGACTTTAGATCAAATGGACCTAAAAGACATACACAGAATATAACATCCAACAGTGGCCAAACACACATTCTTCTCAAATGCACAAGGAACATTCAAATAGATCACTTTTTATAACAGTAGTTAAGATATGGTTTGCTTATGTTCACAATCACTGGAGGAGTTTCTAAATATATAAACATCAGAGGCAAGAAAGAGAAGGCATAACGAAATCTATGTCAGTTCTTATGACTGTGCAAACCACTTTAGCTATATTTTAGAAACACCTAAAATCCCTATAGTGGGATTCAGTTAAGAGAGATCAACTGGGGCTCTAAGACAACCTAATATGAGGCAGATGAGGAAACTGTTACTCAGATTAGTCTGAAGACCCAGTCAATAACTTTGAGATTCTTTTATCTAAAATATGCTGTCACCACCAACTTGTCCATAGTCTTGATTTGACTTTACATGTAGTATCTTATCCTCTGTGAGGTGACAGATACAGACAATTTGAAATGAGAGAATGAACACTATCAATATATGAATAGTGCTCTAATACCTACATATTAAATGTAACTGATTGATTGATTTCAGGTACCTTATGCACATTTATTACCTGCCAGTTAGTGGTGTACTTTGAATCTGGAATTCCTTATTCTTAACCTACTATTATTTCCATTCTACTAAGTGTGTGATTTTCATTTATAAGCTATGGTTCTGTTTTCTAATTTTACTGAGAAAATTTCAACATGCATATTCAGTTTGTTTCAATTGAATATTTGTAACTCTGTTAACCATAAAATGGTCAAATCCTTGGCTTTCATGGTGTTGTATTTCTTAGAGTGAATTTCCGTTTCTAAAAAAAAAAGTGTAGACAGAGCAATAATATACTTTTCAAACAATACAAAAACATGACTTAGTTTCATATGCTTTCTCCTTGGAATTCTTTTAAAAATTTTACAACAGCATTGGTTGTTTCCAAATACCAGAATTCACATAACGTACTTGGAAATTCATCTTGGTTTTGATCTTGATAATTTGTTTTAAGGGTCACACTCTGTTTTCCTGTATTTTTTAAGTTTTTCAGCATATTTTAAAGGCCAAAAGCAGAATTTTGATGGGGGATTCTGTCTATAAACCACAAGGTATTTCATTTTTATTCTAACTGGTAATATCATATTTTCTTAAAAAAGACAACATATCTTACCTCTGCATTGATGATTTCATATTCTTCTTGTGGCTGTGTTTCTAATTTTGTTCTCACTTTTTCAAATGCATCCATATTTTCTGAAAATAATTTTTCTTTTTCTTGTTTAATAGGCAGAAAATCCTGAAAAAAGTTTTGTTGGTATGATCACAGTATTTCAAACTATAATCTCTTTTTTATTTAAAAATGTAGACAAAGAAAATAAAATGGACTCTTGATACATCCTGTACCATTAATTTAAGTGAGCATATCCTTGAGATGCAGAAGTACTGAGCACTGCTAGAGAATGTTCAGAAATACCATGGGAAAGGTTTATATAAAATCAAGCAGCAAAGGAAATCCTATGAATGTTTACATATTTAGTAGCGGGGAGAGGTAAAAAAAAAAATCTACTAAGTTTTACAAAGTAAGAAAATACTGCCTAAAAGGAGGAAAATGTCAAAGGGGGAGGAAGACATTATCTTTATTAATAAATGTTCACTATTATTTTATTCACAGCCAGAGTTAAGAAATTTGCCCTATTTCATGTCTTCATTAGCCACAATCTTCCTCTCTTGTGGGGATAAGGAATCCCCCAATACAACTGTTTATCAGATCAAAAGGTGAATTAATGCTTTATAAAACAATGCTTCTCTTTGAGCTTAAGGAAAAAATAATATATTCACCTTATAAAAGAACAAGGAAAAATGGAAAATTAATGACCATGAGTAGAGATATAGATGAAAGCCAAATAAGCACTCAACATCTTATTGGGAGTAACTCATAGGCTAAAAGCTTTAGCTGACCTCCAGTAAGCATATAAATACCATATGAATTATTAAAATTTGGATAAGGCAAAACCTCAGTTGTCAAATATAAAATGGGTTCAATAACTCAATGCTCCACAGGTTTGCCTTGTTTAAGCAAAAGAATTCTAACCATGAGTTTGACATCTGCTTTCTGCCAAAGATGACAACTGTAAAGAGATTTGTGCCAGAGGGGCATTAAGCCTTTGGATAGGACCTCCAACAGCTGGTAAATATTTACTGCACGAATGTATCCATGATACTTTACCAACACTGTACAGAATGTAAGCTATAAATATCATTTATGAGTTTATAATCTAAACTAAACACAAGAATAAAATAGAAATATCATCAAAACAAATTAAATGGAAAAATAATCATTTTCACAATTTTCCCTTTACACTTTTTGAGATGCTTTATAATTTGGATTAGATTCAAATCAACAAGGGTTGGTTATGTGGTCTGAATGTTTCAGTCCCTACCTCAATCACATAATTAATAAGCTTAAGTAATTATTTGGCATCCAAATACTGGAGGCTCATATGTTTAATTTTCATTATTTTTTTAGCATTTCTACAAAGTCTAGATATGATCTCTAGACTAGAGAGGCATAATATTTGTATCAATAATTTCTTACTGTCACCCCAAATACAAATCACTAGAAATCTGTCCTGAAGCTATAACTTCACAATAGGAGATGGCTTTTCATTTCCAGGTGTGTGCTTTTTTGTTCTGTCATTCCCATAAGGGGCTAAAGGTAACAGAGCTGGCCCAATACTAGTCCTCTTAAATTTATTTTACATTCTTGATTAACTTTTTCTGTGTCAAAAATCCAAATAAAGCAAGTTTTTCTAAATCAAAATAATCCTGGAAGTAATATGATTTTTAACTGCCTTAACAAAATGGAAGTAGAATTCAAGAGCTTTGAAAATAGTTCCTCAAAATAAATTATTCCCAGGGAAACTGAGATTTTATATAATATTCAGAGAATACTTTTAAGTTGTTTTTAGTTTTAGTTTTGTACCAACAATATGCACTGGTGTTTGAAGCTTTCATTTCAATGACAGCTAGCATTATCATTAGGGTACACTGCTAAATGTATCCAATTTAGCCAAATATCTTAATACATTAATAGTCTATAGGTTTCAAGGGCATGTATTACCTAATGGAGCTGAGAGGACTGGACAGCTTTAACTTGAAATTTTAAGGTTACATGTACACTGTCACTCCATTAGCAGAAGAAAGAAGCACTTCTTCCCACCTTCCAGGTGGCCCACCATAAACCATTTAACAATGAAAACTTGTAAAATGAGAATGGAATACGAAAATTTTATTATGGCAAAAATGTTGAACATCTGTAAATAAATTCAAATTATTTACAGATGGAAAAACAGCACAGTAGAAAGACAACAGATAGCTTTTGGTCAAGATGGTACCATAAGCAAATGGCTAATTCCAAGTCTTGGTCAGGGAGAGTAAAAAGTAGGCTTGGGCTGTCTTGTGCCAGAAAGCAAGTAGGTGCTCAAAGATTAATGGAGGTGTGTCAAAAGGACCCAAGGGCCAGTTTGTAGGGGTACCTGCTAGCCACATTTGGGACAATTTGAACATCAAAAAGAATAATGTAGCTGATTACAATTCACTGAAAGATTTAAATTCACACTAATCTGAAATGAGGCAACAATAACAAAATACCATACACCGAAGTAAAATAAAAAAATAAAACAAGGGGTCAACAAAAAAAGGAAACTCTTCTTTTTAGAACAATACCATCTAATAATTGTAGAAAAAACAGAATTAGAAAATGATTAGCAGCCCCCAGTGAAACAACTGATTAGGCTGAGTTCATCAATGACTGTTAAACTCATTAAGTGGAAGCATGTTGGGTAATACAATATTTGCACAGAACCAAAGTATTACCCTATTTAACTTAGTAACTGCAAGGGAATAAATAATTTTCCTTTACGAATGAAGAGGATTTTCAGTTAACACCTTAACCAAAATTATCAAGTTTAGCATCAACAGTGGGACAAGCAGATATTATGTGTCTTCTGTTATAATGCAATGTGAAACACTTTCATTGAAGATATAAAAAGAGTAAACCTAAAGTAGAAGAAAGGAAATAAAATTAATTTCCATTGCTGAAACTGAGAAGGAAACTAAAATAAAAAGTTGGTTCTTAGAAAAATGTACTAAAAACTGATGTATAGCAAAGAGTTAAAAAATTTGGAATAAAAAAGTGGCTTAATTATAGATATAATAGAGATTTTTAAAAATCACAAAAAGTTCTTTATGCCAATACATTAAAAAAAACAGATGAACTGTGTAATTTTCCAGAAAATAAATGAATTGCCAAAACTGACTTAAAAAAATAGAAGAGCACTATAAGTCAATAACTATCAAAGACATTGAAGTGGTAATTAAGTGTCTCCTTTTTAAAAGAGACACCAAAACGAGATATTTACAAAGCTAGCTTTCTTGAATCTTCAAGGAACAGATAATCTCATATGCCAACTATTCAAGAAAAAAATTCTATTTAAAACTACTCAACTTATTTTATCAGTCTAATATAATCTTGACACCAACACTGGACAATGACAATTTAAGACAGTTACAGATCAATCTTACTGTAAAATATGGATACAAAAACCTAAAATATGATAAATGAATATTTTTTTTTAAAGCACAGAACAAAAATAATAATAGAAATAATAAAACCCTATATGACCAAGCAGGATTTATCTTAAGAATGAAAGGATGGTGCAACATTAGAAAAATCCATGTAATCTAACACAAATAAAGGAGGTAAGTCTTAGGGCTATTTGATTAATGCAGGAAAAAAAAACATACATAAAACCTAAAATTAGGAATAGAGAGGAAATTCCTTGACTTGATAAATGGTTTCTTTGTTGTTTTACACAGAACCATACTAAATCTGTAATTAATATGCCTGAAATGTATTCATATTAGTATACATCTTATTTAGCATTTCTGAACCTTTTCAAGAATCTTAATTATATTCATTTAAAACATCTAGTTATATTTGCTGTTTATTTTGTTATTCAAAAGTGATTAACTGAAGTAATTGTTTCCTATGCTCTCTGCCTCCAGTTTCTCTCTTCCCTCTTCTCTTGAGCTCAGTAAGATTTTTGCCCTTCTCATTCCACTTACTGCTCTTGTCACGGGCACTGATGGCCACTGCACTGCAAACTGTGAACATTAATTCTAGGTATTCATAGTAATTGACCTAGTGGCATCATGATACAGTCGCTCACTTCCTCCTCCTAAAAACTGATGTTGCTCCAACATGTCAGGTTTGTTCCTACTTCAGTTCCTTACAGCTTTCTGTGCCCTATGCCTAAACACTTCCTTCAAGATATTGCTCAAAGTGTCACCCTCTCAGCTAGGCTTTCCCTGACCACCTTACTAAAGTAACAATCCTCCCTATCCTAACATGGCCTGTTCATTCCCTCCCTGTCTATTTTACATTGTACCTATTGCCTCATATTTCACTCAACATTTCTTGGTCTCTCTCCTCTCATCTGGAATGGTAAACTCCATGAAGGCAGGGATTTTGTTTCCTTTGCTCACTGCTATATAACAAATGGCTAGAATGGAGCATAGCAGATGCCCAACAAATAACTGCTGAGTTGAATCAAACACATCACAAGCTGGACCCCTAACCCTCACACCATATAAAAAAATGAACTTAGAATAGATCACAGACCTATGTCTGAGGCTTATATGCTCACAGATGCATAGTTTGAGAAAGAGTTCATACTGGATGATTTCTGAAGTTTTTCTTCCAGTAATAAAATTTATGGTTACATGAAATTAAAAAATTCATTCCTTCAAATCTTACTTCATTCCACAAGCATCTATTGCTTATCTACTATGAGGCAGTCATTATGCTATGTGTTGGGCATATAAAGATATCTGTTACAAAATTTTTGTCTTTGTGGCCTTCCTAATCTAATGGGAAGAGAGAGAATATTTTAAATGATACATTAGTAGCAAATAAATAAATATAGTGTTATGTCAATTCTGGCTTCAACCACTGCCTATATATGGACAACTCTCCCCAAATTCCAGACTCATATATCCAACCATCTATTGAAATCTCCACCTTAGTAGTGAGTTATATTTATTCCTTCTTCTTCCTTACCTTTAAGATATAAGTAACAGTAAGGCTACTCTATGTGATTGTGAAATAAGTCCATCTAAAACATAACCTAGATGTACTTTGGAATTTTGTCATTTTGGCAAGTTAACATGGTGCCTATCCCATAAAGGGGGACACCATCCTGTAATCAAACACAGTATTCTGGAGCAAAACATCTACTAAATGGGATAAAGACTCTAACAGCTGTGTGTAGGTCAGGTTAAAAAAGAAAAAAGTTAAAAACAAATATTATAAGAGGCTTTTGGATTTCAGAATCCAAACAGAAAAGGGGTTATCAGCCTACATTCTCTATTCTTCCACTCAGCTGTCCCAAATAAAATATAATCACCCTCTAATGATGAAGTTTCTTTGATTTTATCTCTTTTAGATCTTCCCTCAAATCGTTTACTTCTCTCCATTCTTATGGCTGTGGCCTTAGTTTATGCTCTCATTTTCATCTGAACTACTGACAAAGCTTTCTACTTTTAACCTATTTTCTGTAGTTCTGACAGAGTGTGTCTTCTAAAATGAAAACCTGATTGCACTGACATTTTTCAATGGCTTTCTATTGTTTCTAGGATGCAGTTCAAACCTCTTGCAAGAGTTACAAAGCTGTCTATTCGTGATAAGTAAGCCCTGCTTACTTCTTTTAATTCACCTTGGACTGTTTTAGCTACATTACTTACAGTGATGGCCTATCTCCATTTGAAGCTTTTATATATGCTACTCCCTCTGCCTGGCATGACCTTAACTACACCCTTTGAGTCCTTTCTTATTTGTCTAACTATTCCTTTATTGCGGGATTTAGGTTCAAGAATTATACTGTAATCCACAGAATGTTATTCTACAAAATAGATTTTCCCTCCTATTTATGGAACAGTCATTCATTCAGCAATTTTTATTACTATGTCTTCCACTGTCTCAGACAATAGGGAAGAACGCTGAACAAGACTGACATGAGTCCTTGTCTTTCTGGAGTTTCCATTTTAGTTGGGAAGACAAAATAAAAGAGGAAACTGACCAATGAAATAATAATTGTAGTAAAATGGCAGGAAGGAAACAAGGCTAAGGTAGAAAATAATAAAGTGAGGACAATTATGTTGTTTACCATAGTCAGAACTGGCCTTTCCCAGGAAGTAACATTTAATTAAGATGTAAAATAGAAGGAATGAGATTTGTAAAGGTGAATGGGATAATAGAATAGCATATAGAGACCCTAAGATGAATGGCAAGGAGTTGTGTTCTTTGATTTGGAAGATGACCATTGTGGCTTTACTGAAGTAACACGAGAAGGGGCTAGATGTTGCAGAGTGTTGGGGAACCTAATTAAGAAACTGGATTTCTGTTTATGTAATAATTGCTGGAAAGGTTTTAAGCTGGTGAGTGACATAACTTTATATTTTAGGATCAGTTTTCCAATTGCATGGAAAATGGTTGGAAGGGAAGAAAAAGGCAAGCAAGGAGTCTTGGGTATGTGGCTTTACCAATGATCCAGGTAAAAGATGCCTAGAGTGATGATGGTATGGATGGAGAAATACAGACACATGCACTATGTATTTTAGAGGTTAATGCAGTGTTTCTGAAAGCATATCTACATGATAGCATACAAGATTTGAGGTATATGAATATTTTATTGGAATATAACTAGCATATCAAACCAGTCATTTACTGAATTTATTCCTTGGGATAAGACAACTTGATTAAGCTAAAATAATTGGGTAAATAATAACTAGGTGGCAGTCAGATATGGTAAAAATCATAAAGCTTACTTGGGATAGATACACTGTTAATGGATGTGATAGCAGGGTAAAGGAACAGGAGGAATAAAAAAATGTTTTTCCTTATTCCAGCTTAACAACTGAATAGAGAGCAATGAGATGAAGAACTGAGTCAGGGTTGGGGGGGTTAAAGTTCACCTGTGGATAGTTTGCCATGAGATATCCAACTGGGGACTGTTAAATAGGTGACAAAATAGTGTATAACAGAGGGGACATGGGATTAAGATGATAATTGCTATATACTTAAATCCATGGGAATGGATAATATTACTTAAAAAAAATTAAAGAGAGAAAAAAGGCCCAGGACTAAGCCCTGAGAAACTGAAATTTAGAGGTCATATGGAAGAAAAGTTAGAAAAGGAAACTGAGGAGGAAAATCAGGAAAATGTGGAGTCAAGAGGCCAAAAGGGGAGAGTGCTTCAAAAAGGGAATGGTTGGAGGCGGAGCCAACATGGCAGCGTGAGTAGGACAGTGGGAATCTCCTCCCAAAAACATATATATTTTTGAAAATACAACAAATACAACTAATCCTAACAGAGAGACCAGAAGACACAGGACAACAACAGCCTGACTACATCCACACGTGTGAGAGCCCAGCGCCTGGTGAAAGGGGTAAGATACAACCCCCCGCCCAGCGGGACCCGAGCACACCTCCCCCCAGCTCCCGGCGGGAGGGAGAGGGAGCCCAGGACTGCTAAACACCCAGCCCCAGCCACCCACACCAGAGCGCAGACACAGTGCATGCGTGGAGGGCTGGAAACTAGGGAAATAGGGCAGCAAGACCTCTGAGCGGGTTCCGAAGCTGATGCCCCTGTGACAAAGAAAAGCGAGTGCATTTTGAAAGTCTCAAAGGGACAGGGACTTAACAGCTAGACGGAAACAACACAGGTCACAGCCCAGTGGCTGGAAATTACAGGGAAAACCGGGAGCACTAACCCCTTGGGCAACAGCTCTGAGACCCCTCAAGGAGGTAAACAGCCAAACAGCCCCCCCGACCATTACCCCTCCAGGCGCTGCGAAAACAGAGAAACAGCCTAAGGCAAACCAAGCCCACAGAAAGGGAGATCCCTCCATATCAGCTGGGCAAGACACAAGGACCCAGCCTACACGCAATTACTCAACACAAGCCACTAGGGGTCGCAGTTGTCCCACTGAAGAAAGGCCAGTAGCAAGTGAAAAGTTTGGCCCTCCCAGCTGACAGTCAATAGCACCTGTCAACATGAAAAGGCAAAAAAATATGATCCAGACAAGATTAACCCAGACAGCTTTGGCATCTGCTACATCTTCCCCTGAGAAAGAACCTGGGGAGATAGATTTAACCAGTCTTCCTGAAAAAGAATTCAAAACAAAAGTCATAACCATGCTGATGGACTTGCAGAGAAATATGCAAGAACTAAGGAAAGAGAATACAGAAATAAAACAAGCTCTGGAAGGACTTCAAAACAGAATGGACGAGATGCAAGAGACCATTAATGGACTAGAAAACAGAGAACAGGAACACAGAGAAGCTGATGCAGAGAGAGATAAAAGGATCTCCAGGAATGAAAGAATTTTAAGAGCTGAGTGACCAATCAAAACGGAACAATATCCGCATTATAGGGGTACCAGAAGAAGAAGAAGAGAGAAAAAGGGATAGAAAGTGTCTTTGAAGAAATAATTGCCAAAAACTTCCCCAAACTAGGGGAAGAGATGGCCTCTCAGACCACAGAGGTACACAGAACTCCCATGACAAGGGATCCAAGGAGGGCAACACCAAGACACATAATAATTTAAATGGCAAAGATCAAAGACAAGGACAAAGTATTAAAGGCAGCCAGAGAGGAAAAAAAGGTTACCTACAAAGGAAAACCCATCAGGCTATCATCAGACTTCTCAACAGAAACCTTACAGGCCAGAAGAGAATGGCATGATATACTTAATGCAATGAAACAGAAGGGCCTCGAACCAAGACTACTGTATCCAGCACGAATGTCATTTAAATATGAAGGAGGGATTAAACAATTCCCAGACAAGCAAAAGTTGAGGGAATTTGCCTCCCACAAACCACCTCTACAGGTCATCCTACAGGGACTGCTCTAGATGGTAGCACTCCTAAAAAGAGCACAGAATAAAGCACCCAACATATGAAGAAGGGAGGAGGAGGAATAAGAAGGGAGAAAAATAAAGAATCATCAGACCGCGTTTATAATAGCTCAACAAGCGAGTTAAGTTAGACAGTAAGATAGTAAAGAAGCTAACCCTGAACCTTTGGTAACCACAAACTTAAAGCCTGCAATGGCAATAAGTTCATACCTTTCAATAATCACCCTAAATGTAAATGGACTGAATGCACCAATCAAAAGACACAGAGTAATAGAATGGATAAAAAAGCAAGATCCATCCATATGCTGCTTACAAGAGACTCACCTCAAACCCAAAGACATGCACAGACTTAAAGTCAAGGGATGGAAAAAGATATTTCATGCAAACAACAGAGAGAAGAAAGCAGGTGTTGCAATTCTGGTATCAGACAAAACAGACTTCAAAATAAAGAAAGTAACAAAAGACAAAGAAGGACATTACATAATGATAAAGGGCTCAGTCCAACAAGAGGACATAACCAGTATAAACATATATGCACCCAATACAGGAGCACCAACATACCTGAAAAAAATACTAACAGAACTAAAGGAGGAAATAGAATGCAATGCATTCATTCTAGGAGACTTCAACACTCCACTCACTCCAAAGGACAGATCCACCAGACAGAAAATAAGTAAGAACACAGAGGCACTGAATAACACACTAGAACAGATGGACCTAATAGACATCTACAGAACTCTACATCCAAAAGCAACAGGATACACATTCTTCTTAAGTGCACATGGAACATTCTCCAGAATAGACCACATACTAGGCCACAAAAAGAGCCTCAGTAAATTCCAAAAGATTGAAATCCTACCAACCAAAAAAGGAATGGTCAAGCATGTCAAACCTGCTGAGAGAGCTTGTAACAGGAGGAAAGGGAAGTGGGTACTGGGTGGAAATTGGATACAGCTTTGGCAACTGACAGGTTTTAATGGAGGTGTAAGAACCATACTTTACCAAATTACAGAACAAATGGACTGTGGAGAAATAACCAATAATGAAGTTGTACCTATAAGGCAGTCCCACACTGTGAATGTTATAAAAAAATTATTTTGAGACTACAATGTTTTCTTCCCTTTCTGGCTTCCTGAATTTTCCTTTAAAATGTCTCCTTTTTCCTTCTTTCCTGATGATGTTTTATATGTTAGTTAGAACCAGTGATTCCTAAACATCACACACAGATCTGTAGCACCACTGAAGGAAATATCTGCCAACCTATCTATCTTAGACACTACTGCAGGAACTGCTAATCTTTATTGTGGAAACAGCCAACACATGTTTAATAGAAGGATTTAGTTCTTTCTCTTATTTGGTTTTCTTTTGGTACCTTGCTCAGATCATCACGAGCAATGATTTTAGGAATTCTTTTTTGTAATTAATTTTGAATTATTTTGCAATTAATTTTGTACTTTTGCTCTGCAGAGCAGAACAATGTAGAAGGTAAAGAAATGTGGCATCTGGTTTAATGCTAGTCTTTGAATATTACTAGCTGGTGTATGAGTATAATGGAGTACTCATCTGGTCATCTGGTAACGTAAAATGGAAAACTAAGGTACTTGCCAAAAAGAACTTCAGAACTGAACAAATTCAATTAGGTTTAGGTCGGCAACACTCCATCACCCAGTGTCTCTAGTTCTTAAATACAGGACTACTGTCAGTGGCAGTCTGGGATTTCAGAATTACCTGAGGAACCTAAAAAAACCCAAACACCTCCAAGCCCCCCACCCCTGACCATAAAAACCCCCTAGGCCTCAGCCATAGAGATTCTGATCCAGCAGATTTGGGGAAGATCCAGGAACTGGCATTTCTAAAAAGCTCCCCAGGACCTCTGATATATACAGCCAGACTGTAGAAGTTGGTAGTAAAGCGTCCCAAATGTACACATGATAATTTGTTGCTAAGGTAATAAGCAGACGTAGAGAATCATGAAATTTTAGCACTGGGAGCACTTTAGAGAACACCAAGTTGAAACACCCTTTCTCTCCCCAATCAGCAAGATTAGGGTCCTGACTAGTTCACAGACACACAACTCCCGACCAGATCTGTTGCCTTCTGGCATTTCTGTTACATAGGCCCTCCATTGTTCTTTTGTTAACTTATATACAGATATATTTTAATTTGCCTACTTCCACTTTATTGTACCTCCAAGAGTAGACAAAGTTGGAACTGAATGGATGCTTGCTGAACGGAGGAAATGTGCATTCTTGTCTACGGGTCTCTTCACAGCCTCTGCATGTCCCAGTGATCACACAGGACAGAGAGCACAGCTTTAGGTCCAAACATTTCCCATGGAAAGGCTGATATATAACATTTGTGAAGGCAGTACTACTTTGTCAGGTAAGAGTTACCAGAAGAGCTACTGGTCTTGGAGTCACTGAATCAGGTTAAAGTTCCAGGTTAAAATTTCTAGGTGATAGGAATCTATGAAAGATAACTGAAAGGCTTCTTTAGGGACAAATGGAGAGGAAAAAATAGTCAATCTCCACTTTAGAGTGTGAGCTAATCTCACAGCTGTCTCTCTGAGGGTAATTCCTGTCTACTATTTTTAAACTAAGATTTAGAAGTACTAGATGACAAAATGTTCTAAACAATACAAAATAAAATGATCAAAAGGTCTAAAATTTGTACAACAGGCAAATTTTAAATATTTATCTTTCTAAAGTAAGATACAGCTGCATATGCACACATGCGGTAAAAATGAAACAAAAGGAAGGCGTAAAGAATTTCTGAGTAAAGAATCAGAATGCTAAGCTATGCCAAGATGCTCTAAAAAGAAAAATAATTTGAAGGACTAAGATGTAAAAAGTAAAAACCTAGAGACTAACAGATAAGAAGTTAAGAGGAAAACAAGCAGAAAAATAAAAATCACACAAGAACTTACAACAAATATGAGCCAAGAGAACAACAAACATTAAATAAACCAGAAGAATTTAATATAATAAGATTTAAAAAATTGTTTTTGAAAAGAAGCCTCTCAAGCACCCATCAGCAGATGAATGGATAAACGAAATGTAGTATGTATTTATGATGGAATATTATTCAGCCATAAAAAGGAATACAGTTCTGACATATGTTACAACATGGATGATGCTTGAAAACATTATGCTAAGTGAAATAAGCCAAGCACAGAAGGATAAATGTTATATAATTACAATTATCTAGAATAGGAAAATTCATAGGAAGAAAATAGAGTAAAGGTTACCAGGGGCTTGGGAAAGCTGGAAGTGGAGAGTTGTAAGTGACTGCTTTGTGGTTGGGTAATGATAGGGTTTTGGAAATAGTGCTGATGGCTGTACAACATTGTGAATATAACTAATGCCATGGAATCTACACTTAAAAATAGTTAAAATGGCAAACTTTATTATACATATTTTACCACAATAACAAATAAGGAAGCCATAAGACAAAAAAGAAAAATCAGTATGCAACAAAACAGTGAAAACCAGAAATTAAAATACTGAGATAATGAAATATGCTAAAATACTGCAAGAATATCATGCCCCAAAGGTAACTTAAGGAACCTAAGTAAAAGGTAGGGGAGGTATGTCAAAGAGCAGCATAAATAGACAGCTTTAAACTCAAATATGTAGGATGATCATATAATTTACCATCCTATCCAGGACATTTTTGAGAGGAAAGGGGACACTATTAATAATTATACAAGAACAACAGGTGTAGATAGGGACTGTCCCAGGCAAACTGGGATGTGTGGTCACTCTCTATATAAGAGCAATCAGGTCGTCAAGGTTTTGTTCGCGCCCACAACTTGGGGTCTGGCCAAAATACAACAGTCTGAAAGTATCTTCCTAAAGGACACGCTGGTCAAAAATGCAAGTCCTTTATCCATTATTTTACACAGAAGTAACAAAAAAATTACACAGTGTTTACTGAAGTAAAACTTGGGATTTATAAAACAATCAGAATATTAAATTTCATTAATTTTTTTTTCCCAGGAATTTTAGAAAGTTGAATTATACTTTGAAATGCAATGGGAGGCAAACTAAGGCACACTAAGGTAAATCATTTTTTATATCTATGTCTTTATATATTACAGCTCTATAAATATATACCTATATACTTTTTTATACTTTTAACTACAGACAATTGAGCCTGAACATTTAAAAAATCAAACCAGAATTCATGAGAAAATTAGTAACTGATATCCATTCTTTAATTTTAAACTAAAATTAATGACTTACAAATAGTTTAATTTAAATTGTCCATACCTTACATGAGAAGCTCCGACTTGTGTTTCTTGCTAACTCTGATATCTTGGGTTTATTCTGCAGGCACTTGGTTAGGTGATATTTTTTCAATTTTATTCTATTGTAATAATGATCGGTGAAGTTACAGTGATTCAAATGCTGTTTCTGCATGCATTTCCCAAGATGAGGAATACTATACTTCAAAGCTTGGAGAAATAATTTGCTCTTCTGCTGCATGATATCAAAGTCCCTGGTTTATGCTCCCTTTGGGCTCTCAGCACATGAATGATGTCATAGGTATGCTTACACAGTAGTGGGTTCTCAGAGCATCTAAGATCCGCAGTTCTTATCCCAGCCCTTCAGGGCCACTGTACCCCTCAGGTATGAGCACACCTGAAAACTCAGGTTAAAAATATCTCAACACATATATTAAGTTAAAATTTCACTCAAATCACACTTTTTAGCAGATGTGACTTAAATGTCTCATTTGTAAAGTCAATCCTATCAGGCTTAGATTATGCAGCACTGACTCTGGTACACATAGGGGCAAACTAAAAAAAACAACAAAACAGAAAACAAAAAAATTGCAAATAAGTATACATACTTAATGGAGGCATCTCAGAAACTGAGGTTGTTTAAAGGCAAAAAACAGTTTTGATCTTACATAACTCACGACATATCTTTGGTATGCATATGGAGCATAAACTGGAAAAGCCTTATTAATAAAATAATAAAGGTAGAGGAGTGTTTGTTGAGTGCTTGCTGCGTGCCAGATACTTTTTTATGCTTTGTCTAATTTAAACTTCATAAGAACCTGATAGAGTAGCTATTATGAATTTTACATAAAATTCATTTTACAGGTGAGCAAACTGTGGCTCTGGTAGGGTTAAGCAACTGCCCCAGGTCACTTGGACAGTAAATAGAGCAAAAACTCCAATCTGATTTGGCTCCAATCTAGGACATAACGATTGGACTTAAACGTTTAGAAGGCATTTAGCTCTTTAGATAAAAAAAAAACAGAAACATTTCAGTATGCACAAATAAAATGTGGGGCCTACTCTAGTTTCTGTTGTGAAGGTGATTCTTATTAATCCATCAATAAGTAGTTAGTAATTAGTTAAGTCAGAGGGACCTGGGCTCAGGTCTTCACTTGTGCACTTACTATACGTGCCTCAGTTTCTTCATCTGCAAAACTGAGATGACATCACTTACTTTATGGAATTCTGCTGTCAGAATAAAATGAGACAATTTATGTTAAGGTGTTAGTACAGTGGCTGGCACGTAGTAACCACTCAATAAATGGTAGCTACTATTAGGATAGGAAAAATCTAGGCATGTTGCACACTGTTGAATGTCATCATGGGGCCTTCCACAAAATGGCCCTCGGTATCAAAGGTACAATACTGCATCAGATTTACCACAGATCTGATCTATTACGACGCCCCCACCCCCTGTAATCTCTTTCTCTGTCGCAGCAAAATTAAGGGGGATGGGGATTAGGGACTAGAAGTTGACAATAGCCAAAAAAAAAAAAAGGTCCCTCAATAACAGGTCTGCAAAGGCCTATATCCATGCCGGCAGCCTCAACCCAACAGTCATCCGCGGGGACAAGGCAGTATGCAAGCCTAGGGACGGGGGTGGGGTGCACGAGTGGGTGTTCCCGGGAGAACCTTTTTCCCTGTGCAACTCTCCACCCCAAGGATGAGGAGATGTGAGGGCCAGAGGGAGTGGTACCATGTGCCACGCAGAGAAGGGACTACATTCGAAAAGCGAGGACCAAGGACTGAGGGGTGGTTGGTGGAGGGAGGGAGAGAAGGGAAGACACCCCCAGTACCCGCCTCCCATACGTACGCAGATTGAAAGTCCGCTTTTGGACACCGAAACCAGCGAGGGGAAATCGGAGAACCAGAAGCCGTCAGGAAGGAACGGAGGTGTCACCTCAGTCGCGTCCACCCGATGACTGCGTTCTGCAGCTTGCAGAACGACAACCACCCAGAGTCACCCAGAGCTGGTTTGCAGCACGCCGGTTACGTAAGCCAATTTAAGCATCAGGACTACGCAAATTTCGCCATCTTTATTGTGGTCACGAAGGGATTTTTTTTTTTTTTCCTCCTCCTGGTCCTTAGTCATCAAACATCTAAGCCTTTTGGCTCTTACTAGTCTTCTGAGTTCTAGATGAAGCGAGGGAGAACAAAGAGGGAAGCGTCTCCCTAGCTCTTCCACAGCTCCCTCACCTTCTTGCCTGCCCTCACTCAAGATGGCCACCAGAAAAATGGTGCAGTGACACGAGCAGCGCTGCCTTGGTTGCCAAGGAGACGCGAATACCGGAAATGCGGAACTCGGGGCGGGCTCCGGCGCTCCGGCAGTGGGAGGGAGGCCGGGCGCCACAGGTCCTGGCAGGGAAGAAGTAGGAATGTCCTAACAGGAAAGAGTTACAGAGGCGGCAGCTGGGGCTATAGGGGTCTTCAACCAAATGGAATTGCGAGGCTCGCGCGCCGAGGTCGGCGAGGCTGAGTGCGCTGCGGCCGAGGACCCAGCAAGCGGCGCCGCGGCTCGGGGGCCTGAAGTCCCGGCGTCCGTGGGAGCCGCCCGGTGGAAGCTCTTGCGGCAGGTAAGAGGAGCCCCCTCGCCTCACCTTTGCCTCTGGCCACTCCCCTCGCAGGTGCTGGGTGAGCGACCAGCCGAACTCTCTCCCCTGGGCAGCTCTGGGAGTTCTCTCACAGTTTAGCCGGAAGCCACCTGAGAAGCGCCCTTCTGCTTCACTGAGGCGTCCCGCTAAAAGAGAGAAATGGGGTGGGGTCGGGCGGGGAGAGGGCAGCCCAGGCGGAGTTGCTGGGAAACCCATATCGAAGTAGATCTCCTTTTAGACGTTTGTCTGCGTCTGGGGCACTTTTCTTTCGGCTCGCTAGTCCGAGTGGTGGGACCGCTGCTGCCCACGACGTACTGCTCTTCTTGCTTCGGTTTTACTTCTTTTCCTGGTGTTTTCCCGATTCTGAGCTCGCAGCCTCCGAGCCCCGAGTCTGGCCTCTCTCTCGGAGATCAGCGTGGTGGACTGTCTGGGCTGTGACGTTGCACGCGTTGCCTTGGTTTCTGCCGTTGAGCGGAGAGTCGAAGGGAGTTAGCTAGAGCTGTCTCTCTTTCACTGGGGTGTGAAAGTTTTAGTTTGAAGTGGGCAATGAGATTCTCGGTGTCCAAGGCGAACTAGTCCGAGTGTATTGATTTGTTTAGTGGCGGTTATCTTGTCGTACTTGCAAGTTGCTGCCGTTGCTGATACCTTCGTGTTCAGGTTTGACAGATTTCTGTTTTGACGTCACTGACCCGCTTTCCAAATTGCTGGGAGTAGAAATATCCTTATTGTTTTACACGCCAGTGTCATGCCTCTGCCTGAGGTTTCCCGCTGAGAACTACTCAAGAGAACCCTATCCATTTCTGAAGGTTGGATTTTGAGAAGAGTTTCTCAGCTATCGCCACTTTACTTGAAATTGTGTGTTTAGTTCTTTAGGGGTTACTTTGTTGCCATTGTCTCGGTGGCCTTCCATGGTTTGTCATGACATAATTCAAAGATCATTTCTTTGTTGGTGCATCGAAAGTCTTCCCAGAGCATTAATCACCTGTTTTTGCTGTTAATGTTACAAATGGTAGTATAGGGTAGTAAAATGCACGTCCTCATGGATCATTATCGTAGGAATTTAGGTAAAATCAGTTAAAATTGAACTATCAAAGTAGTAAAGTAGGACCTTAAATGGATCAAATCTTATTGTGGTGTCTTCAGTGATTCTTAGTATGGTAAAAACTCTAGTTGACTAGTACTTAGGTTAATTCTGAATTGCTGTCTACGAACAAGGGCATGTTTCAACTCTGGCTGCCATTTGAACTCCCCACATGCTTTGACATTTAATGTTTTGGTACACATGTGCCCTCTGTTTAGTGTCTTTTTTATCTTCTCCATTCGATGAATGACCATTCATCCTTCAGGTTTAATTTCAGTCTCCTTTTCTTTGAAGCCTCTCCAAACTCCTCTGGGCTGAGTTAGACCCTTAGCTCACTTTACCAGTGAACCCTATCTCATAAAACTTTATATCATTTGATTAGAGTCCGTATTTCTCACTAGAGTGGGAATTCTCCCTGGAAAGATAGTATTTTATTAATCTCTATCCTCTGCCTCTAGCATAGGGCTTGGCTAGTTGGTTTTTTTAGTAGATACTGTTAAATGTTATGGAAAGACTAAGAATAAGATTCTTTAAGTGGTCCATAACACCTAGTCCTCAGTGTATTTATCAGTCAGCTATTGCTGAGTAACAAACAACTACAACATTACAGTGACATATAACAGTGAGCATTTATTTTGTTTGTGCTTTTGTGGGCCACTTCGGAGTTATCCAATATAGGCTGTGATCAGCTCAGTGTTTCTATGCTATATGCTTGGCTCGCATGCCTCTAATCTGTGGACCAGTTGGCTGACATGTTTTTATGGTGATGGCAGAGGTATAAGAGAGCAAGCCCAACCACTGAAACACATTTTAAGTTCCTGCTAGCATCCTGTTGGCCTAAGTAAGATACTTGACCAAGCCTAAAGTCAAGGGTCAGAGAAGTATACTCTTTCCTTGAATATTGTTTTATAATAATTTGATCTATCATGTATATTAAACATTTGCATCTTATGTGCATCCAGAACTGGAAAACCGTGAGAGATCTAAGCAGTGATAGAGATACACAGTCTCTCTTATGGGACATCTTCATGATATCTGCTAATATCTGCCTGTTTTTTCCTTCCTAAATTTGTCTTACCATTACCCCATAGGCTCCAGTGCTTTCTCATGGCGCTTCAGTTTAATTGTTCAATATTTTTTATGTTATGTAATTAACATTTTTTGAGAGAAAACCTGGTTGACATAGTTTATCATTTGGTACCAAATCAGTGATAAATGACTGACTTTGCAGCTAGTGCCTACTTTAATCAGATGAAGCCTGGGGGTCTATGGGTCAGTATCAATAGAGGCTGTGAATAGTGTTCTACTTTCCTCTTTGTTGGTTGGGTCTCATTACCTGGATGGCAAAGATGGCTCTTGGTAACTACAGCTTTTCATCATGTACCAAGCTAGTGATCCAGAAAAAATAACTGTTTTCCCAATACCTGAATCATTTCCTCCAAATGATTCTAACAGACCAAGGTTGGACCAATTGCTTTGTCCAGGAGAATGGGGCACTTTGGCTAACCTAGGACATCAGCCCACCTTGTGGCAGGGAAGAATAACAACCCCATGATTGTTACATAGAGTGAGGGAGTGGCATTTCTTTCCCAAGAGGAAGGGAAGCAGGACAGATGAAAAATACTCATATTTGCAAACACCAATAGAATAAAGATCTTACATATAGGTCTGACTATTTGGCTGAAGAATTTGATTAATGGAATATTTCCTGGTACAATTTAAATTAAAGCAGAATGCTGTATGTTAGATTATTAATGCTGAAAGAGACAACTTGATTTCTGGAATAGAATTTAATGCAACTTGATTTGAGGCCCACTTCTGTCCGTAACTATTTGTATGACGTTGAACCACCTCTTTGGATCTCAGCTTTCTTATTTATAAATGAGAGAGTGGGACTGGATTTCTTTAAGACCTCTTTGATCTCTGGTTATTTTAAAGTGAAATTATTTCCAGGATTATAAATCAATTCATTTTCTATTTTCTAATCCTATGTTGTCTTTTTCTAACAAGGATTTGAGTTTAACATTTAAAAACAGATTACATAGTGGATAAATAATGCAAAGAAGTGTATACATAAATGAGATCATCACAGCATTCTACTTCATACTGGGCCATGTGAACTGAAAAGTTGTGAATATAAAATACTTATTTTTACAGTATCAAAAAAAGCAATATAAAACATAGGATATAAATAGTATGTATGGCATGAACCCTTTAAGAATTACTCATCGCTATTTGTATATGGATGTTTAACTGTGTTCTCCCTGAATGGTGGAATTTTAAGTGAGTTTTTACTCTTCTGTATTTAAATTTTTTAAACAGTGAACATGATTATTTTTAAACCATTTTGCATCTCTTTCGAGATACATAGTTTTAAGTATTTTATCTTTATAATCGGAATATGTATTTTAGCTGATAGAGTACTGGTCAATTGGCAGTCTACCCTATATAATATAAAAAAGAAGGAAAAAATTTTATATCTTATAGTCAATGATGTCACATTTGATGAAATACAATCATGGGAAGGGCGGACAATTTTATTTCTTCATTTTGAGGAAAGCCACTGAAGACCTTTGACTACTAGGAAACTATTTTATGTGAGTGAACAAAATTGTTCCCAGAACAAGATGCTAAACAAATAGAAGATCTATTACCTGTATTGATTAATTTGAGAAAGTTGGTTGAAGGAGGTGAGTCATAAAAATGATACATATTCTGAGGTGAAGCTACAGCCTGAGTGCCCAACTTTCTAGATACATACTATTAGTTCTCTATATTTTTACAATTGGTTTCTCAAACCTAAATTGATAGTAAATTTTTAAACAGTTTATTCTTTAGCAAACAAACTTACCTTTAGCTTCCCACACATTCAATTTCATTTTTATGGGAGTAACAACTCTGTTTTAATTACTATTTCATTAGTTTTTGTAAGATTTAATTAATGACAATAACAAGAACAACTGTTATTAAAAAAACTTGTGAAGAAGCACAACTAACCTGGCAAGCATACAGCTCAGCAGGGAATAGCAAGAATTGTGCATTGGCTACGACTTTTCAGTTCACATGGCCTAGTCTGAATATTTAATAGAGGAATGCAGCGGGTCTGATAATCCAGAGTCTCTTAAGAGAGCGGCTACTATATTTTGTGCTCAGTGTATGCCTTGTGAATCTATTGTAAAAGATAAAATGAATTTTTCCTTTAATTATGGAGTAAAGAAAAAAAAATGTTTAGAAGGCTGTAGGCATGAAAACATTTGTGTTTTCAGTTTCACAGAGCTGTATAAGTTATTAGACTGTATTAATAATCTTCCTGGCAGTAAATATAGTAATTTTCAAAAGTTAAATACTTGGCCTTTTTAAAAATAATACTGGATATTTTTATATGGTCCATTTTTATTATTTAAATAAAGATCAGAAATCTATTATTTCTCAGTCTTAAAAATATTTTTGAGTCCTAAAAGTGATTAATTTTTTCTAAGATTTAAAAAAGTATCATTTAAACATGTTTTTCAGCTTTACTGAGATATACTTGACAAAATTGTAGGATATTTAAAGTGTACAATATGATGAGTTGATATACATATACATTGTGAAGAGATTTGAAGGGATTCCCTGCCCCCTTTTTTTTAAATTTCATGAGGCCATTTTCTTTCACACTTTTTGTTTTCTGGAGCTTTCAAACAACCTCATATTTTTCCTTTATCTACCTGGTTTTCATTTAATACTGCCTTCTTGTTCCTTCTAAATTCCTAGTAGAAAAGAGTCAATATCAAGCTCTTACTCCTAGTTTTTTGCCATTTTGGCCAAAAGTCCTTTTTCTAGGGAACAATAACACATAACTCTCTTCCTGATCCTAGCTCAGACTAAACCTTTATTTTAATATTTATAACCTTCCTCTGAACTTAGTCCTGTGCTTTCTGACCTTGCCTTGTCTTTTCCAAATCTTCACAAAATTACTTTTTCTCAAGTTATCATTGAGTCAGGTGCATCGAATAAGGAAAATGTCTTAGTGTTTTGCGCTCACTATAGGTATTATTGCAGAATGATAGAATATCTAAGCAGTGTTCCAGTACAGTGGAAAGAGAGCATTGACATTAGACACATCTGGATTCCAGTCGTAGGTCTACTCTTCACTGACCTCCTATAGCAAGTGTTTAGCTCTTTATGTAATGTACTTTTATTTTACCTTTATTTTTTACTTCATTTTATATCTCTATCTTTGCTTTCCCATTTTTTTTCCTTACCCACCTTTAATGAATAACATCTTGTTTTATATCTATCTAAGCTACCTTAAGTCTTTTTGGTAATGGGTGTGACATAAGGAAGTTTCCTGTAAGTTGTGGAATTTGGGCAGCTTTTTACTTTCTAAGCCTCAGTTTCTTCATTTTTTAAATGGGAATAATAACACATACTTGTTTTGAGGATTTAATATATGTAAAATTGTTAGCTAAGAATCTGCACATTGTAGACTTAAAATAAACAATACTATTACTATTGTTTTAACTCTTACTGGTTACATTGTACCCTCATTTGCATTTTTCTGTCTTAGCTTGGATGGTGAGCCCTTTTTCTTTGATAGAAGTGTTAGTCTTTCTTCCTGTTTTCATTACCTCTCCTTATCCTGGTTGGAGAATTATACAATGTAAGGTATTTTCTCTTCTGACCTCCTTTATCCTCTACCTTGAGACCTGGATAGAACTAATTCTTCTTCTAGAAGATTTCTGGAGAAAGTCCTAACCTTGAGGTACATTTTTTGCCTATTGACTTCTGTTTTATGCTCACCTGCTTCATTCCTCTGGGGCTATCTAGACTCTCAGAAGGGAATTGTTATCCCTTTAGGCTCCAGAAATAAGCACCCTTCTGGTTTCATACCATCTTTATTGAATTTGTAAGGTCCCTTCACCATAGGGTGATTTCTGCAGGAACCAACAATCATTTTGTTAGGGGATCCCAAAGGTCTGTATAGGTGTTTTCTCTTGGTTCAGTATCCCCAGACAGGAACCCTTCAGTCTCCTCTCTGGCAGATACAAGACTGGCTGCTTGTGATCTAAAAGCTAAGGGAGGGAAAGGGATGTCGATCAGAATGACATGTTACACCAGTCTAAACTGCGCTTGATGTGTAAGATCAGAACTTCTGAGATGTATCTTCTCTAGAAACTTACCTCTTGGAAGGAAGGGTAGTTGCCTGGCATTACTGATGAATCAGTGGAATTAGCTATTCTTCTAAAAGGTTTTCAAGTACTATTTCTCTGTTTAGCCTTAGTGCTGTAAGTGCCTACTATAACCGAGTCTTTCCTGAGTGTGGGGTAGGAATTAGTTACCATTCATCATTTTTCCCTCCCACTCTTTGTGCTTTTGTATTTTTGCTGTTTTTACTCCTTAACTGGTATTCTAGGCAGGGGTGGTTTATGAGAGATGGGAGATCACTGGGTGTGTGTTCTCCCTGCCTTGTTTAACCAGAAGGTAATTATTGAGTATCTGCTCTAGGCCAGACACTTTCCATTTGGCCTATGTTTTACCTACTTTTCACAAAAGCCTTGCAGTCAGTCTGCAGTTACTGTGTCAGACACTGTATTAGAAGCTGCAAAGTAGGAATTATTATTCTTGTTTTACAGTTGAAGAGACTGAGCTCAGAGGATTACAAATGTGCCCACACTCATGTAACAGACAAGTTCTCCTCTGCAGAGCCCTTGCTCATTTTCTGAGTGATACAGCTTTTAGCAGAATACTGGTTACTGGAGTTCTTGCATGGTTATGTTCAGTTTAGTGAGTTCTGGAGTAAACAAACGTTTCAGGTTAATGAATGGGTCTTAAACTTCCATTGTGTTAAGCATATACATTGTTTACCTCCTGGGCCTTGAACTCAGTGCCTTTCTTTTTCTTCAGATAGATAATATTTTGACATGAACTTGGTATAACATTGATCTTGATCTTTGATTAAATAGCTCATTGATTTAGAGGAATAGAAAATGCCTTGACTTTGACAAGCATTTTCCCTCACCCCAGATAATTCAATTTGACTATTAATTATATACAAGGGAGTTGGAAGGAGATATTCTAAAAGTGGTAGGTGATATAGTTATACCTTTATGGGAGATTTGAGTATTCTCTCAGCTCACAAAGCTACAAATATTATTGATGGCCTTAAAATAACTAAATCTTTAAACTAAAAAGGAACATCAAAAATAATTGGACTTGATCTTCTATTTGTAATTACTTTTATTGAATCTAAATTCCATAAAGAAATGTTTTATTTATTTTAAGTATATTGCCTGTTACATTGTTTTGATATTGTAGATAGTGGGCTTTACAAACTTGTACAAAATTGTAAAAGCCCTTTCTACATATGGTGACTTAATTTTTTGCCTTATTGAATTACGGTGCCATTACCTTGAGATCAGAGTAATTTAGTATAAAAAGGCATTTGCTTTTTGGATATTAATTGGACAAAATCCAAGACAGCTTATATCTACATTTAAAAAAATCTAATTACTTTGTTTTTTTCCTAAGAGTAAGTTCTGTTGGTAATGTATATAAAGTTAAACCACTATGTTGCATATTTGAACCTAATATGTCAATTATACCTGAATTAAAAAAAAAGAAAGAGTAAGTTCTGTTGGGTGTTTTTTTTCATGATAACCGTGGTTGACAGCTAATAAGACCCTACTTTTGGTAAAGGCTTTTACCACAATCCATCCTTTAAAAGAAAAAAAAAGAAACCTTCAGCCAAATCAAAGAGAGACAACCTTTTCAGATTCTCAATTAAAAAAAAACCTTCTAAACTTTCTACATAATATATACATTTTTCAAAAGATATTTTTCCCTCAGGATGTATTCATACTTATGTGTTTTCTTGCTTGGTTCTTATCTTGGTTTGTCCTTTTACATATAAGATTATGGCATCATTGGAGTCAGGGTTCCTTTTCAAGGAAGAGAAACAACTCTAGCTATAAGAAAGGGGTTTAATATAGTGAATTAAGTACTTACAAAAATCTTTGGAAGGACTGGAGGAGTAATTCAGAAATTCATCCCAGAACAACACAAAGTCCCAGAGCAACACAAAGCTGGCCTGCCTTACACCTCTACCGTAATGAGGAATCAGATGCTGTCTCCAGGAACTCTAGTGATCAGGAAACTGCTGCCAGAACTATAGACTCCACAAGCACACCTTGCTTGCCAGATCTCACCCAGCAAAGGTCAGATCTATAGTGATCTCGCTCTGTCACATTGATATTTATACCTTTTCTCTTTTCTTCTTACTAGGCTCATCAAGCAGGTATCAGTTTTATTAATCTCTTCAAAGGACCAACTTTTGGTGTTCTTAATCCTCCCAGCCATGTTTGCTTAGTACTTTATTAACACCTACTCTTTTGGGGACTTAATTTGCTACTGCTTCTAATTTTTTGCAATGAATGCTTAGCTTACTGATTTTTAGCCTTTCTATAAATTTCCCTTTAAGCATGGATTTAACTGCATTTCAGATGTTTTAAAATGTATCTTTTTTTATCATTCAGTTCAAAATACTTTCTAATTTCCATGGTGTTTTCTTTTTTTTTTGGTTCATAGGTTATTTAAAAGTGTATTGCTTAATTTCCAAGTATATTTGGTGTTTTAGATTCTTTAGTTACTGTTTGTTTGGTTATGACTACTAAGATACTTTGTGTCTTTAAAAAAACTCTTTTCCATGGGAAATGTCAAGTATATACAAAACTGGAGAGAATACAATAATCACTCCGTTATCCATAAGCTTCAAAAATTTTTAAATCCTGACCAGCGTTATTTCATCTCTATTCTCTGATTACATGTCCCCCACCCCTGCCTCAGATTATTTTGAGGCAGATCTCAAATATCATCATCATTTTTTTATAAACATTTCAGTATATACCTATATAATTCGATATTGAAAAACATAATTACAATACCATATCACACCCAGAATTATTCCTTGATATCATGAAATATCCTGTCAATTTCTAATTTTCCCTGTGTCTCATAATTTTTCTTTAGAACTTTATTGTTTTGAAACAGGATCCAAATAAGGTCTAAACATTGTTACTAGTTGATATGTTTCTTGTCTTTTTAATCTAAACGTTCCCTCTGTATGTCTCTTTTCACTCCTTGCCATTTATTTCTTGAAGAAACTGAGTTTTTGTCTTAGAGTTTCCCATAATTTGAATTTTTCTAATTGCACTTGATGATGCCATTTAAAGTGTTCCTCTATGTCTGTATTCTTTTTTTTCTTTTTCTTTTTTTTTTTTTTAGATAATTATTTTTTATTGAAGGGTAGTTGACGCACAGTATTACATTACATTAGTTTCAAGTGTACAACACAGTGATAAAACATTTATATACATAATTCTAGGTTCCAGCTATCACCCTACCAAGCTGTTACAATATCTTGACTATATTCCTTATGCTATACATTACATCCCGGTTACTTATTTATTTTACCATTGGAAGTCTGTCCTTTTTTTTTTTTTTTGTGAGGGCATCTCTCATATTTATTGATCAAATGGTTGTTAACGACAATAAAATTCTTAATAGGGGAGTCAATGCTCAATGCACAATCACTAATCCACCCCAAGCCTAATTTTCGCCAGTCTCCAATCTTCTGAGGCATAACAAACAAGTTCTTACATGGAGAACAAATTCTTACATAATGAATAAGTTACATAGTGAACAGTACAAGGACAGTCATCACAGAAACTTTCGGTTTTGCTCATGCATTATGAACTCTAAACAGTCAGTTCAAATATGAATACTCATTTGGTTTTTATACTTGATTTATATGTGGATACCACATTTCTCTCTTTATTATTATTATTTTTAATAAAATGCTGAAGTGGTAGGTAGATATAAGATAAAGGTAGAAAACATAGTTTAGTGTTGTAAGAGAGCAAATGTAGATGATCCGGTGTGTGCCTGTAGACTATGTGTTAATCCAAGCTAGACAAGGGCAATAAAACATCCACACATGCAGAAGATTTCTCTCAGAACGGGGGGGTGAGGTTCTAAGCCTCACCTCTGTTGATCCCCAATTTCTCACCTGATGACCCCCGTGCGACTGTGCCTGTCTTAGGTTGTTCCTCCCTTGAGGAATCTTACCCGTCTCTGGCTAACCAGTCATCTTCCGGGGCCATACAGGGAAATGTAAAGTTGGTAAGTGAGAGAGAAGCCTTATTGTTTGAAATGGTTAGCTTTTTACTTCTTTGCATATTTATGCCCTGTAGCTTCTATGCCCAGCATTTGTCTTGAGGTATCTTTACCACTTGGAAGAATTATGATACTCGGTAAATTTGATATGAGGCACAAATTCTATTTAAGGGTTGTAATTAGGAAGGAAGAAGAAAAGCTATAGAAGTAGCAGGCGGAAGAAAACATGGGAAGATTGATTATTTCTTTAACATATCTTCTTGTAGAGTAACTTCAGCATGTATAGGTTTTGAGCTACTACTTAAATTGCGCACACACATTAACATAATAGGAGTGTAGTTACATAACCAAAGCATATCTGTAATTACCAGCCACCTCCAGTGAAACCAAGAAAACCAGTTAGGCCCCTTAGGCATTTGTGAAAACTTATCTATGATATGGTGGATATTGTCCGACTGAACTTGAACAGTCTGAGAGAAATCAGACAAATTAAAACAACCAATTCCTGGGGAATGTTCACATCCCTTATGTTCTTTTAACAGTAAATAGTCTGTAGTTGTAAGATTTTGGAGCACTACGATTTGCACTTCTATGTCTGTATTCTTATTTCCAATTAGTTGGTAGATACAGAGACTTGATCAGATTCAGATTTGATGTGTTTTTGGTTTGGTTTGGTTGATCAAGATGGTAATGGTGTGTACTTTGACCAATAGTTATGATGACCACTTATTTCTCTTATTGATGATTGCCTAGGTTCATGAGTTCATGAAGGGGCTGAAAAATGGTGACATTCTGATTCTGTCATTTCTTCTTTGTTTATTACTTGAAATACTACTATGAAAAGAAACTTTCCTTCCTCTTCTGTTTGGATACTCTCAGTTACAATTCACATAGGAAAGATGGATAAATACTTGCTTCTTTTTAATAGTTTTCAAAAGGTTCTTTAGAATCTTTCAGTGATCATCAGTAAGGCATTTTTTAAAAGACCATATGAACGAATGCGTTTCAATTCTATTACATTTGTTTTCTTTGCTAATACTCACAGTGTACTGTCCTTTGCCAATGGACCCTATTCGAATAGGTTCCTGAGTTCTTTTGATATAACCCTTAATTTTTTCTGGCTTTCTTGTTTTCTTGTGTATAGAATGTTCCAGGCTCATGTCATACAATTCCTGCCATTTCTCCAAGGGTCTTACTTTGTTTTAGAAGAAAATGGTAGTTAGAGACAGCAATATGAGCATTAGGTGTACTCATTGCTACTAGTTCAGTCATTGTTTCTAGACCTTTTCCATGGCCAGAGGTAGGAAATATATGGATAGTTTTAAAAAATTGAAATACATCATTAATTTATATTATACTTTGTTTAGATTCAGTGTTACAGAATTATTTTTGTTTAATCTCATTAATCTTATATCCCCTACAGAATTCCCTACTCTTTCCCATAGTTAAAAACCCAGTTTTCAGTGACACCAACAAAATTACTCATTTGATTTATCTTAAAACATATACACACACCTAGACTCAGAATAACATACCTGCCCCTGCCTAGGTGGTAAGCTTTGAAATTCAACTTTGACCTCCTAACCCCACAGGCTGTAAAAGGTTCTATTTATCTTCTCAGCTCTTATTTTTAGAATTGAACAAATGTCCCCATGAGAAAAGTTTGCAAAAGCCAAGTTTACCTCTCTAGATTTATCTCCTTTTTAAAGATGTTAGACTGGTAAGTTTTCACTATCTTTTTGTTTCTCTGATAGCTTCAAATGATGTTTGAAGATATTTTGTACATCTTTTCTTGTTGTCTTCAGTAAGAGATTGACCTAAATGATCTAATCTACCATTATTGGAAATGAAAATTCCCTTACCACTTAACTCTATAAACTCTTACCTTGTGTTTATATAATATGACCACAATATTTCGTTTCATTTCAAAGGTTCTGAAGCAAAAACACCTGGACGATTGTCTGCGACATGTATCTGTAAGAAGATTTGAATCATTTAATCTGTTTTCAGTAACAGAAGCCAAACAAAGGGACACAGAAGAGGAAGTTGGTTCATGGGTCCAATATGCAAGCATCTTCTATCCTGAGTACACTATTTCCTTAAGGTAACCATCACTCTAGTTAAGATTTTTTAAAGTGATTTTCTCTTGTTGAAGAAAATCTAGTAAGAATCTCATTATTCACTCTATTGAGTTTGCAGGTAATCAAGAACTTAGGTTTTGCAACTTTGTGTAGGAAATTCTGCTGCTTTAACTGGGTCTTGCTGTATTCTCAGGAATGTAGCGGCATTTGAGAATAAAGAGGGTTGCAAATCAAAGGATTCATTTAACCATTCTCTTATAGCATTTGATTATGACAAAAGCAAGTTCTTTTTGAGGCAAAGAAGGCTGGAAGTGAAAACTGAATTTTCCAAACTACTTTTAAAGTTATCTGAAAAATCAAGCTTTGGTATTTTTCCTATTCATGTTTTGTCACGTTCAGAATAGAATCTTAAGAATTAAGAATTAAGGAGGAGAAAATTCATCTGAAAACATTGGTATTGTGAGCCGCATACAGACTATTCTGTCTTTAAAAATCATTAGAAAAGAGATAAGAGACTTGCAAACTGAAGTAACAAGATACCATTTTTACTGAATTAATTTTCTCTCTGTTATAATCTAGCATGTTGCAATATTACTGTAGGTGTTTGATATAATCTAATCTTTTTTGACAAGATTTCACATTTTGAAAGAGAGGGAGGAGCACATTTACTGTAACTGTAAGAAGAACAAAAAACATTTTAAGTGGAAATGTGACTGAAGAAGGGTTAGGTGAGGCTAGGAATAATTTTGAGAAAAAAAGTTTTCACAAAGGATGCTATTTATAGTATATGTTTCTTGAACTTTTTATTTTAAAATATCCAAGCTTTAAAAGACATCATAATACCTTAAAATTTGGGATTTGGATAAAAATGAACTAGGGTGGGCAGGGAAGAACAGTTAAGATCTGGTTTCATAATACTGCTTTATTGAAAACTTCAAAAAGAGGGCAAAATCTATGAATTTGTGAGCTTACCTGTACATATATTATGAGATTCTAATTAGAATACCTCAACTGCCTCACATTCTAATGGAAATAATTGTAAACTAATACAATATAAACTCAGTTATTGGTTAGGAAGGAAAGAAAAATACTTTAAATGCTTACTATGTTGTAGGTACAGAACTAGATGCTTTGATGTATTCTAATTCATGTAATCCTTACAATAACTCTGTTAAGTAGAAATGAAGATGATTAAACAATTAGAATATAGTATCTATAAGGCAATTAAAGAGAATATAAAATGGAGTGATCCTTCTAGGGGGGTCTTCGGGTATAGAATTCTAAAACTAATCTATATCCACTTGTGACAAGATGCAATAAGTGTAAACTGTACCAAGAATAATTTCCTGACACCTTCAAGGCCCTGGTAAGGGTTAGCTGGAGAGAATGTGAATCTTCTGTTCTTGAGAGCTTTCAAAATAAGACATGGCTGTCTACTTGGTGGAGGTGACCCTAATGTAGCAGGAACCCATGCTAGAATGTAAACTGCAACTCCTTTCCAATAGCATTTTTCTTTGTGATATATCCACTTTTGGAAGAATAAATACTAGTATGTCTATATAAACATTACATTGAATCATAATTTATGGAGAAGACCAGTGACTGAGCTAAAATTTTGGCTGCAATGGCTGCCAAGACTTTTTTTCTTTTTTGAAACTAGTTAGTATCCCTCCACATTAGTGGTGGAAAAATAACAGTAGTTTAAACGTACAGAATTCTAGAACTGAATGTGATTTTAAAATTTTAAAAAAAACCCTTAAAATTAATAATGGCTGACTATTGAGTGTCATTTACTCAATAATTGTATAATTACTTGTTGTGAGTGGTTTACATGTATTAGTTTATTTAATCTATACAGCACCTTATGAAGTAAATATTGTTATTATCCTCATTTTGCGATTGAAGAAAGTAAAACCCAGAGAAGTTAAATAACTTGACCGAGGTCTCACAGCCAATACTTGACTGTGTGCTATTCAAATCCTGGTGGTCTGGTTCCACAGCTTGTACTTTAATAAACTTTTAATTTAAAATAGTTAAAGACTCAGAAAGTTGCAAAAATAGTACAAGGGGTTCTATGTACCCTTCACCCAGCTATCTCTGTTGGTAACATCTTTATAATGATAGTCACAGCCTGCACTTTTAATTTCTACACATCCTGCTTCTTGTGAGGCAATCATGTATCCATTTATACATTTTACAGATGAAGGGATTGAGGTCTAGATAAGGTAATTTCCTTATTGATTATTCTGAACATTCCATTTCTTAGTCCATAATCCTGTTACTGTATAGTAAATCACTGACATTACTGAAATTGCTGGGTAGGGGAGGGTTTCTGCCGAGAATAGTTCATTTCATTTCATTGCCAATTTTCATGTTCATTTCCTACATTTGCTGCTTTTTCTTGTTTTCTGTTACCTGCCCAACACATCTCCATTCTTGTTTCTTTAATATCTCAATAGCTTTTTTCTCAACATGCTTCCATGACAGTTCTTTAATTACCTTTATCTGTTTTCTTCAGTGTTGTTTAAATTGTGGACATTCTAAAGTTTTAAAAAATTATTTGCAGTAGCTAAAAGTGGTGGTTTAGAAAGTAGTTTTGAAATGGAGTACTATCATCTTCCTCTACATTTTTCAAGTTTGTTAGATCAATACTATGGAATGATTGAAAAAAAGTAGTAAATACTTTTAAGTAAATTTAAATCTGTAAATATTTAATAGCTCCTTTGTGTAGATAAAATAAATGTAATATATATTATCCTCAAGGAGCTTAAATATGTAGAAAGTTAAATAATAAAAATTATTAAGAAAGAAAGTTAACCATCCATTCTATACTCTCATCAGGTATTACCTAACTAATTTCCAAATGAATGGAAGATCACATATTAGGAGTTTAGAGATAGGAGTAATTTTGGGGAAGCCTTGAGGAGCAGGAGTTTAAACTGGATCTGGAAGAATTTGAAAGTTCTGTGAGAAAGGAATAAATCATTCCAGATGAGGATGAAGGTACTAGAAAACATACAAGGGGAAAAAGTGCAAGGCAGAAACATCAGAGGCTACTGAGAAGGCCGCCACAATCTCTCGGGGAGGAATGCTGATCAATACATGTTATATGGTGGATCTGCTTTTGAGTTTACTAATAAAGGGCTGAACATTTGGAATGTTTATTCCTCCCAGATAATATAAACCCCATATTGATGTTCTCAGATCCTAACATCTATGAACACCTGTTAAATTCAACAGAGATGATGCATATATGGTGATTAGTACTTGTTATTAGTTTTATCCTTCTTAAAACATCCCTGTGTCTTGATTTTTGGACCTTGAGAGTTTTATTAGATTTGAAACAAATACCCTAAGGGGGTAAATAACTAGATATCTGTGAATTCAAAGTACATACTTTTTTTTTTTGAATGTATAAATGCATTTTAAAACCTTGCTGATAAAATAGTAACATTCCATCTTTGTAATCTTGAAAGGAATACAGAAATATGCTGTAAAGGCTTTGATGTGTATATCTATTATAACCAGGTATCAGAACACACATACACTACCTACTTCAGTGTACACCACACCAACTTTTCAGAAAAGGCCATCTTGAAGCTCTACTGGATAGCTGAGTAAATAGCATCCCATGTTTAAAGACTGGGAAATAGGAAGAAAGGGATTAGGAACAGGAAGCAGCACACATTTCAAAGCCCACTTTTAAGCACATGACATTATGAATATTACAAAAAAAATGCTGAATAAAAGGTAATTCAGCATTTGCAAAAAGAGCATTTGGCAATATTCATCGCATAAGGAGACTGTGCTTGGGACCATCCACTCTCTTTATATTACTGAAAGGTGTACAAACAGTGACCTTAATTAAAACTGACCATTATTTTCAGCCTTACATGATGATATTTAAAATGAAGGCATAAAGAATTTTCCTTAGTGACTTCCATCAGAAGCAAAGGTCTGGACAATGTAAAAGTTAAGTTACAAAATCCCCAAGATCTGTTGTCTTCTTTGTATATCTGAGGATGGTTGACTGTTCTAAGTATTGAGAGTTAGAAAATTAAAATCCAAGCATTGATTTCTACTTTATTCCTTCACAAAGTCTTCTTGTCTTTCTGGTGCTTTTTTTCTTAGAACTTTATAGAAGAAGTTCTTCCTATTAGATAGACACGTGTATGGAAAACAAAACATTCCAGGAGATGTTTATACTAAAAATCTTCCATTAAAAATTCTCCCCGTCTTATAAGCTGCAATTTGTTATTGTATAGTTTACTGTACAGATACTAGAAATTGTTCCTCACCCCCCATATTTCAACTTAATTTTAAGGTAGTAGGAATTTGCATATTCTGGAAGCTTTAAATACTTCCATTATATTTGGAACCACAGAAGTGCTTGAGTTAGTCATTTATAAATGTATACATGTGTTAGGTGTAGAAAAAGCCAAGGGGCCTGAACTGTCTGCTTTCTTTGGATAAGACTATTGTTTCCATGGTAGTTGCTGAATTAGAAGCCTAGCACTCTTGATTTTTGGCTTATCCTGGAATCTTAGAATGGATAAGAAGTCAAGAATGAGTTTGTCTTTGACTGTGGTGCATCTTTATAATACAAAAAAATACACTGCAGCTAGATCATACATTGCTTCTCTAGGGAAACCAAAAAAAAAAAAAACACCAGACCCTTACCTCACTAAATTTAGTGTGTACCTGTGAGTGCTTGCTAAATAAAACCTACTGATGGGAATGTATGCTTGTGAAATTAGGTGTATGGCGAATTATCCTTCCCTGTGTGGTATCATAAGTACCTATTTAAAGCTTGGCAAGGCTGGCATCTGGGACAAATATAAATACTGTTTAAAAAGTACAGTTTAATTTGCAATAGCCAAGATATGGAAGCAACCTAAGTGTCCTCAAAAGATAAATGAATAAAGAAGATGTGGTACATATACACAATGGAATATTATTCAGCCATAAAAAGAAAAGAAAGCCTCCCATTTGCAACAACATGGTTGGAACTAGAGGGTATTATGCTCAGTGAAATAAGCCAGGTGGAGAAAGACAAGTACCAGACGATTTCACTTATTTGTGGAGTATTAAAAAAAAGCAAAACAGAAGGAACAGAATAGCAGTGGACTCACAGACCCAAGAAGGGACTAGTGGTTACCAAGGGGGAGGGATTGGCAGGGGAGGATGAAGAGGATCAAGGGGCACCATAATTCGCAATCACAATATAAGTTGATCATGGGGACAGTAGTACAGCATGGAGAATACAGTTAATGACTCTTAACATCTTACTATGTTGACAGAGAGTATCCGCACTAGAGAGGGTGAGGTTTTAATAATATGGGTAACTGTTGAACCACTGTGATGTATATTTGAAACCAACATAAGATTGCATATCAACGATACTTTAATTAAAAAAAAAAAGACTCTTATAAGGCCTTCTGTATAAAAGCTTTTTTTCCTCCTTGGGGAAAAAAAGTATAGTTTTAACGTTAGTGGTATGAACAGCAGAAGTGAGTATGGAAACAGCATTTGTTCTCTTACACTTTATTTTGTATTTTAACGGGAACTTTGTAGAACCTTTAAAATATGATCTACTGTATGCAGAAAATTAAAAGACTAATCCATTGAGTCTTTTCAATGGAATTTAAATCATAGAATTGGTCTAATTATAACTTAGCTTTTTAATTTGTTTTAAACACTGATAATGATTGTTTATGTAGTTTGCTTACATACACATATACTCAAAGTTTCAGTAAATTGGAATGTCAAATTTTCAGGTATTACATGTAGAATTATCCACTACTTCCTGTAACTAGGAGATACAAGATTGAAAAAATCTCTGAAGCCATTTATTTTTGAAAAAGCTCCAAAGCAAGTTGCATTTAGAATGAAGTTTTTCAAACCTTTCCTTATGAAAACCTCTCCTCTTTGTTCTCCTGCAGGCTTTTAGTGCCCATTCCACTTTCTGGTTTACTTTTTCTATATTTTTTTGGACCAGTTTTCTTTTAAATCAAGGTAAAATTCATGTACCATAAAATTTACCATTTTAACCATTTTAAAGTACACAATTCAGTGGTTTTTAGCATAGTCACAGTGCTGTGTAACCAGCACCATTGTCTAATTCCAGAAAATTTTCATCACCCCATACCCATTAGTAGTAACTCCTCATCTTCCTCCTTCCCCAGTTCCCCTGGCAACCACTTTTTGTCCCTGTGGATTTGCCTTTTCTGGACATTTCATATAAATATAATCATGCAATATGTGGACTTTTATGTCTAGCTTCTTTGATTTAGCCTAGTGTTTTTGATTCACTCATGTTACAATATGTATCATTACTTTATTCCTTTTTTTATGGTTGAATAATATTACATTGTATGTAATTTTGTTTCTCCTTTCATCAGTTGATAGACATTTGGGTTGTTTCCATTTTTTGGTTATTTTGAATAATGCTACCATGAACAATCATGCGCAAATTTTTGTGTGACTATATGTTTTAAATTCTCTTAGGTATGTAGATAAGGGAAAATTGCTGGGTCATGTGGTAACTCTTCATTTAAATTTGTGAAGAATGGCCAAATTGTTTTCTACAGTGCCATACCATTTTACATTCCTGCCAGGAATGTATGAAGTTTCCAATTTTTCCCCATGCTTTGGAATATATATATCTTCCTTGGAGAAATCATTTCCCAATTTTTAATTGGGTTATTTGTTTTTGTTGTTGAATTATCAGAGTTCTTTATATATTCTGGATATTAGACCCATATGTGATTCTCACGTATTTTCTTCCACCCTGTGGGTTGTCTTTTTACTTTCTTGATAGTGCCTTTTGATACCCAAAACTTTTTAATTTTGATAAGTCTCAGCTTATCTACTTTTTTCTTCTGTTGTTTGTGCTTTTGGTGTTATATTTTTGCCTTGGCTTACTTTTAACTTCTAGTTTCAAACTCTTATTAACTTTAGGCTTCAGATTTTTCCTCTGGTAGCTCCCCCCACTCCACTTTTCAAATAATTATCTGTCCCAGTGACTTACTCACTCCTTAGTCCTTACTTCATAAGCCACTCTTGGGAAAAACTTAAAGGTCCTCAGTTCTAGGATAGTTTTATGTGCTTGTAAAAAAAATTTATTGGCCTTGGTCAAAAGAAATTGGCTATTGGTAGTTTTTCCCCAGCTTTACTGAGATATAATTGACATATATAATGTTATATAATTTTAAGGTCTACAATGTATTGATACACTTTTATATTGCAAAATGATTATCGCTATGGAGTTACCTAACACCTCTATCATGTCAGATAGTTACCATTTCTTTTTTGTGATGAGAACTTTTAAAATAGCTATGGGTAAATCAGAGATTTGTGAAACAAGTTAAAGTTTTGGAGTTTAGAAAAAAGCAGGGGGTATGTGGCAAACATTTTTCATTGTCATATAACATTCATTACCAGTATAATACTAAGAGTAAAGTTTGAAGGTCCTTTTCTCATAGATATCATCGTTTTAACCACATTGTCCATAGGACGTAGGTAAATAGTTGAAAGATTATGAGTAGATAAGGTTTTATGGAGTTGACATTTGAATCAAGTAGATGATTCATGAATCAGAAGTCCTTGAGTTTGGGACAAATGAAAGGGAACTTGAAATAATCAAACTGAATATTTACCACGTGTTTATGGCAGTTTTCCTATAATTAGCACTAACTCTTGTACTATTGGAGACAATGATTGGTGACATTAGTCTTTCATGAGATGCCATCTTTTAGGTTTTCTATACTTCAAAGATAATTGATTTTCACCTTTGTAAGTTATACAGAGGCCTAGGATTAGTTTTACTGTCTCTCTTCTCCATTAAAATATAGCATAAGATATACTTCCTATTTTTTTTTGGCTTTAAGAAATAATGCTTTCAAGAAGAGACAAGTTCTGCCTTAGTGCTAACTCTGAAAACCATACATTTTAGTTTGAATAATGCTTTAAATTTTTAAACATGCATTTCAATTATTCCAATTTGTTTTTTGGAATATTTAACTTTTTGCAAAATATGTGTGCCTTTTTTCTACTCTTGTCTCAGATTTCATTCCAAATGTTTATTTCATCCTGAATTGAGAGTGAATGTGTGTGTGTGTGTGTGTGTGAGAGAGAGAGAGAGAGAGAACATGAGAGAATGCCCTTATTAAAACTAGGCCATAAAGCAGTTCCACTTCTGGGAATTTATCCCAAGGAAATAGAAATGAGCCCAATGTTTCAACAAAGATGGTCATTGTAGCAATATACATAATAGCACAAAACTGGGCACCATCTAAAAATCCAACATAAAATGTTGGTTCAATAAATTATGGTGCATCCATTGAACTACTTGGCCCCATTAAAATCATGTTGCAGGAGAATACTTAGTGATGTAGGAAACTGTTTATAATATGTTAAATGAAAAACACAAATTGCAAAACAGTATGAACAATGTGCTTTCAGTTATTTAGTGAAAGTATGAGTATGGAGTAACATTTGAAGGCTCTGTACCAAAATATTAACTGTTTATCTCTGCATGATAGGATTATGAGCATTTTTTTCTTGAAGAGAACTATATATTGCTTTTGTATTCAACAAGCCATTTGAGTTCTGTGCCATATTGCTGATCATTTTAATAGTTTCATCTTGCATTTTAGATGTTAAACACTTTGTTCTTTTTTCTCTCTTGCCTCACACACATATCATAGTTTTCCATGTTAACAATAAATAACCTCCTCTAAACCTAGAATCTTGTGTTCACAGAGAAGATACAGAATCATTGTGTTATGATAATGAAAATTTGATTTGTGGTGGGGACTTTGCTTCTTTAGGTTATGATACTCTTGAGTCCAGTATTTGGACAGTGATGATTGCAAATAGCTTTTTGTAATCTCAGTCACTTTATCAAAGAACTGGGTCTGTATAATAGAAATAAAATGTTCTAAAAAGAGTAATACAGTTTACCCACATTCTCTTACTTACATGTATTAGTTTGCTATGGCTTCGAAAACATTGCTGTAGACTTGATGGCTTCAACAATACTTGTATTTTCTCACAGTTCTGTGTCTAGAAGCCTGAGAATAAGGCTTTGCATGATTTTTTTCCTCTGCGGCCTCTCTCCTTGACTTGCAGGTGGCTGTCCTCCTGCGGCCTCTTCACATTGTCATCCATCTGTACACATACCCTGTTGTCCTGACCTCCTTTTCCTATAAGGACATACTGGATTAGGACCCATCCTAATGACCCCATTTTAACTTAATTACCTCTTTAATGGTCATTTCTCCACAATTTAATTACCTATTTAAAGGTCATTTCTCCAAATACTGTCACATTCTGAGGAAAGAGGGATTAGGTTTTCACCATATGAATTCTGGGGAGACACAATTCAGTCCATAATACTATACATCATTTTTGATAAGCTTTAATGACAAAGTTAAAGTAGTATTGATGAAGTAAATTTTGTGAATTATTAATGGTTAAAACTGTTACAACATCCTAAAGAACTACAGTTGTAAGTTGTGTAGGGCAGAGTTTAGAAGACTGTAGATACATTAACGTCAGTTTTTATCACCATTGGAAAAGTAGCTCACACTTTATGGCCTGTTGACAGTTGGATCTATTTGTATATGAAGAATAGTTCTCTTATAAGCATTAATAAAATACCAGTAATCAAGTTAAATATTTAAAGCGCTGTTAGGTGAAGAGAAATTAGAATTAAGGGAATGCAATTGAGATTAGTAGGCAAAAGGTACAAAAAAATTTGCCCCCTGACATTTAGAACTCTCCATAGAGGAAGTGTACAGACTTGAAGATTAGTTAGTTCTTTCTGACTGAAGTTCTGAATTTGTTGGGCTGTTATAGAGGAAATTTATATATTGTTGAGTGTGGTTCTGTGATTCACTGATTATTTTTCTTTTGAGATTCTCAAAATGTAAGGTTTTATTTTGTTGTCTTTAAAAGGGTTAGTAACTTACCTTACTTTTATATAACTAAAACAATAATAAATATTTGCTAATACTTTAAACTGTAGATTAATCATTAAGAAATGTGATTACAATTAAATATTCTGATGACTATATTCTGTTCTTTTCCTTCTCCCTCTAGTGGGCAGAAAATATTTTAAAAATAGAACATGGAAAGTTTTATTAATATTGGGTGTGTCACAATGCACAGTCTCAGCCTTTTAAGCAATAATTCTATATTTTAGAATCACTAAAGAAATGCTTTCTTCCTTTCTAGACACAATAATGGATCTTTGAATGTTGAAGATGTTCTTACCAGCTTTGACAATACAGGAAATGTTTGTAAGTTATATGCTCACTGTTTAAGTATTTTTAGTGTTTTAAAACATGCATTTATAATTGGTGTTTTTCTCACTGATCTTTATTATGCTGATTCGTGTGTGTGTGTGTATGTGTGATAGAAACTCTCATTGTGCAAACTCTTTAGCTACAAAATAAGCATCATATAATATACATCTACTAAGTGTGGAATAAGGCAGTTTTTACACTTCGCAGTAGTGTATGTGTGTGTTTAACAGAATGTAAGTCAGAAGGAAAAACGACTTTCCAGTACTGTCCCTTTTGTTTCTTGTTTCCATTTTGACTTTCTCAGTTAATCTAACAGATGGGCTGTCTCTTCTTTCTTTGCCATGTTTTGGGTGCTTCCTTTCTACTTCCTGCTTCTTCTCTCTTTCCTACAGAATAAACCCAGAAAATGTTATCCTTGCTGCTAATATGCTTTAATACCAGAATGTTTTTGTTTTATGTGTTATTATAATATTATAGAATACATTGTCTTTTCATCTAAGCCTCTGATAGATTGTCATGATTTCTCTATTGAGAGAGTCGTTTACATAATTATGATGTTATATGATGAGAGAAATCATCCAAGAATATCTTTATATCACTGAGTTAAGCAATGTCCTGTGATAGGAGCTGTGTGTTCCTTCATGTAGGTTACATAGGATATTTCTCTAAAGACTGAATTATCAGTGAAATATGAACATTTTAAATGTAAAAATTGTACTCACTTTTTTTCCTTAAAGGAAATTTCAGAGCTGTAAGTACTTATTGTCTGAACTAAAGTAACATACTTTGTTAACAGTACTACTTTATCAAATGCTCTCTAATTTTAGATCTGCATAGAATAAACCCTAGAAGTACTCGGGCAATAGTTTTGTTCTTATGCTCACATTATGGCAAGCTTTTGATTGTATAGAAAAATACTTATTTTGTCACTAAGAAGTCTATAAATACCCTAAAATTGTCCTGAAATATTTAAAATACGGGTTTCTTTTACATGGGTAGTGACAGGTGCACCTTTTTGTTCCCACACATTGGCTCTTGCTGAATTCTTTCCCACTTAGGCATATCTCATATGTTTATTGGGCAGTAGGACAAGGACTGTGCAAGGGATGGGTGAGGAGAGATTCTCCTTTAGCTGTTGGTTAATATAAAATTTCATTGTTAGGCTTATGCATATATAATGTTAAATGTGGAATTTTTGATTCAGTAATGTAAATGTCAATTCTTATTCTCAATGGCTCAGTATAAAATAGGGCCACTAGCTGGCAGCATTATGTAAAGTAAAAATATTTTTTCTAAGGGTCTAAGCTATTATTTTATACATGAGTAACTATCATATCCTTTTATAACACTTTTCCTGTCAGCTTGCTTCCCCATCCTCATCCACCCTCAGTTGACAAATGGAGAAATTGTAAAAAGGTGTTTTTTCACTGTTGTCTACCCACCTACCTGCATTTGAATCTTGGCTCTGAAATTAATCTTGAGCAATTTACATAATCTCCATGAGCCTTAATTTTTTTCATCACTAAGAACTGTTCATTATACATAGTAACTTTATAACGTGTACTACATTCTTTGTAGTTGACATTCATTAAATTGAAACTATTTATCACTTATTATTGATGATGAGTACCTCTAAAACTTCTTTCCCTTTTTTCCTAATAATGAAGATAATATTATTAAGGGTTATCCTGATATTTTTTAAGTATTTTGGTTGAGCTAACAAGGCAGGAACAGTAGATAAAATTACCATAATAGTAATTTATTAAAATGTCTTGTCATAAATGTGGTCTTAAAAACTTTGAACATATTGCTGAGTGATAAAAGTGGTGACAGAAATAACAACTTTTATATTATAGTTTATATTTTAAAAGAAAAATCTATATTGATATTTCCCTTAATGATGAAATGGTAACGTCCTGTTACAGTAAAACAAATATTGATTATAACTTTTACATAATCTTTGCCAAGGCGTAAAGTGATCAATGATTGGAAAAGTGATTTTTTACTTGAAGCCTGTAATGTTTGATTTTACACTGGTGATACTAGGTTGAGTATGTGACTAGAAACCCAGCAGAGGGCGCCACAATCATAATTGTGTTTTACAGCCTGCTATAACTGGAACAAATAACTTGAATAGTAACTGTAAGCTTTCATCATGTAAACATATAAAGGTGTATGTTTAAACATTTCCATTTGATTTCTTTCTTATGCACTTAGTATATTCAGAAATCTACAAAAAATATGTTTTCCGGATTGGTTTTTGAGTTCATATTTTTGTCTTTTGTATACTTCTAGCTTTACATTAAGTTATACTTTTGGTATTGTTAATATTGATAGAGGGCAGAAGTTCTACAAGAATATCAATTCCTAAATCACCACCATTGTAGTACACTGAAGGATATTTAGAATGAGGAAAAACAGTTGCTAAAACTGAGAGAAACAGTAGATGGAATTATCCATTGATTTCAAGAATTAGTTTCTAGGTTAATATAACTTCCTGAAAACAGAAAAAATGGTTAAAATACTTTATAGTTACAAAAACATGATATGTATTTATATACAAATATATGTGTGTATATATAAAATATAGTTCTGTCTTAATAGAACTATTGATTTCAATTTTAACTTAATTTTAAAAATCAAGTAATGATTTTATTCATTGTAAATTTTCAAAGATGAAAGAAGTTTTACTTCCTGTATCTGTTCATGCTGTGACCAAAAGACATTGAAAAATAAATGAAACCTTTGGGTAGTTTATTTCCTGAATAATAGAGCAGAAAATGTTCTTTATATTTACCTCTGTTGTTTGGAAGCATTAGGTTTTTAAATGTATGACCTGCAAAGTGTTTTATATTTCTGATATGATATATGAAAGATATTCTTTCACTGTTTGAATTCTTTTGAATGTTGTAGGAAGAAATTGAAATGAATCTCATGTAGTCATTTTTGCATAATGATTCACTGCTTTATAGAATATGACCCCATTCTTATTTTTGTATATTTATGTTTGCTGTTTTGGAAAACAGATTATTTTGAAAGCTAAGCTCCCTTTTTGCTTGTCTTTAACCAGTGGCAGTTATGCATATTTCATTATTTGTGTTCTACTACTTGAGAACCTAATTCATTTGCAAATATCAAAGCTGCTCAATGTAGAGGTTATATCTGCTATCGATTCATCATGCTGGAAAGAGATGCCATCAGACTACCTAGGGAAAAAGTACTGAATGACATCCTTCACCTCTAATGAGGTGCTTCTCTGTTTCATGTAACATGTCACTCAGGTACCTCCGGTAAGAGTACTCTTCAAGTGCCGCACACATGTCTTGCTTATGTTTTCTCTGTGGGCAGAGTCTCCTTTGCAGCAAGACCCTGATCTCTGCTGAAAGAAGCCCCAGCATGCCATGCCTCTTCCAAAGCCATTCTCTCTTTCTCCGAAGTCATTTCTTTCCTCTACTGAAATGAATTAAAACAAAAACCCAAAAAACGTGATTCTCTTCAAGGGCATTGTTGTTGATGCAAATTTGGCTGCCATAGTGTATAATGTAACTATTTGGTAACTGTAAAATTTCATCAGTGCTTGAGGATTTAAGAGGTTCATTTGTACTTTTTAGCATATCATCCTTCACTTGACAACATAAACAAATGAAGTAATACTTCTCAAATAATTTGTGTACAATAATTTAATGTGCATAAGCAGTTAAAGGATAGAAAGTCAATAGTAATATATCATTGCAGTAACCTAGTGTAAATCAGGATTCCTGGCTAACACTGCAGCTTAAATTGGAGGAGTGTATTGGTAAGACCTCTTCTGACATTCTTTAAAAAATTTTTTTTCTGCTGCTGGGCTACATGACAGGACCCTATGGTGGTTGGTGTCTCATGGTGTCCTGGAGAAATTTTTAGACCCTCTGCCTTATATGCTCTCGCATGTGACAATGGTGATTTTTTTCCCCCCAGAGGACCAAAGGCTGACTTGGACTTTTAATACTACAGTTTCCTGCTTCTTCTGAATCTTTCCTAATGGTTTGATAGTGGAATCTATTTTGTGACGTATCTAAAACTGATCTCTTTTGGATTAGTAATCAGTTATTACTTAAGGAAATGTTCCTATTTAAATATAAAGTATTTTTATTTTCTACCTGTAGTTAGGAAACCAAAAGTCTCTTAGGAAATAGAGTCCAAATTTTTAGTTTTTCTGTTTCATTGTTATTGTGGTTCATAGTTAGGATCCATAATGTTGGTGGAATAATCAACGTTTCAAGAATGTCAGCTTGGATTTAAAAACTTTTTCCTCATTCAAATAAAGGTGTGTGTGTGTGTGTGTGTGTGTGTATAGGTATGTAATACATATATGTGTATATATGTGTGTATATACATATGTGTGGTTATATCTATACCTATATACACTTGGTAAGGTAGTTTGATTAAAAAAGAAATTTGGATTTCTATGGGTAATTGCTCTATTTTTAATTTAGTGGGGTCATAGAAGGATCATGGAATGTGAAGTTCAGGTTTTTAGCTTTGCCAATTACTAGCTGTGTGATTGTAGGCAAGCCCTCAAACAAATTTTAACTCCTTATTGTGAATGAATAAGAAACCATAGCTTCCTTGTAGTGTGGTGAATATGAATATAAAAATATTAGATAATATGAAAGCACTATGTAAATTGTAAGTGATATTTGTATTAATTTTTGTTATTAGTATTAATATCATCTGTTGTCTCATTTATTCTTCTTGAACCTTTCAATATCTCTGTTACTGGAAAATAACACAAGATGGGAAATATTTTTGGTGTGTGCCATCTTGCTTTAATAATTTAGGTTATTTTGTTATGTGAAAACAGTGTAAAGGCACATAATAAAGGCAATATTAGTGGAGAAATATACATATCAATCAGAAAGACAAATAAATGTTGTTTATCATATAATGAAGATGGATTTCAGTAAAATAGGAAAGGATGAATTCTTCAGTAAATAGTATTGGGACCATGGACCAGGAATTTAGAAAAGATAACAAAGCTGAATCTCTCGCTTATGCTTTATAACAAAATTAATTAAAAATGGATTAAATATTTAATTTAAAAATCCTAGATATTTCAGATGCATAATTTTATGATATTGAAATAAGGAAGGCCCTTTTAAGTGTGACCCAGACCCTATGAATTTAAGGGTGAATATATTCACCGAATAAAGATTTAAGGTCACTTTTTTCAAAGAGCATCAAAAAAGTTGAAAGACAAATGACAAACTGGTGATTATTATTTATGACATATATGCAGACAAAGATGTTTTCTGTTGTGTAAAGAGCTCTGACAAAGCAGTAGCAAAAGCAGACTGCAAAACTGAAGAAAAAGACAAAATGGCCAGAAATTGAAGATACATCAGAAAAGAAATACCAATGCTCTAGAAACATATGAAATGTTTATTTCACTAGTAGTGAAGTAATTAAATGCGATTAAAACAATGAGGTATAATTTTTGTTTATCAAATTGGCAAACAATGAGAAACCATAAGCAGTAATCAGTGAATGGTAGAGAAATCGGCATTCTTTGCTGTTGGTGGGAGGGTAGGTTGGTTCTACTTTTCCAGAGGCAATCTGGTAATATCTATCATAATTTTAAGTATCCATATCATTTGACTAAGTAATTCCTTTTCTGAACAATAATGAAATCATTATGCAAAGCTAGAATATAAAGGGATTCATTGTAGCACAATGACTAACTGGAAAAAACATATATCTTTAATTTTAGGTGACTGGATAATTATGGATAATCTATAAAAATGGAATATAATGTAGCTTTTCAAGATCTCTAAAATGTTATTAGGTTAAAAAAATCACTTATAGGGAATATGATCTTATGTCTGCAAAAGACATATACCCATTAAATACATGTATAGATACGTATATGCATAGAACTATGTCTTAATGTTTATAATGTTTTGTGAGGTGTTAGGATTATGAATGACTATTACTTTCTTCTTTATACTTTTCAGTACTATTTGTTTTTATTAGTTTGTAACTGGAAAAGACAATGTTATTTCCGTTTTGAAAAAAAGTAGATACTTTTTTACTTCCAAATTGAGTATCAAGTTTTTTGACTGAAAGCTATGATAAAATCTCAAATTGCTTAGGACAGCACTGTGGAAAAAAAGGAACAATTTATTTTACCAGTGAAAAAATATAAAATATTTTGTTCAAAAATAGCAATTTCTCCAAGGAGCTCACAGCATGTTAGATGTTAATGTATTAGTCTCTCAATACACTTACGAGATAAGAAATCAGAGATCAAATCATTCTAGTCTCATGTTAGGTCCGGGGAGTACAAAGAGGTTAAAAACTTGGGCAGAATATTGAAATTGGTAATAAATAATTTATAAGTACTATGAAAACTAAATTTTAAGTCTCAGTGCATTATAGATTTACTGTGCATGGGTAATGGTCAGCAGCCCTGGGACTACAGCAGGCCCCAGTGCCAGTGGGGAGCTGGTGGTATACCTGCACAGCTACTGTATTTTGCTCTTAGCCCTTCTTGAGAATCACATGTGTATGTAGTCTTTGCTAGAAAAACTCCTTGAGGGTAAAAAAAGACTTCTAGAGTGTAGGGCAAGTCTCTAGATGGTAGTTTTCTTAGTTATGTATATACATCTGACTGACTTCCTGGCTCCATAGGGGTCAGGGCAGTTTTTCTTTTGACATAATATTGAGTAAATATGACCCTGAGCCTAACAGCATCCCACTCATTTGTCATTATTATTTACCAAGGAAGGAACATTTAGAAGACAGTCTTTTTTTTTTTTTAATTTTGGTATCATTAATATACAATTACATGAGCAACATTGTGGTTACTTGATTCCCCCTATTATCAAGTCCCCACCACATACCCCATTAGAGTTAGAAGACAAGTCGTTTTAATTTACTTAAATTTTTTTTATTTGAAATAAAAAATTATGGAGTTGGAAATTCTCTTTGACAAATGCCTAATCGATTCAATAACACTGGGATATAGTTCACGTCTTTGTCATAAACTTGCTAGTTTTTCCCTCCTTTAGATATTTGAAGGGCGGTTCCTAACTTTGGTGCTTCCAAGTTTCAGCAGACAATATGCCAAGCAATTCCCCCCTGCTGCCAGTAATACTGAGTTGTACTTCTTTCTCTATCTTCTTTTAAAGAGCTACTATTTCTTTGACTTTCCTTGCAGTATTTTTGAGGAACTTCGTGACTATTATTCCCATTTAATCTTCTTAACAGCTTTGCAAGGGGTGAGGAAACTGGTACTCAGATAAAATAACTTGCTTTAAAATTATTATTTAGTAAGTCATTGCACAGGAATTTATAACTATTCTACTATATTTCTTGAAGGCAGCATTTCCCCAAAGTGGCAAGAAATGAATTTTAAAAGTTCATGATGGGAATTGAAACTAAAAGTGGTAACTTGGAGTGCTAGAAAATAACTTTGGCAATGGAAAAGAATTCTGTTCAGTGGATTGTGTCACAGAGGAGACTGATTAAAGGTCACTGGAAAATGGGCTCTATAGGGTGTCTAAAAGATAGTTGACAATCTAATGGAGTGGGGATTTGGGGAGTTAGGATGGGGCAAAAGAATGCATTTTCTTTTAATAGTCTAAGACCAAATGTGGGTCTTGTTTTATTTCAGTTTTTTTTTCTTTTTTGAGAAGTGCTGCTTTTTGTATGTTAATACAGTAATAAGAATGATTTGCATTTTTACATTAGCCCTTTCTCTAAAGTACTCAATGTGTTTCTCAAGCTTATGGCTATAATGATATTTAAAAATTGTTTGGGTAAACCTAAGTCACACAAAAAGCTCAACTAAAAGAATATTCTTGTCTTTATTAGTAAAGTTGTTTGGATTGTGGATAGCCTTTCCACAGAGAACTGGATATTTGGATGTTTGTATGGCCTGTGTGTGTTGCACCACTCAGTGAATGCTTGATGTGAACAAAATATTTGATAAGTGAATAGATTTAATGTTTGTGTGTATAGATCTCATTTTTTAACCTTCTCCCATCTCACCTTCACCCACCTTCTGTACCGGAATCTGACTATTTGTGCTATATCCTGAGAGGTAGGAATCGTTCATGGAAGGAATGAGAAAAGGTTTCAGATAATTTTATCTGTGTATATGAGTTGGAAAATGTGGATATATTATGTACATGGTAGGTGCTCCACATGTTCACAGTCAGCTTGTTCTAGTATGCTGGATTAGGTAGAGTCTCTGCTTTTGGAAGTGCATTCATGATTTGATTGAAGCTTTTGCCCATCCAGGTTGTTGGAGGCCAGATCTGCGTCACTGACATTTCCCAGTGGTGCCTTAGTTTCTGACTGAAAGATGTGGTGGAACCCAGAATTACAATTTGAATACACTGTCATTTTTAATTGTGTGATAGTCAAAGAAAGACAAATAGTATTTTGTTAGTCCTGGGCTTGGTTTTGTTTTACTATTGGCAGCTTAGTCAGAATTTAGTGGGGTTTGCTTGAACTGCCAATATGTACAATTGGCAAGCTGCATATATAGGTAAACCACAACTTCTCTGCTTGTGCTTGTTCCAGGATTCCTTTAAAGGAGTTTTTGGAATAACAAGAAAGAGGAGATGATTCATATTGTTGTCTTTGATCTTTCTTAAGTCTTACAGATTTGTAGTTTATGTCAATTTTGTATCATGGTGCATTAACTATTTGTTAATTTTTGTCTCCCCAAATAAAATGTAACCACCTCAGGTTGCAGGGACAATGTCTTTATACTTTTGCAATATTTAGAAAACCATGTCTTCTCTGGTTCAATCTCAGAAGATTAGTCTAAAGTCCATGCAACAGAAGTATTTTCAAATAACTTCAGTATCTTAGCTCTCTTGAGTAAATGACATGGAGGTAATACACAGACTTTAACAATTTTTCTTTCCTTCCCTTTCTTACCACTACCATCCTACATTGCTGCTGGTCCTGTACCTCATAAATACAAAACAAAATGAAACAAATCTCAGAAAACAATTTTAGCTCTTGTATCTATCATAAGACAACTGTCATCTTCCTTTTTACTTTTCTGACTCTCCATCACAGTACAGAAGAACTAACTGGTCAAGGCAGGATCTTCCTTGGATGGTGTGAGTCTGGGGTTGGTGGGCAGAGGGGAAGAGGCTGAAGCAGACCAGTTTTTTAAAGGTAGAGTGACTGTATAAGCCTTGTTTATCTGGCATGGTTTCAGTTTACACCTGTTCTTAGCTAATTATTAACAGTGGCTCCTTTTACTCTCAGAAGTGTCCTGATTTGGATGATAAATTTTCAGAAGACAAGGAAAGACTGCAAGCTTACATTAATTATTTATATCCAGTAATAATACCTCTTTAATACACCATAGTACCTTGTACAAGGGTCTGGTTCAAGTGGTATTCTATAAGTATGTATTAAATCATTTGAATCCTTAGTCATATTCAAATAAACCCATTCATTCTACTCAAGTGTATTTGTATTCTATATTCTATTTCTGTGTACCAGAGAGGTAAGTCTAGGTCTCAATTTTAGAGGACATATACCACAGGACCCATAAACTAATGGAAACTGAAATCATAATACGTACATGTTTTGATTAACAATAATTGAAGAAAATTGAATTATTGCCAAGATTTGAAAATAACAAAATTCACATAAAAACCTAGATTTTCACTTTCTCTTAGAGAAAAATAATGATCTAGTAGTCTGAGTCTGAGGTCACATGGTAATTATTATATGGAGCTGAGCAAATTCTTCATCTTGTACCCTTACAGCCCCATCCATGGACATCTGAATTTGCATCCTCTGATATTTGGAGGCATTTAAGGCATGTTTGTCTTTGTATATTTTTCAGGTTTACTTGTCTACTTAAGAAGAGTCAATTCTGATTAGTCTTTTTGTTTATCAAAGCTAATTAAATACTTCTAAATTCTTTTGAAGATAAGCCTTTTTTTAACTCAACAAGTTAATCATTTATCCTTAGGAAACATTTTTTTTTCCCATACAAAAAATGGGAAAAACTATTAACACATTTATATTGCTCTATTTAAAAAAATAAGCTGATATTTTAAATATTTTTCAACAGCCAGTACCTTTAATAAAACATGTTTTTGAAACAGTCTCATTTGAGTTGAAATTTTGAAAAATACTAAAAAATTAAACTGAGAAGTAATGTATAGGAGGAGAAATTTTAAATATTTGTAAGTGTATGTATCTATGTTTGTGCATGTATATGTATATGTCTGTCTATATAAGATATATAGTTAACTTTATCTTCATTTGCCTCCTCTTGTTTATTTGTAGATTGGAAAAGAAAGAGCAATCTCAACTATTTATTAAGTGCCCATTATGTGCTAGCCTGCATTTTCAATTGTCAAATGATATTTCAACTTTGACTGAACTCTACTACAAAGGAATAAAACATTCTTTCTGCACATGTTGAAGAAACTACTGTGTATTAAAATATGGATAAATATCTCAGTGTCTGATGCATCCAGGTACTTGGATGATCTCTGTGAACTGTCTTAAATATCAACAGCAAACATCTTTTTAAATTAATGTAAAGGGCTACATTACTTCATCAATGAAGAATTCATCTTGATAATCAATTTTTAGGATATTTGCAAGAAAATGGCTTAACTTATTGTAACCACATTAAATATAAATATAATGGTATGAACGTGTTATCTCAGGACACAATTTTATTTGTATATTTTTAAGGCTTAACATATTTTCATTTAAAATTGTCTATATGTAGACCTCAATTTCATGTTGGTGAAGTCTCTTCTGATGCCTTCTGACCTGATCCAGTTGATGTCTAGTCCTGCTAAAAAGACCTTTCACCTTGAAATCTCCCTTCACTATCATCATAGGGATTCTTTTCACTCTCTTTGTTAGATCTCATTTTCCAAATCTCATGGCTACCTTTTTGTTTACTCTATCATTTTAGAGTATTATAAACTAAGTAGCTTCTTGAGATAATAAGGACAAGGAATTTTTTGAGCCCTTGTGATGCTTTGTGTACAAAATGAGAGAATTTGAAATAGTTTCTTCAAAATTTTATAGCAATGTGTTGTAGCTTCTAGGGTTACATTTGAGAAGTCTAATGCTATTTTAATTATTTTTAACGAAACCTGTTAGTTCTCTCGGGGATTTAACAGAATCTTTTCTTTCATTGTTGTAAAATTTAATGATATACTATCTTGGTGTAGCTTTCTTTTCAGACATTGTGTTGGACATTTGGTGGGCAGTTAAAACTTACAAAGTCATGTTTTTGGTTCTGGGAAATTTTCTTGAACAATTTCTTTAATGATTTCCTCTCTTTTGATTTCTCTGATCTCTTCCTGAACCTTCCAATTTTTGAATGTTGGACATTGTGGATAGGTTCTCTATCTTTTCATCTTCTGTTTTGCATATTTTTGTCTTTTTCTTTACTCTCAGCTATATTTCTATAACTTTACCTTTCAACCTTTTTGTGAAATTTTTATTTCTATTTTTATGATTTGAATATCCAAAAGCTCTTTTTTCTCCCCTCACCCTCATTGTATTCTTTTTATATTTCTTGATTGCTTAGTTTTTTAAATATATTACTGAAAGTTTTTTTCTCTATTTTCTGTGTTTCCTTCAGGATATTTTTTCTGTTTATTTTCTTTGGCCTCCGTCTTTTATGATAGAGGTCTCCATCAAATATCTGTTGATCTTTAGGAGTTGTGTACTACACAGATGATTGGACACTGCAGTGGTATCCAAGGTTGTTGATTATGGGTTTTGCTGAGGTATATCTGGCTGGGCTGTTTCTTGGGGAATCCTGGATGTCCATATATTTAGGTGTTTCTTTTGAGCTGGTCTGCTTCTCAGAGGACAGTCTTTTGAGTCTGCTGCCTTGTGTGTGGGGGTGTATACCTTAGCTGCTAGCATTTTGGGAGTTGGGAGAAGAAGGGTGTGAACATGAAGTTACTCAATCTTCCTTTTAAAAAATTTTTTAGCTTACCCCTCAGTACTCTCCCTCAACTATGCTAACGCCCTATATAGAGAGACTCTCAGATTTGCACACTTTGGAGACTAGACCAGGAGTTGATCTGACAGGATGGAGGAGCGTTAGTTGTCCAGTTGTTTGGAGTAGGATATAAGATTTCAAGGTCTAACTGCTCCATAAATTGATTTTCAACCACTCTTCCTGTATTAGCCCATTCTTACCTCCATTCACAGAAGTGTAAATGGCTTCCCCCATTGCTCTTTTAGGATTTAACTTTATGCTGTTATCTTCTTGTGCCTTTATGAATCCTTGTTTTATTTTCAAATCTACATATCTTGTAGGTGGGATATCAAGAAGGGAGTGGAAGATATGTACATTCAGTCTCTAACATCTTTACTATCTTTAATACACACACACACACACATATATATGCAGACATGTATCAGTCCCACATAAATGCTGTAACAGCTTAAAAATAACTTAATAAAAAAAATTTTAACTTCATTAAGTAGACCACATACAGTTCTTGAAAATCTACACTAGCAAAATATTTCCAGTTTATATATACTGAGATGAATCTCCAGGGCTTTAAATAGGTTGTAGAAATTCTTTTTCTCCTCATTTCTGAATTACTATTCAGCCTTCAGGATTCAATTCATATGTCACCTTTTCTGTAAATCCTTTCCTGACTCCCATAAGCTACAGTTCAATGGCCCTTCTTATATTTACCTCTTCTAAAAATTACTTCATTATAACATATCACATTGTATTATAATTATGTGTGAATTACTCACTGGAGTGTAAGTTTCTAGAGGACAGGAATGATGTTTTGTTTGTTAGTGTATCTATAGCACCTGGCATATAGTGAATAATCAATAAATGCTTTGTGGATGAGTGAATTTAATATTTAAAAAAGGAAACCATACTTTAAATAAATAAATTAGGATATGATTATTTTATAAAATGTTCACTGTACAAATAATTTCCCTAAATAGCCATGTGTCTAGTGCATTTAAAATTTCATTATGTGGCTTTTTTTGAGGAACACATTTACATCTAATATCCTGTTTGCATATATGTATACATATATATTCGTTCTATAGTGTTCTAAAGTAGGGATGTTACTTACATTTAAAAAGAAGTAAGTGTTATTTTGTTACACATTGGTGATGTTCTTCCCTCAAAATATCTTTAGCTGGAAGAGCACTAAGTGGCTATTCACCTGGCTTTCTGATCAGTACAATGTATTTTAAGCAGCTAGTTCCAAAATACATTCAAATAACATGTCCTATTCCTCATGAATTGCTGTTTCTGTGCTTAAATTTCCCACTCAGACCACTGGCAACCCCTTAAGTACTTTTCCTACCAGCTAATGCTAGCTTTTAAAGGTCTACTTAATGTTACTCCTTTCTTTCTCTTTGTTGCCTCTGTCACTTAATATACTTCTATGTCAGCCTGATATTTTTCCTTTCAAGGTCTTTTTATGCTTTTAGGATGATCTTTCCATCTTTTCTACTATCTTGATGCTTTGATTTTGCTGTTTCTCCATTCCAAGGAACTTAGTAGAGGGGGAAGCGAATATTATAGGTGACTTTTTCTTATAAGTTTTTATTACAATATTAAAGAGAATTCAAATGCTGGTTGTTACTATATAACTAGTGTTCCAAAAAGGATTTTACTAAACTTTTAGAGTCAGTCTTAGAGACAGAACTACTAAAATGGGACTTGTTTAAATTTTACAGATGAGGGAAAAAGGAACATTAAAATTTGGCAGTTGTTAAAGTTGATTGATGGGTAAGTGGGAGTTCATTATTTTCTATTTATTTTTTGTACATTTAAAAACTTTTTCATATACAAGGTTTAAAAACATTGAAATATCATTTTTCATTCCTTTTGACTCAACAATCCTGCTTTTTATTATCTGTCCTTTAGTACATAAGGACACATGAACAGGGATATTAATTACAGCATTGTGTGGATTGGAAAGGAAAATAACCTGATGAATCTGTTCCCATCATTAATGGAATTCTTGGATAAATGTTGGTGTATCTGTACAATAGATTATTATGCAGCTATTAAAAATGAATTGAGTTCTATGCTATATTTTGGAGGGATGCCTAAGATGTATTGTTTAGTGCATTAGGTAATGTGTATAATGTGACTTCATTTTTATAACAAGAAACTTTATGAATATGCCAAAAACTGTGAACGCATATATACCAAATTATCAGTATTGGTTGTTTCAGGAAAGTGGGACCAGAGGTGATGGGATAAAATAAAAATTAATGTTTCTTTATTATTATTATTATTTGTATTTGATTTGTTTCAAGCATGTGTTATTCTTGGGGGGAAATACAGTAAAAATAAATGCAAAAATACAGTATTTTCAAAGGGAATGTGTCAGTTCATCCATGATAATAAAAATTCATTTTTATTTTAATCATTTCAAAAGTTTTAAAGAGAAGTGGAAAGTGATGTTCATAGGAAACCAAATGATGTATTTAGATGATAGATTGCCTTCAGAAACTAAAATAAATGAATTGATACTTGTGTATAGAGAATACATATTGAACTCTGACTCTGTTTGAAAACTTCCAAAAGAAATTACCTGGTGAGATTTGGAAGACTTTGACCTTCTCTATATTAATTCAAGAACCAGCCCCCCAACCCCACCCCACCCACCACAAAAATTTGTGCCTAAAATTCAGGCTTTTTTTTGTTACAGTAATTGAACTAATCTAATAAATAAACATGTCTCATTTTCAAGAGGCCATATTTAACTTAGAACTCGGGTACCTAGGTATATCAGTTAGGGTTCTTTAATTGCAAGCAACAGAAGCTGACTCTGGCTAACTTAGGCAAAAAGAAATGTATTGGAGTGATACGAAGCAGTAATACAACTAAAGTTTCACTCGGCAATTGGGAATTTCGCTTTATGTTTTAGTATGCCTTTAGTTATATTTCCTGCTTCAAATTAAAGCACTGCATTGAAAGTTCCTAGCCAAATACTTTTTTGTCATCTTGCCTTTTAAGGATTAAATTTAGTCATCCTTTTTAAAGAAAAATTGTTATTTTTAAAAAGGGAGACATATAGAATCTGTAAAAAAACAGACTTAAAAGGAGAAACATCTTTGTAATTCCAAACTCACCATTTATTAGAGCATAATTTTGTTTGAATTAATAAAATTTGTTTCATTTGTTATGAGAGGTATAATCATTCAAATACAGTCTCAATCTACATTTTAGAATTGTTACCATTGCATTTCTCTTCAATGTCATGTGTGTGTGTGTGTGTGTGTGTGTGTGTGTGTATGTGTATTTAGCATAGTTTAAAGCATATTCTTTTAATTGTGAATTTCCCAGGGAGATTCATTATGAATAGTTTTTCCTGTTAAATATTCATTTTATATCCATGCTATTGTTTTTATAGTTTCTGTCTACTTAATGGGAACACACTGATGTTACATTATGCTCTTTTTAAATCTATAGAACAAATTCTTCTAGAAGTTTTTCACATACCATTTAGAAATAGTGCACTAATTTTGACTGTATTTAAGTTAATTTTGTGTTTCACAACAGACTCTTCTAAGAGGTTTAATGCCATTTTTATTATAAATTATAAACATAAATTTATATATAAAAGTAACTTAATACATATGCAAATTATTGGTAATAAAGCCCAGCTTAATGTTTTTCATCTTAAGAAGCATAACATTATTCCCTATGTACCAGGTATAAATAACACTTGTATTTATATAGGACACATTGCACTCAAAGTAGAATCTGGTAAAAAGGCACCCTACATTTTGGGAGAATATATTCCTAAATGACTCATCTGATAAGGGGTTAACAGCCAAAATATATAAAGAACTCATATGTCTCAACACCAAAAAAACAAATAGCCCTATTAAAAAATGTGCAGAGGGCCTGAACAGACACTTTTCCAAAGAAGAAATACAGATGGCCAACAGGCACATGAAGAGATGCCACATTGCTAATCATCAGCGAAATGCACACTAAAACCACAATGAGAGACCACCTCACACCAGCTAGGATACCCACTATCCAAAAGACAAGAAATAACAAATGCTGGTGAGGATGTGGAAAAATGGGAACACTCCTTTTACTGTTGGTGGGAATGTAAATTGGTGCAACCATTGTGGAAAGCAACATGGAGGTTCCTCAAAAAAACTAAAAAATAGAAGTAACATTTGACCCAGTAATTCCACTCCTAGGAATTTACCTGAAGAAAACAAGATCCCTGATTCGAAAAGACATATGCTCCCCTATGTTTATCACTGTACTATTTGCAATAGCCAAGATATGGAAGCAACCTAAGTGTTCATCAGTAGATGACTGGATAAAGAAGATGTGGTACATATTACACAATGGAATATTATCCAGCCATAAAAAGAAAAATCCATTTGCAGCAACATGGATGGATCTAGAGAGTATTATCCTCAGTGAAATAAGTGAGGTGGTGAAAGACAAATACTAGATGATTTCACTTATTTGTGGAGTATAAAAGCAAGGCAAAACAGAAGGAACAAAATAGCAGTAGATCACAGACACTGAGAAGGTGAATACCAAGGGGGTAGGATTGGGGAAGGTCAGCAGGAGGAGGAAGGGGATAAAGGGGCACAATAATTCCTAATCACAATATAGGTTGGTCATGGGGAAGGTAGTATAGAATGGAGAATACAGTTAATGATTCTGTAACATCTTACTATGTTGATAGATAGTGATTGCACTAGAGGGAGTCAGGATTTAATAATATGGGTAACTGTTGAACCACTATTTTGTATATTTGAAACCAATATAAGATTGTATATCAATTGATACTTTAATTAAAAAAATAGAATCTGTCTCAGTTTTCTCCTTTCCCTCCTCTGGGGACAAGTTTTCAACTGGCAGTAGGAATGGGAATATAAGTGGCATGTTCAGGGCCAAACTTTCTAACTAACCTTTTTTCCTTCCCCTTTTCCTTTTCCCCTTTGTTGAAGTGAAGGTTTAGGCTCAAATATGGGCAGAGAGATGCAAGTGGGCACATAGTGGATGGGTATATCTGGGGTTGAATTTTCTTCATTGCAGCTGAGAATTTGGTTACATATCAAGGGGTGGAAATAAATACATTGAAGATATTGGTAGCATCGTTTCTCAGTGTCAACAAAGGCAGTTATAGATATGGAAAGGGGTGAGGCTAAAACAAACCCTGTGGTGTTGAATCAGAACTGGAGGTATCAGTATGAACACATTGCTCGATAGGTAGGGAGGTAGGTAGATAGAGTGTGTACTTCCTGTGTCTCGGTCTGATAGCAGTGAGCATACCTAGCACCCAGATCTTGGTTTCTAAATGACATTCTCCACTGAACCAGGACTCTGAAGAAATGGCTGACTCCAGCCATTTTATTTCATAAAGTAAGGAAGTACTAAAAAAATGATTGATACATGCCCAAAGGACACAGGAGCTGGTTTGAAGGAATTACTGTTGACTAAGTCTGAGATAATTTGAGCATCAAAATAAATGATAGAAACAGACTGTAACCATTTGAGTAAAATAGAACTCCACAAATCCATAGTAATATTAATAAATATGTAAATGAAGTAGAGCAGAAAATTCTACCTGTATCAGAATGTCACTTAGTAAATCTAGAACAGGCACTATATGAATTTAGAACCTTGGCATTAATGACATTTTGGTTAAGATAATTCTTTGGGAGGGTGGTAAAGAGGGGCATTTTCCTGTGTATTGTGGTTTGTTTAGCACCACCCTTGACCTTTACCTACTGGATAGTAGCATCCTCCCCACCCCTAGCCTCCAGTGGTAAAAAAAAGTCTTCAGACATTGCCAGTTGTGCCCTGGGAAAGAAAATCACATCCCCTTATCCTCATTTGAGAACCACTTATCTCAATATTAAGGGTAGATGTACAGCAAATCCCTAATGAATCAGTAAGTGCCTGACTGGGTATTATGCTGAAAATTTTTTAAGCAGAGAGCTTTAAATGTGTGCATAATTAATACATTTTTAATACACTGTAATACACTGATTTATACAATAGCATTTATGATGCACAGTGTGTGGTGGATACAAGGATGAATAAGATCTTGTCCTTAAGGGACTCTGTATTCTAAAAGGGCCCATGGGCAAGAAAACTAGACATTACAGTGCACTGTAATGAATTCTTCAAAGATATACACTTTGAACATTATCAGAGCCTAGAGGAAGGCAGACATCTTTTCGAAGTGGTAGGTAGATTGCTAAGGCTTCTAAGAATTATGTAATGAGTAATTGTCAAAGGTATTTGAAATAATAAAGAGAATGACAGGACACTTTCAAATTAAGTGCAAAATTATGTGATACTAACTTTAAGGGTAAAGTATCTAGGACAGTGACTGGTTACACTGAAAGCAACAGGAAGGGGGCAAAAACACAGGATTGAAGCTAAAACATCTGGCTGCAAGCCATGTTCTGTCACTTCTTGATGGAGAGGTCTTGGCCAGGTCACTTGCAATTCTGGGATAAACCTCATTGGTTATACTTTCTTTGTATTTTTGGATTTGATTTTCTAATATTTTGTTAAGGAGTTTTACATCTATGATCATGAGGGATATTGATCTGGAGTTTTCTCTTCATCTAATAACTTTTTACTTGGTTTTAGCATCAGGGTAATGCTGGCCTCATGAGTTGGAAATTGTTTCCTAGCATGTGTGTTGAATTAGTATTATTCTTAAATGTTTGATGGAATTCACCATTGAAGTCATGTGGGCCTGGAGTTTTCTTTGTGGGACTGTTTATAACTCCAAATTCCATGCTCTAGTCAGCTTTGTCTGGTATTAGGATAGCTACTTCAGCTATTTTTCCCCTTGGCTGCTTTTAAGTTTTCTTTATTTTTTCTTTTTCAGCAGTTTGAATATTGTGTTCTTTAGTGTGGTTTCCTTTAGGTTTACTCTGCTTGGATTCATTGAGCTTCTTATATATGTAGGTTTATAGTTTTCATCAAATTTGCAAAGTTTTCTGTCATAATTTCTTCAAATGTTTTTCTTCCCCCTCCCTTCAGGACTGTGCTGTAATTACATGTATGTTAGAATACTTGATGTTGTCCCACAGTCACTGATGTGCATTTTTTTCCCAGTCTTTTTTCTCTATGTATTTCATTTTGGGTAGTTTCTATTGCCATGCCTTCAGGGTCACTGATAATTTCTTCTGAAGTTTCTCAATCTGTAGTTAATCCCATTCAGAATTTTTTTTTTCATTTCAGATACTGTATTTTTCATTTTTTGAATTTCCACTTGGGAACTTTCTGTGTCTTCCATCTGTCCTCATCAAGCTCATGTTTTCCTCTATCTTCTTGAACATACGGAGCATTATTTATGTTAACTGTTTTAACATCATTGCCTGCTAATTCCATCATCTCTGTCATTTTTGGTTCAGATTTTATTGATTGATAGTTGTTTTCCTGCTGGTTATGGTCATATTCTCTTTCTTCTTTGCATGTTTGGTGATTTTTTTATGAGATGCCCGATACTGTGAATTTTACATTGTTTGCTGGATTTTGTTATATTCCCTTAAATTGTGTTGGACCTTGTTCCAGCATGCAGTTAATTACAATCAGATGGATCCTCTTGAAGCTTAATTTTTAAGCGGTTAGGGCAATATCCAGAGTAGCCTTTCATTCTAAGGTTAATGTAGCCCCATCTATCAGGTGATATACTTCTGAGGATTCTAGTCAATGTCCCATGTAGTGCAAGGTCTTTTCACTCTAGTGAAAAGTGCGAATATGAACTATTCTCACCCTTAAATGAACCTTGGTCATTGTTCTGTGCACTCATTTTTGGTATTTTTTTCTTCCTTTGGATAGTCTCATGCATACATAGATCAGTTCTCAGCCAAAGAGAGGACTACATAAGACCTCTGCAGGTTTCTAGAACTTTGTCAGTGCAGTACCCTACTCTTGGTGCTTTATCATACCACACATTGTAGCTGCTTAGGCCTCCTCAAAATCTGTTCTGTTTGTGTCCCCCATCCCTGTTCTATGGCTTAGAAACTTCTATGGGCAGTCAGTTGGTGCAATTATAAGGATTGCCTTGTCGCTTTTAAGGATTACAGTCCTGTGCTGCCTATTGTCCCATGACTGAAAAAGATTGCCTCATATATTATCTGGCTTCCTAGATGTTTAAGGAGGCAGTGTAAATTCAGTCTCTTATTCCAACTAAGCCAGAAGCAGAAGTCCCCTGCCTTCATTTAAAAAGATGTTTTCACTGAGTGTAGAATTCCAGGTTACATTTTTTTCATTCAGTATTTAAAGATGTTGCTCTGTTGTTTTCCATCTTGAATGGTTTCTGATGTAAAGCTGCTGTTATTTTTATCTTTGTTCTTCTGTATGTAAAACTCCTTTTCCATGTTCTCTCTTCATCTTTGGTTTTCATTATGATGTGCCTAAATATGATTTTTTGTTATTTACCCTGGTAGAGGTTCTGTTTCTTGGATTCTGTGGTTGTTTCATTCACTTTGGAGATTTCTTGGCTGTTGTCTCTTAACATATATTTCCTGCTCCTTTCTTTGTCCTCTCTTCATTGATTCTAGTTACACATATCCTGGTACTATTTGATATTATTCCATAGCTCTTGAATGCTCTGTTCTGTTTGTCTGTCTCTCTCTCTTTTTTTTTCTCTCTGTGTTTCAGTTTGGGTAATTTTTTTACCAATCTATAGTCAAGTTCACTGTCCTTTCCTCTGTTGTGTCCTGCCTGTTGATAAACCTGTTGATGGATTTTTTTTTGGTCTCTAAAGTCATGTTTTTCATTTTAGCATTTCCATTTGATTCTTTTTTAAAATAGTTTTCTTAATGCTTTTGACATTTTCTATGTGTTCATTATTCTGTTGATTATTTTGTCTTTTGAGAATGTTATTTTTTCCCCTTAATTTTTGTGTCTCTAGACTTTATAGCTGAATCCCAACATTGTGTACAAATGGAGAGCAGGGACTGAGGTAATAATTCATGCCCAGAAGTGGGCATGCCTCTGTTAGGCTATTAGCATGGCGGGTTCAGTCAATTGAGTCAATATTTAAGCTCGGTTTGGGTTTTGTTGTTGTTCTAGCTACCTTCAGTGTACTGCAGACTCAGGTTGTTCCAGTGGGCCACACTTAGTTTGAAACCTTGAAGTCTTGGAGAGTTTTTCTCAGGATTTCTGCTCATTCACACTTTTCATCAAGCCTGTAGATAGGGTTTCTCTCTGTGCTCTTGAGCTTCCCCAGCAGTAGGTTGACTGCTGTAGTTTTTTAGTTGGTTCAAGGTTTGTGGTAGAGGCTTGGGGCTCAGTCTTAGGCACCTGAGTCTCAGGAGTGGGGCTTTTTCAGTGTTCCTGCCCCTCACCAGATAGTAGTAACCCTTTGCTTTGTATTAGTGCAGGATCTTAGGCAAGAGAGGGTTTTCTCTCATTCCCTGACAGCAGGGGCTTTTTCATAGTGTCAGTGCACGGTGGGGTGGGATTGCCTGGGCCAAAGTAACTACAGTGAACCTCCCCAGTTAAATGGAAATGATATTGATCTCCACCTCACAAGATATGGTGGTGAAACATTTTATATTTGTGAACTGATACTATGTGAAAGTTTGTTAATCGGCAATATTTAATGCAGAAGATATAGGTTGAGCCATAACTTGAAAGGATTGGGAGGAATTAGGTAGACAGACTGAAGGAAAGAGCATCTCAAATAGGTTGAGTAAAGACAATTGATAGTCAGCCACATTTTGACTTGACGTTGCATAGTTTTATTTATTTTCCAGTTTTATTGAGATATACTTGATAGAACACTGCTAAGTTTAAGCTGTACAGCATAATGATTTGACTTACATATAGTGAAAAGATTAGAAAATACTTTTCCTTAGATGAGTTCAGAAGATTCTTCAAAATGCCATTCAATCATCCATTCATACATTGTTTCTTGTTGTGCTTTACCAAAAGTTGGGGCTTCAGAGGCATATGACTTCACTGTAGTAGCAGATAGTACCTAATACATTGGGAATGATCAGAGACATTTGAAGCCTGGGTTGTTTGAAGGCAGGACAGCAATAGAGTATCTCCTGCACCCTTTAGAGAGATCTTTACCTGTGGACTCCAAGATAGTGACAGGGATTCTAGAAATGATAGTAGCTCTGGTTAAAGAGAGTTTTTGTTTTGCTTTGGTTAGACATTGACTACATACTTTGATAAAATTCTCTCTGATCTTTACTAGAGCACGGCAATCTATGAACTATTTCCTGTTTATTTATGGATAGCCACTGATGAAGAAATTGTCTCAGAAGGGTTAAGTGAATTGCCCAAGGCTGCTCAACTAGTTTTAAGTTAGAACATGGCTTTGACCAAAGTCAGTCTGACTTTAAAGTTTGAACTCTTTCTATTATATTAATCTACCTACGAAGACTTGGAGATCTTGTAAGGAGAGATATTTAGAACCTCTGATCAAAAGGCTCTTATGTTTTTGTTTTTAGATGTTTATTTCAGCTGATAATCTTTTATTGGATAGGAACAGCTAGCTAAAATTCAGTGAAGTATCTACCCAGTAATTTATTATGTATCCAGCATTGTTGTAGGTATATATTCTCTTAATAACTTGCATTTTATCCCTCAGAGGCAAACCATGGTCTATTGGTTATGCCCAATGAGACATTTCTTAAATTCTTCCGGCTCAGGAACATTTAAACTTTCGTATCATGTGGGATTATATGATTTACATATTAGGTATTGACCCATTTTTATCTCTTCTTGCAATTTCTCTTGAACATTGATTTTATTTTCTTTATTTTCTTTTATTAAGGTATCATCAATATACAGTCTTATGAAGGTTTCACATGAGTAACATTGTGGTTACTACAATCCCCCTATTAATAAGTTCCCACTACTTACCCCATTATAGTCACTGTCCATGAGCATAGTAAGATGCTATAGAGTCACTATTTGTCTTCTCTGTGCTATACTTCCTTCCCTGTGCCCCCCCTGTATTATGTGTGCTAATCATAATGTCTTTTAATCCCCTTCTCCCTCCCTTCATGCCCCCCTCTCCAACCCCTTTCCCTTTGGTAACCTCTAGTCCATTCTTGGGTTCTGTGAGTCTGCTGCTGTTTCGTTCCTTCAGTTTTTGCTTTGTTGTTATACTCTACAAATGAGGAAAATCATTTGGTACTTGCTTTCTCTGCCTGGCTTATTTCACTGAGCATGATACCCTCTAGCTCTGTCCATGTTGTTGCAAATGGTAGGGTTTGTTTTCTTATGGCTGAATAATATTCCATTGTGTATATGTACCACATCTTCTTTATCCATTCATCTACTGATGGACACTTAAGTTGCTTCCATATCTTGGTTATTGTAAATAGTGCTGCGATAAACATAGGGATGCATATGTCTTTTTGAATCTGAGAACTTGTTTTCTTTGGGTAAGTTCCTAGGAGTGTAATTTCCAGATCAAATGGTATTTCTATTTTTAGTTTTTTGAGGAACCTCCATATTGCTTTCCATAATGGTTGAACTGATTTACATTCCCACCAGCAATGTAGGAGGGTTCCCTTTTCTCCACATCCTGGCCAACATTTGTTGTTGCTTGTCTTTTGGTTGTTGGCTATCCTAACTGGTGTGAGGTGATATCTCACTGTAGTTTTAATTTGCATTTCCCTGATGATTAGTGATATGAAACATCTCTTCATGTGCCTGTTGGCCATCTGAATTTCTTCTTTGGAGAAGTGTCTGTTCAGATCCTCTGCCCATTTTTTAATCAGGTTATTTGCTTCTTGGGTGTTGAGGCATGTGAGCTCTTTATATATTTTGGATGTTAACCCCTTATCGGATATGTCTTTTATGAATATATTCTCCCATACTGTAAGATGTCTTTTTGTTCTACTGATGGTGTCCTTTCCTGTACAGAAGCTTTTTAGTTTGATGTAGTCTCGTTTGTTCATTTTTGCTTTTGTTGCCCTTGCCTGAAGAGATATGTTCATGAAAAAATTGCTCATGTTTATATTCAAGAGAGTTTTGCCTATATTTTCTTCTAAGAGTTTTATGGTTTCATAACCATACATTCAGGTCTTTGATCCATTTCGAGTTTGCGTTTGTGTATGGAGTTAGACAGTAATTCATTCTCTTACATGTAGCTATCTGGTTTTGCCAACACAAGTTGTTGAAGAAGCTGTCATTTCTCCATTGTTTATCAATGGCTCCTTTATCATATATTAATTGGCCATATATTTGTGGGATTATATCTGGGCTCTGTATTCTATTCCATTGATCTATGGGTCTATTCTTGTGCCAGTACCAAATTGTTTTGATTACTGTGGCTTTGTAGTAGAGCTTGAAGTTGGGAAATGTAATCCCCACCCCTACTTTTTCCTTCCTTGTAAGGATTGTTTTGGCTATTCAGTGTCTTTTGTGTTCCACATGAATTTTAGAACTATTTGTTCTAGTTTGTTGAACCTTGATTTTATTTTAAAAGTAAGTACTATATTATCACAAATAAGCAATTTGAAATTTTTTCAAGACTTTACTTTTTTTTTTCCTGAAAATGCATCTTAAAGGCATTTTATAACAAGATTAGCAACTATTACAGTGGCAGATTTGAGTGTTTAAATATTTGAAAGTATGAAAGAAGACTTCTTTAAATTGCTGTAAAAGTATACTATTACACATTTAAGATAGTAACATAAAACATTTTTTCTTTAAATTATGTTTACCCATGGACTACAGAAATTTATATAAAATAATCTATATATTCAATCTTTTGGTCTTTTTGTTATCAAAATGCATAGAAGCGGTGTGATGAAGATAAATATAACTACTAGATTTGTTTTTTCATTCGGTCAGTTATTTGATTAACAAATCCTTACTGTGCTAGATACTCTGTTAGGTCCTGGAGAACAAAGAGAAATAAGGTCTGGTATCTATAATCAAATGATGTATAGTTTAATGGGGTCGACAAATAACTTGTTAAATTACAATATGATGATAGGATATTATAATAGACTTTTGAGAGAACTGCTATGATAGCACAAGGAAAACTGAGAATTATGTCTCTTTAGTATATTTGGTTTGCATAGTTTTAGTTTTTTATACCAATTTGTGTAGAAAAGTCAATCTATTAGGGAGCATGTTTCAGCAGTTTCACATCAGGTGCTATCAAACAAGAAGCAGAATATAAGATACCAGGAATCCAATAATAATATGATGTATCTTGACAAACTCAAGGATTTAGTTTAGCATAATCTTTAGATGTAAATGTGTTCAGTTCCATAAACAAGTGGGTACCAGTTAGATCTTGGTATATTTCACAAGCCTTTCCACTTGATTTATAGGATACTTTCAAACCAATATAAAACATGGAGGATCCTCTTAAAATTGAGAGCTACACAGCAGACTCACAGACTCCAAGAAGGGACTAGTGGTTACCAAAGGGAAAGGGGTGGGGAAGATGGGTGGGGAGGGAGGGAGAAGGGGATTAGGGGGTATTATGATCAGCATACATAATGTAGGAGGGGCACAGGGAAGTCAGTATAGCACAGAGAAGACAAAGAGTGACTATAGCATCTTACTACACTGATGGACAGTGACTGCAATGGAGTATGAGGGGTGGGGACTTGATAATATGGGTGAATGCAGTAACCTCAATGTTGCTCATGTGAAACCTTCATAAGATTATATATCAATGATACCTTAATAAAAAAAAACTGAGAGCTACAGTCAATGCTCAAGTTGTAGTACCAAGGCTATTCAAAGCCCAGTGTAGGCTTTCATGACTCATCCCATCTAAATAAAACATACTCTAATTTATTTGAAACAATATTTTAGTTGTTTGCTCCTTAATATGCCAAAGACTAGTGTAATTTGGTGAAGTAACTTCATTAAGAAGTGGAGGATAGCTGAGGCAAAGAAGAATTGTCTGATACTAATGGGGAAGCAGTATAGCCAGAGATTAAAGAGTTTTAAGAGATTAAAAATAACAGCTGTGTTTAAGGATTAGTGAATTTTAATTTACCTCCAGAAAATGAAGTAATACTTTTTTTGTGAAATATATAGTTGTGTATAATATTAATTTTAAAAAGAAATGGTTAGCTCTCAAGTATTAAGGAATTTTGTCTGAGATTTTCCTATTGGAGTTATACACTTTAACTTAATCTTTTGAATACCCAGATTGAGTACTGAGTTCACAGAAATTGTCTTTACTGGCATATTCATTAGTTCCTACTTGTCAGAGCTCCTAAAAGTAGGAAATTGTATTGTTTTGTTTTTTAGAAGGCGTCATTTGTTTGAGCAAATATAATTTACAAAATTTGTAGACAATACTTTGTACACAGTACTTCTGGCCTTCCAGATTGGTTAGGATAGATATATTCATGATTAGTTTAGCATTCTGGCTAGCAGAGTTCATTCATTCATTGACTTGTTACATGTATACCAAGTACTAGACTAGGCACTGTGGATCAAAGGTAAAAAAAAAAAGATACTATCCTACAGAAAAAACTGCATTTAGTTTTCAAAGTTTCTGAATATTAGAATTCAAGGAAATACACATTTAACACTCATACTAGACATAATTGCATTTTTTAAATGATTTGATCTTGAACATACAATTTCATCTCTCTACATTTTATTTCCTCATCTATAAAGTGATGTATTTGGATTATATTACCTACAAGTTCCCTAATGAAATTATTACAATCCTTAATAGTTTGTCAGTGCCTCATGATTTTGAATATGGGCTAAATTAAAAAAAAACCTCCGTGTAGCAGACAAGTTTTTATATTTTCTTAATTAAAATATTGAGTATACAAATGAATATAGCCTTGGACAATATAATATGACTCCCTTTCTATTATATATTGTATCTACCACCGGAACAATCTTTTCCCAAGTTTTGTCCCAAATTCTTTTTTTTAAAAAATTCCATTTACTAAACTGTGTTTAAATGGTTTCTGCCAGTTGCCATCATCTTTTTTAATGGTCATTCAATGTAGTGTTAAAATTTTTTTTCATTGACATCCTAACCTCTACATTTTCAGCTGACTGTTTTAACCTCACTTTCATTGTTGATTTGATGCCCAAAGCATCATTAACATTACTAAGAAACTTTGGCTTTGTATACATAGCCAATTAAGTCTTACAAAAATTTCTTTTAAAATTGTTTTCTTCAGCAAACAGTATAGATTTGTACTGAATCCTCCATAATTCTTCTGCCAGGACTCTTTGAGAGTAAAGGCATATAGTTGGAAGAAGACAGCATATAAAAGTAACCATAAGGATATGTGACTGTCATGAGCATTATGTTTCAACCAATTGAATGAAACACCTCCAGAGAACCTGCAAAGAATCTATTTGTTTATTCTTAATATCCCCTGCAGTACCTACTATAGTCCTACACATTCAATGGAGGAGCAAATATTTATTGAATGAATGAGAATGAACGACCAAAATAATGGATAGTATAACTTTGCCACAAATTGTTTTTGGACCACTAGAGTATTTGTTTAAATTATATACTATATAAATAGAATATGAAGATGCTGAGAAAGAGGGAATTTACACACATCAAGCTGTTGCTGAGTTTTCTTTTCCACTCTGTAATATTCCCCATTTTTAAACCTGCTTTTATATGAATATAGCTGTTTCTTATACTTTGTGTACTTATAATTTCAACATTTTAAAGTTATGAGCTGTATCATAGATGAGAAAACATCTATGTAGCTACCATCCAGATTAGTCAGAGTAGACACTGAATTTTTTATAGCAGTATATAGTTACAAATTAATATTGCCAGTCCTATATTAATTATTTACACCATCTCTAGACCATGGAGACAGTGATATAAATTAAAGAATCACACAGGAAAAGTAATGGTTATACTTTCCTTGAGTCTTTTTCTTTTGCCTTAGAATTGGTCACTTTGCATACTTGTATGAATTTCTAATGTAAACAGACCAAATTGTGTGTGTGTACATACAGGCATGTCTGTGAAATCTATAATGAAATCACAGTTTAGAGAAGGAATTATACGTTTAAAGTCTTCAATTTTGTGAAAACAATGATTCCACATTTCTTCAAGTGGCTGCCATGGCATGGAAATTGAAATCCCTGGGTGGGAAGTGTGCTAGAAATCATAGTATTCCTTTTCAAAGTATTTTGCATCCCCTTATACGTATATTCAGTACTTCATTTCTAAGCCCTACACACTGAATCATGCTGTGATTCATAATACTGTGTTATGTTTTAAATTCAAATATTGTTTTTAAAGGGAAATTGCTACTAATGTTGGCTAAGCTGCACATAATAGCTTATTAATGGTTGTAGGTTTGATTCTTCTCATATCAATCTAAATGTGAACTAATATTATTTGAAATCCTTTCAAGACATTGAATAATTGTTTCAGTTAACTAAATGCTTTACCAAATAATATCAATTTATGAAGCACAGTTGAATTTAGTGCATTTATTATTTAAAGAAAAAAGTAATAGGTGCACATCTACATAATTGTTAATGGCTATCTTTTGAGTGGCTCTGTGTTCAGAGAAAGAGACAATTTAGTATCTTAACAGAACAATTAGATTATAGATCATTAAAAATTTTCAAAAGTAATATATGACTTAATTTGTATTTCTTTTCCTTTAATTTTTAAAAAGAGCAACTTTATTGAGATATAATTTCCATAAATAAAGGTACCAATTTTGATGTACAGTTTGCTGAGTTTTGAAAATTTTTTATACTCAGGTAACCACTATCACAATGCAGATATAGAATATTTTCATCAACCTAAAAAGTTCCCCTATGCCCTTTCCAGTCAACTTCCAGTTCTCCTTCCAGGCAACCACAGGTCTATTTTCTGTCACTAAAGATTAGATTAGACCCTTATAGTGTTTCACATAAATGCAATCTTATATGTACACTATGTTTTTCTCTAGATTATTTCACTTAGCATAATATTTTCGAGTTTCATCTATGTTGTGTGTATCTCTTGTTCATTTCCTTTTTATTGCTTTGTAGTATTGTATGAATATACCCACAATTTGTTAACCATTAATCTGTTGATGGATATTTGGGTTGTTTCCAGTTTTTGGCTATTCTGAATAACACTAGTATAGCATTCATTTACAAGTTTTTCTGTGTGGATATATCTTTTTTCATTTCTCTGGAGTAAATGCCTAGGAGTGGAATTGCTGAGTTGTGATGTTTGATTTTGGAAGGTATTAGCAAACTATTTTCCAAAGTAGTTCTACTTACAATTTTACATAGCTTCCAGCAATATGTGAGAGCTCCAGTTGCTTCATGTCTTTGTCAGTGCTTGGTATTGTCTTTTAGCCAATCTACTGTGTATGTAGTGTATCTATTGTGATTTTACGCATGTACCTGATGACTGTGATGTTGAGCACATTTTCATGTGCTTATTGGCTATTTGTTACATTTTCATTTATGAACTATATGTCAAATCTTTTGCCCATTTTAAAACTGAGTTGTTTTCTTATTAATGAATTATAGGAGTTAATTAAATATTCTGAATGTAAGTCCTCAAGAGCATTTTCTCCAAGCTGAAGGTTGTTACTAATGTGTATTTGCTGCACAGAGATTGAATAGGAACTAGGAAGGAGAATCTTTTTAATGTGAGCCAGTGTTCTTAGTTGCAAACAACAGAATCCATACTAGGTAGTTCAACTGAAAAGGAATTTATTAAAGTATTAAGAAACTTACATAGTCCTGGGAGAGCCAGAAAGTCAGACGGGGGGGATGCATCAGGTACAATGTCCAAATCACACTGGGAAGCTGATTCAGTGAAGGCATCATTGATGCCACCCTTGGCACTAAACCCATAGTTTGAACCCCTCTGGACACTTGCCTCTTCACTTTACTCACTAGTAAATTGAAGTCATGTACAGGTGTGTCTATTAGAAATGTAAGATGGGAGAGTGAGTTCTGGTTTTTACTTTAGAGAAGAGGAATTTACAGTAAAAGAAGTTTTCCAGATCTTAAAAGGATGCTCAGAAGATGCAGAGTATCCACAGACATGAAGATGTCTACCATAATGAGCAATAAGTTGAAGACAAATAAGCTATATTTTATAAACTGAATGATCTGGTTTCACATCATATCTAAATTCTCCTTTGTTAAATCCTAACTTTTTATAGATCTGGTTTGAACAGTCTAGACTGTATCAGCCAGGTGATACAGGAACAGTTTAAGACATTTATAGTTCATAGGGAGTATAACATTTGGAGGCAAACTCAATCAAACTCATTAAAGTGTACTCATATCACATATTAAGTACAATGTAAATAAAACCAAATATTTAAACTGAAGTTTATTATGTTGAAATTGAACATATTGTGTTAAATTGAAGCTTGTTATCTCTTGTAAATTCTGATACTATAGTTTTTGTTTTGTACATTAGCACAATATTATTTTTCAGATTTCATATATTTTCATAATTCTTTGCATAAGAAAACATATAGGCCATAAGCAGTGTGTCCATAGTGCCTACTGCATGAAAAACCTTAACACACTCTATAGTCTGGATTTCCACAGCTAAGTACTACTGCACCAGTGACCCTGGACAATAACAAAACAAATAAAAGCCCAACCCAAACCCTGCCACCATCATAGGTCTGTAATACTCTGGAATCCGTAAGCCATGTATTCAAAGAAATTCACTGTTAAAGAAGAAAATTAAAGATGGCAATGTGAGAAGTGAGACAGAAACCTCCTCCCAAAGCCACATATAGTATGCAAATATAGCAAATGCATCAAATCCTGAAAGAGCAACAGGAAAGAAGGCTGTGGCGGACTGTCTACACTTGGGAAAACCAGCAGACCTCAAGGAAAAGGGTAGAGTACCAAAGCTGTGATCCAGAGGGACCCAAGCCCTTTCCCCAACCCAGCTCACCAGAGGAAGAGAAACAGAGCTGGGAGAGGGGTGGAGGCCTAGGACTGCTCAACACCCAGCCCTGGAGATCTGCTCTGGGAGCATGACCTACATTACATCGTGCTCTGGAGATTAGTGGAGTTGGAAAGTGAAGACAGGAAGAATACTTGGAGAGACTGAGATTCCAGCCACTTGCGGAAAACAGGGATCCACAACCGGCTGCTCTGGGACAAAAGAAAGGTGGGCAGTCTGAGAGACTTCCTAACAGTGAGAGGGCTGCTAAAGGGGCAAGGATTGCACAGAGCTTGTTGCTCAGGAGAAAGGACAGTTGGACAAAATTATCTGGGTACACTCTGCCCAGAAGGTTGTGAACTTTCAGGAGCTTCAGGTGCTCCATCCCCCCTGGCTGGCTACGCAGCTCCGAGGCCGCCTACCGTGATATGCAGCCTGCTGCGACTTCATCTTGGCTGGCACCAGCTCACAAACCAGCTGCCTCACCAGGCCAACCAGAGGCCAGCCCCATCTATGGCAGTTACAAATGCAAAGCATAGAGGCTTCTCCCTGCATGCATAGCGCACTGGCACTGGCAGTGGAGACAGGCACTGCAGCTGGGAAGCATGAAACAGCTCTTTCTTCCCCATAGGCACTAGCGCACTTGCCTGCGATCCCCACCACTGCTCCAGGGGCCGAGCAGCTCTAGAGAGTAGAGGGTGCACTAGAGGGTGCCACCTACAAATATGAAATGTCAAAGGAACTTGGTTCAAATCAAAATCCCAAACACCAGGAAGAGGACCAAGTGAAACTGAACTCATCAATCTTGCTGAAAGACATTTCAAAATAGTCATAAACATGCTCATGGAGCTACAGAAAAATATTCAAGACCTCAGGGAGGAATTCAAGAAAGAGATGGAAACTTTGAAAAGTACAGTATCTGAAATGAAACATACAAAGGAGGGATTTAAAGCAGAATAGATGAAGTAAAAGAGATGGCAAATGAAATAGAAATTAGAGAAGAGGAATACAAAGAGGCTGAGGCACAGAGAGAGAAAAGGATCTCAAAAAATGAAAGAATATTGAGAGAACTATGTGACCAATCCAAACAGAACAATATTTGCATTATAGAGTTACCAGAAGAAGAAGAAGAGAGAAAAAGGCATAGAAAATGTCTTTGAGGAGGTAATTGCTGAAAACTTCCCCAATCTGGGGAAGGAGATAGTCTCTCAGGCCAGGGAGGTGCACAGATCTCCCAACATAAGGGACCCAAGGAAGACAACACCAAGACAGATTATAACTAAAATAGCAAAAATCAAGGATAAGGACAGACTATTAAAAGCAGCCAGAGAGAGAACAATGATCACCTACAAAAGAAAATCCATCAGGCTGTCATCAGGCTTCTCAGAAGAATCCTTACAGGTCAGAAGGGAGTGGCATGATGTATTTAATGCAATGAAGCAGAATGGCCTCAAACCAAGAATACTTTACCCAGCAAGATTATCACTTAAATTTGAAGGTAGGATCAGACAATTTCCAGATAAGCAAAAGGTGAGAGAATTTACCTCCCATAAACCATCTCTACAGTGTTTCTGGAGGGACTGCTATAGATGGAAGTGTTCCTAAGATAAATAGCTGTCACCAGAGGAAATAAGACACAGTAAAGAAAGTAGACCAATTAATTACTAAGAATATGCAAAATCAAATCAACCAGCCCCAAAGTAAGTCAAAGGATAGACAAAGAATACAGAATGTGATAACTAATATATAAAGAATGGAGAAGGAAGAAAAAGGAGGAAAAAAACCCTTAGATTGTATTTGTAATGGCATACTAAGTGAGTTCAATTAGACTGTTAGATAGTAAGGAAATTACCCTTCAACCTTTGGTAACCACAAATCTAAAGCCTGCAGTGGCAATAAGTACATATCAATCGATAATCACCCTACATATAAATGGTCTGAATGCACCAATCAAAGGAAATAGAGTCACTGAATGGATCAAAAAACAAGACTAATCTATATGCTGCCTACAAGAGACTCACTTCAAACCCAAAGACATACACAGACTGAAAGTAAAGGAATGGAAAAAGATATTTCATGCAACTAATAGAAAAAAGCAGGAGTTGCAGTACTTGGGTCAGACAAAATAGACTTCAAAACAAAGAAAGTAACAAGAGACAAAGAAGGACATTGCATAATGACACAGGGGTCAGTCCAACAAGAGGATATAACCATTATAAATATCTATGCACCCAAAATAGGAGCACCTATGTATGTGAAACAATACTAACATAAATAAAGGGGGAAATAGAATGCAATGCATTCATTTTAGGAGACTTCAAAGGACAGATCAACTAGACAGAAAATAAGGAGACAGAGGCACTGAACAACACATTAGAACAAATGGACCTAACAGACATCTACAGAACACTCCACTCAAAAGCAGCATGATATACATTCTTCTGAAATGCACATGGAACATTTTTAAGAATAGACCATATACTAGGCTGCAAAAAGAGTCTCAGTAAATTCAGGATTGAAATTGTACCAACCAGCTCTTCAGACCACAAAGGTATGACGCTAGAAATAAATTATGCAAAGAAAATTTAAAAACTCACAAACACATGGAGGCTTAACAACATGCTCCTAAATAATCAATGGATCAATGACCAAATAAAAGGAGAGATCAAGCAGTACATGGAGGCAAATGATAACAATAATTCAGCACCACAAAATCTGTGGGACTCAGTGAAGGTCGTGCCTAGTGGTAAGTATATTGCAATACAGGCTTACCTCAGGGAAAAAGAGCAATCCCATATAAACAGTCTAAACTTACAATTAATGAAACTACAAAAAGTATAACAAATGAGGCCCAAACTCAGTAGATGGAGGGACATAATAAAGATTAGAGCAGAAATATATAAAATCAAGAGGAAAAAGCGATAGAATCAATGAAAGCATGAGCTGGTTCTTTGAGAAAATAAACAAAATAGATAAACCCCTAGCCAGGCTTTTCAAGAAAAAAAGAGAGTTTACACACATAAACAGAATCATAAATGAGAAAGGAAAAATCACTACGGACACCACAGAAATACAAAGAATTATTAGAGAATACTATGAAAAATTATATGCTAACAAACTGGATAATCAAGAAGAAATGGACAACTTTCCAGAAAAATAAGAGCTTCCAAGGCTGACCCAGGAAGAAACAGAAAATCTGAACAGACCAATTGCCAGCAATGAAATTGAATTGGTAATCAGAAAACTACCTAAGAACAAAATTCTTGGACCAGATGGTTTCACTGCTGAATTTTATCAAACATTTAGTGAAGACCTAATACCCATCCTTCTTAAAGTTTTCCAAAAGGTAGAAGTGGAGGGAATACTTCCAAACTCATTCTCTGAGGCCAGCATCACTCTACTACTAAAACTAGGCAAAGACACCACAAGAATAGAAAATTGCCAATATCCCTGATGAACATAGATGCAGAAATACTCAACAGAATATTAGCAAATCAAATTCAAAAACACATCAAAAAGATCTTCCATCATGATCAAGTAGGATTTATTCCAGAAATGCAAGGATGGTACAATATTTGAAAATACATCAACATCATCCACCACATAAACAAAAAAAGAACAACAATCACATGATCGTCTCCACAGATGCTGAAAAATCAGTTGACAAAATTCAGTATCAATTCATGATAAAAACTCTCAACAAAATGGATATAGAAGGCAAGTACCTCAACATAATAAAGGCCATATGTGACAAACCCACAGCCAACATCATACTTAACAGCGAGAAGCTGAAGGCTTTTCCTTTAAGATTGGGAACAAGACAAGGATGCCCACTCTCCCCACTCTTATTCAACATAGTTCTGGAGGTCCTAGCCACAATAATCAGACAACACAAAGAAATAAAAGGCATCCAGATTGGAATGGAAGAAGTTAAACTGTCACTGTTTTCAGATGACATTATATTGTACATAAAATACCCAAAAGAATGCACTCCAAAACTGCTAGATCTAATATCTGAATTCAGCAAAGTTGCGGGATACAAAATTAATACACAGAAATCTGTTGCATTCCTATACACTAATGATGAACTAGCAGAAAGAGAAATCAGGAAAACAATTCCATTCACAATTGCATCAAAAAGAATAAAATACCTAGGAATAAACCTAACCAAGGAAGTGAGAGACCTGTACCCTGAAAACTACAAGACACTCATGAGAGAAATTAAAGAAGACACCAATAAATGTAAACACATCCCATGCTCATGGATGGGAAGAATTAATATTGTCAAAATGGCCATCCTGCCTAAAGCAATCTAAGGATTCAGTGCAATCACTATCAAAATGCCAACGCAGTCTTCAATGAACTAGAGCAAATAGTTCTAAAATTCAATGGAGCCACAAAAGACCCTGAATAGCCAAGGCAATCCTGAGAAGGAAGAATAAAGCTGGGGGGATTATGCCCCCGACATCAAGCTCTACTACAAAACCACAGTAATAAAGACAATTTGATACTCACAGAAGACCAGACACATAGATCAATGGAACCGAATAGAGAGCCCAGATATAAACCCAAGCATATATATGGTCAATTAATATACAATAAAGGAGCCATGGATATACAACGGGGAAATGACAGTCTCTTCAACAACTTGTGTTGGCAAAACTGGACAGCTACATCTAAGAAAATGAAACTGGATTATTGTCTAACACCATACTCAAAAGTAAACTTGAAATGGATCAAATACCTCAATGTAAGTCCTGAAAGCATAAAACTCTTAGGAGAAAACATAGGCAAAACTCTGTTGAATATAAACATGAACTTCTTCATGAACATATCTCCATGGGCAAAGGAAACAAAAAGCAAAAATGAACAAGTGGGACTATATCAAGCTAAAAAGCTTCTGTACAGCAAAGGACATGATCTGTAGAAAAAAAAGGCATCCTACACTATGGGAGAATATATTTGTAAATGACATATCCAACAAGGGGTTAACATCCAAAATATATAAAGAACTCATATGCCTCAACACCCAAAAAGCAAATAACCCTATTAAAAAATGGGCAGAGAATCTGAACAGACACTTCTTCAAAGAAGAAGGTGAGATGGCCAACAGGCACACAAAGAGATTTTTCACATTGCTAATTATCAGGGAAGTGCCAATTAAAACCACAATGAGATATCACCTTTCACCAGTTGGGATGGCCAACATCCAAAAGACTAGGAGCAACAAATGCTGGTGAGCATGTGGAGAAAGGGGAACCCTCCTGCACTACTGGTGGGAATGTAATTTAGTTCAACCGTTGTGGAAAGCAATATGGAGTTTCCTCAAAAAACTAAAAATAGAAATACCATTTGACCCAGGAATTCCACTCCTAGGAACTTACCCAAAGAAAACAAGTTCTCAGATTCCAATAGACACATGCACCCCTATGTTTATTGCAGCACTATTTACAATAACCAATTATATTATAGTCCCACTTGGAAGCAACCTAAGTGTCCATCAGTAGATGAATGGATAAAGAAGAGGTAGTACATACACATAATGGAATACTATTGAGCCATAAGAAGAAAACAAATCCTGCCATTTTCAACAACATGGATGGAGCTAGAGGGTATTATGCTCAGTGAAATAAGCCAGGTGGAGAAAGATAAGTACCAAATGATTTCCCTCATTTGTGGAGTATAACAGCAAAGCAAACCTGAAGGACCAAAACAGCAGCAGACTCACAGAATCCAAGAATGGACTAGTGGTTACCAAAGGGTAAGGGATTGGGGAAGGAGAAGGGGATTAAAGGGTATTATGATTAGCATACATAATATAGGGGGGGCACTGTAAGGAACTATAGCACAGAGAAGACAAGTAGTGACTCTATAGCATCTAATGGGGTATGTGGTGGCAACTTGATATTATGGGTGAATGTAGTAATCACAAGGTTTTTCACGTGAAACCTTCATAAGTGTGTATATCAATGATACCCTAATAAAGAAAAGGAAATAAAAGAAAATCCTGAACGCTCAGTTTTGAATCCATTATCCACACTTGGACCAAAAGGTTAAATTGGTAGCCTCCCCTAACAAGGCAGTGTTGTAGCAACAGTAGTAATTAGTGACGAGATCCCCAAGGGGAAAGGGGAAGACAAGAGTCGGACTGTTAGGTACCAGTAGGTGTACAACATAGTAAAAAGAACACACTGCTAGTGGCTTTTGTCATGGTTTCGAAGATGTAACTCTGTTTTATAAGAACTGTAAAATCAACATATCATGTGCCTTAGAAGAAAGAATATGTAGACATGTAAAATATTAAGTTCATCACAAGATTAAACCAGCCCAACATAGGTATTTCTAAACAGGTAGAAAATGATAAATAACCTTTGTTTACCATGGAATCTTTTGCAATAATCTATTCAAAATACACAAATCATTCTTTTGATCAACCATATTAGTCTAATGTAACAATTTCATGAGAACTCATTTTTCTATATTTTACTGAAGCTGAAAAATCTAAGTACTTTTGTGAATGATGAGGTCTATCAGTTTCATTTTGTACTTTAGTTTTTTAATACATTTATAACACTTGTGTATGTTTTATGAGGTTCAGGGAATAGCCTTAAATTTTTTTTTCCATGGTTAGTAGTAATTGTTTTTTAAAGTGCAGAGTATCATAATCATTAGATGCAATAGATGATGTCATACCACCATTCCCTCTTTTTAGTATTTAGAACTTTTTGCCATTTGAGAAATACAGAACATCACCAATCATCCAAATTTAGGTGAATATTCTGGAAATTACACAACTAAACTATTTAGGGAGTTACATGCAAAGATTTATTAATTATGTAAGTCTAACCTGAGTTTAGTAATGATAGGCTATAACTTTAGAATCTGGTTTCTGGTTTTAAAGTTTCTAGGGATCACATTTAGGTATACAAAATAAAAGTGTGACATGTTCATCTATGTGTAATTTGCAAAGTTTTGCATAAGTCAAACAGTCAAGTCTTAGGCTGCTTTCTAATTAATATTTGTTGTTGCTTTCATGTTTTGTTTTCTTTCTTTGGTTTTAGGATCCAACCAATACCTTTACCTTCATTGTGAGAGAGAGAATATATACGTAGAGAGATGGAATGCAAAATCTGGTGAATGAGGTGCATCTGGGATGGTACCTAAATTATTAGTAGGCTCATATGGAGAATTTCAAGCTAAAATCATTTCATTACATTTTAAAAATATCAGTTTGATGGAGTTATTCCCAGACCTATGATTTTGGATAGAGTATTATCTATTTCATAACCTACATTCTGCTAGTAAAAGCTTACCTTTTTTTCCCCTCTTGGGTAATGTTTTTTTGAATATTGTCTAAGGGATTAACTGTCACCTCATTATCTTTGTTAATCACTTCCAGAGCTTTTTACTATTATCCATCACAGTGGTCAAGAGGATCACAAAGAAAGTGCTAAATCTTCATTCACAAAAGAAGTTGACTGTTGGTTGCTGCCTATATCTGCTCTAATTTCCTTTGAACATTTGCAGGATAGTAATGGTTATAATTAAATACTCCTTGAGAAGTGATTCTTAATATTGTGTTTGTGAGAGAATTTGATGTCAGAGCAATATTGAGTATCAAATAAATAACGACATATAAAATATTAACACAATCCATTAAGATACCCAACTAATGTCTCCTCAGAATGGTTTGGAATATTCTCCTATTCATACAGTTCTTTTAAGCAGTTCTCTTGAAAGGTCTGAAATAAAAATGTTTTCCTTGTTTAAAAACTTAAAAATTTTTTGACAATGTGAAGAAATGTTATTTATATTTTTTCACTCTTATCAACTTCTTTATTTTATGTGTCTTTTTCCCCTGATATTACTGACATATAATCAACATATAGCACTAAGTTTAAGGTATACAACATAATGAATTGATATATGTATATACTGTGAAATTATTATCACAATATATTTTAGCTAACATCCATCACTTCACATTGTTTCAAATTTTTCCCTATGAGAACTTTTAATATTTTCTTTCTTAGCAGCTTTCAAATACACAAAATAATACCATTAGCTATAGTTATCATGTTGTCCTTTACATCCCCAGTGGTTTTTTGTCTTGTAACTGAAGTTTGTACCTTTTGATCATCTTCACCCAATTTCACCTTCACCTTCCTGCAGGCAAATACAAATCTGATATCTGTTTTCTGAGTTTGGTTTCTTTAGATTCTACATATAAGTGAGATCATATAGTATTTGTCTTTTTCTGAATTATTTCACTTAGCCGTAAATGGACCTTCAAAGTCCATCCATTTGTCACAAATATCAGGATTTCCTTTTATTTTATGGCTGAATAATATTCCATTGTATATACCACATTTTCTGTATCCATTTATCCATTAATGGAGAGTTAGGTTATTTTCATGTCTTGGATGTTGTAAATAATGCAGTAGTAAACTTGAGGGGTGCAGATACTTCTTTGGGATGGTGATTTGCTTCCCTCTGTATATATACCCAGAAGTGGAATTGATGGATTATATGGTAGTTCTATTTTTAATTTTTTGAGGATCCTCCATACTGTTTTCCATAGTGGCTGCACCAATTTTCATTCCCATCAACAGTGCCCCTTTTCTCCGTATCTTCACCAAAATTTGTTATCTCTTGTCTTTTTGATGACAGCTATCCTAACAGGTGTGAGGTATGATGAGTGATGCTGAACATCTGTTGTCCATTTGAATATTTTCTTTGGAAAAAAGGTTCTTTGCCCATTTTTATGGGATTATTTGTGTTTTTACTATTTTGAGTGTTAAACCTTATCAGATGTGTGGTTTGCAAATATTTTCTCCCACTCCATAGGTCGCCTTTTTATTTTGTTGATTTCTTTTGCCTTGCAGATGTTTTTTAGTTTGATGTAGTCTCCCTTGTTTACTTTTGATTTTGTTGCTTGTGCTTTAGGTGTCATATCCAAAAAAAAAATCACTGCCAAGATCCATCAAAAAGTATTTTCCCTATCTTATCTTTTAGGAGTTTTATGGTGTCAGGTCTTATGTTTAAGTCTTTAATCCATTCTGAGTTAATTTTTGTGAGTGTTATAAGATAGGAGTCTAGTTTCATTCTTTTGCATGTGAAGACTACATTTACATGTTTGATAAAAACATCCATGGACTTTCAAAGATAAAAAACTCTTAAAATTGAAGTTATAAAATAAAGATGCTCTCTCTGCTAAAATGTCTTTCTAGAAATGTATAAATGCAATTATCCTTTAATAAATAAACATATCTTCAAATTTTCTTAATAATGTGTCACTGAAAAAAATTAAAAGATGACATTACTACTCACAGTAACAATACAAAATGAAAATGATTCCAACACAGATCCAGGATGTTAGAGCTGAATAAAAAATTGTCTTGCCTTTTATAATTAAAGTTTGCTAGCTTAGTATTCATAATAGCTTATAGACTTCTTAATTACTCAGGTAAAATACATTTTCTTTGTTTCAAAGGCATTCTCTTTTTCTTCCTAAATCAAACAGAGAGAAAACTTAAAGCACATGACTCAGTTATAGTTTTTAGAACAACAATGGGTAAGAATGTTTTAAAGACTTAGAAATCCTTTCATCTCTCTGACTTTTCATCATTTCCATTCTGTATCTTGTTTTGAGTTGCAAAATAATAGAAACTCATGCTGACTAACTTGAGTAGAAATAAAATTTATTGGATGTTGTACAATTCCCAGAATCTGTGGGGAAGGCTAGAAAATGAGGCTTTGGAAATGAACAGGTAACAGGCAAGCAGAGCCCAGGAACCTCTGTCCAGATCAATCTGCAAGATCAGTCTCTACCTTTTTGTAAGATGCAAGCTGCTTTTTGATAAACATGCATAAGAACAGTAAATTTCCTGGGCTGTCAGCCTATGGTTTTACTTTTTTTTCATGGTAAAGTGAGCTCCTTTTTCAGAATCAATGTGGTGTGATGTACCAAATGTCCACTACACCTTTAATCTCAGCTCTTCCTTCCCTTCTCATCTTCTATATCTGCATCCTGCAGTAGTAATAAAAGTATTATAAATAACTTTTTAATGGCTTCCTCAAGAGGAATCGTTTTTTTCTACTTGTCCTGGTTTTAATGGAATTATCCCAGGAGTGAACCTAGATGTGAGGACAAGTAATCATATGCTCTCATTCAGATTCAATGATCCTTCAAGACTCTAAGCTCAAATAGCATTTCACACCATCAGTTCCCTACCTCTTCCCTTTTGTTTTACTGTGCTGCACACATCTTGTATATATTTTATGAGCATTGTTATCACACTGAATTGTAATTTTTTTAACCATGTCTGTCTTCCCCATGGTCTGTGAGTTCCTGGAGAACAAGAAACAGGTTTTAATTTATTTTTTACTTACTTATTTTAATTTATTTTATACATTTTAAATTTATTTTAAATTTCTTTTCAGCGCCTCACACTGTATTTGGGATACATTTAGGGCTTAGTTTTTAATATCAAAATAACATATACATCTGATCAGAATCAAATATTTTATATTCTATTTAATGTTATATTTAATATGTTTGATGCTATTTTGAAGGGCTCATAATGAAACTCAACAGTTCCTTTTCCTATCTGATCCTTCCTCTGTCCTGCTTTGCAGAGGCCAACACTTTTAACTTTTTAAAGCACTTTTCTTGTAGTTATTTTCATGTTTCTTTAAAAATATGCTTATCCTCTTATTTTTTTATTGATCAATTTTGGACAGTTTATTGACCACCATCAAACATTCCTGACATATATATCTCTCACTATTTTTGGTTCTGTGAATAATCAAGCAAGTACATTACTTTAACTATGTAAATAATATTCACTACAGAGCCAAATAGGGTTTCTTTAATTACATTTTCTGTCTTATTCAGCTTTCTTTACCCACCCCTTTGCACAATTTTCCTTTCTATAATTTTATTTCCTTTCTTGTACTGCTTCTGTACAGTATATTTTTAAAAAATGTATTCAGGTCCTCCATCATTATGGGTTTTTTAATCAGTTTTTTTTTCATTGCCTTCCTGCTTTAGTCTTGACTGAGTTTTTCCTTTAGGCCCACAACATGTCCAGCAACTACTAGGACTTCCTTTTACTATTCTTCTGGGCTGAATCTTGGGTTTTTTTGATCTATGTCCTCCTTTTTGATATGCTTTCTTGTTTTGTGAAACCACAGATTCAAGTATCTTCCTAAGAAAGAGAGGGAAATTTTCTGAGTCTTTGTATCTCTGAGTAAATATTTTACCTTCACACTGTATTGTTTATTTGATTGGGCATAAATTCTACTTAGAAAATAATTGTCCTTCAGAACTTAGAGGTCTTGAGTGTTGCCTTCTAGCATCCAGTGTGACTAATCAAAAGTCTGTCATTGTTTTGTGAGAAGCTTTTAGGATTTCTTTTTGTCCTTGGTCTTCTGAAATTTCTCAGTGAAAAACTTAGATATGTATCTTTTAAAAAATTGATTCTTCTGTACATGGATAGGCACTTTTATCTGAAGACCCATAGCCATCATTCTGAAAATTCCTTTGTATTTTTTCCTTTCCTTGATTATGTCCTCATTTTCATGTTTTCTGTTCTCTGTTTTGGAACTCCTATTAATCATTATTGGATGAACTGGAATAATTCTTTATTTTTCTCTCTGTTTTCTATAGAATTACAATTTAAAAATTTAAATAATATAAAAGTTTACAGTGAAAAATACATTCTTAACCCTGACCCCATATACCCAGGAGGTAGCTCTGTACCAGTTTTTTTTTTCCCCTCTCTAATCTTTCTAGAAGTAGTCCATGCATTTTGTGGCAGATATTGCACACCAAAATGCCTGATTCTTTCTTTCTGGTACCACAGCTGAACTGTAATTTTCCAGCTTCTCTTGCAGTTACACGCAACCATGTGGCTAATTTCTAAGCTAACGGAATGTGACCTAGTAGTGATGTGTGCCATTTCTGGATTGAGGCTTTTAAGGAGTGGCTAGGTCTTCTCTTTAACCCACCCTTCCACCAGGAAGGTGCAGAATATAATGAGGCCTGTAGGGGAATGGCAGAACCATAAAATAGAAGGATCCTGGGCCCATAAATCATTGCTTGAATGAAAGCAGCCCACTGACCTGAAATAGAAATGAACTTCCATTGTATTTGAGCCCTTATATACTCTTGGGCTTGATGGGAATACCACCTAACATTATCTAATACATATATGAAGTCATTTCTCTGATTTTTTCTATTTGTGAGGCTTTCTTCTCTTTATCATCTACCCTTTCTAGCAAATTATTAATTTCTAAGAGTCTTTATCATTCTGTAACTTTGTTCCTATTTATGCATTGAGTTCTTTTATATATGCAATATCTTCTTGAGTCTAAGACTTTCAGAATGTTGTTTTTTCAGTCTATTTCCCAAATTACTTGTAGTTTTTCCCAGCTCATTTTTGTTTGTTTCTTTGTTTACCTTGGTCTTCCTCTTTTATGTTTCAGCTTTTTCTCAATTATTTGTTGAGCCTTAGTTGTTCAGTCATCTGTAAGAACAAAACAGAAACCAGTTGAAAACTGTGAATATATATGGGTAAGGATTTGCCTTAGATGATCAAATGGAGAACTAATACCTGAATGTCAGAGATTTTCCTCTGTGGGCTTGTCTGTTTCTTTTTCTGTTGGGTAGATACATGGCTGCTAGGGGATCAACTACCCTATATAAAGACTTTAAGTTAGTCCCTCTTGTTTAGCTCGATATTCTCTTCCTTTGTATTTGATGCTTCAAGCCTGGAAACTCTCTAGCATTTGATGGCAGGTACATTGTCTCCCTTCTCCATTTTCCGGTTCCCCTACCTTGTGTCATTAATTGTCACTCTTCCATCTGCTTTCCAACTTCTATAGGGATATGGTAGGGACAGCCTTTTCCCTTATCCTGTAACTTCTTTCTTTCTCTGCCATTGTGGGTTTGTACTTTTTAAGTCCTCTATTACCATTTTAATGGAGCCTCTAGAGGAAGAGAAGGTAAATGTGTGCGTTTCAGTATTCCAGATTCTGCTGTTGACTGATGCTGCTGCATGTGAGAGTTTGCAGCTTCTTGTGTAAGTCAGCCAGCTCCACTTAGAAATCTGAGAGCAGAATGGAGAGAAAACTAAACCTTCAGGGATTTGGATTTTAAAATGTATGTTATAGAACATTAAACAAATCCTTTAATTAAAAAAAGGACTTGCCTTGGTAAATGTAAAATCTTACACCCTTCTTTCATATTATTCAAATTAGAACACATTCATATTATGACTCAAAGTTAAAAGACAAAGTATTGCTTTGTTTTCAAACTGCACTTTTTTAGAGACTGATTCAGAATCTACTCCCTACTACTATTCCATCCTATCTTTAGGTAACTGCTAATTTAAAAACTGTATTTTGTATGTTATAGCTCTCAACTTAAAAAAGTAAACGTTTAATTGCATCTGATGTGAAAATTCACATATTTCCAGGGAAATTTTAAACAATACTTTTATTTTTATATATCAAATAATAAAGCATTTATAAAGATACTTGTAGTTCAAGTTTTTAAATGAATTCAAGAAAACTATTAGCTGTCCTTTACATATGTATGTATGTATATAGATATATGTATATATCTTCTATTAAATTTGATTCTGTGCTATATAATACTTAGAGAAAACCTGCCTTATGTACAGAGTCACTTCTTTTGGACTTCTGTCTAACCATAACTTAAATAGTACTTCTATTTTTAATTTTAGCTGCCTTCTAGAAGCAGAAATCTTGTAAGAAATGACCTTTGGCAAGTAATTTGCTTGAAGAATCTTTTATCCATTCTCATAGATTTTAGTTATTCTTTTGTTTTATTACAGTTTTTGACTTTGATTTACTCTTTCTGTTTTTCATTTGCTCTTTCTACTTCAGTCTCCTTATAAAGTGACAGTCATAATAATAATGTTAGGATATGTCACCAGTATTATATAGGCCTATGTACTTGGTCTCATAAAAGGGGATTAAACCTAAAGTTGATAAAGAAAATGATACTTGTATTTTTACAATGACTTCATTCTTTTTAGTTATAAAAATAAAGAATAATTAAGCATATAAGAAAGCTACTTAACTCTAGATAATGGCCAGGTTTTTAAATGAATACAACTTCATCTTATCAAAAGACAGCAAAATTGCAAATCTAGCTTAGACTAATGAACTGCCTATGTAGTATCTATTAATCATTGTTATAACACCCTTTTTGATGGAGAAGATTTACTTACATTGTGAGAAAAATCTTATGACTGAAAGAAGAGAATAGCAATTCCAAGTTATCATAGAGATATAAAGAGGAGGTCATTATAGACTCTTTGATAGTTAATAGAGCAATCAAAAAACAATGACATTTGATATGAACTATTTTGATTACAGAAAAGGCTATGACTCATTTTTGCATTCATGTATCTAAAAGAAAATTTTTAGGTTTATAAGATTGACCCTTCAATTATTAGTTTTTTTATAACATACAATGAGTAAATGATGTTACATTTTTCAAAGGGCAAAAGAACTGTTAAATCAAAAACCATATGTATAAAATGGAGACAGTTTCAGTGAGACTGATTTAATTCTCTCTGGTTCTATCTGGGATAGAATCCATTAAGCAAAAACTTAATAGCTTTGTCCATGATTTAAAAAAACAACAACATGAGAATTATTTAACGAGGTAATTTTCTTTACAAGAATAATTGGAAATTATGCCAGTTCTGAAAACAGCTTAAAATTTTTTGAAAATTTTTGTGTTTGTATAAAATAGAATTAATAGTGTTTGTGTAAAATAAAAGGTAGAAGTGACTCAACATAATTGGTGAAAGGAAAGTGTACTTAACAGAATGATTGCTTGACTATAAGAAAAATAAATATTTGAATTTCTGTACAAATAGAAATCTGTAGTTCTGTTCATTGACAATGATTTCCTAGCAATTAAGAAAATCAAAAAACCTAGTGATTAAGAATATCTAGGAAAATATTCATTGTGAAGAAAAGTGCCAGGAATTTATGCTGGTACAGTTTATAGTAAATACATTCCCAAGGTCAATTGTCTGGTGAGAAGAGTACTTGTGATTCAGGGTAGTCAGATTGCCACCGTGCACACCAAATTGAGATACTTAAAAAATTTTGGTTGATGCTGCATTCCAGCCTTACATGACTAGGAGACAAAAGAGTAACACTTTGGAATAAAAATGTTGCCTACAAAATATTAACAGGCTTCAAATGTACATTAACATGGAGCCCAAGTTAGATGCCAATAAATAGCTATCACAAAATATACTAGGTTCATATTTTAACAAATATATGACCAAAACCAGACTTTTTCCCCTTTTAGTAAAAATGTAAAAGGGTTTGTAAATGTAGCTAATTCTTTTAGTAAACACAGTCCAAGATTTTTCCAGAAATCTTGTGTGTATGTGTGTACCCAACTTTTTCAGGCTCCACACCTGCTTAGAGGTGTGGAGTCACATTAGCTACAATAACTCAAATTCCACTGATATTGCAGGACCTCAGCTAATGTGCCCCTGCAACATTTGTGAGGGTCCCTCAAAGTATCTCACAAGACCTCTTGTCACCTGGTATTCCTACATTTGCCAGGAATTAGAAGATGGGTGTATGTAGTTCTCATCCAAGTGCTGTACTCTCTTGCCCTACCCTTCCGGGCAGTATACTGGTTATTATCCAGTGGGGGTATAAAACATGGGGTGATTGGTGGTGAGGCAGGGGACTGTGCATTGCTCCCCTTTCTATTTCACTTTGTTAGAGGGATTCCAAACCAGTGCTGCCTCTCTCTCTTGTACAGAGTCTTCAGTGAAACAGTTCTATCAGTTGTTTTTCATGAGTGCCACGGAGGATGTTCAACAACCAGTCACTCTTCGAATAACTGTTAGGTATCACAGCAGTGTGACTGGTGTCCTCTTTCACACTACTCTTTGTTTTCTATATACTTTAAGGACAGATTTCTTCTTGGAAGGTCACTCAGCAGCCCCCTCATCCCAGCTCCACCCCATGTGCTTTGCTGGCATCATCTCACTGACATGCTTGATTGGCACACAGCTGACAGAGCTTGGGTGCTTCCCCAGAGGCTCCTCAGCCACCACAGTGATGAGGTTCTAGAGGCCTGACAATCTTGCTCTTGTTTAATATTTTGTTACTTGTTTGTACTAGGTTTTTTTTTCCCCCTGAAAAAGAATTTAATGGCTTTAACTTGTGTAAGTGAGCAGAAATTTGGTGGGTATGACTCCAAATGCAAGTTTGTCATGATTCTTGAGTTTGCAAAAGTATTACAGACTTTCAGCTGACTTTGAAGCAATGTGGAATGTGTTAGCTTGGTAGCTTAGGTAACTTGGTGACTTAGTACTTTGTGGATGAATTATATCATATCTTGTTAATTTAAACTAATATTTCTGGATACACATCACATTCCAACTATAGTTTGGATGGTTGTTCAATCTGAAATAGCCTTAGCCAGACAGTATCTTTGTCTCTTTCTTGGTCTCTATTTTATCATACTTATTTCCTCATTTTCTACCGTACTGAAGCTACTAATGATTTCCTGGGTTACCCTTCCAAGGTTTGGTTTTTTTAATTTTTTTTTGACAATGTAATATTTTAAGGAATCTAAGAAAGGAATCTGCAAGACAAAAGAATAAAACCTATCAGGTTAACTTACCATAATTAGGTAGGCTCTCATTATACAGGTTAAAGTGTGTTTATAAATATATTAAGACAAAGTTCCCTAAATAATAAAAATAGTAAGTCACCAAGGGAGAAGCTGTCTGGTCTTGAGAGCCTTGTTTTGGGAATTGTGACTTCAATAAAAGCTTTCAAGCTCTGAATGTTTGAGATTCTTATGTTGTCAGTTCAAGTTAAAGTATTCTATCTAGAACAAAAGTACTCTTGGTGGAGGCTAAGGAGGAACGTGCCTTCTAGTCTGTGATGTTACAAAAAAATCTGCTCAAATGTAGGATCTCTATCAAATGTAAAGTTAGGGCCTAGAATCACACCTTTCATTTTCTTTTTTTCTCCTTTAGTAACCCTGAAGAGTTTTCACCAAATTGCAAACTGGAGTCAGGTAATAATGTTTGTTTCTGAGCTTTCAGAGGAAGCTGTTTATTTTAGTAGGCAATTTTCATGTGTGATGAAGTGAGATGTTGAGAAGGCAGCCTCTCATCAGTGGACAAACAATGCCTAAGAATTTAGCTAATGGCCCCCCTTCAGTGCAGAGAATAGATGGCAACAATTGTACTTGCAGACTAGACCCAGAGCTACTTGTTTGGCAGCTAGGTGTTAATGCAAATTTGTTCTTCAGCTCATTCAACCCTGGGGCTCCCATCCTTTGATTTAATTAAATGTAATTGGTTACATTGCTCCTCCCAGGCCCCTGAGGTGTTTTTGTTTATTGCTTACTCTGTGCAATAAAGCTTCAATTCATGGCACAAAACGCTGGATAAATAAGAGTCTTTTTTCCCTATGTTGGATTTGCAGGGAGATTATTCCCTTCAAATAGTTTGGCTTTACTGTTAAAAGTAAATGACCAGTGAAATAAACTCATTGGGTGGCAAATGTAGCATATCCAGAAGCAAGAAATTAAGTAGGGCAAATTGCATGAGATTAGGAAAAGATAGAAAGTTGCAACGTTAAATTAGTAAAGATTTGCAGGAGTACTATGAGATATCAATGCTATAAATAAATAAGACTTTAATAAAGAAGATTATCATTGTGCATATTTTTATTAAAAATTTACTTTAAAATGCCAGTTATGAAATAGTTTGTAAATTCATTTTTTTAAATCATGCAGAATTCTCTTACTCATAAATATGCAAGTGGCATTGTTAGGGACAAAGCAAGAATGATAGTGACTTAAATTAGGTCAGCATGATTAACCTATTCCTTTTTAATGAAAGATTTTATTTTCCTTTTGCATAAGTTTTGTTTTTAACCTGAAGATATAAATAACAGTTTTTTCATTTTTTTCCCTTTCAAGTTTTCATTTTAATTTGAGAAGTGTGTTAAACTAGCTTAGTACTAACTTCTGAGGAAGAGCTCAGAAACTTAGGAAAATTAGCAAAAAAAAAACCATAAGCACTTCCCATTTCAATTTTAGGGAACATAATATATAAATGACATTTCTCCTTTATGTCCTTGTCATTTGGATAAAATGGCCTGCCAGAAACTGGTATTTACTGTATAGTGTTGCCTGGTTAGTTCCTTTATTGCTTTTGTCTTCTCCTGGCCTTTATTTTTCCCATTTTCACTGTAGAGGTCTAAGATACTGCACCAATGACATTTTCATTAATGCAGAAGGCCTTCTGAATCTTGCTGTGTCACAAGCCTAACTCATATCTCTTCTGATGGAAAAAATGAAAAAATCCATGATAAGACACAGGTATTCTCAGTACAAAAAAAAAAGCATCCATTCCTCACAATTGGATTGTTTTGTAGGAATGTTTTTCTAGGCACTGCTCATATTCTATCACTGAGGTACTAGGGTTTTAAACTTATAACATGGTGCTATCAGAAAGTTAGGGTTTTCTTGTCAATGCTCCTGATGAAAACTATATAATAGAGACAAGAAATTTTAATAGAATTATAATATATAATAGAAGACTAGAAAACATTCTTCTTAGGAGGTGGACAAAAGGGCTTCAGGATGTCAGCTCAAAGGTTACGTGTTCAGAGAAGAAATGGAGTACCAGATTCCCATCTTGCAAATGAGCTGTCAAAGGGGCTGTGTTTCACTTTTAGAGAAAGTTATAGTTAGCCTCCATTAGCTCAGGTGTAGACAAAAACCCAGTTGTGGTCCTAGGTCCAAAAAACTTGGGTGGAAAATAAAGGCTTTGTCAGCTGGATTTAGGATCATTTAACTTCTTGCCAAGTTTACATGAAAGAGTTACAGTTTAAAATAATTTTTGACTCACATACTGGCAAATAAGAATGTTTAACATATTATTATACCCTGGTAGATACTGAGGGTTTCTTTTGTAAATGGAAATGTAATGTCATAGACAGAAGGGAGGGAAATGTTCCAGTGGTCTTTTAGATCAAATCAGATACTCTTCTCTTGTACTTGAGTGATTTTCCTCCCTGTGCACTGGTAATAATAAGGCCATTGCCTGTCCCCTGACTGTGACTCTCCTGAATCCACAGCTTTGATTGGAAACTCTCAACCCCTGACTGGCCTCAGGAGCACTGATTACAGAGGCACCCCACACACTTCCCTCATAAACATTTGGCAGATCAGGAATTGCTGAAAAGCGATGCCATGGCTCTCAGAAGAGGGTACTGGTGGGAGAAGAAATAGAACATTTTCCTCTTGCAGCTGTCAGAGAGTGATTATGTCAAATGGGCTTTCAAGGAGCCACAAAGTAATTACAGGGTAACTTCTTGACATTATTTTCTAATGTTTGACTCAGCAGATGATGATGATTAATTGATGTGTATTATTTTATGGCTCTCTGAAACTTTGTTTGATACTTTAGATAGAGGTCACACTAAGTCTTCACTTAGACCAATATAATATAGCAAATTTGCCTTGAATTTTAACATGTTAACTCTCTGTCTATGATCGACTCAGATGATTTCCTAAACTGGTGGCTAATAGAGACTAGGTTTTGGCTGTCTTTTTTCATGTAGATTTTTGAAAATATGTTTTTTATCAAATCATGTGCTTTCAAAGTAGTATTTTACTCTTTTACTAAGATATTGCTGTAGATTTCTGGGACTGTTATGCAAGTTAAATGATTTAAACATGAAAGATAAAAGTACTTAATACCTGGGACACAGTAAATGTGCAGGCCAAGCTAGTTAGCAGGGACGAATCTGACACCCCGCTCATTTTCTTGTGTAGTTACTTTACATTAGAGCTGATCTATCTGCTGGTTTGTATCTTTTTATTTATTTATTTATATTACGGTATCATTGATATACACTTATGAAGGTTTCACATGAAAACCAATGTGGCTACTACATTTACCAGTATCATCGAGTCCCACCCCCCCACTGCAGTCACTATCCATCAGTGAAGTAAGATGCCACAGAGTCACTAATTGTCGTCTCTTTTAGTTTTAATTCAGTTTAAAGTAGTTGGGAACTAGTAACAGTGGACTTGAAATATATTTATAAAAATGTCTATATTAGTAGATTCCAAGCAAGTAATTGATTCAGATGGGCCAAGATTTGGGCATTTATGACTGATATAATAGAAATTAAGACAGATTAATTAAAATAATAAATAATATAGTAGAGATTTTATTATTATTTTACAGAGTAAATTTTAAATATATATTTTTTCAAAACAGAGTTCTCAGTGGCATGAGAAGGTTCAGTGATCTTAGACTTTCATAAGCTTATATACTAAAAGATGTTTCACAGCTAGAATATTTATTATGCAAAAAATGGAAGTGTCTGACATTTTGAGAATTCACAACACTTCATATTCAGCCTAGATAGAAAAAAAAAATTTGTCTTAAGTTTCATTTTTGCCTTTGTTGTGTATAAAATAATTTGTATTTGCTGACCCTAAACTGGTCACCAAAAAATAACTACTGCACACATGAATGGTATATGAATGACTTGGTTATGGCATAACTGCTAATATTTGATTAACTTTTGAAAACATGCTTGAATATAGTTACAAGTAAGTGCTTTTGCATAGGTTTTTAAAACAGTTTTTAGGTATCAATATTTCATTCAAAATATTATTTTCTCATAAGTGTAAGGGGGATATCTTAAAATCAGTTATCTTGCTGTAAGAAGACCCTGCTATGTTTTTTTACACACCGAATGCGTTCACTTGTGTGGTGGTGTTTGTGCACTGTTCATGTGTATGTTTTGTAAATAAATGAAGTAGGTGAGCTGTTTATTGGCCATGCTACTTCTGCCTGCCAACTGGATATATCATCAACATTCCAGGTACAAAAGATGTTTAACCAGTTCAACTGAATAGTCTTCCTTTGTCTCCACACGTGTTTCACAAAGAAAAGATGTTGCTCTCATGGTAACAGAAGGATGGCAGTTTAGGGTTTACAGTGCCATGTTTATTATGTGTATGCTGAATGGAAAGAAACCAAGTATTCAACTGTAGGCTGCATGGTTGTGAGGGACTTTTTTTTTTTTTTTTAGTGTTGGTTGTGGTCTCCATTGATAAGACATTTTAGACTTTGAAAAACCATCTGTTTATGGGAAGCACAGGGGGTGTGCCCGTCTGTTGAATTTATTATGCATATTGCAAATAACAGATGGCTCAGCAATAGGTTTATCCTGCTGTAGGAATTTGTTGCTTCTGAAAGTAGCAAATCGTTGTCTTTCAATAGTAACACATTCTAAGACATTTGACTGAGGTTTGTTTTCCTTCTAAATAAGGCTTTCATTGATAATCTGATCTATATAGCTCTCTCATCAAGTGACTAAACCTTGCCTGTTTGCTCTGAATCATCAGCTTTCTTGCTCTGCTGAAGTTCCATCTTTGATATGTTTGGTATTTTTGGTTCTATGCCAGACTTATTATCAGAAAATATTAAGTGCCCAGGATTGATTGCCAGTTATTGCCAAAATCTAAAGAGACATATATTTACTCTCTATCTCTATGATTGCAGTTACAACAAATTGATATGGTCTTATAACAAGGATTATGATACATAGGCAACTCTATATTATTGTATATATAACTCAGCTTACAGTGTTTCCTTTATTTAAATTTTCTCAGCTCTTATGTTTTCTTGTGTTCTTTTCTTTCTTGTGAAGTATGCTGTAAAACATAAGACTGTTATTCTACTTCCTTTTCTTTCTATAAACTTATTTAAATATGTTGTTTTTATTTAAGGTGGTGAATCGATATACAAAATAATATTTATAACATATATAAGATAAAGATGAACAGAACAACATATATCTATGAGTCCATTACATTGTGTGAGTGAATTATCCAAAGTGAGTAAGAAGGGAGTATATGTATGGATATTGAAGAGTAAATGGATAATGTACCCAACTGGGTTGGGACCAGTAAAGTTTTACATGGAAATTGATACTAGTCTGAAACCTACCTAGTAAAGCTGCCATAGGGAACATCCCTTTTCTTTGAACAAAGGCTTGGGCCATGGCAGCTGGGTAGCAGGCTCTCAGCTATGTACGATGGTTACAAGCTGACCAGCCAACATGTTAAACATTGAACAAAATGCAGCACTTTCCACAGCATTCTGTGAGTATTCAGTAAATATTGTCTGTTATTTTGATGGTGATGTAATTATATGTGATAATTTTAATCCCTGTTTCTCTAGCTCTTGCTTCTATAAACTTTTCATATAAGCTTTTAAATATATACTCTAATTCCCTTAAGTCCTTGTTTCTTCTTTCATTCTTATCCTAACGTTTCCCACATTTTGAAAGCAAAAAAAAAAAAAAATCACAGTTTAATTCTTCTATTTATGTATCTATTCATTCAAGAGGAATCCAAAATCCTTACTTCTTTAGCATGTAAAAGTTGATATTTGAATCTGAATTCAACTTACTTTTTAAATTTAAAGTTCTATGTTTAATAAAGTATTCATTCAGGTTTTTCTTTTAATTCAATATTTTTTTTAACCTGCTTTTTCTTACCTAGTATATACTCAATACAAATGCAAGTTATTAAAATTAAGCTTCTGTATAAAAATACTTAGCTAATTCAAAGTAGCCTCAATTTTTGTTAATCATGCTTGATTTAAGTGAAATCTGAACTTTTTTTTTAAACTAGAGAAATATATAGATATCTACAGACCTACAGATTTCACCACCTCTCCCCTCTTCTCTACTCCCATTGTTCTCTGCATGTGTCGTTGCATCTTTGCAGGTGACAGGAACTGTGAACTGTTCCTTCCTCTGTGGGGCTCATCCCTTTTCCCCTTGCAGTGTTGTGTGAGACAGTGGGTAGAGAAGGGGGCAGGGAGGCAAGAGAAAGAAAATTCATCAGAGGACATCAGAGATGCTGTTTATTTTCTTCCTTTAAGGATTTGATGAAATTCAACCATTTTGTGAAAGCTCTCCTCCCCTTTTTAGATAAAGGTTGCTTTTAGGTTTCTGACGAAAATGGCAGAACCTAGACTGCTAATTTACTGTTTATGTTTGCATAGTAAAAAGTAGGGTCCCAAATGAAAAAATTAGAGTTGACTATTAATCACGATTTGAGATCAAATCAGTACAAAGCATTATACATAAATTTGTTGTTATTTCCAACTGCATATAATGGCATCAGGTTGTCTCTGGGGCATGTGTGTTTTGGAATATGAGCATCATTCGGTTCTTTTGAACAACTGTACACCATCTCATGAATTTACATATATAAATACTACTAATTAACATTTGTTTATTATTTTTCATTTCACTGCTATTTACTAACAGATTTCAAGACAATAGACAATTTTGTAACCTCAGTTTTATAAAACCACTAGTATTTTTGGTCCCTAGCAACCATTTAGTATGTAAATTAGGTATTCTCAGGCTTAATGTACTTCATTTTTATAAAACAAATACATCATTAATCTGATTAAGTTCTTGGATGGGAGTGCTGTCCTCAGATCATTGTGGATCATTTATTGTTGGGCATGCATCCAAAAAAAATTCAAGCATGGCATTTACAGTCTAGGTTTAGGAGAATTGTTGAAACCTCCTAAATGACATTTTCCAGAAGAATAGAAAGGCACTGCTTACTTACAATTGCAAGCATTACCTAAAACTTAATGATGTTCTTATCCTTAATTGCAACTCAGTTTGATGATGATTCAGTGCCTGAAATTATGCCATGTTTTGCTTTGATGTTCTAAAATGTATAATGAAATAAAGGTGATCCAAGTGAATCAAAAATAGATTCTGGCTTTCCAGTAGTGACTTAATCACTATGTTTCTGAATTCAGAAGTTGCTTGACTGTCATGGCTATTATTTGGTATGTCTTTAACTTTTAGTCAAATTTACTACTTAAGAACTGAGAATGTTTTATATTAAGGTTAAGGAAAGTTCATGATGTTTTAATTTATCTAGCAGAAGGACCTTTTAAAGAAAATTTGAAACAAAGCTTGTTGAATTCTGCCTTCTTAGTTCCTTTTACAAAGTTGTGTCTAATGAAGCACAGGTATATAATAATGACTTTCATTTATTGAATATCTACCAGAGTACCTCATTCATTCTTTTAGAACCTGTGAAATTGATACTGTTTATTCCCATTTTACAGATGATTAAACAAATGCTTAGAGAGGTTAAATTGGTGCCCAAAGGCATACAGATAGCATATGGCTAATGTAGGACTCAAACACAGTTCCCACTCCAGAGCCTCTGCCTCCTCAGACAGGGGAGAGAAAGAGGATATAATAAGTTATGAGGCCCGCTAGGCTGGATCACTTTGGACAGTGGTTGGCAAAGTTTTTCTTTAAAAGGCCAGATAAGAAATATTTTAGGTTTTCAGGACCAACACACATATATGGTCTTTATCACAGATCCTTGTTTTTATTATTTTTTTTACAAACCTCTAAAAACCATTCTTATCTCCAGGTCATATAAAAACAGACTGAGGGCTAGATTTGATCAAAGGTCCTTAGTTTGCCAATCTCTGATTTAGGACAGTGTCAATAAGCCCTATATATTCTCTTAAGACTCTATAATTATAATTAACAAAAAAAATAATTTATATCCATAGCAATGACTTTTAGACATCAGAGAAAGGACAAACTAGGTTCTCTATAACCTGTTTATTTAAGGAGGCATGAAAACATGACATCTTAGATTTGCATCAAAGAAATCAAAATGAAGTTCCAATATTTGTAGTGATATTTTAAGTATCTGGAAGATCCAATTTTTGAAACTATTCATTTTATAACAGAAAAAAATGGAAGGTAGGTTATATTCCAAGTAGATTTTGACAGTTACAGAATTCATAACATACCATTTTAATTTCATCTTTGAGTGTTTAATTTTATTCTAGACAAGCTTACCTCCTTGATATTTGAGTGCTTACTATTCAGTCCTGATATTTTTGATATTGCAAACTACTGGTTCCTTTCTTTCACAATATACATTTTATTGAGAAATACTAAATAATAGCTGAGAAAATGGTTCTTTACTCTTAAGAAAAGAGCATCTTGTAACTCTAGGTGCCAAGTATCTAATATTTTTGTTGATAGGTTAGTGTTTTTTTAGTTGTGAATGTTTCTTTCTCTAGCTCCTCTTTACATTCCAGTTTCAGCTGACTTGGGGAACACAGACATTAGTCCCTTGCCTAAGGAGGCCCCAAGTAGGATCACTGGGGGGCAGTTGTCCTAGTGAGGGGGCATGGGGAATAGTGGGAGACCTGGGGCTGTCGAGTCTATGGCTAGAAACTTGTTTTATTAAACTCCCTTGTGTCCATGATTTTCAAATTTCTTTGTTTTTCTTCAAGACATTAGTAATGTTCCTTTTGAAAAATTCAGTATTGTTTGGCTCAGACTAAGAAGATAAAGAGAGATTTGTATCTTTTACCAGACTTGATCATGTATGCCTAGCTAGAGGGCAAGTGTGCTGCTAAGCATAGGACCCCAGTGGCCTTCCAGTGTTTCCTTCTTAGAGAGTAGACTTCTCAAAGCTTTTCTCCCAGTCCTCAGATGGCAGCATGGAAAAAACCAGTCCCACAGATCCTCATAAAAGACTTTACAAAAGACCAAAAAGAAGAAAGTAATTATTATTTGTAGTATCAAATTATAGAGATAGGGTCATTTTTTTTGAGTCATTATTTTGTTGGCAAGGGTGGTTTTTTATTTATACTTGCTTCCTTTTCATAAAGTAATATTCAGTGGATCAAACACACAATCCTGGAATAGCAGGGATATTGCATGGTTTGACATCTAGTTCAGTCACCAAATAAAACTGCCAAAGGCTGATATATATAGGATGTTTTCAAATAACATTTACTGACCACTTATTTATGTTCCAGGTTCTATCCAAAATGCTTCACATTCATTATCTCATTTAGTTTTCACAAAAACTCCAAGAGAAAACTGAGGTTTAGAGAGATTGAATAATTTGTTCACAATAATACAACTGGTAAATTATAGAGGCTACATGGCACCAAACTCATGCTCTCAAATGAAAAATTAAATTTTTTATGCTTTAAGAAATGTTTTATCCTTCAGTACAACAGTCTTCATTTGAACAGAATAGAACTGAAAAGAGGACACTATAGCTACAAACAGACTGAGAAAACCTCAAACTATGTCTGGGCAACTCTATGAGCAACTTAGGAATAAACAAAACAAAATAAAATGAAATAAAATCTCTTGAGTTTAAAGTAGCCCCTCAATTGATTAGAATTAATTATATATGTTATGATGTGACTGCTGCTTAGTTCATATATGAGGCTTTTTGTTTGTTCATGTGAAAATTAATATTTTAAAAAACTTTTTAGTAAGATTAAGCTAAGTGAAAGACAAATAAATTCAGCAAGTATTCATTAAGTGCATATTGTATGCCAGAAACTGTGTGTCAAATAAGATGCAGTCCTGCCCCCGAGTAACTTAATGGTATAATGAGAGAGCTAGGCAGGTAGAGAAAGAGAAGAGCCAATTTTAGTATGTTGGGAGTATATAGTGAGTGTGGCCTAGCAGAAGTCGGAGAGGACTTTTTAGAGGCGAGGATGGCTATAGTGGTACCTGAAGATGCTGGGGACAGTGTGCCCCATTCAGAGGCAACACCACAAGTCAAGACCCAAAAGTGAAGAGGGAGGGATGTCATGAGTTGCCACAACTCTCTATTTAGTGAGGCTTGAGTGAGAGCTTTTGGGGGTAGAAACAAGGTGAGACTGGAGAGGTCAGAAGGCCCAGATTGTGCAAGGCCTTTTGTACCCTATGCCAAAGAATGAGCTTGATCCTGCAAGTAGTAGGATCTCATGAAGGTGAGTGACATGATCAAATCTGTGCTTTAGAGAGGAGCCAAGATAGCGGCATGAGTAGGGCAGCGGAAATCTCCTCCCAAAACCATATGTATTTTTGAAAATACAACAAATACAACTATTCCTAAAAGAGAGACCAGAGGATACAGTACAACAGACAGGCTACATCTACATCTGCAAGAACTCGTCATCTCATGAAGGGGGTAAGATACAAGCCGCGGCCCGGCAGGACCCGAGCACTACCCCCACCCCAGCTCCCCGGTGGGAGGAAAGGAGACAGAGTGGGGAGGGAGTGGAAGTGCAGGACTGCTAAATAACCAGCGCTAGTAATCCACACCGGGAGTGCAGACACACATTGCATGGTGTGCTGGATACTAGGGAAACAGAAAAGTAAAATCTGTGAGTGGGTCGCTGCACTGGCTCCCCTGGGACAAAAGAAAAGCAAGTGCTTTTTGAGTCTTAAAGGGACAGGGGCTTCACAGCTGGACGGAATTGTCCTAGCAAACTCAGCCCAGCAGGCTGGGAATTCTGAGGAGCTTCAGACACCCCAGCCCCCTGGGAGGCAGCGCAGCTCTGAAGCCCCTCATGGCGATAAACAGCCTGCCATTCATTCTCCCTCTGGCGCAGCCCTGTTACAGCAGCCAAGCAGCCTGAGAGCTGCTGCGCCCACAGCGGCCACCCAGAGTCTCCTCCCAGCGCACAGCTGCCCAGGCCAGACCGAGGGCCGCCGCTGGTGCACAGCTGCCTGGCGCAGGCAGAGGAAGCTGGAGCAGGGTGCGAAGAGGCACCATTCTCGCAGGAGAGCACACCCGGCATGCCTGCCTCTCCCACAGGGCTCTGGGCAGCCCCGCCCATGGTGGCTCAGGGGATTAACCTGGATGCTGCTCCCAGTGTGAGGGTGACTGACACAGGCAGCAGAGAGGGGCAGGGTGACCAGCAAGCGGGAAGGGACTTTGTTCTCCCAGCTGACACATGCACCACGTGCCTATGACTACCTCTATTGCCATGAAAAGGCAAAAGAATTTGGTCCAGTCCAAAATTACCCAGACAACCCCTGAGAGAGGACTGGGGGAGACAGATCTAACCAATCTTCCTGAAAAAGAATTCAAAATAAAGGTCGTAACCATGCTGATGGACCTGCAGAGAAATATGCAAGAGCCAAAGGATCAAGTTAGGAGGGAGAATACAGAAATAAAACAATCTCTGGAAGGACTTAAGAGCAGACTGGATGAGGTGCAAGAGATCATTAATGGAATAAAAATAAGAAAACAGGAATACAGAGAAGCTGAGGCAGAGAGAGAGAAAAGGATCTCCAGGAATGAAAGACTATTAAAAGAACTGTGTGACCAATCCAAACGGAAATATATAATGCAAATATATTTGCATTATAGGGGTACCAGAAGAAGAAGAGAGAGAAAAGGGATAGAAGGTGTCTTTGAAGAAATAATTGCTGAAAACTTCCCCAAACTGGGGGAGGAAATAGTCTCTCAGACCATGGAAGCCCACAGATCTCCCAACACAAGGGACCCAAGGAGGACAACAACAAGACATATAATAATTAAAATGGCAAAAATCAAAGACAAGGACAGAGTATTAAAGGCAGCAGAGAGAGAAAAAAGGTCACCAACAAAGGAAAACCCATCAGGCTATCGTCAGACTTCTCAGCACAAACCTTACAGGCCAGAAGAGAATGGCATGATATGTTTAATGCAATGAAACAGAAGGGCCTTGAACCAAGAATACTGTATCCAGCACGATTATCATTTAAATATGAAGGAGGGATTAAACAATTCCCAGACAAGCAAAAGTTGAGGGAATTTGCCTCCCACGAACCACCTCTACAGGATATTTTAAAGGGACTGCTCTAGATGGAAGCAATCCTAAGGCTAAATAGATGTCACCAGAGAAAATAAAATCACACCAAAGAAAGCAGACCAACCAAATACTAATTAAAGGCAAAAAAATAAAATTAACTGTTTATAAAAGCAGTCAAAGGAAACACAAAAGAGTACAGAATAAAACACCTAACATACAAAGAATGGAGGAGGAGGAATAAGAAGGGAGAGAAATAAAGAATCATCAGACTGTGTTTATAATAGCTCAATAAGTGAGTTAAGTTAGATGGTTATATAGTAAAGAAGCTACCCTTGAACCTTTGGTAACCACGAATCTAAAGCCTGCAATGGCAATAAGTACATATCTTTCCATAATCACCCTAAATGTAAATGGACTGAATGCACCAATCAAAGGACATAGAGTAATAGAATAGATAAAAAAGCAAGACCTATCTGTATGCTGCTTACAAGACACTCACCTCAAACCCAAAGACATACACAGAATAAAAGTCAAGGGATGGAAAAAGATATTTCATGCAAACAATAGGGAGAGAAAAGCAGGTGTTGCAGTACTAGTATCAGACAAAATAGACTTCAAAACAAAGAAAGTAACAAGAGATAAAGAAGGACACTACATAATGATAAAGGGGTCAGTCCAACAAGAGGATATAACCATTATAAATATATATGCGCTCAATACAGGAACACCGACACACATGAAAGAAATACTAACCGAATTAAAGGAGGAAATAGAATGCAGTACTTTCATTCTAGGAGACTTCAACACAGCACTCACTCCAAAGGACAGATCCACCAGACAGAAAATAAGTAAGGACACAGAGGCACTGAACAACTCTCTAGAATGGATGGACCTAACAGACATCTACAGAACTCTACACCCAAAAGCAGCAGGATACACATTCTTCTTAAGTCCACATGGAACATTCTCCAGAATAGACCACATACTAGGCCACAGAAAGAGCCTCAGTAAATTAAAAAAGATTGAAATTGTACCAACCAACTTCTCAGACCACAAAGGTATAAAACTAGAAATAAAGTGTATAAAAGAATACAAAAAGGCTCACAGACACATGGAGGCTTAACAACATGCTCCTAAATAATCAATGGATCAACGACCAAACTAAAATAGAGATCAAGCAGTATATGGAGACAAATGACAACAACAGCCCAAAGCCCCAACTTCTGTGGGATGCAGCGAAGGCAGTTCTAAGAGAAAAGTATATAGCAATCCAGGCCTATTTAAAGAAGGAAGAACAATCACAAATGAATAGTCTAAAGTCACAATTATCGAAATTGGAAAAGAAGAACAAATGAGGCCTAAAGTCAGCAGAAGGAGGGACATAATAAAGATCAGAGAAGAAATAAATAAAATTGAGAAGACTAAAACAATAGAAAAAATCAATGAAACCAAGAGCTGGTTCTTTGAGGAAATAAACAAAATACATAAGCCCCTAGCCAGACTTATTAAGAGAAAAAGAGAATCAACACACATCAACAGAGTCAGAAAAGAGAAAGGAAAAATCATGACAGACCCCACAGAAATACAAAGAATTATTAGAGATTACTATGAAAATCTATATGCTAACAAGCTGGAAAACCTAGAAGAAATGGACAACTTCCTAGAAAAATACAACCTTCCAAGAGTGACCAAGGAAGAAACAGAGAATCTAAATAGACCAATTACCAGCAACGAAATTGAATCGGTAATCAAAAAACTACCCAAGAGCAAAACCTCCGGGCCAGATGGATTCACCACTGAATTTTATCAGGCATACAGAGAAGAGATAATACCAATTCTCCTTAAAGTTTTCCAAATCTGTGCTTTAGAAACATTTCACTCTGGCTGCAGCACAAAGAATGGAATGGAGGAAAGCAAGCAGAGGAAACATTTAGGAGGCAGGGATGTGGCAGTGAGAAGAGATAAATGGGTGGATTCCAGAGATTAGAAAAGTAAAATGGACAGCATTTGGTAAAGTAATAAACAGAATGTGAGGAGAAAGGGTAGAGGGAGATGTTAAGGATGACATCTTGTTAACTTGTTAGAAAGAGGCATTAGGATACAGACATAGAGCTGAAAGAGAGAACCAAAAGAAAGTGTATAGAATTTAGTAAGAGTTTAGTTATTGGAGGGATGTGAGCTGAAGGTCTTTGTGTACTGTAATGGGATTGTCTCTCATATTCTGCTTTTCTACCCAAATCTTTAGCTGTCATTTGTTACCAGTTTTGTATTGTACTACTCATTCATCCAGTCAATCTTTACAGTCAGTGTAGGATCTAGGAAAACAATAGTCTAATTTGTTGGGGGCATTTTTAGATGTAAAACTTTTATGAGCCATTGTTCCTAAAATTCAGGGGACAGAACTTTTTATTTTAGTGTTTTAAATACCATTATGTTATTTAATATTTTTTATGTGATAAAGTTTGAACTTATTGGTACTTAATAATAGTGTTACTTGAGATTAAAGCTCTGCTTTCTCTTTAATTCCCCCAACCAAATATGTTTATGAGTGTGTGTACATTTATCTAGTTATATGTTTTTGTGTTAAAACAGTGGATGTGGCTAAGTGGGTGTGTCAGGGTGATGGGGATAATTTGTGGTGTTTACTAAAGCAGACCTCTGGAATTTTTAAAGCTCATTTACCTTTTTTTTTTTAAATTAAGGTATCATTTATATACAAACTTTTTTTTTTTTTTTTTAGGAGACCAAGGTACAGGCTTTTATTTAGAAATAAAGTGAGAGGAAAGAGCTCCTGGCTCATGCCAGGAGGGGACAAGAGAGCCTGTAGTGGTGCAATGTCTAGGGGGTTTTATAGGCAGCTGAGGATTTTTTGAGAACATCAAAAAAAGGCTTACGGGTGCAGATTTGTACCATCTGCCCTGTCCTCAAGGTGGGCTGGGTCATAGTCTGATTGCTAGGGCTGACAGCAGAGTCACGGGTTATGCTGATACCCATGCAGAACACTCAAACATTCCAGGCCAAGTTGTTCTTGGCCTTTTGACCTTTAACTGATCTCATGAAGATGTCTGTATCTTTACTCTAGAGAGTTAGTGTGACCTTGACTTTGCATAATGCTTAGCACAGACTTTCAATAGGGACTTCTTTGCCCATTGTTACATTGCTCTGACTGTAAATATTCCACCTTGCTTTTCCCGGAGGCTCTCACCCTACTCTGACTACACCCATGGTCCCTGTCTCATTCCCCCCCCCCTGCAGATGGAGACTCCTAGCTGCTGCTAGGGAAAGGGGGAGGCGACTGCTCTGGCTGCTTCATGCTGAGAGGGGACACAGTAAGGGGTGCAGTTAGGTCTCCATCAGTGGTCAGTTGAGAGGGCCTCGGAAGATGGGCACTTCTATTCCAGGTTCCATTTCTATTACTATTTGCAGTTTTGTGGCTTCTAGGCAAGATAGAACAAATTGTGTTATTGGGTTAAGTAGCAACATCTGGAGTTGGATTTTCCATTTTGGATCAACTTGATGAGATAAGAATGCATGGCTGAATATGAGGACTAGAAATAGTAAAACTTTAATTGAAATGATGGGAGAAAACTAAAACATCTAGAGAATCATAGCTGCATATTTTGAAGAAACTAGAATTCTGGATCTAGTTTGTATTCTAATGACTAGTATTCAGATTTAGTATAGGTAAGGCTGCATTATTGAAACAATACTTTTCTCTAAAATCACCCTCATTTTTATTAGAAGTAACCATATTAAGAAAATAATTAACACTTGACTTAATTATTTGCATAAGTGCATCAAGAAGAGCAATTGATTACATAGGCTTTTTGAACGTGCTTTGCAGGAACTTTTTTTTGTTTTGTTTTGTTTTGTTTTTTGTAGATAATTATTTTTTTATTGAAGGGTAGTTGACACACGGTATTACATTGCATTACTTTCAGGTGTACAACATAGTGATTCAACATTTACATACATGACAATTCTGGGTACCAGCTATCACCATACCAAGCTGTTACAATATCTTGACTATATTCATTATATCCCGGTTACTTATTATTTTACCATTGGAAGTGTATACTTTTTTTTGGTGAGGGCATCTCTCATATTTATTGATCAAATGGTTGTTAACAAAAATAAAATTCTGTATAGGGGAGTCAATGCTCAATGCACAATCATTAATCCACCCCAAGCCTAATTTTCGTCAGTCTCCAATCTTCTGAGGCATAACAAACAAGTTCTTACATGGAGAACAAATTCTTACATAGTGAATAAGTTCTTATATGGTGAACAGTACAAGGGCAGCCATCACAGAAACCTTCGGTTTTGCTCATGCATTATGAACTATAAACAGTCAGTTCAAATATGAATACTCATTTGGTTTTTATATTTGATTTATATGTGGATACCACATTTCTCTCTTTATTATTATTATTTTTAATAAAATGCTGAAGTGGTAGGTAGATACAAGATAAGGGTAGAAAACATAGTTTAGTGTTGTAAGAGAGCAAATGTAGATGATCAGGTGTGTGCCTGTAGACTATGTGTTAATCCAAGCTAGACAAGGGCAATAAAACATCCACATATGCAGAAGATTTCTCTCAGAACGGGGGGGGTGAGGTTCTAAGCCTCACCTCTGTTGATCCCCAATTTCTCAACTGCTGACCCCCCTGAGACTGTGCCTGTCTTAGGTTGTTCCTCCCTTGAGGAATCTTACCTGTCTCTGGCTAACCAGTCATCTTCCGGGGCCATACAGGGAAATGTAAAGTTGGTAAGTGAGAGAGAAGCCTTATTGTTTGAAATGGTTAGCTTTTTATTTCTTTGCATATTTATGCCCTGTAGCTTCTATGCCCAGCATTTGTCTTGAGGTGTCTTTACCACTTGGAAGAATTATGATACTCGGTAAATTTGATATGAGGCACAGATTCTATTTAAGGGTTGTAATTAGGAAGGAAGAAGAAAAGCTATAGAAGTAGCAGGCAGCAGAAAACCTGGGAAGATTGATTATTTCTTTGACATATCTTCTTGTAGAGTAACTTCAGCATGTATAGGTTTTAAGCTACTACTTAATTTGCGCACACACATTAACATAATAGGAGTATAGTTACATAACCAAAGCATACCTGTAATTACCAGCCATCTCCAGTGAAACCAAGAAAACCAGTTAGGCACCTTAGGCATTTGTGAAAACTTATCTATGATATGGTGGATATTGTCCAACTGAACTTGAACAGTCTGAGAGAAATCAGACAAATTAAAACAACCCATTCCTGGGGAATGTTCACATCCCTTATGTTCTTTTAACAGTAAATAGTCTGTAGTTGTAAGATTTTGGAGCGCTACAATTTGCACTTCTCCTAATTCTTGATTGAGTTCCAACAGTACAGATCCAGTTAAATTTGTTGCTTCACTACATGCACAGGCCAGCCCAGATATCTCCTTCCTCACTCTCATGGCTAGTCCAGGAACCAGTGGGATGAGTGCACCTACAGCTGTAGCAGTGCGTGGATCCTTGTTAGGGTTTTTTGATGATCATCTTCTGGCATGAGTCTTCCAGAGAGTGCTGATATTGGAAGTTCTTTTTCATATCGTATCTTAGTTCATTTTCGGGGTAGCCCAATTAGGCTTTGATCCTCTGTATAAACACAAACAGACCCTTTGTCTACACTTTTATATGCCCTTTATACTCTTGTGTAGAACTCATTGGAGGTTACCACACAGTAACTGCCCTTTTTTTTTTTTTTTTTGGTATCACTAATCTACACTTACATGACAAATATTATATTTACTAGGCTCTCCCCTATACCAGGTCCCCCCCTATAAACCCCGTTACAGTCACTGTCCATCAGCATAGCAAAATGTTGTAGAATCACTACTTGCCTTCTCTGTGTTGTACAGCCCTCCCTTTTCTCCTACCCCCCCATGCATGCTAATCTTAATACCTCCCTACTTCCCCCCCCGTTATCCCTCCCTACCCACCCATCCTCCCAGTCCCCTTCCCTTTGGTACCTGTTAGTCCATTCTTGAGTTCTGTGATTCTGCTGCTGTTTTGTTCCTTCAGTTTTTCCTTTGTTCTTATATTCCACAGATAAGTGAAATCATTTGGTATTTCTCTTTCTCCACTTGGCTTGTTTCAATGAGCATAATACCCTCCAGCTCCATCCACGTTGCTGCAAATGGTTGGATTTGCCCTTTTCTTATGGCTGAGTAGTATTCCTTTGTGTATATGTACCACACCTTCTTTATCCATTCATCTATCGATGGACATTTAGGTTGCTTCCAATTCTTGGCTATTGTAAATAGTGCTGCGATAAACATAGGGATGCACTGATCTTTCTCATACTTGATTGCTGCATTCTTAGGGTAAATTCCTAGGAGTGCAATTCCTGGGTCAAATGGTAGGTCTGTTTTGAGCATTTTGATGTACCTCCATACTGCTTTCCACAATGGTTGAACTAACTTACATTCTCACCAGCAGTGTAGGAGGGTTCCCCTTTCTCCACAGCCTTGCCAACATTTGTTGTTGTTTGTCTTTTGGATGGCAGCCATCCTTACTGGTGTGAGGTGATACCTCATTGTAGTTTTAGTTTGCATTTCTCTGATAATTAGCGATGTGGAGCATCTTTTCATGTGTCTGTTGGCCAGCTGTATTTCTTTTTTGGAGAACTGTCTGTTCAGTTCCTCTGCCCATTTTTTAATTGGGTTATTTGTTTTTTGTTTGTTGAGGCGTGTGAGCTCTTTATATATTCTGGACGTCAAGCCTTTATCGGATGTGTCATTTTCAAATATATTCTCCCATACTGTAGGGTTCCTTTTTGTTCTATTGATGGTATCTTTTGCTGTACAGAAGCTTTTCAGCTTAATATAGTCCCACTTATTCATTTTTGCTGTTGTTTTCCTTGCCCGGGGAGATATGTTCAAGAAGAGGTCACTCATGTTTATGTCTAAGAGGTTTTTGCCTATGTTTTCTTCCAAGAGTTTAATGGTTTCATGACTTACATTCAGGTCTTTGATCCATTTTGAGTTTACTTTTGTATATGGGGTTAGACAATGGTCCAGTTTCATTCTCCTACATGAAGCTGTCCAGTTTTGCCAGCACCATCTGTTGAAGAGACTGTCATTTCGCCATTGTATGTCCATGGCTCCTTTATCAAATATTAATTGACCATATATGTCTGGGTTAATGTCTGGATTCTCTAGTCTGTTCCATCGGTCTGTGGCTCTGCTCTTGTGCCAGTACCAAATTGTCTTGATTACTATGGCTTTATAGTAGAGCTTGAAGTTGGGGAGTGAGATCCCCCCTACTTTATTCTTCTTTCTCAGGATTGCTTTGGCTATTCGGGGTCTTTGGTGGTTCCATATGAATTTTTGAATTATTTGTTCCAGTTCATTGAAGAATGTTGCTGGTAGTTTCACAGAGATTGCATCAAATCTGCATATTGCTTGTGAGTTTATCTTATATGGCCTTTATTATGTTGAGGTACTTGCCCTCTATACCCATTTTGTTGAGAGTTTTTATCATGAATGGATGTTGAATTTTGTTGAATGCTTTTTCAGCATCTATGGAGATGATCGTGTGGTTATTGTCCTTCTTTTTGTTTATGTGGTGGATGATGTTGATGGATTTTCGAATGTTGTACAATCCTTGCATCCCTGGGATGAATCCCATTTGGTCATGGTGTATGATCCTTTTGATGTATTTTTGAATTCAGTTTGCTAATATTTTTTTGACTATTTTTGCATCTACGTTCATCAGGGATATTGGTCTGTAGTTTTCTTTTTTGGTGGGTTCTTTGCCTGGTTTTGGTATTAGGGTGATGTTAGCTTCATAGAATGAGTTAGGGAGTATCCCCTCCTCCTCTATTTTTTGGAAAACTCTAAGGAGAATGGGTATTATGTCTTCCCTGTATGTCTGATAAAATTCCGAGGTAAATCCATCTGGCCTGGAGGTTTTGTTCTTTGCAAGTTTTTTGATTACCGCTTCAATTTCGTTGCTGGTAATTGGTCTGTTTAGATTTTCTATTTCTTTCTGGGTCAATCGTGGAAGGTTGTATTTTTCTAGGAAGTTGTCCATTTCTCCTAGGTTTCCCAGCTTGTTAGCATATAGGTTTTCTTAGTATTCTCTAATAATTCTTTGTATTTCTGTGGGGTCCGTCGTGATTTTTCCTTTCTCGTTTCTGATACTGTTGATTTGTGTTGACTCTCTTTTCTTCTTAATAAGTCTGGCTAGAGGCTTATCTATTTTGTTTATTTTCTCGAAGAACCAGCTCTTGGTTTCATTGATTTTTGCTATTGTTTTATTCTTCTCAATTTTATTTATTTCTTCTCTGATCTTTATTATGTCCCTCCTTCTGCTGGCTGACCTTAGGCCTCATTTGTTCTTCTTTGTCCAATTTTGATAATTGTGACATTAGATCATTCATTTGGGATTGTTCTCCCTTTTTTAAATATGCTTGGATTGCTATATACTTTCCCCTTAAGACTGCTTTTGCTGCGTCCCACAGAAGTTGGGGCTTAGTGTTGTTGTTGTCTTTTGTTTCCATATATTGCTGAATCTCCATTTTGATTTGGTCATTGATCCATTGATTATTTAGGAGCGTGTTGTTAAGCCTCCATGTGTTTGTGAGCCTTTTTGCTTTCTTTGTACAGTTTATTTCTAGTTTTATGCCTTTGTGGTCTGAAAAGTTGGTTGGTACGATTTCAATCTTTTGGAATTTTCTGAGGCTCTTTTTGTGGCCTAGTATGTGGTCTATTCTGGAGAATGTTCCATGTGGACTTGAGAAGAATGTATATCCTGTTGCTTTTGGATGTAGAGTTCTATAGATGTCTATTAGGTCCATCTGCTCTACTGTGTTGTTCAGTGCTTCCGTGTCCTTACTTATTTTCTGCCCAGTGGATCTATCCTTTGGGGTGAGTGGTGTGTTGATGTCTCCTAGAATGAATGCATTGCAGTCTATTTCCCCCTTTAGTTCTCTTAGTATTTGTTTCACATATGCTGGTGCTCCTGTGTTGGGTGCATATATATTTAGAATGGTTATATCCTCTTGTTGGACTGAGCCCTTTATCATTATGTAGTGTCCTTCTTTATCTCTTGTTACTTTCTTTGTTTTGAAGTCTATTTTGTCTGATATTAGTACTGCCACCCCTGCTTTCTTCTCGCTGTTGTTTGCTTGAAATATGTTTTTCCATCCCTTGACTTTTAGTCTGTACATGTCTTTGGGTTTGAGGTGAGTTTCTTGTAAGCAGCATATAGATGGATCTTGCTTTTTTATCCATTCTGTTACTCTGTGTCTTTTAATTGGTGCATTCAGCCCATTGACATTTAGGGTGACTATTGAAAGATATGTACTTATTGCCATTGCAGGCTTTAAATTTTTGGTTACCAAAGGTTCAAGGTTAGCCTCTTTAGTATCTTACTGCCTAACTTAGCTTGCTTATTGAGCTGTTATATACACTGTCTGTAGATTCTTTTCTTCTCTCCCTTCTTATTCCTCCTCCTCGATTCTTCATATGTTGGGTGTTTTGTGCTGTGCTCTTTCTAGGAGTGCTCCCATCTAGAGCAGTCCCTGTAAGATGTCCTGTAGAGGTGGTTTGTGGGAAGCAAATTCCCTCAGCTTTTGTTTGTCTGGCAATTGTTTAATCCCACCGTTTAATTAAAAGAAAAAAAAAAGTGACTGCTCGTTTTTCTTTATTCTCCTGCGCCAGCCTCAGGCATCTGCTCACCGGTCTTGCTGCCCTGTTTCCCTCATATTGGGGGCCCTATCCCTTTAAGACTTCCAAAAAGCGCTCGCCAAAACAAAACAGCAAAAAAAAAAAAAAAAAATGGTCGCGCGCTTTTCTTACGTCCTCCGGCACCCGGACTCCAGTGCCCGCTCACTGTTCTTGCTGCCCTGTTTTCCTAGTATCGAGGGCCCTGCACTCTGGCCCAGTTGGCTGGGGCTGGGTGTTCGGCAGCCCTGGGCTCCGTCTCCCTCCCGCTCTGCCTGCTCTTCTCCCGCCGGGAGCTGGGGGGATGGCGCTCGGCTCCCGCGGGGCCGGGGCTTTTATCTTACCCCCTTCGCGAGGCGCTGGGTTCTCTCAGGTGCGGATGTGGTCTGGATATTGTCCTGTGTCCTCTGGTCTTTATTCTAGGAAGGGTTGTCTTTGTTATGTTTTCATAGATATCTGTGGTTTTGGGAGGAGATTTTCGCTGCTCTACTCACGCCGCCATCTTCCGCCCCTCTGCTGGAACTTTTTATAAGGAATTTCAGATTGGATTTTTAAAGGCCTCTCGAGGCCAGAAAGCCACGCCAGACTTGCCATCAGGTTTTGCCTGCAGTACCTGTAGATTTGGGCAAATTCCTCTCTTCTTGATGTTCCTAAGACATTCCTGAGGTTCCTGCACCTGCCAGGAAGTGACCTTCCTTACTCACCTGGTAAGGCTGCTGGGAACCCTGTGAGCAAGGTACCAGGCCAGTTATTCCAAGGGGCTTTGTTGGCTTTATAAAGTCAACCTTAGTTCCTTAAAGCTGTCTGTTCATATCTGAGTTTACACATGTGTCTCTCAGGTATAATATTCCAGTCAAAGCCTTGGTAATATAAGCATTGTTTTTAATTGGTATTCTTACAAGGAAAGCAGATTCTTATTGAACTTATGCAAATAAACATACTGCCATCAAATATAAAAATAGTCACTGAGAGTTTTTAAATTCTGGAGGGATCAGGTAGAGAGAAAGATAAATGTTTCAATTTTGCTTACAAAGGTATTGCCGTCATTTACTAAACTGTTGTCAGCTTAAGAGAAAAACTTTAAAACACTTTATCAGCAACATTTGAAACAAAAAGCCACAAAATCATCTTCCTTAGTTTACTTAATCCTATGTAACCAATACCTGTTCTGCTGAAACCTAGTTCTTTACTAGTTTTGGAGTAATAAAACAGTGACTATAGATGACAAAAGACTTACAAATGACAATGGTTAAAGATCTGATGAGAGCTTACTGTAAGACAGTTGACATAAGGAAATTTGGATATTTCTGTAACACAAAACATTCAGTAACAAAGTTTAGCATTATTCCCTTTGACAGTGCTTTCCAGGTAATTAAGCAGATAATTATATATCAGATAAATAAGCCAAATTAGCCAAATAACTTTCCTCAATAAGAAAAAAATTCCTCTGACATGTTCCAGGGGCCCTCTGGTAAATATCAGAGTTAACTAAAGGTAAAAGTACCTTTTTGAATTTGATTTTGGGAAATTGTCAGAAGAAAGTTTCTTTGGCACTTGCTTAAATAGGATTATAGGTTGCCATGAAGCAATACTTATCCATTTAAACAGAATGACAACAAAATACCTCAAAGGCAAATAAAGAAGGTTACACAGCTGTTAGCAAAGTTTAGCTTTTGATTCTTTTAATATTAAGATCTCATTTTCCTAAATACTCTGACAACTCATTGAGACTTTACGCATGAGAAACTACTTTGATAAAACAATTAGAGAACCTTTGCAATCTTTCAATATTAAGAGCAGACGAACAGTTAAGAAAACTTTGTCTTTTTAACTGAAAACAAAATTCTAATTTTGCTGTGTACTTGATACTGAGACTCATTTGCTTTAATTTTATATAGCATGACCATATTAAATTCTTCCACAAACTTTCTACAACCTTCTTCTTACATTTAGAGTTCTTCTTCTAAATAAACAGCTGTACTTTATAACAAAGTTACTTTCTCTTATCAAAAGATACATTCTTTAGCATGCAGAAATGTTTTCCTTATTACTTTAAGTAGTTTCAATTAGAACTTAAAATCATTAGGTACCTTAATTTTTAGTGAACACTGAGAAGTAGGCTATTGTAAACTGTTACACTAGCATTCTTTAGATTGACAAATTTATGAACATATTTTATACTTTCTGGAACCGTGTGCTTTGCAGCACAATCTCACTAAGCACAAAATATGTCTAAACTTAGCAAAACTTTAAGATTTGAGGTCACTACAAAAATTCTCAGGCTATAGATAGGTATACACACTGTAACACAGAATTATTATTAAGATGTTCATTTGTTACACTTAGTTTACTCATTCTTAACAACTATGCTAGACTACTTACAAAACCTTTACTGAATATGAGACAAAGTCAAGCCTCTACGCATTTTATTCTTGAAAGATTTAACAGATAACGCCAACTTAAATGACTTTAGGTAAACTTAGGCAGCTGATAACCATAAGGACATGTCTGTTTCACTTCAACTTAAATTAGCATTAGTGCTTAATATTTTCTATTAGAATTTTCTGAAAGTTTTAGAATGCACAGTTTTCACAAGTGCTTGTCTTTCAATCAATTTTTATTAATACCATCCAGTGGTAGAAAAATATTTTTCATTTCCACACTTGGACACACATACAGATCGAGACGTAATGACTACAGTTAGCAATACTTTTCATAAAAGAACATTTAAAAATATAAACTGATACAGAAATTTGAGTTACTGATATCCAATTGCCTTTCCTTTTAGCTTATTTGACTAAAAGTATCTCAGTTTTCAAGAATACACTCTACGGGCGAGCAGTTTATATAACTGGGTTAAGGTTTAGATGGCCCGAGACTAACAGGGCCGTTGAAGGCTCTGAACTGATAGGGACTGTGTGTCCACGGGGCTGGAAATGAAATGCAACTACAATTCTAGCACCAGTCATTTAAAGCCAGGCTGTATTGCAGAAGATACATTTCTTCTGTTTCAGAGAGTCTTGTTTAAAAACCTCCCAATTTTTGAAGATAACGAACCCAATAAATAGAATAGATTTTCACCAAAAAAGATTTAGAAAACTAGTCTCATAGCAGTCCACAGGACTTTTGACTATTTCCCTTCCTTATTCCCTTGCATTAAAATAAATTTAGCTGTATAACCTTATTATATTGTATACTTCTCTCAGGACCAAGCCTCTCCATTAGAGAGTTTCTATTGAGGCCAGGCTTGTGTGCAGAAGATAAGACACTTCTTTTTCAGGGTCTGGGGATCAAAATTGCTCCCAGTTCTTTAGAATGCAAGCCAGAGGCGTGTATGGCTTTAGACTTGAAGAGGATGCTTCCATCTGAAAGAGAGAGAGAGGGAAAGATGGGTGTCCAGCACCTGATCAGCCTCTCTCTCTGTGAGGGCGTCCCCTCACCTTGGAGCCTAGGTGACAATGGTTAGTCACCCCCTGTGCCAGCCTACTGGAATTAACCACTCCTTACCAGCGTGGCCTGTACCTTGCCTTGATTTCCCTCTTGCCTTCCCACTAAGCAAGAGTTGCTTCAGAGCCCTGGATCTAGTGGGAACCTCACCAGTATGCTCTTACTTTACACCTTCTGGGACTCCTGATCCAGACCCTAGTTTCTCTGCACTGGCTTTAGCATAGTCCACTCGGGCTGCAGATAAGGAAATGCCATAGCCCCAGGAAGACTGCCTCCAAGGAAGAGAGATCAATAGAATAGAGCCATGGCTAGAATTTAAACGGGGCCATTTATATGTAGTTATGGAGGGGGGTGTCTGTACCCAAACACCAGTTTCTGCCACTGCCTGGGATTTAGCCAGTCACCCACTATAACAAATCTGATCTGTGAAACAAGAGGTCGGGGGGTTATCTGCCACTCTCACATAGGCAGCATCCTAGCCGGAGGTTCACTCAGCGCCATGGGATCAATCAGCTGGAGCCAAGATCCAGGACCACTGTCTACTAGTCGGGTCTGCCCTTGGAGTCTGCAGATTAGGAGAGGAAAGTAGGAAATTGGCTCAGCCACTCCCCAACATTCCCATCCATCCGGAGGCGGGGGATCAAGGAGCGGCAGACACTGGGAAACCTTTCACCCAAGACTTAAGACTGGTAGCCGATGCTAATTGTCTTTTAAGTGGCTAACGGGTGCCCAGACACGTTTTTATGAGATAAAAAGTACAGCATTTTGTCAGGAAAAGGAGTGAAGCGTGGATCTCCTACCTTGCGGTGGTGAGCATTGGGTTCCATGAAATTGATGAGGTTAGAAGAGAGTTAGGAACGCACCCCTGCTGAAGAAGCAGGCTGGGAGTCAGAGAGAGAGAGAGAGAGAGAGAGAGAGAGTTATCCCTGATGAGCCCCCAAAGATGATGCCGGGGTTGTTGTTCACGGAGCCCAAGAATGAGCTTCACAAACACTCAAGGTAGGAGAGCAAGGTACAGGCTTTATTTAGAAATAAAGTGAGAGGAATTAGCTCCTGGCTCATGCCAGGAGGGGACAAGAGAGCCCCCGATATACAATCTTATGAATGTTTCACATGAGCAACATTGTGGTTTCAACATTCACCCATATTATCAAGTCCCCCCTGCCCACAAACCATTGTAGTCACTGTCCATCAATGTAGAAGACACTATAGAGTCATTACTTGTCTTCTCTGTGCTATACTTCCTTCCCAGTGACCTACCTATATTGTGAGTGCTAGTCATAATGCCCCTTGATCCCCTTCTCCCTCCCTCCCCACCCAGCCTCCCCAACCCCTATCCTTTGGTAATGCCTAAGTCCCTTCTTGGAGTCTGTGAATCTGCTCCTGTTTTTGTTCCTTCAGTTTTGCTTTGTTTTTATACTCCACAAATGAGGAAAATAATTTGGAACTTGTCTTTCTCTGCCTAACTTATTTTACTGAGCATAATACCCTCTAGCTCCATCCATGTTGTTGCAAATGGTAGGATTTGTTTTCTTCTTATAGCTCAATAATATTACATTGTGTATAGGTACCACATCTTCTTTATCCATTCACCTATTGATGGACACTTAGGTTGCTTCCAAATGTTGGCTATTGTAAATAGTGCTGCGATAAGCATAGAGAAGCGTATATCTTTTTGAATCAGGGATCTTATTTTCCTCAGGTAGATTCACAGGAGTGGGATTACTGGATCAAATGGTATTTCTGTTTTTACTTTTCTGAGGAACTTCCATATTTCTTTCCTCGGTGGTTGAACTAATTTACATTCCCACTAACAGTGTAGAAGGGTTCCCCGTTCTCTGCATCCTCCCTAGCATTTGTTGTTGCTTGTCTTTTGAATGTTGGCCATCCTAACCGGTATGAGGTGATATCTCATTGTGGTTTTAATTTGCATTTCCCTGATAATTGGCGATGTGGAGCATCTTTTCATGTGCCTGTTGGCCATCTCAATTTCTTCTTTGGAGAAGTCTGGTCAGATCCTCCACCTTTTTTTAATCAGGTTCTTTGCTTTTTGGATGTTGAGGCATGTGAGCTCTTTATATATTTTGAATGTAACCTCTTATCGGATATGTCATTTATGAATATATCTCCCATACTGTAGGATGCCTTTTGGTTCTACTGATGGTGTCCTTTGCTGTACAGAAGCTCTTTAGTTTGATGTAGTCCCACTTGTTAATTTTTGCTTTTTTTATCCTTGCCCAAAGAGATGTGCTCAAGAACAAGTTGCTCATGTTTATATTCAAGAGATTTTTGCCTATGTTTTCTTCTAAGAGTTTTATGGTTTCATGACTTACATTCAGGTGTTTGATCCATTTCAAGTTTACTTTGTATGGAGTTACACAGTTTCATTCTTTTACATGTAGCTGTCTAGTTTTGCCAACACCAGTTGTTGAAGAGGCTGTCATTTCCCCATTGTATATCCATGGCTCCTTTATCGTTTATTAATTGACCATATATGCTTGGGTTCATATCTGTGCTCTCTAGTCTGTTCCATTGATCTATGGGTCTGTTCTTGTGACAGTACCAAATTGTCTTGATTACTGTGGCTTTGTAGTAGACTTTGAAGTTGGGGAGCATAATCCCTCCAGCTTTGTTCTTACTTCTTACAACTGCTTTGACTATTCAGGGCCTTTTGTGGTTCCATATGAATTTTAGAACTATTTGTTCTAGTTCATTGAATAATGCTGTTGGTTTTGGTAGGGATTGCATTGAATCTGTAGATTGCTTTAGGGTCAAAAGCTCGTTCATCTTTTTTTGTATTTTGTTTCTTTGGGACTTGAGACATGGTGGTCAGAAATGTGCCAAATATGGGAGTGTATATCCCAATACATCATGTACAATTTTAAAAGATTGACCAGTTTTTAATTATATTTAGGATTCATCCACTTCACCATTATTAGTCAATATAGTTAGGAGGTATAACCAAATAGAGTTCAGAGAATATCTTCTCCAAATTTCTCATTTTATGGACTTCTGGGCCTTTATTTTTTTTGGTATGTCACCTGCTCCAGTTATCCGCCAAGGGTGTATACTCTTTTTCTGCCACCCTTATTGGTTTTATTGAAGTTAAAAATATAAATACCTTAATTTTTAGTGCTTCCTATTGCATTGGGTTTTTTTTTCTGTTATCATTAATCTATAATTACATGAAGAACATTATGTTTACTAGGCTCCCCCTTTCACCAAGTCCCCCCCAACAAACCCATTACAGTCACTGTCAAGCAGCGTAGTAAGATGCTGTAGAAGCACTACTTATCTTCTCTGTGTTGTACAGCCCTGTGCTCCCCCCCGACATTATACATGCTAATCGTAATGCCCCCTTTCTTTTTCTCCGCCATTATCCCTCCTTTCCCACCCATCCTCCCCAGTCCCTTTCCCTTTGGTAAATGTTAGTCCATTCTTGGGTTCTGTGAGTCTGCTGCTGTTTTGTTCCTTCAGTTTTTCTTTGTTCTTATACTCCACATATGAGTGAAATCATTTGATACTTGTCTTTCTTCACCTGGCTTATTTCACTGAGCCTAATACCCTCTAGCTCCATCCATGTTGTTGCAAATGGTAGGATTTGTTTTCTTCTTATGGCTGAATAATATTCCATTGTGTATATGTACCACATCTTCTTTATCCATTCATCTACTGATGGACACTTAGGTTGCTCCCATTTCTTGACTATTGTAAATAGTGCTGCAATAAACATAGGGGTGCATCTGTCTTTTTCAAACTGGAGTGCTGCATTCTTAGGGTAAATTCCTAGAAGTGGAATTCCTGGGTCAAATAGTATTTCTATTTTGAGCATTCTGAGGAACCTCCATACTGCTTTTCACAGTGGTTGAACTAATTTATATTCCCACCAGCAGTGTAGGAGGGTTTCCTTTCTCCACAATCTCGCCAATATTTGTTGTTGTTTGTCTTTTGGATGGTGGCGATCCTTACTGGTGTGAGGTGATATCTCATTGTGGTTTTAATTTGCATTTCTCTGATGAACAGTGATGTGGAGCATCTTTTCATGTGTCTGTTGGCCATCTGAATTTTTTCTTCGGAGAACTGTCTGTTCAGTTCCTTTGCCCATTTTTTAATTGGATTGTTTGCTTTTTGTTTGTTGAAGTGCGTGAGCTCTTTATATATTTTGTATGTCAACCCTTTATCAGATCTGTCATTTATGAATATATTCTCCCATACTGTAGGATGCCTTTTTGTTCTATTGATGGTGTCCTTTGCTGTACAGAACCTTTTCAGCTTGATATAGTCCCACTTGTTCATTTTTTCTTTTGTTTCCCTTGCCCGGGGAGATATGTTCATGAAGACGTTGCCCATGTTTATGTCCAAGAGATTTTTGCCATGTTTTTTTCTAAGAGTTTTATGGTTTCATAACTTACATTCAGGTCTTTGATCTATTTCAAATTTACTTTTGTGTATGGGGTTAGACAGTGATCCAGTTTCATTCTCTTACATGTAGCTGTCCAGTTTTGCCAGCACCAACAGCTGAAGAGACTGTCATTTCCCCATTGTATGTCCATGGCTCCTTTATTGAATATTAATTGACCATATATGTTTGGGTTAATGTCTGGAGTCTCTATTCTGTTCCACTGGTCTGTGGTTCTGTTGTTGTGCCAGTACCAAATTGTCTTGATTACTGTGGCTTTGTAATAGAGCTTGAAGTTGGGGAGCGAGATTCCCCCCCTTTTTATTCTTCCTTCTGAGGGTTGCTTTGGCTATTCGGGTCTTTGGTGTTTCCATATGAATTTTAGAACTATTTGTTCCAGTTCATTGAAGAATGCTGTTGGTAATTTGATAGGGATTGCATCGAATCTGTACATTGCTTTGGGCAGGATGGTCATTTTGACAATATTAATTCTTCCTAGCCAAGAGCATGGGATGAGTTTCCATTTGTTAGTGTCCTCTTCAATGTCTCTTAAGAGTGTCTTGTAGTTTTCAGGGTATAGGTTTTTCCCTTCCTTGGTTAGGTTTATTCCTAGGTATTTTATTCTTTTTGATGCAATTGTGAATGGAATTGTTTTCCTGGTTTCTCTTTCTATTAGTTCATTGTTAGTGTATAGGAAAGCCTCAGATTTCTGTGTGTTAATTTTGTATCCTGCAACTTTGCTGTATTCCGATATTAGTTCTAGTAGTTTTGGAGTGGAGTCTTTAGGGTTTTTTATATACAATATCATGTCATCTGCAAATAGTGACAGTTTGACTTCTTCTTTACCGGTCTGGATTCCTTGTATTTCTTTGTTTTGTCTAATTGCCATGGCTAGGACCTCCAGTACTATGTTAAATAACAATGGGGAGAGTGGGCATCCCTGTCTTGTTCCCGATCTCAGAGGAAAAGCTTTCAACTTATCTCTGTTCATTATGATGTTAGCTGTGGGTTAATCATATATGGCCTTTATTATGTTGAGGTACTTGCCCTCTATACCCATTTTGTTGAGAGTTTATATCATGAGTGGATGTTGAATTTTGTCAAATGCTTTTTCAGCACCTATGGAGATGATCATGTGATTTTTGTCCTTCTTTTTATTTATGTGGTGTATGATGTTGATGGATTTTCGAATGTTGTACTATCTTTGCATCCCTGGGATGAATCCCACTTGGTCATGGTGTATGATCCTTTTGATGTATTTTTGAATTCAGTTTGCTAATATTTTGTTGAGTATTTTTGCATCTACGTTCATCAGGGATTTTCTTTTTTGGTGGGGTCTTTGCCTGGTTTTGGTATTAGGGTGATGTTGGCTTCATAGAATGAGTTTGGGAGTATTTTCCCTCCTCTTCTATTTTTTGGAAAACTTTAAGGAGAATGGGTATTATGTCTTCTCTGTATGTCTGATAAAATTCCAAAGTAAATCCATCTGGCCCGAGGGTTTTGTCCATGGGTCGTTTTTTGATTTCTGCTTCAATTTCGTTGCTGGTAATTGGTCTGTTTAGATTTTCTGTTTCTTCCTTGGTCACTCTTGGAAGGTTGTATTTTTCTAGGAAGTTGTCCATTTCTTCTAGGTTTTCCAGCTTGTTAGCATATAGATTTTCATAGTAATCTCTAATAATTCTTTGTATTTCTGTGGGGTCTGTCATGATTTTTCCTTTCTCTTTTCTGACTCTGTTGATGTGTGTTGATTCTCTTTTTCTCTTAATAAGTCTGGCTAGGGGCTTATGTATTTTGTTTATTTCCTCAAAGAACCAGCTCTTGGTTTCATTGATTTTTTTCTATTGTTTTAGTCTTCTCAATTTTATTTATTTCTTCTCTGATCTTTATTATGTCCCTCCTTCTGCTGACTTTAGGCCTCATTTGTTCTTCTTTTCCAATTTCGATAATTGTGACTTTAGACTATTCATTTGTGATTGTTCTTCCTTCTTTAAATAGGCCTGGATTGCTATATACTTTTCTCTTAGAACTGCCTTCGCTGCGTCCCACAGAAGTTGGGGCTTTGGGCTGTTGTTGTCATTTGTCTCCATATACTGCTTGATCTCTATTTTAGTTTGGTCGTTGATCCATTGATTATTTAGGAGCATGTTGTTAAGCCTCCATGTGTCTGTGAGCCTTTTTGTATTCTTTTATACACTTTATTTCTAGTTTTATACCTTTGTGGCCTGAAAAGTTGCTTGGTAGGATTTCAATCTTTTTTAATTTACTGAGGCTCTTTCTGTGGCCTAGTATGTGGTCTATTCTGGAGAATGTTCCATGTGGACTTGAGAAGAATGTGTATCCTGTTGATTTTGGATGTAGAGTTCTATAGATGTCTAGTAGGTCCATCTGTTCTAGTGTGTTGTTCAGTGCCTCTGTGTCCTTACTTATTTTCTGTCTGGTGGATCTGTCCTTTGGAGTGAGTGGTGTGTTGAAGTTTCCTAAAATGAATCCATTGCATTCTATTTCCTCCTTTAATTCTGTTAGTATTTGTTTCACATATGCTGGTGCTCCTGTATTGGGTGCATATATGTTTATAATGGTTATATCCTGCCAGAGTCCAGCTCCAGCAGGGGGGTGTGAAGCCCAAAAGGATGAGACGAAGTTGGCATATGGAGAGACAGGACATGGAGTCAGATGGAGGTGGTCTCTCGACAAAGTGTCGATGACAGCTTTATTTATACCATTTTGCACAAGGATATGATTATTTTTTATTATTTTGATGATTAGTCAGTATAGTCAGTTGGTTAATAAGTATAGGCAAGCTTTTTTCTTTCTTTTCCTTTCTAATCTATTCATGGTTGGTCAAGCGTTAGATAGGGATTGTTTTTCTGTTTTTTGACTGAAACTTTTCCTATCAACATGTACTCTATTGTGTTTTATGTTTCTATGCAACGCAGTTTCTAAGTAATGCATGTGACCATAGGAGCATGCAGTATGTAGCAGCGACGATGGAGTCTATCAGCTCAGGGTGAAATACAGGTCACCTACTGCCACGGTTAGCTAGGATTCTTTCCCACAAAAATAGTCTTAGAGGCTTTAATAAATTTATAATCAATCTAAAATCATAAACTCATATCTTCACCTTATACCCCTTTATAGGGCACAGTAGGCAGCAAACTAAATTTCCCCTTCTCATCTACATTTCTCTTTCTTCTGTGTGGATACCAAAATCTCCCTGACATATGCTACACAGGTCTCCATGACTCCACTACTGCAGGGACTAAACAAGTTCTTACATGGTGAACAATGCAAAGGCAATCATATCATAGAAACTGTTTCTGTTTTAACTACAAATCTTAAACTATAAACAATCACGTCAAATATAATGTATGATTATTCATTTGATTTTTATACTTTATATGTGAATGTAATAAAATGTTAATGTAGTAGGTAAATGCAAGATATAGATAGAAAGCATGATTTAGAACTGTGAGAAGGCAGGTGTAGATGATCAGGTTTGTGCCTACAGACCAGGTCTTAATCCAAGCTGAACAAGGGCAACAAAACATCTATAGGTGTAGAAGATTTCTCTCAAAACTGGGGGGGTGAGGTTCTAAGCCTCACCTCTGTTGGCCCCCTTTTTCTCACCTGATGGCCCCCCTGCAACTGTGCCTGTCTCAGGTTGTTCCTCCCTTGAGGAATCTTACCCATCTCTGGCTAACCAGCCATCTTACAGGGCCATACAGGGAGATGTAAAGCTGGTAAGTGAGAGAGAAGTAATATTCTTTGAAAAGGTTAGTTTTTTACTTCTTTGCAGATTTATGCTCCATGGCTTCTATGCCCAGCACTTGTTTTGAGGTATCTTTACTTTCTGGAAAATTATGGTACTTGGTAATTTCATGTATGAGGCACAAATTCTAGTAAAGGGCTGTAATTAGGAAAGAAGAAAAACAAACTATAGAAGTAGTAGAGGGAAGAAAACATGAGATGATTAATTAAGTGTCAACAGGGTTATTCTATTCAATATTCTCTCATAACTCTATTTCTAGAAAACTTTCCATCACTAGTTTCACTAGCATTGTAAACAAGGGGGGCATTCTCAGTGGAAATGGGGTGGTCAATGTTTGACTAACTAACAGCAGGTTTCGGTACTTTATGCCATGATCGCCATTTGGCCCCTGCGTGTTCCATTCTTCAGGAGCACTGTCCTGAAAAGCTTCTGGGAAACTTATGTTCTCATCTTTTTCACACTGCTCAGCAAAGGTTAGCTTAGCCCTTTCAAACAATGCAAGCAAAGACAAAACCAATAGTATAATGGAGAAAAACAAAATCAAGGTGGGTAATAGAGGGAACCAGCTGTGAAGGCCCCTGCTTTGCAGGGGTCTTCCTCTAGCCTGAGCTTTGCTACACAGCTTGAGTAGCATGGCTCCCGGCAATATCCTCTTGTTGGACTGACCCCTTTATCATTTTGTAATGTCCTTCTTTATCTCTTGTTACTTTCTTTGTTTTGAAGACTATTTTGTCTGATACTAGTACTGCCACACCTGCTTTTTTTCCCCTGTTGTTTGCATGAGATATCTTTTTCCATCCCTTGACTTTTAGTCTGTCCATGTCTTTGGGTTTGAGGTGAGTCTCTTGTAAGCAGCATATAGATGGGTCTTGCTTTTTTATTCATTCTGTTCCTCTGTGTCTTTTGATTGGTGCATTCAGTCCATTTACATTTAGGGTGATTATTGAAAGATATGTACTTATTGCCATTGCAGGCTTTAGATTCATGGTTACCAAAGGTTCAAGGGTAGCTTCTTTACTATATAACCATCTAACTTAACTCACTTATTGAGCTATTATAAACACTGTCTGATGTTTCTTTATTTCTCTCCCTTCTTATTCCTCCTCTTCCATTCTTTATATGTTGGCTGTTTTATTCTGTGCTCTTTTGTGTTTCCTTTGCCTGCTTTTGTGGGTATTTTATTTTATTTTTTTTGCCTTTAGTTAGTATTTGGTTGGTCTGCTTTCTTTGCTGTGATTTTATTTTCTCTGATGACATCTATTTAGCCTTAGGAGTACTCCCATCTAAAGCAGTCCCTTTAAAATACCCTTTAGAGGTGGTTTGTGGGAGGCAAATTCCCTCAACTTTTGTTTGTCTGGAATTGTTTAATCCCTTCTTCAAATTTAAATGATAATGTTGCTGGATACAGTATTCTTGATTCAAGGCCCTTCTGTTTCATTGCATTAAACATATCATGCCCTTCTCTTCTGGCCTGTAAGGGTTCTGTTGAGAAGTCTGACGATAGCCTGATGGGTTTTCCTTTGTAGGTGACCTTTTTCCTCTCTCTAGCTGCCTTTAAATCTCTGTCCTTGTCCTTGATCTTTGCCATTTTAATTAGTATGTGTCTTTGTGTTGTCCTCCTTGGGTCCCTTCTGTTGGGAGTTCTGTGTACTTCTGTGGTCTGAGCGACTATTTCCTCCCCCACTTTGGGGTCGTTTTCAGCAATTATTTCTTCAAATACACTTTTTATCCCTTTTTCTCTCTCTTCTTCTTCAGGTACCCCTGTAATTCAGATATTGTTCCTTTTGGATTGGTCACATAGTTCTCTTAATATTGTTTCATTTCTGGAGATCCTTTTATCTCTCTCTGCGTCAGCTTCTCTGCGTTCCTTTTCTCTGGTTTCTATTCCATTAACGGCCTTTTGCATCTCGTCCATTCTGCTTTTAAGCCCTTACAGAGATTGTTTTATTTCTGTAGTCTCCCTCCCTGCTTTGTCCATTAGATCTTGCATTTTTCTCTGCAGCTCCATCAGCATGTTTATGACCTTTATTTTCAATTCTTTTTCAGAAAGATTGGTTAGGTCTGTCTCCCCAAGCTTCTTCTCTGGGTTTGTCTCTGTTAGTCTGGTCTGGATCAAAGTCTGCCTTTTCATGGCAATAGAGGTAATTGTGGGGCATTGGCGCATGTGTCATCTGGGAGAACGTCCCTCCTTGCTAGTTTGTGGCCTTCCTCTCTTGTGAGAACGCTGACCCCTAGTGGCTTGTGCTGGGCAGCTGCAAAGAGACGGGGCCTCTAGGTCTGGCCTGGGTCGCTGCGGAGGTGGCTGTGCACAGCTGCTGTGGGCATGGCTGGCCTCAGGCCGCTGCTCCGCTATGGTGGAGCCACACCGGAGGGGGAATGCGCGGGAGGCTGTTTATCACCGTGAGGGACCTCCAAGCTGTGCTGCCACTTTGGGGGTTAGGGTGCCCAGAGTTCCCCGGGATTCCCAGCTCCTGTTCTGAGTGTGCCGGGATGTTTCCGACCAGCTGTGAGGCTCCTGTCCCTTTAAGACTTTCAAAGAGCACTCGCTTTTCTTTTGTTCCAGGGGTGCTGGCTGCGGGGACCTGCTTGCAGATTTTACTGTCCTGTTCCCCTAGTATCCAGCACCCCATGCACTGTGTGTCTGTGCTCCTGGTGCGGATGGCTAGGGCTGGGTATTTAGCAGTCCTGGGATCCCTCTCCCTCCCTGCTCCAACTCCTCTCCTCCCGCCAGGGGCTGGGGTGAGGGGGCGCTTGGGTCCCGCCGGGCCACGGCTTGTATCTTACCCGCTTCGTGAGGTGCTGGGTTCTCACAGGTGTAGATGTAGCCTGGCTGTTGTCCTGTATCTTCTGGTCTCTTTTTTAGGAATAGTTGTATTTGTTGTATTTTCATAAATATATGTGGTTTTGGGAGGAGATTTCCACTGCTCTACTCATACTGCCATCTTGCCTCCTCCTCCGATTGCTTTGTTGTTTACATGTATTATTTCAAATTATCTTGGCAGTAGCCCTGTTAGGCACTTTTAGCCCCATGAGGAAACAAGTATAGACAGATTTAGTAATTTGTCTGAGGTCACTCAGCTAATAAATGGGGAGCTGAGATTTGAATTCAAGCAGCCTGGCTCCAAAATTGCTGGTCATAACCTTTCATCTGTACTTCATCACAAAATAAAAATAAGTCCAAATTTATATCTTCTTACTATTAAATCCAGTTTCAGTAAAACAGCATTACCCATTACATTAAATTGATGACCTCAGTTTGAATTTAATTGGTCTTGAAGTTTTGTCTTTAATTTGTAAACTTGTTTTGGTTTCATGGTTGTATGAAAGCTGTAAATATAAGAAGGTTGTACTTATGTGTGTACATAGTTAATTAAAATTAAAAAAATAATTTAAGTGAACAATTGGAGTAGTCCTCAAATCTTTTCCCTTAAAAGTTTTTTTTTTTTAATATTGCTGGTGTTTAAGGAACACTTGTCTGTTACATAAAGTCAGCTCCTAATACAGTACAGAGATCCTTAAAGGTAAGCTTCTTACCTGTGTCTTCAGTTTGATTTCTCATCATTTCCAATTTTACATTTTATACTTCTGGAACACTAAACTCTACTTAGGTGTGCTTTCTCTTGCCTCATTTGTTGCTCTTTGCCATTATGTAGGATTATGTCTTATACCACCTCCAAGTTCCCTAACTTAGATCAGGTGCATCCCTTCTAGAGAGACTGGCATAGCATCCCCTCTGTGCCTCCCTGAGATTGGTTGGTCCCCCTTTTTTGGTAACCCCAGAATATTCTGTGAACTTCTCTATCCTTTTACTCATACAGTTGTTTTATAATTTTTGTACCTATTTTCTATTAGACTGATAGTCTTTGAGCCAAGGGATAAGTGCTGAATTAAAAACTGTAATTAGAAGTATTTTTTGGCCCAATTGGCTTCATTTTCTTGAAACTACCATTTGTTCTCCAGCTGCCTTTTGGGGCCCCACATTGAAACCACCATCAGCATATGTCATTTAGCATTATAAACTCTCATTTTGGGTCACAGTTTATTTACTATGCTATATTATCTTTTGTATGCCTAAATCCTTCTCCTTTTACTGGCCCAATGGCTTTATTCTGCAGTTAATCATCTCTGTGCCAGATCCTTATTTCTCATTCTCTACAGAATCATTCCCATCAGCAAACATGCCATAGCACCTCCCTTGTGAAAAATAATTCTCTTTTGACCCCATTTCCTTTCTAGCTACTGTTCTACTCTGCTGCCACACATCTCCTTTTTGGTTCCTTTTCATAGAAAAACTTTTTGGTAGAATTGGTTCTAGTTGCTTCCTCTCTTTGCTGATTCTGTATTTAAAGTATGCCAGTATACTTGGAGGACCAAGATCCACCTGAAAACTTCTCTAGGGCTCCATAGTATTGTATGTCAGGAAATGTTAGGAGTCAAAAACAAGGTTACTAAATGAAACTCCTGAAGACAAACACTTCTAATTGAAGGCAAAGGTCTCACTGGCAGGCTGAAACATCCCATTTTTTCTGATAAGGTTTGCATGTCATCAGATAGGGCTTCTTATGGTGCAGGTCAGAGTGCGAATGAGGCCAGTGGTTGGCAGTGAAGAGACTGAAGTGGAAGGGAATGGAAAGGGATTTTTGACTTATATAGGTCTTATCAAAATGTACTCATTTGAGCTAGGCTTGGGATGATGCATCCTTTGATTCTATCATTCTAGTTCAGCCTATGATTTCCAGGAGGAAATCCTAAGATTCTGAAGGCCAGACTGGGCTATCCTTCACTAAGTTACTTAAGGACCTTAGGGAAGACATAAAAAGAGAGGGTCTTGGTAGAAGTAATGGGAAATACAGTATTATTCTCAATTTTTGGACAAAGAAATGGATGTTCAGATTGTCCCAAGATAACCATGCTAGTGAGTGCTTATAAATGTCAATGCTGGAAATTGAAACCCAGCTCTGATTTCAAAACATGTGTTCTTTCTACTATGAGACCATTAAAAGGTACACAAACTTTTTTTTGTAATTCTTAAGCTGCATTGTCCAATATAGTAGCCACCAACCCCATGGCTTTCTAAAATTAAGTTTAAATTGATTAAAATAAAATAAAATTTAAATAATCAAGTTAAAATTAAATTTAAATATTCAGTTCCTCAGTCACTAGCCACATTTCAAGTACTCAGTAGTCACATGTGGCTTGTGACTACCAGATTGGAAGAGAAGATAAATAACGTTTCTAATAGAAAGATCTCTTCAGACAGCACTGCTTCAAAGACATTCATTTTCCACAGAAGAATCTAATACACATACAATTCTAAAGTGTTGGTACTGATCCTAATTTTAGAACCTTTGTTCTTTAGGTATTTTTTCCTCATTATCCATTTTGATTATTTTGTCATTCTGTTTTACAGAATTCCCCTTCTATTTGGGGTAGTTAGAATTCCCCATTCATCATTTAACCTATGCTTGCTCTTTTTTCAAAGTGGACAGTTTTACATTAGCCTCTCCCCTTCTACTAATTTGCATCCCAGGTCATGAGATGAATGTTGGCATTATACATTTCACTTTGTGCTGACCTGGCCAGGAGCTCAGGAACTCATCACCTAGTTCATGCTTTCCCCTTTAGTATATTACTCTGGTTCTACTTTGTGAGCATTTCCTCACCACACTTGTTTGCTCCCTGTTAAGTATCTTTTGTGTCTCCATACATGTTTATATTGAAGTCTCTTTTTCAGTCAGAGGTTTCTGAATACTTGAAGTTCACACCTTTTGGGTTGACTTGCTGAAAAATAATTATGCCTTTCTTTACATCATGAGTTTTCAGGGTTAGAAAGTTCTTTGACCTTTAAGTTATGACTAATAATTTGCCTAAATCAGTATTTTTGGATGGTAAGATCCAGGGTACATCAGAAAGATGACTCTGAGGTCTTTATCCTCAGCCTGTATCATCCAGCTTGCAAATAGTGAAGACTTGAGAACTAAGACTCTGTCTGCTTTCCTGCATAGTGTATGTCATTTTGTGTATTCACTAAATATAGATGATTAATTGTATAAAAAAAGGCAAGTTGTCTGGCTCACCATATCCAGCTTTTTTTCCCTCTCTTTTTGCTTTAACAGGGAATGAGTAATATAACACTTTTGTATACCTTTTAAATTTGGTGAATTAATAAACATAATGCACATTTAGGAAGTGCTAGGTCTTCTGCCTTATAACTCTGTAGATATACATCCTCTTTGTATCAACTAGTTTTACTGTAGAAGGTGATTTGGTAACTTACAGCCACAAATCATTCTTGCCTTTTTATATCTATCCTATATTGAAGTACGGTTTTTGTGCATTTTGACGTGGAAGCTTTTATACTTGAAATGATATACAGGCAAGGAAAATACCTTCTTTATCTTTATCTGGATTTCTAAGACTTAAGATATGTTTTTCTTTTTCTTTCAGCACCTACTGTGTGCATTATATACAGGGTTGATGGGCAGCAAAAGAGACTGCCCCATTGCTCTTTAGAGAAAAAATGTTGGGCTTGTCTTCAAGCTGGCCCTTGAGAAGCAAGTAGCTCCCTGGCTGCTGAATGGATGTGCCAGTCGCGGCTTGGGGCTAACAAACATCAGCAGAGTCTGGCCTGATATTTATCTCCTTTTGAGATACTTCAATCTAAGACAAGAAGGAACTGTATAGATGAGGTGAACAAGGGAGAAGGTGTGCATGACCCTGCTCCCCCAGTTGCCTTGTGAAAGTATCAGTGGCCCTTGCAGAAGGCAGGTCAGAAGCCCAATAGCATTGCTCATAATTTTCCATAGAGCTGAGTATGTGTGTATAAAACTCCTTGTATCCATATATATATAAAACAAATATGTTTAACAAATGTATATATAACAAAATTGTACATCACATAAATATCAAATATATAATATATATACACATATATGTAAGTATATAGTAAAATTACAGATATATGTATTTTAGATCTGTACTTTTCTTTGTATTGTATTATAATATATAATGAATTTATCATTAGTGCCAGGTTTTCATGATTATGGCATTCTTACAAGTCTATTCACAGAAAAAACTTGAAATCTATGATTTCTAGGCACTGAGTATCATCCCTTGCCATAAGCCATGTTGTATTGCTTAACCTTCCCTGAACAGGTCAAATTTTTTGATGGCAGCTTGTATTTCAATATGTATTTCCGCTGCCTTGAATATTCTCAATTCTCTGACAGACTTTTACTAGTCTTTCTAGAAGGAACTAAAATGCTGCCTTCTTGTTAAAGCCTTTCCAGATTCCTTCAGGGTAGTGGTTCCTTCCCTTGTGCTCCCACAATAATCTTTCTGTTATAGCAGTTGGCATGTATTATAATTATCACTCTATATGTGTGTCATCCCTCTGTTTGGTGAGCTCCTGGAACAGGAGTTTTTATATCCTTAACATCTAGCACAGACCTAGACTTACAATAGGTGCTAAGTAAATGTTTGAATGACTGAAAGAATAAATGTATGTATAAAATATACCACCTCATGTTTGAAACATGCTTGAGTTCTTTCAGCTGCCTTTTCTTTTGTCCTGCTTTTCTTTATCTCCTTTCCTGCCACATGTTCTTCTGTCCTACCTGCTAGATTTTAGAGCTTAGGAAATATGTGTTAGAATATTTAAAATATAGTGCCTTGAACTCCGTAGAGGAAAAGTCTATGAATAAATAATTAGACTCATTTCACATCAGAATCTGAAGTATGAAAAAAATGTTCGCTATCATTTGGTGCTTTATTCACTTGTATGATAATCTAATGGCATATCCATTGTTATCACTGAACTATACTGAAATATTTTACTCTTGGGGCTTTTCCTCTGACAGAAGGAGGTTTTTTGGAAATGAAAGAGCATAGTTCCTGTCCCTGGAATGCTAAAGGGCACTTTATTAGTTTTGTAATGCATGGATTAATATTACCTTGTTTTCTAATGAACATTACTTGAAAAAATTACTATTAATATCACTGCAGCTTATATGTATATAAGCCTTGTCATCTCTTGGTTATGTAAATCAGGAATGTTGCTGAAGAACTACTTTGCATTTTCTTGGGGGTGAAGTGCTTAGTTTTGGAATTTAATTGTAGGTTTTACATTTAAGCTGTTCAGTATTACTCTTATAAAGGTTCTATAAATTTCTTGCTTTGTAGCTTAACAGGTTTAGTCACCACAGTTGAAAGGCATCATCCTCATAATGAAGCCAGAAAAGAATAAAGGTTGATCATGCAGGGCTGGCTGCCTGTGACATTGAACAATAGAGCTTGACTTCTTCATGTCTGTTAAATTAGACTATGGGGTGTGCTTATCTTGCTGCAATGATATTGAATTGTAACAAGAAAATGTTATGTTGTGCAGCTCTGCAAAGGGGGTGTGCATCTATTCTCACTTCATATGTATAGGGAAAGCTTTAAAACAGTATTGAAACTGGCTTGTGAGCTTAAAGTCTAATGGCATAGACTGGGCATAATACTGAAACAAAGATACAGAAAAAAGTGCCAAGGCTTTTAAGTATACTGTAAAGAGTCCATTGTAGTCTTTTCTTTAAAGGACTAAAAGCAGATTAGGAAGGGTATGCTGGAAAATTTTGATTTTGAAGAGGTCTTTGAAGAAGATAAATGATATGGCCTGTGGGAAAAGTAAGAGTATATTATGTTGTGTAGGTGACAGATTTATTTTAAGCTTTTCTACATTTGTACTTGATACAGTTCAACTCAATTCTCTAAATACTAATAAAATACTTTCTATGTTCCCAACACTGTGTTGGATACCATAGGAGGTTTTGAGAAAGTGTGATTCAGTCCTGCCCTGATAAATTCAGTATCTTTTTTGAGGAGAAGAAAATTAAATTGGTGAAATAACTTCTTAGAATTGTTGGATATATGAATGACAGTATTGTAAGCTGTCAAGATCATTTAAAATTTTGATTCTGTTATTATATGTATCATTCCCAAATGTGTCACATGAACATTTGATAGGCATCCCTTTTATGTCTTATGTTGCTGCTAAAAATATTGAAAAGTCAAGGGCAAGGTTAGGGGCAAGGAAGCCTCCTGATACTTCCCACACTTGTTTTTTACACAGGCTTGTTGCCTATTCTTGAAGGCTGCATTATTTTCTAACCAAGAATAAACCACTTCATTACTAATCTGTAATGGAATTTTATCATGGATGTTAAGCAACTATTCAAGCTTCTTACATATACTTATTTATCTTTTCCAACAAATCAAAACAGCATTTCCATACTCCTGTTTCCTTTTTTTTGTCTTCCATTTGTCATGATTCCTCAATGTGATTATAGACAGGACTACAGATATGTTTCAAATTTAGTTAGCATGGTGGAGTGTAGATTACCCTGTCTGGAGATTCAAACCCTTTGAAAGCAGCTGCTAGATCTTATATTATTTCCTTAGTTATTGTGGTCTGCATTTTCATCTTTATGTTATTTCTGTTTCTTTTTTGAAGACTGTTTTTCTTCCTTCCTTAGAAGACTGAATTGAAGCAGAAGGTGCATACCTGCTTATCTAATGTCCATTTCTTCTTCCTTCTTATGTAATAGTAGAACCAGAACTCAGGTGTCGTTTAGGGCAAGAATGGGCCAGGTGAAAATACTATCTGGACTCCCTTGTAGCTTGTGGGTGGCCTTGTGACATTCTGGCCAGTGAAATATAAGGGGTAGTGGCTAGGTGGAGTGTATTCATTAGCTGATGCTACATAACAAATTACCCAAACTTAGTGGCTTAAAACAATGGTAAACATTTATTATCTTACACAGTTTTTGGGATCAGTAACTCAAGAGAGCTAAACTTTGTGATTTTGAGCTCAAGGTCTCTCATGTGTTTGCAATCAAGCTGTTAAGTGGGCCTGCAGCCATCTCTGAAGGTTTGACTTGGAGGATCTTCTAGTCACTACTTTTTACAGCCTAATAATAACAATAGTAATAGTAATAATAATAGCAATGATAGCTGCCCCAGGAAGGTAAAACTGAAATGTGTAGAATGTTATTATAGGCCAAATGCTACTATGAACTTCAAGATGTTGATTAGAATTAAGTCCGTATTAGTAGTGCCATTCACTGATTTCTCTACTTTTTAAAGTATTAGGATACTTTGAATCTTCTCTCACCCCTGTACCTTACATTCTTTTGTAGAACTTTTATAATCTCTCTAAGAAGGACATCTTTGTCCTCCATCCAACCAAAGAGCCATTGCATATTGTCACAATTTGACCTAAAACAACGAATACTACAGGATAAAATTAAGTGCTAAACTGATTATCATCAAATGTAAAATCTTCCAAACAAAGTCTACAAATGTCAGGAATGAGAAAAATCAATAATGGCTTGAGGCAGGGAAGGATACATCATTGTGTGAAGAGGAGACTGAACCGTGACTAACCCCAACACAAGAGACACCTGGATGATGATAAAGAGACTAAAGAATTGGTAACAAAACGCCCATTATTGCATTATTACATTGAGACAAAAATTCATTTGCTGAACTATGAATAAGAGCTTAATAAGTATAAATTTCTCCTCCTTCAAGCAATATTTCTCGCTTATGCACAAATAGCTAAGTATGTTGTAAAAGTATCAAGAGGCTGCTAAGCATGGTAACTAGCACTGTCGTTGTGGGCTAGGATTGGGAATGGTGTGGGACATCAATCGGCAAGGGGGCATGATGAGAATCATGAGTTAACTGACATTGCATAGCTTGTTCCTCAGCACATCCTGTTCTTTGCCTAATGGTAGAAAAAGCCTTGAAACAGCTTATTTGGGGTCTTAAACTTATGGAGGTGATGTTTACCAGAACAGAGATGATATTGGTAATATCATTTATCACAAGTTGGTCTTTGTGTTTGGTTTGGGAATATTGGGGAAAGTAAAATTTTTTAGTTGAAGGTGTAGGATCTGTATCCAGTCAACAGATATTTATTGAATGTCAGTTATGTGTCAGGTTCAGAGGTGTTGATTATTCATTCTTCAAGTCTCCTGGATTTGTTCTTTCCCTTATATTCGTCTTCACTTCAATAACCAACCTTCAGACCCTGTGCCTCCTTCCACCTCTGTCTTCTACCACTTGTATATTCTGCATGCTACTGCAGACTTATTGTATGTCAAATCCACAAATCTTGTCCAAGTCAAGGCCTTGCATCAATCAATTATTGCTCTAAAGTTTCTCTGTCATTCCTCATATGGCCATACGTGTGTCTTTACCTTTATAGTCATAGACATTGATGATTCCCACATCTGGGTTTTTGCTTATCACTTTTCCACTTTCCCATTTATGAAGGCATTCTATACTTGATTGCCCAGCTATTCTGTCGTTGCTGTGACTCATATTCCTGACAAATGAACAGAATTTTGGTACACTGAACCATTTAAGACAAGAGTAAATAATTTTAGTTTATCATTGTTTAAAGTTCTAGATATATGACCCATCTAAATATTTCTTTCTTATAGAAACAGGGAACCTCGGAACTGAAAAAACCTTAATGTTTAGAGTATACTCTCCTTCCTTAATTTTCAGATTCAGAGTTTTAAGGGATTTGGCCTAGGGCATTTGACTAATAAATATGAAGAATAGGATTAAAACCCCCATTTTATAGCTCATTATCAAGTGTGCTTCCCACTAGAGTAATTGATTCCTCTTATTCTCTTCTTGTTTTATGTATCACTTTTACAATATCTTTAAAATTAAGAACAATATGTTCTATGCCTCCCACCCCCAATATCCATAACATTATTTATTTATGGATATATATATATTATAATGCTATAAGAGCAGTTTTGGATAAATAAACTTGGAAGAGATTTAACTGTCATGTAGATGTATGTGATTACATCAGTCATAGGATAGGTTATGCTGCAATAAAAAACAGCACATCCCCAAACTTCAGTGATTTATAACACCAAAGTTTCTTGTGTGCTCCATGTTTATTTGGGGTTTATTGTGGCTCTTCTCTGTTCCATATTGTCTTCATTCTGGGATGCAGGATGATGAAGCAAATTCTGGAACAAATGTAAGAGGTGGAAAAGAGACAATGAATTGTGTACTGGGTCACAAGTGCTTTTTTCACATCTTATCAGTCAGAGCAATTGACATGGCCGAACCTGTTGTCAATAGGGTAGGCATGTAGGACAGCATTTTTCTTTTTCTTTTTTTTTTAACTGAAGTATGATTGATAGACAATCTTATATTGGTTTCAAATATACAACACAGTGGTCAGCAGTTACCAATATTATTAAATCCTCTCCCTCTCTAGTGCAGTTACTATCTGTCAACATAGGAAGCTGTTACAGAATCATTGGCTTTATTCACTATGGTGTACTGCCATCCCCATGACCAATTTATATTATGACTGAGAATTTTTGTGCCCTTTCTTCCCCCTCACTTTCCCTTCCACCCACCCCAACCTCTCCCCCATGGTAATCACTGGTCACTTCTCATTGTCTAAGAGTCTACTGCTATTTTGTTCATTTAGTTTTGATTTTAGATTTCACAAATAAGTGAAATCATATGGTATTTGTCCTTGTTATTTGCCTGGCTTACTTCACTTAGCATAATACCCTCTAAGTCCATCCATGTTGTTGCAAATGGCAGTATTTCTTTGTTTTTTATGGCTGAGTAATAATCCATTGTATATATGTACCACATCTTCTTCATCTATTTATCTGTTGAAGGACACTTTGGTACTTACATATTGTTGATACAAAAATAATGTGGCAATAAACTGGGCTGCATATCTCTTTTTTTTTTGCTATCATTAATGTACAATTACTTGAACATTATGGTTACTAGACTCCCCCTATTATCAAGTCCCCACCACATACCCCATTACAGTCACTGTCCATCAATCAGCATAGTAAGATGCTATAGAATCATTACTTGTCTTTTATGTATATAGTGCCTTTCCCATGTCCCCCCCACTGCTACATTATGTGTGCTAATCGTAATGCCGCCTTTTCTCCCTCATTCCTCCCTTCCCACCCATCCTCCCCAGTCCCTTTCCCTTTGGTAACTGTAAGTCCATTCTTGGTTTCTGTGAGTCTGCTGCTGTTTTGTTCCTTCAGTTTTTGCTCTGTTCTTATGCTCCACACATGAGTGAAATCATTTGATACTTGTCTTTTTCTGCCTGGCTTATTTCACTGAGCATAATACCCTCTAGCTCCATCCATGTTGTTGCAAATGGTAGGATTTGTTTTCTTCTTATGGCTGAATAATATTCCTTTGTGTATATGTACCACATCATCTTTATCCATTCATCTACTGATGGACACTTAGGTTGCTTCCATTTCTTGGCTATTGTAAATAGTGCTGCAATAAACGTAGAGGTTGCATATGTCTTTTTGAAACTGGGCTCCTGTATTCTTAGGGTAAATTCCTAGGAGTGGAATTCCTGGCTCAAATGGTATTTCTATTTTGAGTTTTTTGAGGAACCTCCATACTGCTTTCCAGTGGTTGAACTAATTTACACTCCCACCAGCAGTGTAGGAGGGTTCCCCTTTCTCCACAACCTCACCAACATTTGTTGTTTGTCTTTTGGATGTTGGCCATTCTAATTGGTGTGAGATGATATCTCATTGTGGTTTTAATTTGCATTTCTCTGATGATTACCAATGTGGAGCATCTTTTCATGTGCCTGTTGGCCATCTGAATTTCTTCTTTGGAGAAGTGTCTGTTCAGCTCCTCTGCCCATTTTTTAATTGGCTTATTTGCTTTTTGTTCATTAAGGTGTGTGAACTCTTTATATAATTTGGATGTCAACCCCTTATTGGATACATCATTTATGAATATATTCTCCCATACTATAGGATGTCTTTTTGTTTTACTGATGGTGTCCTTTGCTGTATAGAAGCTTTTTAGTTTGATATAGTCCCACTTGTTCATTTTTGGTTTTGTCTCTCTGCCCAGGGCGATATGTTCATGAAGAAGTTGCTCAAGTTTATGTACAAGAGATTTTTGCCTATGTTTTTTTTCTTCATATATCTTTTTGAATCACAAATTTTGTTTTCTTCAGGTAAATACCTGGAAGTGGAATTACTGGGTTGTATGATATTCCTATTTTTAGTTGTTTGAGGTACTTCCATACTGCTTTCCACAGTGGCTGCACCAATTTACATTCCCACTAACAGTGTAGGAGGGTTCCCTTTTCTCCCCATCCTCACCAACACTTGTTATTTCCTGTCTTTTGGATAGTGGCTATTCTAAGTGGTATGAGGTGATACCTCATTATAGTTTTGATTTGCATTTCCCTGATGATTAGTGATGTAAAGCATTTTTTCATGAGCCTGTTAGCCATCTATATTTCTTCTTTGGAGAAATGTCTAGTTGTATCCACCACCCATTTTTCAATTGGGTTATTTGTTTTTTTTGTGTGTGTGTTAAAGCATATGAGTTTTTTATGTGGTTTGGATGTTAACACCTTATTGGATAAGTCATTTACTAATATATTCTCCCATACTGTAGCTTGCCTTTTTGTTCTGCTGATGGTGTCCTTTGCTGTATAGAAGCTCTTTAGTCTGATGTAGTCCCACTTGTTCATTTTTGCTTTTGTTTACCTTGCCTGAGGAGATGTGTCCAGGAAAAAAATTGCTCATACTATGTTCAAGAGATGTTTTCCTGTGTTTTCTTCTGAGAGTGTGATGGTTTCATGTCTTACATTTAGGTCTTTGATCCATTTCAAGTTTACTTTTGTGTATGGAGTTAGACAGTAATCCAGTTTCATTCTCTTGCATGTAGCTGTCCAGTTTTCCCAAAACCAGTTATTGAAGAGACTGTCTTTTTTCCATTATATATTCAGTTCCTTTATCATATATTAATTGATCATATATGTGTGGGTTTATATCTGGGCTCTGTATTCTGTTCCATTGAATTATGAGTCTGTTCTTGTGCCAGTACCAAATTGTTTTGATTACTATAGCTTTGTAGTAGACCCTGAAGTCAGGGAGCATACTCCCCCTGCCTTTGTTCTTCTTTCTCAGTATTGCTTTGGTTATTCAGGGTCTTTGGTGGTTCCATGTGCATTTTAGCATTATTTGCTTTAGTTCATTGAAAAATGCCATTGGTATTTTGATAGGGATTGCATTTAATCTGTAAACTGCTTTGGGAAGGATGACCATTTTGACAATATTAATTCTTCCTATCCATGAGCATGGGATAGATTTCCATTTACTTGTGTATTCTTTAATATCTCTCAAGAGTACCTCATAGTTTTCAGAGTACAGGTCTTTCACCTCCTTGGCTAGGTTTATTCCTAGTTATTTTATTCTTTTTGATGCAATTGTAAATGGAATTGTTTTCCTGATTTCTCTTTCTGCTAGTTCACTGTTAGTATATAGGAATGCAATAGATTCCTGTGTATTAATTTTGCATCCTGCAACTGCTGAATCCATTTATTAGTTCTAATAGTTTTCTGTTGGAGTCTAATTAGAATTTTCTATGTATAACATCATGTCATCCGCAAATAGTGATAGTTTAACTTCTTCCTTACCAATTTGGATGCCTCCTATCTCTTTATCTTGTCTACTTGCTGTGGCTAGGACCTCCAGTACTATGTTGAATAAAAGTGGTAAGAGTGGACATTATTGTTTTGTTCCTGATCTTAGAGGAAAAGCTTCTCATGTAGGGCAGCATTTAGAAAAAATAATACAAAAAAAAAGTCTGTGATCTTAGATACACAGTTTATGCCTTTCAATTTGTGGCACTCTGTCATCACTGGTCTTTTTGTAGCCACTTTCTTTTTTTATTTCATGTTTGTTTTAATGATTATAAAATGTATACTGTTATGTGGCATATGTGTTTTGAATTTATATAGTAGATATTATGCTAGCAATTATATTTTGTTTCTTGGTTTCTTTCATTCAGTACTATATTTACAAGACTTATCAACATTGCTGCATATTCGCCCAGTTTGTTGTATCTGGTACATATCTGGTATGTATTTCATAATAAGCATCCACCACACTTTGCCTGTCTACTCCCCTAGATTGCCTTCAATTCTCTACCACAATAAATAATGCTACATGAGAATTTCTTTGGGCTATACATCCAGGAATAGGATTGCTGGGTCATGGGCATACATATATTTAATTTAACTAATTAAGTATTGTTCTGTAAATATTCACTAACTTTCAGAACTATTAAATTTTGGTATTAGAGTTTAGAAATTTTGTGTTTTATAAATTATGCTACTAATTCTGTCAATCAAGCCCACCCAACTGAGAACACACATATAACTAATATACATGTTATTCACATCTGTAAGGAGATTTTTCACTAATGATTATATATAGGCATATGTTATAAACCTTTGTTTTCAGGCATTATTTTATATTGTTATAAAACCCAATTGTAACTGGATAAACAAAATGTGGTATACTTGCTCAACAAAATTATTTTTCAGCAATAAAAAGGAGTGAATTACTGATACATGCCGTAACCTGGATGAACTTCAAAAACATTGTGCTAAGTGTAGGAAGCCAGTCACAAAGCCCACATATTTTATGATTATGTTTATATGAAATATGCAGAATAGGTAAATCTGTAGAGACCAAAATTAGTTGCCTTTGTAAGGGGGCTAAGGAGTGAGTGCTGAATGATACGCAGTTTCTTTTTGGGGTAATGAAAATGTTCTAATATTGATTTTGGTGGCTGTTGCACAACTCTTTAAATATATATGAAAAATCATTGATTGTGCATTAAATGGATGAAGTTTTATATCCTATGAATTCTATTTTAATAAAACTGTTAGAGAAAAAAGGCAAACACTTCAATTGGATCATTTTGCAAGAAGTAGGTGGAAGTTAGTTCAAGGTTGACCCTTTAGGGGAACATTTCTCCTCTTGTGGGTACCTGAAGGGAAAGAATCAGTTTTATCCTCCATCTCTGTTCTCAAGTTATTTGAAAATAAACCCATGCTCGTTATTTCAACAAACAGTCTCTGTCCTGTAATACCTCCCAGCCCTGATCTTTTGTTTAACTATTTATAATTATGTTTGTGACATTTTTACTTGTGTGACCTACCACTGGGTCCCTTCTCAAATATTCAATTTCTGCTATACCCTCTCTTTTAATATCTCACTATTTAGAAAACTTGATCTTTTTCTTTTTTGTCATTTCTAGATCTAGCCTTTTATCATGTCATATGATACCATCTTGAAATTATTTGTCATATGTGCCTCCTTTTATTCATTGGACTTTACCCTGCCCAAAAGTAGAAAATTTTCAAAATTTTAAAAAAGATCAATTGACTGATTTGTGCCAATGAAAATGTTTAAAAACAGCAAGGAAATTTCTTCTTTCAACAGTATTAACAAACATCTGACCTAACACTTTGGTGAATAAAACTGGAAAATTCAGTTCTGAGTTAAACTATAGTAGTTTTTAAAGTAAAGTATCAAAATTAAGGGTACTCAAGTGACTCGAATGCTTCAGCTTGAGATGGCTCGGCTTTTGGGGTCAAGTTGTGAAGAGAAAGCCATCACACACACTTCATCAACACTGTGGAATGAGAGAGCAGTGCATTTACTGAGCAGTGGATTTCTAGTAAGCATATAAACTAATTGGTGGATGAACATGCCCCAGGAGCAATGATTTTAAGGTCATAGCAGGCTCATTGAATAGTGCTGACTTACACTGCGTCTCACTGATAGCTGATCTTACCAATGAGCAGTTGAGAGGCATTCAAGCCTGAACTCTCTTCCATGTGCCTTGAATGGCGTGTCAGCGGTCACTGTTTTTGACATCCTTTATATTTGTCCAGTCAGCTCTAAATCTTTAGGTTGGGCTCCAGAGTACTCAGGAAAGAAAAGAGAAGCAATTATTTTCAGTCACTGAGTTTTGAAGATCTTAGCGTTAATTATGCTAAACACTGTTGGTTCATCAACAAATAAAAAATGCTAAAAGGTGGTAAGAAGCATTCTACACTTGCTTAAACATAGTTTATGGTGATTAAGAATGTCTTGTATACACTAACATATTTTTATATACACTTTTACCCATGTGTGTTCATGTATAGCTTCAAAACCAAATATTCAGATTACATCTTCAAAATTAGATTTTCAAATTAAAGTTATTTGCAGTTTTAGAGAATAAATATTGAAAAGCTTATTCACTTTTAATCAGCTTATCATTTTTATCATTTGAAAAAAGGGGAATAAAAAGTGCAAGTCACTATTCTGTGTGGAGCCCAGAATAATCTGAGGCATAAAAATAACTCAAGAAAATAAAATTGCCATGTTATAGCTCTAGTAGTACTGGCTAAAAATTATTGAAATAATAGTAGGCTTTGAGATTTAGGGGTTTTTCTCCCATGTAAGTCTTTAATTTATAAAAGATTATTTGAGCATTAAAAATGTGCTTTACCTATTGTTTTTCAATCCCTGTGCTCTCTGACCTGTTGAAGTTTTGCAGGAAGTGCCCATCAAAGGATTTGAGGAAGCAGTACTGAGCATTCTTTGCAAGAGTTCATTTGAGAAAATGAAAGTTAGAGACTAAGCTGGTATTCTTGTTTGTAACTCCAATTTTAAAACCTATTTCCATTCAAATAAAGTAAGTGAAAAGCAGAAGGGGTGTAAACTCCTTAAATCTGCTGAGATATTATGTGTTAATGAAAAAATAATTTTATTATAGCAGAAGAAACAGATTTAGTTCCTAGGTAGAGTACCATGGGTGGTATTCTTTAGTTGAAGTAGAGATTTGAAGTTGATAGTTGTTTTTAATAATGTTTTTGTATTATACAGACACAGTGTTGAATCTGAATAGTTTTAGTTTCTGATACATTAATGATTAGAAAACTTCTCTTTTGTAACTCAAAAACAAACTAAAAAGATTGTTGTTTCTTGGGGTCATGTTCTTTCCAAATGATGAAATATCTTCCACTGTTTTTGTCATATCTTGCTTTTCCTATTAAGATACAATAATCAGTCAGAATCAGAATTTAATATGGAATTAATTTAGATTCATTTATCTCTATTAAGACAAAGTGATATCATGGTTTTTAAAAAATGGAGATGATTATTTATGAGAATCCATCTGTAATCACAAGCAGTACTATTATCCATTATTCAGTAAGCAGTATATTCTTTTTGTTATTCTTAATTTATTCTAATGAAGTATGTTTGTCTTTTATTAAAAATTTCTCTTTCAGGTAGATAGGCATGTGAGAATACAAGTATAACAAAATGTTAATGATAGCACCTAGATGTGGGTATATGGATCTTCTCTGTAAAAATTCTTTCATAATTGCTATATAGTTAAAACTTTTCATAATACAGTTTTGGGGAAATGCTTTGTATTTTGATTTAATGTTAGAGCCAAATAGCCAAAATTACTTATTCCGTTTTTGAAAAATGTATAATAAATCTCATTTAAGCAAAGCAATACAGATACAATATAATTTATGTGTTGGTGATAGCACATATTTAACCAGTTAACAAAACACAAAACATGATTCTTAATTATAAATCTGTTCACTGTACCTATTCATACTTGGTTGGTGATTAAAACAGCTAATTTAGGCATTTCGACTGAATCATGGCAATTACATCAAAAGAAGATTTTTAGCCAGAATCATTTTCCATGTTGTTAAAAAGGTCATGATGAAATGAAGTGTTTGGAGAGTTTTAGAAATAAAATGTGGATGTGTATGAGGACCTGAATTAGTTTAAAATAGAATAAATTTTCTTCGCAGTTATTTCCAGTGTACCTTGGAGTGTAAAGAAAGCATCACTAAATCATGCTTATTAAGCTTCTAACTATGCATAGTTCTGATTATCTCAGATTTTAGAGAGAATATTTTGTCCGTAAAGTAAATAAATACAATAGCTGCATCTTTTGGGTGTTTTTCTTATTGGTTTCATATAACTGTTTGTCACATGTGTGCCTGGTTACTTATAGAAGCAATGTTGAAATGTAATTATATATGTCCACCACCTCCCCAACCCCACTTTTTAACACACTTCAAAAAAAAGAACATTACTATTGTTCATGCCCTGAAATCTTTTTTGATAGACTTGGCTTACAGAGTTTTAATCTTGATGAAATACTGAAATTTATTTTACCTTTACCATCAATGGAGTGTATGAGTTTGTAAGTCATATCTTTGAAAGTCCAAGGTAGGAATCTAGAGATGATTTTTTAAAAATAAAATTAATTTTTAATGTCCTAAATATTATAATCTCTTCTCACATGCCTTTACTAGTTACTTCTATTTATTCATGAAAATAAGGACTTGTGAAAACTATTAAAAAATTGTTTTCTTGGTCCTTGCATTCTTTAAGTATATTTACAAGTCATTTATGATCAGTTTAGTTACCATCCCTTGTATTTCCTATAGCTGTTATTGGTTATGATATCATGCTGTGGAAGAATGGTTCAGCTGCAGATTTTATGTGCTTTTTTATAGTTGTTCACAATATCCCATGCTAAATTATATGGTGAATTATTATATATTAGCTAGTTAAAAGATGTCTAATTGATTCACTATGCTAAAATACCAAAGACTATATGCTACAGGAGTGATGCTTCCAGTTAGCAACCTATCATGTATTCATGGAGACCACAATGCTTGCTCACATATTGGCAATATTATTTAATTTGGTGTGCCTTGTGTTGTAATTCAACCATCTGTTATTAAAAGGAGATATGACTATAGGGGGCAAAAATACATACAAACCCATAGACATACATATGTGCATGTTTACTTACACTCACCCATATAGTCAATGAGTTTTCCATGTTACCTGCTATTAATGCTTGCACTAGTGAGTCGTAAATGGAAAATATGTATTAGCTTTAAGATAAAGTAGATTTTGATTTAGTTCACATGATCCATCTCATTTAAAATTAGCTCAGGGTTCTTGTAGAGAATGCAAGTAATCTAAACATAATAATGCACATTGCCCAATTGCTTCTGTGTATGATACAGGTTCAGTGCTGTAGTGCTTTGACAGCCCATTACGGAATGTAATGAACAGCTATTTTTAAACAGAAGAAATTCAAGTTGACAGCTCAGCAATGAAATTCAGCTAGTGGGATAATTTTTGTCATCTTTAGTATAGAGAATGTGTTCGATTTGGTTTAACGAAATTTGTATCATGTAGTTTAATGAGCACACATTTTTATTAAAAGATAATTTTGTTGTCCATTTTGGGGGGCAGATGTTACTGTTAGTGTGTGGAATCAGCTTATAATGTGTATTTTAATTACTGAGACAGCATCTATACACCCCAGGTTTAAAATCAAATTTTTCCTTTTTCTTCCCTGCCATAGGTGAAATATTCAGTCTAGTAAAATGCCTAAGAGTGACTATAAAAGGTGCTCTTTATTGCTGCTTTTTAGTCTTCAGAGTTTTAAAAAAGTGGCTTTTTAGAAATAAGGGAGTCTTTGGAAATGGACATAAACCTTGAGGCAGTGTTGTCTTAATGGAAGTAGAAATTAGACAGCATAGCATGGAGGGAAAGAAGGAAAATATATGCCTGACTGTATCTTAGAGAAATACTTTTACCAGGGAAAAGGGGATAGTAACATCTGATTTTGACAACTCTTAGAAAAGATGGAGAAGCTTGCTCTACAATTCTTTTTTTTTAATTGATATATAATCTTATACATTAGTTTCAAGTATACAACACAGTGGTTCCACAGTTACCCATATTTTCAATTCTTAAATAAAGCAGATATATTTAAAAACTCATACCATAAAAAATAATAGGGTAAATCAGAATGAATTATTTCACTTTTTCCTGGTTACAGCAAAAATTGAGAAACTTAGTTGCTATTTTTTTTTCCAACTGCAGCTAATTATTAGGGCTTTTAAGACAGACACCTTGGGGTAGGTGTTGAGGATTTGTGTTAAATGTAGTCTGAAAAAAACAAACAAACCAGCAATGTATTATTCAGTGAATGTGGGGTGAATTGAGTACTTTACCTAATATCCAATCATGTTTCTGGCCCAACCAATGTAAGAACCTAAGTCTATAACATTGGGGAAAATTTAAAAGTTGTCAGTCATCCCCTTCCAAATACATTGTCAGAAACCTCCATTCATGGGTCTTTGCCATCCTTCCATGCTTCCAGGGCACCTCCCCTGAGTATTAGTTTTGCTTACATACTATGCCTTAAAATAGGAAAATAAAGCACATCATCTTTAACAACCAGTAGACTTTTCTATTCCTGATCTAATTTTTCTGTTTTTCTCTTGAAAGACATAATGCCCCAAACATAATGTAGCAATGAATCCATACAAGTCAAGCATTTTTGGAGAGGCTTTCATGTTAGGCCACTACTGTACTCTTTAGAATTGTATTATGTCAGTGAATCAAAAGAATTTCTTGACATGAAAGAGTTGTTGCACCTCAATACACATTTTATTTAAACCTAGGGAAGATATTGTTCATCTAACAGGATATTCTTATTTCTAGCAACAGTGCCATCAGTTTGTAGCCTAAACTTGAGCTCTTGATTTTGTTGTGAAGTGATCCTCTTGTAATTTTGGTTTACCCACTGATAGAGAACCATATATGAGGTAGAAGGGCATTATCACATAAGCCCTGCTTCTCTGGGGCATCATGGGATGATAAGCCAAGTACCTGAAGGGTATTTCTTGATTGCAGATAATTTCAAAAGGCACCTGTGGTACCCAGGTGTTGATGTAGTAATATAATTTGTTGCATTTGGTGATATTTTCCCTGAGGAAGAAATCATTGGCAAAGTGAAAGCAGGATGGGTGATGCTAAAATCAAGCTTGGAGATAATATATTTTTTAGAAGGAGGGCTTAGCTCTGAATATAGACAGGATGATAGACGTAACCAGTGATTCCAGTAAATGCTTTGTGAAATACCTGGCTTCCTGTTTCTGTCTACTTACCCTTTGAACTGTACTTTCAGGTGTGAGCTGTACAGCAAAAGGAGAAGAAATTGTATTGCCATGATCCACTGTGGAGAGCTTGAGGAAAATATTATATGGCAATGATTTGCAAGATACTGAGATGTCCAACTCAGTTATCACCCTTGTAGCTGGGAGAATTTAATGGGATATGGCCCAGTGAAACACACAGTTTGAAAAGTTCTTAAAGTAAACTCTAGTGCTGAGATTCAATATTGTGTGGTGGTTAAAAAACATTCTGTCTGGAGCCCGACTCCCTGGGCTTGAGCCTTATCACTTATGAGTTGTCTAACTTTGACCAAGTTATTTAATTACTTTGTGCCACAGCTTCCTTATCTGTAAAATAACAAAAATTATACTTAACTTCTAGGTTTAGTATAAGAATCAAATGAGTTAAGCATTTAAAGTTCCTAGAACAATGCTTGGCATTTAGAAAGAGCTTAGTACACATTCTTTTATTGTTTCAAAATTCATTTTCTGCTTGCACTTACATTTTTATAATTTTTAAAATTAATTTCAGATTCCACTATACAGCTGGGATGCTCCTTGTTAAAGACCTGAGGTCTTTAATTGATGATGTTACCAGGAATTCTAACTTAAAAAAAAAAGGGAAGTGAGAACTCAGTTTACTTTGATTAATATTTATCAATCACAAACATTAAGTAGCATAAGGTGGAATTTATAAAATGTTGAAATCATGGCTGCTACCCTTCTGGTAAACTCCTTGAGAGTAGGGAACATGCTGTATGCTGCCTATTTTTATAACCTAAATGGTGTTTTGTTTAATTCAAATATTTGTTCATGAATGCTAATACATATTAGATACTTGATAAGTGCAGCTTGAATGAAAGGATATTTATGTATGTGTGTGTGTGAAAATAAGTGTTCACTTTTCACTAGTGATGGAGGACTTTCATAGAAGAGTATTAGGTTAGATATAATTGCAAGCATTCTAGTCCTTTACTAAGAAAAATAACAGAATCTATATAACTGTAAAGAATGGGTTATCAGTGGATGCTTAACTCTTTATTTGCTAAAGTATATTTAGATCTTTCTTGAGAGACCATCAAACCCTCTTATCTTCTATTTCTCAAATTTAGAAGAGACAAAAAGAAAGACCTTAGAATGAAAATATTTAACTACAACTGAGTTTACCTTTTTTCTGCATGTCATCTCCTTCTCTGTTGGGGGAAAACAACTAAGGGAAAATAAAAAAAATCACCACCAGTCACTCCCCATTTTTCTGCTTTGGGGTAAATATGCTCAAGGAGAAGAGGCTCATGAAAAATGTGGCTGAGGCTGTCTGTCCTTGCCTTCATAATCTTGTCTACACCTGGAGCAGAAATCCTAATGCTAAATGTTTTTCTTTTCTTTCTTTCCTGGGAGATGAGTAATCAGTTATCTCATTTTCCTACTTTAAGACTATTCTTTCTCCAGCCTAAATATGTTTTATAGAGAGCATCTGGGAGACTATCTTTAACTCATTCAAGCAAGCTTCTATGCTGTATTGTTAGAGTGTGTATGCTGTATTGGTAGAATACTTAGTGAAGTACAGAATTCATAAGACAATTCTTGCTTTAGGTTGCAGCTGCAGTGATACTGATCAACATTCAGAATAAAGGCAGTTGAATGTGATTTATTTATATATGTATGTATGTTTTGAGTAAATAATACATTCATATGATTAAAAATCCAAGTTGCCCAATAACAGTATATACTGTGAAAAGTTTCTTTCCCATTTGGTCTTCATCAACCCAGTTCCCCTCCCTAAAGGCAACCACAATGAGCAATTTCTTTTGTGTCCTTCCAGAGTCATTTTTTACATATAAACAAAAGCATATATGGTTGGATGTATTTTTGTATACTAAAAAAATGGAGATGACCTTCCTTTTGTAAATCTATCTCTTTCTGATAGGCCAAGAACTGAAGTTGAAGTAACTAATTTCTATATGACTTGTGGAAGGATAACACAGTTTCTCTGGAAACTAGTAGTAAATCCTAAGATTCAGGGTATAAAGAAGAGCATGCCCTATTCTGGAGTCAGATTTATCTGAATTTGGAGACCAATGTGAAGACCTAGTAGCTTTATGACTTTAGCCGGTGCCAGAGTCACCTCCTGATACTCTGTAAATTGGTAGTGATCAAACCAAACCTTGTTGTGTATTAAATGAGAGAAGGTAGGTGAAATAATATCTGACACAGAGTAGGTACTCAGTAAATGTTACCTTCTTTCTTTACATTTAAGATGAAAAAGTCTGCTTTCAGTGGATTTTGGGTTCTGTCTATGTTTCTCATAATTGAAAACAGCATTTAGAAAGAAGTTTTTAAATGATCATTCATTCATCTTGCAAGTGTCAGAATTTTTTTTAACCAAGTAACCAGCTTTTGTGTAGTGCTTTAAACAGTTTACAAAAGTTAGCTTTATATTCTTTTTCTAATTTCTCTCTGAGGAAGGTGAGACAAGTGGATGAAGGCAGGCTATAGATGGAGACCTCTATGCAGTATTTGATAGACTAAGTTATTTAAAATGATTGTTTTCTCCTTTTTGCCCTAGTTGGAGTAGTACAAGCTTTCCAAAGCGTGTAATGATGGACATAATAAAGACTAGCTAGGATACAAAGGCTCTCAAGTTAAGTTTTAATTTCCCGAGTGTAGCAATAAGACAAATAGTGAGGCAAAAATATCACTGGCTTTTAAGTGACAGATATACTAATTGAAAATTCGCTAACTTTTAGAGTTTTAGTTACACTAACTTGCTGTGGTATCTGGGCTAGTCGCTTCATCTTTGCAGTCCTTAGATGCCTCCTAAATTTAAAAAAAAAAAAAAGGTTAGGGACTAGTACCCTTTTCAGTTTCCTTTAGAATTATAGCTGTAAGCACTATGTAAATTCATAAAAAAATGGTTTTGAAGACCAGCTTTAGAATTTCAATAGTTATTGTATATTCAAAACAGCTACAGAAGCACTTTATTTCCATTTTAAAGATTTACAATTAAAGTGATTTTATGTATACCTCAAATGCCTGATTATATACAAACCCATTACAGGGTTTATGCACACATTAAATCCCTTCTTATTATGGGGTTTTGTGCACATTAAATGCCTGGTTGTTATAGATTGTTGTTTTTCTTGTAACCGTTAAATGTAACATTTCCCTAGGTGATGAAATGTATTATTATTGTGAACATTTATTTTAGTGTGTGTTCTGTATTTTAAAAGAGAAAGGTATTTAAACAGCAAAGACATAGCTGTTATGAAATTTATTTTTTATAAATAGCTTTCAGCAGAAATCAGAGCAGTGCTTTAAAATTACAGTTAAAAAAATCATTTAATCATCACACTCCTTGTTGGCTAATAGAGTACTAAGTGACTTTTTTTCTTCCTGCAATAGGCTATTCTTGATATGCTCACTAAGTGGACCTAAGAGTACTAGTCTATTTTGTGTTAGCAAGCCTTGATAGCAAAGTGCTGAAAGTTCAGGGGGCATTTGTCTCCTTTCTCACAAATTCATTTAAGTACCAGTCTTGCTGGTGCTTTAACTGGGGCAGACAACCATACAAATGACTTGAGATAAAATGAAAATAATGGATTGAGCTGGGTTCTGGGGGTGGTAGTTATGCTGAACACACATCAATAAGCTTCGAGTGTGATTCTATGCTAATGCAAGCCTGATGGATCAGCTTTCTCTTTTAGCCTGGAGGACCATTAAGCTCTGGAAGCTGGGTCAAACTGATAGAGTCTGCAAATACAGCCCATCAGTTAGCATCAGTAGTTAACTGACTGTGATTCCTAATGTACAAAACTAAACATTGCTTAAAAACCCTCTATGATCAGGACATAGATCAGGAAAAAGATAATAGATTCTTTTTTAATTTGCATAATCAAAGCTTCTCCTTTTTCCACCTATAGATAACTTGGGGGGGGGTGGTTGGGAGGAAACAGCTGTGACTATTTCCATTATGTTGTTAATCTTCAATCACAGCAAATAATTTCCATAAAAATGTAAATAACTTGTTTCAAAAGAAAGGAGTATAACTGAAAGATTTTCTATGTTATTTCTTTGGAATTAAATTGTAGACAGTTATGCAGGTTAGATAATAAGGTTCTTGGGGCTATGAAATGTAAAATTTTTTTTTTAAATTGTGTCTTTAGTGATTTGATTCACTCACAAACTTTGCTCCCTTTGGTAAGTCAGATTTCTTTTAATGTGGGGGCTTTGAAGTAGATGAAAATTAATACTATGACCAAAATGACAGGAAACTTGGTCATTTCTTTTTCTCTTAAAGAAGAGAAAATAAACTCATTGGTCTCATAGCAAAAATTTAAATGAAGAACACTAGAATGGAAAGAATTCAGAAACACTGTTTATTTTTACAAAACACAGATGCTAAGAGGACTCTGGTATAAAGAAGGTCTGCTTGCTTACACCACTCTTTATTCCTTGTACTCCGTCCTTCTTGTATCTAAATATACTACAACTATGGAGAGCAGTCCTGTTTTTGACTAATGATTATATTCATATATAATATTTAAAGTTCTGTGCTTTTTCCTTGATGATATTGGCTTTGCAAACTTATCAAAAACGTGTACTTTGAATTCTATTAAGTTCACATTTTTGTGATGTGGGAACTCTCTGTTCATTCATTTAAAAACCATTTATTGAGCACTCATTTATTTCAGGCCTTGTCTTGGACACCGGCAGTGTGATTGTCCTCTTGGAGCTTTTTTTTTTTTAACAAGGGAAACAAACAAGTAAGCAGGCGTAAATTCAGCCTGTTACAGGTTCTTAAGGGGAGTCTTTCCATGTGGGAGTCTACTCTATGGTTTTGCCAAATAGACTCAGATATCAAATATGATGCTCTTTTTTTCAACCCCAGGTTTCTAGACTGTCTCAAAAATTTTTGAATGTAAAGAAAGTAAATATGTTTTTGGTAAAGAAAAAGTAAGTGCTTGCTGTAATCCAGACTGCTATCTCTGTGAAAAATAAAATAAAATTCTATATGTATGAATTTTTTCTGAGCGCTTAATATATGTGCCAACACTCTTCTGAGCACTTTACTCACTTATTAACTTATTCTAAAAATTCTTAGAGGGGGCATTATTATTATTTCCAGGTGAGGAAACTGAGGCAAAGAACATTAAGTAATTTGTCCGAAGTTATTATAGCCAGTAAATGGATAGGGTGGCATTAAAATCTCGACAACTTGTCTCCAGAGTCTTCATCACTGTTATTCTGTGGCAACTTGAAGAAACTTGTTTAGCTGAAAGTGTGTTGTATTAAAATGCAGGTTCTAGGAGGGCAGGGAATGTGTCTATCTGTCTTATCCATCTCTGTGCTTGCACTTAACCCTGAACTTTGGCTATAGAGAGTGCCCAGTAAGTATTTGTTGACTGAATGAATGTAAATGAGTATTATATGTTTATATACAAAGTAATATTCCATATCAAATTCTTTAAAATTTTATTTTGCTACTTTTGCTGGGCTGGTGCCCTAAGTATATACCTTGTATGTATAATCTAGCACCAGTTAGAATGAAAATATGATCACTTACTAATGATTAGGTAAGGGTAGAGCCAGCCCTCCTTGGCATTGCTTACTTCCATACCCTGTCTACCCTAGGATATGTGGGGTTTCTTGGTGGAGCACATCAGAACAAACTCATATTGTATCCTTACATAACACTTCCTTCCCTTGTGTTCTGAAAGGGTTAATTCATTTCCAAAATATGAGCAGTATTCTTCTGAAAGTGAATTACTAATCCACAGAATGTAATCTGGCTTCCAAAATGTTTCCAATACAGTGGAGTAGCAGAGGCTTGCATATCTTCACTTCTAATTTTCTTTGCTTTCTTCCTGTGTCTTTAGAGAAGACAATAACATTTTTTGTAAGTATCAAATTAATATTAAATGAATGGAGGGTTTCCCATATTCCATGGTTTTTCAAGAAGGTAAAAATAAAATACAAAAAAAAAATACACACACACATGTTGAATTTTGAACAATAAGGAAAAGTATAAATAATAAAAATAAATCATATTCTTATCACTTAAAATAATTCATATTCTATCATTTAAAGCTATGAATTCTCTGTTAACATTGGATAATTATCTTTCCAGATAATTTTGTATGTTTTTTTTTTTTGTTTTTTTTTTTTTAATAATTATTTTTTATTGAAGGGTAGTTGACGCACAGTATTACATTACATTAGTTTCAAGTGTACAACACAGTGGTAAAACATTTATATACATAATTCTAGGTTCCAGCTATCACCCTACCAGGCTGTTACAATATCTTGACTATATTCCTTATGCTATACATTACATCCCGGTTACTTATTTATTTTACCATTGGAAGTCTGTCCTTTTTTTTTTTTTTTTTTTGTGAGGGCATCTCTCATATTTATTGATCAAATGGTTGTTAACGACAATAAAATTCTGTATAGGGGAGTCAATGCTCAATGCACAATCATTAATCCACCCCAAGCCTAATTTTCGTCAGTCTCCAATCTTCTGAGGCATAACAAACAAGTTCTTACATGGAGAACAAATTCTTACATAATGAATAAGTTACATAGTGAACAGTACAAGGGCAGTCATCACAGAAACTTTCGGTTTTGCTCATGCATTATGAACTATAAACAGTCAGTTCAAATATGAATACTCATTTGGTTTTTATACTTGATTTATATGTGGATACCACATTTCTCTCTTTATTATTATTATTTTTAATAAAATGCTGAAGTGGTAGGTAGATACAAGATAAAGGTAGAAAACATAGTTTAGTGTTGTAAGAGAGCAAATGTAGATGATCAGGTGTGTGCCTGTAGACTATGTGTTAATCCAAGTTAGACCAGGGCAATAAAACATCCACGTATGCAGAAGATTTCTCTCAGAACAGGGGGGGTGAGGTTCTAAGCCTCACCTCTGTTGATCCCCAATTTCTCACCTGATGGCCCCCCTGCGACTGTGCCTGTCTTAGGTTGTTCCTCCCTTGAGGAATCTTACCCGTCTCTGGCTAACCAGTCATCTTCCGGGGCCATACAGGGAAATGTGAAGTTGGTAAGTGAGAGGGAAGCCTTATTGTTTGAAAAGGTTAGCTTTTTACTTCTTTGCATATTTATGCCCTGTGGCTTCTATGCCCAGCATTTGTCTTGAGGTATCTTTACCACTTGGAAGAATTATGATACTCGGTAAATTTGATATGAGGCACGAATTCTATTTAAGGGTTGTAATTAGGAAGGAAGAAGAAAAGCTATAGAAGTAGCAGGCGGAAGAAAACATGGGAAGATTGATTATTTCTTTGACATATCTTCTTGTAGAGTAACTTCAGCATGTATAGGTTTTAAGCTACTACTTAAATTGCACACACACATTAACATAATAGGAGTATAGTTACATAACCAAAGCATATCTGTAATTACCAGCCATCTCCAGTGAAACCAAGAAAACCAGTTAGGCACCTTAGGCATTTGTGAAAACTTATCTATGATATGGTGGATATTGTCCAACTGAACTTGAACAGTCTGAGAGAAATCAGACAAATTAAAACAACCCATTCCTGGGGACTGTTCACATGTATGTTTGTATATGTATTAATTTTAATATATGAATTTGTATTTTGTGTGTCATTGGGTAACCTGCATTCTTTTCACTTAACAATAGGTTGTGGATTTTTTCATGGCAATTAGTATTATATGGATATCATTATTATTTGTAATGACCTCTTAACATTGTGTTGTTTGTATTTATTATTGTTTAATTGGCCTCCTAGTAATAGACCTAAATTCCTTTCTTCCTATGATTTTTGGTGTTGCAAAGAATTGCAGTGAATGCACACAAACACACATACTCATGTGCATAAATTGTTGCTGGATCAAAGATTTTATTTTGTGTGTCATGGTATAAAGTCCTTGTATTCTTTGGTTATGGAGTATCTTTGTGCAAGAGGAATATTACATGAGCAAATGGAATTATTACTTAGATATCAGGTATTTTTTTAAAGTGCTTTTTAAGTCTCTTTATAAGTTTCTTTTGTATTTCCTTTTATTTCTTTTCCTTGAAGTTTGTTTGTTGAAGAGACTTAGTTATTTGTCCTGCAGATTTTCCTATAGAGCTTGAAGTTTGCGGACTACATGCCCAGGTTGTCATTTTTTAAAAATTGAAGTATCATTGATATACAATCTTATATTGGTTTCAAATGTACAACACACTGGTTCAGCAATTATCCATATTATTAAATCCTCACCCACTCTAGTGTAGTTACTGTCTATCAGTGTAGAAAGATGTTACAGATTCAATGACTATATATTCTCCATGTTGTACTAGCCTAGGTTGTCATTTAACATGAGCCTCTGTCTCTGTATTCCCTATAAATTGAAAAATCTAGAGACTTGAACTATTTCAAGTTTTCCTTCCTTCCTTCTCCCTTTTTCTCATTCTTTTTTTCAAGGCTGCTTCATAGGGAGTGTTATCTTCACCTCCAGAAAGCACACAACGTCTGCTTGAATGTCTTACTATAATATTCATATTCTTGATCAATTCCACCAGTCCCTATGTTAATGTCTTTCCTTCCAGTCATTTGAGTTTTTATCCCAGTTCCTTGATTTTCATAAAAAGCAACTTGAAAACTTAAGGGAGTAGAGTGGTATTAGCAAGAGGTGGAATAGGAAGCCCCAGACCTTGATCCTCACAGAGACTCTGATTTAACACAATATATTGTACACTGGCTGAATTGGCATACCTTGGATGCCTGGGGGCCACAGAATACAAAAGAGTTCAGTATCTGTTGCAGTGCCAGAGAATCTGCAGTACCATAGACATCAGAGGGAGCAAGAGACTATAAGCTCCTGAAAAAGAAAACTGGCAAATCTTTCTAATAGGGAAATAATGCACATAAGCCCCATAAAAAGTTTGATAGATCTCCAGAATTTCTATCTGGGCTAATTGAAATAGACTCTAGAGAAAAGGAGACCTATGAACTACCTGACAAAGAATTCAAAATAATCATCTTAAAGATGTTCAGTGTGCTGTAAAAGAACACAGACCTATAAATGAAACCAGGAAAACAATGCATGAACAAAATGAGAACACTTACAAAGAGATAGAAACTATAAAAAGGAACCAGACAGAAGTTTTGGAGTTGAAGAATATAATAACTGAATGTAAAATTTTACTAGAGAAAGATCAAGAGCAGACTGATCAAGCCAAAGAAAGAATCAGTGAACTTGAAAACAGGTCATTTGAAGTGATCAAGTCAGAGGAACAACAACAATAAAAGGAAGAGAAGTGAAGAAAGACTAAGGGACTTGTGGGACACCATCAAGTAGAACAATATCTGCATTATAGGCATTGCAGAGGAGATCAGAGAGAGACTGGGGTGGAGAGTTTACTTGAAGAAATAATGGCTAAAAACTTCACAAGCTTGATGAGGAAAATGGGCACCACAGTTGAAGAAGCTTAAAGGTCACCAACTCAGATGAACTCAAAGAGCTGACACCAAAAAACACTGTAATAATAAAACTGTAAAGTGTCAAAGGTAGAGAATCTTGAAAGTGACAGGAGAAAAGTGACATGTCATGTACAAGGGAGTTCCCATAAGATTACCAACAAATTTCTCTGCAGACACCATATAGACCAGAATGGAGTAGGATGGATCTATTCAAAATGCTGAAAGAAAAAAATTGTTAACTAGGAATACTATATCTGGCAAAACTGTCCTTCAAAAAAATGATGGAGATAAACAAAATCTGAGAATATTCATCACTACCAGACCTGCCTTGCAGGAAATGCTAAAGAAAGACCTTCTAATTGAAACAAAAGGTCACTACACAGCAACATAAAAACATATGGTGATATAAGGCTCTCTGATAAAGATAAACATATAGACAAATACCAAAGTGAATTCTACACTTGAATTCAAAAGATAAAAACACAAAAAATAAAACTTTGTTAATGGATACAGAATAGAAAAAGATGTAATTTGTGACATCAATAACATAAAGTGGGGGGAGTGTAAAGGAGAAGTAGGGTGTTTACACACAAAGTTATCAGTTTAAAATAGATTATTATGTAATCTTCATGGTAGCCACAAAGAAAATAACTGTAGATGAAGCAGAAAAGAAAAGGAGAAATGACTCAAAGCATTTCACTACAAAAAAATCAATGAAACACAAAGCAAGATAGCAAGGAACACAGAGACAAAATACCTACAAGACATACACAAAACAATTAACAAAATAGCAATAGTAAGTCCTTCTCTATCAGTAATTAGTTTAAACGTAAATGGATTAAACTTCCCAATCAAAAGACACAGAATGGCTGATGGGCCCAAAAATATAAAATCCAACTACATGCTGTCTGTAGTTGACTCACTTTACATATAAGGACATATATAGGCTGAAAGTGAAAGAGTGGAAAAGATAGCCCATGAAAACAGTAACTAAAAAGAACATGGGTAGCTATAGTTATATTAGGTGAAGTATACTTTAAGTCAAAAACTATTGCAAGAGGCAAAGGATATTACATAATGATTTAAGTGTCAATTTACCAGAAAGATATATTACAAATATATATGCATGTACCAGCAGAGGAGCACCCAAATATATGAAGCAAATATTGACAGAACTGAATGGAGAAATAGACAGTAACACAATAATAGTAGATATCAATACCCCACTTTTAATAAAGCATAGATCAACCAGACATAAATCAATAGGGAAACAGAGAACTTGCACATTATAAGCCATTTGGACCTAACAGACATACATAGGAAACTTCATCAACAGCAGCCTACATATTCTTCTCAAGCACACCTAGAACATCATCCAGGATAGGTCACAGGTTAGATCACAAAACAAGTCTTAACAAATTTAAGAAAATAGAAATCATACCAAATACCTTTTCTAACCACAGTGTAATGAAACTAGAAATCAATTGCAAATGGAAAACTGGAACATTCACAAATATGTGGAGATTAAACAACACACTTTTGAGCAACTAATGTGTCAAAGAAGAAATCACAGGAGAAATTAGAAAATGCCTTGAGAAAAATGAACATCAAAACATACCAGATCTTATGGGATATAACAAAATCAGAACAGGGATACTTCTAACAATAAGCACCTACTTTAAAAAAAGATGAAAGATCTCAATCAACAACTTAACTTTACACCTCAAAATACTTGAAAAAAAACTATATCCAAAGTTAGTAAAAGAAAGGACATAATGAAGATTAGAGCAGAAATAAATTAAATAGAGAATAGAAAAACAATAAAATGTCACTGGATCTAAGAGTTGGTTTTTTGAAAAGAAACAAAATTGACAAACCCTTAGCGAGACCAGGAAAAAAAAAAACTCAACTAAAATCAGAAGTGAAAAAAGAGACCCTGCTGATGCCACAAAAATAAAAAGGATTTTGAGAATACTATATATAATTATATATCTATATATTTGTAACATAGAAGTAATGAATAAATTTCTATAAACATATAATCTACAAAGACTGAATCATGAATAAATAAAAAAATTCAATAGACCTATAACTAGTAAGGAGATTGAATTAGTAATCAAAAACTTCCCAACAAAGAAAAGCCTGGACTAGATGGCTTCCCTGGAGAATTTTATCAACTATTTAAAGAATTAACACCAAGTCTTATCAAATTCTTCCAAAAAATTGAAGAAGAGGGAATATTTCCAAACTTACTCTTTGAGGTCAACATTATCCTGATAACCAAATCAGACAAAAGATAAAAAAACAGAAAACTATAGACAAATATCCTGATGAATATTGATACAATAATTCTCAACAAAATATTAATGAACCAAATTCAACAGCACATTAAAAAGGATTGTATGTTATGACAAAGTAGGATTTATTCATGGAGCTCAAGGATGATTTAACATATGAAAATGAATCAATGCAATACACCACATTAAGAGAATGAAGGACAAAACCACATTATGAGCTTGATGCAGAAAAAGCATTGGACAAAATTGAACACTTTCGCTGATAAAAAAAAGACTCAACAAACTAGGAATAGAAGGAAAGTACCTCCACATAATAAAGGTCACATATGTAAAGCCCACAGCTACATCATACTTGATGGCAAAAACTGAAACCTTTTCTTCTAAGATCAGGAACAAGGCAAAGATGTCCAGTTTTGCCACTTCTATTCAACATAGTACTAGAAGTCCTAGTCAGAGCAATCAGGCAGGAAAAAGAAATAAAAGGCACCCAGATCAGACAGGAAGAAGTAAAATGATCTCTGTTCTCAGATGACATGGTTTTACATGTAGAAAACCCTAAAAATTCCACAAAAAAATCTGTTAGAATTAATAAATGAATTTAGCAAACTTGGAAGGTACAAAATCAACACACAAAAATCATTTTCATTTCTACATACTAACAATGAACACTCTGAAAAGAAAATTAAGAAAGTAATTCCATTTGCAATAACATCAGAAAGAATAAAATAATTAGGAATAATAAGGAATTAGCCAGCTGTTTGCCTTTCAGACTTAAAAAAATTGTTTTAAAATTATATGTATTTAAATGTATCAGTATTTTCTATTATTAATTTCTTATCCCATGAAATGGTAATATTATTATTATTATTAAATTATGGAATGCTTTAAATCATTAAGTTCGAAGGTGAACTAAATATTGTTCTTGGAAATTCCCGAGCCATGAAGCTTTGAAAATTAAGAGAATCAAGGATGGATGAAGTCATATGTAAACTTAAAGATAATGAGCAATAACTAGGAACATTAGATATCCTAAACTAAGGCAGTAATTAAAAGGTTAACTTAAGGAACTGAGATGGTGTGGATGATGATACATGTGAACAGAGTGCTTAAAATAGAGTATAGGAGAATTAGTGAGGTAAGTGGGAATTAGGTTAGCTGATATATCACACACATATTTATACACACATATGTATAGATACACATATACATAAAACCATGTATACATATATATTTATGTATACATGGACATCTAAGATTTAATAAATAGAAAGTGAGATGAATATGGTTTAAATAAATAAGGAATATATGTATATATATGCATATATATGATTTCTCATATATATACACACACACTTTATATAGATCACTTATACATCTATATAAAGTCATATATTCATACATATATATATATGTATATATAAGTAAATGGTAAGTATTTGGGTGTTTGTTAGGTATTAAAGGTCCTCAAAGCAAGGGAATCAGTTGGGTGATGAAGGAAGAAAGCTAGTATATATAGAATGCTTGTTCTGTGTATAGCCATTATGTTTTCACACTTTTTAAAAAAGTAAACTTTACAACAACTGTATGTGGGCTATAATCTTATCCCCATTCTGTAGGCATTGGAAAAGTAAATTGGCATATTCAAAAGAGCATGGCTTTGGAGTCAGATAGCTAGATGGAGATGGACTAAGCTTAACCACTGACTAGCTGTGTGACTTTGGCCAAGTCACTTCTCTCTGAGTCACTTTGTCAGATGTAAAATGGAGGTAAAAAATAGTACTTCACTTCAAGGGGTTATTTTGAAGATTTTTGAAGGAATTATTTATGATTTTTCCCAGAAGAATAAAATAGACTCCTATTTCAACCAGTGCATAAAATCTGCCTAAAGTTCATTTGAATGGTTATTATTTCTTGTTGTAGAGATTAAATTACATAAATATATAAAGTAGATAACCACAGAAGTCATTTAATAAATGATAGCTATTCCTACTGTTGTTGTGAGGCTCAGTCTAATAACTTGTCCAAGGACTGAACCTGTGTACCAGCTTTCAAAACTCTCTTTGCACTGAAATATACTATCTAAAAACATTAATAATACAAATATTCCATATGTTCTCTTTAAATTTTTTTTTGCCCATCTTTTTTTATTTTGGTATCATTAATGTACAATTACATGAGCAACATTATGGTTACTAGACTCCCCCCCATTATCAAGTCCCCACCACATACCCCATTACAGTCACTGTCCATCAGTGTAGTAAGATGCTATAGAATCACTACTTGTCTTCTCTGTGCTATACTGCCTTCCCTGTCCCCCCACCCACAACATTATGTGTGCTAATTGTAATGCCCCTTTTCCTCCTTATCCCTCCCTTCCCCCCGACTCCCCAGTCCCTTTCCCTTTGGTAGCTGTTAGTCCATTCTTGGGTTATGTGAGTCTGCTGATGTTTTGTTCCTTCAGTTTTTGCTTTGTCCTTATACTCCACACATGAGTGAAATCATTTGATACTTGTCTTTCTCTGCCTGGCTTATTTCACTGAGCATAATATCCTCTAGCTCCATCCATGTTGTTGCAAATGGTAGGATTTGTTTTCTTCTTATGGCGGAATAATATTCCTTTGTGTATATGTACCACATCTTCTTTATCCATTCATCTACTGATGGACACTTCGATTGTTTCCATTTCTTGGCTATTGTAAATAATGCTGTGCTAAACATAGGGGTGCATATGTCTTTTTGAAACTGGGCTCCTGTATTCTTAGGGTAAATTCCTAGGAGTGGAATTCCTGGGTCAAATGGTATTTCAATTTTTAGTTTTTTGAGGAACTCCATACTGCTTTCCACAATGGTTGAACTAATTTACATTCCTACCAGCAGTGTAGGAGGGTTTCCCTTTCTTTAATTTTAACAAATATTTATAGATGATACAATGTAAGCCAGGCCCTGAGGATACAAAAAAGTAAGACATGGTTCTTGTCATGTAGGAGCCACAATTGGTAGAGAGGGCAGGCAGGTATTAGAGAGAAGAGGTTGGTTACCTGAAATTATGCAGACCAGAATCAGCATTTTAGAACCTAGCTTTTAACTAGCCAGATAAAAACAAAAGTTATGTGTTGGTAAAATTAAATGTTGGAGTCAAATAATAAAGTGTATTTATTTATATATATTCAGTAGCATGGTATATAATTGTCAAGATGTGTTTTTCATACCTACTCTTACTGAGATATGTGACCAGTCCATTTCAGTTACCATGAGAATAAACCAGAGAATGGAAAGATGGGGGAGCAACTGATTTCGTATTTACTCTTCCAATACAATCTATCCAAAAAGATAGCTCTACCTTGATGTTTCTTTCAGTTCCTCCTGTATTTGAGGGAAGTGGGTAGAAGGAACACTATCCATTGGTGAAATAGTGGTTGAACTGCCACTTGAAACATACAATCAATTATTACTAAAAAGAACACCAGAGACATGGATTTTTATTGACCAAAGTATGTTTTTGTGGGCATTTCCTTTCTGTTTCACTTTATGAAAAGTCATAGACCTCATAATAAGAAACTGAATAGCTTATATAACGGAAACCTCATTAGAAGATTTTACATTTCATTTACCAAAATGCTAATAATCTACGTTTTAAAAATTAAACATTGAACCACTGACAAATCAGATCTAAATAAATCCATTGTCAGAGAAGGATCATAGTCGTGGTTTATATACCAGAACTTTTTTTTTAGAAGAGCACTCTGGTTAGTACATTTTAAAAATAATTTCATAAAACAGCTTACATTTTAAAATATGAAGTTAGAGAAATCATCTAGAGAAAATTTAAGTTATATACAATAAATTTCATTTAACATGAAATAACCACCTTCTGGACAATGAAACATTTCCATTTCATGATTTTACTCTGTGTGGAAATTTTTTAGTAGGTACTCTGAAGTTACAAAATATAAAAACAACCCTCTATCCTTGGGGAATGTACAGTTTAATGTGAAAAAAATAAACCATGGTAGAAACCCAAATGATAAAAGCTAAACCAGTTTATGAAGAGAAAATCCAGCTACCCCAGGGGTATGGTAGACTTGTTAGGACCATAGTCTGTGGCTGATTTTTGGTTAATCATTGATCTGTGCCCTTCTTTTCCAATGTCTTACAACCAGCAAACTGGAACCAATTGTCCTATTTAGAGATTATCTGTGAGGTACTATCCAAATTGAATACTATCAAGCAGCAATTACATGACTTCTAGCAAGGGCTATCTGCCTACTTGCAGCATTGGCAAAAAGAAGAATGATCTGTTTTGGAACTCCATTACTTTCATCACTTTATGCATGGTATACAAACAGCATAATAACATAATTCTTTGGAGTTGTGAAATCTCTCTTAAGCTTAATAGAAATTTAGAGTATAAGAACATAAGCATTTAGAGAGAAAAAAAGAGAAAACTAGTCATGTGCTAAAGTAAATTTTCCACAAGAAATGTGACCAGGTCAACATGTTCTGTTACTATGTAATACCTATATGTCTGTCAATCCAACTGAATCTCAAATCTCTAAAGCAGTGGCTGCTTCAGATTAAAATTCAGCAAACAACTATGCTGAATGCCTTTCCTGATCTTTGTCATCTCGCTAGATTAAGTGGTTCTCCTCTTGATTCATAGCATTGTATGTTATCTCTGTCAATTGCATTGACACCACTATAGATACATTCAAACACTCCCTTTTGAAATGCTCTATTTCCACATTTGCGCTTTTATATTGCTAAAATATAAGCTCCTCAAACGTGTAACTTTGTTTTATTCAGCACCTTTACATAGAAGGTTCTATGTAAACTGAAGCCTCAGTAGTCTGAATACTTATAAACAGACAATGAATGTAAAATACTGACCAGGTACAAGAATGATAAGACTTGAGACATAGTGATAGAAGCAATTCAAGAATATTATTATTATTTGAACAAACTTAATTCTAGTTTTTATCAAAAAAACACTACATATGTAAAACCCATATATATGTGTATGTGTGTGTGTAGATATATACATAGTTGTAAAAAGCTGAAATAATAATCTTTCTATAGCATGTGGCATTGGTTTAGTAGCCATCATCCATCATGTTCTATATTTCTTTTGTATCCCCTTGGACACTTAGTAAATTTTATCAATATCTGACTTTTGGTAGATTAAAGGTAGATAAAAGAAGGCTTAACAAAAAACAAAAAAGAAAGTCTTAGTAAATAGTAGGGACTTGTTATCTTGAATCAAGGAATATGAGATTGGGCTTTATTTGAAAAGGAGGAGTTTGTAAACATAAGTAAGAATAGATAGAAGTTTTGGAAAGAACCAACTGGTGTGCTCAAAGCAGAGCTACCAACATCCAGTGTATATTGCAAGGAAAGCCTGCAAAGGGAAGAGGACTGTTGGATAGGCCACTATTTTAAAGGGAAATTTCATTCAAAAAACCTCATGTATGATTTCATCTTCATTTTGATTTACAAGAGGCATGTAGTGGGCATATCAACAGTACCCTTCAAATCAAAATGCATCATCATTTAGGAATTTCTGAAGGTGAAATAGCCCATGACTGTGCTCTCTGAGGACCATCTGTTCACCTACCTGTGTCCCGTAGAACTGAAGCCTTAGGGTATCTTTCCAAACCTTTTCTTTTGTTTCTTATATAATGTATGGTGACTGCTATGTTATTGCATTTGATTTTTGTGTAAAATAGAATCAAATCACTTTTAAAAAAATAATGAGATAATTTTACTTGATGATTTAAAGGAAAAACTGCTTCTTAATATATTTAAAATATGTAAAATGCTTTTTAGTACTCTGGGTAGGATTGTAGTTCTTTGGTGCTTGAGTCAATATTGCAATTTAATAACTGCACCTACAAAGAAAATTACAAATTTTAAACTGTTTATTCCAAGTGCTTTCAAAATGAAAACACAACGAAACTGTTAAAAAAATGAGGTAGGATTAAATTCCTTAAAGATAAAGAATACTGCAAACTGAAATGATCCCACTTATTATCAAACCTGTCCCTTTACAGGTTTGTATATTATAATATGTTCTTAAATGGGATAGATTAATGATTTGTAGCATTAACTATTTATACTTTCCAGCTTTTGAATCCTTTTTTTGCTTTGAAATGTGTTCATTTTATTGTGTGATAATATAAAGAATATATGTGAAATTTTAAATCTTGTCACATTCAGATTTTAATAGTACTTTATGCATTTTAAAGAATTTTGAGTGGCCCAATATTGTAAAATAAATTGCCTTATAAAAATAATGTGTTAACATCAAGTGTTCAATGCGGTAGTTGCACAATGATTTTTTAACTGAGTTATATCCATTGTAGCTTAATGGAAAGAACATTTAATTTGTAATCCAGAGACCTGGTTGCCTTGGGTAAGTTATTTAATTACCTGTCCTTTGGTTTCCTTACATGTAAAATGGGCATAATATTTCATAGGGCCAGTTTAAAGATCAGTGCTTATAAATAAAAAGCCCTTAGCACATGACAGATGGTGGATACTAACTATATCATAGCTATAATTATAATCCAACTGGCTTCTTATTCAAGTAATAAAAGAAAGTTTTTACACACTTATATCAAAGATAGTTTGGGGTCATAGATTCTTAGAAAGCATTATAGTGAGGATATAGAGAATTTAGGAAAATAAAAAGAATATGTAAACAAAATTTGGAAAACACTGTGTGTAGCACATACAATTATATCTGTCTATATATCTAATCACTATCTTTTAAAAAAACACAGAATAAAAGTCCAGTTTGAGACAGTTCACTATTGAGTTAATAGGAACTTGGAGATTTGAGCTAATAAAGCACATACACTTCATAGACAAGCAAGCCTGTGACAAAGTTTGGAGAAGTCCAGGATTAGGATATACACACATATTCATCTTGAGAACCAGTGGATATTTATAGTAGGACTGGTGTATTAGGTTCCGTACAATATATTGTTTATTGTTTACGTATAAATATATACCAAATAAATCTGCATACCCCTATTAGAAATCAAAAATATTTTTAAAATGTATTTACCCACCATGGTTTGGAAATTGAAAAAAAATTGAAGTCAAAAACTGTAATGATTGAAGAAACAATTTAAAAATTATTTGTTTAGGTAGCTGGATAAAAAAACTTGTAAAAACTCAAAAGCAGAGATTTAAAGCCCAGTTATCTAGGATTCTTAGGTGCTAGTACATTTTTGATAGAGCACTTACAGCTGCTTCTATTCCTCCACTTTGCCTGGCTGCCATTTCTCAATAAAGAAAGGGATAGGAAGTCCATCAGAGCTTTTGTCAGTAGCACAGAATTGTCATTTGAAGATGGTGCCAGGCCAGACATGTAAAGAGAATTAAGGGATAAGCCTAAATTCAGGACTATCAGCATATTCATGATGGCAGAGTTATAGGCTGGCGCTCATCACGGGTAGAAGATGGTGGTGTGAGAACTCATGGGATTAACAAACTACCTCACACAAGGGGGGGAATAATACTAATACTTCTATGTACAGCCCTAAATGGCAAGTGCAGTGTGTGTAAGGCTGTGCTTAAGAGTTTATTTCAAAATGGCCTTAAAAAATGTTTATATGCACCATAGATTTAGTATGTAAAATTAAGAGCAGTGTGTATTGAATATATTCTAGGAATCCCTGGTTTTGTGACCAGAGATCTGAATGATACTCAAAAACAAAGCCTAAGTTTTTTTTCTATAGCAACATGAGAAACATCTGGATAGTTGGCTAAATTTTTCAATATCCACTTGTCTAATGTTTTAGGAATAGTCACTATTTCAATAATAATTTATTTGCTTTTATAGCTCTGGATTGAGTGTTGCTTTGTTTCCTTGTTTTATCCTAAGTCTACATTTTTTTCTTGCCATTTACTGTAATTACAGGTAAAGATTTAGAATTTAGTATTTGCAATGTCAAATTGTCAGTTGATGGCATTGTCAGTTGATAACAGTTATAGTGGGCAATATTTATTTTCATAGCATGAGTGCTACTTGACTCTGACTGAATGGTTTTCTAAGATTTTCTTTGGTTTATAAGTCTATTTTACCTTGGCTTCTGAATATGATGAAACCCTTTACACTTGCCCTTGATTATAACACCTCTTGTTTTTGGACATTTAAAATGCTCTCAAATCTTTAACAATAATAAAGATGTTGGCTATTTTAATTAATTAATATGGACAAAATAAAATCAAAGGGAAATCTTTTGTCATTTGATGGTTACAACAAAAACATAGAAAATGTAATTAATTGATTTTCTTTTCTAAGAAAAATTATGCTGCCACCTTCAGTACCTGTTACTATCCATAAAGGTCTGAGTTTTTGAATACTCAACAGTAAACAACTTAAAAATGTATAACCTTGCTTAAAATTACCTAAGAATGCCACAAGAAACTGTCAGCCCTATGGTTACTTCATTAGAGAGTATAATAAACTAGGAAGATGGGACTAATTGTAGTAACAGGCATTTTACACTGTATAAACATTTCCCTTAATCTTGTCCCTGTACAGTGAGTCTCAACAGAATGCCTCTTCTTTTGTGGCCTCGTTGGTACAGCATGGCACTAAGTGACATCAGATTAGCAACTGGGGAATGACTTCGTGAAACTGCTTATGGAAGTGAATTTGCAGAGTTAAAGGCTATGTTTTGCCTTTCTCACATCACCTAGCAACTTTAGATTCAGGCAGAAGTTGGAGTTTATTTTACAAAACACGAAAAAGCTTTTAAACCAGTGTCTTTGAGGTAAATCTGTAGCAAAAATGAGGCCACCTGCTGTTAAGAAACGTGCTTACACATACAGCACATTTCCATCCCCAACAGAGGGTACTCCTGAGGAAAATGCTGCCGTTGTTGTTCAGAACCTATAGGTGGCAGCAGTTCCCGCAGTTTCAGAGCATAACAATGGCTTGGTTTGCGGGTCTAAGAATAAAGCTGTCATGAACTCATGGGATCTTTATATTGTAAGGGCACTTCTTTGAAATGTGATACATGAGAAAATTACCATTAGCTTTAGTTTCCCTTTAAAGATTTAAGTAGCTTATCTTTCCTTTAAGTTCCATTTTGTATTTTAAATCATGTCTCCAAACAAGTGTTCACAGCCATAATTTTAGGGCGTTACATTATGGAGTATAAATTTTTAGGTAATCTGAGGGAAAGACATGATAGAAACTTTTTTTTCCTTTTCTTTTACCCACCTCAATTGCAATAATAATCCACTGTTCATTTTTACTGCCACTACAATCTTGTGAAGGAAATCCTAGTTGCTATACAGGCATAATTTTCCTCAAGTTCAGGAACTGAGTGGTTAATGCTTTAACATTGCCATTCAACTTCTTAGGAGGCTTTGAACCAAATTCTAACACCTATAAAAGATTTTGTAACTCTTTTTAGTAAAAAGGAGTTTTGAATAATACTACAGTTTCCTGTTAGTAGGCTGAGAACTGAGGAAGTAAGTACTGTTAGATTCAGTCCACTTTTGCCTCTGAGAAGCTACTGTCAGTGTGGGTGTACACACACACACACACACATGCTTTTTCCCCTCCACTCATCCAAAACAAACTCTATGTTAGGTATAAAGACTGTCATTCATTTAATTTTAATGGTCAAGGTGATTATTTAAACATTTTTTTCCTGCCAATTATGTTGTTTAATTCAGAAACCTGCAAAATCCTAAATGAACTACTTTCCAGTTCAAGTTAAAATGCAATTAAGCCTACCTCTGAAATGTTTATTCAGAAATTCAGCAACCTTTGTCTTCTTGTTCAAATTAATTATCCAGAAACTTAAAATGATAATCTATTCAAAGTAATATCAAAGTCTGGGAATCCTTTTTTTTTTTATTTAGGAAAGAATAGATTCTTTTTATCATTTGAGATAACAGAGTAGTAAATTAACTGTACCATATAAGTATCCTAATATGTTTTGAAGGGAATAGATTAAACATATTCTTTTGGAGTTGATCTATATTTAATAATCAGATACCTTTTAAACTCCACTGAATCTTAGTTATTGGAATTAATATACTTCTATTAAGTAAATATATTACTGGACTCTAAAATTAAAACATACATATTTATATGCATTATACATATACACAGACATGCATATATACATTTCTTATAGATAAAGGGTGAGGTGTGGAACATTTGGATCATACAAGTTAAGAGACATATGCCTATATCTTTCATTCATTTACCTATATGTTCAGATTGGTGTTTGTCATAAAGAATGGTTCGTGTTACATATACCTACATATCCCATTTGATGGTTATGAAAGGAAACAGAATTATAAAAACAGAAAGTCTGCTAGGAACCCTCCATACTCTTAAGAGTTATATCATGTGTGTATTGTCTGCTACTTAATAAACTGTTGTTTTTAAAGCCACCACTAGGAGCAAAAAAACAAATCAGTTTATTTTTGAATATTTTGAATATTATATGTTCTTATAAAATCTATTTTTTATGGCATAACAATTTAATTATATGCAAATGTATTTCTTTTGCCCTTGTTTTTAGCATATTTAATAGCTGCCTAGCAAAAATCCATACCTAAGTCAAGGCTCTTTGGGTTATCTGAAAACACTGTGTCTTCTCTTTACAAACATTTCAGCCAGATACACAACACCAAGATATAACCAAATAAATTCCTTTTTTTTTTTTGCAATTCTCTTTCAGAACCTTATGTTAAAATTAATCCCAGTTTGTTAGTTTCTTAGGTAAATTGTGGGCGTGAAGATGTCATCACTTTGCTCTAGTTTGTAAATTTTATGAGGTATTTTAATAAAATAATTTATATCCTTCAATGAATTTATGTTGCTGTTTAACAAGATAGTCCCTACTATTAAGGTTGATTTTACTTTTTGCAAGTAAAATGCTTTTGATGAATGAAAAAGCTTTTGATCAATGAGATACTATGAGTTCTTGGAGTTATTTTCAACAAGTGAAATGTATGTATGCTTAAGAAATAAGGTAAAATATATTTTAGGCATTATAAATATGGAAAAAGAAAATGAGATATTGGTTAAGTTTGAATGGCTTAGGTTCATTTAAATCCAAGTTTTAATATTTCTTTTCAATTACTTATAATAATTTACAATTTTGCTGATCTATTTAAAATAATTTTATATTTTATTTCCCCATATTCAATAATAGTAAACTTTAATATTAGTAAAATACTACTTAAACGTATTTATAGAAACTGTTCTCATGTTTGAAAGAACAAATTAAGATTAACTTGCATATTTTGAGGGGAATTTTAGGGCTTAGAGAATAGTAGAATAGGCTGTGGGAAAGACTTTTAAGAAAGGAAGCACAGTGACTGACTGCAATGTCTGAATTTGAGAAAACAGCAAATACAGGAAACCCTTGATTCTATGTAATGATTGGCAAATGGGGTTTCTCATTAATTGACTTTTTCTGTTTAACCAGTTATCCATGTATAATACTATACATATCAGTTTTTTAAGCATCAGAATATATAAGATCAACTTAACTTTAGACATATACTAAAAATAATTGCTTCTAAAAATATTTATTCAGGAGGACCACTAGGAACTGTGATCTGAATGATTACCATCATGAGTATTTATTGCTATTTTTAGAGTCCTGTTGATAATGATTGAGTTTTCTGGTTGCTTGGGTTCCAGATAAAATAGTGTTTCTTAATATTCTGCAAATTTAAATAAGGATATTTATTTATAAGCATGTGGGCAAAATGTTGTTATATAAGCATAGTTCTTTTTCTGAATCATATAATGTAAAAAAACAGGACCTCAAGCAACTTTTTCTCTGAGTGGTTTTCTGCAGATTCCTGGGCCCTTGAAATGGTCTTATTATTCACCCTAGGAAAGCCCTGTTCTTTCTAGGCCTGAAACTCTGTTGAAGCCATGTTGTACATTATTCATTAGCATGATTCTTTCTGAAGAGGGGGAAGTGATGACTGGAAAGGTCAGTTAGTATGATAAGCATTTCAGGTATTTCACTATAGAGGGGGAATTGTTCTCTCCTTCTCTTCATGGATGGCACATTTTCTTCATGTACATCTAGTCTCATGACCACAAAAGGGACCTTCCAAGCTATGAGAATATAAAATCAGGCTCTGCTTTTAAAGTTAACATTGTAAAAGGTACCAACTGTATCATAATGAATTATGATGCCAGTGCTATATAGCAAATCAAATCAGCAAGTATACAAGATATGTACTTAGCACTGTATGAAAATACAGTGAAGACTCCTGCAATTGACATTTTCCCCTTCAGGCCTGACTGACCAGCCCCATCTACTCTCACCTAAATGGATGTCATCCTCAGTTAGTATGGGAAGAACAAAGCCCAATGTGAAATTTAGCCTCCCTACTTAACATTTGAAGTCAATTTCCTGTTCAATTTAAGCATTTTTTCTTTGTCTCTCTTATTCCTTTCAGAAAAACAATAATGAGATCATCATTAGTCTAACTATAATTATTGAGCTTTACTATTTTTATGGTATTGGGAATCCAACAATCCCTGTCCTGAAGTCCCTTTACTTGTCTATAATCATCATGCAGTTAATATAGTGTATGAACATGGGCAATACAGTTGCTCTTTTATGTATAGAAAGTCAGTTTATGAGTAGTTATAAATATTTGATGGCACAGCCCAAACTGGAATAGTAAATTCCTGACAGTTTTAGACCATTATACTTCACAAATGTGTTTGTAAGTTGGGCATTGAGAATTCAGAGACATAAGAACATATGAAAGACATTACTATAAGTAGCTGAAGTTCTAAGGGAAAACAATACCGTTATAGTTCTCATAATAAATAAAAGTGGTTCTTTGAGAAATTATTCATTTAAAAACTTATGTTCAAGTAAAACTAGGTTTAATCAAAAGAATAATAATTCAGGAAATGCTTTGCATTCTAAAATTCTAAACAATTTTGTGATTTCCCTTGATTTTAAGGAATGATATGAATGGAACTTCTGAATATACCCTGAGACTTTAGAAGAAGATGATTCTGGCAGTTATCATAAGAATATATTTCTAGAGAAGTCTGAAGTTGTCCCTTTGAAAAATATGTTTGCATGCAATATCGCTAAGGGACTGAAGCAAGTGTCTAAGAATCAAAGGCTTATTCCTCAAGCAGCACTATGAGCCTTCAATCAGAAACACTCATATTAGTACTTGATGCCTTTTCTGCAGAACTTAGGACCCCGAATTAAACAGAGTCCTAATAGGGAGAAACATACTCTAGAGTGATCTAAGGTTATCAGGAGGGAGACAGAAGAGGTACTGTTAGCAGAAACTGACCAATGTTTCTGATACTTATACAGAAATGCAAAGGACCAATAACAGTCAGATAATATTGAAGAAAAAGAAGAAAGTTGGAAGATTTACACTACCAAATATCAAGGCTTATTGTAAAACTGCAATAATTAAGAAAGCATGGTATCTGTATAATGATTGATGAGAGTCTACTGGGTTAGCACAGAGTCCAAAAATGGACCCATACATATAGGGAAACTTGATTTTATGATATAGGTTACACTGCAGAACAATGGAGATAGATGGAATTTTCAGTAAAACATTCTGAGCCAATAGGGTAGCCTTAGAGAAAAAAATCATGATTCCTTACCTCATGTTATATACAAATATCAATTCCAAGTGCATCAAGGATCTAAATATGAAGCATAAAACAGTAGTGCTTCTAACATAAGTATATAAGAACATCTTCATGACTCTGGTAAAAATTTCTTAAATAGGATAAAAAACAAAACCATAAAGAAAAAAATTGGAAGTTGTTATACATTATAATTTTGAACTTATGTTACTGAAGGACACCATTTAGAAAAGGAAAAGGCAAATTACAGAGTAGAAGATATTTGCAGTGCATCTTCTCGACTAAACCTTTTTCCATAATATATAACAGATTCTTTTTAAATTTTGGTATCATTAATGTACACTTACATGAGCAACATTATGGTTACTAGACTCCCCCTATTATCAAATCTCCACCACGTACCCCACTGCAGTCACTGTCCATCAATCAGCATAGTAAGATGCTATAGAATCACTACTTGACTTCTCTGTGTTATACTGCCTTCCCCATATCCCCCCCCACTACATTATGTGTGCTAATCATAATGCCCCTTTTCCCCCTCATCCCTCCCTTCCCACCCACCCTCCCCAGTCCTTTTCCCTTTGGTAACTGTTAGTCCATTCTTGGGTTCTGTGAGTCTGCTGCTGTTTTGTTCCTTCAGTTTTTGTTTTGTTCTTATACTCTATAGATGAGTGAAATCATTTGATACTTGTCTTTCTCTGCCTGGCTTATTTCACTGAGCATAATACCCTCAAGCTCCATCCATGTTGTTGCAAATGGTATGATTTGTTTTCTTCTTATGGCTGAATAACATTCCTTTGTGTATATGTACCACATCTTCTTTATCCATTCATCTACTGATGGACACTTAGGTTGTTTCCATTTCTTGGCTATTGTAAATAGTGCTGCAATAAACATAAGGGTGCATATGTCTTTTTGAAACTGGGCTCCTGCATTCTTAGGGTAAATTCTTAGGAGTGGAATTCCTGGGTCAAATGGTAGTTCTATTTTGAGTTTTTTGAGGAACCTCCATATTGCTTTCCACAATGGTTGAATGAATTTACATTCCTACCAGCAGTGTAGGAGGGTTTCCCTTTCTCCACATCCTTGCCAACATTTGTTGTTGTTTGTCTTTTGGATGGCAAGCCCTGGAGATCTGCTTTGAAACACAAACCTACATTATGTGGTGCTCTGGAGGTTGCTGGGGTTGGAGAGCTGGGACAGGCAGAGTGCGTGAGAGACTGAGATTCCTGTCATTTGTGGAGGATGGGGATCCACATCCGGCTGCTCTGGGACAAAGGATAGGTGGGCAGTCTGAGAGGCTTCCTAGTAGCGAGAGGGCTGCTGAAGGAGCGGGGTTTGCACAGAGCTTGCTGCGTGGTAGGAGGGATAGGTGGACAAAGTTGTCTGAGTGCGCTCTACCCATCAGGTTGGGAAACTTTGAGGAGCTTCAGGTGCTCCACCCCCCTGGCTGGCAACTCAGCTCCGAGGCACACCCTGTGACACACAGCCTGCTGCGTGCACCTTCCTCCTGGCCTGCCAGCATCCGGCTTGCAAACCAGCAATCACTGCGCTGGTGTCAGGTCAGCCAGAAGGAAGCCCCACCTATAACAGATGCTTACAAATCAGTAGGAAAAGAAAAAATCTACTTCTAATAAATGTAAAAGACATGATCAGGCACTTCACCAAGAGGATACCCAAAAGGCCAATAAACATAGGAAAAGATACTAAATCTAAATAGTCACCAGGGAAATGCAAATAAAAATCACAATGAACAACCAATACACCCCCAAAATAATGGCTAAATTTTTAAAAACTGACAAAACCAAGGGTTGATAAGGATATGGAACAATTGAAAGTTGTGTATGCTACTGATAGAAGTGGCAAACCTGTTTGGAAACTTGTTTGACAGTATTTACTAAAGCTGAACATATATGTACCTGCTACCTGGCAATTTCACTCTTAGAGTAGACTATGCAGAAATGTGCATACATTTGCATGGAAAGACATATATGAGAATGTTCATAATAAATATAGCTAAACACTGGACATAATGCCAATGCCTAATGTTAAGTAGTAAATTGTGGTTTATTTATACAATGGAATACTATAAAAACAAAGAAAATGAGTCAGCTATTATTAAACACAACATCCTGGATGAACCTTACAAAAATAATGTTAAACAAAAGATGCCAGACTCAATTCATACTATATGACTCCATTTACATACAAAAAGTTCAAAGGATGACAAAACTGTAGTATTAGAAATCAGGATAATGGATACAGCTGGGGAGGAGAGAAAGTGCCCAAGGGAAGCTTCAGGGGTGCTGATAATATTCGATTTCTTAAACTGGAGGATGATTATGTGGATGTGTTCACTTTGTAATAATTCTTTCCTTGATGATTTTACTATTTCTTCATTTGCAAACTTCAACAAACACATTTAATAAAAAAGAGAGGTGACCGGACATTTTTTTTTAAGGCTTTTCAAGTAGAGAACAGAGGAAAAACAGACCAGAAAGTGGATAAGAAGCCCTGGAGGCTCTTTTCGGATTTGGGGGAGGGGATCACAGACAAGACAATATTATTCACTTAGCCACAAACTCAGTGTGTGTACTGATGTCATTCATGAAATTCTGCAAGGCCTCAAGGTTCTGTGGGCTGTGGTTCTTTATGTATACAGGATAGTGTGTATCAAGCACCGGATGTCAAAAGCCAGGAACTTTAGTCACAGAACTTCAGAGTTATTGAGCTTTGAGCACATGTTGCTTTAGCACAGACATCACTTCCTCCTGAAAGCCTTTCCTGATGTATCAGTTTGGGCCAGGTGCCCTTCTTCTATGCTTCCACAGTCCTAATCCTTAGCATATCCCACCTCCCTGTGCCCCAGACACCATGTTTCTCAGAGTTAACAGTGTACTCTTCTTGAAGTCTCTGGTTACTCTATAAAAGTGTGAAATCACCTCTTTTTCCTGATAACATAGAGCATATTTTCAATTTGCTCTTGAATCATCTGCAACTAAAAAAGAACTTAATAGCAAAGTTATTATAGATAATGGCTTATCAAATGTTTTGAATTTTTGGTATTTCCTTTATTTTACAAGTTGAAATGTGAACTACAGTCATAATTATAAGTAGACAAGCCAGGCCTGAATTTCATATTTTTACCATTGATATGCTTTCTGCCAAATTAGTTTTGTTTTTAAGGTGAAAATTTGATACTGGCTTCCTAGGAACTCAGTTAACTAGAGTGAAGACAAATGAAATTCTTCCTTTTCTATTTGTAGTTGTGTGAAGCAATCATAGACACAGTCTGTGTCCTGGGACAAGACAGGTGAAATGGATGCAAGTGCCATTTTTTCATCATTGTGTTTATTCCAATGGATAGACTCTTTAATTTAGAAATTCCCACAGTTCTCAATACAGTGGCTTTCCAGTGGTTTCGGCTGTTACCTTTTCTAAAGGCTTTGCCATCATGTCTTCCTCAATGAAGTAATTCTGCTTCAGCAAGTAGCTTTTCATATATTCATGGCCTACAGGCCAGATTCTAAATACTCTGGCATTTTCTTTATATCACGGCACACTTGGCTTTGGTGGTTTCTGCCTCATATTCACAGTAGCTTTGTAAAGGTTTCTGTAGTATGTAAGAGAGCTCTAAAATTGAGGTTTTTCATATATAATTGTATGAGAAATATTTTAGCCATGAAAAAATGGCATGAAATATGTGTCTCATACCAATACTAATGGCATTAGATCTCCAAAAAACATGGTTTTTAAAAAAATATGTATCAGTTGTCTTATCTCTAGGGTTATAAAATATGTAAATTTACCAGTATACAGAGTTCAGTAATATTTTACTGTTATTTTAATAACTTAGTTGTAAAGTGATACTCAATTGTGTTGCTAGAAATATGGAGGACATTTTTTAAGCTCAAGGGTATTTCTTAAATGTGAGAAAAGCCTTCGTTTTGTTAGGTACACAGAAAATATTTATTAATATCTCTAGCTTTGGTTTACTTTTTAAATTTGAGCTGATTTTAGTAGGCAGTATTTTCTTGTTTTGCTGTACTATTTAATTTTGCAAGTTTATTACTCTTCCTCTAGTCTAATATATTTCAAATATATTTGTCCATGGAATACATTTTATATTATGATATCAGAACTCCCAAGTGAATTCAGCTTTGAAAATTTCATAACAGAATGGAAGAAATAATAGTAACATAGAAAAAATGGTTTATGTGTAAAAAATAAGAAAAATTCAACTTAAAATGAAATTTAAAAAGACTTTCAATGAGAACAGTGTTTTTATGTCTTATCACACATCCACTTAATAAAAGGACAGTGTTTCATAGCTGGGTCAGCATACTAAGTGCAACATCCAGTTATATTATTTTTTTGTTTTTAATGCAGAGAAACGTGAAAGTACTTTTCACATGTATATGTTGTATGAAAAGGACAAACATAGAGATTATTTTGTAATAGTAGGTGCTCTTGAATCAGACTGTTCTAAAGTATTTAGTTATTTCATTTTCAGCAGCTTATTTCTAATTTTTCTAGAACTAAAAGCTCTATTTATTTTGAAATGTTTGGGATTTTGAGCACATGAGTATTATAACTCCTATTCTGAGAGGAATATTTTACTAGATGAACAGTATTTTAATTTATTTCTCCCATTCTGGCCTAATAATTCAGTAAGATCTAAATCCAGCTTTCCTATCTCCTTTGTAAAATGCTTAAGATTGAACAGAGAAAAGGAAGAGATGAAAATAGTGATGAGTCTATTTAAGAATGATAAGTAAATGTTGAGTATCCCAGAGATTATTTCAAGGTTCCATTTTTTGAGGTTTCCAGCAGGGCATACCAAGGGCTGGAGAGGATAATGGGGGATATCCAATCTAGAGCAATAAGAGGTATTAGAAAAAAAAAACAAAAAACAGTAAAATCGAAAGTTGATCTTTGCTGTAATGTAGCAAAACTTTTTGCTATATTAAGCAATGGTCAAAAGAAAAAGAGAGTTTTTACAATGCCAATAATAAATTATTTCTCCTTACTTAAGAAGACTTACTTATGGTAGACCACTCCTACCAAAACCTGCTCCTTGGTACAACATTAGTTTCCTGTGTATTGAAAAAAATAAAGAAAATGCCAAAACAGGATTACAAAAATTGTGGAATATTTAAGGTATCTTAATTTAATAAATTAATTCAAAAATTGAGCTAGTCATAGGGCAATTGAATATTTTGAAAATATTTATTCAGAGTGCACTATGATGAATGGCTTGTTTTTCAATACTTGTCAGTATATCCTTGTGACTATATGCACGACATTATTTTGATGTTCTTTGTGACTATGAGACTGGACCATATACTTTTCCTGTGGCTGTTCTTTTACCCATTGCACCCCTACACCAGAATGTTAACTGGTGACTAATTGCCTTAAAGGCACCTTGAGAATAAACATTTTTTGAAACTATCAACAAATTTATAGCAAATCTTGGAGAGCATGAAATTCAGAAAATGTTTTTCTTTTTTTCCAAAATAAATTATATAGATTTATTTCTACTAACACTATTGGCTCATCCTTTTTTTCAGCTTTATTGGGATATAATTGACATAACTGATTAATCTTAAGTCCAGATTCTGGCAAACCACCTTTTTGAAATGTGATGCAGTATATAGTAGTTTTAGTACTAATTATGAGACTGTTTTCATCTAGATCTTAATTATGATTTTAGTGCTTATTGATAATGACAGAGGAAAAAAGGCAGAGCTGAAACATCTCAGACTATATGAAGATAAATGAAATAATGTCTCTCAAAAAGCATTTTGAGTCCTTGTTTGTCTTCAGAATGCTGGCATATGAGAACAAAGAAGGCTACTCACTAGTATCTTCTAACATTTATTTGAAATGTTAACAGGAGCAGATCATATTTTTAAGTGGAGGCTAGTCTATGGTTAAGAGTTTATTTCCTCTTAAAATTGTTGTCAGCTTCCATAAACTTAAATTGTATTTTTTTATTGTCCTACTTTTTGATGGTCAATCAATACTTCTATCCAACATGGACAATATTAAACATTTCCTAGTTTCTAAAGTACTCTAATTCTCTTAACTCCTCTTATTTCTAGATAAGAATAAAAATGTAAAAAAAAAAGTTTCAGAAATTAGAAAAAAACTATCATGGTAAGAAGTGTAACATTATGTGTTTCACATCTAGAATTATATTTAGTCAGAATAACCGAGGGCAGAAAAAGTGATTAACTATGGTAATGACATCTCTTGACACATCTTCCTTGGACCCAAATGTCACTGATGATGTTGGTTTGTGGGTCAGCTTCTCTTCACCATTTGGTCCATCTTCAGTACCAATCATTGATGATGCAATTCATGACAAAATATTTATTATTTGGTATTTATCAGTGCTCAAAATGGGATAAGTTCTTTATAGATTACATAAAGATACACACTTTCTCTTAAGACCCTTATACCTACTTTAAGGATATATTATAGCAGAACATACTTCTTTGATTGTATTTATTAGGGCTAAGTTATCTGATATTTTGGGGACATACTGATCTTACTTTTTGCTATATTAAGCAATGGTCAAAAGAAAATAATTACTTTAAATCTTAAGTTATAGAAAAGGGCTTGAGAAGAGGACTATGCCAGGGACTTTATGCCTAAGAAACAAATAACTGGATGTCTATGAATTTAAAAATCAAGCAATAAAACCTGTTTTTGTTTTTTAGTTTAAGTTCTGAACTTCTACTCTTCCAATCCTGTTTGAAAACCTGTTCTTTGTATTTTGAGTCTAAGCAATTCAAGAGTATATTATATATTCCTGTTTTTATTTGTTTCGTAAAACACTAATTGAACTATGGCTGGTAAAAATAATCCTTTTGATAATAATGATTTTGTTTTTTGTTGATGTTCCTAATGAGATTTTTTCCCAGGGCAAGTTGATGAGAACATTCTGACCACCGGATTTTTACCTGCTGCCACTGACTTTTCCTTTTTGAAGTGAGACTTAGCTTTTGATAACTCTTTGGTAATTTGCAGAAGAAATAGTCTTCAGAAACAAATATTTGTAGTTGGTTTTAAGGGGTAAATTTCTTTGTTTGTTTTTTGAAATTGTGTTAAAAAATTGTGAAATCATAGTGATTAAGTGCACATTTTTGAAGGTTTTACTTTATTTCCTTCATAAAAAAAACAAAAAAATGAAAATACCAACAAGCAAACCAGTAACTATTAAACCTAATTTATTTTTACTCTTCAAGTGACATTACTTTTAACTGGCTACATTTGGATAAGAAAAGCCATGAATTTTAAGCCACTTAGTAATTTGGTTTTCATTTTTAACACAAATAACACCTTTTCATCCATTTTATATAAACTTCAAACAACATATGTTTTAACTTACTGCCAAATAAGAAGAAATGTGTTACATTAAAGTGCATGTTGTTTGCTTGTGCATTTGGAAATACCATTCATTTTATAGCAATTTTGAGTTATTTTTCTGTCACTTTGTATTCCTATTCAAAGAGACATACAGAAACCCTCACTCAAAACAACTCCCTTAGGGTTTACTCCTGGATGTCAGTAGACGTGAGCGGGAGGTACAGTGTACAACAAGCTTAGGTCATGGAAATGTCAACTCTTTGGTGACTTGCATTTATTATCCTTTGAATTGTGTCCTCTTGAAATTCTGTGAGTGGTATTTTAATATATTTCTTTTATGTTTAGGTGGGCAAGAGAGATACTACCTCATTTTTTTTCTTCTGTTGGTATAAAAAAATTGAGGCACTCTTATTTTCTAGGATTTGGTCCAAATTTTTAAAATGTGTGTTTCCAAGGGATAATATGTACCAAACATGAAATGTTAATAACGTAAAAGACCAGGGCATAAAAAAACGACACCTTTATTAAGGTGTAGTTCAAAGTGTTAGATTGTTTTTAATTTAATAAAGTGAAACAGATAAGAGAGAAATTCAGAGCAAAATAGATTTATTTTATTGTGTTCTTGTTCTTACTTTAGGGGAGTGAGACTGTTTTTTGGTTGAGAATTCTAAGGAATAAAGGAAGTAGCAGACAGAGATCCTAATAACTACTTTGCCTCTAATTAGCTGTGAGACCTTGGGCAAGCCATTTTATTTTGTGAGCCACAGGGGCTCAGGTTCTCACTAACAGTGAAAGTTTAAGTTCTGGTATAACAGCAAAGATGGGCAGGTGGACTATACAGGATTGTGCAGTAATCTTAGGGTGCCAAGAGAGATAAGGTGCATAAGAAATACTGCCTCAGATTTAGTCCCTTTGTGTACCATAAAAACATCTGGGAAAGGGAGGTTATTAAAAACAATTGTTAATATGGATGTTCCAACTTTTTTTTTTTTCTTTACATCCCTTACAAACTACAACAAATTAAATTTAGTAGCCATCAGCAAAAGGTGGGTTAATCTTCTCAAAGAAAAAACAGCACAGCTGTTGTAACTTTTTTTTTAATAGCAGCTTCTATATTTTCCTTCAACTTGAAAAATTAAAGAGTGATTTAAATTGTTTCAAACGTTCTGCAGCAGATTATATGGCAAGCTCTTAGTCTGAAAAGAGTGTGAGGCATTTTGTAACCTGAGTGGCCAGTTTACCAGTTTACTCTCTACACTGCCTTCTTGTCTTGCTTCTCTTTAAAATGATTAAATAATATTACAAGACCACATGGAGAAATAATAAAAAAACAGCTCTTCTGAAGCTTTATCGTGATTCTAAGACAACAGTGCGCTGGGAGGTTAGAAAGGATTACTTCTTGCAAAGAAGTAGAAATATTTTTAAAGTCTTTTTCCTTTAGCACTTTAAATTGTACCAAGAGAGTATAGTTTTCTTTAAAGAATATGGATTAGAGTTACCTAAAGCAATTAATTAATAGAGGAAAGAGAGACTCCTTTATGGCAGATAAGATTTAGGTAATATTTATAATTAGTAAATTAGGAAATGTAAAAACATCCTCAGGAAGCTTTCTCTGTCTCATCTGCCCCTGCTGGGTTAGATGCCTATCTGTGACTCTCTTTAAGCCATACTCTGAGTCTTGTTCTCACTGTGTGAGACACATGTCATAACTAGCACATCCTCACTAGCTGGAGAACTTCTTGAAGGCAGGGACTGTATCTTATTAGCCTTTGACTTCTCACCCATGTCACGTAGTAGTTGCTCAGGAAATATCTGTTGAATAAATGTCAGGTGTAGATAGATGATGGACAGACCCTAATTATGTCCACATGTAAAACCAGAATGTAAAACCAAAATAAGCAGTGTGTTTAGGCTTGAAAAGGCTTCACTACTTTCTTATTAAGAAACAAATGCCTCTGCAGTCTTCCATAATAGTTAATACTTAGTTTTTTTTGAGACTCTATAATATAGTACATGTATTTAAAATTATTTTAATAATAATTTTGACTGCTTTTGGGTTTTACAAAGTTTTTATAGTGTTAATTTTGATACTACCCTTCATTGGTGGCTAAGGATGTCTATCAGAAGCAACTCTTACTACTGGTTACTGGTGGGTTGCACGAGCAGGGCAGATTTGGGCACAAGCTGAAGTCCCTGGTCAGGCCCCATTCTCAGACAGTTGCCTCAGTGTGGTTCAAGCAGTGGTGTGCACTTTTTCTTATTTGCCATTAATATGAAACCACAAAGCAAACTATCAGTGGATGGGACCAGCCTAAAGTTTTACTCTCGTTCTATCCGACTGCGGTTGAGAAGGTCTAGTGTCCTTTTTATTAATGTTTAAATTATATTTCTTCCATATATAACCACTTTTTGGTAGAATCTCTTACTTTCTTATGCAATCTAATACTTAGTAACTCAAAGTAAAAAGGAAGAAATAATCCTACACCTTAAATTCAGCAAAATTTCTTCCCTCTTTTATTTAGAATAAGGCCATGGTTGCACTAGGCCATAGCCAAGATTATAATTATTAGAATGTCAAAGCATTTAAGTTTTTCAGATTTCTGTTGCAAGTCCTCAGTATAGTTTTACACCATCCTTTATATTGACCTAAAGATTTTGACTATTAATTTAACTAGCATTATTATACTTTTTCTCTAGAATAAACCAAGCTCTTTAAGTGAATTGATCCCTTACTGTACTATAACAATAAAGAGTATTTAGCAGTCATATTTTTCAGACACTATTGCACAGTATTGTCAATACTTGAAGAGAAGAACAGTTGTTGTCTAGTGAGTGAGGGTTAAAGGTAAACATTCCCTACTGATTCAAAGAAACACAGGCACCTTACTTTATTATGTGTGTGTAAGTAGAGCTCAGTAGAAAATATGGTTAGATTGCATGTATATTTCATAGAGTAACAACAGCTTTTCCCCTTTTGACTAATACAGCCTTTAGAGCCCACCCTGGTGGTGTCTTGTACATTGTTATATGCCTTGCAGGCACTCGATAAATATTAGCTGATGAGGAGAGATGAGTAGCCTTGAATTTCAGTTCTGCACATGAGATAACCAAGCCTTTTAGGTAGAGTTAATTAATATCTGGTGGTCTTCCACCTTCCTAAGGGAATCTGACTTTGAATTCTTTCTCCATTGAAGATAGATTTGTAAAGTCACAGAAGTGGTTGTCCTAGTTTTGGACTTGGAAAATGGCATCTAAATGATCAGTGATAACCCATAGTAATATAAATGCTTAGTTTTACTGGCTATTTAAGTCTAATGTGCAGGCATCTGGGGACCCTGACATACTCATATGCTTGTAAGTGAGACCCTTCAGTGCTCCTGGCAGTGTCACTTGGCATTATTTCTTGCATTATTAGTGCAACAGTGAATTTAGAAGTTAAGGGTCAGTCTTTGGAATTATCTGCTACCCAAGGCCTTAGTCATTTTCATACTTGGGGTTTTTATTGGGAAAAGGGAGAATATACACATTTATTATTCATAGATGCAGTATATTTGTTAGGATTTCTTTGTTAAAAGTGATACAAACTAGAAATTGTCTTTGTTTATTTTTTATAATCACAAAAATAAATAGTATAGTGTTGGACACTCTTCATTTTTCATAAATGGAAAAGAAAATGGTACAGTATTGCGCAAAGGAAGAAAAAAGTATTTGGGATAAGAAATAAAAATTGGATGCATACAGCTCAATGTGTGGGATAGGATGGATTCAGGGAATTTATTCTTTTGTATTTAATTTTTTAAACTCAGTTTTCTCCACACAGGCATGATAAAATAGAGTAACAAAGACTCATTTTTGTGCAAAATCAAAAACACAACAAAAACCAACCAAATGTGTTTGTATAGATGTAGAAAAAATATGTCAAAGTTGCACACCAAAATTATTAATAGTGACTACCTTTGGGTAACAAGCCTCTAACCAGAGGGCTTTTTCTTTTTTAATTTTATATACTTCCCTGTTATTTAGATTTATTTTGAAGAACATATATTATTTCTATAATTTAAAAAAATTAAGGAAACACAAAAAGAGAGAGAGGCAGAGACAGAGACAGAAAGAGAATATGAAGGGCTGTAGGAAGTCAGAGAATGGAAAGAAAGGTGAAGACTAGGTGTCAGAACTGGATCTATTCAGATACTTGCTGGCTATGGTAACAGGATAGAGTCTTCCTGCCAGAAGAGGAAGTCAGGGCCCAGACCAGTGGTGAAGAAGTGGGGGCCCGTGTGGGGAAGAGAGAACTGTAGAGTGGAATGTTGAGGTGGAATAGAATGGAAAGGTAAGGTGATTCATTATGGAGAGAGCTTGAAATAAAGACATCAGTGAATGTGAAGTGTAGTTAGGATCTAAGCATTTTGTGGCAAGAGTTTTAACCTGGGAAGCCCTTGGGAATTTAAGTATGTGTCTCTATTGAGAGAGATCAGTCATTGTGAGCCTTTGTTAATTTTATTTTTATTATTATTCATCAGAAAATGAGCCATGCTTAACCTCTTTAGACAACTTCAATGAATTGACTTGACTTCAGGCTGCAGAGTTGGCCAGGTTATGTCAAAATTAAGAAATGTAGCTATTCGTTTTCTCAGTTTTGGTGACAACCCACATAAAATCTTTTTAAATTGTCTGAAGTTAGGCTCTTACACCTAGAAACTGAAGTATAAGAAGCTATTAGCTAATGGAGTGGGTCGATTTGTCCTTTGCTAAAGTAGACATCTAGAACTGCATCAGTATATATAGACAGAAACACACACATATGTATTCTCTGTGTAAGGTTAAGATCTATCAGGTTAAATATATTCATTAGTATCACTTAGGAGATGCTCTCTCTTTTGTCATGTTTCTTTGGCAAAAGGTAGCAGTTCTGTGAGCAGTGGTTTTCATGATAAAATCCTGTAATTCAAGAGGTTGGCTTACTCAGCTAAACTGCTACCTTGGGCAATGCTGGACCAACTGTGAGGGGTCTGTTTTCTTGAGACCTGGAAAGCTGTTCTGTTTGCTAAACAAAGGAATTGTTGATTTCAGTGATTTAATTCCCCTTTTGGCTAAAGGCTGCTGAATGAAAACAGTGCTTGTTTGGGAAGGAATCTGTTGCTAAGGCAACTGATATCTCCTTAATTATTGGCCAATATTCCCATATGAGATTGGTCTCTTTCAATTGTTGTAAATAACCAAATTATCCTGAGCACTTTCAGTTCTTGAATTTGGTGGTGATGATGGGGGTTGGAAAAAGGATTTCTCAAGTATATATTCAGAAATTTCTTTCATTTACGTTGGCATAGTGGAGGTACTATGTTTGGTACTATCTTTGGAGTGTAAAAATATGGGTAACTGCATTGTGTTTGCAAAATCTCCTGCATTATAAGAGATCTTGTTACTTAAGACTAGTTGCGGTTATGAGATTAATGACTTATGTTCAATCTTTTTTTTAAATTGAATTCCTTGATGTAAGGAAATAATATGTCTGTTAAGTCATTTATCTTCAAGAGTGAGCAGATAGAAGGAGAAACTTGTAAGTGCTATTTAGCAATTATGCAAACAAGGACTGCCTTCAAAACTGTGGCCATTTATATGAAGTTCTTTTCCTGAGGCATGTGCTGATCTTGGAGAGTGGCCTCTTTTCACCTATTACTGTTTTGGACCATGTAAAAGACCTCTGGTTTCTTGTCTCTTAAGCAATGTGGTTGTTTGATCACTTAAAATTAATTGAAGCTTTGAATATAATCTGACTCAAGTTCCAGTGTATCCCTATCACACTTATTTCATAATTGTTCTCTAGTGTAAAGAACCTACTAAGACATCAATAGAATTCTTACAAAGTGGGAGTTTGTCTCCATAATTTTACTATATGTCTTTTAAATACTTATTGTTGGAATAGACATCTGTAACTCTGGGAAGAAGAAATTCTGGGACAAAATACCTCTAAAGCCGAAATCAGTCAAAGGGAGAAATAAAATTTAAAACCTGTTTATTGCTTACAAACTTCAGTCTTGGGCCATCTCTTTCCTGATCAGGCAGAAGCAAGCAAAACCTCCCTCTAACCTCTCAGGTTCAGATAAGCCCTTCCTTACCCAGGTAATTACCCATTGATATGGAGATGAACTACTTGTCTCCATCCCCTAGGAATGCCTGTTGATATGTAGATGCACTAAAGCCAGGTGAGATATTCTGGAAGTACTACACTTTTACCCACAGGCCACCCTTCCAGAAATCTTGCCTTACAATCTACTCATTCCCCCTTTTCCACAGTGGTTCCTGGGCAAGAAAACTGAAGCATTGTGACCAGACTAATGATATAAAATAGCATCAGCAATAAAATCATGATAATCCTCAAGCCAGAGGATTCAGCTAGGTTCAGAGTCCTATGCAGGCTAAGTATGTAGCTTGCCCATTCCATAGGCAGGCAGTAGCTGAAGAGGCAGAGGGTTCAGAGCAATCATCACATGGCAGCTGCAGCCAGGGGATGCATCCAGGCCACAAAGACTGTAGAAGAAAAGAACCTTAAGGGTGATAAGATACATGTTTTAATGACACCAGCATAGGCAAATCTTGTCCATCAGGTAGGATACATGCCAGAGAGTGGTCCTGTGATAGAACAATGGCAGGAATGGGATCTTGTCTTGGTCTAGTATACCAAACTTTTACCCCCCTCCCTGTGGGAGTTACAGATAGGTCAATATATACAGCTACGGGAGGTACATGCACTGGCCGTAAAGATAAAACAAAACCTCTCCATAAGATGCTCTTACCTCCTGGATGTTTTGGGTACACTACCGTGATCTTTGGGGGCCACTCTGCTGTTACTCCAGGACTACATATGAGACTAGCTTCCAGGCCTTTTTCCCAAGGTGCCAGAAAGGCCAGCCATTGCTGGTCCATGTGTCAAAATGTCCAGGGCCACATCTGTTCAACAACATCTCCAGGGTTTAATGTCATAGAGGCTGGCAGCAGGATGTTGCTCTGCTGGCCATATCCTGGCCTCAATAACTCTTCTTTGGTTTGCACATACAGTTGTATAGGAGAGGCAGCAATGTGTGTTAGCATATCTAGAGGGCTCAAAGCTCCTATATGGGGGCTTCTCATTCAAACGCCATAGCACTGTCCATAGGCAAACTGACCAGCCCCATAGACTATTGGTGTTTGACTTTAGGCCAGATTTCAACAAATCATTGTACCTCTTTATCATGCCTGCCCCAGTAGGGTTATATGGCACATGAAATTTCCACTTTATTCCTAATTGCTGCACCCATCCTTGTAATGCATGTCCAGTAAAGTGGGTGCCTTGATCGCTCTCAATCACCTGCAGCCAGCCATAGGCTGCAAAGAGATGCTCTAGGCCCCTCTTGGTGTTTTACTGATCTGCACGACATGCAGGAAAAGCAACCAATAGTCTAGTAGCCATGTCCACACAAGTCATGGCATACCATATCCTTCTGATATGGGCAGAGGCCCAATGTAGTCAATCTGCTACCTGACAAGGGGTATTGGCCCCTTTACTATTGTCCCATGTTGCCTCGGGACTTGGTATAAGTCCCTCTTAGAGCACACAAGGCACTTATTCTGGGCAGTGCTGACTTCTTCAAAGGGCAATGGCGAGCCCCACTGATGGGCTACAGCCCGCATTGTCTTTTGCCCTGAATGCAACAAATGCTGGTATAGCCTCTGGGCCACATCAGAGGTAGGTTTTCCTTCTAGCCAGTGCACCTGGGCCAATGTGTCTGCTTCATCATTCCCTGGGGATGCCAAAGGCAAATGGCCAGTCACATGATATACAGTAACAGTCTTAGTCTGACCAGAGGCCCATAGATCTTGCCACAGCTCTTGCCCCCAAAGAGGCCAGTGACCAACCATCCAATTGACATGATACCATGTTGGTAGCCACAGGGTCAAGCCCCAATAGATGGCCCAGCTTCAGTGCAGACAACTATGGGGGAGGGCTCCTGGGTGATCACGAGCCAAACTGCCTGCAACTCAGCCCATTGACTGCTCTTCCCTTCTCTATCCTCCATCCATATTGTTTCAGTCTTAGTATAGAAAGCCACAGCCGTCCACTTTGGGGGCTGCCCACGACTAGAGCCATCTGTGTACCAAGCATCTTCAGGTATAGGTGCTTTTCTCTCCTGATAAGGACTCTTGGCTCAAAAGCAAGTTCTTCCTGCTTTCCTCTGGTATAGTTCACTGGCCCCAATAAGCATTGGAGTTCTTCACTTAAGGGGCTAGTAGAGAGGGTGCTACACTGCTGTAAATATGTGCCCCATTTGGCCAGTGTAGGCATCTGTGCCATGCCACTCTGTGGCCTTTGGGTCCAGTCCCGCATCCACCCTGCAATGGGATAGGTAGTTATTACCTTGGTTGGAGCTGTTCTGGTGATAGGCTCTGTAGCCAGCAAGGAGTGGTACACAGCAGCCAGTTGCTTCTCTATCAAGGTGTACAGGACCTCTGCTCCTTTTCATAGTTGTGACCAGAATCCAATAGGTTGGCATGTCTGTTCAGACTGCTGCCAAAGACCCCATCCATATCCATTTTTGGTTACATGAACATTAAGCTCACAGGGCCTTGATGAGTCCATTACATTCAAAGCCTGCACAGCCTTGACTGCCCGCTTAGCACCGGTAAATGCAGCTGCACATGTCTCATCCCAGTCTCACCTGATGCCCTTTCATACCAACTGGTGTAAGGGCTTCAGAATTTGTGCCAAGTATGGGATAAACACTCGCCAGTAGCCCCAAAGACCCAAAAACTCCTTTTGGACTGCCCCAGTGGTAGTGGTGGGGAAAGCCTGGACCTTTTCTATGACTGCTTCAGGAATAACTTAAGTTTTACCTGATTTAGACAACCCCCAAGAATTTTACAGACAAACTAGGTCCCTGAACCTTGGTGCTGTTCACAGCTCATCCTTTTTCCTGTAGATGTTGCAACAGTCTAGGAACTGCCCCTTCTAAATCTTAAAGAGACTCAGATGTTGTTAGGGTCCAGGTCTCCGGGGTTTCCCCAGAGAGCAAACCACATGGACACGGAGATGTAAATCCAAGCAAAGTCTTTATTCAGCCAGCCAGCTGGGGCCGACAGCACCTCTCCTGACACGCAGGCCGAGTCCGAGCTGCCGACCCCTAGACAACTTTAGGTAGGGATTATATAGGGTTTTCACAGCCGTTGCACTGAAGCCTGCGCATTTCTACAACCAATAATTTTAAAACATATTCTATATATTCTATATTTTAACCAATGGAGTTGAAACGAGAACGCCCCGGTTACCTAACCGCTTCCTGTAATCTCTAGCTCACACAAGCGTGTCTACGTGACTTATCATGGGTTATGTCCCGAGGCTACTGCCCACCTCTGGTTATCTAACTTAGGGCAGGCGTGTTAGCTTCGGGCAGTTTCTACGAAAACTGGGTGGTAGAAACTGCCCGGCTCTTGCTCTAGGGTTTAGCTAGGTTTTATTAGTTCTTTTTCCTGACTTTTGCTGCTCTTTGCACTTCTTTACATTCCCCCCTTTTCTTGATCAGACTGAGGAATCTTCCACAGCGGCACCTAGGGCCTGATACTTTTGACGAAGGACCAGAAGTTGGACGGTGTTAACCCTCTCCCGTACAAACCTAAGCAGCCTGTTTATTATGCACGGACCAATTGTAAGCAACAACAGCAGGATGACTAATGGCCCCGCAATGGCTGAGAGGAGGGTAGCGAACCAAGGCTTGTATTTGAACCAAGACTCAAACCAGCTTTCGTTACTTTCATATTCTTTACACCTCTTCTCTAGATCCGTTTTTAGTTTGGCTAAGGAATCTCTGACTGCACCTGTCTTATCTACATAGAAACAGCACTCTTCCTTTAGGGCTGCACACAGTCCACCTTCCTTTAAAAACAAGAGGTCCAGGCCCCTTCGGTTTTGTAGGACCACCTCTGACAAGGAGGTGAGGGATTGCTCCAGGTCTGATATTGACTGTCGGAGTTGTTCTAGGTCCCTGTTGACTGCCAGCCTCAGGGCTGTGAGCCCTTTTTCCTGAGTTACAAGGGCTGCGACCCCAGTGCCTGCCCCTGCTATCCCTAGGGAGAAGAGGGTCCCAATGGTCAGGGCGGTAACAACCTCCCTCTTGCTCCGGTGGGGGCTCGGCCTTTCTTCCCAATAAGAAAGGAGAGATTCGTGAGAATGATACATTAGGCGAGGTAGAATGGCCACCAGCACACAAAACTCACTGTTAGCATTGAACACAGAGGTGGATAGGGCCTGAGTGAGGCCTGTCTTTGAGCAGAGCCACCAGCCCAAGGAGGGTATAATCCACTTTTCCTGCTCCCACGTGGTGTAAGCGTAGGAAGAGCATACCTGGCCCTGGGCCATCGAGACTGTGCCTACACACGTACCAGCGACTGAAACCTGAGCGATCATAAGTCCCCACGGTTTCCCGTCCCAGTAAGTGGGATGGGAGTTGCTGATAGTGTAGGAGCCATTTATCCCGATTGCCTCATAGAAGGGGGTGAACCTGGGTAGCATAGCCAACAGGGATCGGTGAGGGAGGGAGTGGTGTGGTTAAGAGTCTCTGCTACTGCCTGCACCATTTCCCACATGGGGTTATCTGACCCGGAGGGACCCAGACCCGGTCCTCTTGTGGGCTCTGGAATCAGGGCTACAGCACCTACTGGAACCAGGGCTACGGGCCAGGCTATGGCGGCTCCGACGACTCGCCCCATGGCTATTACGGCTATGGCCCCGGCTACTACTACAGGTGGGTCCGGGGCATGTGTTCCCGCGGTTGGCCGGCGGATGTGGCCATCGGTGCCCGCCAGGGCGCCCCCTCGGGGAGCTGAGCCGGGCGTGAGGCGCAGGCGTACGTCCGGTCGACATTTTTTCGTCCCTTTGGCCCAGGCCCTTGTCCTGGATCGAAGGTGTCTGGGGATGTATAACCGGGTTGGGACCTACGGCGGTGCTGGGAGTTGACATGGCTAATTTGATGGTGAGGATTGAGCCTTCATGTTCCCCATGTCCCCCATATTTATAGTACTTTATCCCCCATTTTAGTCCTTTTATCCAATGTGATACCTCAGTCTTTTTGCCCGTCTCGGTGAATTGAATTCGTACCCAATTCTGGTCCCTTCGGTCACAAGCCTTGTCCATAGGTACGTGACGAGGGATGCCCTGGTTGACATAAGAAAATTTGACAGCATCCTTTTTTGTAACTGGCCATCTCCGATCCCCATCGTTCGAGGTCACACAGTCCCCTATGTTGGCACACCAGAAGGGCCCCCACCCACATGACTCTCCTTTACCTGCTTCTGGGCAAGCATAAAATCCATGGGAGCGAGCCAAGTTTTGAGGGATGTTGGGCTGCCCCCAAAGGGTTCAGTAACCTTGGTTGATCCGTTGAAGGCAGAAAAACAGGTCAGGCCACCAGGTTCCGAGTGGCACAGTGTGTTCTGTGGTACTGATGACCTCCCCAGTTGTGCCGTTAACCAGCATCCAGGTCAGGTCCCATGGCTGAGGGGGGTTGGTGCCTTTGAGCATGGTTACCTTGAAGGTCCATATTAAGGTGCTTATCAGCAGGATCCCCTTCATCTTTGGCTTAGGTGTAGTTTTAGGGGATTCGCAGGATGCTGCTGCACCTTCCACTCTTCCTTGTGGGCCCCTGGATCTTTATGAGGCAGGACCTTCCGAATGTGGGTTTGATGCACCCAGGGAGCGATACCATCAACCTTGAGAGCAGTGGGGGTGGTAAACGATACAACATAAGGTCCCTTCCACCTGGTCTCGAGAGTCCTCACTTGGTGTCTCTTGACCCATACCATATCCCCAGGGACTAGGCCATGTTCTGGGCTCGGAATTTTCCCGCCCTCGTAATATGCTCTGATCAGGGGCCAGATTTCCTGCTGCACTTTAGCAAGAGCTTGCAACACATTCAGATAGTCAGGGGCCGATTCCTCTGCACCCGGAAGCTGCACTCGCCGAGTTATGGGTGGAGGGACCCCATACATTATCTCAAATGGAGTTAAACCATGTACATAGGGGGAGTTCCGAGCGCGGAAGATGGCTAAGGGAAGGAGGGTCACCCAGTCCCCGCCAGTCTCCAATACCAATTTAGAAAGGGTCTCCTTCAAGGTCTGATTCATTCTCTCTACCTGCCCAGAGCTTTGTGGGTTGTAAGCACAATGTAACTTCCAGTCCACCCCCAAAGCCAGGGCTAGTCCCTGCAGGACTTTGCTAATGAAAGCTGGGCCGTTATCAGAACCTATGGCTTCAGGGACCCCATATCTGGGGACGATCTCTTCAATTACTTTTTTTACTACCACCTGGCTGGTCTCATGCTTGGTTGGGAAAGCCTCCACCCACCCCGAGAAGGTATCCACCATAACCAGCAAATACTTATATCCATACTTCCCTGGTTTTACTTCGGTGAAGTCTATTTCCCAATTCCTCCTTGGAGCCCTCCCCCTTTCCCGAGTACCTGCCAGGTGCAGCTCTCTTGGGGCTGGTCTTAGCATTGCACAGCTACTACATTCTTTCGTGATCTGACGAGCTGCCTCATTCTGGTGGGGAAACACCAACTGTGCAGACTGGAAAAGGCTGAGCAGCTTTTTCCAGCCTAGATGGGTGGACTTATGCAGATTAGCAAGCATATACTGTCCTAATGCTTCTGGCAGAATCAATCTACCTTCTTGGTCCCTACCCCAATTTCCTTCCCCAAACACTTTCCCCGAGACTTGTTTCCTAATCCACTCGAGGTCCTGAGGGGAATACTCAGGTTTGGGTGGCAGGGCCGGCAGTTCAGGTATGGGTATCTCGAGGGCTGCAAGTACAAGGGAGTCCGAGAGGGCTGCCCTCCTAGCTTCCGCATCAGCATGGTTGTTGCCGATGGCCTCAGGTGTCTTCTTTGGTTGGTGGCCCGGTACATGTATAACTGCTACCGCCTTTGGTTTTTCTATAGCGGCTAGTAGTCTTTGGACTTCTTGTAGATTCCTCAGTTCCTTTCCTTCCGCAGAACAGAATCCTCTTTCTCGGTAGATGGCACCATGGACGTGGACAGTGCCAAAAGCATACCTGCTATCTGTGTAGATGTTGGCCCGCTTGCCTTCGGCTCTTTCCAGGGCCTCAGCGAGAGCAATAAGTTCCGCCTTCTGTGCTGAGGTGCCAGGGGGCAGAGCTGCGCTCCAGACAACTTCCCCTTCGTGAGTCACTACCGCTGCCCCTGCTCTCCTGACCCCTTCCTGCACAAAGCTGCTCCCATCTGTGTACCAATTTAGCTCACAGTTCGGTAACGATGTGTCTTTCAGGTCTGCTCGCACCTGTATAATTTCGGAAAGGATGTCTCTACAGTCATGGATGGGGGTCGACAGATCTGGGTCTGGCAGAAGGGTGGCAGGATTTAGGGTCACCGAGTCAGAGAAGACAATTCATGGAGAATCTAGTAGGAGCCCTTGGTAGTGGGTGAGTCTTGTATTCGTCATCCATTTTCCTGGAGGATGCCTGAGGATCCCCTCTACAGTATATGGGGTTGTTACCCTCAGGTTCTGGCCAAAAGTCAGCTTGTCTGCCTCTTTTACTAGTAGAGTGATGGCTGCTAGGATACGCAGACAAGGTGGCCACCCAGAGGCCACTGGGTCCAGCTGCTTGGACAAATAGGCCACAGGTCTCTTCCACGGGCCCAGCTGCTGAGCCAGGACTCCTTTAGCCACTCCCTTCTTTTCATCTACAAACAGGATGAAGGGTTTTTCTGGGTCTGGCAGAGATAGGGCGGGGGCCTGGAGGAGAGCTTCTTTCAGTCTGTCAAAAGCCTCTTGTTGTTCCTGATTACATTGCCAGCCTGGCCCTTCTTTGGTCGCCTCATATAGCAGTCAGGCTATTTCTGCGTATCCTGGAATCTAGAGCCTGCAGAACCCGGCTGAGCCAAGAAATTCCCTCACTCCCCGGGGTGAGGAAGGGATGGGGATAGTCAGGATAGTTTGTTTCATGGCCTGCGTTAGCCACCTGGCCCCATTAGATATTTTATACCCCAGGTAGACCACTGACCTCTGACAGATGTGGGCTTTCTTGGCACTGGCTCGATATCCCAGTGCGCCTAGTTCAGCCAGCAAGTTCCCCGTGGCTTCTTCGCACTCCTCACGGGTTTCTGTGGCCAGCAACAGGTCATCCACATACTGCAGCAGTGTCACGTGGGGGTGACTCCTGCGAAAGGGCTCCAGGTCCTGGCTTAGGGCTTCATTGAATAAGGTGGGAGAGTTCTTGAAGCCCTGTGGCAGTCTAGTCCAGGTAAGTTGCCCATTTCTTCCTCCCCCTGGCTCCTGCCACTCAAAGGCAAACAAAGGCTGACTAACTTCAGAGAGTGGGATACTGAAGAAGGCATCTTTCAGGTCCAGAGTAGTATACCACACATGTGAGGGTGGCAGGTGGCTGTGTAGGGTGTAAGGGTTGGGCACTGTAGGGTGGATGTCTTCTATTCTCTCATTGACCTTTCGCAAGTCCTGCACCGGTCTGTAATCCCCACTGCCAGGCTTCCTTACTGAAAGCAGGGGCGTATTCCATGCGGATCGGCAGGGTTTAAGGATTCCTGTCTCCAACAGTCTGTGGATATGGGGTGCTATCCCTTTCCTAGCCTCTTCCGGTATTGGATACTGCTGGACCCGGATGGGTAGGGCCGCGGCTTTGAGTTGAACAACAACCGGGGGCAGATGTTTGGCAAGACCGATTCCTCCGGTTTCAGCCCATGCGGAAGGGAACCTCTGCAACCAAAAGTCAATTTCTCCCTGTTCTCCCTGGCCCCCCTCTTCTTGATCCGCCTGAAACAGGCGATGTTCATCGGCCAGGGATAGAGTCAACACATGTACCGGTTGTAAGGGCTGCCCTTCTTTGTCCATGATCTTTATCCCCTCGGGTTCAAAATGGATGCGTGCCCCAACCTTGGTTAGTAAGTCTCTGCCCAGCAATGGTGCGGGGCTCTCGGGTACAACCAGAAATGAGTGAGCAACCTGATGCCTTCCTAGGTCCACTTTTCTGTTAGTAGTCCAGGCACATCTCTTGGACCCTGTCGCTCCTTGGACTATACTTGTGCGTCCTGGGTTTAGGGGACCATGGGTTTGGTTGAGAACTGAATACTGTACCCCAGTATCTACCATGAGCCCAATGGGAGTCCCCTCCATGCACAGGGTTACCCAGGACTCGGGGAGGGGTGCCGAGCCCCATCCCCGTCAATTCTCCTCTCCTAGGTGTAGGGTCTTAACGGGGTTCCCTCCGCCTTGTTCCCTCCTTTTGGGGCACTCCCTCTTCCAATGCCCATATCTCTTACACAGGGTGCATTGATCTCGTCCTAGTCGGGATTGGCAGGGCCCTGTTCTTCGAGGTGATCTAGGGCTCTCCTTCACCCCGGCCAGGAATATCCTAGCCATCTCCTCCCTCTGCTTCTTATTCTCCCTCCTCTGAAATTCTCTGTCTTCTTTCCTATTTTTCTCCTGCATTACCCATTTCTCTTTCCTCAGCCTTTCCTCTCTGTCTTCTGGAGTTTCCCTAGCATTGAAGACCTTCTCCGCTTGCTGCAGCATTTCTCTAATAGATATTTCCCCCAGGTCATCCCGCTTGTGGAGTTTCCTCCAGATATCGGGGGCTGCCTGGTTGCTGAATGAAAGGACTACAGCTGATCTATGTTCCTCTGTTTCTGGGTTTATGGGGGTATATTGCCTGTAAGCATCAAACAGCCTTTCCAGATATGCGGCCGGGCTTTCCATTTCCCCCTGAACAATAGTTTTTACTTTAGTCAGGTTAGTGGGCCGCCTGGCGGCTGCCTGGAGACCAATCATCAGAGTCTGGCTGTAGACCCAGAGACGCTCCCTACCTTCTGCAGTCCCAAAGTCCCAATTCGGGCGCGCAAGTGGGAACGCCTCGTTGATGATGGGCTGGAGGGTAGTGGGTCTTCCATTTTCTCCGAGGACATTTTTCCTGGCCTCATTGAGGATATGCTCTCGCTCTTCCGTTGTGAAGAGGGTGTGGAGCAATTGCTGGCAGTCGTCCCATGTGGGACTATGGGTAAACATAATGGACTCCACCAGACCTATAAGACACTTGGGGTCCTCCAAGAAGGGAGGGTTCTGAGTCCTCCAATTATAGAGGTTACTAGATGAAAAAGGCCAGTACTGATATTGTTGAGCTCCGTCCGGACTGCCTGCACCGATGGCACGCACAGGCAGGACCGGCACTGCTCCTTCTGAGGTGGAGGAGAGAGCCTCCCCTTCTTGTTCCCTGGCCCCCTGAGGCCTTAACTGCATTCCTCCCGCTATCCCTGGCCTCCTGCCCTCTCTTGCTGGAGAGCCTGGAAAAGCTGCGGCCATCCCTCCCGCTCTCCCTGGCCTCCTGTCTTCTCTTGCTGAAGAATCTGGAGAAGCTGCGGCCGCCTGGTCCCTGCTGGGCTCCCCAACCTCGTTTTCTACCCCCCCGGCGGCTTCACCCCATTCCTCCCTTGGAGCCACATACGGGGGTGGCCGTTCAATTGGCAGAGGGGGGTATAGGGGAGAACTGTCTGGGAGAACGGGCGGTACACTCGGGGTTCTGGCCCTGCGATCAGAGGGCTTTAAATCTTCCCGGGCAACTAGGACGGAAGTCTTTAGTGGGTCGGTGTGAGGTTTCCCCACCAAAAAGGGCCTCAGCCAAGAAGGGGGATTCTGAGCCAAATTTTCCCAGACAAGAATATAGGGAAGTTGGTCGGGGTGGCCCTCAGGGTCTGGACGGGAGATAATGGCTTTGACTTTGCCAATAAGGTCCAAGGAAAGAGACCCCTGCATCGGCCAGCCTACTTCAAAGGAAGGCCACTCGGCCGAGCAAAGGGTGTTGAGCTTACCTTTCTTGATGCTAAGACCCATATTTAAGGCCTGTTCCTTGACCTTCGGAAAATGGGAAAGGATCAGACCTTTAGGAGTAGCCTGAGTTTGGCACATAGTGAGGAAGACAAAGGCGAAGGATAGAGATGCCACTTAAAACAAGATGACTGGTGTATGTGCTTGTGAACGGGTGCCTGTCGTTGCACAGTTTTTTCTTCTGCGGGGGATGCAAATTTATCTGGGATTAATGGCTGTGACCCCCTTATCCTGTCACAGGAGTCTTCTAGCGGCGGGCGCCCTAATGGCTCTTAATTGCCTGACCCATGCCCGCGGGGAATGATTTAGTGGCAGAAAGGAGGAACGGAAAGAACAGGAGAACCTCAGAATAGGGGAAACTTAAAATGAAAAGCGCAGAAAGAAATATAAACCAAAACACAATAAAACAAGCAACAATAACACTAAACACACACACCACATCTGATCGCACTTGCTCGGACCGGTCCTTCTCTCACTCTGGTGCGCACCACACTCACCACTTTCAGGATCCTCAAAAACCCTCGTGATTCTCCTGAAAGGCGTCCACTCAGACTGCCGCAGGGTGACGAGCTCGATCTTTTCCTCCTCAGGCGCCAGGTTCCTGCCGATCGGACTTGCCTTCCCAAGGCCGAGTCACTCGGACCCCAGGGCCAGGATTGGTTACCTGGACTTCATCCATGGTCGCTAACCTGGGGGCCGGGACTACCAACCCAGACTTCCTCACTCAGGGTCACTAACCTGAGACCATACACGGGATGGCGACTCCCGCTTTATAATGGGTTTATGCAGACACGAGGGGGCGACCCTCGAATTACACTGCCCCGTCCGGACAATTAGACCTTGCCTCCAGCCATCCTTTGTTCTCAGGGAAGCCACTCAGATCCCGGACGAGCCCCCAAAATGTTAGGGTCCAGGACTCTGGGGTTTCCCCAGAGAGCAAACCACACGGACACGGAGATGTAAATCCAAGCAAAGTCTTTATTCAGCCAGCTAGCTGGGGCTGACAGCACCTCCCCTGACACGCAGGCCGAGTCCGAGCTGCCGACCCCTAGACAACTTTAGGTAGGGATTATATAGGGTTTTCACAGCCGTTGCACTGAAGCCTGCGCATTTCTACAACCAATAATTTTAAAACATATTCTATATATTCTATATTTTAACCAATGGAGTTGAAACGAGAACGCCCCGGTTACCTAACCGCTTCCCGTAATCTCTAGCTCACACAAGCGTGTCTACGTGACTTATCACGGGTTATGTCCCGAGGCTACTGCCCACCTCTGGTTATCTAACTTAGGGCAGGCGTGTTAGCTTCGGGCAGTTTCTACGAAAACTGGGTGGCTCTTGCTCTAGGGTTTAGCTAGGTTTTATTAGTTCTTTTTCCTGACTTTTGCTGCTCTTTGCACTTCTTTGCAATGTGAGCATAATATCATCAATGTAATTATACATCTGCACCGTTTGCAGTTTCTTCCATGTGGCCAAGTCCTGGGCTACAAGTCCATGACAAATGGTGGGACTGTGGAGGTATCCCTGTGGAAGGACACTGAATGTCCACTGCCAGCCTTCCCACATGAAGGCAAACTGTTTCTGATTTTCCTGTGCTATGTCAGTAGAGAAGAAAGCATTAGCAAGGTCTAGTACATAATGATATGTTCCCAGCTTGTGGCTGAGGGCATCCAGAATGTCTGCTACAGAGGGGACAACAGCATGCAAAGGGGGTGTGACTTTATTCAATTCCCTGTAGTCCACGGTAATATGCCAGGAGCCGTCTGGCTTTTTCATTGACGACACTGGGAAATTAAAAGGACTATGAGTGGGTTTTATGATGCCCAACTCCTCAAACTCCTGTAGAGTTTCTCCAATTTCCTTGTGACCCCCAGGCAATTTATACTGCTTAGAATTTGTCACCCGCCGAGGTACAGGTAGAACTATGGTGGGTGCTTAGCATGTCCCCTCAGAACTGCCTTTACCACATGTATCCTCAGTCTGAACTCACCTGCAGTGGTCTGTAACCACAGGCCCTGCAGGATACCTACCCCCAAAATATATTCAGGAATGGGGGAAATGTACACAGTATACTCCTTTGGGGATAAACACCCTATCCCCAATGGGATTTGGACTTTTTCACTCTAATTGCCTTACCCCCATAGCCATCTATCACAGCAGGGGTCCTGGGAAAATGCTCAGGGTTGCCATAAATCAGAGAATACTCAGCTCCTGTGACCACCAGTGCCAGGACATGTTGTATGTTCACAGGGGACCAATGAATTGCTAATTCTACATGTGGCTTCTGGTCCCCACCATGTCCCCAAAGGTAGAGACCTTGACCCCACCCCCCAGTTGAAATGCAATGCCCACTCATCCTTCTGTGGTGGTGAGGGCTCAGGCGAATCCTGAGTACCAGAAAGTTTTGCAGGGACACGGGTCGGTCATAAGGCCTTGACTCCAGTTTCCATGTCCTTGACCTCAGCAGCTGAAACTGCTGCTCTGGCTTTAATTGGTGCCACAGTTCTAACAATTTTCTGTTGGGCTGCCCATCAAGTTTTCTTTCACTACCCAGGCCTTTATCAAATCAACCCACATCTGGATCCTTGAGACCTTCACAGGGCCTTTTGCACCTCTCCTTTCAGTCCTAGCCTGTACTTCCTTCCTTGCCCTTATTGTTTCATCCTCCCCCAGATCTGCTTAAGTATAAGTAGCCTCACTTATGTGTTGCCCTATGTGGGGGGCAAGAGTAGTCACTAGGGACCCAAAGAGAGATGTGGGAGCTGTATGTAGCACCAGATTTCTCATTCCTACAGTGAACACCTCCTCATCAGGGCCCTGGGGGTCCATATTATAGATATTTTTCATACCCAATTCCCACAGTACCTGTTGGAGCTCTGCATGCATTTTCCAACTACTGGGTAAATATGGGAAATCACCCTGACTAGGCCAAACTACCCTGATGGCAGCTGTCAGCCATTCCAGGAGTGTCTGATTCCCTGAGGCATGGCAGGCATTTTGCAACTGCTGCCGGAGGGAAGGGTGAGTCATCAGGGAAGCCATTCTACTCATCTCAGTACCTGACATAACAATGTTTTCCACCTGCATATCCCAGAAACATAAAAGCTGTGTAAGCAGAGATTCCAATGGCTTCCACCTATACCGGATGCTAACATCCACCAGCTCATCCTGGGATAAGGACTGAGCAAGGAGTACTACAAACCTGGGGAGGGGGTGGCTCCTCCCTCTGAGGATCCCATGGTAATTTTGTTTTTGTTTTCTTAATTACAGTATGGGTAGGCCTTTAAAACAGGAGAAGCTGGTACCTGAGGTGGTGGATTGGCTCATGGCCCCGCCTCCTCCTCTTCTCCCCCTTTGACTCCCCTCCATCTCTGGGGCTGAAGGCACCACTCTTTCCTCCCCCTTCCCCACAGCATCCTGCAACATGGCTTTTCCTGCTGCCTTCCCCCTTGCTGCTGCTAAGGATTCTTCCAGGAGTATGACCTGTCTTTTCAATAACTGTATCTCTTCCTTAACAGCATCCCATAGGTCATCACCCAGCTCCTCCAAGTGTTGCTGAAGTGTTTCTCTCTTCCACCTAAGTCCCTCTCTCTCCTCGCTAAGCCTGTTGATGAGACAGGGACCATGGGTGTCGTCAGAGTAGGGTGAGGGCCTCTGGGAAAAGCAGGGCGGAATATTTACAGTCAGAGCAATGTAACAATGGGCAAAGAAGTCCCTACTGAAACTCTGTGCTAAGCATTATGCCAAGTCAATGTCACACTAATTCTCTAGGGTAAAGATATAGACATCTTCAGTGAGATCAGTTAAAGGTCAAAAGGCCAGGAGCAACTTGGCCTGGAATGTTTGAGTGTTCTGCAAGGGTATCAGCAAAACCCGTGACTCCACTTGTCAGCCCTAGCAATCAGACTATGACCCAGCCCACCTTTGAGGACAAGGGCAGGTGGTACAAGTCCACACCCCTAAGCCTTTTTTTGATGTTCTTGAAAAATCCTCAATTGCCTATAAAACCCCTAGACAATGCACCATCATGGGCTCTCTTGTCCCCTCCTGGTGTGAGCCAGGAGCTCTATTCTCTCACTTTATTTCTAAATAAAAGCCTGTACCTTGCTCTCCTACCTTGAGTGTTTGTGAAGCTCATTCTTTGGCTTCGTGAACAAGAACCCCAGCATCATCGATAATCCTCTTTTTCTTCTGGGTAACATTTTCCACTATCTGGATGAAAAGAGACCCTAGAATGCCAGCCGCTACACGGCCACTCAGGGCATCCAAACAGCTTTCTATCTCACAGAGAGCTAATTCTTCAGCTTCTGATGTCTCCACCCTTCCCCAGTTTTGGGGAAGGCCCCACCCCTCTAGGAGGTACTTTACCCTAGACCATTTCCTCATTAAGAGCTCTCAAATTGGAATCCCCACAGATGGGGGGACAATAACAGGTGAAGCTGCACCCTCTGCTGCTGCATCCACTGGGGTCTCCCCACCATCCACAGGGTTGGGGGGTTCTGGGCATCTCTCCATCATCTGTATGGGCAAACCTCCCAAAGGTCATACCCATTATGACAGATTTTGGGTTCAGAGATCCTGCCGACTATACCAGATATAACTCTGGGGAGAGGAAATCCTGGGGCAAATACCTCTAAAACAGAAATCAGTCAAAGGGAGAAATAGTTTAAAACCTGTTTATTGCTTACAAACTGCGGTCTTGGGTCATCTCTTTCCTGCTCGGGCAGAAGCAAGCAAGACCTCCCTCTAACCTCTCAGGTTCAGATAAGCCCTCGGTTGCCCAGGTAATTACCCATTGATACAGAGATGAACTACTTGTCTCCACCCTCTAGGAACGGCTGTTGATATGTAGATGCACTAAAGTCAGGTGAGATATCCTGGAAATAGTACAGTTTTACCCCCAAGGTCACACATTATCTCATATCCTTAAAACAAAATGGAGATACTGCTGACAAGCCTGGTGAGCTGATGAAATTCTAATATTACAGGGTGTCCCAGATCATCTAGTTGAGTGAATTTTATTGTGATTTTTTGTGCTATGGAACCATCTGCATTATGCAGGAGTCTCACACGAAAGTCTTTTGGCACATTAGTATCGGGTGAAATCTGTTTTGTGATACCTGAGGATGGTTATGGTTCTTAATTAGGATTAGCTTGTTTCATTTCATTCATAGGGATGGTATTGTTTTTACACCTTGATTTGAATTGAATATAAAAAGTGTGCACTTTGTGTTGGAGCAATACTTGAGTTGAATTCCATTGTGCATATTTATAATCTATTATGGACTTTCAGAATTTCACTCTTCATTTTAAATAGCTTCAGGAAGTAAATACAAATAAGATTCATGTTATGAAAATATTAGAATAAATGAAGAGAAACAATAGCTTGTAACACTGTTGACTAAAACATAAGCCAAAACCACAGAATATAGGTTCAAAGTGGCTGCTGTCCCTACATGTGTCTTCATCATTAATCTAGTTCTCCGTGCGTAGACTTTGCAGTATCTACTGGTATTCTTCCATCTAAGGCTGCAAATATAAGCATACAGTTAAATCAATGATGCATTTTTCAGTTAGCCTCCCTGTGAAAAACTCTTTTGAGTTATACCTTATTTAAAATACGTTGAAGTCTGAACTATCAGGCATTATTCTTTGAAAAGCACTTCTGTGTTTTATTTTCCAATTCCATAATATTTGTAAGTTTTTAAAAGACACTTGTTTTAGTCATCTATTGTTATGAGATTACTTTTCTGGATTACTATAGGAAAAATTAAATTTCTATAAGATTATACAAGCTGAATTGATTTTCTATGTTGATTAGATCGTAAAAGCTTAACCCAAGTTATTGTAATACATTTAATTCTGTGCATATCAACAGATTAAGTAGTTCATTCCATTTTCCCACAAAAATGCAGCATTTTGCCATTTTCTCAAATTCATTGAAGTTCAAAAATGTAGAGAATATTTTGTTAGCATTTTCTCAGATTTTATTTTTTTAACATATTTGTTTTGTTTTCTAGGGACTTAGTAACTTTCTATTTGCATAATATATATTAATATTTGATGTGAATATTTATATACATATGTGTAATAAATCATAATGTATTTCCTTAATCTTTACATATATATGACACTGTTTTTTTTACTTTATACCAATGTAGTTTTTTTGTTGTCAGTCTAAGCCTAGTTAATTCTTTAGTCAATAGTTTATTTTTCTTTGTAACCATGTGTGGTATCTTTGTTTTGAGAAAGCATTGACACTCTATTACACCTAGACTCTTTCACTGGGTGAGGAAGACCTGTCGACTCTATGTTATGCCTGTGTGCACCAGAGAATGTAAAAGAACAAAAGAGAAATATTCCATCACAATTTTGAAATTCTATTAAAAGTGCTACACATTTTGTAGAATCCAGAACTATAATTTGCAGCAAGAACAAGGGAAGAGACTTAAAAAGTTTTAAGTTTTCTATCCCCTGGTGCATATGGTACATGCTATTCCATTTTTCTTGATACTTTCTCCAACTGATAGAATAAATTCTTCATAAGCTCAGCTAAGACTTGGACAAATTCAAACACTGGTTCTACTCAGAATATTTTAAGGTGCAGCTCAAATGTCTGAATTAGATTATGCAAAGGCTACATAAGGCTAGAAGTAGAAAGCAGTGAACTCAGGATAAAGGCTTGGTAAACAGTCAGTGTATAGGGAGTGGGCAGGGAAGGATAAGCCCAAGGAGTCAGAGAGGAGAGAATTAGGGGAGAGTACTGCCATAATAGCCAAGTACACTCCCCAGATTACAGTGTGGCTAAACTACAGTAACAACAAATCCAAAAGGCTCATTTCTTCTCATACAAAGTCCTATGGGAGTTTGGCTAATGACCTCCTTCCTGTAACTATACTTTGTGGAATTTGTGGGCTTTGAGTTTGTCATGTGACATTGGCAGGAAAAGAAAGAGATGAAGGAGGGACAGCAGTTCTTTGCTGCTTTGTTCTGAACTACTTGGGCCAGAGATTTCAGGTGGGCCCAGCCTAACTGCAAGGGAGGCTGGGAAGCACAGAGGTTTCCAGGAACTCTGATAGAATCTGTCTTATCTGGAAAGTAATGACTTTCAAGAAGCAGTGGCAGTATCAGTGCAGTAGAAAGGTCCCCCTAAGGAAAGAATTTAACAAATTTTAAGACATATGAGAATATTCCAGATAAGCATGCCATCAGCGTTTCCAGATCATCTCTATTTCCAAATGAGAACCTGTGATACTTCTTTCCTTTGGACCTATGAAGACATCTCTGGGAAATTTTATTTTCCCAGTATCAATTTTTTTCCCAATAAACTTCTCCAATTTTCCTGTAAAGCTTATTATGTCTGAAGGAGCTTTGTGAGCAAAAGAAAGAGGAGGCAGGGAAGATCTTACTGCTAAAATGGAAAAACAGTCTTTGCTTAGACAATGCAAAGTGACTCATGGGTCAGTTTTGTTTTTTTAAGGGTCACATTTTAGATTGCCAACATTTATCCTTCTTTTCTTATAAAACAGGTTTAAATGCATAGTTTTCAGGAAAGTTATCAATGAAAAAAATGTGGGAAATTTTATTTTTTCATAGTGTAGTAGTTTAAATGCCCTAATTTGCTTAAGAAAAAAAAGAAAAAACTCTGGCCTAGTAGCCAAAAGACTGGGCTGTAATTGAGACTACAGTGAAATAAAATCAACTAAGATGATAGATTAGAATATATTGGAACCTATCTCATATATAGTAGGGTAAGTATTGTTTTTTGAAAACTTCCTTTAAATTACAGAGGTGCATGTGTATGTTTCTAGATTTGTTCTTACATAAAACACATTTCTAACTGTGGGTCATGGACAAGAAGAGGTTGAAAAACACTAGACTAAATATCTTGCTGGGATTCAAGAGTGTAGGTCAACACTGCTTTTGACTTATGACTAGATGCTTCCCTTAGACTGGAGCTGGAGCTGAGTGAAAGAGGGCCCCAGGGGAGAGGGGACTAATGTCAGAACCACAAAAGGAGAGGAGATGTTTGCCCTTGAAGAGAGTAGAGTATTTAGGTAGAAGACATGCAGGTATCAGGGAAGGAGAAGGTCCTAGTCATCTGGAGGCCAGCCTACCTGTGGGAAGACACCTAAGCAAAGTGCCTCTGGGCTTTGTCAGCTGTTTTGCTTATCTATTGCTTACCTAACAAAGTGCTCCAAACCCTAGTGGATTAAAGCAATCATTTTATTTTGCTCCTGATTTTGTGGGTTAAGAATCTGGGGAAGGCTCAGCTGCTCAGTGAAAATGGCACTACATTCACACTTCAAATGCCTTAGTGCTCTTTGGCCATTCTGTCTCCGTATTTGTTGTCATTATCCAGGCTCTCTCCATATGGCTTGAACTTTTTTTTTCTTATAGCATGGTGGTTTCTTGTTAGTCGTATTTCTTAAATGGCAGTTGGCTTCCAGTAGTGAGAGTTTCAAGAGACAGGAAGTAGAAGTTACCAGTGTGTTAGGGCCCTAGCCCAGAAACTGGTACAGTGTCATTTCCACCATATTCTATTTAGGTCAAAGAGGTCACAGAGCCCACCCAGATTCAAAAGGAAGGAAAAGAGACCTTACTTCTCTGTGGGACCATTGTCAAAGAATTGGAGGCCACCTTTAATGTACTACATTGGCTAGTCTTAACATGATTGTTTTAGATGGGTAACCCTGTCCTAAAATAATATAGCAAAGGTCTTTTGCTGCTTTTATTGGAATTATTAATATCAGAAGTAGTTATTTTATTCAATTATTTTGAACTTTTTAAAAAATGTATTTCCTTTTTCTTTTCTTTTCACTTACTTTAATTAAAGTTTTGAGATAATTGTAGATTCACATGCAGTAGTAAGAAATAATACAGAGAGATTCTGTGTTCCCTTTACCTAGTTTCTTCCAGTGGTAACCCTTGCAAAATAATAGTGTAATATTACAACCAGAAAGTTGACATTGATACAATTCACCAACCTTATTCAGATTTTTCCATTTTGCATGTATTCATGTGTGTGTGGTGTATTTAGTTCTATGCAATTTTATCACATGCAGATATGTAAATCCACCACCACAGGCAATATACAGAAGAGTTCCATCACCACAGGATCCTCATGTTGCCCTTTTATAATCACATCTACCTCCGCTCATCCTTAAACTCTGGCAACCACTAATCTGTTCTCCGTGTCTCTAGTTTTGTTACTTCAACAATGTTCTATAAATGGAGTCAGATGTTATATTAACCTTTTGGGATTGGCTTTTTCAACATAATTACCTTCAGATAGATTCATCCACATTGTTGCATGTATCAATACTTTGTTCCTATTTTATTGCTGACAGGTCTTCCATGGTGTGAATGTACCACAGTTTGTTTAACCATTCAACTGTGTGAGGAACATTTGGGTTGTTTTTATGAATAAAGCTGCTATGAAGATTCATGTACAGTTTTTTTCTGAACATGTTTTTATTTCTCTTGGATAAATACTTAATAGTGCAATTGCTAGATTGTATGGAAATTACATTTTTAGTTTTAAACTGTCAAACTGTTTTCCAGAGTAATGATACCATTGTTCAATCCCAATGGATGAATGGTCAGTTTTTCCACATTCTTGTCAGCATTTGGTGTTGTCATTATGACTTATTTTAGCCATTTTAGTAGGAATGTAGTTATATCACATTATGGCTTTAATTTATATTTCCTTAATGGCTAATGATGTTGAAGATCTTTTCATGTGCTTTTTTTTTTGCCATCTGAGCATCCTCTTTGGTGAGATATCTGTTCATGTCTTTTGCCCATTTTCTAATTGGATTTTCTGTTTGCTTTTTTTACAATTAAGTTTTGACAATTCTTTATATTTTCTACATACTAGTCATTCATAGGATATGTAGTTTGCAGATATTTTCCTTTAGTCTGCAGCTAATCTTTTCATCCTTGTAATAGGATCTTTTGCAGAACAAAGGGTTTTAATTTTGATGAAGTCCAATTTGTTTTTGTTTATGGATTGTGATTTTGGCATCAAGTCTAAGACCTCTTTGAGCCTAGATCCTGAAAATTTTTCTCCTATGCTTTTGTCTAAATTTTTTAGTTTCATGTTTTACATTAAGTCCATATTCCATTTTGAGTTCATTTTTGTATACAGTATGAAGTTTTGGTTGATGTGCACTTTTCTTTTTGATGATATATGTCTAAGTGCTACTTTAAGTTTTTAAATACAGTTGCATTTTAAAATATCCTTGTTTCTCTTTAATTTTACTGAGAGGGATAAAAGTGAGATAACTGAATAAGTAAAGTTGAAATTCATGAAGAATGAGCTGAGGACTGCATGTATACCTTATCCCTTCTGCATAATATATTTTCTATTCAAAAATTTTTCTGATTCCTTAAGGCTTTTGTAATATAAAAGGTTGATTCTCTTCAAGGTATATAAAATAGTTTTCAGAGATTTTTATTTAAATATAGTAAATTACTTTTTTTATTTGTTCCTGATTAAGCTTAAATTTTTACATTCAGAGCAATAGTAGTTGATTTTAGTCAGTGTCCATGTAATGTATTCTTTATTTGTTGGGTTTGAAATTATTTTAAAATCCTAATTATGATCTAATCAGAAGGAAACCACGTGTTCCAGTGAAGAGGGACTCTATCAGTATAGATACAAATACAGAATTTTAGTGCTAATAATGAATAGTAGCATGAGGTATTCCTCAGTATAAATAGAGTTTGAGAAATCCATTTTTTTATACCAGATTGGATCTCTGTAATAAGTCTACTAATTTTCCTTCAAAATTAACTTTGTTTAAATCATTCTTGCTTTTTGTCATATTTCAAAATGTGTTAGCTAATATTACTTTAAATAATCAAGGTATCATTTTTATCTTGAAAATTTATGCTGATCAAAAAAACCTTCAAATCTGAAATGTTTATAAAAATGACTGTGTAACAGAATGGCAAACATACTCTTTAAAATGTTTGAATTTTAAAAGCTCACAAGGCATTTGGAAACATAGTACCTACAAGGAACGTATTATCTTCAATATTGTTTACCTGTTCATTTTGCAATTTGTCAAATTTGTTCACTTTTAAAAAAATTTGAATATGTGGGTCCTTATCACCAGAAAAGAAGAGAAAAATTGAAGGCAGTTTGGAGCTGAATAGAAGTTATTAATGAGCCTAGCTTTTACTGAAGTGACAGATTAATGGCTAAATTTTCTTCTCTAGCAAGCCTGTTAAAACTTCTATCGTGCTTCAGTAAATTCTTTTTGTCATTACAAATTGAAAGCAAAAGGCAAAGTAGTTTTAATTTCAGTTTTGAAATTCAGACCTCACTTAAATCTTTAGTGACCTTCATTCAGAACAAGGACTGGTTGTACTTCTTTGGAACACTTAAAAATATTTCATGGACATTACTAATTGCGTAATACATAACATTTTCTTCTTTGTATTGACTACAGAAAAACACTGAATCAAATTTGTAGGTTACCTTTACTTGGTATACTGTACCAGGTGGTATGCCTTTTTTGTACTTACACTGACTTCATCTCATTTTTTTCCTTCTTTGTCCTGATTTCTTCATCATTTTAGAAATTCTTTCATGATAATGATAATAATACTAATAATTTATATTTGTTTAGTATTTTTTATAAACACCCTACCTGTGGTAGATTACATTTAATGTTTATTATCCCTTTGAGATACTTTCATCACGCTCATTTTATTGAAGTGTATAGCACTGCTCTTCCAAGTACTGATCTGCAGTGAAACTAGTTTGTACCAGAATTGAATCATTTTAATGCTTCCTTTCTCAAGAAAATCATGCTCTACACAAAATTTCCTCTTCTTTTTGAGAAAGCAATGGAGTGGTTAAAAATAGGGCATAAAGTTATTAGCTCCTCCCTTTAACTAACATTTTGACTTTGGACAAATAACTTTACCTTTCTGTGTCTCATTTTCTTTATAAACTGAGGCTAATAAATCATAGGTTTACTGTAGGGGCGAAATAAGAAAACACACATAATGCACTTAGCATGGCACCTGGCGTGTTGTGGGCATTCCGTGAGTGGCAGCTGTTATTATTATTTATCTAGCTTTTATGGATGCATTTTAAACAGGGCACAAAATTGTACTTTCATTTATCTCATTTTGACAGTGTACCTCTTCTTCTGACCTACATGTACCTAAATTTAAAAACATTTTCCTACCCTTTCATTACTGCTGGCCTTTCAAAAGTCCCCTACCTTTTTTTTGCATTGCCTCAATTCCTGGGATATGTGTATGAAGTACAATCAAATAAAGCCAGTAGTTTTTCTATATTGGAAGGCCAACTGGTTAGACAACATAAAACATATCTATACTTAAATCTGTATTGGTATAAAATTTTAAAGGGCATGATATATAGCTACCCTAAAATGGTTATATTATACTTGCTTAAAATTGAATTTTTATTTGAATTGTATTTTTGTTTTTTCTTAAAATAAGGTAAATGTAAATAAACTTCCTTTCTCAAAGCAAATAAAAATGGATGTCAGTATTCTTAGGCTCTCCTGAGGGACTGGCAATGATATGATACATGCTATTCCCCATCTGTGTATGTGGAGCCAGTTCAGAAAAAGACCAGTTTAATTATATTTGGTGTTAATGTTATTCACAAGAAGTTATACACTTTCATGGAATTAAAAAACATTCTGATGTGTTTCATTCTCATGGATGGTGCTGGCTGTTGATCATAATTTCCACTCCTTGCAGAGAGAAATGCTCTCAGGCTGCTCTTCTTTGTGGCCCACCCCAGTCAGCCAGCTTGCCCCACTGCCAGGCTCTATTTTTCACACAGAATTAAATGGGGGCCAGTGCATAGGAATATGACCAGTACATAGCTGTGATTTAATAATGGTTGTTGAACTAATGAATGAACCAATAAACAAACTATGTTTCCATGTTCACTATGACTGCTAGAAATGTCAGGTCTAAATTTACTATTTAGTTGTTGCCAACCAAGATAGGTTTCTGATACCTCTTATTTCTATTCCTAATTGTTTTAAAATTTTGGTTTCCCATTTTATGAATGCTTTAATGTTACATAAGGAATGTCCCATATTTGGACTGCAAGACTTAAGCTAGGTTGGTTTCAAGTGTGTCGTGTGCATTCGAGAGCCCCTCCTGGAATGATGAGCTGGCTGGTTCCTGCTTGCCTCCCTCTAATTGCAGCCTGCGGTGCCTGTTCCCTCTCCCTTCTTGGGTGGAAGCACTGGAAAGGACCTATTCTAATTACTGTGGCCCTTGATTTATTTTGACAGTATAAAACAGAGCACCAACAAAGCTGGGACAAGTTTTCCCCAGCTTCCAAGATGGAAGAGAAAATGTTAAAAAGAAAAACCATGAGGCCATAGAGAAATCAGAGAGGCCAGCAGAAAAAACGCAAGAGAAGGTGAAGAAGCTGAATCAGTTTCCAGAGTGAGGACCTGTACTCAAGAAGGGCAAGTGTGTTTAGGATTAAGATAAAATTGACTTAATGTTTGTGCCAGCTAATACCAGAAATACGGTTGGCCAGACCTTGGTGCCTGACTAGATAGAGATGTTGGTGGAGGGATAAACTTGTGAAATGAGGTACTTTTAGGGTAACATGCCATAGATGGCCCAGTATGTCCAAATATATACAGGGTTTCTCCTCTCTAAGGGCTAAGCAAGCCTTGTGCTGCCTTGCTCTAAGAGCAGGTGAGCCTTGGTTTGCAGGACTTGCTAGTTTATACTAGGTAGAAAGTCAAAATAGATGGTACTGTGCAGATTAATAAAGGGTGTCTAATTCCAAAGCAAAGGAGGCCGAGATGATAAGAAAGGCAAAAGAAGAACTGATGAGATCATCCATGCTGTGAGATCTGGGGCCTCTTCTGTCTTTCTGTTCTGTTTTCAGCTCTTAGACCAGGGCCTGACACATGGCCGATGCTCTGTACATAGTTTTGAATGACTGTATTAAGAGAAACTTCTGGCAAATTAAGGTCAATTATATGCAAGGGTTTTGCTCTATCAATGATATTCATGCCGAGATTTCTCCCTATATCCTTCCTGAATATTTTAAGATAATTAATTATATGTTGAAGGAATATTTTAGGTAATCATAGGATAGAATTGCTTTGATTTATGGGGTGGAGCAATGGATGGTTTAGTATGTTCACAAGGGAGGATACTAGTATTTGGTACGAGCCCTACACAGCCTCTGAGAGGTTGGGTAGCCGGTGTAGCCACTTGCTCATCTGTACCAGGCCAAGTGGCAAATAAAGCTGACCTAATATACTTTTATGGCTTAATCTCTACATAACTCTAAAGGATGGGACAGGGGAGTGGCCAGGGAAAGGCAGAGGGCCCTAGGATTAACATCATAATATCATCTACAAAGATCATAACTAGAAGGAAATGGGGCTACACTCGTGGTTTGCATTTGTGTAAAAGGCGATATGATCTACTGCTTGATCAGTTCCTCAGATGCTGGTGTTGGTGTCTGAAAAGCTTTTGGAGAAAATGGATCTGATCCTTAGGAGGGGTCTTTTTTTAAAAATTAAAGTTTCATTGATATACAGTCTTATGAAGGTTTTACATGAACAACATTGTGGTGTCAACATTCACCCATATTATCAAGTCCTCAACCCTGCCACCCCTCCACCTCCACCATCAGCCACTGTCCATCAGAATAATGAGATGCTACAGAGTCATTACTTGTCTTCACTGTGCTGTACTGCCTTTCCCATGATCTACCTTTACTGTGACTGTGATCATAGTATCCCTTAATCCCCTTCTCCCTCCCTCCCCACCTGTCCTCCCCCACCCCTCCCCTTTGGTAACCACTAGTCCCTTCTCAGAGTCTGTGAGTCTGCTGCTATTTTGTTCCTTCAGTTTTGCTTTGTTTTTATACTCCACAAATGAGTGAAGGCATTTGGTACTCGTCTTTCTCTACCTGTCTTATTTCACTGAGCATAATACCCTCTAGCTCCATCCATGTTGTTGCAAATGGCAGGATTTGTTTACTTTTTATGGCGGAGTAATATTCCATTGTGTATATGTACTACATCTTCTTTATCCATTCATCTATTGATGGACACTTAGGTTGCTTCCATGTTTTGGCTATTGTAAATAGTGCTGCAAAAAACATAGGGGTGCGTATGTCTTTTTGAATCTATGATCCTGTTTTCTTTGGGTAAATTCCTGAGAGTGGAATTCCAGGGTCAAATGGTATTTCTATTTTTAGTTTTTTGAGGAACTTCCATATTGCTTTCTACAATTGTTGAACTATTTTACATTCCTACCAACAGTATAGGAGGGTTCCCCTTTTTCTGCATCCTCACCAGCATTTGTTGTTTCTTGTATTTTGGATGGTGGCCATCCTAACTGGTGTGAGGTGATATCTCATTGTGGTTTTAATTTGCGTTTCCATGATGATTATTGATGTGGAGCATCTGTTCATATGCCTGTTGGCCATCTGAATTTCTTCTTTGGAGAAGTTTCTGTTCCTATCCTAGGAGGAGCCTTTTTTAGGGGGCCAGGGGCTTAGGAAGAACTTCGGATTTGGGAATAAAGTGACTTGTGATGCTGGGTCAGAATGCTCAGAACCTGATGAAAATAGCTCTTCAGGCCCTGGTGAAGTATATCTACCATGTCTATAGAATATACTAGAACACAGGGGACTAGGGGAGGTAAATGACCAGTGGGACCGCAGTGCATACATTTGTCAGTCACAGAGGTCTTACTAACTTCTAGAGAAAATCTGAAATGGAAAGATCTACTCTGTATATGAATCAAAGATACAACTTGAAAAATTGAGGGAATAATGGCACCAATGAATGAGTCAGGGAATTTAGAAGGGGAACTGGTTTGGAAGGAAAGTTGGTCATTTGGTTTTAGAAATTCTCAGTTGAAAATAACAATATGGCATGTTTAAATGTGTAGCAGATAGCTGGAACTAACAGGAAAACTTAGGTGAGAAGACAAGTTAGGGGTCAGCTGCTCTTTGTCTAACTCCTTTGGGAAAGTAGTGAACCCCAGAAACCCATTTACCCTGTTGCTGCGTGGGTATTTAGGCCCTTCGCCTTCATGTAGTTTAACAGCGTTGGAAACATTTCTGTGGTGAATGAAATGGTGAGAACACAAAGCAGTGGCTCCTGTTTTTTCGAACAAGAGTCTAAACAACAAGAATCAGAGATAAGCAATTTTCTTTTTTCTTTGCTGTTTTTTCTTGAGAACTATTATTATCAGGGTTCTATCAGGAAATATATGCTCAAAGCCAAGTGAAAATGTCTTACTGCTTCTGGTGAAATGCACCAGGGTAGCTGATGGGTGAAAAAAAGGACCTCATAGAGAACACCAAATGTTCCAGTAATCCCGCTCCAAACCATGCCAGCTTACTATAAATTTCTTTCACAGTTCTCGTTAGATTCATGCAGTAAATAAATTAAGTACCTTTCCCACTGGGAGTTTTTTAGAAACATTTAATGAAGTAAATGCCACAGTGTTAGGCATTTAGGTCAGAGGGGAGTCTTCCTATAGAATTATTTTTCGCATGCATTTCTACCTTAATTTTTGTTGGTTTCTTTTGATTTGGGCTTATGTCTTCTTAGCCATATAGTGTGGTTCAGGGGACAGAGGACAGGGTGAGAGAGATATTTAGGTTTAGTGTCTAGTACACATACCCAAGGGGAGCCTTCTTTTTCTCAAAGGTTACAAAATTAAATTTGGTAAGAATGCCTCTTTAAATATTGAAATAGCTATATTTGGGACAGCTAAAGAGATACTTGTAAGTCATTACCCTTGCATGTTTGGGAAAATTCTGTATGCTTAATTTTAAATCTATTCCTTTCAAGGAAAGTATTACTATATATTATTTTCTTTAAATAAACATGCTTAAAATTATTTTAAATATAGCTTAATCTTTGTAATTAAAGCTTTTTGGCATCTTGAATCATCATAATGAGAATTAAATTATTCTATCAATGAAAGGAAAACAGGTACATGAAAAAGATGCTCGATATCACTAGTCATTAGGGGAATGCAAATTAAAACAACGAGGTATCACCTCATGCCTGTTGCAATGGCCGTCATCATAAAAGCAAGAGATAACAAAAGATGATGTGGATGTGGAGAGAAGGGGATCCATGTGCACTTTTGGTGGGACGGTAAACTGGTCAGCCACCATGGAAAACAGTATGGAGGTTCTTCCAAAAATTAAAAATAAAACCATCATATAATTCAGCAGTTCCACTGTTGGGAATATATCTAAAGGTAATGAAACACTAACTCAAAAAGATATCTGCAACCCCATGTTCATTGCAGCATTATTTACAATAGCCAAGACATGCAAATAACCCAAGTGTCCAACAATGAATGAGTAGCTAAAGTGGTGGTACACACACAAACACACACAATAGAATACTATTCAACCATTAAAAATGAGGAAATCGTATTTGTGATATCATGGGTGGACCATGAAAGCATTATGCTAAGTGAAATAAGTTAGACAGAGAAAGATAAATACTGTATGATCTTATTTATATGCAAATCTTTAAAAACCTCATAGTAAAAGAGATCGGACTTTTGATTACAAGAGGCAGAGGGGAGCAGGAGAGGGGATTAAAGGAAAGTGGTCAAAAGTTACAAACTTCCAGTTATAACATAAATAAATAGTATGGACATACTATACAACATGATGACTATAGGCAACTCTGCTGTATGGTATATAGGAAAGTTGTTAAGAGAATAGGAGGTCTGATAACAAAGAAAACATTTTTTTTCATTTTTTTCTTTTTATTGTATCTATATGAGAAGATTGATGTTAGCTGAACCTATGGTAATCATTTCACAATATATGTAAATAAAATCATAACACTGTGCACCTTGAACTTATACAGTGACATATGTCTGTTATTTCTCAATAAAATTGGAAAAATTCTTATATTATGAATATGCTTTAGTGTTTATTGAGTTTCTGGTTAATATACTTCCTTAAAAAAAACCATAACCACATTCTTTGAATAACTAAAAGCACTTGCTAAAGAGACAACAGATAAATTTTTGAAAATATGTTTTGGACCTAAAATTCATTTGGAACCACAAAAGACCCTGAATAGCCAAAGCAATCCTTAGAAGGAAAAATAAAGCAGGGGGTTGTGGGGGAGGCAGGATTACTTTCCCCAACTTCAAGCTCTACTACCAAGCCACAGTAATCAAGACAATTTGGTACTGGCATAAGAACAGACCCATAGGCCAATGGAATAGAATAGAGTCCACATATAAAACCACACATATATGGCCAATTAATATATGATAAAGAAGCCATGGACATACAATGGAGAAATGACAGCCTCTTCAACAACTGGTGTTGGCAAAACTGAATAGCTGTATGTAAGAGAATGAAACTGGATTACTGTCTAATTAACTCCATACACAAAAGTAAACTTGAAATGGGTCAAAGACCTAAATGTAAGTTATGAAACCATAAAACTCTTAGAAGAAAACATAGGCAAAACTCTCTTGAATATAAACACGAGCAAGCTTTTCATGAACATATCTCCTCAGACAAGGGAAACAAAAGCAAAAATTAACAAGTGGGACTACATCAAACTAAAAAGCTTCTCTACATCAGAGAACACCATCAGTAGAGCAAAATAACATCCTACAGTGTGGGAGAATATATTCATAAATGACATATCCGACAAGGGGTTAACATCCAAAATATATAAAGAGCTCATATGCCTCAACATCCAAAAAGCAAATAACATGATTAAAAAATAGGTGGAAGATCTGAACAGACACTTCTCCAAAGAAGAAATTCAGATGGCCAACAGGCATATGAACAGATGCTCCACATCACTAATCATCAGGGAAATGCTAATTAAAACCACAATGAGATATCACCTCACACCAGTTAGGACGGCCAACATCTAAAAGACAAGAAACAACAAATGCTGGCAAGGATGCTGAGAAAGGGGAACCCTCCTACACTGTTGGTGGGGATGTAAATTAGTTCAATGATTGTAGAAAACAATATGGAAGTTCCTCAAAAAACTAAAAATAGAAATACCATTTGACCCTGGAATTCACTCACAGGAATTTACCCAAAGAAAACAGGATCCCAGATTCCAAAAGACATATGCATCCCTATGTTTATCGCAACACTATTTACAATAGTCAAGAAATGGAAACAACCCAAGTGTCCATCAGTAGATGAATGGATGAAGAAGATGTGGTACATATACAAATGGAATACTATTCAGCCATAAGAAGAAAACAAATCCTGCCATTTGCAACAACAAGCTAGGGGATATTACGCTCAGTGAAATAAACCAGGCAGAGAAAGACAAGTACCAAATGATTTCCCTCATCTGTGGAGTATAACAACAAAGCAAAAACTAAAGAAACAAAACAGCAACAGACTCACAGAACCCAAGAATGGACTAACAGTTACCAAGGGGAAAGGGGTTGGGGAGGGTGGCCAGGAAGGGAGGGATAAAGGAATTAAGGGGGTATTATGATTAGCACACATAATGTAGGGGGGCGCAGGGAAGGCAGCATAGCACAGAGAAGACAAGTAGTGACTCTGTAGCATCTTACCATGCTGATGGACAGTGACTGTAATAGGGTATGTGATGGGACTTGGTAATAGGGGGGAATGTAGTAACCACAATGTTGCTCATTTAAAATCTGAGCATAAGATTGTATATCAATAATACCTTAATAAATAAATAAATTTTTTGAGCAAAAAAAATGTAAAAATGCATCAGAGAAGATGCACTGTATCTGTAAACAATCTGTGTTGGTAGGGAAATCTTCAATGTTGATTAATTTATTTTCTGAGCAACTTAAGCATTAATGAAATACAAAGTTAGGTAAATTACAGCAATAATTTTCTATTGCTGAATTGTTTGACAGACTCTTACAATTTTCCGGTGGTTTACTTTTTAGAAGTATGGGATTTTATTATGGAGGAAAAAAAACCCCAAAGGATGGTTTTCTTTTTGCACAGAACTATATAATACCTGTGTACACTGTCTCAACAGGGAGTGGTGCTCCTCGTTCTAACTTGCAACCCATGGTGAGCATAGTCCAGCCTTTCTGCAATCTCCAAGTAGTCAAAAAGTATTGAAAGGTGTAACGGGAAACAAAGTGGAAAGCGGCAGTATCCATAGTTATAGGCCAAATTGGTAACCCCAAGAAGAAGATTTTGACAGCCATAAATATTTCATCTCTCAAGGCCCTGATGCTGCCGTGTGAGAACAATTTAGCTAGAAAGATCATCAACAATTAGGTGACATCTCTATCACACCTATTACTGAGTTGAAATTTCACTGACATGAATAATAAGGGGTCTTATTTGACATTTAACAGTTTAATTAATTTGTTTCCCAAAATGAATGATGTTTTACACTGTGATTTTTTAATATGCCATCTCGATTTTTTCTTTTCTTATGAAACCCTTTAGTTTTCCTTTTCACTTCATAAATTGCTTGCCATCTTGTCTCTGGTGCAGCTAGTGTTTGGTGGGGCTTCAGGGTAGGCCTCTGGTTTGGTAAACTGGAGAAGAGCTGTAAATCTTCCTCCACTATTCAGTTTTAGGGGAGAGAAAATTTAGGAATAAGGAAAAAGAAAACACTTTTTTTGTTGTTGAGACAACACAGTGCTTTGCTGGTGTTATTAGACTAAAACATAAATCTTGTCTCTTTGGTCATGCTAGTCATGGAGGATCATCAAGGTGCTACTATGTGTAGTCGCACCTATTGTATGGCATTACTATTTGCACTGTTCTTCATATGCTACTGACTTTCTTGGTTTCTGCACACTTTCAAGGTGTATATTAATGTGATATCTGCAGTGCTGTTTTTGAACATAATGTTTACTAAAGGTCACTGCTTAAACAACTGCTGTGAAAGGAGGAGGAATAATCCAACGTGACAATAGAAAGCAAGAGTCAACGATGTGTTTTTGTAAATAGAAATAGACTTCTGAAAAATTAGTCAGCTCAATTAAATTATTTACTCTAATTGCTCCTATACAAACCTTAAATCCCCTACCTTAAAGTGCTTCCTTTTGCAAAGAGTTTTTTAAAAAACCAAAGATGTATGGGAAAGCTTTTCTCTTCCACTCGAACCTGTAGGACATCAAAGGAAATGATAATATGGGGATTCTCTAGAGTACAAGTGTCCTTAACTGTCTGATTATGATGTATATTTCCAATGGACTGAGCTTAGCTAGGTAGACATGCTCAGATGAAATCAAACAGGTGAGTGCATGTTCGTGACAAATGTGAGTGGGAAAAACGTCTTAGAATGTGTCATCCTGAAGAGACAATGCTAAAGTGTTGCAGGCTGACTACTGAAAGAAGAAGATAGTCTTCAGCTTCTGGAGAAAGATAGTCCAGTATACACCTCTCCTCTGACACTCCTGTCCTTATTACCTGTTCTCATTTTACAATGGTGTCTAAAAAGTAAAACAGGTGCCACTACTTTTTCTGAGCTGTCTTAGGGCCAAATATGATGCAAGTCATATGGAACTGATTTTTAACTCTTAAGTGTTTGGGATAGATAAACTTTTAGTACTATCACAAAACACCATGAGAAGCTTCAGCATCGGAGACTGCTAAGAAAGTTGAAATTGCTGCTTTTGTGTATCTCAAGACTTGTTAAAGCTGTTTCAGACCCATGGTGAAATAGATTGCTTCCTTCCACTGATGAAAATTGAACTTTTTTCCCCTGTACATGTGTTTATAAATAAGCTGGTATACAAACTCTTCTTTTGGAACATATTTTGAAACAGAGATATGTGTTCATAGAGATATTATATGTATTATTAAATGTTTCTTTTCTCAAAACACCTGGTTTCCAGTTTGTAATTCTGAGCCTGTGTAATTTTCATCTTGATTTTCTCCTCCTCTGAACTGGAAGTCCACCTGATAATGAAAATCCTTTATATTAATTTCTAGTAAGGACTCTTGCCTCTCCATCTTAGTACATTTGCACAGCAAACTGTCAAAAATAATTTACCAGAGATAATTAGCCACAAGCATTGAGTGACTTTCTTCTACCACAAAGATTTAAGAAGTGAAAGAGTTGAGACAGCATGGTTTGGTTAAGAAAAATCTTTGACACAGTGCATAGATGCATATTTTACTAAATGCTTTTTTTTAGCACATTTACTAAATGCTTTTACTGTGTGCCAGGAACTATGCTGAGAGCTCAACATACATCATCTCATTTGGTTCCAACAGCCCAGCAGGGTAGTTACTGTCTTCATTTTGTACATGAGGAAACCAGAGCCTTTTTCATCACCATGCAGTGCTTACTCATCAGCACGTGGGCATTAACTGGCTATATCCTCATTGGTGAGTTACTTAGACTTTGGAGGGAAGCAATTTCCTTACCTGTTAAGCGATGGTCATGGTACCTGCCCTTCTTATTTCAAATGCAATATGGTACAGTGGAAAAAGCACTGGACTTAGAGTCCCATAAAATATAGATTCAGAAGATGGCAGCATAAGAGGTGAGACAGAGAACTCCTCCCAAAACCACATGTAGTATGAAAACATAGTTAATACAACTAACCCTGGAACAGCAACAGAAGGGAAGGTGGATGCCCACTCCCCACACATTTGTTGAACATAGTTCTGGAGGTCCTAGGCATGGCAATTGGACAACACAAAGAAATAAAAGCCATCCAGATTGGCAAGGAAGAAGTTAAACTGTCACTGTTTGCAGATGACATGATATTGTATGTAAAATACCCTAAAGAATCCCCTCTAAAACTAATAGAACTAATATCTGAATTCATCAAAGTTGAGGGATACAAAATTAGTGCACAGAAATCTGTTACATTCTTATACACTAATGATGAACTAGCAGAAAGAGAAATCTGGGAAATAATTCCATTCACAATTGCATCAAAAAGCATAAAATACCTAGGAATAAACCTAACCAAGGAAGTGAAAGACCTATGCTCTGAAAACTACAAGATACTCTTGACAGAAATTAAAGAAGATACCAGTAAATGGAAACACATCCCGTGCTCATGGATTGGATGAATTAATATTGTCAAAATGGCCATCCTGCCTTAAGCAATCTACAGATTCGAATTATATAAAGAGCTCACACACCACAAGAAACAAAAAGCATATAAGCCGATTAAAAAATGGGCAGAGGAGCTGAACAGACAGTACTCCAAAGAAGAAATTCAGATGGCCAACAGGCACATGAAAAGATGCTCCACATTGCCAATCATTAGAGAAATCCAAATTAAAACCATAATGACATATCACCTCACACCAGTTAGGATGGCTAACATCCAAAAGACAAACAACAACAAATGTTGGCGAAGATGTGAAGGAAGGGGAACCCTCCTACACTGCTGGCTGGAATGTAAATTAGTTCAACCATTGTGGAAAGTAGTATGGAGGTCCCTCAAAAAGCTCAAAATAGAAATACCACTTGACCTAGGAATTCCACTCCTAGTAATTTATCCTAAGAATGCAGGAGCCCAGTTTCAAAAAGACATATGCACCCCTATGTTTATCACAGCACTATTTACAATAGCCAAGAAATGGAAGCAACCTAAGTGTCCATCAGTAGATGAATGGATAAAGAAGACGTGGTACGTATACACAAAGGGAATGTTATTCAGCCATAAGAAGAAAACAAATCCTGCCATTTGCAACAACATGGATGGAGCTTGAGGGTATTATGCTCAGTGAAATAAGCCAGACTGAGAAAGACATTAAAGAAGATACCAGAAATTAAAGAAGATACCAGTAAATGGAAACACATCCCGTGCTCATGGATTGGATGAGATGATTTCACTCATCTGTGGAGTGTAAGAACAAAGCAAAAACTGAAGGAACAAAACAGCAGCAGACTCACAGAACCGAAGAATGGACTAACAGTTATCAAAGGAAAAGGGACTGGGGAGGATGGGTGAGAAGGGAGGGATTAGGGGAAAAAGGGGCATTATTATTATTAGCACACATAATGTAGTGGGGGGGGGGAACACAGGGAAGCAGTATAACACAGAGAAAAGTAGTGATTCTATAGCATTTTACTAAGCTGATGGACAGTGACTATAATGGAGTATGTGGTGGGGACTTTATTATAGAGGGAGTGTAGTAACTAATGTTGCTCATGTAATTGTAAATTAATGATACCAAAATAAAAAAGTATATATATATAGATTCAAAGACTGATTCTATTAATTATTAGATGTTTGACCCTAGAGTATTCATGTAATTTCTTTTAACTTGTATTCTTAGTATCTGCCATAGGGATAGTAACTGTCAGTGCAACCTATTTCTATAGGGTTGAGGACTAAGTGTAAAGTGAGGTACTGTAGGTCAGTTTGCTTTGTGGTTAACTGTATAGGTCTACATTTATGGAATGCTCACCCCAGGGTAGGTACTGTTGAAAGAAATTTACACTCTATTTCTTTTATTTTGCACAACCACCTTACATGTAGGTACTATTATTATCCCAATTTTATAGAAGATTATACTGAAGCATAGAGAGTGTAGGCAACTTGCATAGGATTACAGAGCTACTAAGTGGCGGAGCCACTTGACTTAAATTTAGTGATCCATCTCTGGAGCTCATGCTCTCAACCACTGTTTACATGCTCTTAACTACTTCTATAAAGATAGATTGTTTAGGAATAGCTCTCATAATGGAAATAAGTGTCATTTGGGACTGCTCTTTTGGAGGGAAGAAGGTGCCCAGGAAAGAAATGGAAGGGAGAAAAGCCAAAGTCAGTGAATCCTGGGGTATGAGTCTTTTAAACTGGTGTAGGCCACTGGTTCTTAATGGGCTTGTGGGTTACGTAGAAAGACTTGTGGGGCTTGAGGATGTATTAAAATTCCATGGCCCTTCTCTATGTTCTGGAGGAGAACTTGATACTCAATCCTTAGAGCAACATTGAAGGGAACCACTGGGGAGGTGTTCTACCCTCAGGTGAGACTAAATAGAAATTATTTACAGTCCCCCTTAAGCCAAAATAGTCTCATGATATTCCCCTATGCTCTCCTGTTATCCCACCTTGACAAAAACTTAAGTCGAGGAACGTGTCATACAAATCAAGTTCAAGTGTACATGAGATGCTCAGAAATGCAATTCTTGGGTATGGTTTCTCTCTCGAGATGTGTGAAGCAAAGAGAGATGTTATCTGCCCTCCACATACCCACATACAGTGGTGGGACAGGCACTGGATAACTGCTAACCATTCTACTCAAGAGGTGGGGGGCATAGGACACCCATGACAACCTCTGGTCCATAGTCATCCTTCCTGCTACGTGTTGAACGTTCCATGTCCTTTGTGGCTCTTGGCTCTGCCTTGTGAGTGATCCTTTCTTTCCTGCAAAAAATGGCCTGTTTGCAACTGATTAGGCTTATCATGTTCCTTCCTTCTTATAAAAAGTTGGGGGGTTCAAAGCCCTCTTTTTATTTTGTACTATCTCTGTTCCTTTCAGTTAAACTAATTCCTTTAAGAACCTTGTTTGCTTGCTGTATTTATAACCCACTATATTAGACAAAAGCCATACTTACTGTAAATTCTTCAATCCCTTGCACTCCCTGTGAGGATGCTGTAGGACAACACCCTTAAGATCCTTAGAAGCCCTATTAGAAGCAGGACCTTAGGATACTTAGAAAGTTTTTGTGTGTGTCTGAAAAGATTTAAGATGTATCAATTTAACAAAGATCTGAACAAAAGGTCTTACAGTCACTGATAGTCTGAGATGTTTTCTTTACTGCACTCTAGATTTGATCTTTACTCTGATGGAATTTCTTAATTTGAGAAGTGTTTGCTGTCTGGAGAGACAGATTTAGTTTTTCAACCCAGCAAAACTGTGGCTCCTTTATACGTCCTCTAAGTTTTGCCTAAAAACTGAGCAGTTTATTTTTCAGTCCATCTCTCTCCTCTCCCATTTTATCACTGGCAACAAGAAGACAACACTTTTTTTTTTGGTATCATTAATATACAGTTACATGAGCAACATTGTGGTCACAAGATTCCCCCCATTATCAAGTCCCCACCACATACCCCATTACAGTCACTGTCCATCAGCATAGTAAGATGTTAGAGTCACTACTTGTCTTCTCTGTGCTATACTGCCTTCCCCTTGCCCCACTGTACATTATGTGTGCTAATTGTAATGCCCTTATTCCCCTTATCCCTCCCTTCCCACCCCCCAGCCCCCAGTCCCTATCCCTTTTGCAACTGTTAGTCCATTCTTGGGTTCTGTGAGTCTGCTGCTGTTTTGTTCCTTTAGTTTTTGTTTTGTTCTTATGCTCCACAGATGAGTGAAATCATTTGGTACTTGTCTTTCTCCACCTGGCTTATTTATTTATTTATTTATTTATTTTGGTATCATTAATCTACAATTACATGAAGGACATTATGTTTACTAGGCTCCCCCCTTCACCAAGCCCCCCACCCCCACATATCCCTTCAAAGTTACTGTCCATCAGCATAGTAAGATGCTGTAAAATCACTACTTATCTTCTCTGTGTTGCACAGCCCTCCCCGTGCCCACCCACACACTATACATGCTAATCGTAATGCCCCCTTTCTTTTTCCCTGCCCTTATCCCTCCCTTCCCGCCAATCCTCCCCAGTCCCTTTTCCTTTGGTAACTGTTAGTCCATTCTTGGGTTCTGTGAGTCTGCTGCTGTTTTATTCCTTCAGTTTTTGCTTTGTTCTTATACTCCACAGATGAGTGAAATCATTTCTTCCTTGTCTTTCTCTGCCTGGCTTATTTCACTGAGCATAATGTCCTCTAGCTCCATCCATGTTGTTCCAAATGGCAGGATTTGTTTTCTTCTTATGGCTGAATAATATTCCATTGTGTATATGTACCACATCTTCTTTATCCATTCATCTACTGATGGACACTTACGTTGTGTACATTTCTTGGCTATTGTAAATAGTGCTGCAATAAACATAGGGGTCCATGTCTTTTTGAAACTGGGATTGTACATTCTTAGGGCAAATTCCTAGGAGTGGAATTCCTGGGTCAAGTGGTATTTCTATTTTTAGTATTTTTTCCTTTTCTTTTTTTATCAAGGTATTATTGATATACATTCGTATGAAGGTTTCACATGAAAAAACAATGTGGTTACTACATTCACCCATGTTATCATGTCCCCTCCATACCCCATTGCAGTCACTGCCCAACAGTATAGTAAGCTGTCACAGAGTCACTATTTGCCTTCTCTGTGCGACACTGTCTTCCCCGTGATCCCCCCCACACCATGTGTGCCAATCATAATACCCCTCAATCCCCTCTCCTTCCCTCCCCACCCACCTTCTCCCACCCCTCACCCTTGGCAACCACTAGTCCTTTCTTGGAGTCTGTGACTCTGTTGCTGTTTTTTTCCTTCAGTTTTGCCTCATTATTATACTCCACAAATGAGGGAAATTACTTGATTTTGTCTTTCTCCTCCTGGTTTATTTCACTGAGCATAGTATCCTCCAACTCCATCCATGTTGGTGCAAATGGTAGGATTTGTTTCTTTCTTATGGCTGAATAATATTCCATTGTGGATATGTACAACATCATCTTTACCCATTCATCTACTGATGGACACTTAGGTTACTTCCATATCTTGGCTATTGTAAACAGTGCTTCAGTAAACATAGGGATGCATATGTCTTTTTGAATCTGAGATATTATATTCTTTGGGTAAATTCCTAGGAGTGGAATTCCAGGGTCAAATGGTATTTCTATTTTTAGCTTTTTGAGGAACCTCCATATTGCTTTCCACAATGGTTGAACTAGTTTACATTCCCACCAGCAGTGTAGGAGTATCCCCTTTCTCCACATCCTCACCAGCTTTGCTGTTCTTAGTCTTCTCAATACTGGCCATCTTAAACGGTGTGAGGTGATATCCATTGTGGTTTTTATTTGCATTTCCCTGATATTTAGTGATGTGGAGCATCTTTTCACATGCCTGTTGGCCATCTGAATTTCTTCTTTGGAGAAGCGCCTGTTCATATCCCCTGCCCATTTTTTAATTGGGTGATTTGCTTTTTGGGTGTTGAGGCATGTGAGTTCTTTATATATTTTTGAAGCTAAGCCTTTGTCTGATATGTCATTTACACATATATTCTCCCATACTGTAGGATGCCTTTTTGTTCTACTGATGTTGTCCTCTGCTGTAGAAAAGCTTTTTAGTTTGATGTAGTCCCACTTGTTCATTTTTGTTTTTGTTTCCCTTGCTTGAGGAGATGCATTCAGAAAAAAGTTGCTCATGTTTATATTCAGGAGATTTTTGCCTATGTCGTCTTCTAAGAGTTTTATGGTTTCATGACTTACATTCAGGTCTTTGATCCATTTTGAGTTTACTTTTGTGTATAGGGCTAGACAGTGATACAGTTTCATTCCCTTACATGTAGCTCTCCAGTTTTGCCAACACCAGTTGTTGAAGAGGCTGTCATTTCCCCAGTGTATGTCCATGGCTCCTTTATCGTTTATTAATTGACCATATATGCTTGGGTTTATATCTGGGCTGTCTAGTCTGTTCCATTGGTCTATGGGTCTATGGGTCTGTTCTTGTGCCAGTGTTAAATTGTCTTGATTACTGTGGCTTTGTAGTAGAGCTTGAAGTCAGGAAGCATAATTCCCCCCACTTTATTCTTCCTTCTCTGAATTGCTTTGGCTATTCTGGGTCTTTTGTCATTCCATATGAACTTTAGAACTATTTGCTCTAGTTCATTGAAGAATGCTGTTGGTATTTTGATAGGGATTGCACTGAATCTGTAGATTGCTTTAGGCGGAATGCCCATTTTGACAATATTAATTCATCCGATCCATGAGCACGGGATGTGTTTCCATTTATTGGTATCTTCTTTAATTTCTGTCAAGAGTGTCTTGTAGTTTTCAGAGTATAGGTCTTTCACTTCCTTGGTTAGGTTTATTCCTAGGTATTTTATGCTTTTTGATGCAATTGTGAATGGAATTATTTCCCAGATTTCTCTTTCTGCTAGTTCATCATTAGTGTATAAGAATGCAACAGATTTCTCTGTACTAATTTTGTATCCCTCAACTTTGATGAATTCAGATATTAGTTCTATTAGTTTTAGAGGGGATTCTTTAGGGTATTTTATGTACAGTATCATGTCATCTGCAAACAGTGACAGTTCAACTTCTTCCTTGCCAATTTGGATGGCTTTTATTTCTTTGTGTTGTCCAATTGCTGTGCCTAGGACCTCCAGAACTATGTTGAATAAATGTGTGGGGAGTGGGCATCCTTTTCTTCCTCCTGATCTTAAAGGAAAAGCTTTCAACTTCTCGCTGTTAAGTATAATATTGGCTGTGGGTTTGTCATAGATGGCCTTTATTATGTTGAGGTACTTGCCCTCTATACCCATTTTGTTGAGAGTTTTTATCATGAATGGATGTTGAATTTTGTTGAATGCTTTTTCAGCATCTTTGGAAATGATCATGTGGTGTTTGTTCTTCTTTTTGGTGATGTGGTGGATGATGTTGATGGATTTTCTAATGTTGTACTATCCTTGCAGCATTGGAATAAATCCTGCTTGATCATGATGGATGATCCTCTTGGTGTATTTTTGAATTCAGTTTGCTAATATTTTGTTGAGTATTTTTGCGTCTATGTTCTTCAGGGATATTGGTGTGTAATTTTCTTTTTTTGTGGTGTCTTTGCCTGGTTTTGGTATTAGAGTGATCCTGGCCTTGTAGAATGAATTTGGGAGTGTTACCTCCTTTTCTACTTTTTGGAAATCTTTAAGGAGGATGGGTATTAGGTCTTTACTAAATGTTTGATAAAATTCAGCAGTGATACCATCTGGTCCAGGGATGTTGTTCTTAGGTAGTTTTTTGTTAACCAATTCAGTATCCTTGCTCTTTATTGGTCTGTTCAGATTTTCAGTTTCTTCCTGGGTCAGCCTTGGAAGGTTGTATTTTTCTAGAAAGATGTCCATTTCTTTTAGGTTATCCAGTTTGTTAGCATATAATTTTTCATAGTATTCTCTCATAATTCTTTGTATTTCTGTGGTGTCTGTAGAGATTTTTCCTTTCTCATTTCTGATTCTGTTTATGTGTGTAGATTCTCTTTTTTTCTTGGTAAGTGTGGCTGGTGGTTTATATATTTTGTTTATTTTCTTGAAGAACCAGCTCCTGCTTTCATTGATTCTTTCTAATATTGTATTCTTCTCAATTTTATTTATTTCTGCTCTAACTTTTATTATGTCCCTCTTTCTACTGACTTTGGGCCTCATTTCTTGTTCTTTTTCTGGTTTCATTAATTGTGAGTTTAGACCATTCATTTGGGATTGTTCTTTCCATATGTAGGCCTGTATTGCAATATACTTCCCTCTTAGCATGGCCTTCACTGCATCCCACAGATTTTGCGGTGTTGAATTATTGTTGTCATTTGTCTCCATATATTTCTTAATCTGTTTTTATTTTGTGAATGATCCATTGCTTATTTAGGGGCATGTTATTAAGCCACCATGTATTTTGGGGCTTTTCATTTTCTCTGTGTAATTTATTTCTAATTTCATACCTTTGTGATCTGAGAAGGTGGTTGGTACAATTTCAGTCTTTTTGAATTTACTGAGGCTTTTTTTGTGGCTTAGTACATGATCTATTCTTGAAAATATTCTGTGTGCACTTGAGAAGAATATGCTGTTGCTTTTGTATTGAGTGTTCTGTAGATGTCTGTTAGGTCCATGTGTTGTAGTATGTTGTTCAGTGCTTCTGTCTCTTTGCTTATTTGCTGTCTGCTTCATCTGTCCTTTGGAGTGAGTGGTGTGTTAAAGTCTCCTAAAATGAATGCATTGCATTCTATTTCCCCCTTTAATTCTGTTAGTATTTGTTTCACATATTTAGGTGATCCTGTGTTGGGTGCATAGATATTTATAATGGTTATATCCTCTTGTTGGACTGACCCCTGTGTCATTATGTAATGTCCTTCTTTGTCTCTTGTTACTTTCTTTGTTTTGAAGTCTATTTTGTCTGATACAAGTGCTGTAACTGCTGCTGTTTTCTCCCTATTAGTTGCATGAAATATCTTTTTCCATCCCTTTCCATTTAGTCTGTTTATGTCTTTGGGTTTGAAGTGAGTCTCTTGTAGGCAGCATATAGACAGGTGTTTTTTTTTTATCCATTCAGTGACTCTATATATTTTGGTTGAAGCATTCAGACCATTTACATTTAGGGTGATTAATGATAGGTATGTATTTATCGCCATTACAGGCTTTAGATTAATGATTACCAAAGGTTCAAGGGTAATTCCCTTACTATGAAACAGTTCAATTTAACTCATTTAGCATGCTGTTACAAACACAACCTAAAGGTTCTTTTTTTTTCTCCTTTTTCTTCCTCCTCCTTTCTTTAAATATTAGGTATTATATTCTGTACTGTTTGTCTATCCCTTGACTGACATTGGGGGTAGCTGATTTGATTTTGCATGTGCTTAGTAATTAATTGTTCTACTTTGCTGTCATTTTATTTCCCCTGGTCACAGCTGTTTAGCCTTAGGAATGCTTCCATCTATAACAGTCCCTCCAAAATGCACTGTAGAGGTGGTTTGTGGGAGATAAATTCTCTCAGCTTTTGCTTATTTGAATATTGTTTAATCCCACCTTCAAATTTGAATGATAACCTTGCTGGGTAGAGTATTCCTGGTTTGAGGCCCTTCTGTTTCATTGTATTAAATATATCATGCCACTCTCTTCTGGCCTGTAAGGTTTCTCTTGAGAAGTCTGATGATAGTGTAATGGGTTTTCCTTTGTATGTGGTCTTTTTCTCTCTCTAGCTGCTTTTAAAAGTCTGTCTTTATCCTTGATCTTTGCCCTTTTAATTACTATATGTCTTGATGTTGTCTTCCTTGGGTCCCTTGTGTTAGGAGATCTGTGCTCATTCATGGCTTGAGAGACTCATCTCCTTCCCCAGATTGGGGGAGTTTTCAGCAGTTACCTCATCAATGACACTTTCTATTCCTTTCTTTCTCTCTTCTTCATCTGGAACCCCTATAATGTGAATATTGTTCTGTTTGGATTGGTCTCACAGTTCTCTCAATATTCTTTTATTCTTAGAGATCCTTTTATCTCTCTGTGCCTGAGCTTCTTTTTATTCCTTTTCTCTAATTTCTATTCTATTTGCCATCTCTTCTACTACATCTAATCTGCTTTTAAATTCCTCCATTTTGAGAGGGGCGGAAGATGGCGGCGTGAGTAGAGCAGCGGAAATCTCCTCCCAAAACAACATATATCTATGAAAATATAACAAAGACAACCCTTCCTAGAATAAAGACCAGAGGACACAGGACAATATCCAGACCACATCCACACCTGAGAGAACCCAGCGCCTCGCGAAGGGGGTAAGATACAAGCCCCGGCCCCGCGGGAGCCGAGCGCCCCTCCCCCCAGCTCCCGGCGGGAGAAGAGCAGGCAGAGCGGGAGGGAGACGGAGCCCAGGGCTGCCAAACACCCAGCCCCAGCCATCCGGGCCAGAGTGCAGGGCCCTCGATACTGGGAAAACAGGGCAGCAAGAACAGTGAGCAGGCACTGGAGGCTGGGCGACAGAGGACAAAAGAAAAGCGCGCGACCATTTTTTTTTTTTTTTTTTTTTTGCTTTTTTGCTGCTTTGTTTTGGCGAGCGCTTTTTGGAAGTCTTAAAGGGACAGGGAACCCAATACTAGGGAAACAGGGCAGAAAGACCGGTGAGCAGAGGCCTGAGGCTGGCACCGGAGAATAAAGAAAAACGAACGAACACCTTTTTTTTTTAATTAAAAAAATTTTTTTTTTTAATTAAAAAAATTTTTTTTCTTGTTTTTTTTTTGTGGTCGTTGTTTTGTTTTGGCGGGTGCTTTTTGGAAGTCTTAAAGGGGCAGGGCGGGTCACTTAATCCAGAGGTAGGGAATAGGGAATCCGGGATCTCTGGGCACCCTAACCCCTGGGCTGCAGGGAGCAGGGAGGCCCCTTACGGAGATAAATAGCCTCCCAGCAGCTCCTGCTCCAACGCGACTCCACCATTTTGGAGTAGCTGCCCGAGCCAGGCCACGCCCACAGCAACAGCGGAGATTAACTCCATAGCAGCCGGGCAGGAAGCAGAAACCCTGTCTGCGCGCAGCTGCGCAGCACAAGCCAGTAGAGGCCGCTGTTCTCCCAGGAGAGGAGGGCCACAAACCAACAAGAAAGGAAGTCCTTCCAGCCGTCACTCGTCCCAGTTCTGCAGACTATTCCTATCACCATGAAAAGGCAAAGCTACAGGCAGACAAAGATCACAGAGACAACACCAGAGAAGGAGACAGACCTAACCAGTCTTCCTGACAAAGAATTCAAAATAAGAATCATAAACATGCTGACAGAGATGCAGAGAAATACGCAAGAAAAATGGGATGAAGTCCGGAAAGAGATCACAGATGCCAGAAAGGAGATCGCAGAAATGAAACAAACTCTGGAAGGGTTTATAAGCAGAATGGATAGAATGCAAGAGGCCATTGATGGAATTGAAATCAGAGAACAGGAACGCATAGAAGCTGACATAGAGAGAGACAAAAGGATCTCCAGGAATGAAACAATATTAAGAGAACTGTGTGACCAATCTAAAAGGAACAATATCCGTATTATAGGGGTCCCAGAAGAAGAAGAGAGAGGCAAAGAGATGGAAAGTATCTTAGAAGAAATAATTGCTGAAAAATTCCCCACACTGGGGGAGGAAGTAATCAAACAGACCACGGAAATACACAGAACCCCCAACAGAAAGGATCCAAGAAGGGCAACACCAAGACACATAATAATTAAAATGGCAAAGATCAAGGACAAGGAAAGAGTGTTAAAGGCAGCTAGAGAGAAAAAGGTCACCTATAAAGGGAAACCCATCAGGCTAACGTCAGATTTCTCAACAGAAACCCTACAGGCCAGAAGAGAATGGCATGATATATTTAATACAATGAAACAGAAGGGCCTTGAACCAAGGATACTGTATCCAGCACGACTATCATTCAAATATGACGGTGGGATTAAACAATTCTCAGACAAACAAAAGCTGAGGGAGTTTGCTTTCCACAAACCACCTCTACAGAACATCTTACATGGACTGCTCTAGATGGGAGCACTCCTAGAAGGAGCACAGCACAAAACACCCAACATATGAAGAATCGAGGAGGAGGAACAAGAAGGGAGAGAAGAAAAGAATCTCCAGACAGTGTATATAACAGCTCAATAAGCGAGCTAAGTTAGGCAGTAAGATACTAAAGAGGCTAACCTTGAACCTTTGGTAACCACGAATTTAAAGCCTGCAATGGCAATAAGTACATATCTTTCAATAGTCACCCTAAATGTTAATGGGTTGAATGCACCAATCAAAAGACACAGAGTAACAGAATGGATAAAAAAGCAAGACCCATCTATATGCTGCTTACAAGAAACTCACCTCAAACCCAAAGACATGCACAGACTAAAAGTCAAGGGATGGAAAAGCATATTTCAAGCAAACAACAGTGAGAAGAAAGCAGGGGTTGCAGTACTAATATCAGACAAAATAGACTTCAAAACAAAGAAAGTAACAAGAGATAAAGAAGGACACTACATAATGATAAAGGGCTCAGTCAAACAAGAGGATATAACCATTCTAAATATATATGCACCCAACACAGGAGCACCAGCATATGTGAAACAAATACTAACAGAACTAAAGGGGGATATAGACTGCAATGCATTCATTCTAGGAGACTTCAACACACCACTCACCCCAAAGGATAGATCCACTGGGCAGAAAATAAGTAAGGACACGGAAGCACTGAACAACACAGTAGAGCAGATGGACCTAATAGACATCTATAGAACTCTACATCCAAAAGCAGCAGGATATACATTCTTCTCAAGTGCACATGGAACATTCTCCAGAATAGACCACATACTAGGCCACAAAAAGAGCCTCAGAAAATTCCAAAAGATTGAAATCCTACCAACCAACTTTTCAGACCACAAAGGCATAAAACTAGAAATAAACTGTACAAAGAAAGCAAAGAGGCTCACAAACACATGGAAGCTTAACAACACGCTCCTAAATAATCAATGGATCAATGACCAAATCAAAATGGAGATCCAGCAATATATGGAAACAAATGACAACAACAACACTAAGCCCCAACTTCTGTGGGACACAGCAAAAGCAGTCTTAAGAGGAAAGTATATAGCAATCCAAGCATATTTAAAAAAGGAAGAGCAATCCCAAATGAATGGTCTAATGTCACAATTATCGAAATTGGAAGAAGAAGAACAGATGAGGCCTAAGGTCAGCAGAAGGAGGGACATAATAAAGATCAGAGAAGAAATAAATAAAATTGAGAAGAATAAAACAATAGCAAAAATCAATGAAACCAAGAGCTGGTTCTTCGAGAAAATAAACAAAATAGATAAGCCTCTAGCCAGACTTATTAAGAAGAAAAGAGAGTCAACACAAATCAACAGTATCAGAAACGAGAAAGGAAAAATCACGACGGACCCCACGGAAATGCAAAGAATTATTGGAGAATACTATGAAAACCTATATGCTAACAAGCTGGGAAACCTAGGAGAAATGGACAACTTCCTAGAAAAATATAACCTTCCAAGATTGACCCAGGAAGAAACAGAAAATCTAAACAGACCAATTACCAGCAACGAAATTGAAGCGGTAATCAAAAAACTACCAAAGAACAAAACCCCCGGGCCAGATGGATTTACCTCGGAATTTTATCAGACATACAGGGAAGACATAATACCCATTCTCTTTAAAGTTTTCCAAAAAATAGAGGAGGAGGGGATACTCCCAAACTCATTCTATGAAGCTAACATCACCCTAATACCAAAACCAGGCAAAGACCCCACCAGAAAAGAAAACTACAGACCAATATCCCTGATGAACGTAGATGCAAAAATACTCAACAAAATATTAGCAAACCGAATTCAAAAATACATCAAAAGGATCATACACTATGACCAAGTGGGATTCATTCCAGGGATGCAAGGATGGTACAACATTCGAAAGTCCATCAACATCATCCACCACATCAACAAAAAGAAAGACAAAAACCACATGATCATCTCCATAGATGCTGAAAAAGCATTTGACAAAGTTCAACATCCATTCATGTTAAAAACTCTCAGCAAAATAGGAATAGAGGGCAAGTACCTCAACATAATAAAGGCCATATATCATAAACCCACAGCCAACATTATAATGAACAGTGAGAAGCTGAAAGCTTTTCCTCTGAGATCGGGAACTAGACAGGGATGCCCACTCTCCCCACTGCTATTTAACATAGTACTGGAGGTCCTAGCCACGGCAATCAGACAAAACAAAGAAATACAAGGAATCCAGATTGGTAAAGAAGAAGTTAAACTGTCACTATTTGCAGATGACATGATACTGTACATAAAAAACCCTAAAGACTCCACCCCAAAAGTACTAGAACTGATATCGGAATACAGCAAAGTTGCAGGATACAAAATCAACACACAGAAATCTGTGGCTTTCCTATATACTAACAATGAATCAACAGAAAGAGAAATCAGGAAAACAACTCCATTCACAATTGCATCAAAAAAAAAAAAATACCTAGGAATAAACCTAACCAAACAAGTGAAAGACTTATACTCTGAAAACTACAAGTCACTCTTAAGAGAAATTAAAGGGGACACTAACAGATGGAAACTCATCCCATGCTCGTGGCTAGGAAGAATTAATATCGTCAAAATGGCCATCCTGCCCAAAGCAATATACAGATTTGATGCAATCCCTATGAAACTACCAGCAACATTCTTCAATGAACTGGAACAAATAATTCAAAAATTCATATGGAAACACCAAAGACCCCGAATAGCCAAAGCAATCCTGAGAAAGAAGAATAAAGTAGGGGGGATCACACTCCCCAACTTCAAGCTCTACTATAAAGCCATAGTAATCAAGACAATTTGGTACTGGCACAAGAGCAGAGCCACAGACCAATGGAACAGACTAGAGAACCCAGATATTAACCCAGACATATATGCTCAATTAATATTTGATAAAGGAGCCATGGACATACAATGGCGAAATGACAGTCTCTTCAACAGGTGGTGCTGGCAAAACTGGACAGCTACATGTAGGAGAATGAAACTGGACCATTGTCTAACCCCATATACAAAAGTAAACTCAAAATGGATCAAAGACCTGAATGTAAGCCATGAAACCATTAAACTCTTGGAAGAAAACATAGGCACAAACCTCTTAGACATAAACATGAGTGACCTCTTCTTGAACATATCTCCCCGGGCAAGGAAAACAACAGCAAAAATGAGTAAGTGGGACTATATTAAGCTGAAAAGCTTCTGTACAGCAAAAGACACCATCAATAGAACAAGAAGGATCCCTACAGTATGGGAGAATATATTTGAAAATGACACATCCGATAAAGGCTTGACGTCCAGAATATACAAGGAGCTCTCACGCCTCAACAAACAAAAAACAAATAACCCAATTAAAAAATGGGCAGAGGAACTGAACAGACAGTTCTCCAAAAAAGAAATACAGATGGCCAACAGACACATGAAAAGATGCTCCACATCGCTAATTATCAGAGAAATGCAAATTAAAACTACAATGAGGTATCACCTCACACCAGTAAGGATGGCCGCCATCCAAAAGACAAACAACAACAAATGTTGGCGAGGCTGTGGAGAAAGGGGAACCCTCCTACACTGCTGGTGGGAATGTAAGTTAGTTCAACCATTGTGGAAAGCAGTATGGAGGTACATCAAAATGCTCAAAACAGACTTACCATTTGACCCAGGAATTCCACTCCTAGGAATTTACCCTAAGAACGCAGCAATCAAGTTTGAGAAAGTCAGATGCACCCCTATGTTTATTGCAGCACTATTTACAATAGCCAAGATTTGGAAGCAACCTAAATGTCCATCAATAGATGAATGGATAAAGAAGATGTGGTACATATACACAATGGAATACTACTCAGCTATAAGAAAAGGGCAAATCCAATCATTTGCAGCAACATGGATGGAGCTGGAGGGTATTATGCTCAGTGAAACAAGCCAAGTGGAGAAAGAGAAATACCAAATGATTTCACTTATCTGTGGAAAATAAGAACAAAGGAAAAACTGAAGGAACAAAACAGCAGCAGAATCACAGAACTCAAGAATGGACTAACAGGTACCAAAGGGAAAGGGACTGGGGAGGATGGGTGGGTAGGGAGGGATAAGGGGGGGAGAAGTAGGGGGGTATTAAGATTAACATACATGCAGGGGTAGGAGAAAAGGGAGGGCTGTACAACACAGAGAAGGCAAGTAGTGATTCTACAACATTTTGCTATGCTGATGGACAGTGACTGTAAAGGGGCTTATAGGGGAGACCTGGTATAGGGGAGAGCCTAGTAAACATAATATTCGTCATGTAAGTGTAGATTAGTGATACCAAAAACAAAGCAAAAAAAAAAAAAAAAGGGCAGTTCCTGTGTGGTAACCTCCAACGAGTTCTACACAAGGGTATAAAGGGCATATAAAAGTGTAGGCAAAGGGTCTGTTTGTGTTTATACAGAGGATCAAAGCCTAATTGGGCTACCCCGAAAATGAACTAAGATACGATATGAAAAAGAACTTCCAACATCTGCACTCTCTGGAAGACTCATGCCAGAAGATGATCATCAAAAAACCCCAACAAAGATCCACGCACTGCTACAGCTGTAGATGCACTCATCCCACCAGTTCCTGGACTTGCCATGGGAATGAGGAAGGAGATATCTAAGCTGGCCTGTGCATACAGTAAAACAACAAATTTGACTGGATCTATACTGTTGGAACGCAACCAAGAATTTGGAGAAGTGCAAATTGTAGCGCTCCAAACTCTTACAACTACAGACTATTTACTGTTAAAATAACATATGGCATGTGAACAGTCCCCAGGAATGGGTTGTTTTAATTTGTCTGATTTCTCTCAGACTGTTCAAGTTCAGTTGGACAATATCCACCATATCATAGATAAGTTTTCACAAATGCCTAAGGTGCCTAACTGGTTTTCTTGGTTTCACTGCAGATGGCTGGTAATTACAGATATGCTTTGGTTATGTAACTATACTCCTATTATGTTAATGTGTGTGCGCAATTTAAGTAGTAGCTTAAAACCTATATATGCTGAAGTTACTCTACAAGAAGATTTGTCAAAGAAATAATCAATCTTCCCATGTTTTCTTCCGCCTGCTACTTCTATAGCCTTTCTTCTTCCTTCCTAATTACAACCCTTCAATAGAATTCGTGCCTCATATCAAATTTACCGAGTATCATAATTCTTCCAAGTGGTAAAGATACCTCAAGACAAATGCTGGGCATAGAAGCCACAGGGCATAAATATGCAAAGAAGTAAAAAGCTAACTTTTTCAAACAATAAGGCTTCTCTCTCACTTACCAACTTCACATTTCCCTGTATGGCCCCGGAAGATGACTGGTTAGCCAGAGACGGGTAAGATTCCTCAAGGGAGGAACAACCTAAGACAGGCACAGTCGCAGGGGGGCCATCAGGTGAGAAATTGGGGATCAACAGAGGTGAGGCTTAGAACCTCACCCCCCCGTTCTGAGAGAAATCTTCTGCATACGTGGATGTTTTATTGCCCTGGTCTAGCTTGGATTAACACATAGTCTACAGGCACACACCTGATCATCTACATGTGCTCTCTTACAACACTAAACTATGTTTTCTACCTTTATCTTGTATCTACCTACCACTTCAGCATTTTATTAAAAATAATAATAATAAAGAGAGAAATGTGGTATCCACATATAAATCAAGTATAAAAACCAAATGAGTATTCATATTTGAACTGACTGTTTATAGTTCATAATGCATGAGCAAAACCGAAAGTTTCTGTGATGACTGCCCTTGTACTGTTCACTATGTAACTTATTCATTATGTAAGAATTTGTTCTACATGTAAAAACTTGTTTGTTATGCCTCAGAAGATTGGAGACTGACAAAAATTAGGCTTGGGGTGGAATAATGATTGTGCATTGAGCATTGACTCCCCTATACAGAATTTTATTGTCGTTAACAACCATTTGATCAATAAATATGAGAGATGCCCTCACAAAAAAAAAAAAAAAAAAGAAGGACAGACTTCCAATGGTAAAATAAATTAGTAACCGGGATGTAATGTATAGCATAAGGAATATAGTCAAGATATTGTAACAGCCTGGTAGTGTGATAGCTGGAACCTAGAATTATGTATATAAATGTTCTACCACTGTGTTGTACACTTGAAACTCATGTAATGTAATACTGTGTGTCAACTACCCTTCAATAAAAAATAATTATTTAAAAAAAAAAAATGCACTTCATCAAAGACACTGTTAAGAAAATTAAAGTCAAGCCCCAGACTGGCAGAAAAAAAAAAAAAAAAAAAAAAATTCCTCCATTTTATATTGCCTTTCAGGTATGGAATTTCTTAATGATTGTATCTCCATCTTAAATTTGTTCCTGAGTTCTTGAATATTTTTCTATACTTCCATGAGCATGTTAATGATTTTTATTTTAAACTCTCTTTCAGGAAGATTGGTGGGTTCAGTTTCATTTGGCCCTTTTCTGGGGTTTGTGAGATTTTGGTCTGAACTAGGTTCCTTTGACATTTCATTTTTCTATGTGGTGTCCTCTAGTGCCCAGAAGCTCCAGTCCCTGGAGCTGCTCACCTCCTGAAGTGAGATTGGGGGTTGCAGCGGAGCTGCACTGGTGCCTTGGGGGAGGAAAGAGCTGTTTCCTACTTCCCAGTTGCAGTGCCTGTCTCCACTGTCAGAGCCAGTGGGCCAAGCCCTCAGGTGTAAGCCTCTGTGCTTTGTGTCTGTAGCTGTCATAGGTGGGGCCTCGCTCTGGCTGGCCTGTCGCCAGGGCAGTGAATGTAGGTTTGCGAGCCAGTGCTGGCAGGCCAGGAGGATGGCACAGCAGGCTGTGTATCACAGTGGGGGGCCTCGGAGCTGAGCAGCCAGCCAGGGGGATGGGGCAACTGAAGCTCCCAAAAGTTCTCAACCTGCTGGGCCTACCGTGCCCAGACAACCTTGTCCACCTCTCCCTTTTCCCGCACAGCAAGCTCTGTGCAAGCCCCACCCCTTCAGCAGCCCTTTCACTCCTAGGAAGCCTGTCAGACTGCCTGCCTTTCCTTTGTTCCAGTACGGCTTGGTGTGGATCCCTGTCCTCCGCAAGCGGCTGGAATCTCTGTCTCTCAAGCATTCCACCTGTCTTAGCTTTCCAACCCCACTAATATCCAGAGCAGTATGTAATGTAATTTTGTGCTCCCAAAGCAGATCTCCAGGGCTGGGTGTTCAGCAGTCCTCAGCTTCCACCCCCTCTCTGCTCTGCAGGTGCGGAGTCCTCCAGCAGGTGAGCTGGGGTCGGGGAGGGGCTTGGGTCCCGCGGGATCAAGGCTTTGGTACATTACCCTGTTTCATGAGGTCTGCTCTGTTTTCCAGTTGCATGCAGTCTGGTGCAGCCTTCTTTCCTGTTGCTCTTTTAGGATTAGTTTTATTAACTATATTTTCATATTATATGTGGTTTTGTGAGGAGTTCTCTGTCTTACCTCTCCCTCTGTCATCTTGAATCAGATGAGTGAATTTCAAGAAGAAAACACTTTATTATTATTCCTGGAGATCTTCCCAGCTAGGTCACCAAATTAATTAAGCACTTTCCCTATTTTCCATGCTATCACCGGCCACAGTATTGCCACATGTTAAACCACTACACCACAAGGGTCCAGGTTTCTTGAGATTCCAGTAACATCTTTCTTGCATCCTTTCTTTAAGCTCTCACTGCTAACCTCTAGAGTCCTGTTCCAAAACCCATACCCTATGTTTTAGATTTTGTTCACCACCATACTTCCAGCAACCAAATTTGTTCTGGTTATCTTTGTTACATTAAAGAATCATACCAACCATAGTGGTAGTGGAGAAAAACCACAATCATTTTATTATGCTCATAGATTTGGTGGGTCAAGAATTTGGCAAGGGCACAGCAAGAATGGCTCTTCTCTGCTCCATGATTTCTGGGCCTTGGCTGGTAAGACTTGAATGGCTGAGGGCTGGAGTATCCACTTCTAAGATGATTTCTTTGTTCACATGTTTGGCCCCTGAGCTGGGATAACTTAAAGACTGACTTAACTGGTAATGTTTCTTGAAGTATCTCTGCATGGCCTCTTTCTTGCCACCTTGTGTTGGGTTCTGAGAGGGAGTGTCCTGGGAGGGCAAGCCTTCCAAGAGCAAGGATCAGGCACAGGTTGTATGACTCTTGCTTGGCGAGCTTCAGAAGTCACATAGCTTCACTTCCACTGAACTCTACTGGTTGAAGCAGTCACAAGTCTGCCTAGACTCAAGGGAAGGGGATATCAAATTCACTTCTCTATGAAAAGAGCATTAAAGAATATGGGTTTATGCTTTAAAACCACCACAGGGATCCCAAAATTCAATAGATAATACAGACTGGCTCCATGGTACAGTAAGTTCTCTCCAGCCCTTCCACCTCCCACCCAGGAATTTTTCTTCTAGGACTAAATTGGAAGTTTGAAGATGTTATTTTATTAAGAATGAGAGTATTTCTCTGTAAAGATGGTATTATTATTATTGCTTTCCTTTTGCTGGTGATCTGCTGATTTTCTCATCTTCCTCTTTCTTCTTCTCTTTTCCTCCCCCCTCTTCTTTGTCTTTCTTTTCCTCCCCTTCCTTCCTCTACTTCTTTTCCTCTCTCCTTCTTCCTTATCTTATTTATCATCAAGCAATGTATACTAAGCTTCCCTTAGTATTAGTTTTCATTTTGTTGTGTTTTTTAAGCGGGGGGTGTTACTGTTAGCTGTAAAGACAATCTGAATTCTATGACATATCTCAAGCTGTAAAATCTGAAAAGAGGACAAGAACACAATGGAGAAAATAAATAGAATAAAAGGGTAGAATGAATGTTGGATAGTATTTTCATCCTGTGAGTGCATTGAATCAGCAAGGAGTAAAGTTGAAGGAAATTCTCATAAAACAACAGCTAGCCTGTTGTTTTATCTTCCAGGGAGATAAAGTATGAGAAGCCATTTGGACTCCCTAGTTCCTCAAGGGTAGCGAGTACATGGTATTTCTAGTACAAATGAAAGAAACTGGTAACCTCACACAGATCTTCTTGGACTGTTAGTGCAAATCACTTAAAATGTGAATGAATTGGAAGATGTTTATTGTTCAGAAGACCCTGTGAGTATACCATGAGGATAGAAAAACACAAGTTTATGGTACCTGTTTCTTGAGCTCTTAATAGAGCCATTTATGAGTCATGCATGCTAATTGAGGAGTATGTGATACTGGTACTCAAATACCATTGTTTCAGGGTTATACTTTTCTTGCTTCATATTATGTGAGCCTTTACAAGTTTATATTGTAAGAAGTAAACTAGGACTCACCTAGATAGCAGTTAAGTAATCAGTTACCATCTTAATATTTCAAACTTTAAAGTAATAATCCACCAAGTGAACAAAGCCTTAACAAAAAATAGGAAAATTTTTCAATTTTGAAAGTAAGCGAGGTGAGTTAGGATGACTCGTAAGGAATCGAACAGGAGTTTTAAAATGGCATATTTTAGAAACCCAAAAAGCTCGTCTCACAAAAATCCACGATAATTTAAGTGTGAATGCAAACTTATTGCCTTAAGATTCTTCTGCCATGTACTCCTGTTAGCACCCATTATGTGCCCTACTCTAGCACTTTAAAGGCATTAATGTAATTATTTACATTGTCTGCTTTTCTTGTTAGACTGGAAACTCATCTGGAAGCATTAGCTCTGCCCTGTTTACCTCTTTGTCCTCAGTACCTGCGCATATTTGTTGTATAAATGAACTAGACAGCAAGGCCTGAGAATTCTGTCCTTTTCCTAAGCACCAACACTCCGTAATACTGAAGGATTCCTTATTTTTGCAGTTAGCCCTGACTTATTTTATGCTCCAGAAATACTTTGTATATCCCTCTGTTGGCATTTATTTCATTCTTCATACTTACCTGTGTGTGACAATAGACCGGAACTCCTGGTGGGAAAAAGTCATCATTTATCCATCATTAATTAATGGCACAAGGCTTGGAATTCGGCAAATGTTTGTGAAGTGGTTAAATGAATTAATGATTTTCTTTTTCTGCTTTTCTTCTAAACAATAGACGTTATGCCTTCTAAAATCTTTTATTTTTATTTAAGCAGTTGAACAGCCTCTGCTGAGTGCAAAGTATCATAATAAAATAACCAGGTTAGCTTGCTAAGCATCCCTTTGTATTACTTTCTTTAAATATTCATTTAAAATCTTTTATTTTATATGAGAGTAAATGAGCTTAAGATATTCAGCATATATTAGTAGTTACAGTAATAGTAGTACTGGAACTATTTTTAGGCATTTATATAAACATCTCAGGTTAGGTTATACAAATACTTATTAAATATGTATTATTTTTTAAATATTATTATTAAAACTGTTCATGTTTAGTTCTAATTACAACCATTAGAAAAATTGTCCATGTAAATGCTAAAATACATTCCCTCCTTTTGAAAATTTGGCTGCACATTTTCACAGAAAAAAATTACACTTGTTTCCATTTTTTGAGCACTAGGTACTTTACACCATCTTATGTCATGCAATCCTTATCATAATCTTATTAGGTGGAAATCACTGTACTCATTTTATTGATGAAAAACTGAGACTGAGAGAGGATAACTCATTTATCTGAGGTCAACAGCTAATAAGTAGCAGAGCTAGGGTTCAAACCTGGATCTGTCAGATCCCAAATTGTTTGCTTAAGCAATATGCTTCTCCCCCAAGATTTCAAACAGAAATTTTGTCCCAACAAATTGAATGTAAATAATCTTATGAAATTAATAGCTATTGTCTTAGAAAACACATAATGCTAAGAACATCCACAGGTAATTTTCTATTTTTTTCCCCATATAGAAATAAAAGCCCTCCAATTTTTTTTATAAGAGCTTTATTAAGGTATAAATTCACATGCTGTCCAATTCACCTGTTTAAAGTGGATAATTCATGGTTTTTAGTGTATTCATAGTTTTATAAGCATTGCTACAACCAATTTGAGAACATTTTCATTACACCAAAAAGAAATTCTATGCCCATTATCAATCACTCCCCATTTCCTCTCAACCCCACCTGATCCCTAGGTAACCACCCCAAATCTTTTTCAATGTTCTAAATTTAGTGATTATTTTCACTTGGAGAAAATCATAGAGCTTTAAGCGAAACAGTATCCTGATTTTGTGCAGCATGTTCATGGTGTTTTATAGTTCGTTTTTTTCTTTTAAATAGACTATTTTTCAGAGTGGTTTTAGGTTCACAGCAAAATTGAGGAGAACACACAAAGATTTTTCAAATACTCTCTGTGCTCACACATGTACAACCTCCCCCACTATCAACATCCTGCACCAGACTGGTACACTTGCTACAGCTGGTGAACCTATGCAACATATTGTCAACCAAAGTCCATAGTTTACATTGGGATTCATTCTTGGTGTTGTGTATCCCATGGGTTTTAATAACTGTATGACGGCATGTGTATTCATCATTGTAATATCATACAGAGCAGTATAACTGGCTTAAAAATTCTCTGTGCTCTGCCTATTCATCCCATATAGCTCTTTTTATAACTGTAGAATTATAGAAATCCATAGTGGTAAGGGATTTAGAGATTATGTAGATCTACCAACCAATTGGAAAGGATCTAGTAGGAATTCTCAGTCTCTTCAGCTGAATTTATTCTTCGTTTTCATGTTGACTGTCATAGATATAAGCATTTTTTTTCTTTTCCTTTTTTTTTTATGGTGGCTTACCTTTCAATCCTTAAAACAAATTTCTTATTTACTTATAGCCAGGCAATGAATTTTTTAATTTAACAAGAAATGGTATCTCCTGAGTTGTTATTTTATGTTCAATAAAAAAACCTTTATAATAGAAAATTTCAAAAAAACACAATTAGACAACATCAGAGAGATGCAATGAGCAAGTGCTGAATGGAAGAAACAACAGGATGTTGTTATATATCGTATATTGAACCCCATATAGCTACCCATTCCCCAGTTATCAACCCATGGCTGATATCACCTATCCCTCTACCCATTGTTTATTTCTGAATTGTTCAAAGATATCACTAGCTTCATCTGTACATATTTTAGTAGGTATTTTAAAAGATACAGACTTAAGAAAAAAAGATTAACACAATACCATTACCATACTACAAACGTTGCCAATAAACCTTAATATCGTCAAATATTTAATTTTTGTTCAAATTTCTCTAAATGTCTCATAACTTTTTTCTTTTTTAACTGTCAATTTGTTTGAATTGGAATGAAAAGTACATCTCTAACCACTGCGTTTTAATCTATAGTTTCCTCCTCTCCCTTGCTTCCTTTTTTGAGGAAACTGGGTCGTTCTTCCTGTTGTTTCTCCCATTCAGCACTTGCTCATTGCATCTTTGTGATGCTGTCTAATACATTTTTCTCCTGTAAACTGGTAGTTAGCTTAAGAAGTTTGATCTGATTCAAGTTCCTATTTTTTGGCAAGAATACTTCATTGGTCATACTCTGCATTTTCATTTCAACCAAATATCTGATTATCTTTGTTTTGTGATGTTAGTGAACATTGTTTCATTAGGGGTTTGCAAAGTGGTGATATTCTAATGTGTTTATCTTTCCTCATTTATTAGCTGAAATACTTCCATAAAGAGAAACTCTCCCTTATCAATGAAGTTACAGTTCTTTTAGGAAAAGGAGATTAAGTGCTTGATTCCTTTCTCTTTATCTACCAGTTTTTGAAATAATGAATCGATTCCCTAGCATGCTCCAAAGGAGACCAATCAGGTTGTATTTGGTTTGGTTTTCTTTTTAGTATCATTATGAACTCACAGATTTTTAACCTATTGGATGGATTTCAGTCCTTTATAGTTACTATTTTGTTGATATTCAAACTAGAAAATGAACATAAAATTTAAAAGTTGAATAAGTTAAAGGTGATTACATTACAAATGGTTTTCCCCATAGAATTTATTTAAATAAAAAGCTTCTCTGTAGTTACACTTGATTTTTCTGGAATATATCTAATACATAAAGTGGGTTGAACCTGTACAGAGGCTTTATTACACATATACACTTAAACAAATGTGTTTGTGTTTATCTCTGGGACTTTGTATTGTATTCTAAGGAATGATTACGTGTTCATCTTTTTAACAGAGATCCTGATCAGCTTTGGGTTAGGATTGTTTCTGGAGGTGGCATCCATTCTGCAGCAGCCCTTTTGGACCTTAAACATGAGCCAGGCTCTTCTGAATAAGTTCTTCAGTTCTGACCACAGGAGGGGAGCTAGGCTTACGCTTAATGATTTGTTCAGGTTTACCTGCATTTTCATAGTATTCCTATCAAAGAAATTTGTCCTAAGTGTCAAATTGCTGATTTTTCCAATGACTGAAATGTTTCATGGGGACTGCTGTTGTTATTTACATGTATATGGAGAAAATTGCAATCTGTGAGTAATTTGAGAAATTTCAACAGTTTCAGCAGTAGTGATCTAGAAATTGAATGGGTTTCAAATACAATATTCCAGTGCAGTGCTGCATATATAATGTATGTGCAGTATATGCTGAGGTCTTTTTCAAAACATTGACATTAAACCTGTCAGGTATTTATGAATAGCAAAAATTAATTTCCCCTAGTTCTGTCATCAGTTGGAGAAATGGATTTTAGCATAGAAGACTGTCAGTGTTTTCTGCATACCAGAACAGCTCACTTCAATGTCATAGTATTACACCAGGTGGCCTTCTAAGAGTCAGCTTAATGTGATTTCAAATGATAGGGTACAGAATGTGAGGGAAATTAAAATAGTATCATACTTATGATTTAAAAGCAAGTTAATTACAAGGGCTTGTTAATAAACAAAGAAAAATTCAGAATGTGTTATTTGTTATATAGCATATCAGTAACAAGTGTGATGCTTTGAAAACAAAAAAACCACCACTATGTGACTTTGAGATGACATAAAAATATTTAATTAAATTGTTGACAAATGTGTTAGTCTACTAATGGACTTTTTGCATTTGAAAGAATTTTTAGATATTCGTTTTAGTTCTTAAGGCACTTCTGAAAGCATTGTTTAACCAAAATGATTAGCTACATTGTTGCATTTTATCTAGAAAACCACTGATAATATATTTGATGTGAATGATTCTAACAGCACTGTACTTTGTCAATGTTCAGTCAGTGTATTTTCTCCAACCGAATACTTTAAGGTTCTTAAAGGGCCAAAGCACATGCAGCGTCATTATTAGTAAAACAAGACACATTTCACATGATGAATGATTTAATATTTTTGATGATCATGGGTGATGTGCTTCCCCAATGCTCTTGTCTTATATATTAGAGAAAAGGAAAGGGTAGGGTATTTGATGATTAATACATTATTTAAATTCTGATTTAAAGAAATCACTCAGAAATTTTAATGTGTAGAAAATATTATATAAAATGTCCACTATTTATTAACCTTTGATATCACAGTTATTTCCAGATCTAGTGTGGTGGCCTTGAAATAAGACGATGACAAGGTTGTTCCCCATTATGCATATGAACTTGCTGGGAGACTGATATATATTAGTATAAAGAACAAAGACTGTTTTTAAAAAATATATGGCTTATAAAAATTTTATTTTCTCACCACAAGGTAAACAGAGGACAGATTCTTCCCTCTTTGAGTTATACTGTTATATGTAATTAATAAAGCTATTCTTTTAAAGGTTATTACAAGGAATTTTAATAGTTTTTGTTCCACTCTGCTTTTAAGGTTAAGAATTAAGCCAAAATTTTAACAGATCTCCTTTTAAATAATGGGTCCAATACAACAGGATTTCAAATCCTAGAAATACATAGCTCTGCTTACACAATGTTTTGTATGGTTTTCCTTTTAAAAATTGTTCTGTTTAATATATCATGGTATAATTTGAGATTGTAAAACAGCATTATAAATGATTTCTTTATAAAATCCAGCTGTTTTAAGGTTCTTTAAATGTCTTGGCTGACAGCCTACAACTGCTGTGCTGATGTGGATACAAGAAATTTCATTTGAATGAGAAAAACAACTGAAATTATATTCATAGTTTTATCAGGGGCCATAACATTATTAGTCACAAGAGCCAGATCTTTGGTTCTAGTCATACATCCCTTTTTCCACAGGGCTTCCTTCTTTATGGTTATTGTTTATTAATATCATGTATGTCTATTTTATGTAAAATAAATAGTAATACTGCAAATCTTTTTTGCACAATTGCTGTGTTTTTCACTTGTGGTTTGTCTGTAACATTGCAATTTTGATAAATCTTTGAATCTCATTTTATTATATTTGTGTTTTCTCAGTTACATATGGGTTCCCTTTAAGAAAAGTAAGCGAAATGTTTTTGTTTTAAAAAGAACATAATTTCTGCTTTTTTTGGTCTTATCACAATGTTAAATGTGATAGACAGAATGTTATGTTATCCTAAGGCATCTTCTACAGGAGTTTGAGCATTTGAAAATAAAAAGCAAGAAAGGATATTTTTAGAGACTGTTGAAGTAACTTAAAATAAATGTTATGTCATAGTAATTGAGAATTAAGGCTTTTGTTTCTAGTCCCTCTAGTGCTTTCTTAGAGTTCTGTGTGTAGTATGTTACATATAACTGCATTTTCTGAATCTGACTCCTTGCTGATCCCAGTGTCATTTTTTATCAGTATTTTAATGAATTAGTCATTAAAAAATGGTACCTACTGTGTAGAGAGGGGCTAGCTGTTTGTTTTTGGAGTATCAATATATTGGAATGATAAGCTATCTTGTTGCTCAAAGTTACAACATACAAATGTCTGAGAAATCGCAGTTATTAATATTAGCACATATAGATTATATTGACAAAGACATGGGTATGTGAATTCAAAAGGAAGTAAATCTGATTATCTGTTGATGTATAAGAAGAAAACAGTTAATAAAATAGGAACCATGAACTGATTGCAAGGAATCCAGTAGTCCGGGAGTTTGAATATCTGCCTGCATACTATAGCACTTGAAATACACTCAGATGTGTGCCACAAACACTGAGTTCCTACTGCGTGTCAAGTTCTTACTTGGTACATGAGAGGAATATGATAATTTGCCTGTCCTTGTTAAGGTTAAAGTATACTGGAGAAATCTGGTATGCAAATAAATATAATGGGAATTCATAACAAATATAATAGGATGCATACTTTCCAAACAAGAGGGGGGAAATTGATTTTTCTGTGATAGGAAGGCATCACTATTTAAGGCACATTGGTTGGGTAGGCAAAAATTTTTCAAGTATTGAAGCTGACAAAATTGACGAGAACTTTGTAACTTCCTGTTAAAGATTTTAGTTTTATCCTAATTGCCAGTAAGGATTTTTTAGCAGGATGACATATCATATTTGTGTGTTAGAAATACAATTTTGAAAAGGCAGAGCAAAGATGGTAGTTACACCGTCTTTTAAGTCTGAGGGAGCAAATCCAGTAATCTCATTTTTTAAATCATGGGAATAGATACATAACCTGATAGTAGGAGCTTTCATGAAAACTTTTGACATGAAGTCTTGAGAAGCAGATAGGGTGAAGCATGTTGTAGGAAGCAAGTTTTCAGGAAGTGGAGGTAAGTGAAACTATCATGAGCAGCCACGGGGGTGCTAGCTTCATTTTGCTCAAGGGAAGGAAAGACTCAGAGAATTTATTCAATCTTAGGTCCTATTAGAAACCCCAATAGCTTAATAGCCTGAATTGTGCCCTGGCCTACTCCCCAAAAAGAGTCTCATGCAAATAGCTGGTTTGGAAAAATTCACCTCACTCAAAGATGAGTAAAAAAAGAAAGAAAGAAAGAAAGAAAGAAAAGCCAGCAGGATTAATACAGAAAGACTACAAGGAAAGTGAAAGAAACAAACAGGTGGAAAGTGGCAAACAATTGCCAGGAAAGTGTTAGAGTAAAGAAAAGACCAATATTTGGTCATAAATTTAAGACACAAATGAAGGAAGAAAGAGTACAAATGAAACAGCAACAACTAAACCTAATGAAGTAGTTGCTTCTATAAAATAAGACCAGGATCAGAGAAACAAGAAATCAGAGAAGATAAGGTGATTGCGCTGAAGGAATTAGAACATGGGATGGAAAAGCTCAGAAAAGAAAAAGAAGTAAAATCCAAACTATTACAAGAATGAAGGCTATATATTTCATTTTCTGTAGAGTAAGCATATAATTTATCACCCAAACTTGAACACTTTTGGGTTCTATTAGTAACATGCCAGGAACACAGGCATAAATCAGGATATATTAAACAAAGCAGAACTTATGGTTACTTATTTTCATCTTAGAGTTCCTATGAATATTCTCTTCTTGATAAATTGTTTTCAGAAGTACTCTATATGGATAATTCTCTCTCTGTGGGATATTTGGTCTCTTGGGTTCTTGTTTGCTTTCTTTTTTATAAAAGAATTTTTGTTTTACACTTTGACCAGTATTTTCAGTATATTCGGAATACTTTCCTTTTCCCTGAGATATTGGTCTTTCTTTCAAAGTTATCTTCCATCTGACTTTGAAATTCTCAGTGGGGAATGATCATTTTCTGTGGTATCCTCCCCAGGGAAGTATTTTGTGGGTCATTTTCACACACACACACACACACACACACACACACACACACACACACTTAAAATTTTTTTAGCTGCAAACTTTTAGAAAAGTTTCATACCCTTTACTTGGATAGACTAGTTATTTACATTTTGTCCCAGTAACTTTAACATTTTCTTGGTAGATAGATCTAGATGTATATAATCTTTATATATAAAATACCTCTCTATATATCTGTTTATATTTTTATATTTATTTCTGTCTTCCTATCTGTCTATCTATGTTGGGAATAAGTTATAAACATGGTATATCTTTACCCTAAATTACATCATTGTGAGTTTTCTAATAACAGGAATATTCTTTTACATAACCATAGTACAATTATCAAAATTAGGAAATTTAACATTAATACAAAACTGTTATCTAATCCATGATCCATGTTCAGATTTCCTTAATTGTCTCAATGGTATTCTTTATAGGTGTCCCACATCAGTATCCAATTCAGGTTCATCATTTAATATACTTGTCATGTCTGTTTAGCCTCCTTTTATCCAGAAGAGTTCCTTAGTCTTTCTTTGCCTCATTTGACCTTGACATTTTTGAAAAGTAAAAGCCAGTTATTTTGTTGAATGTCCTTTAGTCTGGGTTTGTCTTCTGTTTTCTCATGATCAAATTCAGGTTATGTCTTTTTGGCAGGCATATAACAGAGGTTTGATGTCTTATCAGTGCATCATATCAGGGGATAACATCATATTGATTTGTCCCATTATTGGTGATGTGGACCTCCAATCACTTGACGATAACAAAGGTGATGACTTCCAGGTTTTCCACTGTGAATTTACTGTTTTCCCTTTTGTAATTAATAATTAATTATGAAAAGTTACTTTGAGACTATTAAGATACACTGCTCCCCATCAAACTTGCACCCACCAATTTTAGCACACATTAATGAATCATGCCTGAATCAATCATTACTATACAAATGATTTCTAATGTATGTATGTATGTAGTATGTATGTATTTTAGTATGGACTTATGAATTGTTTTATTTAATGGATTAAAATCTTTTGCTCTCGTTATTTATTCTGATGTTAAGTTGTCCCAGATTTGGTCAGTGGGAACCCCTTCAAGCTGACCCTTTTGTCCTTTTGACATGACCCTATCATTTTTTGTATCCTTTTTGCTCTCTGATCCAGCAAGATAGTCCAGGCTAATTTTATACTTTCCCTGCCCCAGCCACAGAACCAATGAGTGCTCCAGGGAACACTGATTCTTTTTAGTGGAAAATGTTATTTTCCAGATATAGGTTCTAGATGTGCTCACTGTTACTGGGATATTATTGCTTATAGACCTTCATAGGGAACAAAGCTAAAAATAATTTGTATTATATATATAAACTCATAGTAAACCAATCCCATTACACCACCACAGAGTGCATTATTGCCTTTCTCATGTTTGTAACTCTCTCCTTTATCAATGGAAATCCTGGCTCCCATTAGCCTCAATATATCTATTCATTTGCTGAATCCTGGAATACCTAAAGAATAGTTTCAGAATTGTTAACCCATAAACACTGCAAAAACCAAAATCTATTTACTGGAGTTCAGTATTTGTTTATAGTTCTTTTTGTCTTTAGACTGAGGTGTAAAGTCAAAATAATTGTGTTCAAAAGTCACTTGGGTTAGTGCCCACCTTACCCCATCCAACCACTGTCACCTTTGGTGTGGTTGTTATTTAAGTGAAATACAGTTATGGTCACCTGTTTTCATTCATGTTGCATTTTAAGGTTTTCTCCCCATCTTTATCAGTTTTATACTATTTTATCTTTTTAATACATAAAGCATTACAATGGTTCAAAAAGTTTAAAGTTTACAAAAAGTTGTACTCAGAGAAGTGTTATTCTGCTCCCTCCCCGACCACCACTTTCACCCAATTCCCACCCACCTTCTCTAGGAAATCTTTCTCCTTCATCTCTGATTTATTCTTTCTATATTTCTTTTACCAAAACAAAAGCAAAAACCATATATACATATATTTTATCTTCTTTCTTACATATATACCTTGCACTCTGCTTTTTTTGCTCAGAAATATATCCTCTAAATCACTGTATCAGTTCGTAGAGATCTTTCTCATTCTTTTTTATAGCTATGTATACTCTGTTGTGTTGATGTACCATAGTTTATTTAACCACTTTATTATATAGGGACATTTACATTGTTTCAAATGTTTTGAACTTAACAAAAAATGCTGCAATGAATAAACTGTGCATATGTATTTTTGCATTGCTCAGGTGTTTCTTTAGGGTGAATTCTTAGAAGTGGGACTGATGGGTCAAAAGGCAAATGCAAATATAGTTTTATTACATATTGCCAAATTCCCTTCTGGAAGGGGTAGACCAGCTTCCATTCCCACCAGCTGGTTTCTTCATAGCCTAGCTACCAGAATGTTTGGTAGAGCCTTTTAATTGTTGCCAGTCTGATAGGTGAGAAATAATATCTCAGTGTAGTTTTAATTTGTATTTATTTTATCATAAGTTAATTTGAACATCTTTTCATAGGTTTAAGGAATATATCACCATCTACAGCTCGCTAGCTATGTGTATGTGATCTTAGGTCTTTTTCTCCCCTCAGTTTTTAAGATCTTTAATATGCATTACGGGCATTATTACCAACTGACTGCTAATGGTGTTTGTGAGTTTGTTTTCCACCATACAAAAAAATTTAATTTCTTGTTAACTTTTTTAAAAATTCAGGTATCATTGATATACACTCTTATGAAGGTTTCACAAGAGAAACAATGTGGTTATTACTTTCACCTTATTATCGAGTCCCCCCCACCATACCCCATTATAGTCACTGTCCATCAGTGTAGAAAGATGCCACAGAGTCCCTATTTGTCTTCTCTGAGCTACGCTGTTTTCCCCATGACCCCACACACCATGTGCACCAATCATGATACCCCGCAATCCCCTTCTCCCCACCTGCCCTCCCCCAGCCCTCCCCTTTGGTAACCGCTAGTCCCTTCTTGGAGTCTGTGAGTCTGCTACTATTTTGTTCCTTCAGTTTTGCTTTGTTGTTATACTGCACAAATGAGGGAAATCATTGCCTTTCTCTGCCTGACTTATTTCACTGAGCATAATACCCTCTAGCTCCATCCATTTTGTTGCAAATGGTAGTATTTGTTTCTTTCTTATGGCTGAATAGTATTCCATTGTTTATATGTACCACACCTTCTTTATCCATTCATTTACTGATGGACACTTACATTGCTTCCATATCTTGGCTATTATAAATAGTGCTGTGATAAACATAGGAGTGCATATGTCTTTTTGAATCTGAGAAGTTGTTTTCTTTGGGTAAATTCCTAGAAGTGGAATTCCTGGGTCAAATGGCATTTCTATTTTTAGTCTCATTAACTTTCATGCAGTTGAATTTATAAGTTTCTTCTTGTATTACATCTGGATTTTGAGTCATACTTAGTCTTTCCCTACACTTAGACTATAGAGGAATTTACCCATGTTTTCTTATAGTACTTACATGGTTTAATTTTTTACATTTAGCTCTCAGATCCATTTGAAGTCTATTTTTGTGTGATGTAAGATATGTATCTAATTTTATCTTTTTTTCAAATGACTCCCCACTTTTCCCAGCACCGTTTACTTTAAATCCGTCTTTGTTTCAATAATTTGATGTATCACCTTTTTCTATGCTAAGTTTCCATATCTCTATTTCTGGACCTTTTATTCTATCCCACTGATCTATCTGTCTGTTCATTTGTCACTATCACATGTTTTAGTTCTAGACGCTGTATCTTATGTTTTAATATCTGGAATGTCTAGTCCCATCTCACAGCTTTTCATTTTCAGTGTTTTCCTGACTAATCTTGCATGTTAGTTTTCTATACAGACTTTAATAACAACCTATCAAGTTCCATACAGATTTTTGCTAGTGTTTTTATTTAGATTGCATTGAATTTATAAATTAACTAGGGAGAATGTAAATCTTTGATTTGAGTTATTTGGTCTGACAATAAGGGATGTCTTTCCATTTGTTCAGTTCTACTCTTGGGTCTTTCAAGAGTATTTTAGAGTTTTCCTCGTATAGATTTTGCACAGGTCTTATAAAGTTTATTTGTGTTTTATCTTCTTTGCTGCTATTAAAAGGGGGCTTTCTCAATCTTTTTATTCTTGTATTGGTTATTATGTATTTGAAGGTTATTAATTTTGTATATGATTTTATGTCCTCCTACCTTACTGAATTTTTACTGTTAAGCATACACATATATTCTTACTAAGACTGTTGCTTCAGAATAGCTATTGAAAGTAGCCACATCTTTATCTCTGTGAATATGATCAGTTCAAGCCCAAGTTTGTGTGCATAAATTATTTTTTCATTGCGTAAATTATTATCTCCAGACAGTGGTGTATAACTTATTTCAAATCTTTTGGAGTGTATTTATCAAGTGTAGAGTGGTCATTATACAATTCTATATAAGGCCCTCAACCAGAAAAGCCCAGAACAAATACTTATTGAGCTATTGCCATATTTAAACATGGCTAGGAATTTGGGAGTTACAAAAAAAAAAAAAAAAGAGCAAAATGAAAATGAAGATGTCCACTCAACTTGCTTAGGGTCTAACTAAGGAACTAAGGAGATAAGACCCTTTCTCTTTTGCCTGGCAGATCAGGCATTTCATAGAAGGAATTAAATGACTTAGTTGCAAGACAAGAGGCCAGAGGAAGAAGGAAGAGGAAGGAGGGAGGAGGGCTCATTGGAGAGGTAGGACCACTGCCAGGGATAGCAGCATGCATGGTGTTCAAAGAAGCTGTTAGTTTCAAGGTAGTGATTATGAAATACATAAAGCAAAGACCAAATAAAAGGTCATTCCAGCATGGCTTCCTCTGGTCAGCTGTGTGTGGGAGATTCAACTAGAGATCTAGACTAATGGTCAGATGGTGCACTGACCCTGGGTACCAAGACTGAGAGCTTGACTTTATTTTCTTTTGTTAGGAAGGAAGGAACTTGGCTCAGTGTCGCAGGGAAGTCAGATATACTGAGATGAGAAACCCAAGTCAAGAAAGCAAATAAGTTTTATTATGGGCCTGCCTAAAGTGAGACAGGCATGGCTGCTCATTCTGAGGCTTCTTTTCTGTGGTTTTGGTAGGGCAGAGAAGTCCTTGATTGACAGCTTTTAGCTCTCTAGGCTTGCCCTGATTGATGCAGTGAGGACATGGGCTGTGCTGTGCCTGTGCTTCTGATGTTTCTTATCTGGGGAGACCCTGGACATTTCCTGAGTCACTCTTGGACCCTGTAGCTTCATCTGATTAACTCTCTGAGTCATTTCTGGCTCTCTGCCTCTATCTGATGAACTCCATGAGTCATTTTTGGGGGGCGCTCTCTCCTTTTCATCCCACTCATTTCTGTCTTTCTGCCTAACACCTTCACCCTCCATTCTTCACCCTCATTAGCTTTTTTTAAAAGCCATACTTTCTTTCTTCTTATTCTAGAGAACATGGTTTATGTACCATACAGTTTCTTTGGTGTGAATTCTCTCTTAATTAGATGGTAAATAGGGGAACGAAGTAGGAATAACATGAAAAACGTGATTATACGTGATTTTCTCATTTTTTGATTAATATTCTGAAGCCACTGGGGCAAGCTTTCCCCCAATTAAGGAGAAGACCTTACTTAGCACTTTATGAGGACCTCCAGAGAAAATCTGGAAATCTACAGAAGTGCCTTCTTTTAGTGCAAATAGTGGCTCATTTAGTGGATTTAAGAAACTTCTGTACCTTCCACTGTAATAAGCCATCTATTATAGCCACAAGTGCAGATGAAGAGGCTGCAAAGACATTTCCCTCTGTATGAAAACAATGAATTAATGAAAAACACTGTGCTCTGGGTTATTCATGATTTAATTTTAATGAAAATGGTCACTTTAGAATCAAATGCCCTCCGGGGCCTTTATTTAGAAGGAGGAAGCATGAGCCTCAAGGTTTAAGGCTGCAAAGAATTGACTATGGTGCTAAGTGTAAATATAAGCAGAGATGAACTATGCTAGTATTTTTAATAGGATTCTTGTTATATTCACTTACGTTATTGTTAACAAGTTTTGAGGGATCTGACCCAACCCTATCTGTCTCATAAGCCTTGTTATCTTTTAGTGCATAATTTTGCAGAATACAAAGATTTTCAGGGAAGACTATGGTTGGTCTTAAAAGGTAGCAAATTCTAATATTTACCAAATGTTTACATGACATAGTTGATCTAATGCAGTAATTATGTATTTTATTTCTCTTAAGTATATCTTCACTTATGAGAATGCAGAATACTATTATAGAATAGAGTCTTATCTAATTAATCTTATGTGTGGACTGGTGTGTTTTAAGATGAAGATCAGTGTAGATGAAGAATCTGATCAAGTTAGCAATTATTTTAATTTCTGTTCAGAGGTTGGTGTTTATTGGTCAAAGCAAGCCAAGGGGCCAAGATAGACCAAATAAAGTTTATGAGATTCCATAAGCATGCTAGACAAAATCTGCTAGGCAACTATTGGAGATAATAATTTGAAATAGATGTGTTTTGGGCAAGGCTTATGATTTTAAATTCAGTGTCCTCAAAAAGTGGGGCACAAGAAAATAATTTCAACTTTCATATTACATGAAATTCATACCAAGTTTATTCCTGAAGTAGTCAATGAAATTCTGTTTCTTTTTAAAAAATGGTTGTATGATTACCTGGTCATTTGGGAAACTTAGCAATTAATGGCAAGGATTATTTATTCTCTTGCTGGTGCAGAAATGCCTGTTTATAGAGTTCAAGACGGATTTTCATCAGTTGGAGCCTTCTTTTCTTTTTCTTTTTAAGCTGGCACAGTCAGTGGTTAAAGGACAAAAATTCTAAATTGATTGAGTTACAAGTGAATACAGTGTTAATTAAGCCAGGCCATTGTCTTTAAAGTGGAGTCAGTCCATTGGAAGTCAGATTTCTCTTGCTGTTCAGTCAAACTGCCTAAGGCTGCAACTGCTTCCTTATTAGGTTACTGGCTATGGGGAGATGTCATTGTTTGTGGCTGTAGCTAGGCTTTCTGTTAAAAATCACAGCATGAGGCTTAAACTGCTGCAACCATTATCCAGTGCTAACATGTCACTAAAGGTCTGCTAATAGAACAAGAGGAAAAATATCAATCTTTAATTTTAGAACAGCTGAGTAACCTATAGCACCTGTTCATTTCCTCTCATCAACCCATTTAAAACAAGACTAGAGCGATCCTTTGATGGACGGGCTATAAGATCCTAACACCACTTTCTTTCTTTATTTTCTTATCAGAGGAAAATTTTAGAATTTAAATAATAAGACTGAAGAAAAGAAGGATAAACTATAAGTAAATTTCTCTTTAAAATTATTGAAAAGGTAGGATGATGTAATCTGATGGCGACTAGGTTATTATAAATAAAGTTTTAAAGGATGGTTTTGTTTAATTTTCTGAAATGTATTTTGTAGATAAAAATAAGCAATGAGGACACACTACGGTGGTTAAAGGAGCAAATTTTCTGGAGAGAGCAAAAACTCTTTCAAGCTATAGATAACCACAAACTTACATTTACCTATTCAATTGTAATAAATGGAATTAGAATTTAGCAGCTGCTAGCTTTCCCCTATGTAGAGCTCAAGGCTCTATCACAGTATGGGGCAAAATGAAGAGAGCATTGAGGCCTGCTTAAAGGAGAGGGGAAAGCAAAGTGTGCCTTCTGCAGACCTTCCTTCACAATGCGAGTTCTAAAGCATTTCCAGTGATGCCTAGCCAAGCACTACATAGTTAGCAAGTGAATATATAGTAATAAAAAGCAACATACAGTTTAGTCAACCTTTTCAGTCTCAGAGTATATCCATCTCTTATTTAATTAAATTAAAAGTAAATTTCTAATCTGAAGCAGTCACTTATTTAGGTACTGAGAGAGTGATCAAGATGAGCAATAATCATGTACCCTGCTCTCCATCACGGAACTTATGAGGTATTATTGATCCTCTATATGAAACCTCTTTGCAGAGCTAGTACACATATAGTTTTTGCTGGTTTTCGTTTTGGGTTTTTTGCAGGTGAGGAATTTGAGATACAGGGAGGTTGTGACTTGCCTAAGGACAGAGGGAGGACAAAAGATTAAAAAAACCTAGTATTCTGACTTCCAGTCTTTTTTTTTTTTTAACTATAGCAAGATAAAGGCATCAGAGGGCAGAAGATAATTAATTATAAAGGCACGGTTTTAATGGATGGACACCTTGTGGAACAAAATGAGAATGGAGTAACAGTATGGGAGCATTTGATTCAAAAATTAATTCAAGTGATGGAAATCCAGAAGCTGATAATATTTTAAGTATCTTCAAAAGGAGATGTCAGTAAAATAACAAATTTCACCTTTTATGTACAGTTACCTTTTGTTTGTAACATCTATCTACATCTGATCACATTCTTTTGGATTTGGCTGTTAGAAATACCTTAGACTGCTAGCTAGGACGGACACACACACACACACACACACACACACACACACACTATAAACACACACACACACACACACACACACACACACACACACACACACACACACACTATAAACCTTTGACTGATTTCACATCTGAGGTCTGACATTTAGCCCTAAAATCTCCTTAGCCCAAAGCTGCTGTTGTCCTTGTCCTGGGCATTCCAACTTTTAGCATTTTCTTCCTTGGTAACTTGTGCACTGCATCTGTCCTGAGGTCTACATCAGAGCAGGCTCAGCCTCATTCTGCCACGACCATTTCCATCATCACAAGTACTTGATCTGTTTCACGTTTTATGGAATCGATAAATCTCATCCCTAAAGAGTCCAGCAGGCCTTTGATTCCTGACCTGACATTTGCTAATGCTATTCCTGGTGACCTGCCACTACGGATCTGCAGCACTGCACTCTGTGTTTGACAACACTCATAATATGAATCAATATTCAGCATTCAGTAAGTGAGCTGGGGAGTCATTTCACTGCTGCAAAAGGCAGCACTGCCCCTGGGCAGCTGTCAGAAATGGGTGGTTATTAATAGCCCTCTCTTTTCACTTAGCATAGTCAGTAGGGGTCAGGCATGAAATGATTTAATCAGTTTATGATATCTGTGACAGAGAGCACTTAAAATGTAATCACAAAATTTAGGTAGAAGTGTCCCTGGGCTGTTGTAATGTTTTTCTCACTTAATTTTCCCTAACGCTGCTACAGTGCAGTGCACACTGCAAGACTGTCCATGCAACAGAATGACACAGGACTTGGTGTTGATTCCATTTCTCCCTCAGTATACTTGCTGTTTTAGTGGGATTTTTCACCTAAAATATAGACTGTAACCCCTAAGGGTAAATAAAGATCAATCGCTTGGGTTGACTTGCCTGGCTCTGCAAAATGCATGTGGTATTAAGAGGTCTTGTGGATGGAGAAAGGAGAACCTGATTGTACACAGAGGTCCAAGCTCGTATGTCTCACTCTGATCCCCAAAGAACAGGTGAATGTACTAGAATTCAGAGGACATTATCCAGATGCAAAACCTGCACTCTAGTGTCGGTTGTCTTAGTGGGCCTTTAGTAGCTACTTGGAAATTAGCTTGGCACAAGTAAATGCAAACTCTCCTAGGCTGATGGTTTGGGAGGACAGTGCCTCAGCAGGGATTGAGCATTTTAGGAAATCAGGTTTCAAGAAGAGTAGGATAGGAAATGGTAGGTGAAAGGAAAGTCTAAAACTTGAAAGACAGTGAATGAAATCATTACAGGTTGATCAGCAAGACATGAAACAAGACTGGTGCAGTAGTTGGGCCTTAAAATCAGAAAGGCCCAGGTTTCAAATCCCATCTCTGTATATTAATATCCTCATTAAAAATAATATCCATTTCATAAGGGTATTATGAGAATTAAAGTTTATGTTGTGTGTGGCCCACAGGAGATGCTCAAATGCTATTACATCTCTTTCCTTATCTATGAAGGCCTAAATTCAGTTAATCATAAGGCAATGGGAGGATGATATTGAACTGAAACTCAGGGGGGAAAGGGATCATCACCACAGCTGTCACTGACCGTCCCTCCTGCAGCCCTGCACTGACACTGGTATTCTTGGCCATCAGAGGCACGCTGGTCCTTCTAACTATCCTGCTGGAGGAGCAGGGAAGAGCGTTGACTCAGGACATTTTCCTGAAAATTTAGGGGAATAGAAGAAAGACAAAAGCATAGAAATACACTAGGTTTAGATGTGTGATTCTAATATTAATTAACGTTTGCCCCAAATGGACTTAGTTCTTTTATTCACAAATACTTACTTACACTCTAAGTATGCACTTCCTATGTGTTGGCATAGTTTATGGGAGCAGCCAGCTCCAAGTCCCCTCCTGCTTCGTCCCTGACTCTGTTGGGTATCATAGATTGGATGTCGGACGTTCTGGTCCCAATTTAGAGTTCTCTATGAACATGGAATCTTAAAAGCTCTGCCATTGTTCCAAGACATATTTAAGTGCTTTGCTGCACTGCTTCTTTGCCTTTCTGCCCGAACTGGGAAGCCACGGTCTCACATGAAATCACCAGCCCTGATGACAGGTGTATCCTGTGGTCGGCAGGATTCTAAAATAGGCCCCATGATTCCTGGCCCTTGGTGTGCATACACCCCCTCCCAGGTATTCAGTCAAGCACTAATCTAGGTATTGCTGTGGAAGGATTTTTGCATTCATAAGTAACTAACAAATCAGTTGCAGGGAAAGTATGGGTGGATCTGACCTAAATCACATAAGCCCTTTATATCTGAATTTAGAGATCAGAGACAGGAAGTCAGAGATTGGGAGCATGAGAAGACTTGTGATTTGAAGATGGAAAGAGGCATATGGCAAGGATGGTGGGTGCCCCTCTAGAGTCAAGAGTGGCCCCTGGGTGACAGCCAGAAAGGAATAGGGGCCTCTATCCTACAACTGCAAGGAACTGCATTCTACCTACAACAAGAATTAGCTGGGAAGTGAATTTTTCCCCAGAGCCTCCAGATAAGAAAGTTTGGTTGACACCTTGAATCTAGCCTGTGATACCTGAGCAGAGAACCCATCCATGCCAGACCTCTGACCTACAAAATTATGAACTAATCAATGGGTGCTGTTTTAAGCTGATAAATTGGTAGTAAATTTTTATGAAGTAAGAGAAAATGAATACATCTCCTCTTGTTGGCTCTTGCCTGTTCCACATTAGTTTCCTCCGTCAGAAGAAAACATAATCTCCTTTTTCAATTTTTCAACCTATGTTCTTTTCAAAGTCATCTAGTAAGTTCTTTCTGTTGGAGGAAAGTGTTCTTAGTTCATTTGCAGAAATATGACTACATGTCTGCAGTTTTTCAAAGCTAGTGAATACTAAGACTGTCTTTCTTTAGTTCACCAGCTCTGTCCACTTCTTTGGGCTGTCTTTGGTGACTAATCACCCAGACATCCCCTGGGGGAGTTCTGTGCCAGAGTACTGTGATTATAGTTATATAATCCTCAAACACTGAAAATGTTCGTTGAGTGGCAAACATAATTCTGTCCAAGGGCAGAGAAGAATCCTTCTCTCACAGCAGGAGAACTCAGTTTTTTCCTGTCAAGCCTCCTGCCACAGTTTCTTGAACCACTAATGTATTTTAAAAACGTTTCTTGGTAGAAGATTATCATCCTTTTGTTTCTTGGCTTATCTTAAGGACCCCAAAAGCCCCAAACGCCAGTTAGCCTATTTCCTTTCTGATGTCTACCAACCCCACGCCCTCCTGGGCTTTATCTTACAAGGACAGAATGGGTCTTCTTGAACTTCTTGAACTTTGGCCATACATTTTTGCCCCAGACCCAGTTCTATCTTGTTACAAGTTATGGTGTTATATGGAGAGCATCTTTACGCCATCCTTCTCTTGCTAAGTGCACAGCTCTTATTAGCATTATATTCTAGGATTTTTTAAATGAGAGATTCATTCAGATCAGTCTGAATTAAGAGTAACATTACAGGTGAACAGGAAGGAGAGCTGTGGGGAAAAGAAATGTAGAAAGGCTTATTCACAGAGATGCCTTATTAAAGAGACAATGTCAGCACAAAGAACGTAATCATATATGCGTATATATACACACACACGCACATAGTTAAGACTGACAACCATTTGAGGGCGCATTTACATATAAAACGCATATGTGAAAATTCCACACATGGGGATAGTAAATCAATTATGTAATGTTTACTAGAAGGTTAAATTAAGCTGGGCTCTTGGGGGGGCAATAAACACAGGGAGCTTAAAGCCTCCTCTATCTCCGTGTGATTAATATGGGAAGAAGCCAGTAACCCAATAATATCTACTGAGCATTTATTTATTCAGTGTCTTCTGAACCAAAGGAGTTCTCGAAGAGCTTGTGGTGTCTGGATGAATCAAATTCTGTGGCTCCCTCTTTTCCACCAGTCTTGTAATTTGGAATTAGTCCAGTGATGTAGTGCCTCAAATATTGAGGAGGCTTGTGAGGACTGTTGCAAGAGACACAGGGAACTTGGATGTCTGCATGTTCTCTGCATATCTTCGCAGGGACTGCCAGAATGGGATCTGGGGCTGAAGTTGTAAACTACCCATCACTGAATATCCGTCTGCCTAAATTCCTGTGCATAATACATGACAACTTGCAAGACCTGAAAGCCAATTATTTTTAAGGCAGTTTCTTCTGTGTTTTGTTTTATAAAAAGCTATCTATTCCACTTAGCTACACAATTCCAGATGGTGTTCCAGAGTTGAAGGCAGAGTATGTGACACTAATCTCATCATAAGATTACATAGTGCCATAGTGCCATTTAATTTTGAGGCAGAAACCTACATCTGCAATATCTTTATTTTCTCTCTTAGCTTGCCAAGATGAAGAACTAAATGCAGATCTTCACACAGTGTCATGCAATGGGTGGGCATGCCTTATATGTCACATTAATGGAATTCACAAACTTACTCCAGAAACCAAGCATGAAGACCTTAAATTCTCATTGTTCAGGTGACTCTAAGCAGATGGCTTATGCATAATGTTGGAGGGGTTGGAAGTTCTGAAGGAAATTTGTGCATGTTGTCCTTTGTATTCCTCTGGCCATTACTAATGGGCCTTGAAGCTCTCTGGAGTTTCATGCTTAAGAAAGAAAGATGTCAAATTTGCCTTCTTGAGTAGTTTTATCAGGGTCACCTATTTAACAGTTGCAAGAAATAGTTCCCAACAAAAAGATGCTGGAACACAGCCAGTCCATTAGCATTGAGGCCATGCTTTCTTCAAACATCCTGGCTGGGCTCTAAACCAAAGAAAGCTTTTTAAATGGCAGCAATGGAAAGAGCTGTTGAAATTTTATGCCGCTGTAGATGAATCTGTGTGGAAGAATGGAGATCATTATCAGCACGGTGAACTTGAGGACATCACACTGAGGCACTGTAGTTAAGTGCTTCTGCATGTTACTTCATTTGTTCTTCAGAATAGCCCTGGGAATTATATGTTACTCCCACTCTACATAGGAGAAAACTGAGGCCTATTAATGAGCTATCTTTGTGTAACTATGGAGAATTTTCCTTAATGGTATGTTGGCATTTATATCAGAATCAGTTTAATTTACTCAGAGAAAATATGGGTTTCTAATATATTATGTGGATATATGTTCACAGTGATAATATACTCATTTTGTCTATAGTCATCATTACTTCTGAATCTTTTTAATAAAATTCAGAAAAGAAAAAAAAAATTTTAAACCTCATTTTACTTCTGGTCTTCTTAGTAAGCCATGCAAACTGAGCCAAGTCACTTAACAATCTAGGGCTAGACATTCTTCTCTAGAATGGAGGGTTTTAGTTGGTGACCATCAGTATATAACAACTCTAAAATTTTCGAATTTTATGCATTTGGGGTCTTCCCACACAGAATGCTATAGCAGTGCTCAGAATCTGGGTTGATGTCTGAGGTAACTACTTATCTTATATTTTTCATTTATTGAGCACTTATGATATCTCAGGAACCATGAGAGATTTACATGCATCATCTTATTTAATTCTCACAACTGTCCTGCTAATATTCTACCAATTCTGCCTAATCGAGAAAGGCAGAGAGAAGCTAAGTAATTTGTTAAAGTCACATTGTATATATATGGTAATAAGAGCTGAGATATTAAAACCAGTCTGTTTGACCACAAAGCCTACCTCTTAGCCACTGGGTGACTTTGCCCCCCATTATTCAATGTTAGGAACAGACTAAGTTTATGTAGTTTAGACAGGACATTTCCCCCAATAGTCATTAGGCAAATCTGCAATGATCTTAGAAGAAAGAGAACTATTTTAGAGAAAAGGAATAGGAGAGTTGGAAAGAAAGAAAATTTCTGTTTTTAGACTACATTTTCCTTAACTCTCTAATGTAAGGAATATTAATGTGTTGCCAGTGTTGGTGATATTTGTATTAATATTGAGCTGAAATTGTTGTCATACCTGCCATAAATTTTCATCTAATTTGCATATATGATTGAAAATGATTTTCTATTCTTCATTATTATTCTGGATAGTACTGAATCTGGGCTGCCTGATGTCTTACATAAATTTCTGTGCATGTAGTAGACAGGACGTCCTTAGGATGACCATATAATTTATCATACAAACAGGTACACTTCTGAGAGTGAAAGGGGATGACATTAATAATTGTGCTAGAACAACAGCATGAACCAGGACTGTCCCAGGCACACTAAGTTATATAGTCACCTGGGGCTTTTGGCAATAGGTTTGTGGGTTTTATTCTGGTTGACAGGTCAGAGGTTTTCAAATATTTAGCCTCATATGTAAAATTCTCTTTTGGACTCATTAAAATCTAGTAAATCTTCATGGCAAATATTTGTTGGGCCATGTCCACATGCTAAATTCTCCTTGGCATGAAGAATGAATGCATGAGGTAAAATAATGCTTAGCCAAAAGTTCAAAGCCAGAATGCTCCCTTTTCACAGAAATTGAGTACCAGACGTGTGCTAAGATTTAAAGGTTCATGGCACATCAGAATCTTTTGTTTAAAGTCCGTAACATCTTCAGAAGTAGCAGACGCTATTCAAGTATCTGTATAATACAATAGTACAATACTGGCATTCTGTTGACCTTTGTCCCAGAAGGTCAGATGTGTAGATAGCACGTGAACCTTCCGCATTTTAAACTGTTCTCTCATATAAGTGCTGTGATTCTGAAGTAACTACGTATAAATAATTCTAAGAAGAGACAAGTTGACTTTTAACCTCTATTATATATTGTTTTATCCATTAAAAGGACATGGCATCCTTTTGTTCAGGAGTGAGGCACAATTTTTCTTTTTAAAGTTATAAATGCTCTCTGAGAATAGTATTTCCTCTCTGTGGCCTACCAGAGTTGGATGGTAAGATATTCAAACCTTGTATCCTTTTCTATTCTAATAGGTGATACATTTATTCTCCAAGCTCAGATAGAGTTTCTAACTATAATTTTACACAAAAATAAAAGTAATTTCCAAATGAAGTATTTTAATGAGTTTAAAATTTAAGACATCCCTCTTACAAAGTAACTTTCATTTAATAGCATATTGGCTACCTTTATTGTTTGGTTGGGTATTCTGGTCCCATGAAACATAACATTTTAAAAGAGGTTCTAAGCATTAATATTAAGTAACTTGCAAATAAAGAAGTGTGGATTAAGAAATGGGTACCTATTTAAGTTTTAGAAATGTTAAGTTTTCTTTACTCACTGTGACCTTTTTTGCTGTCTCATTCATTCTTTCAACAAATATCTAGTGTCTCAACTCAGCAGCAGTTACCAGGATAAGATAAGCATCAGACAGCCAAAGATGAATAAAATATAATTTCTGCCTTCAAGAAACTGTTTCATGGAGGAGATGGACGAGAGAGTGGTAAAATCCAGTGGTTCGTTAAGCATTATCCTGGAGGTATGCACTAGATAGTGTGGGAACACTAAGTCTTCCTAATGGTTAAGTACATGGAAGCTGAACCCAGATCACTGGGTTTGAATCCTGACTTTGCCACTGATCGCTGTGTGGCCCTGGGCAAGTTACTTGACATTTTCATAAATGTACATCTTAAAATTTTTTCTTCTGTGAAATGAGGGTAATAAAAATGAGTTAATATTTATAAAGCTCTTGAAACAGTGCCTGGTACACAGTAAGTGCAGCATTACAATCTGTTAAATAAGTAAAACAGAACAGATGAGTGGGAATTAACCAGGTGAAGGGAGTTTTGGTTGGGACAGGAGTAGGGGAGACAGGGAAGTTCCAGTAGAACAAACTGCAAATATAAAAGGACTTGACAAGAGTAGCCTCGGAGCTGCCAAAACCAGTGGAAAGGGAGCAGGAATGAGAAAAGAAACTGGAGAGGTCACCAGGAGCCATGTCGCACAATCTTGTTTAAATGGATGGCAAGAATTTACATTTTCAGACTCATATTTTTACAGTACTTAGATGGAAGATAGATTGAAAAGAGAGTTTGTCCAGAGACAGGGAGACCAGTCAGAGGCTGTTGACATAGCTCAGAAAAAAAAAGTCACTGAGGCCTTAGCCTAAAGGTATTGGTAGTGGGGGTAGAGAGGAAGTGAACTGGTTAGAAAGGTGTTAAGAAAATAGGGTTATTAGGATTAGGTGGATATTGGAATATGTGGGATAAGGGTTTGGGGGGAGGATCAGGTGTGATTCCTAGATTTCTCGCTTGTTTGATGGGAAATGCTGAAGCAGGGGCTACAGAAAGTAGAACAAATTAGGGTAGAGGTGGGGTAAGAGGGTGGGTTTCATTTTAGGTATTTTGAGTGTGCAGAGTCTGTGAGACAGTTAGAAGAGTTCCCCCAATAGGCCTTTGGCTTTTCAGAAGGTTTGGGGGTCAGGAGAGAGATCTCAGCTGGAGAAATGGATTTGGGAGTCTTCTTCAAATACATGTGAGTTGAAGCCATGAGAGTGGGTGAGATTACATTAAGAAGAGGAGCAAAGAACGAATAGGATAGATTCCTGGTGATCATGAATTTGAAGAGTGGATAGTAGCAAAAACACCATGGGAAATAGATGGAAAAGTATTGCCCAGGGAGGAGGCCAACCAGGAGAAGGTGTTGTCATAGAAACCAAGGGAGGAGAAACTTTGAAGAGGGAGAGAGTGGTCAACCATGTCAAATCCTGCAGAGATGTTGGGTAGGATAAGAACAGAAAAGTGTCCGTTGAATTTAGCAACAAAGAGGTCATTATTGATTTTGGCGGGAGAGGCTTCCCAGGGTAATAAGGAGTGGCAGCCAGATTGCAGTGGGCTGCGGGAGTGACTGCGAGGAGAGGAAGTCTGATTTGTGTGTAAAGGAAAATCAAGATCCGGGGCAGCAGAAAGAGGAGTGGAAGGTTATACCTGTCTGTGTCCTAAGTGGCATCTTCATTGCATAGTGAAAGGCTATGAAGAAAGAGATACAAGTTAAGAGGATGTAATTTTTATTTCAGGGAAAAAATGGACAGAAAATATCCACCCACCCCACTGCCATGAATGCAACAGCATGCAAAAAGTTCATCTTTTTTACCTTTGCTTTGTCTCTTTTCAAATACCTTCTTTATTAATTTACCTAGAGATAAGATTCATTCATAATTAACAGTAATGTGGTTTGCAAGTACCGTTTGTCACAGAAATGTCCAGTAGAAATGATAATGGTGAGAACTGCCGTTGTCTCTCCTTTCTGGCATCGCTTCAGTCATATTCACGGCTCTGTCAGAGGACAGCATTGAAAAGAAACATTTGGAATGTTTTCTGTTTTGGCGGGGAGGGGGTTGTGCTGAGAGGCTAGCGCAATCCCTCATTTGAAGAAATAAGAGTAACATATCAAACAAAATGGGAAGCAATACTGAACTGTGTTTAAAAAGGCACTTAATATTGTGACATTATGAGTACAATCTTCTTGTTTGTTTGTGTGTTTGTTTGGCAATTGTTTTTGAAGAAGAGGAGTATTAGTAGGACTGTCTGGTGCTGTCGCTTCTAATCTTGAGTTGAGCTGCTGGCATTTGTGCCTTGAACGAGTCACTTCATTTCTACCTTCCTTCCTTCCCTCCCTCTCTCCCTTCCCTTTCCTCCCTCTTTCCTTTCTTCCATGTTTAAAATAGAGACAATGACAATAGTAATAATCTCTTTAGTAAAGACAGGTGAAAAAGTTTCTGAATAATTAAAAAGATGGTTGGTCCCATATTTCTGAGCAGTTGTCCATTTGCTTATTACCAGCAGGCGATCAGTTTATGTGGAGAGATGATTTTTTTTAAAGGCACTGTATTTTCTAGCTGTTTCCATTCTGTATGGCTATTCTGAAAATGTAAGGTATAGACAAATGTCCCATGTATTTAATACAAAATAATTTATTAAGGAAGAATAATAATATATTAGTGGGTAGGAGGAAGTTTAAGAATTTGATTAGCTACTGCTCTCTGCTTTACATCAATTTAGGTTGCCTCCTCCTCCCACAGATCAGTCCATTTAAAATACCTGTTTGCAGGACGCTGACTGGCATTAAAGGGAAACAAACGTCTGTGTGAGTTTCCCCTTGAGGTTATCAACTGCAGTAGTATTGTGAGTTTTTTAAAGAGATCTTTCTCACTGTCACAGCTTCCTTGGTGTTTTCTAAGCGCCTTGGGATGGGCCAATTTACGTATATGGAAGGATGTAAAGAATGCTTGTATCTTCTGTTGTTGTCTCAAAGGATGTTTCCTAAGGCAAGAGTCCATTCAATAGTCAAGGTTCAGAGAGACTCATTAATTAATTCTCAGTATGTACAACAGATGATTCTTCTAAGGCTTAGAATATCCACCTTGAGAGCTGTGGGATTAGAGACACAACCAATATTCACAGAACATGGACTGTTAGTGCTGAAGGGGCTGTACAGTCATCTCTTCCACCCATTCTCCCCAACACAGGAATCCCTCCTATAAGCATCTTGACACATTTGTGAGCATTTTTACTGAAAGGAAGTGCAGTCCTTTTGAGGAAATGCATGGTTTAACTGTTGCAGGTAGAGGAAATGTGCCTCATAATGAGCCTAACTGTCCCTCTCTGTCCTACTCTCTGGAACACCACCCTATATTCATGAGAGTCCTTCAGGAATTGATGACAACTCTCATGGGTTTTTCAAGTCTGTTTCTTCAGACTAAGAATTTCTATTTTGCACATTTATTTTTTTTAACATGGTCTGTAGACTTTTCACACTCTTCTCAATTAAAGCTGTAATCCCTTTAAAAGATGTGTCTTGCACAGGGTCCAGCATAGCAGACCATTTCATCTGTGCCTTTGGACCCTCTATCTACTTACTGAAGTCTAATGAAGAAATAGGTGAAACAGTCTAGCACAGTGCCTGAAACAGTTGGTTGAATTAGAATTGTATAATTGACTCCTGATAAAACACTTATGGCTATTGAAAATCATCATCTTTTTCATTTGAGTTGTTGGCAAGCTGGGTCTTCTCTAATTTGTACATGGTATTTGATTTTTGTTTGTTTTAGGATAAATAAGCTTCTTTATATTTCTGCCTGCCAAATTTCATTTGAATTTGAGTAGTATTCACTTTAAATTCATTTTTATGCCAATCAAAATCTATTAAAATTTTTATTCATCATCCATATTATTAACTAACATTCCTGCTCCAGCTATTGGAAAAATAGCCAAAAAGTTAGCCTTTGAAAAAAGTCTTTTTCCAAGTTACTGATAAAATTTTTGAGCAGGCTAGATCTGAACACACCAGTCTGGGAGTTTCTACTAAGACAGGTTGACATCCATCAACTAAATAGTTGGTTGTTCTAGATCTCAGGATCTTCTTGAGGCTTAGCTAAGTGACTTCTTGAAATCAAGAGATACTCTGTGTCATTGTCCTGGTGACAGACTGATTGTTCTGTCAAAAAAAGAGAATATGAGATGAGTTTGGCATACTTTCATTTGTTAATATCTATAGCCTGGTTGTTATAGTTATACTCTTTGGACTATAGTTTAACCTAATCTTTTACCTTTTAAAAAAAGATGTACAAAGTTTATGCTTCTCTCCATTCTCCTGGTAGCTCCCCTGTTCTTTGGGATGTTTCAATTTGCTCATATTGATTCTACACACTTGCCCTAAATTCTTTCAGTACCCTGGGATGTCGTTGGTCTAAGCTTGCACACTTGAATTCACCTGAAGTGACTCCATCCTATTTTCTTACTATCTTACATCTTAGATGACGCTTTGAGTCTTCCTTTTGTCTTGTTGTACCTTCCCAGAGAAGAAAGTAAATCATAACAAAAAAAGCGTTGATAAGTACTGCCTTTTTCCTGTCATCCTTTATTATTATAATGCACCCCTTGAGCACCAGCTCTGTAACATTCTTGTTTATCTTCTTGTTCCAAACAACCTTTTGTGGTCTTTATCATTTTTTCTTTCTTCTTGCAAACTTTAGCATTCTGGAATTTAGCCTTTTTGTTTTTGTTTTTGTTTTTTTAGTTCTAATCTTGTGTGTTTTATTTACTTATTTATTTCATTAAAGTATCATTGATATACAATATTATGATGGTTTCACATAAGCAACAATGGTGGTTTCAACATTCACCCATATTATCAAGTCCTCATCCTGCCCCCCAACCATTATAGTCACTGTCTATCAGCATAGTAAGATGCTGTAGACTCATTACTTTTCTTCTCCAGTGACACCATGTTTTATATATTCCTATCACTTTACAGCATAAGTCTGGTGAGGTGAAGCACCTCATCACTACTACATCTTAGCAAAACGTCAATTTGGAACTAGATTAGAAATAGGTCATTTTCTCCATCTGGCTGTTTTCCTCTCTTCATCTCTACTGTATTCTTTCCTTCTTTTTATTAGATTTTCATGTAGATGGATATAATTTTTTAAAATATACTATGTAATTATTATCTGTATGAATTGGTATGTAGGTATATTAGTCAGAGGTCTCCAGAGAAACAGAACCACTAGGAGATATTTACCTATTTATCTATCTATCACTCTGTCCTATATTGCTATATAAGGAGATTTATTATGAAGAATTGGCTTCCATGATTATGGAGGATGAGAAGTCCAATCATCTGCCAGTTATAAGCGGGAGATCCAGGAAAGCTGGTGGTGTGATTCCAGTCCAAGTCTGAAGGCCTGAGAACCAGGGGAGCTGATGATATAAAATTCCAATCCAGGGATGGGTGAAGACCAATGTCACAGCTCAGAGGGCAGGCAGGAAGGAAATACACTCTTGTTTATTCCTCTTTTTGTCTTATTCAGATCCTAAGGGATTGGATGATGCCCACCCAGCACTGGGCAAGGCAGTCTATATTACTGAGTCCACCCGTTCAGATGCTAATCTCATTGGGAAAAACACTCATGGACATACCAAGAAATAATATTTAATCTGGTCATTCATGGCCTCATCAAATTGAGGCATAAAATTAGCCATCCTAGTAGGCATTTGATTTTGTTTTCCCTGTTGTTCTCTCCTGAGATGACCTTTCCCAATATAATTCTTCTAAGTTATACCCATAGTTCTTTCTATTAATATTATCATTTTCCCTCAATCAGTTCAACCATTTTTTAGCCCAACAGGTTTTGCCCCCTTTTCAGTAGGTGGATTGTATTCCTCATCAGTTTTTCAGTCTGCTACCTTAGGCTGTTGATAGACAGGAAGCAATGTATGGGGTCTAGGACAAGTGACAACTAAGGCATTAATTACATACCTTTGGATCTGGTCACATTGGGCCTCCTCATGCACTTGTGACAGAGGAGGCAAAGTAAATCTGCTGCTGCTATATGTACAAGGAAATGAAATTATCTGATGCAAAGCCTTGAGGGCATGGATTAGTTAAGAAAGGTCTGGGAACCTCACCAAGCTGTCACCAAGTAGGGAAGTGAGCCCTGGACCGGGAGGGAGGGCGTAAGGAGGAGAAAAACCTGAGCCCATTCAGAGGCATGGTGGCGTGGCGGTGGTGGTGGTGGTGAAGTAGCTTCAACAGGTAATGACCTTGTGTGGAATGGAAATACACCTCAGGCTGGTAGGAGATTTAGTGTGTGTTCTGCTGAGCTCTTTGTCCCTTGCCACCTAGCTGGTGATGCTGGGTCAGGATTCCTCTGACCCGTGGAGTTAGTGAGAGGGGCTGACAGGCGCAACCCTCCCCGCTCCACCCTGTGTTTTACATCAGAATTTCAGATTCAGAAGTCTTACAACAAACTAGTTCTGTTTTTCTTGACACTCTCAGGTCTCTGTTTATCCTCCTTTCTCTTCTAACCCATTTACTTCATAGTATAATTACAATTTTTATTATTACAATAGCAGCACAACTATAAACAATAAAAGCTGACACTTTATAAACTTTCATTACATGCCAAGTACAAGTATTAACTCATTTAATTCTCACAGTGGCCCTGTGAGGTAGGCAATATTATCGCTTCCCTTTCACAGATGAGGAAACTGAGGCTCGAGAGGTGGGTAACTTGCCCAAGGTCACACAGCTAGTAAGCCAGCTCTCCCAAGCCAAGCTCCTAAAATATCATATTCCCACCTGCCTGACCTGCGCAAGAGGACCTGCATCCATCAGTGGTGGGATCTGGATAAAATGCTAAGTATGCATTTCACAATATACAAAAGTCAAAAAGCATTTTTAACAGACACTATACCATTTAATCTAAATAATCTTGTGCTGTAACTATTATTATTCCTATTTTACAGAAGAGAAAAATAAGGCTGACATGAAATTAAGTCTCACAAAAGTCTACCTTTATTGAATTTTTAAAATATATTTTCATACTTTAAAAATAATCCTATACTCCCACTACGTAGAGATATTTACTCTCAACAGTTTGGGATATCTTTCCTACAAGTGTATAAAAAAATTAACATTTCTTTTTAAAAAAATTATAAAACATGTATTGTTTTGTAACCTGACTTTTTTAAACTTCAAAATATACTGTGAACATTTCAGTGTAATTAAATATTCTTCTACAATATTATTTTAATAGCTGTATTATTTTTCTTTTTCTTTTTTTTTAAAATTAAGGTGTCATTGATATACACTCTTATGAAGGTTTCACAAGAAAAACAATGTGGTTACTACATTCACCCTTATTATCAAGTTCCCCCTGTACCCCATTGCAGTCACTGTCCATTAGTGTAGTAAGATGCCACAGAGTCCCTACTTGTCTTCTCTGAGCTACACTGTCTTCCCTGTGATCCCACACACACCATGTGCACCAGTCATGATACCCCACAATCCCCTTCTCCCTCCTCCCACCCGCCCTCCCCCAGCCCTCCCCTTTGGTAACTACTAGTCCCTTCTTGCAGTTGGTGAGTCTGCTGTTTTGTTCCTTCAGTTTTACTTTGTTGTTATACTCCACAAATGAGGGAAATCATTTGGTATTTGTCTTTCTTTGCCTGACTTATTTCACTGAGCATAATACTCTCTAGCTCCATCCATGTTGTTGTGAATGGTAAGATTTGTTTCTTTCTTATGGCTGAATTGTATTGTTTTTCATTGCACGAATATTATGCTTTGTGCTCCCAATACTGTCTCATATGGAAAAAATAGTAAAGATATTTTAAAGGGAGAGTCTAGAATCAGTTATTAATACAGTTGAGGTTCAAAACATATTAGTCAATTGGAACTTTCTTCAGAGTGAATAGAGTCCTACATTCCTATTATTTATCAAGCTGATAATACTTTAATTTTTGGTGGGGCTTGCAGTATTCATTACCTCTCTGCCAGTATCCACCATTATCTGTAAGTGAGTCTCATGAGCTAAGCCATCCCACCGATTGCTCTCAGGGTTGTGCAAGATGGAACCATAGTTTAAAGAGCTGTTCCAGGCTACCCATTTCTTCCTCACTTGGTCTGCCTGATGATAGAGTTATGGGTGTTCTTGTCTTAATTATTTCCACTAGGTTGTACATTCTTTGGAGAAGGCATCATCTTTCTCATCTTTGTATTTTCTGCATTTCCTAGCATAGTGCTGGTTAGGAGAACCCTTCCAAATGGTTTAACTTTAATTTATATTCACTTAATATGGCAAAGGTGGCCTAACAGTAATGTCTTAAAACACTTTTAAAATCCATAAATTAGATCAAGAATGCACAGACAAAGGAGCAAACTTTTTTTTTTTAGTGACTGGTCAGGCAATTGGGTATCTTGGAAAGAACACTGGATTGAAATAAGAAGCTATAGCTTTAAAACTTTGCCAGTAACTTACTGGGAGAACTTGGGTAAGTTACTTGACTTTTCTGAGTCTCCATCTGCCCTTTTTGAAAATAAAGATATTACATGAGATTTTTTTTTAGTTATTTTCAGAATGGACATGTGAGGATGAAATGCAATGCTGCCTGAGTTTGTATTTACTTTACAAAAGAAAAATAGACCTCAGAAATAAACAGATTCTAAAGTAATTCTTCTGAAACTCAGCTGCATATAGGAATCTTATAAAGATTTATAAACGGGAAGCTTTACTAAAAAGCAACAAACCTGATGGCTGGATCTCACCCAGGAGAATCTGATTTAAGTGAGATGGAGTGTGGCCTGGGTCTGGGATTTTTTTTTTAAAACTACCCCCTGGAGTCTATGTTCCGCTCAAACCATTTTTAAAAGATTTCCCTATTGTCTTGTTAATAAGTGATCAATGCCTGGTCATGCCACAGGTGTTACTGTTTTGACTCTAACGATAAATAGAAAAGCTGGATTCTGGGAAGTTGATGATGCTATTTCAGCTCTTTTCACACAGAGGGAGTTTGCCATACAATATTGTTTTATCATACAACAACATGTATTTGTATGTGAGTGCACACATCGCTATATATAGTCCATAAATCTGTTGGGTAAATTAAATGGAGCTAAAAAGGAATTGAAGATTACAGATTATCTCTACTGGCTGTTGAATATTTCATGTCAATTAAACATTTGCAAAACCAAGTATAGTATTATGATCCACTCATAACCATTATGAGACTGGCACATCTCCATACAGCAATAGCCATTGCTGAGGCTACTGTACTAACTCTGGCATGAATCATAATAAATTGGGGTCCCCCTGGACATAATGAACAGTAATATAATTTTGTAGTTATTCTTCTAGCATGATGAAACAGCAAGCCAAATTGAGTTTCTAGATAAATTTTGACATATGGGTCTTATTCCTAAAGAAAAAGAGCTATTGTTGCTCTGGCTTTGTTCCAGAATTCTGCAGAAACCCACATGGTAGCTTATTGTTGTATTACAAAAAGGTACTACAAGTATTTTTTATGAGAAAGAACAAATTGCTAAGTTCAATTAGTCCTTTGGGGCAGAATTTGGAATTTCTTTTCAGTCTGGCTGCTGGATCCTATTGTTTGGCTCACACCGGGGCAGTCTTAAAGGCCTATGAACCACAAGGCCACTGTGGGGCTTCTAGTTGATGGTGGAAAGATCAAGCAGCCATCTTCGCCACAGCAGTGAAATATGATGTTAACGTCATTAAAAAAAAAAATCAGCCATTAGGAAAGGAGGTTAAGAAGTTGTGGCAGAATCAAAACAAATCTAGGCTTTTCAACTGGCAGTCTAAAAATTCCACTTGACATTTATGAGTAGATGTGGTTTGAAGAATTGTGTAAGAAAAATCAGTTAAAGAATGCTTTTAATTTAAAAAACTTAAAAAACACGGGAAACATACATATATTAAAACACCTCAGTTGACACTCTTACTTATGATAACAAGGATTAATGTAAATGTGTGGTATGTTTAAGATTTGGGCCCTGATCTCTAAATATTTCTCAGGGAGACAAGATTATAGGGTTAAATACCTACTGGTAGAAGAAAGCAGAATTGGAGAGTCATTGTATAGCCAAAGTCAGAAGCTTGAAGGACAGTTACCATAGGAACCAGTATTCCAGAAGTAAATCCTGCTTATGAGAGTTACCAGTTGCCCAAACGATTCCTATGTGGGTTTGTAAAGAGCGTCAAATCTAGTGCTTTCAGTATGGAATTATGGGGATGATGTAATGGAGGAACAGAAATTTTCCTATAGCTTTTAGTAGTACTGGCTCAGTTTGGTATATCCAAAGGACTCTTGGATTCTCCTAATCAACATTAATTCAGCCCTTCTGTCAGGCTCATGTGACATATGCAATCCGATCATCAGTCAGTGACATATTAAAATGCTGTCCACAGGACCACAGAGCTGTGGGTGACCTCTGCATGGACATGATGTTTGTTGAGCAGAAATACTCATATATTTGCCCTAAGCACTGCACAGAGCAACAGTTATCAATTGTGATGGAAAAATCAGGTTCATTCAGGAGTCTTGAAACATCTTGCTTCCCACTCATGTAAATCCCTTGTCATAAAGTCAGGGAAAGGATACAACATGCACACAGTTTTGAGTAATAGTTCCTAAGCAAGTGCACTGATGGAACTGGGGCCCCATTTGGAGGAAGTTCAGTTTAGGATTCAGCTTGTTTTTCTGAAAGGAAAAGATTGCTGTTAGTACAGATGTGGGAGGGATGAGAATTGAAAGAATAGAAAAAGAGAGGCTTTCCCATGTCAGTTTTCTTCTGTAATGTCTGCTGTCCTGGCACAACCCTGCTAGTACAACTTTTGACATAATCCAATATTTGGAAGCCAAATCAGGCATTAACTGTTTCTTCAACCACACAGCCATAAAAGCTGTTTTTAAAGTTGATGGTCATTGCTCTCTGTGGATCTTGAGTTATTCATTCAGCAGGTATTTTCTAAGTGTGTACTTTGTACTGGGGAAACGTGAGTGAGACAAAATCCCATTCTTGCCTTCATGGAGTTTGCAAGCAAGTCCTGAAGGGGTTAATTGTTTACTTGCACTTGTGATAAACATTGCTGTTACAGCTTATGAAAAGGCGATCTAACTTTGCCAGGGTAGGGTTGGGGTGATCAAGGGAGGCATTCCTGAGGATGTGACAGTTAAGCATAAATCTAAAAGATGCACTAGAGATGGGGGCAAAGGAGTGGGGCAAAGTGTTCTAGACAGCAGGAAGAGCATATGCAAAGTCCCTGAGGTAGCAAGGAGCTTGGTATTGAACTGAAAGTCTATCAAGGTCAGCCTGGATGGAGCAGGTGATTGTATATATTGCTAAATGTTCACCACAGTTAGTGTAGGTACCATCTGTCACAAAGCTTTATAACATTATTGTCTATATGCCCTATGCTGTAGTTTTAGCCCTGTGACTAATTTATTTTGAAATTTGAATTTTGTACCTCTTTCTTCCCTTCACCTATTTCACACATCCTCCACCCACTCCTCTATCATAGCCTGGTACTTTTAAAGAACCCTCTGGTTACAGCATGCACACAATACTGGGGCTGGAATGGGGCATGGGTCCTGCAAGGCCCTGGGGAGTCTACTGCAGAAGCCCAGATTAGGAAACTGGAACAAGGGAGACAGAGATAGAAGGGAGAGAAGTAGTAATATTCCAGATAAAATGCAGATGGTCAGATCTTGGCTTAGATGCAATGATGGTGGTTGAAATGCCAGTCTTAAGAGCAGTCTGAGAATTTCACCTGACCCCTCTGGCCATCTTGCCTCAGTTTCTGGATTATTTAGATTAATGCTAAACAGTTAGAGCCCCAAACTAAGTATGTGTTCTGAGAGACTCTGCCTCATGAATAAAAGCCATACTCCTGTGATTTTTTATTCATGGAACAATTGTACCTAGAAACAACTCAATAGGAAAACTATTAATAATGGGTGATAATATCATCTTACTGCTTTGCAATAAATGTTTTTCATTTTCAAAAGTTCTAAGTTCAGTTACTTGCAATATTTCTGCTTACATGGTAAAGGTCTATAAATTAAGATGCAAATATCATAGGCTTCTTACAGCTTATTATAGGAATGGCAATTTTCTTGGAGTTATTTCACTAAATTTGCATATATAATCCAATGTAATATATTCATTTCAAATGAAGCTGAGACATTTTTACTTTTTTCTGTTTTGAAAATGAGTTTTGTTTAATAACCTTACATTCCCCATCTATATACCATTACTATTATTACTCTCCCTCAGTAGTTCTGTAAAATCCCTTCTCTTAAATTCTTTCATTTTCCTGCCTTTCTACTTACCTCTCATCCCATCTCTTCTTTCAGTTCTCCATCTCTTTCTTTGTGGAGGTGCTGGCTGGCTGGCATGATAGATGTGGATCAGAATATTTAAGGAGTGTAGTTACCAAGGGAAGCTTGAACGGCCCCAGTCATTGCCAATCCTCTTTCCTCAATTTCCTCTGTGCATTAGCTTCAAGTGCAGTCATTACTCATTTAGTTCTCAAATAAAATGCTCTTTGTTGCAATGACAGTCTTTCCCTGGTATAAGGCAAAATGGCATATCTGATAATGTGAATTTTATAGCAATTGGTAGGTTTTATTTGTATAGGAGGTTTTATAGTTATTGGTTACCCTTTTTTTAAGTTACCATTTGAATCAGGGAGGGTTTTACTTCTTAACTAGGATTATTCCTTTATCAGATAATAATTTAGAAGTGTTTTTTCCCCCTAAACACCAGATTCATAGAGATGTTACTTAGTTAATTTTTTCTTTTTAACTGGATTAGCCCCCATCAGGTATTTCATAAAGCCAGGATAAATGTATTTAAGAGAAAATATCCATCTTCAGAGTAGTATTTCCTCCCAATACAATGAGGCCCATTTAAAGGAATATCTGAAATAAAAGTAATCCTGATGATAGATCTAATGCACTCTGGATCAGACCTATTGAGTTCTTTTAAACCGTATTCAATAAATGCCTGATTAATAAGTAATCCCGTTAAATGAATAAAACTCCAGTGTGCCAAATGGAGGCATACAAAGCAGTCATGATCAGACTTGTTATGGGAGAATGATAGATGAATAAATCTACTGTGCAATTAATTTATGACTGAACTATGATGAAATCCCCGTGGCAATGCTAAATCTGTTAGAGGAATAGATATATCATCTTCTTTCAAACAATTGCATTCCAGGAATTTAACAAAATACTACTAAATGAGTCTCCTCATAATGGAGATATCTATTCATATACATGGAGGAAGACAGTTCCTTCTGTGCTGTCAGAGCTAAATAAATGTTTATTGTTACTGATAGCAACCACAACAGGAGCAATCTATGATGAAAATACAAATGCTGATAGCTATTCTTATCTGCTTTTGTTTCTTCAAACTTGATCAAAGTTGCCTAATGTTTAGATAGTTTGGTTTGAATAATTCTGTTTTTTTAAAGGATTAAAAGCAAACAACCAAAACAGATGACAGGCTATTTTGAAAACAATCTGTAGTACTGTACTTCAAAAGACAGACTACCTTATTTTAGTCTTACTGTACTTTTACACAGGCACTTATTGATGCAAAAAATGAAAAAAATATTTTGAGCTAAAGGTTAGCTTCATAATCTAAAGTTCCTGAGTGCTTAGATTCAGAGCATAGTGGCAAGGTTAAAAGAAACTGGGATCAACAAACAAACCCATGTTTAATGCAACCTTTCTTTGTTTTAGGGGAGTTAGAGCTGATACTTTTAATCCAGCCTTTTGGACCAGTGTAAGGGGATTTAAGAGCTAAGACCTGAATAAAAAGGTAGATTTGTATAGTGATATAGGAAGATGAGGACTTCAGAGGTTTTTTTCTCATAGAAAAATAAAGAATCTATAGAAGGGAGGTAAAAGAGAAGCAGTTTCCTTAAATCTTGAGGGAAGAGAGAATTTGTCCCATTGGGGTTATATTTGAGGTCAGGTTTTATTAATGTTTTAATGTGCATTCAAATAAACACAGAAAGACCTAGGATTGTGCAATGGAAACCAAAACAGTACCCTAGTTTAAATCTAGTCTGCTCTTTCACAGTAGGTAGCAAGGCATCATAATATTGTTTGTTAATATAAATCTGTATGTAGCAATCTTGTATATTCTTTTGTTTCTAAGACTTAATAGCAAGTATAGCAAGTAAGTAGTACTTTACAAATCCATATATGTAGTGGGTTTCATTTACTTGCACACTTATTCATCATCAATATTTTTCATATAGGATTGTTCTAAAAGGCATTCTTTTATGTAATCTGGGGTATAAAGAAACAAAAAAAATAGAAGTTACAGCTCTTGCAGGACTTACATTGAGATATCATTGTGTCTGACATGGCATTCTTTTATGAACTTTTGTCATGAATTATTGACACTCAGCTATTTTTAAATATTTTTCTTTTTTTATTGTGGAAAGATACACAACATACATTTTACCATTTTAACAACTTTTAAGTGTATGGTGCACAATGATGGTCACATTGTTTATCAGCTTCTCCTTTTATTACTATATATTTATAGTTACGTTTTGATTTCTGATCAGGCACGTCCTTTCCTCATTGTTCTTCTATTTAATTTTTTTTTTTTTGGCTGTTCTTATTCATTCTTCCAGGTGAACATTTGAATCTGTGTATTGACTAAAAACAAAGAAGTTGTAAAAAATACAGTACTAAAAAAGTACAAAACATCCCAGGGTTTATTTTAATTGTGTATGGTAAGACACACAGATATAGAAATGATTGTCATGAAGGAAGAAGTTTATGCTCACAGATCTCTAGAAGAGGAGGCAAAGCATGCTAGGCAGGGCCACATGGAGGACGCACCAGGGTCAGGCAGGAAGCAGAAGAGGAAAGGAGAGAACGTGATTCAGAGCCCTTATTGGGGTTTTCATAGGAGGGAATGGGTGAGGCAGGGTAGATGTGTTGAGTATGCCTGGTATTAGGTAGTTTGAATTATTTTGGTCGGCCTTGGGCTAGATGGGGGTGGTTCCTCACTGTCTGGTACCTGGCCCTGGGGTTACTTAGAGCAGGGGGGAACATCGACTTATTGTGTGAAAATTTGATAAAAGAGATGGTTGAGGTTGGGCTTTGGATTGATCCGTTGGAATATCAAAGTCACTCTATTAGAGCAGTTGTTTGCTTTCTCTGGGAAGGAGCTAGCCTAGGGAGGGGCAGTCTATCCAGGATCAAGTCCTCAAATGTGAGAGCATCAAGAATATGAAAAAAAAGCAAAAGAAAGAAAAAGAAAGAAATTGTCAATACAAGTTGTGATTTTGATTGAGGTTACACTGCTTATAGAGTAATTTGATAGTGAAGTGATATCAATCCAATATGGAATGCCTCCATCTAGGAACATGGTTTTTCTCTCCATTTATTTAGGTGTTTTTTTTTTTATGTTTCCAGTAGCATTGTGTATCTTTCTTCACATAAATCTTTCCCATTTTTGTTAGATTTATTCTTATAAATATCCTTATAATTTCTGTTGCTATTCTTTTTGCCTATGGCTTACCAGATCTTATTCAGTATTAGACTTTAGGGTTGGAAAAATATATCCTCCATCCTTCTTGATTCTTTGGCCAAATTAACATAAGACAGATAAACAGGAGAAAAAAAAATTTAACTATGTAAGTATGGGAACCCCATAAAAAACATGAGACCCAAGGACAAGGCAGGCAATTGAGACTTACATGCCATCCTGAGCTAAGGAATGGGATAGGAGCCTGGGGCTTCACAGGGGAGGTGGGTAATTCACAGGACAGTAAGACAAGCAAATGTTTGGTAATTAAATGGTTGCCCTGCCACACATATAGGTCATTCAGATACAAAGTTCTCTCTGGTAATAGCTCTCTTTCTGGGCCAGGCCCCCTATCCGAATTATTTTAGGTAGTTAAAGGAGAGGTAAAAGTTTTTCTTGAGTCTTCAGGGTCTTGATTGCCTTCAGCTCAAAATAATCCACATACCACAGTAACACATGTTGGGGTCATATATTTTGCTCCCCCTCACAATCATTCATTTATTTTCCCAGCAAATATTTGTTGAGTACTGGTAAACTATGTGTCAGACTCTAATTTACCCAGTAGGCATCCCCCTTCCTGGTGATCTACTATTCTGAGATCTGAGTATTCCTGTAGAGATGTTGAACATAAAGAGGGCACAGATGGTGGAATAGATCTCAGAGAAGATGAGAATGGATGAGATCAAGAATGTAGATAGGAGAGAGGAGAGACAGAAGGAAAAGACACAGGGAATCAAAGTAAAGGGGACAGAAGTTACAAGATGTACTGCTCTGTGACCTCAGTATGTTTTAGTACCTTGGGAAGAAGTCATCTGCAGAAAATGAAGAGTCAGGGGCAAGTTTGAATAGTGGAGGATATTTATTGTGTGAAAAACAGAAACTTGTTGGGTTATATGAGGGTCCAGGATAAAAGGGATTACTTATCAAAGTGAATGTGATTTTGTGACTTGCACAGATAGCATTCAGCAACCATAGGAGAGGTGAGGAGAGTGTGGCCGGTGAGATTACCCAGGTCTGAGGACATTAGGATTGTGAGGGGGAAGTCAAGAATCATCATGAGTGCACTGTTGAAGCTTGAGTGCTTATGATTTGCTCGGAAATAACGTCACTTGCACAGTTTTAAAAGTGCAACTCAAAAGATAATCACTGACATTTAAATGGTTCCACATCTTCAATATACTTCATAACCAAGACAAAAATAAATCAACGAACATTCATTCATTCTGTTCCTATGGAAAGAATGCTTGTGTTTGATGCTGGACCTGTTTTCAAGGAATTTATTTCTAAAAGATTGACTTTCTTGGACCATTTATTAATACCATTTCTTCAAAGGTATATATTATTCAAATATGCAATCTCTTCTGTAAGCATTCTAGTTAAATGATTCCCCAGAGTAGGCAAATCACTTTGATGCTGGTTATACCAGGGAAACGCCATGAATTCCCAGATGCTTTTTTAATACAGATGAGTTATAATGACAAAGGTAATGAGACTTTTTGAATGTCTCATTTTTTTATTATAGCTTTATATAAATTCAGCATATGAATAATGCTTGAAGGTAAATTAACATTGGTAAGAAGGATATACCATAATATAAAGTATTTTAACATTTAAAATATAAAAGAGACCCATTATTAAAGGAAATACCATTATATAATAATGAGGCTAATAATTTCATATGGAAATAATACTGTATTAATTTGATGTATTCATACTAACAGTGAACATGATATTTTAAATTTTGCTGTCACATAATTATGCTGCTACTTTATGAAATGTTATACTGTCACCTAGAAAAACCCTTCTTTGAGTGTAGATCTATGATCTTCAGTTTTAAATGGCAGATTGTAATATGTCACCAAGGTATTTTTAAGTGAAGAGGTGGAAAAACTCCTGGCTGAGTCATAAAGCTGAGAATTCTTTCTTTCCTAATCTCCTACCTGAAACAAAGTTCTCTGGGATAATACTGGTCTTTAGCAAAGAACTGAAGCACTTTCCTAGTTCTACAAGGCAAATTGAGTAATTGGGTGTGATGTTGGGTTTGGAATGAGGAGACATCTTATGATTGTGAGTCATGGCCTGTATGATTGTTGCTAAAAAAAAAAAGCATTGAAAGGAAAAGTGGGAGCCAGAAGGATCTGAAGACCAAATAATTCTGTCCTAGTCAGCAGACAGTAGCATTACAACTACCAACAACTCTGATACAGGCCTCTTAACTCCTTGACTCTATTAGTTGCCTGTACTTGTGTTGAGAAGTATGTTTCTGTAAGGAAAATGAACACATATTAAAAGCAAGTGGTTAAAAGTGAAAAAGTTGACACATTGGTGCATTTTAGTAAATAATGCCTTCACATTTATTCAGTGGTGGAAATGAAACCAAAACACAAAGCTACATCTTTGACTAAAGTTTGCTAACATTTCAGGAAGTAGGTTGAGGTGACAGTGGTAATACGAAAAAGCTTATGTATTTTTTGCCACGATATTTTATAGCTGTTACTGACAGTGTGTTTTCTTAAACTGATATCAGCTACTATTTACACACTTACAATTTCTGGTCAGATTAGGGTAGAAGGTTGTGGTACCCACGTATATAAAATAGTATAATAATGTTCTATTCTTTTTGGAACAAATTTGTTACATGAAATGTCAGATGAGTCATTTTGCTCATGTCAGATGTTTGAAAGTAATGGAAAGATGCCAACGTGGAAGCCCAGTAATTCATGCACTGGTGTAATGGAGCAAATGAAATGCAAAGCTCTTGTGCAGGTCCAATTTCAGCACCAAACGCTTACCTGTCAGTCAGCAAAATTGTCCCTGAATAAAAATGAACCCCATCTGAGAGGCAAAGCACTTTAATATACATCACATTCTTCGACTACTGCGAAGTAGAAGCTGCATGGAAAGAAAGAGAATGCTGTTGGAAAAGACATTTAACAGCAACCCTGAGCATGCTGAAAATCTTGCTCGCACTGCTGCCCACAAAAGGGTTTTGGTTTGCCCTTTCTCTCCTGAGCTATTGACAAACTTTTGAGCACTGCTCCCTGCTCCCTCCTCCCTCCTCTCTTCTGTATCTCTTATCTATATGGAAAGGCAGCTGATTTACCCCAGACAGGAGAGATTTGGCCACTCAGGGATGTGAGACCAAGTTTTAGACAGGTAACTTTATTGCTGTCTGGGTGCAGCTGGATGTGTTTATGGAAGTGACAATTAAAAATGTGTGTCACATCAATCAAAAGTCAAACATACTCTCGTGGACATGATTACTGTAGCCCAAAGTGACTGCCATTCTTTTGAAAAGCCTTTCATTTTGGATTCAGTTCCCAAATGTATGCGCAAGCATCTTACAGAAATGAGATGTCCAAGTTTTTTTAGACCCAATTCCTTGTGGTTTTTAAAAAGTAAATAGGAAAGTTAAGAATTTGTGTGCTTCAGTGCCCACACACCCAGGACTTCTCAAGCCCTGCCTCTAAGAGTCACGATTTGTTCTACCTTTGAAATGTCTATTTTCCATTTCTGTGTTTTAAGACTCTAAGTGCTTATAGGAACCTGAACAGCTATTGAAAACCAGTAATGACTAGTTCTTCTAAATGTTAATGATTGAGAATGAACTAGCAATCAGGGCTCAAAAATAAAATAAAATAAAGTGTGCTATACTAGAAACGATAATAATTAAATCAAGCCAAGGTGCCCTATACTTATGATTGCCCTAATGCTTGAAAAATTATGAATACAGGGAAAATTTACATAAATCCTCTTTAAATGGTGTATGTGAAAAAAGGAAAGAATGAAAACCGTGGTCACAGGACTGAATTTATTTTAATCCCCTGGTTCAAGTGGTCCTAGAAATAATCATACTTGTATCAATCTATATTGCGTGACTTTTGTAAGATGTGAAAATAGTGTTTTTCACTAAATTGTCACTTATTATTGTTCATTTAGGGCCACTAACATAGAAAAATTTCTCAGCTACAGTGTCAAAAGAATAGGGACAATTTGATGTTTTCTTTTGATACTGTTTGTTGATACCTAGACCACTGTAGCTTGATTGCCTAACATTAAACCTATAATAACAGTGCAATCATAGCAGTATCATCATGAATGTTGTTACAATAGAAACAACATTTACACTGCTTCAGAATGGTAATTATCAAACTTTTTGCCATGAAGTGCTTATTTGCTAGCATTGATCTGCCCCGGTCAGTTGTTAGCTCTTCTCATCTGAGGTGTATTGATTGTATAATCAGTAGATAGAGGCTGTGGGCAGATGAAATTCAGTGTTGTTGGGCAAATTATCAGCTGCTTGCCTGTTGACCTGGACCCTGCTGGTTGTACCTTAGATGCTGGTGGGATTATTACTCATTTCAGTGACCCTACTTTACGACAGAGAACTCTGTATTATTATCAAAGATAAATGTCATCCTGCTTGCTGTGGCTGTGGTTGACTACACAAATGTCAGACTATACGAGAACTAGGCAGTTCAAGCATGTTTCAGATGAGATTAAAAGAGAAATGCTCAAAGACTTTACCTTTTGTGTATTGTCCCTCCACATGAATATACAGAACTTCCTTGACTTACAATGGGATTACATCCTGATAAACCCATCATAAATTGAAAATATCATAAGTTGAAAGTGCATTTAATACACCTAAACTACCAAGTATCATAGCTTGGTCTACTTAACCTTAAATGTGCTCAGAACACTTCTTTTAACCTACAGTGGGGCAAAATTATCTAACCCAAAGTCTATTTTATAATGAAGTGTTAAACATCTTATGTAATTTATTGAATACTGTACTGAAAGGAAAAACAGTGGTTATGTTTTAAGTGTATCCATTGTTTATCCTGTGACCTCATGACTGACTGGGAGCTGTCCAGCATTATGAGGGAGGATTATATGGCATATTGCTACCCCAGGAAAAGATACAAATTCAAAATTCAAAGTACGGTTTCTACTGAATACACATTGCCTTCACACCATCCTAAAGTTAAAAGATCCTAAGTCAAAACATCATTTAGTCAGTGACTTTCTGTAATGATAAAAAGGCTGTGTGTATCTAGCTGATAAATAATGACACCATATAAGTATATAGCACTTTATCATATATTAAGGGTTCTGATAAATTAATATTCTTGTTTTACCAATAAGAGCTTTGAGTCCTAGACAAAACTAAGCAAATGGGCTAAAGTCACATGGTCAATGAGCCACAGAGCCAGGAAGTAAATCTGTTTCTTCTGAATACTAGTCAAGTTTACATTCTATTGATCTGCCTTATTAGGTTATCTGACTGGACCATTACATATGTGTGTACTGAAAGATCTTATGTTTCATCCTACTAGAGTAAGGGGGGAAAAAAGATCTTAATGTTTTTTAAATAAATTATTGCATTGGGTAACTTTTGAGACTATTTTAGCCGTTAAATATTTATAGTATCCCAAAGGCCAAGGGTCTAATCTGGGACTCTTAAAAGACAAAATCATTTTTATAAAGAACAGTGTGAATTTTATAGCTGGTAGCTGTTTAAAATTTAGATGTTTCTAGTAGAATGATTACTTCTTTTGCCATTTTTTAACTTTCCTTGGTCTCGCTTCTCTTGCTCTTTGGAATCATTTTACCCTTCATAGGCAACTATGACCTGGTATGACATCCTAATGTCTAGACTGGATCTTTCTGAGACTATGTAGAAGCCTATTTTGATATTCAAGTCATCCCACATGTATTACTTTAAACCTGACCATGTTCACAATGGCATATTCACCCTTCTTTCAGAAAAGAAAAAGACATAAAAAAGAATGTACTTCAGTAACTGTGCAATGCCATAAAAATATTGTTTTGGGTAATTCAAATCTCTAGTAATCTAGATGAAGGGTCTCTTACACATAGTTCTGCATCTCTAAATGCTCTCAGCTATGCCTAGTAAGCTGTCTCATTCTTTCTTTCTGCCAACTGCTCTACCATTATATTGTAAAGGTCGGTGGTTACCTCTTACTATATTTTAAAACATACTCACAGCAAGTCGTCCTATAAGCAAGTCCAGCAGTTGCACATTCTTCTTTTGGCTTAAATTTTGGAGCTGTTGAATCATGATTGGGCAATGATTTTTTCCTTCTTGAAAACATTTTTATATTCTGAGTTTTAAAAGACCAAATGATTATTCTCTTACTTAAAATATTGTAGGAGATAATGAGTGAAGTACATGAAACTTACATGCAGAGGTAGCCTGAAATTGAGAAATTTAGCACTTTATATTTCTGTAAGCACCAAAGAAAACAGCTGTTTGAGTACTTCTTTAGCAGGTGTCTTACCTAAACTAGGTAAACAGCAAAAAAGTAACTTTCAGTTTCTGGAATTTCAAGCCTTTAGAAAGAAGCCTTAATTTGTGTGTATATTCTTTTCCTTTATTTTATGGCTGCTGAAATACACACTGACTACCAGAGTAGTATTTAAAAGCAAATAGTTATCTTTTTTCAGACTTGCCCTGCAAAAGCTAAAACATATGCAATACTTACACAGTCATTATATGTATACTGCTACAATTATAGTTTTAGCTCTTGTCTGACCTATGTTAGTATTTCCTTCATTGCTTAATAGTATGCTTTGTAATAGAAAGAACTTAAATATCAATTAAAACGGATCAGACATTAAGTTAACAAGTATTTATTGAGTGCCTACTATACATGAGACACGTGGGAGGCATCAGATACAGCTGTTAATGAACAAGACACACAAAGTTCTGCTCTTAAAGCCTGTGACGATAAAGAGATGAGACAGACATCAACTAGTTACACGATTAATTGTGCAGTGCGATTTTTCACTTTAATATTGTAAACAAACTTTAAGACACTAGAGGTTTCTCCAATAAGAAACCAGATCAAATTTATGCTTTTCCAGGACAGGGACCTTTAAAATACAGCCCTTAAAACTCTATTCCATTTGTTTTTAAATGCACACATTGTGAGTGTGTATTTTGATGAGTTTGAACAAGTACATACACATATCCATATATGAGTGTTTATCTAAGTATATATATATAATATGTACATTTAAGCGTATATGTGGGTGTATACATATGTATTATATACATAAATATGTATATATGTATAAGTATACATATATGTACATCCATACAATTGTCATCTCAGTCAAGGTTTAAGATATCTGTGTCACCCAAGAAAGGTATCTTTGTGCTCTTTCCTAGAGTATAATCCATGACTTTCCCCAGGCCCCTATATCTGTCTTTCCCCCTATATCATTATCTCAGATAAATGATATTCAGTATATACCCTTTGTATCTGCTTCTTTTGCTCAGCTGGGTGTTTCTGAGACTCATCCTTGTTTTTTTGTATCGGCAGTGTTTTCCTTATTATTGCTGACTTGTATTCTGTTTTGTGGGCACACTACAATTTGCTTATTCATTTACCTATTGATTGACATTTGAGGGTTTTTTTTTCAGTTTAGAGCAATTATCAATACAGGTACTATAAACGTTAATGTAGAAGACTTCATGTGAATGTATGTATTTATTTCTCTTGAGAAGATATGATAATATGGGAAGCATATATTTAACTTCTTAAAAGACTGTCAAATTATTTTCCAAAACAGGTTTCTTTTTATATTCCCACCAGCAGTGCTTGAGGGTTCCTGTTGTTCTATGTCTTTGCCAACACTCAGTGGTGTCTCCTGTGGCCAAAAGTGCAGGTGGGGAAAAACAGGCTGCAATCTCCCCTTCTTCTCCCTGCAGAAATGATCTTTTCAACATACTTTTTGCATTTCTGCTCCTCCTCCAAGTAGTAGCATATGCAGATCCAGAAGTTACGGCATGTTCTGAGAAAGGTAAGAAGTTCTGATAGGTGGGAGGTGGAGGAGAGAGGGAGGAGAGAGAGAGAGACCGACAGGGGGAGAGGCAGAAAGAGCGGGCAGATAGGGGGAGGTGCGTGGAAGCAGGCTAGGTTAGCTTGTGAAGATTTTGGTGTTGCTCTGTTACATTATTGAGCTTCAAAAGCAAAATGAAGATGTTTTTAGTAAAGGGTATGTCAAGATATAGGCTTATATTTTAGATTTATGTTTTAGAAAGATGATTCTGGTGAACATATGGTTATTTATGTGTGTATGGTCAGGGGTGAAGGAGTGACCTTACTGCTTTAGACCCTTTTTCTTTCTTTTCTCTATTCCTTAGAAATTTCAGTTGTCTGTCTCTTAGTTGTATTATATATTCCCAACCACCTCCTGGAATATTCTGTTGGGTGTCCTAACTCTACTTTAAGCCCAACATATCAAAAAGGAAAAAGCCAAAACATTGTTTCTGTTCACTCTCTTTTAACTCTGTTTTCATCACCATTCTTCCAGGGCCTAAGTTAGAAAGCTTGGAATCATTTTGACTTTTCTTTCTTAATTTCTTTGTCTAAGTTTTCATGGGGTTTTTTGTTTTTATTTTAAGAATGTCTCTTGGATGTGGTTCTTTTGCTTCTCATCACCTTAACCAGCATGTCTGTACCAATCTCCTAGCTTGATTTTTCTTTTTCACCAATCACTAACCTCAGTTTTTTTTTCTACTCCTGCAAGATGAATCTGACATTCCATTTTCTTCCTGTCACTTTTTGAAAGAAAAAGAATCTAGTCCTTAGTGAGGATACTAATAGCACTTTTTCACTCATTATTTCATTTGAGTCTGTGAAGTATGTCTCATTAATGTCCTTTTATAGTTAATAAAAACTGAGGCTCCCAATAGTATTGTAGTAGAACTAGAATTTGTGCCCAGTTCTGTCTGATTCCAGAGCCTATGACCTTTTCCTCTGTGCTCCTTTATAAACACCTAAATGGGTTACTTTCACTAAAATTTTGAGTCCCAACGTTTCTGATCTTGAAAGCCCTACAAAATCTTCTCCCTCAAATCATATTCCCCCAGCCATTCATCCTAGCCTTCCAGGTAAACTCTTAAATTTTCCAGTGTTCTTAAATAAGTCCTATCTCTTCTGGTCAGTCCTACTATCTCAAAGACTGAAATGCTGTATGCTGTTTTGCCTCTGTGTCCTTTCATATAATATGTGAAATGTTTTTCAAATAACATATTCTTTTGGAGTCATCTAATTTTTTCTAGAAAGCATTTAGCTATCTCTGACTCTCACACTGTCCCAAAGTACAGTTGTCTCAAATGATTTTAAAGGCTTCATCAATCTTTATATTAGGGGATAAATTTAAAAAGGGTAAATGCAGGTCATGAAGAGACACATGTCTGAAAAACAAAATTTAGCCCTGGTTTTCAGTTTGGGAAATGAACAGGAAAAGAAATTATTAGCCACAGATTAAGGTTTACAAAATTTTGTTTTACAGTAAAAATTAAGAAAAACACAGACCATTGTCCTTGCTCCAATTCTTTTCTGTCAAATTTCTGTCTTCCTGAACGGGCTAAGTAGGTAGGTGCTGGTGGGCCAGAAATGAGCTTCACCGCAAAGTGCCAGAGGGAGTAGAATATTTCAAAGATAAATAAAGAAAAGGAAAACAAACTTTTTTCCTCTTCACCTAATCACTTTGGCTTCAACAAGGCAGTAGAAGAAGGAAGTTTGCAGGAAAAGGAAGTTGTCCTATGACATTTTATTAATGCTCTCCCGATACTTTGTGTCTTTGGGCAAAGTCACTGCCCAACTCCTGGAGATCCCTGTATTTCTTGAATTGAGAATTTCAGGCTTCTCTGCATCAATTCTTCAGACTTTACAGACAACATTGATTAGAAACTCAGATATGCAAACGAAAAAGGAAGATCTTTGGGTTAAGGGAGAGATGAAGGCAAAAGAGAATATGAAATTAAACAGACAGTAGCTGAGACTGACCATCCCTAAGTAAATATCTTTGCGAGGGGAAAATTTTAGAGAGATTCCCAAGAGTCGGGCAGGAATCTCCACTACACTCATGTTTATGGAACCCTGGATAGAATCCTTAAGGACAAGAATGCTACTCTGTAGAGAGAGAGGCACAATGACAGCAAAAACTCTTACAGTGCATCACTTCTCTCTTCCCACCAAATGTTAGATTCTTGAGGGCTGGGACTATGTCTAATTCATTTTCTCTCTCAGTATGTAAAACTTTGCATGGCACATAGTAGGCTCTCAGAGTGGCAGAATAGTCTGGTAAAGAAAAGTTTAAGCTCTGTGGTAGCACAGGCAAGTAAATCCCTGCTGTGCTAATTACTTAGCTTTGTTACCTATTACTTAATCACCTTAAGCCTCAATTTCCTTATCTGTAAAATGGAGATAATTATATTGCTTTACATCCTAGGGTTGTCATGAGGATTAAAAGAGCTAACAATGGCAAAGAATTCAGCAAAATGCTTGGCACAGAAATTCTCAATAAAAAATAGCTACTATTATTTTTATTGGTAGTTCATGAAATGTTTTGTTAAGCTGACCCCAGATAATTGCTTAAAGTAGCCTCAGTGATGTTTATGTTTTACTTGATTATTTTATAAAATAAAACTTCATCCCAGGAGATTATGGATGGCAGTGCTGCTCCTTAAGCTATTGCTGGTAGGGTAAGATGAAAATAGTGGTGTATTTTTAATTGTAAGCTGTGGAAATGTATCAGAGGACCTGGGATGTTACCTTGTATTTACCACATATGAATAATATTGGCCCACATTGATACCATTTTTATCCCCAAATGAAAGTCTCTTATTAAGACAAGTCCCACCTATGGAAATGCTGTTTCACTGATAGTTGCTGGATAATAATAAAGGCTAAGTTGCTGAGTAGAGTGAGACAGAAATTAGCATTAACCTGATACTTTGCTTGTGGGGTACTTATGGAACACAACAATAATTTTTAGAATTAAAACTCAAGTCAACAAATGTGTATGTCTATTATACATAAAGCATAGTATTCAAGTCTGTGAAGTAAAAGAAGATGAATAAAATGGGAGTTCCTTCCCTGGAGGTTGTGAGGTTTAAACTAGAAATGGAGTATCTGCATGAAATGATAAAAAACAGTAAAAAGCCTTGTTGATTAAACCAAAATAGTTTTAGTGACCAACTTTTAAAAAGAAGGGCAAATTATACCTCCTATAAGCCAGGCAGGTTAATTTTGATATGATTAAAGATTCTGTGCTAGATGAAATCATTGAGCAATCAATTAGTCATGACATAGGAGAGTATAAAGCACTAAGTAGTCACTCTCTTGGCTTTGCAAAGAACAAATTGTACCAAGTCGATTTAATTTCCTTCTTCAAGAGATTGAAAGTTTATACAGATATTTAGGAAGCAGGATATATAATTTATTTGAACTTCAGGAAGGATTTTGATTCAATCACACACAACATTTTAGCCCTAACTCAAAGGATGTGGTCCAGTCCAGACTACATTACTGCAGGAAGAGGTTCCACTTGTCTGACAAGTCATAGTAGAAAATGGTTGCCATGGGCTTGGCGTCAACAGTGAATCTTATTCTACAAATGCATATCCTAATGTCAGAGTTATTCTGAGTTTCTATCTGTGTCATGGATAAGTAATTGAAAATAATGTGTTTTCTGAGGAAAGCCCTGATATCAGCACTTTGGAAGATTGTTATGGTTTAAATGAAACTATCTTAAACCATAAAAGTGAACCACTATATACTTTATGAAAGGCAACAGGACCAAGTTCAAAATAACATTCTGTGGTGATCATGAGCAGTACCTAAGAGCTGAATATAAGACGGGAGGAGCTTGGCCATAAATATGGCCGAGAAATACTTAGGAGTAGATAGTGGAACCGAATCCATGAATTTGTACAATTCTGTGTTGTTATTTTTGAGCAAAACATAATTTTAGTGTGTGTACAAGGGAATATGATTTGTAAGCATGAGGGGCCTAGAAGTCATTATCTGCAATAGTCAGTTTTAATCACAACTCTCAGATGACTCTAATTTTACACTACAGGGAAGCTAGAGGGTCTGAAGAAAAGCAGTCTAAATAATGTGAAATGATGAATAGATGTTTCTTTAAAGTTCAGGTTAGAGAAGAGATGCCACTCTTCAAATTATACTGAGGTATCATTTCATTTCTTAGTCATTTATGGAGTAGCAGCTGTATGTCACATTGCCATAGATTTATAGAGCAATTGTTTTAATTTTCACAGGAAGAAAATTAAGCAAATGAGCATAAATGTAGCAAGCATTTGATTATGCAGAGGAAGAAATCTTTTACACTGAGATCATTAAACACTAAAACATGTTTTCAAAGAGTTTGTGAAATATTTTTTCTTGAAAGCTGTTTGAAAACAATAGATAGCCTTCTGCCTAAGGTGGCATAGACGTTGAGGCTGTGGTCTAGTCCAATGATTCCAAAATCTGACAGTGTCAGGATAGCCTGGAAAACATTTTTAAAAAAACGGATTTATTGAAGTATAATTGACCTACTATAAATTGCACATATTTCAAGTGTATAATTAACAATTTTTGACTTGTGTATATACCCAGGAAGCTATCACCATACTCAAGATAATGCACATATTCTTCATCCCCAAAAGTTTTCTTATGCTTCTTTGTAGTTCTTCCTCTTACCCCTCCGTAAGCAGCCCTTATCTGCTTTCTGTCTCTAGAGATTAATTTGAATTTCATTGAATTTTACATAGACAGAATCAAACAGTATGTACTCTTTTTCATCAGGCTTCTTTTATTTAGCATATTTATTTTAAATTTTAATCCATGTTGTAATGTGTTTCAACAGTTTCTTCCTTTTTTATTGCTGAGTAGTATTCCATCAATACACATACAGTTTATCAATTTATCCACTGATGGATATTTGGGTTGTTTCCAATTTTTGGTGATTAAAAATAAAGCTGTTGTGAATATTTATGTACAAGCTCTTCTATAACATATGCCCTCATTTCTCCAGGGTAAATACTTAGGAGCAGAGTGGTTGGATTAGATGGTAGGTATATGGGAAGGTTTTAGGGAAACTGCCGAATTGTTCTCCAAAGTGGCAGTTCCATTTACACATCCATCAGCAATTGTGGAAGAGTTCTGCCAACACCTGATGTGATGAATCTCTTTAATTTTAGACATTCTAATAGGTGTGTATTGGTATCTCATTGTGGTTTTAATTTAAACTTCCTGAATGACCAAACACATTGAGCATCTTCTCATGTGCTGGTTTGCTATCTATCTGTCCTCTTTGGTGAAGTGACTGTTCAGTTTTTTTGCCCACTTTTTAACTGGGGAATTTATTTTCATATTATTGCATTTTGAGAGTTCTTTATATATTCTGAATATAAGTCTTATAGAAGCTATATGACATGCAAGTATCTTCTCCCAGTCTGTAGCTTGCATTTTCATTCTCTTAACAGTGCCTTTCAAAGAGCAGAAGTTTTTAATTTTGATGAAGTCAAACTCATCTTTTTTTTTCTTTTATAGAGCATGCTTTTTGTTCATGTCTAGGAACTCTTTGCCAAACCAAAGGTCACAAATGTTTTCTCCTGTGTTTTTTAATATAAGTTTTATAGCTTAAGTTTTACAGTTAGGTCTGTGGTCCATTTTCATTAATTTTTTATTGTTTATGGTGCAAGATATGGATAATGTTCTTATTTTACATATGGTTAGCTAGTTGTCATTATTTGTTGAAAAGGCTATCCTTTTCTCCCCTGAATTGTTATTAAACCTATGTCAAAAATCAGTTGTCCACATATATGTGGGTCTGTTTCTGGGTTCTCTGTTTGGTTCTATTTCTACTGTGTAGAAATCCAGTTTCCAATGTGTGGAGTATGGGAGGGGATTCAAAGTAAGCAATGCTCAGGAGACCAGTTGGGTGTCCTGCAATTCAACTAAATTCTGACACTGTCTACCCAGAGAGAGCATCAGATTCCACAGGCTGTGGGCTCAGTCCCACAAGACTGCCCTCCATTTCAGATGCCAATCACAAGCCCAGGTTGTCACTCTGCTTCTGACTGATCAGTTATAAATCAGAGGTTAAGTATGACCCCCTCCTTGGGTTTGATTAATTTGCTAGAGTTCAAAGAACTCAGAAAAACCTTTTACTCACTGGATTTCCAGTTTATTATAAAGAATGTATGTGATAAAGGATACAGGTGAAAATCCACGTGGAAGAGATGTACTGGCCAAGGTACATGGGAGGAGCTTGGAACTTCATGCTCTCTAAGTGTACCATTCTTCCTGAATCTTCACATATTCAACAACCCAGAAACAATACTAATACTGACTCTGTCCTTTTAGGTTTTTAATGGAGGCTTCATTACATAGGCATGATTGATTAAGTCACTGGCCATTGGTCATTGACTCAACCTCCATCTCCAAAGGTCAAAGGATAGGACTGAAAGCTCCAAACCTCCAATCACATGATGGGTTCTTTGGGCCACTAGCCCCATCCTTAGTGAGCTACGGGTATTGTGAAAGTTGCCTCATTAACATAACAAAAGATACCTTGATCTTTCTTACCACTTAGGAAAATCCAAGGGTTTTAGAAGTGCTGTGCTAAAAATGGGGATAAAGAGCATTAATATATTTTTCATTATAAACCACACTTTCATTATATATTTACAATATCACATTTGTCCATCTTTACACTGAAGCCACACTCTCTTGATTACTGTGTTATTATAGTAAGTCTTAAAATCAGGTAATACTAGTCTTCCAACTTTGATCTTCTCTTTCAAAGATGTTTTGGTTATTGTGAGCCTTCTTGCATTTCCATATGAATTTTAGAATCAGCTTGTCAATTTCTGTTTGACTGTCAAGATCTTGATTGAGATTGCCTTGAACCAACAAATCTATTTGAGGAAAATAGATATCTTAACAATATTAAGTATTCTAACCCATGGACATAGTATGTCTCTATTAACTTAAATTATAAGTTTCTTTTGGCAGTGTTTTGTGATTTTTGATGTACCAGTCTTGTACATTTTTTTTCAAATTTATCCCTAAGAATTTTACATTTTTAAACACTGTTGTAAATTTTACAGTTGACTTTATGTATTCACCTTGCATCCTAAAGCCTTACAAAACTTACTTATCATTACTATTATTACAGTAGATTTTTTTTGTAGATTCCATAGAATTTTCTACATAGAAAATCATATTGTGTGCTAATAATGGCAGTGTTATTTATTCCTTTCCCATCTAGATACCTTTTATTTCTTTTTCTTGCCATACTGCACTGGCTAGAATCTCTAGTATAGTGTTAAAGAAAAGTAGTAATGGACTATCTATGTCTGTGAGGGATATTTTTCTGTAGTTTTCTCTTAATGTCTTTACCTTGTTCTTTTATCAGGGTAATGTCCTTACCAAGTGATTTGGATAATAGTCTTCCTTTATAATTTTATGAAATAATTTGAGAAGAATTAGTATTATTTTCTCCTTTAATGTTCAGTAGAATTCACCAGTGAAGCCAACTGGGTCTACTGAATCTCAATCTGTGGGTGAATCTGAAAATCTTTAACAAGCATCTGATTCTGTGGTACATCCACATTTTGGAAACCTGATTTGATAAAATATGATTTCTTAAAGCCCACTCCATTTGTGAAGCAGACAGGGAAGTGGCTGCTCTGAAGAGGCAATGGGGTCATGATCAGCCTGAGATTCATCTTTGAACTGTGCTCGCATCATGAGAGACTCGCATCAGTCAACTGTGGAACTCCCTCCCTCAGAAAAATCCCATGCAGAAAACTCTGTCAGGAGGTCATTCTGACAAAATTATAAGTATTGAAACAAGTCTAAAGTTTAATTGGTAATTAGAATCATGCATATAGGTTCATATCTATTTCATAGCCAATAGAAAATTGAACATTTGCTTCAATTTGCCATGAAATGAAACTTTTAAGAGAAAATTATATTTTTATAAGGAAAATGAGCTTTCCCACATTATTGATTAGAGCTTTGCTCTGTTAAAGTTTGGAATGATTAAAATCCTTTTCAATAATAGTGAAATTTCTCCTGATAAAAGACCCCTTAGAGGTTGTTTATTATGCAAAGGGTTCAAGTTAAGTTAGTCATTTTCTCTTCTGGAGAACAGCTTTTTGTCGTGGGTGTCAGTAGTGGCAATTTCTTAAGTGCATGTTAATTGACTAGTTGATTTATTTATAACATATCTGATGAACTGTGGTGTGACGGTTTTCAAAAAGGTCCAACTTACACATAGACTAGTTAACTATCTTTGTAACTACGTTCCAGTCATACAAAGATGGTACTAATTTGTGAATAATAGATTTCCATTAACAACCTACATACTTCTATTTTGGTTGACTGAATAAAGAACCATTAAAAAATCTGATGTTCATAATTCTTTGATGTGAATCTGTAATCAGTATTCACTTGACAGTGATATTACCACCTAGTATAGGAAGCATATCACTTTCTGGGCTCTTTGTTAATCCTAATTTATGATCCAGCAAGAAATGGAAACATAGTATTATGTGATAGATGATGGCATGTGAGCATATATATACTATATTCTGTCTAGCTCAGAGGTTCTTAACCTTTTTTATGCCATGGGCTTCTTTGGTATCTAGTGATGCTTATGGGTCCTTTCTCAAAATAATATTTCAAATGTATTGATAAAATTAGAAGAATAAAAATGAAACTAATTATATTCAAATACAGTTATCAAAATGTTTAAAATACAAATGTGATATAGTAATATATGTACTTATTAATGTAATGAAATAAAATCTAGTTGCAGCTCTAATAACTGTTGTAATTTTTCAATAAGAATAAGCTACTAAGTGGCATTTTGAAATAACTGCAACAACTGTAATGTCATAGGAAAATATCAGTGTTCATAGCCTACATTTGTAATTGAAGGAAATGCTAAATTTCAGTTAATTTAGTAAAAATACAGGTATTTTTTCCTTCCAAGTTCCTGGACTCCCTGAATTCTCTCCATGAATCCTAAGAACCCCTGCCTACCTTCTGTTCATATTTAATGAAAACTTAATTTTTGCATAAAAATGAAGTTATACAAAAATAAATTATGAAGGAATAGGGGAGAAAAAAAAGAAGGTCCAGTTTCCCTGTGGAATTGGTTGAAAGGCTTTATTCAACATTTTGATACACATTTTCCTTTTTTTATATTCCATTACTTCCTGCTAGAATTAGCATTGTCCTCTTCAGTGAACCACTGAAGAACAGCCTGACAAGTATAACTTAGTCATACAGCACTTTTAATCAAGAAATATATTTATAATGTTAGCACAAAATAGTAATATAATGATATAAAGGAGAGAATTACATACAATAATGATACATCAGCTCAGAGGAACCTAATGGCACCAGTCTTGGGAACCTTAAAATGAGAAGTCCTTTGGGTCTTGTAAGAAACTTGTTAAAGGCTCTGGGTGATGAGGTGATGGTGAGAGAATATAAGAAAACACAAAGCAGGAACAGATAAAGTCATGTTCTCAAAATATGAGATTCATAAGAGTTACATCCTATCACAGGTGTTCAGCACATACGCCAAACCTCATATTTGCAAGTTACTGTCATTGCATGATTAAATTGAGTAATTGCACATGTTGGTAAAAAGCATTTTTCCTGGTAGGGCTCACCCATTTAGTATGTCTTTTAAATTTTGACCAACTATAAATCTACTAGTAATGTAGAGAGTAAAATCCTATATTTTCTGTGGATCCCCACACATGTGGTTTCTTGATCATTATTTACTAAACAGTTAGCTTTAACATTTAAGATAGAGTGGAAAAACATTTAAAACATTTCTTCTTATGGCTGAATAATATTCCATTGTGTATATGTACCACATCTTCTTTATCCATTCATCTACTGATGGACACTTAGGTTGCTTCCATTTCATGGCTATTGTAAATAGTGCTGTGAAACATAGGGGTGCATTTGTCTTTTTGAATCTGAGAACTTGTTTTATTTGGGTAAAATCCTAGGAGTAGAATTCCTGGGTCAAATGGTATTTCTATTTTGAGTTTTTTGAGGAACTTCCTTATTGCTTTCCACAATGGTGGAACTAATTTACATTCCCACCAACAGTGTAGGAGGGTTCCCCTTTCTCCACATCCTCGCCAGCATTTGTTGTTCCTTGTCTTGTCAATATTGGCCATCCTAACTGGTGTGAGGTGATATAACATTGTGGTTTTAATTTGCATTTCCCTGATAATTAGTGACATAGAGCATCTTTTCATATGTCTGTTGGCCATCTGAATTTCTTCATTGGGGAATTGTCTGTTCAGATCCTCTGCCCATTTTTTAATCAGGTTATTTGCTTTTTGGGTGTTGAGGCATGTGAGCTCTTTATGTATTTTGAATGTTAACCCCTTGTTGAATATGTTGTTTTCAAATATATCTCCCGTACTGTAGGATGCCTTTTTTGTTCTACTGATGGTGTCCTTTGCTGTACAGAAGCTTTTCAGTTTGATGTAGTACCATTTGTTCATTTTTGCTTTTGTTTCCCTGCCCGAGGAGATGTGTTTAGGAAAAAGTTGCTCATGTTTATGTTCAAGAGATTTTTGCCAGTGTTTTCTTCTAAGAGTTTTATGGTTTCATGACTTAAGGTCTTTGATCCATTTTGAGTTTACTTTTGTATATGGAGTTAGACAATAATCCAGTTTTATTCTCTTACATGTAGCTGTCCAGTTTTGCCAACACCAGTTGTTGAAGAGGCTGTCATTTCCCCATTGTATATCCATGGCTCCTTTATCATATATTAATTGACCATATATGCTTGGGTTTATATCTGGGCTCTCTATTCTGTTCCATTGGTCTATGGTTCTGTTCTTGTGCCAGTACCAAGTGTCTTGCTTACTGTGGCTTTGTAGTAGAGCTTGAAGTTGGGGAGCATAATCCCCCCAGCTTTATTCTTCCTTCTCAGGATTACTTTGGCTATTCGGGGTCTTTTGTGGTTCCATATGAATTTTAGAACTATTTGCTCTAGTTCAATGAAGAATGCCATTGGTATTTTGATAGGGATTGCATTGAATCTGTAGATTGCTTTAGACAGGCTGGCCATTTTGACAATATTAATTCTTCCTATCCATGAGCATGGGATGTATTTCCATTTATTGGTATCTTCTTTAATTTTTCTCATGAGTGTCTTCTGGGAGTTTATATTAACAGTGGAGTTGATATCTCAACAAGGTTAATAAAACAGCTTATATATTTTTTTATTGTTTGGTTTAAGAAGATAAGAAGAGATTTTCTTCAAAATGTTCCTTCAAAGCACTTTGGTATTTGAATAACTAATGGTTTTTCAATACTCTTTTTTTGTGATTTATGAATAAGAGTTGTGGAAAGTGTCTTACCTCATTTTGACCTTGGTTTTACTACTCAAAAAATCCATGTTTGTTGAACAGTTTTGTTAGAAAATCTGTTATTTCCCCATTTCTGAAATTTACATTTATCATTGAATCAAAATGAAAAAGGGTATTGATGTTTTATTCAGTTTCAGGGTTTAAAACTGTTTGTAATACCCTATCCTCCACTTCACCATTCCACTACATACCACCACCATCATGAAACCAAGTTTTTTATGGAAACCCTCTCTCTCCTAATGTTTTGCACTTTCATATTTAGATACTTTAGCTTGGGTGAGTTTTTTTCCTGTTGTTCAGTACACACACACATGCTTGGACAAACTTTCCCTAGGTATAAGATGAAATTGATTTGTTATTCCCATCGTTTTTGTGGTATCAAAATGAATTTTTAAAATTTCTTTAGAGTCTTATAGTGACTTCTGGGAACTCTTTTCTCTTTGTTATCTATCAGATAGGGATTATAACTACCCCATGTCATATAGATTAAGTAATTTACATAAAGTTTGTCTAAGTTTAGCTAACTCTGAAGATTAGAGTCCTTCATCCTCCTTTGTTGGTACTCTCTCTTCCAATTACCAGGTTTCTGTCATAGTCTAAATTTAAGGAGGGAATAATATCCATCTCCAAATTAATTATAACATCTGGCTGTGTTTTGAGACACTCTGACTGGATATAAATATCAGCTATGCCATTTCTTAAAAAAAAATTCAAAATCTGAAAGAAATCCTAAGAGGTCACTTACATAGTTTCCTTTCCAGGAAGAGGAAGCTAATAGTCCCTGTACTAGCATGTGGTTACTTTTATTACTAAATATTTCCATTTATCTAAACAAACCCTGTCTTACTATTCTCTAAACTCAGTTCTCCTCTTTCATTCTTTTATTCTTAATATTGAACACCTTAATTTTAAAAGAAAAAGTTCTACTTTTAAACTAGGGGATTTAAACTTACTGTTAAACATTTCCCCCATTCTATTAATTACTTTTTAATTTTTCCTTAGTTAATTGTATGACAGTTTGGAAAACAGACAAAGCTAAAAGCAAAAAAATTCATAATCCCATGTCCAGAGGTAATAATTAAGTATGTTATCTTTTGTGCTTTTTTTCTCTCACTTTATCTGTGCTTTTTGTGTTTTACAAAAATGATATACTGCACACACTATTTTATACTTTGCTTTTTAAAGATTTGTCAGTCAATTTTGATAATAAACATCTTCTACAACATTATTTTTAATGACCACCTAGTATTCCATAGTGTGAATGCACCATATAGCCCAACCTATTTCTCCAACATTTTTATTAAGAAAACAAACTACAAAACTGTTGAAATAAATTTATAGTGAACACACACATACCACCACTTAGATTCTATAATTAACATTATATTACACTTGCTTTATCACATATCTACTGAACTGGACCTCTCTTTACTTATCAATCCATCTTGTTTTTTATGTGTTTCCAAGTTGTTGCCATCAGTTTGCTCCTCCCCCTGCAATTATTTAAGCACCTTTAACCAGAGTTCAGTGTCTGCTTATGTACCCAACTTGTATTTTTTTAATTGCTTTACCTTTAAATTATTTTCCAATCTATTAGAAAAAAATGATATATCTATTAGTGTAATTGAATCAGCTTTATATTGCTGCATAACAAAAAACCCAAAACTTAGTGACTTAACAGCAACAAAATGCTTTATTTGCTCATGGTTCTGTGGTCAGCAGTGTAAATTGAGCTCAGTTGGGCAGTATCTCTGCTGGCCGCCCAGGGGATTATTCATACAACCACAGTCATCTGGCAGCTCTACTGAGTCATCTGGAGCAAGAGGTCCTCGCTTGATAAATTCCTAGAGGCAAAGATACTTTACGTAAAGTTATACATACACATAGCCAAATGATCCTCCTTAATTATTATGGGTGTTTTTCTTCCCACAGCTTCTCTTTGAATTTTTTTCTATTCAAACTCATTTTAGTTTGGAATAATTTTTTAAGATTCTGGCTGGATTCATTTTAATGAATGTATTGAGTTAGGCATAAGAACAATACAAAAGAAAGAAATAGAAGACATTGTCCTTGTTCTTCAGGAAATTATAATCTGGTTGGGAACATAACACTAATACTTATAAAATAGACAAATTGAATTATAAGACCTTGTATAGTTGTCAGGTTGCTTACATCTGTCCTCTTTCTGGAGGATAGGTTGGGTTAACTATTTGACATCTTTAAAATATTGTCTTGCCAATGGGTTTCAGCCCCAGGCAAATTCGCTATGGATTCAGTGTGACCAAAGAAAATGACAGCAAAATGTTCTTGGGGTGAAAGGGTTATACCAACTTTATTCCCAGGTGGCAGGTCAGTCACTAAAATCCCATCCACTCAGAACGAGTCTGTATGCAGCAAGCCAGTCTCTGCCTCTGGGCCCCTCTGTCCGCACAGCTGTCCTCTGGGCTTCTCTGCACAGCCGTCCCACAGAGTCATCCTCTGGGCCTCTCTGCACAGTCATCCCACATAATCGTCCTCTGGGCCTCTGTCTTCAGCATTGCCACCACTCCAGCCTCTGCTCTGCTCTCCTGCAGCCTTGCAGCCCTGCCACCGTGTCGTGCCCAGAGCATTGGGCAGAGCTCTATTTTATAGAGTCAACAGCCATGTAGTGCCCACAGGTGTGCAGTGAGCTAGTCAGCCATGACCAGGTGAGAATCCTGGCCACAGGAACTCTCATTTTATCCACACTCCACCCCTCCAGGATTCTCTCCTCCCAATCTATATGCCCTTAGTCCTCTGCAATGGTCCCTGTGCAAGGAAGCTTGAACATTGTTCTCTAGCCTCTCCAGCAAAAAGTCTTGCAGATACACAGGCCAGACTCATAGCTCTGTCTCTGACCTCTGCCTCTTTGGTCGTAATGGCTGGAACTGCTGCTCTGGTTTCAGTTGTTGCCATAGCTCCAGTAAGATCCTATTTGGCTTCCCGTCTAATTTCCTTCCATCTACTCCTGCCTGTATCAAATCAACCCACATCTGGGTCCTTGTAACCCTCATGAGGCTCCTCAAATTCGTCCTGTGAGTAACAGGTCTTATTTCTTTCCGGGTTCTCGTTGCTTCAGCTACTGTACATGTCACCTCGTGTTTTGTAATCGCTGCCTCAAGGTGGGCTGCACTGTCAGGGAAGACAGCTTTCCTATCTCTGATGCCTACAGAACAATTCCATCCACCCCTAAGTCCCATAGCCACCAGCTCAGCCTGAGTATGGGGCAGACCATAGAGTGCTCCACGACCTGGGGAGGGGGCTGCTTCTCTCCTTGGGGAACTTTCCCCTGCTGGGTCTTTATTTTCTTTACAACCACTGGGCATGCTTTCAATACAGGAGGTGCCAGTGCCTCTGGCACCACCCCTTCATCCTTCCCCAGCTCCTCCATTTCTGGGGCTGATGGCACCTTTCTCTCCCCTCCCCCAAGTGCCTCCTCTGCTACAGTGCCTAGCAACAATGCCAGCTCAGTCTTCAGAAGGTCTCTTACCTTCACCTCAATGCTTTGCAGCTGACGTTCTCATGCCACCTCTGCCTGTGCTTCCCTCAGGGGTTCATCTTTTTTCTTTATGGCCTCTTCCTCCTTCAGAATATCTGGCAGTGCTGCCGTCTCGTCTCCAATGGCACCTTGCTGCTGGTGCTCTCATGCTGCCTCATCCTGCATCAAGGCCATCTCCTTCCTCAGGGAATCCACAGAGGTTGCAGCTCGTGTTCTTGTGCCACCATTTCTTGGGTCTCCTCTGTAGACTTTTTTAATACTGTAAGAAGCAGCCAACCCACAGTCCCCGCTGCCTTACGGGCACTCTGCTTCTCAAAGGATCTGCTTACTATACCAAGGGCCACCCCTACTGCCTCAGGTGTCACCTCCACTTGCTTTCAGTCCTGGGGTGGGGCCCAGTCCTCTAGGAGGCAAGCCACCTCAGACCACATACCCACTGGGGGACAATCGACTGTCTCCCCATTCACAGGGGCAGCCCACTGAAGTACCCCTCCCATAAGGGCCGCCTGTCTTTTCCCTTGGTCAACAGTGAACCCTGCCAACTTTCACCAACTGTCTTGCCAGTGGGTTTCAGTCCCAGGCAAATTCACTATGGATTCAGTGTGACCAAAGAAAATGACAGCAAAATGTTCTTGGGGTGAAAGGGTTATACCCAACTTTATTCCCAGGTGTCAGGTCAGTCACTAAAATTCCATTCACTCAGAGCGAGTCTGTATGCAGCAAGCCAGTCTCTGCCTCTGGGCCCCTCTGTCCACACAGCTGTCCTCTGGGCTTCTCTGCACAGTCGTCCCACACAGCTGTCCTCTGGGCCTCTGTCTTCAGCGTTGCCACCACTCCAGCCTCTGCTCTGCTCGTCTGCAGCCTTGCAGCCCTGCCATGGTGTCACACCCAGAGCACTGGGCAGAGCTCTTTTTATAGAGTCAACAGCCATGTATTGCCCACAGGTGTGCAGTGAGCTAGTCAACCCAGCCAGGTGAGAATCCTGGCCACAGGAACCCTCATTTTATCCACAATATTCAGTAAAGAATTACTTACCAACTGCCACTGAATTTAAGAGATGGGCTTAGTTGAAGTCCTCTAGACTAAGCGTTTTGTTAAGGAAGTGGGACTGGATTTGGGCCTTGAATGAGAGGTTCAGCTTAGACAGACTAAGGAAAAGTGTACAGATTCATGATAGGATATATTTTTGGAAATTTATTTATTTTTTTTGTACTCTTCAGAAATTTATGGTTATCAATTACCTTCTTATTTATCACGAACGAAATACTTATGTGCTGACATATTTGCTACTGAGCCCAGAACTGGGATGTCTTGCCAATGGATTTCAGCCTCGGGCAAGTTTGCTATGGATTCAGTGTGACCAAAGAAATTGATAGCAAAACGTTCATTGGGGTGAAAGGGTTTATTACACGGCTTGTTCTCCGGCAGTAGGTCGAGCACTAGCATCTCTGCCTCTGCCCGGAGCACAGGGCCGAGCTCTCTACATAGCGCAATAATAGCTTATTGCCTACAGGTGTGGAAGCGGCAGCCCAGCAACAGGCCAGTTACATCATCAGGTGGTTTAAGTTCAGTGAGGATCCTGGCCATAGGAACCCCAACTTCCCCACATGGGATTGCCAAAATGCTTATTTTACTACCACATTTTAATTTCTGACCACCCGTTATTACACAAAGTGTGACTAGAAGGGAAAGAAACGTTTTTTTCAAATTCAGAAACTATTGCAAACCCCATAAAGTAGGAGAATGCAAAACTGGGAGATTTACAACATAGTGGGGAAAGTATGTTTGAGGAATTCTGTGGGCACAAGGAAACCTAGGAAAGTTCATCCAAATGGTTTTTTTACATTCATGAAAATCAAATACTAATTTCAGCACCCTAAATACACATATTAAAATAGTCAAAATGAAATTCTGAAGAATTAAAGCCACAAATTTTTAGGCTCTCCATTATCTGTGATTTCAACTGTATACTTACAGACTCAACAAAGGATGCTCATGCTAAAAGCTTTTTTTTCTGAGTGTAATTGTTGATCCTCCAGCAGGTTTTATGATATAGAGTTGCTGACTTTTTTAAAGTACAGAATTGCTTACTTTTACCGTCTAATTCCTACCATGGTCCCAGAGAGAGAGAAAACTAAACATACGTTATTTGTAGCTCATTTTATTTAATCAGCCTGGGTGAATATTTCTTTCCCCCACTTCAAAATATGAATATTCAGTTGCCTTAGGTCCCAGTCAGCGTCTTTAGCCTTGATAAACTTGGCATCCTCAACCTATAAGAAGAGGCACTGTAGTTTCTAGGCCTTTGTACACTTTTTCTCATCTTTCTGTCCCTCCCCCAAGACATCTGTGGTGGTAATTCTGTTACCATTTACTTCATTTCCCTTATGTTTTTCTATCCCCCAATTCCTTCCTTTCATAATTATTTGTGGGATAGGGAGTCTAAAACTCGTGACGATGAAGAAGCCATAATTGAAAGTGAATTCCACTTAAGGGGAACTCAAAACTGGGAAATGATTATCACATTATAGCATGTATCCATATTTACCACACATGAGTATGGCACCATACTCTTCATACTTGTTAGTTTATCTCTGCTGCTATCACTCAAAGCATTTTTATTTTATTTACTATTTTACAGCCTTTCCAAACTGAAGCATGTTCTCTTGATATATTTGGTGGTAGCAAATCTCCTTTCTAGAGGGCTGAGTTTTGTTTTGGAAATAAGTACAGGTTATTTATAATCAATATTGGTGATTTAAGTGGATGGAATCGTGCTGGGTAAAATGTCATTACATACATACCCACACAGGTGTACAATCATGAGTTGTATTGTAATTAAATGTGGCCCGTCATTGGAAAAGTGTCATTTCCTAGGGTGTTTGTCACTGTTGTTGTGTTTTAGCTACAACACTTCAGAATTTTAAGAAGCAAAAGGTCAGAAGGGAAAGAGGCTTAGAGGTCATTTATTTTAATATACCTTGAGGAAACTAAGAAGAAAAAGATGAAATGACTTGTCTGAGGTCCCGTTGTCAGTGACTGAGAACTCTTGAGATATCAGTTTCTTCCTCTATGATCATATATCTTGCTTGTCCTAATTCCCCAACATGAGTGAGTTGGGACAAAATAGTCTTGTATGTAGAGGTTCTTAAGAAATTTTGATGTTCATAATAGAAAACAACCACCTTTATGCATAGAGTTTCTTTAAAATCTTTTTAATAACTCCATATTCTATTGATAGAATTATAATGATCAATAGGCAAATTTCCCTTTTAATCAGAAAAATATAAAAGGAAGTAAGATTTCTATAGAGGTTATGATCATTCAAAGAATTTGGGGCTACACTCAACTAAATAGTTCACATCAGTATTGCTCAAAATGAACTACTATGGGACATCAGTTAAATGTTTTTATGTTTTATGGCTGTTTGGATCTACTTTTCAAGTATGTTTCTACTACTTGAAACATATCTGGACTTTTAAACTAGCTCCTAAAGTAATAGCCAAAAGTGATCCCAATTGCTATAATAAACTATGTATCTAAAATAAGTATTTTGTAAAATGAGTTGGAAAGGAAAACAGCTGGTGCAGAAATCAGATGATTTCTCTCAGAGAAAGAGATCAGCTGAAAACATTGCTCCTCAAAATGATAAATACGCTTTTCCATTTAAATAACCTGAAAGACAGCTTCTCTAACACGTAGAGAGACAAAAGATTTTAGACTCTATGATTCTCACTCAGTGTTGAAAGAGACTATAGAATAATGGTATCCAAAGGTAGTCCATGGACTGGTCCTACCCAATAACAAACTGTCTGTGAATAGCACATAAGCCTGTGAGTAGTGAAATGAGAAAGAGGAAGATGATGTAGTGAGTTTGTTATAAAGCTTCATACACCCAGCTTTTTATTACTGAAATACCATTTTTGAAATGGTAGTGATAATAGATCCCTGCTGTTATTGTTTGTTTCTATAATATTTTTACTTAGCAAAGTTGGTGTCCCCCAAAGTGGAAAAAAAAAAAAAGCTGTACCATTCAGGAAATTATGAAAATCTGGGCACTATTGCCTTGGAGGTCATACAGTTCAATTGTCTACTCTTTCAAAATGTAAATAAAGTGTCTGTTGTAGAATTTCAATTATTTAATAAAAGTGAAATAAATTACTTAGAAGAGCTTAATGACTCCCCCAATATTACTCTGAAAATCTGGTCTTCTATAGTTTATCTTCAATAGTTTATTGCAGCTGTATCTTGGCAGTGTTTTTTTTTTCCTTCCATTTTCGTGACCATCTGAAGCTTTCATTGAAACTAAGTCTTCTTATATAGATTCTGAATTGTTTGTCAGTATTAGTAGCTCATAATTGTGATGTGTCACACAGCACCTCTTACTGTTCTTATAACAGTGCTGTGGTTTTAAAAAGTTATTTTGGTAACAGTTCCTTTATCATCAGAGGGAACATTTTGCCTCAATAGGAAATTCATTCTGTGCAGACAGGCTGCAAATTCCCATGACATGCCTGGCTCATCTGTCAAAGAATATTTTTGATTCCCATTTACCTCTTTGATTACCTTCAGAATGCCCCAGTAATGCTGATGAGATCATTCTAACTCTTAAGAACATTTTCCTCATGTTTTCCATCATCTCCAATAACGTAAATAAGGTTTAACTCACAGTGGAAATGGTAGCGAAATCTCTGTTTTTCTCTTTGGGGAGCTAATTTGGGGAAGGAAAGTTGATATGTGAAGCTTTAAAAATATTTTAAAAATTAGCAGTACCTGAGTTTATTTCTTAACTGAACACAAAGTTGCTCTTGCATGTTTCACATTTGCATATGCTATGGGTCCTAGCAGTGAACAGTACAGCTCCAATGATTTACACAAAAAAAGATATTTTCTGTTTATTGTCAATTCTATCTTTAATGAATTGAAAGAACAGAAAAAAATATGAATTATTGGTGCACATTTTTAGTAAAATGTGCTGTTTTATATAATATAATGAGAACCAAAATAGGTGAACACTTGGCTATAGTGATTTAAGAGCAAAAATGTGTAATTGATGCAGTTAGATGCCTAATTGGCATTTTAAATGAAGTCTGTATTTATGTATATGCAAGTAATTATAACTTGGAAATATTCTAATTTTTTATCCTTTATTTTTCTCCATATTTTAGTACTATATATATGCTCAGGATTTTATTTATGTTTAAAAACTTTTTATTATGAAAAAATTAAAAAATTCACTGAAGTATTCACACCAATATAATGAGCCCAATATACCCACTACCCACTTCAATAATCACAGCATGCCAATCTTGTTTCGTTTATATCTCTACTCACTACTCTCTCTCCATGAGATTATATCAAATCAAGTACCAGACATCATTTCATCCTGAAATACTTTCATCCATGAATTGTATACCAATAGTACCTCTAAAATATTTTTCTTAATACCATCAAATGTACACAAAGTTCACATTTCCCTACCTGTTATCTCATAATTTTTTTTTATACTTTGTTTAATTTGTATCAAACTAGATCAAACTAGTCTACACATTATTTTTGGCCAGTATTTTTCTGAATCTCTTAAACTGAAGTTCCCTCCTTCTCCTTTTTTTATTTTCTTACCAATAATTTATGAAAGAAACTGGGTTATTTGTCCTGTAGGATTTTCTATGTTCTGGCTGATTGTACCCCTTTGAGGGTGTTGCTAACAGGTGCCCCTAAACTGTTAGTTTCAGTATTTTAAGATTGTCTTCCATCTTTTACTTTGAATGTAAATCTCAACATATCTTTATTTCTTTAGTTCATTGCAATACTAGTCAATCATACTTGCAGGTATTTTAGAAGGTAAAATTACATATAAAAAGAGTGCTTTCCCACTTGTTCCTAGACATTAAAAAGAGAGATTAATCAATTAAAAAATTTAGCTTATTCTTACTTGTGGATGACATAGAATTCCACTGAGGTGTATAAAGGCCATTTTAAGCCCTTCAGGTAAGAGTCTTTGCAAGTGATTTCAATATGGTCATAAATTCTTAATTACTAAGTGCATGTTGACCGCCATGATTTAATGAATTCAGTTTCTGAAATTACAAAATTTGTTCCAATAGACCAGTTCTCTTCTCTTCCTAACAGCTCTAATTTAATGTTTCTCTGCTTGCAAAGAATGGGGGAGAAAGGGCTTATTTACAGAAGGATGGATCAGAATTACCCATAAGGCTTTTAGTGTGCCCCGTTCTTCCCACTCCTCCTTCCCTGCCCCTGCTGAATTGAGGACTCTTATTGTAATGAACCCCTGCTACTGATGGAGTCATCAAACATCTTTCAGTGTCCTGGGGGTGGAAAATAGGTTGAAAACCACTGTCAACAGTCAATTTATGTATGACCCTCATAAGAAAGTTGCTATATAAAGTTGCAGTGTACCTAGTTGACTTTCAAAAGAATCTTACCCTAAGATGTTGACTATCAAAGAAACAAAAAGTTCAGAGAAAATAATGACCTCTCTTCCCTGACTAAGGAAGGCCAAAGCTTATTTTACATACATAGAGTAGACTGGGGATGAGGATACATTTCTGATTAGAGAAATGACTTTATTCATTTAGTGGGGATTCAGTGAGCATTACTTACTATTGCACTGTGCACATCTCTGAGGGGAAAAGGAAATAAAAATGTAAAGTGTCCGTCCTCTGAGAGCTTATAGCTTAGTTGAAGAGAAAAACCAAGCACATAGACATGAAAGAGTTAAATAAAAACGAAAGATAATATTTGGGATGAAAATGTCTAGGAAGCAAAATAAAGCCGAGAATTTCGGAGGAAAGGATTTCTGAGGAATGAGGAAATGTAGGGCTTCTCCTATTTGGGAGGTGGTCATTTTGTCATGTCAGGTGAAGTTGATGACCCTTTCCAAAAGCTCTTAGGTTTCCTCCATTTGTGATTCACGCAAGAAAATTACCCAAAGTACCAAAATCTACAGTTCCAGTGAACAAAAACAGTCAGCACAACCAAAATAATGTAACCCTTTCAATTGAGCTGACAAGCTACACTTGCAACCTATTTGCTAAAAATAAATGAAACATCTCAAATTAAAAATAAGTTATGAGTAGTAAGCCCCAGTTGCATTCTGTTATTTAAGTGAGGGTGGAAAAAAACACAGTTCTTAACCTTTCTGTGTTGGGGATTCTATGGAGAATTGAAAAGAGCTATAGAGCACTTTCCCTGAAAAATACTTGTGTTTATGTACAGAATTTTTCACATATTCAGGAATTCATGGATCCTTGGAAGCTGATCCATCATCTCCATTGCTGGGAATCCTGACATAAAAGAATAAAACAGAACCAAACTCTCGAATCTCCATCAAGTGTTGAGAAGGGTAGCAGGCTTAGAGCTACAAATATTTAACCAATTGGGTACCCAAGAAACAATGCTAGTGAGCAGAGTAAGGAAAAGTAGGTCCAGAAGGCTATTCAGAGCAAAAAGGGGATGGGCTTAGAGAGGGTAGTGGTCCCAGGATGCTATCTGAGGCTGGGTTTTCACATGTTCCTGAAGGCAAGAGTCCCTGGTTAGGCTGTAAAGAGTATATATTTAGAATACTTTAAGGAGAATATGGACCAATTTTGACTAAAACTAATAAAGAAAAATGAAGAAATTACAAAGTAAGCTACACTATCCATATCAGATTTAATTTAAAAGTTGGGTTCTGAAGGTCCCACAAAAAGGAGTTTAAATCATTTTCTTTAGTCCAGTTAGCCTGAATAACTTTGAAATAAACTGTACATGATGCCTCAATAGTCCCACATGTAATTTTAAAAGCCCTTCATTTAACTTTTATGCAGTAGAATAGTGTTTGAAAATGGACAAAAAGCTGTTGTCATTAAGATGATCAAAAATTGATAATACTACACAAAGAAGAAAGTTAATTCATGGGAATAATCATTAAAGAACTAGAATAACCAACCTATATTGCTGCTTCTAAGGGAAATAACATATGCTTTTGATAGTTAAAGGTTCCCTGAAAATTTCGCATATCTCCCTGCCAATCAGTGAAGATAGCATTACATTCATCACCATACCTTTAGTTGTCAGGAATGATCTATTTATGGACTAAAAGTAGTACTTTAAAAAAGCCAAGAGGAAAGTTACCTTTGAGGAAATGCTGAGTGTGGAATTTTATTAAAGTAATTTCTTCTTACTCTGAATAGTATTACAATTATAAATACATCCTTACTTAGAACCAAATACTTACTTAGTAGTTAACACAACTTTGGAAGTAAGGTACAATACTTTATTAATTCCTATTACAGTAACGTCCATGAATAAAAATGGCTTAATTGCCACTGAACCAGTCCACCAAAAAGTTAGCAACAATATTGGCCAAAGTACAAATGAAAGGTTGAGTCAGGAGTTTAAATTCAAATTTAATTAAGGAACATGTTTATTGCAATCATGACAGGGCTTCAAAAGTGATATTAAAACTCATTAAATTGCTAATAGTGGGACTATTAACTATTGTTGAGCTCAATTTTCAGTCTCTCCTTCTTTTTCTCTCTGCCTTTTCCCCAAGCCCTTCTCTCTCTCAGTCATTAACATCATTGGCTTGTAAAACCTAAATCAAGACTTCTCCAATTATGAATAGGTCTTTGCCAATCTCATCTCTGCTGCCTACATATAAATTTATTCCATATACATTATGTGGCAATAGGGGTAACAGTGAAAAGGAAAAGATGGATGGATATAAGGATATAAAGGGTCCATGGTTCTTAAGTTTACATGAGATTTCAATAAGTGTATTTGGTAGCAATATAAGATTTCTATATTTGACAATATTTTGGTAACATAGCAATGATGTTGTAATGAAATTTCAACTCATGCATTTGTTTTTTATTTATGTAATTCATATTTGTCTACATAGTATATGTGTGTGTATGTACATATATCTATGCATATATACACCAGCAGTGCAGTCAGCTAGTACACAGAAGAACATGCATACTAGTTGTTAAAATATTGAAATATTTCTATACTAGGTGGGAAATAATATTATCCTGGGTGCCATACCCCACCGTCCATGCCCTGGAAGCCCTGGATCCTCTTCCAGAAACTTCCAAATCTCCCTATGATCCACCAAATAAAAGGAAAATGGAAGGCACAGCAAAGTGTCTTCAGGACCCTAATCTAGTGCCAAGGCCATCATCATTATGATTGGTCAGGACCCCACACTGCATCAGTTGTTAAAATATTTAATATTTAAATCACCTTTGGCTATATGCAAAGCCCTATGCTTAACTCATTAGAGAATACAAAGGTGAATAAGTCACATCCCCTGCTCTCAAGGAGCTCACAGATGGATGAGTCAGTAGTAATTATAACAAGGGCTGACATTTACTGAGCACTTACTAGAAGCCTAAGCACTGTTCTAAGCATGTTTCATATATCATTTCATTAACCCTCTTAGGAGTTTATTTTCTCTCTCTTACAGATAAGAAAACTGAGGCATAGAGGGATTAAGTAATTTTTCCAAGGTCATACAAATAAGTGGTAGGGCCATAATACATGCCAGGCAGTGTGACTCCTGAAAGGGCATGGGAGGATGCACATAGAGTTTTAATTTGTGCCTATTTTCCAGGTACATTCAAGACACTGGAGGTATACCACAGCAAAAAGCAGGCCAAACTCTTGGCCTTCATACAGCCTATATACTTATGAGCAAGATAACAGAAAACAAATAAATAGAGTATAGAACAGGTGGTGAAAAGTGCAGTGGAGAAAACAAGGTGGGGGGGTTGAGGTCTGCTGGAGGTGTGAGGCATAGCTGGCAATTTTAAATCAGGAAGTCAAGAAAAGCTTCAGTGAGGAGACATTTGAATAAAATGCTGAAAGCTGTGGAGGGAGCAAGCCCGTGACTCTCGCGCCCACTGAAAGAATATTCCAGGTGGAAAGAATACCAAATGAAAACTCCCTGAGGTGAAAGTCACCGGCATGTTCATAAAATAGCAAGAGACAAAATGACTGGTTGTAGTGAGCAAGAGGACAGTGGTAGCAGATTGGGTGCTGGAGGGGACAGTAGTATCAGCTTGATGATGTAAAGGAATGAGGGCCAAACTGTTGGTTTACATGAAGTCATACAGAGTCATGATTCTGGCGAGAATACAGAGACCAGACCACAAAGGGTCCTGCAAACCAATTGAAGGGGCTTGATTTTTATCTTGAAAGCAGTAGGGAGCCATTGAAGAACTTCAAGCATGGCAGTGACAGATCTGGCTGTCATATGGAGATTGAATTAGAGAAGGAAACTCAAAAGTCAGAGACTCCATTTGGGATGGGGCAGGAGAGGTAATCAAGATATGAGATGATTAGCACCTCGACTAAGACTGCAGCTGGCCAAAGGAATGGAGAAAAGGAGACAGGTTGAGAGAGATATAGAAGGAAAGAATGATTAGAACTTGGTGATTGCTTAGATGTGGCAAGGACCATGAAGGCCAAAAGACCATGAAGACTCCAGGTAATTCTTAGGTTTCTGCATTGGGTAGTTGGATGGATGATGATGCCATTCACTGAGAAAGACAAGAGTTTTGGAGGTATTTAGGTGAGATGATGAAAATTGTTTGGGGCCTATTACCTTTGAGAGGCTGTGGGCATGGTCTGGGCAGGTATAGAATATAGATTAAAGACAATAATGCCCAATTCAATTCTTTTTGGTATTTTTAAATGCTGTAAAGTATTTTTTCCAACAGTATTCAAAGATGCCTAGTCACATGCCAACTTACTTTAAATATGTAAAAAAATTTGCACTTATCTGTTAAGCAATTGTTCCCATGGAAGAAGAGCCCTAGCGACTGCTTGTTCCTTTGTTGTCTCTAATTCTAATATTCTATAACCTACTTTTTTTTTTACTATTGTCGTTTGATTTAGATGACTTAAAAGCTTTTCTATCCAAGTCATATGTGCACTAATAGAACAACCTTCAACAATATTTTTTTTTGATTCACCAGAAAAGGTGACCATTTCTTGATCACAAGCAGTAATGTTTCTTGTCCTGAGCTCAACCTCATTATAACTACACATTTGAGCAAATGAAGATATCCTCTGAAACGAGTCACCTCGTCCCAGAGTTCAACTGACATGAAGAATTACCCTATTTTAGTTAGAAAACCTTAATTAGATTAGGTTGGCCTTTCTGGACTTAATGTGTTGCTACATACAGGAGTTAAAAACCTTGATCTATGCATATCACACAAATCAGGAGAAAACAAATGAAAGCAAAAAGGAACTCATGTTTCTGTATATGCAGCTGCTTTGATGAAGACATTTCAAATAGAAACCAGAAAGCCAGAAGCACAAAACTAAGGAGATAATAGCCAGTGAAGGGGAGAAGTGATTAATTCAGATCAGGAAAAAGCTGCAGAGTTCAAAGAGACTATGATGAAATTATTAGGGGCTGTTGGAGATGTAATCCATATCTCCCTGTCACATATGTCTTATGTGATTGTACCGGGAATGTCACGGGAGAAAATTAATGCCTTACAAAATAAACATGTTTAAACTTTATGAAAAATACCCACATAAGAGACTGATACACATACATTTGGAGATGGACATGTTCATCTCTACAGGGAAATCCATTTGCCACATGGAGAAAGCAGCTGCCAATCAGGAAACAAAGTCACGTTCTAGCAGAAACTTTTATTAATATTGACCCATAATTGTGGCTCTATAGAAGTTTTTATCTTATTCTATTTATATAATGTTCTTCATAATATGATAGTGCATCTCAATTATTATTGTTGGACTGCAAACAAAATGCATCCTAAACAGACACAACTTAGATAATAGAAAAAGCCCAAGCTACGCTGTTCTCTGTTCTTGGAAAAAGGTGAAAAAGAATTCTACGATTTTCTCTTTTTTAAACAAAACAAAACATTGATTAAGTTTAAAATTTTTTTGGAATTCTTTATAGGCTTTTTAATAAAACTCTTCTTTAAAAAATTCTAGGAGAGTTTTAATCATCAAGACAGGAGGCTTGAATGTGGTATGTAAATACAAACTTTTCTCTACTTCTTCCCAGTAATTTATATTGTTCTATAGGCTCACTGAGTTGTATCTCTTAATTTTGAAGTTACCTGGAGTTCTACTTCACCAGAGCCTGACCTAAAAAGAGTGCTGTGACCTTAAAGAATACAATGCATTTTTCCTAAATGAGCATTTATCGTTTTTCTGTGGAAAGGTAGATGACATAGGACAACAAATTGCTTTGTTTTGATTGAGGATTGAATGAATGTTACAATACCAAAGCTTTGTCTGTACACAGCAACAAAATTAATGTGTGATCCTGAAAGGCAAAAATGGGATAAAGGTGGCTTAAAGAAGAACCAAATATAGCAGAAGCATACAAATGTCAAACTTTTGTTTATTCGGAAGGAAGTATCACACCTGAACAGTTCTTTTTATCTCATTTCTTTTTCTCCCACCAAATGCTTATATATACTTTTAATAGTTAAACTGCTTTTAATGGGTGAATTTTCATTTAAAAGTAAAAAAAGATCTCTGCTTCAAGCAGCAGGTGTGTTTTTAATCTTTAATAGGTCACCTTCCCAAGTGCAAGCAGGCAAGCTGTTATTGATCAAAGAGGTTTTGTTGGGTAGCTCTCAGATTATTGAGTGACAAACTTTATTGAATTTGACTTAACAGAAGTCAGAAGACAGCTGAAGCATAAGAGCTTGCACTGCCATCAGAGTCATTTTACGACAGCCAGGGAGCAAAGCTCAGAGATGGATACTGAGCTCTTTGCTGGCCCTTGGAGATTAACTGAACAGCCTTCCTACCAATTCCCAAGCCTGTCAGCAGAACCAATTAGATTTTCAACCAGTAGACAAGAAGGGTGGCACTTGGGGACCTTTTTGCTTTAGGTCGAAGGCTTTTCAGACTGCGATGAGATGACATTGATGATGACACGTTGAGCATTGGTTGGTTTTAAGACAAGTTAAATTAGCAGTCTTGAAATGATTCCAACTGTCTCCTGACTTCTCACTGTTGCCATATTCAGTGGATCCTGTCAGGAGCAAGTTGATGACTTAATAGTCTTTCTTGAGTGGATTTGAGCACTTTGGCTGTGTGTTTATGTGTAGTTGTCATGCTTAAAATATTCATATGAAGGTTTGAAATATTTATTTGAAGGCGCCTTCTGCAGAGTTCAGCAGTAAGGCTCTCAGTGCTTCTACATACTTTTTATTTTATTTTTTTGCCTCTCTAAGCAGTTATTTTGTACAACTACCTTTTAATCTATTTCATATATAATTGATGACAATGTTTCATGTAGCTATTGATCACTTCATTTATGATAAAGTTGAAGAGACTATTTGACAGCCTGCTTCTCTCCCAGGCTACTGTAAATTCAGATTACATACCTCTCATAACAGTTTTGAAACCATGGGGATTAGGGACAACACTGTTGTTTTTATTCCATGACCTTTTATCCAAGAAGACTGAGGCAGCTTTGAGTAGACAGGATATATATAAACATAAGGATGGAAACACTATTGTAATACTAATGCAGTTAATCTTGTCTTAAATGATAGATGGAAGCAAGCAATCTTTGAGACGCTTCCTTTTTGACCCCAACAAAGTTGTACAAGATACTTGTTCGGGGTATTGAAAATACTCTTACTCAGGTCTGCATTTGCACTTAAAGATTACTGAATAGTCTTAACATCTGTTTACATCAGGAAAGTGTTATGAGGTGCACTTCTACATCATATAGGTAATTGAAATTTCTAATTTAAAGTTTTTGATATTTAGCAGAGTTACCTGGCATAAAGCTTATTTACAATAATTTGCAATTCTTGTATCTAATTCTTTTACATTTATATAAGTGAGAATGATTTTAGTTTATTATATTTGTGTAGGTGTGTACATGTGTACTGCAATGTGTGCATATATATGTATATTTATATTTGTAATTCATGTGTTGTAACAAAGTTCTACAATTTCTACAGTTACCTTCTGGTGCTATTACTTGGTAATTGCTGCCCCCTCAAAATGAAAATGAAAATATTTTACATGTGTAAATTCTTTCAGACCACTAGAGAGTATTCTTGCTGAGTTAGACTTAAAATTTTGTGACTAGCATCTTGGCAACCTATAGTGGTTATGTCCTTTTTGTAGACCTTGATTTACAAAAAGGGCATTTATGGTGTATGTAGTTAACACTGGATTTGGAAATCTGACCCTATGATTTCATATGTATACATTGCTCTGAATAGCAATTATAATGTATAGGAAATAAGTCTTTCAACACTAGATCATGTTTTCAAATGGATTTTCTTAGCTACTTTTTAAGATAACATGTTTGGTCACACCCCCATTCAATCATCACCCAGTCCTATAAACAACAGTCCACGGCCAATCTTGCCTATCAAAAATCAGGCCTTCTCTTGTGTTATTTTGAAGCAAATCCAACATTTAAATCATATAATTTCATCCCTAAACATTTCAGTATCTAACTAAAAGATGACAGATATTATACCAGCAGCACATCTAAAAAGATGTAATAATAATTCCTTAGTGTCATCATAGATAGAGTGAGATGTTATTTGTTATACAGAATTACCAATGGTTAAAATTTTGTTACATTTCTTTCCTTTTTTCTAACCACACGTTTTCTTCCTCAAAGCTATTTTCTTATTGTCCCTTGACTCCTGCTTGTCCTGCCCAGCCGAGTTGAGCATTTCAGAGGCACTCTTACATTTAACATTTTCATCCCTTGACCTTCTTTTGATGTTTACTTATTCAATCACCAAGCGCATATAAAGCTAACAATTAGTTTTCTCTGCTTCTGGACTGCTAAATGCTGCTGAAGACAAGTGCGTCACTGTTGATGGCACAATTACATGTTTATGATTTCCAGCCTCACGTGGCCCCTTGGTACCACCTGGTGGTCATTTTACCATTCCCTGCTGAACTGTTTCAAATCCATAGCTCTCCTCAATTCCCCAACCTTGTCTCTAGCCAGTATCAGCTGGCATAATAGGTGACTTAGACTTCTAGTTCCCTAAGAAAGGACAATAGTCACAAGTTATTTCAGATTTCCTTTCTTTCTCCTCCTAATTTAAATGTATGTTTATTTATCCTTAATTCCTACCCTTTACTTCAAAAGAAGAAGGTCCCTTCTTCCAACAAAGTTAATGTTTAAGACCATAGACTCTGAAGCCAGATTGCCTGGTTTAGAATTCAGGCTGCACCCTTTCTCAGCTCTGTGTCCTCGGGCAAGTTACTCAGCTCCTCTGTGCTTCAGTGTCCTCACCTGTAAAATGAGAATTATAATGGTTCTTGCCTCTAGGGTTACAAAGAGGAACTTAATATATGTAAAATTCTAAGAATGGTGTCTGGCTCATAAGAAATCACAGTAAATGTAGTATTTATTGTTGTTATTGTTATCTTCCAAGGCTCTATCTGTGTTCCTGATTGTAATAAATAGAGAAGGAAATGAACAGGGAGAAGAAGGAAGCTTCTTTACATAGGGTGGTCCGGGACAGACTCTATGAGGAAGTGATGTTTGAGCTGAGATCTAAAGGATGAGAATAGGCCAGTCAAGTGAAAAGCTTCGAAACATATCCTAGGCAGAGGAAACTAGTGCAAGGGTCCTGAAAAAGGAAATTGTTTGGTCTGTTTGAGGAATGAAAGAAACTACTTAAGGCAAAGTGTAGCAAGACGGGTGAGAATGGCTAAGGTGAAGCTGTCGCAATGGCTGGGGCCAGCGTCATGTATGGGCCTAGTACTCTACCATAACGGGTTGATTTTATTCTGAGTTTTAACCAGAGGAACAGGATGATAAAATCTGTATCTTAAGAAGATTACTCTTCTTGCTTCATGGAGAATAGATAGAAGGGCAAGAATGGAATGGAGGTAGGTTGATAAAGGATTATCGCATTACCCTGAGAGGTGATGGTGATTTGGATTGTAGTGGTGGCACTAGTAATGGTGTGAAATGGGTGGATTCAAGTTGTAATTTGGAAATAAAAGTCAGGACATGGCGATGGATTGTTTGTGGGGGGATGACGAGGGAAAGAAAGGTTAGACCCAAGTAAGACTTCTACGTTTATTGGCTTGAACAATAGGGTGGATGGTGGCATTATTTATATGTCATTCTCTAGAAGAGTCCACAATAGCCAGGCAGACAAAGGTAAAGGTAGGGAATTATTCATCGTAAACTGCAAAGTTACTACTTTTGGTTTCAAAATTGCCTTGATTTCTCATTCCTCATAGTATGGTAGATGGCAAGAAAAACTTCCACTTATTTATGTCTAAGGCCTTTTTTAACTTTCAAAAAGTCATCCTTATAAAGGTACAATGTACATACAATGAATTTTTTATGTAAATTTCAATGAGTTTTAACAAATATATACACCTGTGTAACCACTACACTAAGTGAAGTTATAAAATGTTTCTATCGCTTCAAAAAGTTCCCTCAAGTCCCTTTGTGGTCAATTCTCAGCCCAGGCAGATCCATGTATTACCACTGTAGATTAGTTTAGCCTGTTCTAGAGTTCTATATAAATGGAATTATACAGTATGTGATCTTTTTGTGGGTACCTTTCCCCTTCAAATCATTGTTTCTTAAAATTGATCCATGTTTTTGTGCATCAGTAATTCAATATTTTTTTATTTTGGAGAAGTATTCCATTGTGTGAGTATACTATCACAGTTTGTTCACCCATTCACCTGTTGTTAAACAGTTGGGTTGTTTCCAGTTTGAGGCTATTGTGAATAAAGCAGTTAGGAACATTTGTGTCCAGAATCTTTTATGGACATAAATTTTCATTATTCCTGGGTAAATATCTAGGAGTGGAATGACTGGGTATTAAGTTACGTATGGCACATGTTTAACTTTGTGAAAAGATTCTGTTTAAATTGTTTTGCAATTTTAATTAAATTACATGCCTTCTTTGTACTGAATTGCAAGAGTTCTTTAAACAACCTGGAAACAAGTCTTTTGTCAAATACATGTTTTGCAAATATATCCTAGTCTGTGGCTTGCCATTTCATTTTCTTAATAGTGATTTTTGAAGAGCAAAAGTTTTTAATTTTGATGAAGTCCAAGTTATCTTTTTTTTTTTTTATGCCTAGTACATTTTGCGTCCTAACAAATCTTGCTCATACCAACATCATGAAGATTATTCTCCTATGATCTCATCTGGAAGGTCATAGTTTTGGGCTTTTCTGTTTAAGAATATTATGCATTTGGATTTTATTTTTAATATGGTTTGAGGTAATGGTCAAAGTTCATTTTTTCCATGCTGATGTTGTTACAGCATTATTTGTTGAAAGGACTATCTTTTCCCCCATTAAATTACCTTTGCATCTTTGTTGAAAATCAATTGATGATAAATGTTAAGGTCTCTTCCTGGACTCTCTTTTCTGTTCCATTGATCTATATGTCTGTCTTTATGCCAATACCACACTGTCTTGATTACTACAATTTTATAAGTCTTGAAATCAGGTAGTGTAAGTCATCTTACACTGTTCTCTTTTTTCTAAAATTGTTTTGAATATTCTAGGTCCTTTGCATTTCATATAAATATTAGCATCAACTTAATCTCTACCCTTCAAAAAGAGTCTGCTGCTATTTCTATTGGAATTGCATTGTATCTATAGATAAATTTGGAGAGACTTGACATCTTAATCATAGTGAGTTTCTCTATCCATAATCAGAACATGTATTTAATTCTTTATTTTCCACCAGTAATGTTTTGTAGTTTTCAGTAAACAGGTCTTGCACATCCATCCTGATGTACATACTTATTCCTATTATTTATGTTTTATTAATGCTATTGTTAATGGTATTGTAGCTTTATTTCATTTTACAATTATTTAATTGCTATGCAATTGCAAATACAATTGATTTTGTATATTGACCTTGAATGCTGGACACTGAAATTCACTCATTAATTCTACTAGCTTTTCTGAAGATTTCATAGGATTTTTTATATACAAAATCATTTCTTCTGTGAATAGAGACAGTTTTACTCCATCCTTTCTAGTCTATATGCCTTGATTTCCTTTTCTTGCTTTATATAGGACCTCCAGTGCAACACTGAATAAAAGTTGGGTATCCTTGTCTTGTTTTTGATCTTAGGGGAAACTTTTAGTCTTTCACCATTAATTATGATGCTAAATATAGGGATTATTTTAGGTGCTTTTTATCAAAATGAGGAAGTATTCTCATATTTCTGGTTTGTTGAGAAATTCTGTCATGAGTAGGTACGGAATTTTGTCAAATTATCTTCTTGTATCTTTAAGATGATATAGTTTTTCTTCTTTATTTTGTCAACATGGTAAATTATACTAGATTTTCTAATGTTAATTCAACCTTTCATTCCTGGAATAACCCCATTCTGTCATAAGAGAACCTTTTTAGATATTGCTGGATTACATTGGCTATTATTTTGTTAAGGGTTATGTCATCTATGTTTATAGTAGCCATAATGGTTTGTATTTTTCTTGAAGTTTTGTTGTAGTTTCCTTGTCTGGTTTTGGTATCAGGATCTTGCTGGCAAGTGTTCTTTCTCTTTTCTTTTCTAAAAGAATTTGTCTTTTATAAATTTGATAGTAATTTTTCCCTAGGTGCATGGTAAAATTAGCCAATGAAGTGATTTGGCCTAGACTATTCTTTCCAGAAAAGTTTATATTTACAGAGTCAATTAAATAAACAGTGTGCTTCAGATTTTTTATTTCTTCTTGAGCCAGTTTTGACAATTTGTGTCTTTCAAAGAATTTGTCTAGTTCATGTAACTTTTCAAATGTATTTCTATAAAATTACTTATCATATTCCTTTATTATCCTTTTAGTGTCTACAGATCTGTAACAATGCTCCCTATTTCATTTCCAACATTTGTATTTCATCTTTTTTCTTGAGTAGTTGACCTAGAGGTTTGTCAATTTTATTGATCATTTCAAAAAACCGGCTTTTGACTTCATTAAATTTCTCTATTGTTATTTCATTGCTTTCTCCTTTTATTTAATTTTCTTATTTCTAGTTACCTTGGTTTTAGCATGCTCTTCTTTTTCTAGCTTCTGAAAGTGAAAGCTCAGGTCACTGACTGAATCTTTCTTTTTTCTAATATAAGCATTCAAAGCTGCAAATTTCCTTCTTAAGCACTGCACATCCAACATAATTTGGTATGTCGTATTTTAATTATCATTCACTTCAAAATAATTTACATTTTTCTTGTGATTTATGTGATTTACTCTTTGACTTACAGATTATTTAGTAGTGTGTTGTGATTTCCAAGTGTCTGGAAATTTCCAAGAAATCTTTATATTATTGATTTCTAAATTTTAGTTTAGTTAGAGAATGGATTCTGGATAATTTCAGTCTTTCAAATTCATGAAGACTGTTTTATGACCCTTCAGATGGCTTCTTTTGGTGAATGTTTCATATGTACTTGAAAAAAAATTGTATTCTGCCATTGCTTGATGTACTGTTCTATAAATGTCAGTTAAATCAAGTTAGTTGATGATATTATTATCTTTTATATTCTTACTAATTTTTTGCCTGCTTGTTCCGCCTATTACAGAGAGATGAATTGTGAAATCTCCTAATACACTTGTATATTTGTCTTTTTTCTTTTCATTTCTTTTAGTTTTTCCCTTATGTATTTTGAAGTTCTTATATTCACTGCCTGCATATTAATGGTTGTTATGTCTTTTTGATGTATTGATTTTTTTGTATTTATGAAATGTTCTTCCTTATCCTTGGTAATATTCCTTGTGTAAAGTCTACTTTGTCTGATGTTAGTATACCTACTCTAACTTTCTCAAGATTAGTGTTTTCATGGTATATCTTTTTCCATCCATTTACTTTTAACCTATCTCTTAATATTTTGTGTACATTTCTTGTGGACAGCCATGTAGTTTTGTGTCTCTATTTTGAGCTAATTGACAAATTTGCTTTTAATTTCACTGAATTTAATTTCTGGTTGTGCTTAAGTTTATGATATTGCTATTTTGTTTTCTGCTTGTCCCATTTGTTCTTCATTCTTTTTTCTTCCTTCCTGTCTTCTTTTGTATTAATTATTTTTTAGTATTCTATTTTTCTCTGTTATTGGCTGAGTGAGTATCTCTTTGTTTAAAGTTAGTGGTTTAATTCTGTTTAAAGTTAGTCACACATTTAAAATTTATAACATTAACTTATATTGACCTTCAAATAGTATTACAGTAGTTCCCCCTTATCTGTAGTTTCACTTAATGTGGTTTCAGTTACCTGTGGTTAACATAGTCCAGAAGCAAATGATCCTCCTAACATGTCATCATCAGGTTAGTAGTAGCCTAACATTACATCACAGTGCCTACATCAGTCACCTCACTTCATCTCATCATGTAGGCATTTTATCATGTCTTATCATCACAAGAAGAAGGGTGATTACAATACAATATTTTGAGAGAGAGATCACAGTCACATGAATGTTGTTCCAGGATATTGTTCTAAATGTTCTATTTTAATATTAGTTTTTGTTGTTAATCTCTTATTATGCCTAATTTATAAATTAAAGTTTATCATAGGTATGTATTTATAGGAAAAAACAGTATACATAGGATTCAGTGCTATCCTCAGTTTTAGGCATCTATAGGGGTCTTGGCACATATCCCCCGTGGATAAGGGGGACTACTATATGCTATTTCACTTACATATATAATGTTAGAATCTTCAAGAATGTACTTCCACTCTTTCTACTCCCCCCTTTTTGCTATTGATATCATGCATTTTACTTCTACATATGTCATAAACCTCACAATACATTGTTATTATTATTGCTTTAAATGTTTTTACTTATCAGTGTATTTACCATTTCTAGTATTCTTCATTCATTTATGTAGACCAGAGTTTCTAGTACAAGCATACATTATTTTATTATGCTCTACTTTACTGCACTTCACAGATAATTGTATTTTTTACAAATTGAAGTTTTGTAGTAACCTTGTGTAGAGCAAGTTTATTGGCACCATTTTCTCAACAGCATTTGCTCATTTCATGTCTCTGTGTCACATTTTCATAATTCTTGCAGTATTTGAAACACACAGAAACAACTGGACCATGGAAGCAAAACTGAGTAGTATTGGAGGTCCTGAAACATTTTCATTAGTTTTATATTTGTTGTGGTGTCTGTGCCCAGTGATTATGACTCACTGAGAGCTCAGATGATAGTGAGCATATTTTATCAGTAAAGTTTTTATTAAGATATTTACTTTCTTTAGACATAACGCTATTGCATACTTTAATAGACTACAGTATTATAAACACAACTTTTAGTATGCACTGGGAAACAAAAGTTCATTTGACTTACTTTATTGTGATATTTGCCTTATTCAGGTAGCCTGGAACTGAACCCTCAATATCTCCAAAAGATGCCTAAATATCATTTCATTTCATTTGCAGACCTTCTTTAGCTGGTAATGACTTCTGTATCTTTTGTCAGGAAAAGATTTATTTTTCTTTCATTATTGAAGTTTCTTTTCATTGGACATAGAATTTTAGGTTGATGGCATTTTTTTTCTTTAGCACTTTTCTCTGGATAAAGACTTAGCTTGATAGATTTTTATTTTCTTTAACACTTTAAAGATGTCATTTCATTGTTCCCTGACTTGTATTGCTGCTGCTGAGAAGTCAGTGGTATTTCTTATCTTTGTTCTTCTGAATATATAGTGTCTTTTTTGGGAGGAGGGACTGATTTTAAGACTTTCCTCTTTATTACTGGGTTTTAGTAATTTCATTATGATGTGCCTCAATGAACTTTCTTTTTTAATTATCCTCTTAGAGTTTGCTGATCTCATGGATCTTTGGGTTTATAACTCATCAAATGTTGGGCTTGTTTCTTTAAATATATTTCTCTCCTTTTGGGGCTTTAATTATGTGCATGTTACACTGTTTGGTATTGTTCCACATGTCACTGAGGACTGTTCATTTTTTTCACTCTTTCTTTCAATTTGGTTAGCCTCTATCACTATCACCAATCTTTTCATCTACTGACTAATCTGATATTCACCTCCATCCAGTGAATTTTTTATCTGAGATATTATATATTTTTGGCTCCAAAACTTCTTTGTTTTCTTTTTTTACAGTTTCTGTTTCTCTTCCCACTATGTTTATATTTTCCTTTAATATGTAAATATGTTTGTAATATCTTTCTGACTCCTTGTTCTGCTAAATCCATCATCTTGCCATTTTTTTGGTCTATTTCTATTGATCAGATTTTCTCCTTTTTTTGTCATATTTTTTTCCTTCTTTGCAAGTCTAGTAAGTTTTTGAGGATGCAAGATATGAACATTACATTGTTGAGGGTCTGAGTTTTGTTTTCTCTTTGTAGTCTGTTAAGCTATTTGTAGATCAGCTTGATTCTTTCAAGGCTTGTTTTTGTTTTGTTTTGTTTTTAAGCTTTGTTGGGACATGTCTAGAATAGCTTTTACTTTATGACTAGGTTAGCCCTATTACTAAGGCCTTACCTTTTGTGATCTTCACTGAATGCCTCCATTATTTAATAATATAATGGCTAGATGGGACGGGAACATCTTCTAGCCTGGCATTCTTTGCCCAGCATCATGGAGTCACTCTGTGGAAGCATAGTTTAATGCTCAGGCAAAGATTCAGGGAGGAGCTTATATAAATTTCTGAAGTTCCTTATGCATAGCACCTTCCTTTCTGGTATCCTGCCCTGTAAATTCCAGCCACCTCATCCTCTCCTAATACCATCTCTACCTCCTAAACTCAGGAAGTCATCCATGTTTTGTTTGAATGATCTGAAGGCTCACTTCATTTGTTTCCTTTCTCCCAGATATCACAGTCCTGTGCTGTCTGTTGTCTAATAGATGAAAGGAGTGATTTCATGTATTTAATCCAGTTGTTTATAGTTGGGAGTCAAGCCTGGTGCTCATTTTCAGTTATCACTAGAAGCAGAAGCATTCTAATGCCTTTTTTAAAGACTAATAATTAATTATTTAGAAATTCATTTACACATCATCCCACAGTGACTTATTGAGCACCTGCATGCAATATGCTAGGTACCATGCCAGGATTTGAGGATACAAAGGAATATTAAAGAAGATAAACATGTATTATAAATAATCATAGAGGTGTATGGGAGCCCTAAAGAGGGCATAAGTAACTATATGGTTGGGGTAGAAATACTGATGAGTAAATTAGTCTAGTTCCACAGGTGCTTCCTAGGTTGAGGGTTGGCAGGGCATTCCAAACAGAGAGCAGTAAGTGAAAGGTACAGAGATATGAAATAACACAATATGCTTGTAAAGCTAGTTTCATTACCTAATCACTCATTTAATAAATAAATCTTTAGTGTCTATTAGATTCTATGCAATGTTTTAAGGGTTGGGCATCCAAAGGGTGAATATGATGTTCATAATTCCTGCCTTCACAGAGCTTACAGTCTGGCAGTTAAGTGTGAATGGAGCCTAGGGTGCTCAGATAGGGGTAATATTTGTGAGTGAGGTGTTAGGAATGGGGCAGGCTGAAGGCAGACTGTGAACTACCTTAAATGCTGCTCTAAGAGGATAGTCATTGTCCCAAAAGCCAATGTCTTGCAAACATTTTTTATTACACTTCCCATCTGAAAAATACTTTGCATATTTGCTTCAACATATGTATATTCATTATTAATAAACTATATGTCTTACTATGTTGATGTATTATATAAAATACACAAAAAAAGGAAATGTAACTGGGATAATATAAATACAAATAGACCCTTTAGTATTCTCTTCCTGCATTCCATGCTTATCTTGCACATCCTAGGTTTGCATCTCTCACTTTGTAGAAACATAGGCAATGGGAAGCTTTCAAGATTCTCATGCTGGAAACAAAATTGATCAGAGTTCTGTTTTATGAAGATTCTGAATGTGACTTTTATTTAGTTATGCTGAGTAATGCTTTATAAGCAGAAGAGAAGTTGGGCTAATATGATTCTTTCCAGTCCCAGGATTATATGGCTGGGGCTACTCCTTGGAGGAAGTTGGAAATCTAACCTGGTGTGGTCATTTGTTGCATTGTTATGGTGCAATACACTACACTGGCCAAGCAACTTAAAGTAGGACAGTTTCTAATAGGAGCTGGCATTCCTTGCAATGAAAACATGCTTTGTTACATGCAAGCCTTTTGCAAATTACTTTTGTTTCACTTGTATTATGCCCAGAAGTGGAGAAACAACTGCTAAGCACACAGAAACAATTGGACCATGGATGCGAAATTGAGTAGTATTGGAGGTCCCGAAACAGCAGTAGAGGCTAGAAGGCAAGCCAGAGTCAGGGCAGCTGAAGATACTAGGCAGAGTGAAAAGCCAGGGGGCTGAGAAGAGTGCCCAGGGGAGTTAGAACCTAGGGAGTCTGCAAGAGTTTGGAGAATGGATGCAAAGAAACAGCTCCAGGGAAAACTCTAAATGACTGAAGAGGCAGCTTTCTTTTGTCAACCACTGAAGCAGGTTGCCTAGGTGAAGCAGAGAACCTGATTGGAGGGGGACACGAAAAGGCTGAAAGAAAGATGATTTGGAAGTAGTCAGTGTGTCCCAAATTTGTCTTCTGGCTAGAATATTTCTATCAGTTATTTCTGGACTCTCAGCAATTCTATTTATGGTTTTTAAAAATATTATCTCATAGAATGAAAGATCTTCCTAAATTATATGAGAATGTATTGAGCATATCCTTCTCTATATACTTCCTATGTTGTTTAAGAGGAAAAGATATATGTAAACTTTTATGAATTGGAAGATCATGTCCGGAGAACTTACTCATAGGTAGGAGAAAGTTCAGTTTGCTTTTTTCAGCTTTTCTCCAGTTTTGAGTTTTGTTTCCTGCTTAAATAATTGAGGGCAAATGTTCCTACCTCTTGCCCCATTTTACCCAGCCTATCTCAAACAGCTGAGGTAACATCACATCTCTTCGGGAAGGGAAGCTGAGGACATTTTCTGTTAAGAGTTTAGCTGGTAGGTAAAATAGTACTCCGAGTTGACAGGCATTGTGGCAGGTAAGAGGGAAAAATTGAGTCACCAAAGTATTTGACACACTGCTGCAGAAGCTGTCCTGAGGCTGGTGGGTGTTCACTAAAACCAAAATGGACCATGGCCAGGGGCACCTGTAAAATGGTTAATGGCAGTCATTTAGCTGTCATTCATTTCTCAGTTCAAATTATTTTAAAATACTTTGTTAGTTCAGAATGTGTTTGCTTAAGTCATTTCAGTAGTAATACTTTTCTCCAGGAGGCAATTAGATATTCTTCATTTTATAGCTCTTGCATAATAGCTGAGAAAACTGCAATTGCACAAGCAAAGCGCAGATAAACACCAGATTATCATATTAAAGTTCTTATTAGTCTGTCAGAAGAAAATTTTTTCCACTGAATTCTTTTTGGTTTGTTATTATCCATTAAAAAAAAAAAAAAGCCTAGGATTTTCCCCCCTATTAGTTTTAAAGAAATCATTCAGGTCTCCATTTTTATTAGGAAACCAGTCTTTACTGTGTCCCCTCCACCATGTTACCTTCAGCCTGTGTAGCAAATGTCATTTAAAAATTTTTAAATATATATGAGGTGTTTTAATTCTTTGAGCTATCCCCTGACCTCTTTAAGGTGTTTTAGAAAAGATAGATCTCTTTCTACCTCAGATTTGACTGCAGTGTTAAGAAGCCTATTAGTCCTAACTGAGAATGACAGTGGTTATTTAAAATAATACTAAGTCTCCCATTTGTCTACAGTTTGTTTTGTACTTGAGAAGCCACCATATTAGAGTGTTCTTAGAATTACATATCTATTTATGTGTTTGTATGTGTAACTGTATATACTTTCTTTTTTTACCATGTTTCTATCTCCTGGAAGGGTGAAACCATGTATTTGACAGATATTTCTCTTCTGTTTTTTTCAGCCATCAGGACAGTATTATGGAAGTTAGACCATCAGTCAGTATTGTTCAATTTCTATTTGAAATAGGATGTTTTTTTCCCAAGATTTGAGGAGAATACATAGAACTCCTCCCCACTCCCTTGAAATCAAAAAGACTATTTTTCTTCTATTGCAGTCATTCTTACAGGTTAAAAACAGGGGGGAAGAAACTATAAGTTACTTCAGTGTGTCATGAGAAATTACTCAGAAGTCTAAAATCCTGCCATCTGCTTCCTATGAAAGCTTCCTAATAAGAATCCAAGGCAAAACACTGTGTGTTTCTTCTAATTCCTCATAGATGGACTGTCTGTTATCTTTCAATTGGAGCCAAAGCCTCTCGAGGGAAAGGAAATACTCCTCTAAAATAAAATTATAGGCTGCGATATCATTTGTGATTTTTTTCTCATAAAAAAATGCATCTTAGGCAGCTTGACTGCCTGTTTATTATCTGTGTCTGCCCTCCCCTGAGGAATGTTGTTTCGTCCACAAGAAAAGCAGACAAGTAAAAGACAAAGTACATCTTTTCAATACCTTGTGGCTGCTTGCCTCTTCCATTCACTGATGTTTGCCTGCTCCAGCACAGGCGGTCAGTGGCAGAAGCCACACACTGCCGGTTTGGCTTTCTGACCTGGCAGAGGGGTAGAAGAACACGCTGTAGTCACGGGTAAGACCCTGCCCTGAAGTGGTGAAGAAGGTTCTCTCTGGGTCATCTGAACTGCCAAGTTAGCACCTCAAATTGTTTTTTCCAATGGCAGATTTGATGTTTTCATTACATCCTGAATTACATTTATTTCCTTCAGCTTTTTGACTTGGAAAAAGCTAAAGACGAGAAAACGAACCAAGATAGGTTCTTTGATATTTAAGAAGTATTCCAGTCAAAAGTAGATAGACTGGGTATATTAACAGAGACAGCTTGGAATATTAACATTAAAGTTAATTCAAGTCAGGCTATGTGAACTGTACGTAGCTTTTAGTTTATTGTGTTCATCTCAACTTTCAGTGTGTTTTTATCAAGGTGGATATGACTAGATTATGGTTTGCCAGTTGCATAAACTGCAATACCATCTTTCAGATTTCCCAGAGGGATTATTCTGGACTATGGACAGCATTGCCTAGTGGTTAAGAGCTCAGATATGGGAAGTAGACACCATGGGCTTAAATCGCAACTCTGTTACTTTCTTAGCTGGGTAAACTTGAGCTGTCACTTAATCTCTGTGTTTTCATTTCATTATCCACAAAATGGGGATAAAAATGGTACTTACTTCATAAGCTTATAATGGACTATAGTAAATAACCTGGCAAATATAAAGGCACTTAGAAAAATCCTGGTACACGGGGAGCACTCTGCAAGTGTAACTGTAGCAGTGGCATGGTTTATGTATGACATCCATGTCATCAGGATAGCTCTCAGCAGCAGCTCCTGTCTTCTGTGGTGGGATATTTGGATATTGGTGATATCCTAAGGTCCCCCTGTTCAACTCCACCCTGTTAGGTCCGTTCTATGTGGGCAAAGCAGTTCACCCGAGTGTAAGCTCAGTTTTTTCATTCGTAGTCAATAAACCCTCAATCATCCCAATGAAGATTTCCCATCTGGAGGACTAGCCATGTCGATATTTCAATTCTGGATTATTTTGTTCTGCCCAACCTATTTCTAAAGACACCTCATTTAATAGAAATTGACTGGGTGCTCTGGAATAGAAATTAATGTGAATTACCTAAGGACACCAGGATAACTTAAAAGCTTACAACCCATTTGTAAATATTTAAGATTGACTCCTGTGTTTGGATTGTCTGAACAGCTACCCCACCTGTCTCAGCTGACCCAGGGATTGCCTGTGATTTTATTGCAGTGTTGGCTTGTGCCCTGTGGGCGGCATCTACCAAGTACCCAGGGAGCACCCATTTCCCTCCTGTTTGAAAACTGAGCTTTTCTTGTGGAACACACATTGCTCCACTTAATACCTGGGTTTTGAATATTAACATCAAGCAACAGACAATTTTAAAGTCATTTTACTATTGATGTCTCATCAAACAGACAATATGACTATATGACTATCAATAATATGACTTTTGGTAAATTGAATAGAAATACTACTTTAAATAGAACCATCATAAGTAAAATGATCTGTGGTTCTTAATATTTTTTAAACACCATTTGTAACAATGTAATACAAAGAAATATCTTTCTATGATTTCATTCCCCTTTTATGTAGAATTTTGTTTTGCCAGGCACCATTTTGAGTGTCTGACAGCCTGAACTCCTCTACCTGTTTAGCCTTCAAATCATAAATACACATTGGGCTGGTTGTACATAATTTCAGAGCATGGACTTTAGAGTTATGTTGCCTGGCTTTGCACTTTGGCTTTGCCACGTACTGGCTCTATGATGCGGGCAAGTTACCTAACCACTGTAGACCTCAGTTTCCTCCTACATAAAATAGATACTGTCTTCATGGAAGTTTTGTGAGAATAAAATTACTTAACATAAATAAAGCATGACACACAGTGCCTGAATCTTAGGAAAAGCCAGTTGCCGCTGCTTCTCTTTCTAATACCATTCAACCCAGCTTTTTGTCCCTAATAGAATCACTATGAAGCACAGTGTGGAGGGCATAGTTTGCTCTCCTGATATTAACATTGAAACATTAGAGATTTTTCCAAGCTTCCTTTACTATCCCAGTGTTAATCTGTCAGTCATGAATTTTCCCAGAGCCTTTTTGAACTCCTGCACACGTCCAGCTAGTGCCATCTTTTGGGGTAATTAGTTCCATAAGCACAGTCTGTGCTTCATAAACCTGACATAGACTGACCAAGAGGCCACTTGCTGTAGCTTCGTGGAATGGTGCCTCCCTCCTCCTTTTTTATGTTACGGATTTGCTGAACGTATCACTTTTGATCTTCTTCAAACATACTGGTAGTGATTTTTTATGTCTCAGTTGTCCCCTTTATCTCACACATTATCTCCCAAACCTAAAAAAGGTTTCAAGTAATGGTATGAAAATATAAATATCTTTTTTAAATGTCAGCTTTTCCCTCAATAAGATCACATTCAAGAGTAAAGCAGTATTATTTCTCTGTTATCATTTAGATTTTAACTTAGGTAACTAATGTTGATCCTTTAAGCTCCTCTCAACTATAGAGGAAGATGCTCTCATGAGCCCATTCAGTCTGGTCCTTTAACTGGGGGCAAACATGACTTTCCATGTAGTAAATGACAGCAGAGCCCCAGTCTTGCAAAGACTACAGCAGACCTAACTCGGTAGGCTCAAACCTTATACCTGACCATCACTTGTTCCTGTTACAGGGTCAAATCCCACTGTTCCGAATTTTGGTATATCTTATTTCTGATCCCAGACATGAACCAGGGCTTTAGAGGAGAAATACCATCCTTGTATGAATATTAACTATGCATCTACTGAGCTATCCTCACACATCTTGCCATCTGGCATCCTGAAATTTGGGCAAACGACTTCTTTAACCTACTGTTAGTAAAGACTTGCTCCCTTTAATAGTTTGTGTTTTATCATAAAATTATAGTATAACAGTAATGTTACACTGTTTTGAATTTTTTCTGCCTCCTATAAAAAAATAATTAATGGAAAATTTCATAACAGAGGATACTTTTACCTTTGTTGGCTAAAAATCATCTTGAGCGCCAGTCTGAATAATGCCATAGGTGGTATGGGCAGCCTCAGGAATGGATGAGAACAAACCTAAAGAATGGGCAGAGAGAAAATAAGGGTGTAGAGGAAACAGGCTCATCTAGTAGAAAGGGATAAAGTGCTCTCTGAATTGTCTCAAGTGCTTCCCAGTGGCACTGGTGGCATAAGGCAGCTGTGTTGAGTCTAAGCTGCATGCCTTTCTGATCGCCACTGTTTCTTGGGGCTGAAAGGGCTATGGAGGTCTTTCATACACATTTATTATAATTTAGGGAGTGAGTGTGAACTAGGGATTTGAAAAGAAGACTGGTTGTCAGGAAGCATTCCTTTTGCTTCCGTGTCTGTGATTATGTGGGTGACTTTGTGAGAAGTCTCTGACCTTCTCTTTACACAAATTCTCTTGTTTGTGAAATAAGGCATGCCCTGGTTGGGGTGTTGGCAAGCCTGAAGAATGTGTCTGAACTACTCTGGCAGAGGAATGGGGAGCAGGAGATGTGTGTGTGGGTGCCCTTGGGTGTAGTTTTGCTAGAGGCTCATCTGGTGGGTCCCTCTGGGATCCAGCCACACTGAGGCTCAGGGAGGGTTTAGTGAAGGATTTCCTCCAGTGCATGAAACCCTTAATTTTTCTTTGTCTTAATAAACATAGAACACACAATTACCCATGGATGACTGTCCAGCAAAAGACTCATGTTGGACGACGTCTGCTTTGTTTATGGCATGATTGTAAGCCTAATGGGTCATAAGATAAGAACACCTAATCCTTGCTCTGAAGGCACTGGCAGTAAAATGGGCAGGAGAGACAGACTGGCAGAACAGACATCCATAGAACCCTATGAATATATAAATGACTATTAATATATTTAATATATCAGTCAATGACATATCTTACTACCTTATTTTTGTTTTGCATCCACCATACTTTTCAAAGAACTTCCAGTTAAATTATTTTCCATGAGTATATTAAAGATGGGCTTTCCATTTCATTTGCAAAATTTAGGCTATTTAACATGCCTTAGGAAATACTAGTGAAAATAAGATACTTCAGTCAAGTAGGTTTAGGGGCACGGTGCAAGGCATGGGGAGGGTAAGAACTGAGGGAGCTCGAGTTACTCCATTTACTATAAAGTCAACAACATCTTATAGAACAGTTAACAAATAATACAAGAGAAGACATATAATTATATACTAATATAATAAATGGACTATATTGAAATTATCAAAGGAGAGGAATTTCGTATGGGCAGGAGAAGTGATGGAGGGCTTGATGGAGGAAAAAGAGCTTGAGCCAGTTCTTAAAACAGTCATACTCAGATGGGTAAAGATGACAGAGCTTCCCAGCTAATGGAAATAACTAACTTGCAAAATTGTTTTAAGAGCTTTTAGAAAGCCATCCTCATTCTTATTTATTACTTGATGGGAAGGAATAAAATATTTCTAAAGGAATTCAGGAATTTTAGAAATTGTAGAATATTTTCTTTATTTTTCTCAGAAAAAAAATGAAGTAGACTTCTATTTAAAAGTAACCCTGAGCCCTTCTGGTATGATTCAGAAATATTTCTGTATTTGAACATAACTGTGACTCTGAAGTTATATGTATTCCCCATGAACCTGGAAAGATGAAGATACTAGTATCGTACTTGAGATCAGTTACCACTTCTGTGTTATGTAGATATGATTGATATTAATACCATATGATAAAGTAGACTAGCAAGAGATAGCGACAGAGGGCTGAGAAGGTGGTATTGATGAAACATTATCTCTGCCCTGTTCAGCAGAGTTATAGCAACCCTCTCATGTAGTGATTATATCTTGTGACAGAAGACAGTGCCTTTGTATTTCTTCATTTTACATCAAAGCATAAATGTAGGCAGAGATGTTTTTAACTAACATGACTATGATCATCTGTGTGCCATTATTTAATTGCTCATAGAGATCAAATTGTACTAGTGCAGAGGAACCTGAATCCAATTTCAAGTTGTCAGTGGAGAATGTCAGTCATTTCAGTAAATCACCCTGTTAGTGTCATCATGTATAATTCTTGAATTTTAGGCCTGAAAAACCCTGAAAGAAATATTGTGTAAAGTGTACCAAAACAACTTTCCTGTGTAATATACTTATGTAGTGTTTGGAAATGAAAATGGACCCTACAACATACAGGTCTCTAAGGTGATTGTATCAAGGTTCTCAGTGGTAACCATTAACTTGGCTTGTGTATTCTTAAATTTTCACATGTTTTCAAATTATGCACTTAATTTAACCTATCTTAACACACGGAAGTTTTGATATAGTTTACTTTCTCAATCGATTCCAAAGAATCAAAGTGATTATCAAAGCTGAAAAGGCTTTTTGTATTTTCTTCAAATGTTGAAGCCATCTATGTGAACAACAAGGCTGATGAATTTGCTGTTTTATTTAGCTGACATTTTAATTCAAAATGTAAACTGAAGTTTCTTTTCATTTCTTTGCACTATTAATATGATTCTGTTTTTGGTTCACATGGATAAGACTGTTCACTTGTGTCATTTTTTATAATTAGCCTTTTATATCTTGGGGTTTTTGGTAAGCAAATAAATATTTTAAATGTAATTGGTGCAATTACTGTATGTGCGTAGAGCAGTTTTATATTGAGCTCTATGTCATGTCAGATTTTTATGCCGTAGGTTTTCTATGATTTTTTTAATTGTATGTGGTATTCTTCTGAAATATATAATTACCAGCTCAGCCCTGAGTTGGAGAAGCAAGAGTTTCTGTCGTGCTCTCAAACCGACTTTGTATTAAAAGATATAGAAAAGGCTTACTTTCTCCCAACATTCTTTCCCCATTGATAAAGTGGTTTGTGTCTGAATGTTAAAGTTATTTTTACATCTTGTGCAATCCCTTTGTTCTGGTAGGGGTCCAAGCAAACAACCCAAGTCCAGATTTGATTTTGTTGAAACTAGAAGATAGCGGGTAGGGGATGAAAGGTGGTGGTAATTAGGAGGCCAGGGGGAAAAACTGAGGTAAACAAGGGCAGTGTAAACATCAGCTAAACATGAACGTTCCCTCCTGGTTCTTTTTTTTTTTTTTTTTTTTTTGAGGGCATCTCTCATATTTATTGATAAAATGGTTGTTAACAACAATAAAATTCTGTATAGGGGGGTCAATGCTCAATGCACAATCATTAGTCCACCCCAAGCCTAATTTTCGTCAGTCTCCAATCTTCTAATGCATAACGAACAAGTTCTTACATGGAGAACAAATTCTTACATAGTGAATACATTACATGGTGAACATTACAAGGGCAGTCATCACAGAAGCTTTCGGTTTTGTTCATGCATTATGAACTATAAACAGTTCAAATATGAATATTCATTTGATTTTTATACTTGATTTATATGTGGATACCACATTTCTCTATTATTATTATTATTTTTAATAAAATGCTGAAGTGGTAGGTAGATATGAGATAAAGGTAGAAAACATAGTTTAGTGTTGTAAGAGAGCAAATGTAGATGATCAGGTGTGTGCCTGTAGACTATGTGTTAATCTGAGCTAGACAAGGGCAATAAAACATCCACGTATGCAGAAGATTTCTCTCAGAACGGGGGGGTGAGGTTCTAAGCCTCACCTCTGCTGATCCCCAATTTCTCACCTGATGGCCCCCCTGCGACTGTGCCTGTCTTAGGTTGTTCCTCCCTTGAGGAATCTTACCCGTCTCTGGCTAACCAGTCATCTTCGTCCTGGTTCTGTCTTAATGGAATCACATAGCATGGTGCGGAGCTTTATGATGGCAGATCTGCTCCAGCTCCGCTTTTTCTCAAAATGCCACCCGGTGGCATATTCAGGCCATACATGAACCACAGCAGAGAGGCGTGGAGCAGGGGTTAGTGTAAAGGTGGGCACAAGGAGAAGTTAGGAAGTAGTGTAACCCTGGGCTCCAGGAAATTTAGGAAGGTTGTAGGATGGTGGGCCAGAAAAGAAGTCTTAAATAAAACCAAAATTGAGTGAGAAAACGTCCTCATTAATAAAATCCATTAGCAAAAATATAAACTAAAAGGAGTTAAAGTGAAGAATCAATCAAAAGAATGAAAAAATTTTGGACTCCTTACTAATCTTCCAAAGGGTGGGAAGGCAGATTGTGATGAAGGATGGGGTCTTACTGAAGAGCCAGAAAAAGAAATGATCCTTGCTCTGTGTTGGACTGTTCTGCTATATGGCATTGTAAACAGTATGGCAACACTTAGCCCTGTTAGAACCCTACATGCGTCCCCATTGCATGCTAAAGAATTTTTCTACTTTAAAAAGCTATTAAGAACCAGACTGAGAAGAAAAATGATTGTAGAACAGTTGGAGAGCTTATGCTGGTGAACATCAATTGTGATATTATACTCTGCCTGAAGTGTGATGAAATCTTTGGAGGCATCAGAGCAAAAAGCAAATTGTGGGGGAGCTATTAACAATTTAGCATTCCCAGTTTATATGAGAATATGGACTCTATCTACCAAAGGGAAAAGTACAGCTCAGATTGGATATGAATGGCAATAGCGTGGATTTCAGCCTTGTTACCTGTGTACCTGTAACTTTACAAAGTTTATCATTGCTAGAAGTTTTTCATTTTTGTTTTTAAATATTAAATTTATGGTGTTTCCAAAGGCTGCCTCAGCAGAATAACGACTTCACCTGTCTTGCAACCTTATAGAAAAACAAGGGCCTAAGGGAAAAAGGGTAACTTCAAATCTTCCTACCTAGCTTTATGAAGTCCTGTCAGACTCCCTCCCACAGATCAGTACACTCTCTAACGAGACGAACATTTGCTGGCCTGCTCTTTAAACTACACTAGAACACCTTCCCATGAAAAACGTTCTACTCTTCCTCTAAAACTATGGAATTTCAATAGCCTTACATTTATTATAATTTGGAAGCACTTCATTCAAATTGCTTTAAAGGAAACCAACACCAAGCACCAGGATTCCTTAGTAAGAAGCCTCAGACTTTAGAGATACTAGATTGTCAGGGAAGGTATAGTTGTGCTTTTCAGAGTATAAAAAAGAGCATACTGTTTCTTGTTGGCAAACTACATGGGCTGGTTAAAGTTTTCGGTGAAAGAAGGGTGAGGACCCATGTACCTGTGCCATTCTCCAGCTGGAAGGTCACATGAGAGTCACATGACAAGACTATCTGGGGAAATTCCTTCCTAGTTACTTTTCTTCCAAATAGTATACTTTTAAACTATTCCTTGAGTTCTCTTGTACTTAATTGCAATGAAAAGTTCATCTTCACATATCATATTACCACTTCTTGCCTCTTACTGTGAAAGTAAATGCTATCGGATTTTAGGTCAGGAGGATTATCACAGCTTTTACTTTCTATCAAGAGCCTGAGCTTTGGATCAGACAGACTTGAATATGAATCTTAGAGCTGCATTTTACAAGTGAATCTGAACTTGAACAATCTCTCAGAGCCTTACATTCCTCATTTGCACAAAGGAGAAAGTAATGCTTTAAATGTTGAGAGTTTTAAACTAAATGACATGTGTACTTATCTAACACAGTGTCCAACTCAATAATTATCTTTATTTTCATTCATTCCACAGCCATTATAGTGTACCTAGTCAGTGCCCAGCACTGTACTAGACAATGGACATGGGAAAGAACACATAATCCAGCCCCTTAAGATTGATAGAATAGGCTCTGGAAAGCCCACCTAATTGTCAGCCCCTGTTATTCTTGAAGAGTAGGAATTGGAGACTGGAGTGTGGTGATAGGCAGACTTTCAAATTGTGCTATCATACTTCTATATCATTTTATTTCTTTTTTTGGTCAATAAATGGATGATGCCTTTGTTAATTTTCACAAAATGTACAAAATTTTAAAATCTCATATTAGGAATAAGTTACAATACTTGGTTTACACAAACCCTATCTCAAGGAGGACACTTGGCATACTTCAAATATTTGAGGGTAGCCTTTGGAAGAGAGATGAGATTTGTTCTGAAAGATACTGAACTGCAGAAATAGGACCAATAGGTCAATAAAGACATACATTTTTTGAAATTACAGAAAGTGAAAAATATTTATAAAGATCAACACAGCTATCTGGAGTCTTTTTTAGATGTCTCCAGGTTTTACAAAGCTGTTCTTAACTGTACTTGATGTATGGCACTGTTTGGGTCATGCTAAGTCCCTTTGGTAGGAGTGGACCTTTCAGCCTCACACTTGAGTGTTTGGACTCAACGTTGTTCAGCCAGTATGTGCAGGAGTTCAAAGCAGGGCTCTGAGTCAAACTTCCTACACCATCACTTACTAGGCTTCACTGTGCTTGCATGGTGCTGCTTTCATATCTGCAAAATGCGGTAACCAAACTCATACTCCCCTTGAAAGCAGTGCTGTCTTCGAGGTGCAGAAGGGTCGCTTTACCTCTTTCCCTCCACGGCACCACCAGCTTGCTCCCCTGCACCACCCCAAGTAAATACACAATCTAAGTGAAAATCAGTGGACCAGCTACAGGAATACAGCTTTCCCAAGTGCTCTAGTCATTCCCTTCTCACCAAATCACTACTGTATGACTTTCTTTATAGTCATCTAGAGCCACTACTGCCTCAGAAGGCCCTGGAGGAATTCAATGAGACAATCAATGTAAGACTTTTATCACAATGCCTAGCACGGTGTAAATATTCAATGAAATAAAAATTATGCACACACCTATCCCACTAAAGCATAATGCTACTGTAAGTGAGATGACATTTTAAATATTCTGGTTGTACATCTGTCAGGGTTTCTTTTCAGTGAGTGGAAAAATTGGTGTGATGAATAAAAGCCTGGCACTCTTGGTACTCTTGGACCTCATTTCTTTCAGTTTTCCTGTCCTTGAGGTTCAGTGATTTTCCTTATTCCTTTGTTCATTCAACATTCATTTATTGAGTACCAACTGAGTTCCAGGTTCAATCCTAGGTGCTGGTAATACTAAGATTAAAAGATAGGGGCTCAGTGCTCAGAGAGCTCCCGGTCAGAGAAGGAAGTTCTGATAATTGCAATATGATGTGATTAGGGTAAAAAATAAAAGTGTACAAATGGTATGGTATTAATGGAGAAAGCTGAAAAGTGTACTGAAATCTGTCTGAAGAGCCAGAGAAAGCTTCACAAAAGAGGAAACACCTGAACTGGAGCTTGAAGGGAAGACAGGAATCCACTAAGTAGAAATCCTCTATCACAGGATGGATGGAGACACTGCTTGATAATTTGTTGTGAAACTGTGACTGTTTGTGAAACTGAATGACCACAAGTTTGATTTCCCTTTTTTCCAACATTTGGCTGTAGTGACAGAAAACGCAACAAGTAATGCTTTAAGAAAGTTAGGTATGTAGTATCTAATGACACAGGCTTTGTTTGCCTTCCTGCTCCACTATCCTTACCACATGGCTTTTATTCTCAGGGTCAAAGGGGCAACTGTACCTTCAGTCAAGGTCTTCTTGTAAGGTTTTGTACTTTTATCAGGAAGGCAAGGCCTTTCCCCAAGTCTTCCATCTATATCACATCAGACAGAAAGGGGCGACACGGCCATGGCAAACTGGGAGGGAAGCTAAACAATTATTGTGGAGGCAGAACTGAAGGAAAAAGAAGACTGAATGGCGTTGGCTCGTCTACAGTGTTGGTCAGAGCAAGAAATGCAGCTTTTTCATCAGTAGTCATGATGTGGTCTTATTTTTTTATAGTTGTCTTTTGTAGTAGTTTCTTAGGATTGCTGTAACAAGTACCACAAACTGGGTTGCTTCAAACAACAGAATGTGTTGTCTCACAGTTCTGGTGACTAGAAGTCCAAAACAAGGTGTCAGCAGAGCCATGCTCCTTCTGAAACCTGTAGGGAAATCCTTCCTTGCTTCTTCCTCGCTTCTGGTGAATTGTAGGCAAGCTCTGGCCTTCTTTGGTTATGCTCGGCTGTGTAACTCCAGTTTCTGCTTTTGTCCTCGCGTGAGATTATCCCTGTGTTTCTGTCTTCATGTGGCCAGTCGTACTGGAGTAGGGACCCATCCTACTCCAGGATGACCTCATCTTGTTCTAAATAATAACATCTGCAATGACCCTATTTCCAAAGAAAGTCACATTCTGAGGTATTGGAAAGTTAGAATTTAAACATATCTTTATTTCTGAGGGGATGGAGAGGGAGAGAAATAATTCAATCCATAATGCCATTACTTTGCATTCGGTATATAAATAAGAAATGCTCTATTTCCAAAGTATGTTTCTTTATGCCAGATTTTTGTAATGAACTTTTAAAAGCCTTATTTTATTCCTAGTTTAAAGTCTAGTTTTACCTATTTTCTTCCTAATTATTGCAGTTTTATAGTAAAAATAATTTCCAATTTTCCTAAAATAATTTAGGAAGTAATTAAGAATAATTTCAAATTATTCTTAAAATAATTCCTATTTATTTTAAGTATAAAACTGTGGTAATATAAAAGATTATATGATACATAGTATTTAACTGTACAAATTTGGGGGAAAAATTTTCAATACATACCTAATACCATATGCCAAAGTAATGTACAAATGTGTTAAAGAGTTAAATATTTCAAAGGACTGCAGAAAAACAAAGAATCTAGTCTTTTGAATGTTTGTGTGGTTATAAGAAACAGTAGAAATCATAAAACAAAACATCCACAAGTTCTAATCATATAAAAATGTAAAGCTTTTTGTACAAGGAAAAAAATCAGTGGGGAAATGACAAATTGGTAAACATTGAAACAAATAATTCAGACAGTAAATATAAACTGTATGTTACATAAACAATTTAGGTAACTATCAAGTTCCTAAAAGATGGTCAGAGGATGTGGTCAGACAATGTATAAAAACTCCATGTTTCTTAAGCAAACATGTGGAAAAATGTTTAGTAATCATTTAAAAGTGCAACTGAAGGATCCAAAATGGTGGCATGAGTACGACAGCAGAAATCTCCTCCCAAAAACATATATATTTTTGAAAATACAACAAATACAACTATTCCTAAAAGAGAGACCAGAAGATACAGTACAATAGCCGGGCTACATCTACACCTGCGAGAACCCAGTGCCTCGCGAAGGGGGTAAGATACAAGCCGTGGCCCGGTGGGACCCAAGCACCCCTCACCCCAGCTCCCGGCGAGAGGAGAGGAGTCAGAGCAGGGAGGGAGAGGGAGCCCAGGACTGCTAAATACCCAGCCCTAGCCATCCGCACTGGGAGCACTGACACAGTGTGTGGGTGCTGGATACTAGGGAAACGGAACAGTAAAACCTGCAAGCAGGTCCCCACAGTCAGCGCCCCTGGGACAAAGAAAAGCGAGTGCTTTTTGAAAGTCTTAAAGGGACAGGGACCCCACTGCTGGATGGAGGCATCCCAGAGCGATCAGCCCAGCAGCTGGGAATCCTGGGGAACGCTGGGCACCCTAACCCCCCTGGGCTGCAGCGCAGATTGGAGGTTCCTCCTGGCGATAAACAGCCTCCCACGCATTCCCCGTCTGGCGTGGCCCCACCGTAGCGGAGCAGCAGCCTGAAAGTGGCCACGCCCACAGCAACTGCACGGAGATCCATAGTGGCCTGAGCAATAATCAGAGACCCCCGTCTGCATGCAACTGCCCAACACAAGCCACTAGGGGTCGCTGTTCTCCCAGAAGAGAAACACGAAGAGCAAGCAGGAAGGGATTTCTTTCTTCCAGCTGACACATGCACCATCTGCCCATCGCCATGAAAAGGCAGAAGAATTTGATTCAGACCAGAATCACACAGACATCCCCTGAGAGGGAACCTGGGGAGATATATCTAACCAATCTTCCTGAACAAGAATTCAAAATAAAGGTCATAACCATGCTGATGGACTTGCAGAGAAATATTCAAGAGCTAAGGCAGGAGAATACAGAAATAAAACAATCTCTGGAAGGACTTAAAAGCAGAATGGACGAGATGCAAGAGGCCATTGATGGAATAGAAATCAGAGAACAGGAACGCAGAGAAGCTGATGCAGAGAGAGACAAAAGGATCTCCAGGAATGAAACAACATTAAGAGAACTGTGTGACCAATTGAAACAGAACAATTTCCGCATTATAGGGGTACCAGAAGAAGAAGAAGAGAGAAAAAGGGATAGAAAGTGTCTTTGAAGAAATAATTGTTGAAAACTTCCCCAAACAGGGGTAGGAAATAGCCTCCTAGACCACAGAAGCACACAGAACTCCCAACAGAAGGGACCCAAGGAGGACAACACCAAGACACATAGTAATTAAAATGGCAAAGATTAAAAGACAAGGACAAAGATCAAAGACAAGAGTATTAAAGGCAGCCAGAGAGAGAGAAAAAAGGTCACCAACAAAAGAAAACCCATCAGGCTATCATCAGACTTCTCAACAGAAACCTTACAGGCCAGAAGAGAATGGCCTGATATATTTAATGCAATGAAACAGAAGGGCCTTGAACCAAGGATACTGTATCCAGCATGATTATCATTTAAATATGAAGGAGGGATTAAACAATTCCCAGATAAGCAAAAGTTGAGGGAATTTGCCTCATACAAACCACCTCTACAGGGTATTTTAGAGGGACTGCTCTAGATGGAAGCACTCCTGAGGCTAAACAGATGTTACCAGAGAAAATAAAATCACAGCAAAGAAAGTGGAACAATCAAATACTAACTAAAGGCAAAAAATAAAATCAACTACCCACAAAAACAGTCAAAGGAAACACAAAAGAGCACACACACACACAAAAAAAAAACACCTAACATACAAAGAATGGAGGAGGAGGAGTAAGAAGGGAGAGAAATAAAGAATCATCAGACTGTTTATAATAGCTCAATAAGCGAGTTAAGTAAGACAGTAAGATAGTAAAGAAGCTAACCATGAACCTTTGGTAACCACGAACCTAAAGCCTGCAATGGCAATAAGTACATATCTTTTAATAATCACCCTAAATGTAAATGGACTGAATGTACCAATCAAAAGACACAGAGTAATAGAATGGATAAAAAAGCAAGACCCATCTATATGCTGCTTACAAGAAACTCACCTCAAGCCCAAAGACATGCACAGACTAAAAGACAAGGGATGGAAAAAGATATTTCATGCAAACAACAGGGAGAAAAAAGCAGGTGTTGCAGTACTAGTATCAGACAAAATACACTTCAAAACAAAGAAAGTAACAAGAGATAAAGAAGGACATTATATAATGATAAAGGGCTCAGTCCAACAAGAGGATATAACCATTCTAAATATATATGCACCCAACACAGGAGCACCAGCATATGTGAAACAAATACTAACAGAACTAAAGGAGGAAATAGAATGCAATGCATTCATTTTAGGAGACTTCAACACACCATTCACTCCAAAGGACAGATCCACCAGACAGAAAATAAGTAAGGACACGGAAGCACTGAACAACACAGTAGAGCAGATGGACCTAATAGACATCTACAGAACTCTACATCCAAAAGCAACAGGATACACATTCTTCTCAAGTGCACATGGAACACTCTCCAGAATAGACTACATACTAGGCCACAAAAAGAGCCTCAGTAAATTCAAAAAGATTGAAATCCTACCAACCAACTTTTCAGACCACAAAGGTATAAAACTAGAAATAAATTGTACAAAGAAAGCAAAAAGGCTCACAAATACATGGAGGCTTAACAACATGCTCCTAAATAATCAATGGATCAATGACCAAACTAAAATAGAGATCAAGCAATATATGGAAACAAATTACAACAACAACACAAAGCTCCAGTTTCTGTGGGATGCAGCAAAAGCAATCTTAAGAGGAAAGTATATAGCAATCCAGGCATATTTAAAGAAGGAAGAACAATCCCAAATGAATAGTCTAAAGACACAATTATCAAAATGGAAAAAGAACAACTGAGGTCTAAAGTCAGCAGAACAAGGGACATAATAAAGATCAGAGAAGAAATAAATAAAATTGAGAAGAATAAAACAATAGAAAAAAATCAATGAAACCAAGAACTGGTTATTTGAGAAAATAAACAAAATACATAAGCCCTTAGCCAGACTTATAAAAAGAAAAAGAGAATCTACACACATCAACAGAATCAGAAATGAGAAAGGAAAAATCACGACGGACCCTACAGAAATACAAAGAATTATTAGAGAATATTATAAAAAACTCTATGCTAACAAGCTGGAAAACTTAGAAGAAATGGACAACTTCCTAGAAAAATACAATTTTCCAAATCTGACCAAGGAAGAAAGAGAAAATCTAAACAGGCCAATTACCAGCAAAGAAATTGAAGCAGTAATCAAAACACTACTCACGAGCAAAACTCCTGGGCCAGATGGATTTACCATGGAGTTTTATCATTCTCCTTAAAGTTTACCCATTCTCCTTAAAGTTTTCCAAAAAATAGAAGAAAAGGGAATACTTCCAGACTCATTCTATGAAGACAGCATCACCCTAATACCAAAACCAGGCAAAGACCCCACCAAAAAAGAAAACTACAGACCAATATCCCTGATGAACATAGCTGCAAAAATACTCAACAAAATAGTAGCAAACCGAATTCAAAAATACATCAAGAGGATCATACACCATGATCAAGTGAGATTCATCTCAGGGATGCAAGGATGGTATAGCATTTGAAAATCCATCAACATCATCCACCACATCAATAAAAAGAAGGACAAAAATCACATGATCATCTCCATAGGCGCTGAAAAAGCATTCGACAAAATTCAACATCCATTCATGATAAAAACTCTCAGCAAAATGGGTAGAGAGGGCAAGTACCTCAACATAATAAAGGCCATATATGAAAAACCCACAGCTAACATCATACTGAACAGTGAGAAGCTGAAAGCATTTCCTCTGAGATCAGGAACAAGACAGGGATGCCCACTCTCCCCACTGTTACTCAACATAGTACTGGAGGTTCTAGCCACAGCAATTAGACAAAACAAAGAAATACAAGGAATCCAGACTGGTAAAGAAGAAGTCAAACTGTCACTATTTGCAGATGACATGATATTGTACATAAAAAACCCTAAAGACTCCACTCCAAAACTACCAGAACTGATATCGGAATACAGCAAAGTTGCAGGATACAAAATTAATACACAGAAATCTGTGGCTTTCCTATACACTAGCAATGAATGAATAGAAAGAGAAACCAGGAAAGCAATTCCATTCACAATTGCATCAAAAAGAATAAAATACCTAGGAATAAACCTAACCAAGGAAGTGAAAGACCTATACCCTGAAAACTATAAGACATTCTTAAGAGAAATTAAAGAGGACACTAACAAATGGAAACTCATCCCATGCTCTTGGCTAGAAAGAATTAATATTGTCAAAATGGCCAACCTGCCCAATGTAGTCTACAGATTTCATGCAATCCCTATCAAATTACCAACAGCATTCTTCAACGAACTGGAACAAATAGTTCTAAAATTCATATGGAACCACCAAAGACCCCGAATAGCCAAAGCAATCCTGAGAAGGAAGAATAAAGTGGGAGGGATCTCATTCCCCAACTTCAAACTCTACTACAAAGCCACAGTAATCAAGACAATTTGGTACTGGCACAAGAACGGAGCCACAGACCAGTGGAACAGAATAGAGTCTCCAAACATTAACCCAAACATATATGGTCAATTAATATACGATAAAGGAGCCATGGACATAAAATGGGGATATGATAGCCTCTTCAACAGCTGGTGTTGGCAAAACTGGACAGCTACATGTAAGAGAATGAAACTGGATCATTGTCTAACCCCATACACAAAAGTAAATTCGAAATGGATCAAAGACCTGAATGTAAGCCATGAAACCATAAAACTCTTAGAAAAAAACAAAGACAAAAATCTCTTGGACATAAACATGAGTGACTCCTTCATGAACATATCTCCCTGGGCAAGGGAAACAAAAGCAAAAATGGACAAGTGGGACTATGTCAAGCTGAAAAGCTTCTGTACAGCAAAGGACACCATCAGTAGAACAAAAAGACATCCTACAGTATGGGAGAATATATTCATAAATGACAGATCCTATAAAGGGTTGACATGCAAAATATATAAAGAGCTCACACATCTAAAAAAAACAAAAAGCAAATAATTCAATAAAAAAATGGTCAGAGGAGCTGAACAGACAGTACTCCAAAAAAGAAATTCAGATGGCCAACAGACACATGAAAAGATGCTCCACATTGCTAGTCATCAGAGAAATGTAAATTAAAACCACAATGAGATATCACCTCACACCAGTACAGATCGCCACCATCCAAAAGACAAACAACAACAAATGTTGGCGAGGTTGTGGAGAAAGGGGGACCCTCCTGCACTGTTGGTAGGAATGTAAATTAGTTCAACCATTGTGGAAAGCAGTATGGAGGTTCTTCAAAAAGCTCAAAATAGAAATACCATTTGATTTAGGAATCCCACTTGATTTAGGAATCCCACTTCTAGGAATTTACCCTGAGAATGCAGCAGCCCAATTTGAAAAAGACAGATGCACCCCTATGTTTATCGCAGCATTATTTACAATAGCCAAGAAATGGAAACAACCTAAGTATCCATCAGTAGATGAATGGATAAAGAAGAGGTGGTACATATACACAATGGAATACTATTCAGCCATAAGAAGGAAACAAATCCTACCATTTGCAACAACATGGATGGAGCTAGAGGGTGTTATGCTCAGTGAAATAAGCCAGGTGGAGAAAGACAAGTAGCAAATGATTTCACTCATCTGTGGAGTATAAGAACAAAGGAAAAACTGAAGGAACAAAACAGCAGCAGCAGAATCACAGAACCCAAGAAAGGACTAACAGTTACCAAAGGGCAAGGGACTGGGGAGGCTGGATGGGAAGAGAGGGAGCAGTGGGCGTAAGTAGAAAGGGGACCTTACGAATAGTATGTACAATGTTGGGGGTTCACAGTGAGGGCTGTGCAACACAGAGAAGACAAGTAGTGATTTTACAGCATCTCACTACGCTGATGGACAGTGACTAATGGGATATGTGGGTGGGGACATGGTGAAGGGGGGAGTCTAGTAACCATAATGTTCCTCATGTAATTGTAGAGTAATGATACCAAAATTTTAAAAAGTGCAATTTAAACTATGGTGTAGTTGGTAAATTATTATATTGCTGATGGTGATATAAACTGACAATCCCATTCAAAAGCATTTGGCAAATAATTCCAGAGTTATAGAAATGTTCATACAATTAATATTTCTGGAAATTTAGCCTAAGTAAATAGTCCTAAAGAAGAAAAAAAACTGTGTTCATGAGATTATTAATTATAGAATCATTTGTAATAGTGAAAACTTGGGAGCAGTGTAGTTGCCTGATGGTAGAGGAACAGGTAACTGGATTGTGATGCATCCTTTTGTTGGAATATGCAGTCACCAAAAGGTATTAGGTAAATAATGAAGACCTGTGGTGATATGAAGAAATGCTTGGGTTTTAAAGTTATGTGTTTTTAAGAAGTGGTTTATATGATTGCAGTAACATAAAGTTGACAAGCATGCATATGGAAAATCAGCAACAGTGAAATATAGAGTGTCTAGAGGGTGTTGGGGAACATGCAGTTGTTTTAAAGTGATATGATTATGAGTTATTTTTCCATCATTTTCCAAACTTTATAATAATTTTAAAAAATACTTAAGCATATTCAACTTACTATTTAGCTTAAAATCATCCTGTCCTTCTTGCATGTTAATGAAGTCATTAGGAGATAAGGAGAATTTAATGAGCTTTCTGGGAAAAAAATTTTGCTCACAGTAGTATTGTAAATCACACCAGATGTTTTTCTTTCATAAATGTCTTGTACTAAGTGGTGGGATTATTCTGATATGGAAAAATGACATTTGCAGAAAGCTTTTTAATATAGTATGTGTGCATTGTATGGTTAATGGCAATGTTTTTGACTGGCAAAGTAATTATTTTAATCCTGTCTCATCCTTCACTTTAGTTTTGATTTTACGGCTGAGATTTAAAAGCTATACTTCCAAAGAAAATAACTTGCCCATGGGCTGGAGGAAAGTAGTTTTATTTCCACCATGACAAATGATCTCTTTTGACTTTTTTAATTATGACTTAACAGTGTGGATGTAAAACCAGGTGATCTATGCAATGGACATTATTTTAGCAATCTCTTTATTTGCAATCTTATAAAGATCTGCTCCTCCCTTCTTGGAGGCAGAGTTTATAAGAACTGTAGAAACATGATCATTTGCCCTGTTCCGTGTTCCTGGTGAGATGTACGTGGTGTGTTCCCTAGGCTTGCTGGATGGGCCAGTGTCCCTGGGGGAACACAGGCAGCCAACTCTCTTTAAGGTGTGAGAAATAACCAGGGATGACAACCCCTTTGGGCTGTCCACTGCCTAGGTTTGATTAGATTATGCCCCTCTGGTTGACTAGGCTTTGAATTCACTTGCCTGAATTTACTACCTGAAGATTAAAGTTAATGGTAGCGCATCTCACCACCTCCCAAAACACATGCAGTCATGCACACACGCACCTACGTGCATATCCATGCACACAGGCTTAGTGCACAACAAGCAACTTACATCCTTTAGGAGAAAAGAAGGAGTCTAGTGGGGTGGGATAGGAGTTAATCCCTGTCTCCAAAGTAAAGACTAGACAATGGGGATTCATGCAAAACAGTGCTGGACAATTGACATCTACAGGCTCCCTGGTGAAACTCATCCTGCCCTCAGTTATTCAGGGGCTGATCATCCAAAGTGTGGATTATCCGGGCCATATGCTTCTCCTCCTTTGCCATCTGGCTGGTTGCCTATTTCCCTTCTTATTAATAGGGAAAAGACTCAAAAATACGTCAGTCCATTTCTGCCAAACCATTTCTAGTGCCTATATCAAACCCTCTCTGTAAGCTTATTCAGTGCACGTTTTGGTCAATTTGGTCACTTGGCATATTCTGATTCCTTCCAGGACTGGTTAATTTCTAACGATTGATTAGTTTCTAATGTATAATCTTGTGCTTGTAGACCCTTGCCTGATAATAGTCCTTTGGCCATCTCTTGGATTCATTATTTATCACTTCGGCTATCTAGGGAGCTCCTTTAAAGTAAGTAGTGTCTCCACGGCCTTTCATATCCTCTCCAACTGGTCCAGAGAGCTCCTTTTCACAAGGCAGGTGTAGGATAGAGTTGTTGGCTGACTAATTATTGTTCATCATCATTTCAACCAGTAAGTTATGAGAAAGTGACAACAGTAAGGAGCAGTAGGCAGAAATGCCATTTGCTAAAAGAATCAACTAAAAGAGAACCCCAGACATTTAGAATTGGAAGGAGCATTAGAGATAATTTTAGCTTGTTGATAGGGAAACTTGGGCCCAGAGGAGTAATTTGTCTTTGAATACCCAGAACATTTGTAGCAGAGTCAGGACTAGAATTCAGATCTCTAGAGCCTGTTTCTGTTATATTCCAGATTTCCAAGAATTATATAAAAGTGGATTTATTCAGAAGATATGTGGAAAAGGAGTGTCTTAGATTACATTGATGGGAGGAAGGGAATATAATAGTGAAAAATAACTAAGATTAAAGAAAAATTTACCCCTCTTTTGTATATATTAATATTTGGGGGTTATAGATATCATAGGAAAACAGCAATTATTTGGAAAATGTTTTTATTTGTGTTAAAGACTGATCTAAAACAAGAATTGAAAAGATCTCATACAAGTGCCAGAACAAACCTGACACAACAGGAATCAATAAAAATGTATTGGGTGAAAAAAGAAACCAAAACTTTTTCATTTTCTAGGACTAGGAGTATGCTTTAGTTCTAGCATTATCATACCCATTTATGAAAAATATTAGAGTCTTTCTCTGAATCGAATGTTTCTTTGTTTTTGTCATGTATTTTAATTGACTCTGGACAAACAGTTCAGCTACAAATTACAATGAATTTGTTTGTGGATGTCATGAATTACCAGAGAAAACTAGTGCTCTGTCACTTATAAATGAAGTGTCCATTGAATATTTTATGACTTTAGCCTGAACATTTTAGATAGGGCTAATGTAAATTTCCAAGGTAAATCTCAAACATCAGATTATATTTCCAATTCTGTTTAGGGAGGAAAAAAAAGTATGTAATTTTAAAGAGTATTTAGGTTTAGAATTCTGTAATTCATAACATATATTGTCTTTTTTTAAGCTTTTTGCATGACCCAAAAATACATGTTTGTAAGGCTGGAGGCACTGGAGGGAGGAAAGCGAGGACAGTGCAAATGGAACAAAGATAGCACCAAGTAGCTCGGTGCCATATAAAGAAGGAACAGACAGCTCTTCCAGGATTCGAGTCCCATGACGTGCCGACAAACCCTGGATGGAGACCCCCTCTATCTGGAAGGACGAGACCTCTGGCTGTCCATCACCTGACCCTGAGCCAATAAAAAATTCCCCACATACCCCTAGCGTGGCCCACTTCCCCCTCCCTTCCCTGTTCTCTTAAAAACTCCCCACCTCCCCTCCTGGGTGTGAACTTCCACAGCCTGTGTTTCAGACTGGTGAACCTCGCCCGGGAATTGTGCTCAAATAAACTGCCTGGCCCTTTGTTGCCTCTCGTTGCCTGCTTATTTCGGCTAGAATTTATCTTACAATGTTCATTTTAGAAAATATAGGCAATCATAAGGAAAATAAAACCTCTGTTAGCCTTAGGAGCCAAAGATTAACTGTTAACTGTTAGGACTTCTATTATGCATATTCATATACTTACACACTGTTTTAAAACTTAACTTTTTTAGTGTCTTGTGAATATTTTTCAATGTCAGTAAGAATTTCTAGAAATCATTCTGAATGGTTGCATAGGAGTATCCATTATGTATGGAACCAAGATTTGTTTAACCAATTCCTTGTTTTTAGATATTTAGATTATTTCCCATTTTTCACTATTATAGACATTGCTGTGGTGAACTTATGTATTTATATATCTTGACTCACATATTCAATGATATTCTTAGAATGGAATCCAAAGAGTACAGTTGCTGAATTTACATACACATACTCAGTTGTAAGGGAGGAAAAAATGAATTATTTAGGTATCGAAGAGATTATCCTCATGTAGACTTTGAAATTCTTTCAGAGACTAAGATGGTCTTAGAGATTTAGTACTTAATTTTGGTTCTGTATGAGAAATACATCTTTTATTATGCATTGATACAGTTGTATCTGACAAATGATAATCTCCCAAACACATATTTAGGTTTAGAATTCTGATGGTTTTCAAATACTTCAATGCTTTAAATGGTGATGTCCTCTTGCTACTACTAATAATAAATTATGCTGATCGATTTCTTTTCATTATTTTGAAAGCCTGGATGCTTGGTCTGGCTGGTTGACAGGAGGCAGTTTCTTGCTGGAGGCAAAATGTCATTGGACCGTGGACTAATCTTTTTCCCCCTCTGATTTTACCCATTTCCAGGCTGATTGTATAAACAATAAGGTATTATCTTTTTCATTAGGTGGAAGTGACACATTACAGGTGCTTTTCAACAATCTGAACTTATCTCCTAAATAGGTTTTGCATCATCTATACTCAAATGAGAATATAATTGTTCCAGCAGGGCTACTTTAGGAGAGTATTTAAAGGAGCATGAGAATCTTCTCCAGTTTTGCTTGTGATAAGGTTGTAAGAGTAGAGCTGTCCAATTAGGACAAGAGGAGACACAAGGAGAGGCAGGGGAGAGAGGCCATGCTTACCGAGCTCGTTCAACTTGATGACATTATGATTTTCATGATAAAGTCTGCAATAACCTTTATCTTTTTATATTTAATTTAATGGCCTTGGAATCTGGAGAAGCCAGTAGGCTTCATTTATCATGTGGTAAATATCAGCCTCCTCTGGTATACTTTTTTTGTGCTAATTAAAAGAGACATGAAATTAAAAATAGGTCAGAAGCCTTTTCATTTCAGTTTTGTTGATTTAAGTGGATTTGGGAGGGGGGAGGACAGGAAAAACATCAGTTTCTTTTAAGTGATAATCTATAACAAGCAAAAAGAGATTAAAGAATTATGAGAACACTGAAGATTATGTTTTATGAAATGAATTGCTTGCAAAGCATAGAGGAGTATATTACATAAACTATTTCAAGTTGCCTCCCAGTAGTTTTTGCTTAAGGAAAGTAATGGAATGTTGTTTATTTGAAATATTTTTATTTATTTTATGTGAGGCTGTGATGGAAGAGGTGAATGTGTATTTTACTAGATCATTCATTCATAAGAACTTTATGTCCTGTGGTAAATTTTTCTCAAAAGGAATTACTAGCTTTTTCTTTAAGAAGAAAAACAAAAAAGGCTGAGCCAAAGAAATAATAAGAATAATAACTTATAAGAGTGTGTTTGGAAGGCTCTGGCTTATTAATAAGAGTGAATAATGAATGAGTTCTCTGAGACATAATAATTTTTCTCAAAAAAAATTTTTTCTGGAAAACAAAGAAGCTAAACAAAAGCAATAGTTCCTCTAAGTGTCTCAGAAAGCCTGCGCTTCATAGTAAGAGTAGAAAATAAATGTAAATTCTGGGACATTGTTGCCCATGGCTTCATTACTGCTATGAAATGAATTACAGAAACACAAATCACTGTTGAAACCTAGGTGAGCTATTTCTCCCCTTGCAGTTCCACTATGACTGAGTTTCACTGAGCTCTCTCTAAATCCCATTATGCCCTCTAATTATAACACTAAAAAAAGGCCTCCAGAAAAGGCTTTTTTTTTTTTTTTTTTTTTGCCGCTAACACTTTCTCCTACTTCCTCACCATTAACCTCAAAATAAGGAAAAAAATTATGACAAAAATCAGAGTGGGCAGAAATGACCTTCTGACAGAAAAAGTTCCTATTTTAAATGATATAACAGACATATTCAAACAATTTTATAGCTTTCAAATACACTGGATAAATAGTTTTCTATCACAGCAAGCAGGAGGGTAAGCATCCTCTTATATACTAATGCCACAAATACCCTCAAGAAGCAACCAAAACCTTTTGGCTAGTTATTGTCAAAAAGAACCACAACACTAAAATGACTGATTTTTGACAGAGACATTTTGACATCCAGATGGGTAACATTAATGTGTTTAAAACAACGCTTTCAGGTATCTGAGGACACTGACAATTTCTGATTTGTTCTGATGTACTGATAAGACTATATAGTCCCACCCAAAATCCAATCTGTGTGAGAGCCCCATGAAAGCCATCTCAGGTAGATGTCAGGAAACTCTCAGAGTGGAGTTTCACAGGAAGATCCAGACCCCTTTTACATTTTGAAGCATTGAAGAACTGAATAAATGCCAAAACAAGGTTGCTTTTTATTGCTTTATTTTGTGTGTTTATATATAACAAATCAGTGACTTAGACATGAATATACAAAATGGAATGACTGCATGTCCCACCCAACTCATTTGGAGAGAACATTAAATCTTAACATAGAGGCCATACTATTTATTATGAATTATTTTCCTGTTTTTATGTCCTACTTAGAGCATTGAAATATCTTTACAGATAGGTGATATTACTTCGAGTTTCATTTCAGGAGAGTACAGGAAATACAAGATACTTTTTATAAAAGGGTTCATTGGGTGTGCTAGAGTGGATAACCCACTCCTCTAAGCAGGGGCCTAGTTGATAAATGTTAGAGCTGCCTCTTTGCACAGTTGCATACTGACCCTCTGAAGAATTTCCTTAGAAAAATGTAATTTAACATGAAGACCTTGACAGATTAGCAAAGTGGTTAAGACACATTCTTCAAAGTCAGACAGACTTTAATTCACATTGTGACTTTGATATTTATAGCTGTATGACCTTGGACAATCTATTAACCCTCTGATAGACTCCATTTCCTCAATGGTAAAATAGGATAACTCATGAAACTCCTGTACAAGGTTCCTATTGCTTTTATTCTCTTCATCCCTCTTAGTGGAAGGAGCTCATGACAAACTACTTTAAATGTTTGCAGAGTTCAGATCCCAGTGAAAGCTTATGCCTTCTAAAGAACTAGTCTGTATCCTTCCAGAGTGGGAGTCATTTTACTCTTTAACTGCTGGCAAACACGGAGCAAGTACTTGTGCTTACTTGCTGTAGCTTTCCTCAAATACGGCTTCTTAGCATAGTTTGCCCCCACTCTATTCCCTCCTCCCTTTCCCCCTTCCTACTAAATGTTGGCCTTTCAGCCTGTGTAGTTAGCTGGTCTTATTGTTCCTGTGTTTTTACTGGAAGTTGTCTCAAATCCTTTTGAAAGTAGGTAGAAAATAAATAAAATAAGAACAAAACAGTAAGGTTCCATTTTCTAATGGAACTTTATGGTGTTTCTTTCTCTAGGTGGCCAAGCTCCTTCTCCTGCCTTAATTCATACAGTTCGTTAATGGTGGTATCAGTAAAATCTTTATTTTATCATTTACTTGGGGAAATATAGTCTGACAATACTAAGATGATATTTTACCCCAATACCCATTTTCACAGTTAGTTCAGTGTAAATTATTTAATTCTATTTTCCTAGCAAAAATCAGAAGAATAATACATATTGCTATATCCCATTGTGTTACTATCGAAAGTAGTTCTCAAAATTTTCTGTCAGGACCCCTTTGCTTTCATGAAAATTATTGAGGACTCAAAGAGCTTTTGTTTGTGTCAGCTGTGTCTGTCAATATTTATATTAAAACTATGAAATTAAAACAAATTTAAAAATTGTTTACTCATAAATTTATTTCTAAAATATACCCATTATATATTAGTTCATTATATATTTACCCTGTTATATATATTAACATAAGTAACCATTTTTAATGAAAAATAAGTGTGCTTTCCAAAAAAAACAACAAAGCATTTTAGAGAGAAGAGTGGTGGTGTTTTTATAAATCTACGTAGTGTTTGTCTTTTTGTTTTTACTATTATTTTTTTATTGAGATAGAATTGGCATGTAATGCTATATTAGTTTCAGGTGTACAACATAATGATTTGTTATTGATATATATTGTGTAATGATCACCATAATGAGCCTAGTTACTAGCCTAATGTTTGTCTCAATTAAAAACAGCTAGATTTTCATATCTGCTTCTGCGTTCAATCTGTTACAATATTATACATCACATAGCCTCACAAGAAAATGAGAGTGAAAAAGAAAAATATGTTATTGTTATTATTGTTGTTGTTATTATTATTATTATTAAAGTAATTTGACCTTATGGACCTCCAAAAGGGTCTTGGGGATGTTCAGGGCCCTGGACCACACTTTGAGGACTGCTGCTATAGATCACAGTCAGCGAAAGTGACAATATAAGAAATGGAAAGAAAGTTTTACCCACATTTTAATTTTCGCTGGTTTCAGTGAGCTACTAAATTTTTAGAAACATGCCTCTTAACCTTCTCCCAATGTTCATAGAAACATTAAGGTTGTTGGGAATGTTTAGATTTTTCCTTCATGATCTGGTCAATGTATTTTGAAAGCTACTTGTGATATTTGGAATCAATGTTATGTTTCTGACATAGATTTTTATAAAAATATATGTATTGAACAGAGATAATCCTTTTAGTTATGGTATATAGAAAGACTTAGCTTTTTCCCCCTTCCAATCTATAATAGTGAAACTAGTTTTATTAAACCACTATTTTTATTGGTATATGTTGTTTGTTATATCATCTTTATACCATTCAGTAAGTAGAGTAGAGCAAATTGATTTCTCTTATTCCTGCTGTGAGGTGATCCATAATGAAAGGTGGATGGCTTCCCTACTTTACAAAGTGGCATTAGGTTTGGAATAAGTTAGTACAGAAGAACACATTTTATTTTACTGTATTTTATTTATTTGTCTTTCTTTAGGTAACAGCAATAATGGTTATGAGTAAGACCAAAAGCTTTTGTATTGCTACAAGGATACCCTAAGGATACCAGCTCTGCTTTCAGTGTGATGGAATCTCCATTACAGTGTGATGGTAAAAATCCACTAATTACTTGGTTTTTCTGTTTCTCATTCCATGAAAGAACTATCTTAAAACTTCCAAGTATTTCAGCAGGAGAGAAGGGAGGCTGCCAATATTTAACTTGCCCAACAGTGGCATCAGAGTTAAGTTTAAGATATTTTAAAGTGGCACAGATGATAAACAGTTTTTCTACTTATAAGATGCATCCCAAACTTCTTTTAGGTTTCAGATGGGTCATAAAATAGACCTGGTCAAGAAGTGTCAACTACTAACCTCTAATAACAGCAGTATTCTTTACTGGAATCAGTGAATCACCTTCAAGTCACATCATTGTACTTTTCATAGTAAATCAGATTATGTCGCCCTACCTAAAAAACAGCTTGCCTATTTATGTATGTATCTTTCATTATACATAACTTCATACTTGCCCAAGGATGTTCAGAGCTGTCAATTAAGGATTATAGGCTTTCAAGGTTAGAAAGGAATTTTTAAAATCATCTATTCCAGGCCTGCCCCCCACCCATTACCTTTTTGAAGCTATTTGCAGTGTCTTAGATGAGTGGTTCCAGCTTTGCTTGAATACTTCCAAGTATGTCAACAGGAGAGAAGGGAGGTTTAACTTGACCAACAGTGGCATCAGAGTTAGGTTTAAGAAATTTTAAGAGTACAGAAACTTCATGATTCCTAGGGCAAACCCTTGTGATTGTGTGGACTGCTACAATGATTGGGAAAGCTTTTTCCCAATTTGACATAAGATAAGTAGAGATCCTTTTTCTCACTATAGCACTTCAAGTGTTTGAAGACAATGCCCATGTTTCACTCTTATGGCTTCATAAGCCTTCTCTTCTCCAGAATCAATCAACTCTATTCTTCATTTGCAAATTTTGCCAGCCCCTTTCCTACCTTGTTCTGTCTCCTGTTGGCCTGCTCCAGTTTTCAGCATCCATCTTAAAAGTATGACACCTGGAATGACATTCAGTGCTCCTTATGCTGAATGACCACTGTAGAGTTGAGTGTGGGGTTACTGCTCCTTTATTGCCATTACATGTTAGTGGATCTGGAGATCTTCTAGCTTCTTTGACAGTCGTATCACATGGACTTTTCCTGCACTTAATATCAATGGAAAGTATGTCTTAACCTCATCAACTTCTATTAAGCTGTATTTTCCTCCTGCATTTGAAAATTGGATGTGCACATTCAAAATTCAAATCTATTAAAATTTGAAGGAAAGGTATTCTTTCTTGGTTTTTCTTTATTTGTGGTAGGTCAACTTTTTATTTTGATGCAATTTTAAATCTACCGCAAGATTTCAAGAGTAGCTCAAAGGATTGCCACATATCACTTACTTAGATTCACCAATTTTTAACATTTTACCCCATTTGCTAAATCATTCCCTGGATAGATATAAATTACATAGACATATAGTTATGTATTAATTTTTTTCTGAACGATTTGAGAGTAAGTGGCATAAATCATGTCTTTTTAAATATTTGTTTGTATTTATCAATAACTGAGATAAATAAAATTGACAGTAAGTTAGATGATGCTAATTCTGAGGAGAAAAACATTAGGCAAAGGAGATAAGGAGTGACAGGGCAGGTGCAGTTTAAGTATGGTGGCCAGGGAAGGTCATTACGTAGCCAAAGCCTCTGAACTCTGCCTGCTTTATATTCTTCAGTCCATAAAGTAGCTTATCTCAGTTCAACAATTGGGTCCTAATTGTTTCATGACAATCTATTTATTAAAAGTAGCAGAGCAGAAAGCACTTAGGTTTTGAAGTTAGACATAGATTTTGAATCTGGATTTAGTTGCCCTGGTGAACCTGGGTAAATTCTATAATGTATTTAAGACTGCAGTGTTGTGATCAATAATTGAGGCTAGTGGTACCTTAAAGGTTTGTTAAGAGGATTAAATGAAATAGCAAATATGAAGCACCTAACATTGCTTGGCACATAGTAGGTCTTTAATGAATGTTAGCAATCCTTCTGTTGTCTCCTTTATGTGGATATTTGTCTGGTCATTTGGTCATAGCTCACAGAGGCTAGCTCAGGGCTGGGCAACAAAGAGATGTTTAATAAGCTTGTTGATTAATAGATGTCCTATTATTGGCTTAACTTTAATTTATTCACAGAGCATTTGCTAAGTACTTATTATGCACTAGGTGCTATAGATACTAACACAACCCTAAGGTGTTTATAATTTAACAGGGGAGATGAGGCAAATACATAAAGTAAGCTAGAATGTAAAGATAAAGGTAAAGACAAAGGAGATAGGAGAGGTGAGCACAATGTGTTACTGGTATTCAGATGAGACTGCCCCTTCAGAGGGGGGAAGATATCATGAAGGGATGGCACTGGAACTGTATCTTAAATTCCCAGTAGGACTTTCAAGGATATTTCAGGAGGAAAAGCATACAGGAAGTGAACAGAGGCTAGGGGTTGCAAATGGCCCTGAGAACTCAGGGACTGGGCAGGTGGTTCAACTTGGCTCAGTGATTCTCAGCCCTGGCTGTAGACTAGAATTATCAGGGAGCCCTTTAAAAAATACTGGGGCTCAGGACTACCCCCCAGGATTTCTGATTTAGTTGGTCTGGAATGGGTCCTTAACATTGCTGACTTTTTTTAAAAAGCTCTTGAGGTGCTTCTGATGTGCAGCCACAGCTGCAAACTCCTAGCCTAGAGTACACCTGATGGGAGAGCTTAATATAAGGGAAGAACAATGTTTGGGGATCATATGGTGGAGGCCTCATTCCAGGTTACAGAGTTTGATTTTAATTTATCACGTCATTGCCCTCGAAGGCAATGACAACTTGACCTCTTCTGAACTTCCTGAATGTTTTGTCAGACTTCTAAGTCATCTGTTCCTAACATCCCTGTCCTCATTGTATTACTGTGATTTGGTTACACTTCTTATATGCCCTATGAACATCCTGATGGTGAAAAGGGGCTGCACTCATCTTTCTAACCCCTTCAATATTACAGCCTTGCATTGTCTGACCTGTATATACCCAACAAAAATTTGTTGTATGAATGAATGAACTAGTCAGGGATCAGAGCTGCAGTTAGATTTGGAGTCAATATGTTAAATTAGGAAACTGGTGGCAATCTGAGGGCCTGAGCGAGAACACTGGCTGCAGGAATGAAGAGCAGAGACACGAGAGAGCTCCTGCAGAAGTATTTATAGTTTATCCCTTAGAGGCAGCCAAATCACTCACTTGTCAAACTGACTCAGAGTCCAAAAGGTCTAGGAAAAATGTGAAGACAAGGAAAGATTTAGGCAAGGCATGCAGATTTAGAAGAGTTCACATTTAAACAATTTGCTTTGAAATTTCAGAGATGCACCAAGATTGAGCTGTTTGTCAAATAGTTGGAAATGCAGGTTTGATCTTTGGAAAGAAGCTAAGAGATTCAAAATTTATAGCTTAAGTATAGATAAGGAAAAAATTTAAATATGAAGATAAAAAGTCCAACCTGAATAAAGGTCGTGGGAGGTAGTGGTTCTGAGAAGAAAATTTCAGTTTGATTAATTCATTGATTGTCTAAGAAATAAATAAATAATTGGGGACTATATACTATTCTTTATCCTAAACTAGACTAAAATCTGCCACTTTTTCTTTAAGAACATTTTCCCACTGACTGCGTACTCTCAGCTTGATGAGAAGGTCCAGGGCTCTTCCTGGGTCCCCGACCTCCAGCTTGTGATAAGCACACTAAACAGGACCTGGTGTCCTTACACGTCCTTCCTGCAGACAGGTTAGATAAATGGAGCCCGAGTCTAAGTTCAGGAAGGATGGAGGATGGCTCACCACATTCTTCAGTCCAACTTTGCCAGTAATAAAAGTGACCTTGTAATTTGATCTCCTTTTGGCCCCTGGTATCTGGTTCCAATTAGTTAAGAATCCGTGGAGGAGTAACTGATCCATCCACCCTCAAACCTGCATTTTTAAACCTTAGATCTAAGGGCAGGTCATATACAGGGTCTGAATATACAGCCATACTCATCAGGCATTTCTTGAAATGTTCTGAGTGGACATTTTGGCTGTCAGAGAGGTGAGACCCAGAGACTTTTTTACCAGCTTGTGTTATTGGAAAGAGAGCCTCCACTTGAGACCACCCCTCCCTGGGAGCTCCAGGATCCAACAGCTTTCTGAGGGCTCCTCATTTCTAGCTAAAGTCTCCCGGCTCTAAATCGGAATTGCTGCCCCACCTTCCTCAAAGGGACTGTGCTGACTAATTTCCTTATGACTCCCTCCCTGTGTTACCCCTCTCACCTGCAGGCTCTCTCCTGAGAGCCCTGCTTCCCTTGTAGCCCTCTCAGAAGGTGGATGTGGTTTTGTTTTAATCCTCTTACCACCCTTTCACACATTTTTCCTTCCTTCTCTCTCAAACTCTGCAGCTTCTTGAAGCACAGGTTGCTATTATCTGGTAATTTCTAAGACAACTCCGCCATGTGTTAAGAGCTTTCGAACTTGACTCACTGTCTTCTTCTTTGCCATTATTCCCAAAGCCTTCCACATCCATGTAGACATAAGATGTCTTCCTACTTTCCACATTCCTCACCCTCATCTCCTCCAGAGTTATTTTCCTCCACACCATCTTAGCCACCGCTTCACATGGTCAGACCCTATAACTTGTCATCACCAATAACTACACCACCTCTGAAATCTCCATATTAAGTATCCCATTCTCTAGTCCTCGCCTTCCCTTCTACAGCCCAGCTTCTGGGATGAGTCTGTGTAAATTTTTGGACCTCCACTCCATTGACTCTGAATGTTTTTCAGTGCCCGTGACTCCTCCTTCCCTCAGGCTCTCATTTCTTATCTAGTTATGTTCCATGTTCATCACCATCTATTTCTTCCTTGATACACATCCTCCACACTCTTTCCTCTCACTTCAGTAAATTCACTCCATTTTAATTAACCTCTGGGCCTGCACCTGAGCAGCTGACCATGGCACTCAACCTTGTCGACCAGTCTGCTTTGAACAGATGACCACAGATCTCCTGTCAGCCTTTGTAAATCCTGCTGCATTTCCTGGGTAAATTTACACAAAACTTCCACATCTCCTCTCCTATCATTCTCAGCTGATGGCTTGGCCAAGTTGGCTGAGAGCCTAGAAACACTAGAATTACTGCATCTTGTCATCACCACATCTATCTGTCCACCTGTCTGTACCACGGCTCCCTTTCAGAAATAGTGAGTTACTGCCTCTGCTCCTTTCTAAGGCCAGCTGCCCACTTATGCTAGGAAGCTCAGCTCTCTTTACCACCTTGAGTATTTTGGTCTGTAATTATTCCCTCTTTCCCTCACTATCAAGTTTCCCTCACCACTGTAACTCCCATCACCAAAAAAGCAATATCACTCATCTTAAGAAAAGGAAAGAAAAGACCTCTCTGACTCTGTTGCACCTCCAGCTATCTTTTTTCTCTGCTTCCCTTCACTAAAAAATGCCTCAAAGGAGTTGTCTGTAGTATTCTACCACCTTACCTCCAGTTCACTTCTGTTTTTATTTACTTCTTTTTTTTTGGAAGTACACATAAGAGAGCATATATAATTTGCATGTTTAGTTTAAAGGGAAGTAAAAATAATACGTGGGTCTCTACCACCTGAAATAGAATATTGCTGACGTTAACTCTTATGCATGTCCTTCCTCACATGTGTTCCCCTCCCTCCACTGCTGAAGTAACCACTGTCCTGAATTTTTGCCATCATTCTAGTTTTTCTTGATAATTTTACCATATATGTATGTATCCTTCACTACTACATTTTTCTTTTGCCCGTTTTTGAAATTTATATAGATGGAATCACATATTACTCTGTGATTTGCTTTATCACTCACCTTTAGACTTTTAAAATATAATATCTATATTATGCATAGTTTATTCATTTTTGCTGCAGTGTAGTACTCTACTGTATGATCATATCACACTTTTTTTTTCCTGTTTTACTGTTGACAGACATTTGGGTCACTTCTGGATTTTTTTCTATTCCTGACAAGGCTCTTATAGACATTCTTGTACTCAGCTCCTGGGGTGTGTGTGTGTGCATGTACAAGAATTTCCGTAGGGTATATACTGAGGAGTAGAATTATTGGGTCAGTTTTACTAAACATTACTAAATTATTTTCTAAGGTGTTTTTGTCAATTTATACTATTAAGGTACTAAATGAAAGTTCCTGTTTCTCCACATCCTTGCCAAAATTTAGTGCCATCTGACTTTCAAAATTTTTGCTACTCTGGTAATTAATGTCATCTCATTGTGGTTTTAAGCTCCATTTCCCTATTTACTAATCAGCTCCTTTTTAATGATTATGGACTTTCATGTTTCTTCTTCTGAATTGCCTATTCAAGTTTTGGCCCATTTTGTCTACTGGACTGTCTTCTTCCTGATGTGTAAGAATTCTTTTTGCAATCTGGATACTAATCCTTGGTCAATTATGTTTTACAATGATCTCTCAGTTTTCAACTTGTCTTTTTACCATTGTTATGATGACTTGAAGAACTGGAGAGCTTATTAAACACAGGTTCCTGGGTCTCATTTGCAGAGTTTCCAATTCAGTAAGTCTGGCATTGGTGGTAAGAATTTTACATTCCTAAAATATTCCCAGGGATGCTGCTTTTTGAGGAACCACTATGAGAAACTCTGCCTCGGCCCATTCTGTCTAATCAATATCACCTTTGGCCAAACCTCCCTTCACAGTTTTGGAGAGATTATACTGTTTGCCTACAACATAGCCCACTTCTCCTGCTCACCACGGCATTTTGTTTGTCAAGGAAGTTCTTCATCTATCAATCTTTTCCAGACTCTGGTTCACCCTAGTTAACTTTACCATCTCTTCCCAGTCCTGGGTATAGATAGGTGCCTAGGGAATGCTTGCAGTGTTAATAAATGATGTCATTTTGGTTCATAGTAATATGTAGCTTTTGAAATGTCCCAGTAGTATTGATTAACTGACTTTGTAGTCTCTTGTAGGAGTGTACTGTGTGGCAACTTTGATATAATATTAAATCATGAATCAAACTCATAGTCTTGTCATGCTCCAGTACCAGTCTCCTTCCCAAACCACCCTACCTTTTTTTCCCTTCAAAATTTCTCTTAAAATCATTACCCTTTCCTGTCATCAGTCAGTCCCCCACATCTCCAGCCCTATTTGTGACACCAATGTATTTTTCTAGAACATGCATAACAATCTCAAACTCTTTGTAAAAAAGCCTCAGATGAGCAGTAGGAATACAGAGTAAAAATGAAGTACAAATATTTAAGCCTCCCTTGCTGTTTACTTAAAGCAAGGTTTCTGAACAGTGACACTACTGCCTCTGTAGACTGGGTAATCTTTGAGCTGGGTGGCTACCCTGTGTATTGAAGATGCTTAGCAGCATCAGTGGCCTTCACTTATCCAGTAGCAGCCCGCTCCCATCTAAAAATATCTACAGGCATTGCCAAATGTCAGCCACTGATATAAAGACACCTTATGTTTAACTCAAGTCCTCAGATTTTCTTGTGAAATACCAGCTGCTTTGGGTCTTTAAATTTCAATCCCCGAATCTTTTTAACATTTTCCATTTCTTTCTTATTGTATATTTGTCTTTTGAATACAGCAAAAGGGGGGGGGGGATTAAATTTTCATAATTGTTCATTACTGACCCTCAACTATGTCTCTTCAAGACAAAAGGCAGCTCCCACCAACCCACAGAGGCAGACCCCAGGACAGGCTTCAGATTCTTTTCCTGTTCCCCCTATAAGTATTAATTTCACCATAGGATGGTATTGCTGTGATTAATATACTTTTAACTGTAATGCGATTATAGAAAATCATGCCAAAATTGCTAGAGCTAAAACTTGACCTGCCCCAACACGATGATGAAAACTCAATACCATTCTCCCTGACCCGACCCTCCCCCCTCACTCCCCAAATAGTCTTGCTTCTTAATGAGTAAGAGTAGTTTAAGCTGCAATTATTTCCTCGTACACTGACTGTCCTTTTCACCCTGATTACTCTTTGGATGTATAATGGGGAGATAGTTGCTTGCTGGATAGCAAGGAGGTCTGCTGAATGGCAGCAATACATAGTTGGAAAGAGCGCATTCCACTCTCAGAACAACCTGCCCACACTGAATGCAGCTCACAAATGGAGTGGCTAGAGCTTTTAACAATTTTGATTTGAAATACTACTTTTCTAGTTTCTATAGCTAAAACCATAAGTAATTTTTATGGGTCTTTTTTTTTTTTTCAGTTGCTTTTCGTTTGACATTTGCTGAACCCCTCTTGAATTTACTTTTGCCAAACAAGATAACCATTTGTACCATTAGGCCACTGCCCCTTTTTAGTTGAGTTTAGGGACCTTCTTCAATTTAGTCTCTTTTGACACGAGCAGAGCATCTATTCATTCAAAAGGAAGACTGACGCAGCTGGAGAATATGCCTCAAGAAGGTAGAGGGCATTTTGTCTCTGTTTCCCAATTTCAGAAACTCAGAGTTGCTTTATTTGCTAGACTACCAACCAAGCTCTGAATTACTGGACAGTTTTGTACATTTATAGGTTTGTGCTAATTGCGGTAATAACAACTCTGAAGCATTATAAGGTCTGCAAGTACCTGTGAGTCATCAAGAAAACAAAAGAGTAAACAGCAACAATATGTTACATAGTTTGAGGGTTAGATGAATTCTATATATTTGTAGCTATGTATTTAAAAAATAGCCTTTCTTGTAAATATGTATTTCATAACCACTTAATCAAATTAAATCAATGCTTCAGTTATCTCTAATTTTCTCTTCAGGCAACCTTAGATGCCAGAGCAATGCTGAAACAAGGAATAATCATCTTAAGTGTGTGTTTCTTGGTAGGTGATAGAGCAATCCATAAATATGATCTCATTTGATTTGATTTTAAATACTGGCACTACGGGCAAAGACAGAACCCTCAGCCAGTGAACTGTTAAAAACAATAAAGCCAAAGACCTAAAGATTTTACCTGGCCCGTGTGATTCGTTGGTCTGCTAATTAGCAAGCAAAGAATGGTTCTGATTTGGTGATGGTAGAGCACTTGCTGCCAAACCTAGAAACATGGGAGAATGCCAAATAAAGGAGCCAGGACAAATGAGAACAGAGGAGAGGGAGAAAAAGAAAGAAGATGCAGGGAGACTGGAGGACGATGGAGGTCACTGAGGTCGCTGGAACGAGGAGTGAAGGTTTAAACACTGATGTGAGAAAATGAGAGCATCAGTAACCAAAAAATTGAGAAAGGTTGGGGGCAAACAGCTCGCCCAAGCAGTCTTTTAGAACACCCACCCCTGAGAGCACCAGGCTCACAGAGTAGGACAATCCATTGCATGGTGGGTTCCAGGCACTTCGGAGCTCTTCACCTGGTGCCATTCCAGGACAGTAACAGCCTCATAGTGAACCCCCTTCATAATGAATGAAGGGACATTTGAATCATAATTGCAGTTTTTCATGCACCAAAACCTTGTTATGTAAAGAAAACAAAGGTAACTGAATTTTTCCTACAAAGAAAGTCTATGTGGAATCATTCATTGCCAGGGCTCACTTAAGTTTGATGTTTCTGTCAAACTTAGCAGGATACCTCATTTCTCTACTGTGCTGTATATGAGTCAACTAGACTATGGTCAAGTTTTTTTATGTGAACTGTTTAAGATGAGAGGAAAGATTGATAATCCAAGATGGTAATGGAACCTACTGTGGCTTCTACTTGGTTATTTACATTCATATTTTGATATTGTACACTTACCTCTTTGTATTATAATGATCTGTTCCCATCTGTCTTCTCCACTAGACTATCAGTGCCTTGACTGTAGGTATCATCTTGGTATCAAAGACCCAGAGCACAGACTCTGACACATAGCTGGGGTTTAATAAATGTGTTTGAATAAATGATTGAAGAAATAGATAGATCTGATCTGAGAAATCACTGTGAACAAAGTAATGCCTCCACACAATGAAAACACAGTCGGGCGACACCTGGAAAGCTTAACTGCTTGTCTCTCAGACTGCTGCGAAGCCCCCAACCTCAACCCAAGTGCCCTAGTGTAAATCTTTCCCCAGAACAAGGGAAGTGGTTAAGTGTTCAGGTGTCAAAATGCTACCCTGCTGGGCTGCAGGCCGCATACAAAGTTATGTTACATTGAGTTTGAAATGCTAACAAAGCAGGTAATTAAGCTGAGTAAGTGCTAACTTGCTTGAAAGCAAGATTAGAAGCTGATAAACCAAAATGCTGATAATTAAGAGTTGATTATACAGCTTTGTTGTTTCTCTACTCTGCTAATAGCCTCTCATTCTTGGCATGTAATGATTTCTTCCCCACAAGGGAAGAAAAAAAATAAACCGTCAATCTTCCCCACTTCTTCTCTCCCATCCTAAGACACAACTGCCCCCTTCTCTAAGCTAAATCCTCTGCCTGTGGTCTTGATCTTTCTTTCTCTTCAATCTCTTGTATCTTTTACCTCTTCCTCTTCACTAATTTCTTCTCTTCTGTTTACAAACATGTTCAGGGATTACCATTCTTTAAAAAAAAAAAATGCAAGCCAGCAAATGAGAGTGTGAGAATCTTCCCTTTTGCTCCATTCCCTTAAACCTCTACCATCTTTCTTCTCTGTGTTCCCTCTACTCTTGGAAAAGGAATCTGCATTTCTGTGTACCCAACTTGATTGCTGATTACTTTTTACTCCCATAAATTCTTCCACTGGTTCAGCACTAATGAAGCTCTTTCAGAAGCTATTGATTTATTCTTAATTGTCAGATTCCAGAATCTTCATTTCCTTGCTCTTTGCAGCATTCTACATGGTTGAACTGCCCCTTTTCTGAAATGTGTCCTTGGGTGACTCCCATGACATTTAACTTTCTGGTGTTTTTCTCACCTCTCTTATTACTTCCTCTTTCTTTCTTTTCTTCTTTTTTTTGGGGGGGGTAAGACACAAAAGAAAGAAATCAATATTTATTGACATTTAAAACAAATTATATGCCAGGTATTATGCTGAATTTTCAAATATTATCTCCTTTTATCATATCTACCCTCTAACATAAATATTATTATCCCCACTTAAAATTTTATCTAACTAGCTATCCACTTATTTTTTATCAATATGGTAAAATACACATAATATAAAATTTACCATAGTAACCGTTTTCAAGTGTACAATTCAATGGCATTAAGTACGTTCACATTGTTGTGCAACTATCACCACCATCCATCTCCAGGACTCTTTTCATCTTGCAAAACTGAAGCTCTATGCCCATTAAACAATAACTTCCATTATACCTTCCTCCAGCCCCTAGAAATCACTTCCTGCTTTATGTCTCTATGACTTTGCCTTATATAAGTGGAATCACATAGAATTTGTCCTTTTGTGATTGGGTTACTTCACTTACATAATATCATCAGGGTTCATCCATATTGTAGCATGTGTCCATTTCCTTCAGAAGACTGAATAGTATTCCATTGTATATGTATACCACATTTTGTTTATTCATTCTTCTGTTGATTATCCTCAGTTTATAAATGGTGATACTGTGGTTCAAATGAGTGAATAACTCAGTGGAAATCACACAGCTTTTCCCTGTGAGGAAGCATTCCTCTAAATTCTTAGTCTTATTTCTCCTCTCTCACTCTCCTCTCTTTGTTGATCTAATCTCATATTTTAAATTATAATCGCCATATGGATGTTTCTTCAGTGCATATCCTAACTTGAACCTTGGTACTAAATCTAATTCCATATTTCCAGGAGATCCATCAGAATAACCCTGTAACGTCTTTGACTCACCATGCACAAAAACAAGCCCATCACTATCTGTTCCTCAAAATAGGCTTGTTATTCTGACATCCCTATTGTTGTCAGTGACACCACAAATTTTCCAGTCACCTGGACCCTAAATCTCTGAGTCATCCTCAAGGCTTTTCCTCTTACATCTCACAAATTCAATGTTATAGAGTCCTGTCAGTTGTGCTTCCCTAATACTTCTCATGCCCATTCCAGCCTTGCTGTCCCTGTAGAAGTGCTCCTTAGTCAGGTGGATCTAAAGGCTTGGGTTAGATTCGGACCCCAGCTTGGCCATTCCCTGGCTTGGAAAGGGTGTTGAGCTACTCACCTGACCTCACTGAGCATCAGTTTCCTCATCTCTGCAAGAGAGTTCAATGTGCAAGGTATCTTGATCATTAAATGTGATAATATTTATAAATAGCCCAGCACAGTTTAGTAGATGCTAAGTAAATGGTAATTCTTTTCCCTCTTTTTAAATTCTCTCTTACTTCTGGTTCACTAGCCTTCTTCCCTTGTAAGGATTTTTTGCTCCCAGTATTTAGTTACTAACAGGAAACACACCACTCACTCACTGTGTTTTAGCATTGTGTTTCATTTTACAATGCCCTTGATTCTGTATACCAATCAAAAGACAGAGATTGTGTTCAAGGTTGACACTTCATATTTGTGTTTGGGATTTGATTCAACATTTAGAATTCCTAAAAAATCTTGGAGGGAATTTCCAAAATTGTCTTATACAAAACAGTTGCAACCTGCAAGATTTATTGAACCCAACCTCGTTTTTAAAAAGAGTGCTATAAAGTCAACAAAGTGACATTTCCTTGATTAAGAGCCTTGGAGGGATTAATGGAGAGGCAGCATGCATTTGTTCATAACTTTGAGAGTGCTAAGTTTTAATTGAGATAAGTGGAGTCAGCAAATTCTCTCCCAATGCCCATACACACCCCAAAGTACAATTTGGCAAGAAAACAGACACACTTGTACATGTTCAGCAGAAGGGGTACCTAGGGAGAGGATTGCCTTCAGTTCGTGGAGTAAGGGCATATAGGCAAATTAAATCCCCACTTTCTCATTAGCAGTCCGCACTCCAGGGAGCTGTCCAGAGTCACCAGGCCATGACCTGCTGAATTGAAAATAGAAATTCCATGTATGGACCCTGAACTAACTATGTTCTTTACCTAGCTGGGTTGCAAGGTCTTGGAAAACCCATTAACAGCAACTACAAAACCTCCAAACAATCTTTATGAGTAGTTTGGAGAAAGATTTTAATAACAACTAGACATGAAAAAAATTAGACTTAAGATGGAACCCTTCAGATTGCTCTTTTCCTGAAATGTTTTGGAATAGTAAGCCAGTAGGTCATGAAAATGGGGATGGTGTTAATCCCCCATCTTGTAGTAGACACCGAGGTACAGCCATGTATATAATTCCCTAAACTTTACTCAGCATTCCCTGAGAGTGCGACAGTCTGCCTGCGATCACGAGGCCACTCGCTCATCAGTTAACAGCATGACCACCCTTGGTACCACACTCCAGACATGTCTAAGATGGCCAATCTATCCAAACACTTGGGATGGAGTCATTATTACTGCCTCATTCCTGAAGTGTGTAATCAAATTCTAGAGACCGATTACTTGGGTGTTCTTATTTGTATTTTGCACAGCAGGTTTAACTCGGCAAAAACAGACAGCACTACTCAATGGATAGCTTGGCAATTCACAAGCTACCTTCTGATGTTTGGTGTCTTATTTTTTTCTCATAAGTAAGGTTGTAAGAATGAATGTTTATATATTGTCTGTCTTGTATACTGTCTTCTCTTTCTCTTCTAATAGCCTCCCTTCCCATCTCTTCTCAGCCTTTCTCTTATGAGCTATGGAAATGGCAGTCTCTGGTATTCTGTTCATGTTTTATGAAAATGTCAGACTCTGCTTCTTACTCTTACTTATCACCCGTAACTAACTGTCTTGCCACAAAGCCTATTTTTCTTTCATTTTGCTTGAGAATTTTGGTTCTCTGGTCTCTACATTGAGTTGAATATCTCCAGAAATCCAATGGCAGACTGGGTTTGAAGTTGGTTTGGTCCCTTAACAGAATCTACCTTTCAAATTATTGAATTTGATAGTGGACTGTGGCCACACTCTCAGCATTTCTTCCCCTCATTTTTTTCCACTCTGTGTTCTTGCCTCAGACCAGAGAGTTCAAGAATAAATGTATTACCAAAATGAAGGGAAGTAGTCCTTGAACTTCAGAATGAAGTACTGTAAATGGCCAAAATTCTGATTACCAGCCAGGCTTCTAGATGGTTTATTAATGAAGCAATGCATTATCCACAAGGGGAAAGAAATGCCATTAGTGTTTTACTCTAGGCACAGAAGTTCCTATTTAAGGAAAAGTAAATGCATAGCATGCACCATGTCAGAAAACTAATTTTACTGTTAACAATGAGTTGAGTATTCTTGTAGTGATGAGAAAATATTCCAGCCTTCATTGCCTTCCACAAATAAGTTGCTGGACGTAAACGAGGTGTGCTATTTCAGTACCGATTTAGCAATACCTCTGCTCTATTATCAGCCACAAGCACAGTTGGTTCATGGCGGAATGCAAGCAACTCTTGTCTGTGAATAAGCATCAGGCTGACTGTGCAGGAAGATAATTGCACTGCCTGTACTTCCGTTGGCACCTACTGATCCTGGCTAAGTGGTTAGTAAAACATTTTTGTAGGAATGTCAAGCACTTCTAAAATTTCAAGGACTTAGTTTTTTATTGTTCTTTTCCTTATGTTTAAGTCTGAGGGAAGCTTGTGCAACACCATTCCAGTGCTTCCATTACCCGCAGCGAATGTCTTCAGGAGTAGGGTGCCAGAGTGTCTGTGCTTGGCATCGCTTAATCAGTTGTGTTTTTCTTTTGCATTGTACTATGACACTGGCTGGACGTGTTGGAATATCAAGTGACTGACTTCAAATGGATGGCAAATTCACTAAAGTGAAAATGATTGTGAAAGTGCCCTCATTTCTCCCCACAGTGTATGTAAAACTGACTTTTAAAGTGTTCAGTGGATAATGGATCATGTAAGGTCGGTACTAGCCATGGTGGCCATGGCTATTATTTCCCCTTTTCATGGGAGGGTGCTCAGCAAAATGAGATTGTCACACTCTTTTTTTGAGAGGACAGCGACAGACAGTTAAAAGCCTCTTCATGTAAGGATGTTATTTCATAAAGACACCAGCACTGGATTATCCTCTTCACTTTAAACTTCTGCCAGCTTGTACAAAGAGATAAAACAAAATAGCCCTGGTCCCAGGGGTGGGGAAGTGCTGGCCAGCTCAGCCTGGGTCCACAAGCTTTCATTTTGATTAGTCACATGTGAGGAAAATTCACTTAGGCTGAGAGGTAAATTTAATACCAGTTGTGCCCATGCTGTTCATATCACAACCATTTTCACATGATGCCACTTAATTCCCTAAGAAGCAGGAAGGTAAATCGGTGGCTGGCCAGCAAAGGTGTCACAATGCATTAAGAACAGGACTCGCTGCAGGGGATAATGGTTCTGATTGCTGTTGACTTATGTCTCCACCAACTGCCTCATGTAAAATAAGTGACATTTAAAAGACATCAAGATGTGAGAAGAGGTAAGGGAGAGAAAAAGAGAAAGGAGGGTAAGAAGTATATGCCTACTAAACTTGCCATCCCAACGTGCAGGTTCTTTTCCACTCTAAGTGGTGGGAAATGATAACACGACATGCCATGGGTGACCTGCACTGAGCTCTTAACTTCCTGTCTGGTGTTTTTAAAGAAAAATTTGTAAAATTGCTTCTGGGAACTGTTCCAACATGTTATCATTTATTTCCAATTTAATTTTTTTTAAGTTTTATTCTTTTGCCCTCACATTTCAGTCTGTTCATCTCTTTAAAAGCTTTAGGCTGAATCAAGTTAGGCAGTGGTAGACAACAAGAGGCAGTCTACTTTCTGAAGGCCGATTTATGTCTATTTTTATAAAGAGAATCAAATTCCAGTTTACTGTAAGCATATGCTTCAGTTGACATCTGTTTCTAAGACTTGGATGCTTTGTTTGCATAACAGTCACCAACAAATGGCCTTGTTTTAAGTCTGCTCACTGAGTTGTATGTGGGTTGTTCAGCTGGGGATTTTAGTCGCAGCTGATCCCCTACCGCTCATGGCTGATAGGAGGGGGAAAATCCTAGAAGCCCAGTCCTATTTATTAATGCAGATTTTAACATTCTCAATGAACCACTTATCCAGTGTGATTCGGCAACCAAATCCTTATTTGCTCAGGCAGAGGAGGGGGTGTTCTTCAAAGTGCTGAACTAAAGCTTAGCAGCTTTCTTTTGGAGGAAGAGGGGATGGGGAGGAAGAGAGCAGGGCCCGTGTCAGCCAGTAAGATGAGATAACTAGATAACCAGAAGTACAATGAGATTGAATCTTTTAAACAGGACCTCATAGTCCTAGCTTATGTTTAATGAATTTATTGTTAACTAAGAATATCAGACATTTATAGAGCTCTAAATGTAGGCCTTTTGTGTAAAAATGCTTGATGATTTTTATTCAATACCACTTAAATGTCAGTTTAGAGTTTGATAGAACAGGGTTGTGTTTCCTTCATTCAAGTCATTTTGTTTCATTTTAAAGCACACCTGATACCACGTGCATGAGAAACAGGCACAATATTAAAATATTTCAAGATGTACATGTGATTATCTTCAGGATCATTAGTGCTAATTAGAGAAGTTACTACTTGCGTTAAGCTTCATAAACAAAGCTAATCCACAGTCTCTGTAAATCTGTCCTTTCCTTCCCTTCCCCCTGAAAGACATGCCAGCCGTTCAAAATATTAAAGGTCCAAGGCTGGGGTCTATGTGCCCTAGAAAGTAAACCTAAATAATAGAGGACTTTCCTTTAATTCTCATATTTATTTAGAGAAGATCTAACTTTACTGTATTTGAAAATACAGTACCCACTAACTTCAACATACTGAAATTTTCTCCCTGAATTATTGTATAATATTCAGTAATCATTTATGAAATGTGTAAATGTTTCAAGTGGATTTATATACCAACTTTTGCTAGTGGAATCAACAGCAGCAGCATGCAATATATCTACTCCATTTACTCTTATCCAGTGCTCCTACTTTCTTTTCCCCTTTAATTTTTATATATGGTGAAAATTTCATTGAAGAGAGATTTTAGATGACAGGACTGTAATTTTAAGCCCAATAGAAGAGGTGTAAGCAATTTGAGCTTAGCTGAAGCCTAATCTTAGGTTGTCAAGAAGAAGCCCATTCTCCCTATGCTAATCAATCAGTGTATCAACCAACCAATCATCTCTTCACTTAGCATATACCCTAAGGTTTGATATATCTATTAACTGCCCATCATGCAGCCGGTCTCTGGATGATGAGATTCCCCCTATCTTGGCATTTGGCGGCAGACGACTGAGCTATCACAGCCTCAGATAAATACCCAAGTGGAGATTTCAATCCCGTCCCTGAGTGCAGAGACAATCCAGAAATGTAAAAAATATTCATAGAAGAGAATACACAGAAAATTACATTTCTCAACACCGTGATGTGTGTGAAAATTGTATATATTACATGATTTCCCCTCCCTAGACACAACAAAATAAGATTACTCTTTTATTATGATTGGAATGCTGGTGATCAAAATAATTGTTGGAATCTACTACAGACTCTTAATTGCAAGGCAAATTTCATGTAGCCATGTGAATAAGTAAGAATAATGATTGTTTAGATGATAAATTTCCTTAAAACAGAGGCCCAATTTTATAAAACAAGACATATAATCATTATAATTCTGAAGAAAAGGGTCACTGTTTCTGAAGATTGTACATCGCTTCCAGCCTCAATTCAGAGGTTCCTATACTAGGTGAGCTGCAGCTGAATCTGTCAGTAGCCTCTTCCACCAGTCAGTATGTTGTGGCCTGGTTTGGAGACTGAGTGTTTGTATAAAACTCTTTGTTGAGAAATAGAAACCAAAAGAACTTAAATTTAACTGCTAATAGTCTGCTAATATGTTGAAATTGGAATGACTATAATTCATTTCTTCAAACACTGATTTCACCTGGAGGGTAAAATCTTTCCACAAGATACAAATTCACATCATGTTTCCTTCCTACACTACTGCTCAAGTCTCTTAAGACTGACAAGAGGACCAAGATGAGGTATTAGGGATCTGAGGTCCTAACCCAGGCTCCGCCACTAACTAGCTAAGTGCTAAACAAGCCCCTTTGCTTTAGGTCTCACTTCATAAATTGAGATTTCTCTGAAGTGCCCATGAAAAGTAGGAACTAATTAGCTTCTTGATATGTAAATACTATTTCACATTCTTCCAAAAGGTTATTATTTTTCATATTAATTATGGCAGGAATTTAGACTTCCACTGTAGCGTTTGCTCAGCCAAAATCTCATCAGTGCTATTGGGCAACATAAACAGATGAAAAATCTATTCCAGCCTAAATATAATCCTCCAGGTTTGAAGTCATTTTTTCAATCATTTGTTGAAGGTGGGGCCAAGCAGGCAGAATGATGGAGTTCACGACAGCATGAACCCTTTGCTGCTGGAGAGAGAAGGAAATCTGTTTTCTGTCCTGAGAAGTCCAGCATGAGTCCACAGAGACCATGATGACTTCTCCGCTCTCAACAACTCAGCCCGTGCACTCTGATCTCAGCCTAAGAACACTTGTGTGTCCTGGTGTGAAAGGGCCAGTAACAATATAACAGCCCTAGAATTTTTGTATTTTTCTCAACAGAAAGATAATTGTGGTGTCAAGTTCAGAGCAATGGTTTTGCTTTAAATAGTATATTTTGAAGGCCCTTCTCAAGGAGTTGTTATTCTCAGAGAAAACACTGTATGGGTTAAGGTTACACATTTTATCATAGCAAAGTGAAGGGCCAAAAAAAAAAAGACAGAAAGAAAAAAGCAACACAGAGAATCATTTTTTTTCTACCTCAAGTCGCTTTAAGGGCCCATTCTGGGACTCATTCCAGGCTTCTCTGATTAGAGACCTGCTTGTTTGTAGACATCCACAGGTAAGCCTCATATAGAAGCACCCATGATATGCACTCTGCTGAATGAGGCAAAAGGACTGATTTAGAGAAAGATGGCCTGTTGAATGTGGATTCATTGTTGCTGGCCTAGAAACTTATAAGCATGCACCTTTCAGGCCCAGGACAGCCTTACTTCCTAGAGCATCCATCCTGTCTCTGGTAATAATTGTTCGGCCAGCTCTGCAGATTGTGGATATAGATAAGAAAGCCAGTGAAAGTGGATTGAGTGCAATTAGAAACTTATCCACACCAGGATTGACCTGTGATTGCATTTACAGGTAGAATCAAGTCCTGAGTAGATACATCACAGAAAGCTCAGCAAATAGATCTTGCAAAAGAAGAAGGATTTACTGTTTATTGTGAGTTCCAGATTTAGACAGTTTGCTTCTGTTCTATGTGCATTCAACATGCCTTCACATTTATCATATAAACACACCACAGAGAAGTATGAGAAGCAATGAGTTCCCTGCTCTCAAAGAGTTTATATTCAAAGACAACATAAAGAAACATATCAACATATTTTTCAGAAACCTAGAAGGTGGTATCAGCCAAGTTTCATCTGAGCATGAGTAATGTTTGCTTTTCTATTATGCATTCTTTCAAGTGGAAAAGGGGTGCTAAAACTTCAGTGAAGATTAAAGTGTAAAGTGAGAGGGAAGATGAGATGTATAGAGGGGAAGCTGAAGGAATCAAGAAAGGGAAGAAAGTAATAGACAGGATGAAGGCTTCTGTTCTGTGGGCCACTGTCTTAGCTTGTGCAGCTGTAACAAAATACCACAGACTAGGTGGCTTCAACAACAGACATTTATTTTCTCACCATTCTGGAGTTTGAAGTCTAAGATCAGGGTGCCATCATAGTGAGTTTCTGTTGAGGCTTCCCTTTCTGGCTTGAAGGAGTTCACCATTTCACTGTGTGGTCATATGGTCTTCTTTGTGCAAGCATAGGGTTGGGGGAGCACTGTCTGGATTCTCTTCTTACAAGAACACTAATCCTATCATATCAGGGCTCAAACACTGACCTCCTTTAACCATAATTATCTCCTTATGAGCCCTATCTCCAAATCTCTAGTCACATTGGAGGTTAGAGTTTCAACATATGAATTTGGGGCAACACAGTTCAGTCCATGACAACCACCAGTTGTAGCTAGAGAGAATATCCCCAAAGTCATCTTTTCCAACTAGCTGTTGGAGAGACCGCCATTAGCCAGCACATAGTCTGTGAATCTTTGCAGTATTCTGGAAGCAAGGTGCCCAGCTGTTAAGCAGTGGAGCAGAGAAGAGAAGAAAGCATGCACAGAGTGGAGAGGGTGCATAGTGAATGCATTATAAACACTCTGAATTGGTGAAAAATAATGACCTCTGACTTCTTTGTGGTTCTTAACTCATGCTGCCACAAGATTGGTTATAAGGTCCATATCACACTGTGATATGAAAGTATTAATTGAATAGGGGCAATCAGAATTTCTATGTGAATAATGACTTAAAAAAATATTCCACTCATTCAGCAACAGAATGGGGAACCAAGACCTCCTTTGGCTACATAATTCTCTTGATGGGGTCAGATATTTTTTTAAACCCTGTAGTTATATGCATTTTATATCCTATTCTTTTAACTCTTAAGTCTGATATGAATTTCTGTTGAGTAACTTAAGAAAAAAGAAAATTAAGGGAAAGAAAGATATGATAAATGCTAGTATTGTCCTTTATGTTTAATTTCTGACTTTCTGACAATCACCTTCATCAACCCTCATCTAGAAGAATTACCCTTCCATTAAAAACAAACCCATGAATTTAGTTTAATGTTAATGTACCAATGTCAGTTTCTTAGCTTTGACAAGTGCTAAGATGTTGACAACAAGAGAAACTGGAGAAAGGGTATTCAGCAACTCTCTGTACTATCATTCCAACCTTTTACTTTTCCATAAATCTAAAATTATTCCAGAACAAAAAGCTTATTCTTAAAACCCAGCTATGTGTGTTTTATAGTGAACATGTTTGTATAAGAAAGCCCTTAGCGCTACATTTATGGGAGCAGTTTCTCAATGCTTCTGCACATGAGTGCTCACTTACATTTGACAGCCTGAGAAGCTGATGTACACCCGTGTTCGTGCACACCGTCATATTGGTCCCTAACTTGTCATGCTGGATGCTTGCGTATCTGATATTGAATCAGAGAAACAGGATTTAGAATTATGTGATTTTTTGGAACCCATCACTAAAATAAAATAATCTCTTAGCATGTTTACCAGCCACAGTGTACTATATCAAATTGTAAGCTATTTTAAAAATTTGTGTTTTCTATTAGGCTTGCCACATGATATATTCATGATAATGTGAAAGTATCTAATGGTTACTGTAGAATCAGAGGCTGTCCAAACAAAACTTAAAATCTAAAACTTTCTCTCCAAAGTGTGATAATTCTTGGCTACACTAGCAAACAGTTTGACATGTGTTTAAACATAACTCAATTTTTTAAAATCAGATTGTCTTTTCTTAAAGGTATGCCTAATGAAATGTGTGACTGTATAATAGAGGAGACAGTATTTGATTTTTAATTTTCATGTTAAATGGTTTCCACTGTGTCTGTACCCATTTGAATTTTTTCAAAATAAAAAGCTAATAGAAAAGTGCGTATCTGTATCACTGTGCCTACTGATTTGTTTCACTTACGTTTTTGAGTCTGTCTTTTCCCCAGAGGAGTGAGCTTGTTGAGAGTAGGAAATGTGGCCTTCGGATCTAGCTTAATTCAGTATGTAGTAAGGGTTCAGTAAATGCTTGCTTGAATGAATAAATGAATGAAATCACATTCAAATGAATTACTTCCATTTTGAAGGGACCCAAATGCCTCTTGATTTGCTGTCTTCACTGTTCCTGTTTTAGGATGGCCTCACAGTTTGGACTGGTTTTTATCATTGCTATCATTCAGCTATGTATACTAACCTTTCAAATCTGTAAAAAGTATTTAAAAGAAAGAGAAATTGTTCATGTTTCAAACCTATTATAATGCATTTTCAAATATGTCAGACACATCTTTGTTAAAATTAAACCAGGGATTGGTTTTGAGCGAATAGCCCTATATCCTTACAGATGCTGTGGATGGATGCATCTAAGCTGCTTATTATATTGATGGGTTTTGCTGCTCTGCAGCAAATGAAAACAGGCAGCTGCTTCCTCCATCAAAGCAAAGAGCAGTCTGAGTTTTTATTAACTGAGCATTCATTTCTTCTATTGCCAAAATTCTTACACAAAACAAAAGAGCAGTTTTAGCACATTATTGCTTAACTAGACATGAACAACTGACAGCAAGTGATAAGCCTGTCTGCTTTTCACAACTGGTAATCATTTTTGGAATAGATGTTTTAATATAGTTGAATATAAATTTTGTAATTTACATCTACAATGGTACGTAAATTTATAGATCCAGTTTGTTGCAGGAGAACGAAGGCTATAATCACAAAAGCCTTTCGCAGTGTTGTTTAATTTTTAATGACTATTTGAAAAGTGGGGAAGGAAATGAAATCAAATTCATTTCTTAAAAAATACAAAAAGATGCTAAAGACAATCATACAAGTTGGTTGGAGCCCTTTGTAGATGGCTCTGACAGAGTAAGACCGCTATGTTTACAGCCAGCACAAGCTTCGCACCGCATTTCCACATTAGGGGCAGTGAGCTGCCCAAGTTTATGCAGCCGCAGACATTTCTGGAGAGCAGACAGTCACGTTTCCTTCATGTCAATGAATAAGGATGAACAGAGGAACAGGAAGGACAGAGCCCTGGCCATTTGGTATAGCTGAGATTCTCAGCCAACCTTGACACACTTTGTTTTTGTTTTAGCAATCTGAATAACATACGTTTACTTTCAGATAGAATGGCAGAGAAGGGTTTGTTTCAAGAGTTTAGACTGAACCTCAATGTTTGGCATTGCCTTGTTTACCAAGTCAGTTTGCTGAGTAGTGTCTCACCTTTGGGAACTTGCTGATGTCAATTCCTGCTGTAAGAGGTAGGGGCAGTGCCCCTTCCCCTTGCCAGGTAGGCCTAAGGGGAGGAACTTGGGATGAAGATGTTTTGAAACACTGGGGTGCACACCTTCCAGATGACACTGTTGAATAAAAAAGTTCTATTGCCTAACAAGCCTGATACAAGGGCAGTTTAATAAATGTACATTGTCTTGGTACCTGTAATATGCGCCTCCTGAATACCATTTGCCCTCCAGGGAGGCTTTCATAAATGTGCCGAGCATGCACTCCACCTGGGACACAAGGCTTTCAATTTGTTCGGAATTCAGTCATGGTGTTTACCTCCAAGTGAGATAAAGCTAGATCTAAGGCAAGAAGCTGCTTTAGAAATCAAGTGCATGAATCATAGGTAGCTGGGGATAGGGGGCAGGGGGAGGCGGGGAAGCGCATCCTCTTTATTCTTCAATGTGCCTTATTAACAAGTATGTGTGTGTATGTTGGTGAAGTGGCTCAGTGCCTAAGATAGGGACAATAACAATTATTTCTAATACTTTCTTCTTCGTTCCATTCCATTCAACACATTGCTGCTCTTATATGCCTTTAAGACACAACACAGTCCTATTTTCAAAGGAAAAAGGGTGATCTCATCAAAATGATGACCGGATCACCCACTCTGAGAACACTATAAACACATCAAGTCTTACAGGAGGGCATTATTTGGAATAAGACTGGCAATGAAAGTCTTCCTTTTTCTTTTTAAACTCTGGGAAGGATGTACTATATTTCTGAAAGAATCCAGGCCATGTTTCCCTTCCTGTTAGGAAGTCTCTGGTCTGATTTTCTGGGTCCACCTTTCCTAGAAATGACTGTTCTTGCTTCCTGACATCCTCTCTGACCAATGGGGATGGAGCATTTTCTGAGCTAGGCCAAGAGAGCTCACACTGGGAGATGTTTTTCTACTTCTGCTTTGAGACCTTGGGAAAATTTCTTCTCCAAAAGGTAGTTTGTTATCCTGATTTGGAGAAAATATGTTTGAGGAAAAAATACAGCATCTGAGAACTATGCTCAATATTGGACAGGAAAAATTGTACTTGCGGTGGTTGTCTGTTACTAATATGCTGCTTTAGCTAGGTGAAAAAGCTATCACAACTAGACTATATGCATGTACAGCAATTCTTCTCTGAAGCTGTGAGACTTAATTAACAAAGGCAGTTCTAATTTGATTAAAATAGACATGTTATGAAGACCTGACTTTTAAGACTGTTTTGAATCCCATCTGAAATATTTCCTGGTAGAGGATTAAATTTGAGATTATAGTACAACCAAAATATTTCAACCAATCTAACTTCCTTAATATGTTCCTTAATATAAAGCAGCTACAGTGAGCTGACAATTTTATAGCCTTCTTTTGGAAATGCACAAATAGTGTGATCTATAGTCACTGGATTTAGAGTTGGAAGAGTCCTCAGAAATCAATTTGGCCTTTCCATCCTATTCTTGAAGCTAGAGCCCAAATATGATTTTGTCCAATGTCCCAAAATTAGTTATTGACAGAGTCATGAGAAGTAGAAATTAGTTCTCTTGATTCCAGGACCAGCCGCCAGGGTTGGAGCAATATAGTGTGGTGATTAAAAGACTTGCTCTCGCAGCTGAGCATGTGGGCTCAAATCTTGGCTGTGCCACTGCAGCTCTCTGCTTTCGTATACCTTATTGTGCCCCAGTGCTGGCCATATGATAGTCCATACCTTACAGGGTTATTTCGAGGAATAAATGAGATAATCCATGTAAAGTACACAGCCCAGTGTTTACCAAGCAGTAAGTGTTCAAAAAGTGATGTGCTAATAACAATAACAATAACAGCAAATACTAACGGAGCACTTACTTAGTACTTTTCTAATTCATTTAATCCTCACATCTGTGTATTATTACTTCCAGATAAGGAACTGATGTAAGGAGAGCTTAAGTGACTTGCTAAGGTCACAAAGTTAATAAGCCTCAGAGCTGTCCCCCGGGTTGAAGTCTTGGCAGTACAAGATGCTGAAGTTGCTGCAGTGGCTGCGGTGTGTTCTCAGTGCCTCTTCAGCGTCTCCCTTGTCCTGTCTCCTTTCCTCATTGCTTAGCTGCTGCTCTAAAACTATCAGACAGAAGATAGGGCAGGGTGCTGGGTGAGCGGGCAGGGCAAGCTCTCTGAGGACTGTCACCCCTAGCCCGAGTCACAAGGGAGCTGGGACTCCTTTCCTCTTTTCCTTGATTCGTATTCAGCACATTAATAGGTATCTGAAGTAAAATTTAAAGTTTTAAATGTTAATGCATTTTTAATCAAATCATGCCCATCAACTAACCCATCTTGTAGTCCTTGAAGAACTTATCATTGAAATACTCCAGTTATTTTTTGTGCCCCTTCATCTTCCTCCTACCACATGCTCAATACCTGTCCTTTTTCTAGTTCAGTTGGCTTCTCCAGGAACAGGGGAAGAAACAACATTGCAAAACAGTTCATTTGGACTCTTGTTTTTACAACCTAGTGGAAGGCAGTATAGCACAGAGGTCAAGATTAGAGTCATCTTCCTGAATGTAAGTCATGAAACCATAAAACTCTTAGAAAAAAACATAGGCAAAAATCTCTTGGACATAAACATGAATGACTTCTTCAGGAACATATCTCCCCAGGCAAGGGAAACAAAAGCAAAAATGAGCAAGTGGGACTATAGCAAGCTGAAAAGCTTCTGTACAGCAAAGGACACCATCGATAGAACAAAAAGATTATCCTACAGTATGGGCGAATATATTCATAAATGACAGATCCAATAAAGGCTTGACATCCAAAATATATAAAGAGCTCACTCGCCTCAACAAACAAAAAGCAAATAATCCAGTTAAAAAATGCAGAGGATCTGAACAGACACTTCTCCAAGGAAGAAATTCAGATGGCCAACAAGCACATGAAAAGATACTCACATCACTAATCATCAGAGAAATGCAAATTAAAACCACAATGAGATATCACCTCACACCTGTAAGGATGGCCACCATCCAAAAGACAAACAGCAACAAATGTTGGCAAGAATGTGGAGAAAGGGGAACCCTCCTATACTATTGGTGGGAATGTAAATTAGTTCAACCATTGTGGAAAGCAGTATGGAGGTTCCTCAAAAGTCTCAAAATAGAAATTCCACTCCTAGGAAATGCAGCAGCCCAGTTTCAAAAAGACATATGCACCCCTATGTTTATATCAGCACTATTCACAATAGCCAAGAAATGGAAGCAACCTAAGTGTCCATCAGTAGATGAATGGATAAAGAAGAGGTGGTACATATACACAATGGAATATTATTCAGCCATAAGAAGAAAACAAATCCTACTATTTGCAACAACATGGATGGAGCTAGAGGGTATTATGCTCAGTGAAATAAGCCAGGCGGAGAAAGACAAGTATCAAATGATTTCACTCATATGTGGAGTATTAGAACAAAGAAAAAAGTGAAGGAACAAAATAGCAGCAGACTCACAGAACCCAAGAATGGAGTGATAGTTACCAAAGGGAAAGGGACTGGGGAGAATGGGTGGGAAAGGAGGGACAAGGGGGGAAAAGGGGCATTGCGATTAGCAGACATAATTTAGGGCAGGGGCACAGGGAGGGCTGTACAACACAGAGAGGACAAGTAGTGATTCTATAGCATCTTACTACGCTGATGGACAGTGACTGTAATGGGGTATGTGGTGGGGACTTGATGATGGGGAAGTCTAGTAATAATGTTGCTCATGTAATTATAGATTAATGATACCGAAAAAAAAAAAAAAGCCTATCAGCCACATGATTTGGGTGAGTCAACACACACACACACACACACACACACACACACACAGATTAGAGTCATATTACCTGGGTTCACATTCCAGCTCTGTGATAAAATATCTGTCTGATTTCTTTACCTCTCAGTGCTTTGATTTCCTTATCCACCTCATAGTGCCTGGGCAGCAGTCAGCATTCAATAATATTAGATAGTTGTGAGGCAGTCTTCTACCTGCTCCTATACTGGGCTACGCAGACGTTCACTGTCACCTGGTGTAGCCATGTTCTCTGTGATCTGGCTCCACAAACATCCAGAGGCCTGCACTGAATAATGTATTGTTCATAGGCAGGCTGTTAATGGGTCAGAGCAGAAGGGCAAGTATAGAAAAAGTATTGTCCATATATATGAAATACTTGTTAAGCATTGATTTTCAAAGTTCCCATAGCTAGGGCAGATTTTTCAGAAGTTTAGTTTTGGTTTGATTTTGGGGGTTATCTTTGGGAATAATAATCTCCCTGAAAGTATCATAAAATTACAACTCAAGTTGATAAAATTTCCTGGATAGAAACATGTCAAAATAATAACCATGGCAATAGCAGCAGTAACAATAGTTAATGTTATGGTACTAAACACCAGGCACTGTTACAAGTGCCTTACCTGCATTATCTCATTTAATCCTTACCACACAGTGAGTAGGTGTTTTTATTTCCTGTATTTAAGGAGAGAACTGATATATCACCTAACAATGCTGGCAATGCACCTCCCCTACTCCTGAAGTTATTCTCTATTTCATTAATGTTTTATTTTCCTAACATTCATCACTACCTGAAATTACCTTGTTTATTGTCTACAGTTCCTGTGAAAGTTATTTAGGCAAGGGCTTTGTTTTAATCAGTGCTGTGTCCCCAGCTCCTGGGAGAGGCCTAGCTGCCAATAACTGTATGCTGAATGAATGAATGAATGAGGTTTGCAAGGTTTAAATAGCTTTCCCAAGGTCACACACCATAAGAGTCAGTATTCAAGCCGAGTTCCAAGTCCAGAGCATGAGACTGGGTTCTTTATTGTAGCTTTTTATAGCTTGGAGGCCGCTTAGACATCTAGTGTAAGCCCTAGTATTTTGCAGATGAGGAAACTGAAGCTGAGAAAGGCTCAATTGCTTCCCCATATCACATATCTGCCACAGCTTGTTAGTGGCAGAGCCAGAAGGAAACCCCAGACCCATAGTTAATGTGTTTGCACAATCAATTAAGCTTCATCAGTTCACATAAAATTGAAGGAAAGTCCCATAAGCATCTCTTGTACATCATCCACCCACTTATTCATGCCATAAACCTAAGTCACAATACTGCCCTCTCTCTAACCATACCTTCATGTAATTAACTAATAAGGCTTGTCAGGGTACCGTCTAAATCTAGCTCACATCTTTACACTTTTTTTCATCTTCATTAACTATCACCAGAGCCACCGTCACAATTACCTAGGTAACTGTGCTAGACTCCTACCTAGTTCCCCTTGTCTCCTCTTGACCCTTTTCAATCTATTTTCTATAGAGTAGCCAGACTTACCTTCAAAAATTAAATCTGATCATACCACTCTGCTGTTTAAAACATAACATTCATTTTAAGGTGCAATTTAAAATTCTTACCATGGCTTTGAGCCTATGGGATCTGGCTCCTAACCACCCCTCTGGTCTCATCTTGTACTCCTCTCTTCCTTTCTCTTTTACAGCTCCATTGATCCAATTTCCATCCTAGAACATCAAGCTCTTCCCCTCTTCAAAGCTTCATTTCACAGGGCTCCTCTACAATGGACTATTCTATCTACCCCTAGTCACCCCTCCTCCCCTGCATGCCTCGACATGCTCTGGGTCTCAGCTTACATGCCATTTCCAAAGGGAAGTGTTCCCTGATGGACTCTTCCCAACCTCCCCTCTGACCAGGTCCAGTCCCTTCTGATAGGGTCTCATAAACACCCTCTAGTTTTCCTACATAGACTTTATTATAATTATAATTAGGCACATTATTTGTATAGTTATTAATTTCATGTCTCCTTCCCTAACTAGACTAAAGCTCTAGTGACCATGCTATCTCATTCCCTGCAGATCCATAGGGCCTAAAACATAGTAGATGCCCTAAAAATATTTACAGAGCATTCTGTAGTCTTCCTATGGATTTCCATTCTGGGCTGCAGTGCCTATCAGTGAGAAAGCAGAAATGTTTAAGGAAAAAATGACAGAGTGTAAACCCTGAAAACAGTCCAGGAGGTTTTCCAACCCATCCCACTATGAGCAGCTTTTCATTTAGTCACATCCACAGTGCATTTCCTCTTCAGAAAGTCAGGAGCTCAGCTAAGGGTGTGCTGGGCTCTCCGTCTGAATCTCAGATTTGCAAGAGGCCTCACTTCTGACTCCTGCATGATGGGTATAATCATTCAGCTCGAGTAGGGTAAAGAAAGCAGCTTCTCGGGTGGACATCAGCTGATCATAGTAAAGCCGTCTCTGCTGTGCGAACATGTGTGTTGTCACCATGGGGCGAAGACAAACTACTAGAAAAAAGCAAGTCTGCAGTGCTTCTTGGTGAACGCTGTCGGTCCAAGTCTCAGGATGGACTTTCCCCTAAGTGACACCCGGGAGGCCAAAAGCTCTTAACTGGAAGTGATCTAGAAGAACCCATGCTTAGCTAGAGACTCATGTCTCAGTATCTACAAACTGCAAATTTTAGGATTTGTTCAATCTTCCTGTTAATAATGGGTGTGTTGTTTGTTTCCAGATTAACCACAAAACTTGGCATTTAAAATAATTCTAAACTACCTACTTCACAAACAATAGAGAAGTAGTTACATACATTAGATAGATCACATTGTCAACTTTCTCCCTATTATTGCTACATAGGTAGGTTGTTTTCCTTATTTTAGTGCTGGCTGGCTACTAGCATTGTGAAATCTAACAGATTCAGTAGGCCCAGTTCTGACAGAAACATCTGCAGGGAACCAATCTTTTGTTCAAAAGAAAACACAATAAAACTAAATGACCATGGAAACCCAAGTATAATATGATATTCTTCTTTCAAACAGAGTTCTTATTTAGTTAATGCTTTTATCGAGGTCCAGTGGATGAAGAAGGCCTTTTCTCCCATGAGTTAAACTACTTCACTTAATAGAGTAAACACTAAGGAGTAGGAAAACATGCCTCTAAATAACTTTAAAGGAAGTAACCTGATTCATGACATGTGTTTTAGAAAACAAGCTATCTAGAATAAACCATTACTTAAAATATTCTGTGATGCATTTTGGGGGATCAATACTTTAGTTACTTTAAATGCCACTTTGGGCATTGTTCTGCTTCATTGGGTGATGTCAAGAATATAACGGAAGTGCCTATAATTGATTGATAGAGCCCTTCAATATGATTAATGGACTATAAAAGTCTTGAGCATAAAAAACCTCACCAGTCATGTCCTTGGCTTGTATGCCCTTCTGAAAAATATTCTCATCATTTTCCAATGAGTTTCTCTCTGTTTCATGAAGCTCTGCTAGTCACTGTTTTTCTGCAGTGTGTACTGAAACCCCACCACTCAGAGCTTAAAGTATTTTATGCTAAAGTATGCTCTGTGAATAGTTATTGTGTGTCTTGGATTCCGGAACTGTTCCCACAAACAGTTATATCCAAAACAGCATAATTTCCAGATTTCAGGTAAGCTTGGAGGTTGAACTGCATTAAAATTAATTCCTTCTAGAAAACTCACTGAACCACTGTGAAGGGATGTTTTAAAGACATAAACCCACAAAGATGATAAAATGAGGGAGCATACAACAACATAATTTTGGAAGCTGGGAAGCAAATGGATGAGAAGTCATTGACTTAGCAGATATGAGAAAGCCAGAAGTTGAGAAAGTTAAGAACCAGCCCAATTCATATTCTGAAGCTTTGAAGGGCTCGGGAAGTGGTTGGGAGCAGGTAATTCTAAAAGTAAGAGTTAAAGGGGGCTAAAATAAGGAGATTGATTGGAAGTTGTTTAAGGAACAGTTATATCCCCATTCTAGGCTTTTGGGTAAACTTCCCTTTGTATATTTCCAAGAAAAGAGAAGGTTGAGTCTCAGAAGCGGGTTAAACTGAAGGTTTTTAATTGGTGGACACCAGGTACAGTTGAAATCTGAGTGTATCAAAAGCAGGATAGAGAAATTAGGTGAACATATGTAGATTGAATGCTGAGCCTGTCCTCCCACATCCCACCCCTACACAATCAGCCCTCTGCACCTCCAATCATCTTTCTATCTTTGTACAATTACATTTAAGCAAACAGCAAAATATTACCTGATATCTGAGGAAAGCTTTTAATATGACAGGTGCAAAAACCAATAAACAGAAAAAGCAACATGAAGAACATGGACTGTAGAAAGATAAGAAAATTTAAAACAAACTGTAATTAATACTGTCAAATGATTTTTAAAATATTGCATTCATGAAACAGGAATAAAAATCTCTAAAAAGGAAATATTCAGAGAACTAATCAACAATAGCAAAAATGAAAACAAGAAAAGGGTTGAGAGAAATAAGATTAGGGAAAATGGAGATAGAAAGCAGGAAAGAAAAATAGGAAATAAGAAAATTAGAGGATAAGTTCAGGAAATTCAACATCCAAATAGAGTTCTGAGAAAGAGGGCAGTTAAAAATGGAAGTAGGTAAATAATCAATTGAACTTCCTAGGAAACTTTCTAAGAACTGAAAAGCATGGACTTTTCAAACCAAAATTATCCGCTGAATCATGCAAGTTGTCAAACATTTACCTCCCACACACTTTTTTCAAGAAGCTACTGGAAGACGTGTTGCACTAAAATGAGGAAGTAAACCAAGAAAGGAAGATAAAGAATAGAGGAAACAGAGATCATAGGAGAATATATATTTTGGCATATACAGTTGACCTTTGAACAACACAGCATTTGGGGGCACTGACTACCTCCCCCACCTCCACCTCCCCCACACAGAGCCAAAAACCCACCTTTAACTTTGACTCACCAAAAACTTAACTGCTAATAGTCTACTGCTAACAGGAAGCCTTCCTGATAACATAAACAGTCAATTAACATATTTTGTATGTTATATATATAATATGTTATGTTCTTATAATAAAGTAGAGGAAAATAAAGTTTTTTTCAAATTGTCACAAATCCCCAAAAAATCTTCTGATGTATTTACTGAAAAAAAATCTGTGAACAAGTGGACCCATGCAGTTCAAACCATGTTATTCGAGGGCCAACTCTATACTCACAGAGTTGTGCAACCATCACTGTCAACTGTAGAACATTTCATCACCTCTAAAAGAAACCTCACACCCATTAGCCATCACTTCTCAGTGACTCAACATCCCAGCCCTGGACAACCACAATCTGTATTCTGTCTCTATAGATTTGCCTGTTCTGGATATTTCATGTAAATGGAAACATACAGTGTGTGGCCCACTGTGTCTTGCTTCTTTCATCATTACCTTGGAAAAATGTTTAATTCCATCATGTTGTAGCACAAATCAGGACTTTATTTCTTTTCATTGCCACATAATAGTCCATTATATGGACATTTTATTTATCCATTCATTAGCTGATGGACATTTGGGTTGTTTCTGTATTTGGCTATTATGAACAATGCTGCTATAAAAGTTTGTATACAAGTTTTTGTATGGAAATGTTTTCTTTTCTCTTGGATATCTGCCTAGATGTGAAATTGCTAGGTCCTGTGGTGATTCTACACTTAACTTTTTTGATGAACTGCTAGACTCTTTTCCAAAGTGGCTGCACCATTTTACGTAATTTCTCCACATCCTTACCAACGATTATTATTATCTGACTTTTAATTATAGCCATCGTGAGGGTGTGAAGCAGTATATCATTGTGGTTTTGATTTGGCCTGAATAACTTTCAAAAACTTAAACAAATGAACAAAAATAAAATAGGATTGTCAAACCCTATCTTGGCAAGGCTTTGAAGAAATAACACCTCTTATTGGAGCTGTAATTTAGTACAGATATTTTGGAGGACAGTTTGGTATATCAGAAGGTGAACATACTTAACTTTTGACCAGATTTCCCATGTCTGGGTATTAGACCTATCATATGTTGGGGAAAAAAAATGTGTCTTCATTGTACTACTGTTTATAATCTTATAATAGCAAAAACTTAGAAACTAATTTAAATATCTATCAAGAGAAAACTATTTAAATAAATTATGATGGAGACATAAAATACTAGGCAGTCATTAAAACTAATAATGCAAATATAGTATATTTTTACTATTATGGGAAACTATCCATCACATACTAAGTAGAGCAAAATCTTATCATTGAATACCTGCATTATAAGATCCCATTTGTGTAAAATATCTTTATACTTAGAGCAGGAATGATGTCCAAAATGTTAATAGCGATTAGATACTAGTGGTGGGATTTTAGGTGATTTTTAAACTTTGTTCTTAGCATTTTTTGTGTGTTTAATTTAGTTAAAAATCAACCTCTATAATTTTTTGAGAAAATTATGAAACTATTTTAAAAGACTGCATTTTAGAAGTCACATTCTCATACTTAATCAAGGCTTGAATTTTAGTTAAATATCCTTCCCTTATCATTATTTTTTTAAACCTCAAAACCATCTACTGAAAGCATAAAGAAATTCATTATTGTGGTGATTATATCCACTTGATGAAGGGTACTGACTTGGGCTTGTCCTTCAGAGAATTTTTTTTATTATGTACTTTAGTCTTTATAGAGTTCTTTTTATGTGGAGGTATGCCAGGCATTAGTTTGTGCTAAAACTCATGAGTAGGACAAGGGAAAAAAATTGGTTCTCCAACAGTTATGGTTCTTGTGATAATCATTTTGAGATCACATATCCTCTCTCCACTCCTCTCTCCCCTTTTGTGAATAACATTAACAACAACTAACTTTCTTTTTCTTTCAGCTTGCTATGAGCTCTTCTAAATACATTTCATATACTGTACTCATTTAATCCTCACAACAATCCTGTGAGGTTGATATTACAATTTTGTTATTTTATAGATGAGGAACCTGAGGCACAGAAAGGTTAAGTAACCTACCCAAGGTCTTCATCTCTTTGCTGTTCATCTATTTACCCACCACTTCTTTGAGGATTTTACTTACCATTTCCTTGACATCCTCTTCTCTGAAATGTTCAGATTTCTTACTCCTCAAAACTGGAGATACACCTGGAAGAAAAAAAAAATCTTGCTAGATGTTTCAACTTTAAATCAAATCCCATTAGAAGACTGCCTGGTGCTAAGGCAGCAAACAATCACTGCCGTTTCCCCCAGACTGCACAGCATTCCCTGCCTCAGATAGTGCGGGGTGCCTGGTGCCCTGCCTGGTCTTTTAGTCTGACCAGTGGGGAAAAACATAATTTTTATAAGTATATAGCTTATTCTGATTATAAGAGTAATACATATTTATTATAAAAGTTTTGCAAAATACAAAAAGGATAAAGAAAAACATTTAAAGTACTTAAATCCCTACCATCTTGTGATAACCACTAGAAACTGTGATTTCCTGGCATGTTTGTCTTCTCTTAAAGCAATTCATATTCATTCACGAAGACCATGTAAGTCTTCTAAATGAATGATTTACAGATGATGATTTTAGAAAATGCCCATCCATGGAATTTAGTGGGTGGGATTATTGTCAGATTTAAAGATCTGCCAAAGTTGGTGAAATTTGGATTTCTTAATTTTACACTCCAGTTTGACTTTTCTTAATTGAAGAGAGGAAATAATTGTGGACATTGGAAAACATTTGTATGGAATCAAACAAAAAGGTACAATGACCTCAGTGGTTTAATTTGCTCCTGCTCGTGATTTTTCTATTTATTTTTGCCTAACGTGGGCTGCAGATATGGTAGGTCTTCAACTGATGCTTATGAGTTGGATGAAAAAAAGGGTCATGTGTACAAGATTAATGGCATTTCTAACCATTAAAATTTGACTTTTGATATTCATATTTTGGGTTCTTACTGTTTTTGCTGTTTTGTTGTAATTGAAATTTGGTAAAATTCATTTAGGATTTTTACTATTTTCCTGTGAAAAGGCTATAATCAACAACAAAGGAAACTCTTAATATGACATACTCCTAGCAATAATTATGTTCGGTTTACTTCAGGTTGAAATAGCTTGTACTGAACATTATTTTTAAAAGCCGTTTCTTAAGACAGTGATTATAGAAAAGATTTCCATAATCGAAAGGTCTATCCTCTTGTATTTTCCAGGCATCTGGCCGGCTGAAGAGGTTTTGGCTTACTACTGCCTCAAGCACAGTAATGTATTCAGGTACAAAGCTGCACTTAAAAAGATATTTTTTAGCCCATTATGGGTATTGTATTTGCATACTAAAGATTTCCATGATTAGATACTTCAAATCAAATACTTAAAAAATATAAGAAAAAGAAAGAAAGGAAAGGGGAAAAAAGACGGAAAGGAAAAAAGTTCATGGATGAAAACATGTGGCTTCTGAAAAAGAAATCTGAATTGCCTTCGGGTACTAATATTGCACAGCAAGGTTTTTGCTGTATGTCAAAGGCTTTTGATTTCTACTCAAGGCATTTTTTTTCACTTTGATTTAGGGGAAACAAAAGTAAAACTCCAATCAATCCTTACTGATTGTGAAGGTCAAAAAACAAAAACAAAAAACAAATAGACATTCTTTAAACTTCTGCTAAAGAAGTCACTACAGAATATTTGATAAATAAATACCCCACAGCTATTATTTTTAAAGATGTCACCTCACTCCTAGTTTTAAGGGTTTTGTGTACAATACGTATTTGTAAAATATAAATTACTGTTACCAGATTCTTACTATGGAAATAAATGCTTTCAACTGCCATTGTGCATTGTAGGTCAAACCCATGGATTAAATTTCGGAGAAAGAAAAAGATTCCTTTTATTTAAAAATTATAAAGCTGTTTGGAAGACCCAGAAAATAGAGGTTTTTCGTTTGAACTCTTATTTTATAAAACTCATCAATGTATTTCTTGAACAGCCCATTATGATTCTAGACAAGCCATTAACAGTCATAGTGTGTGTTTTAACAATATATACTTACAAGATTGTGTCAGAAATATGTATTTTTTTAAGCTCTACAGGTTCATTTTTACCAACCAGTCTATAATTGCTTTGAACAACTAAATACTCTTTAAGTGTATTTCGGAATATGAATGTCCTTGCTTGGCTCTTGCTCCCCTTCCCTTTTTTTCCCCCTCTCCCTCACCTTTAATTCCCTTTTTTCCTGTTGAGGTAATAAACTGCCCACACTAAGAAGAAAGTATCTTAAGGCCCTAAGCATATGCAGTAAGAACAGGGCAATGTTGAACATGGGCTGCAGAGCTGCCCTGGAAGTCTGGCATTTGCTCATCTCACTGTGCTTAAGCTTGACTGGAGCTCCAATCAGCAAGCAGTGGGCCAGGGCAAGAATGTCACACACTGAGGGCTGATATTTAGGCACAAAGTAAGCGCAAAGGGTCACACTAGACTGTCAGCTTTAACTCTGAGTCGCTTTACTTTTGAGTGGTGAAGTCAGAGCCTAGTCATTTCATTAGCCTGGGTGTGCTGGCTTAACCATATTATGTCCCTGCATTGTTTATTCACTGTGTTGTGTTGGGGTCACTTGTGACTTAAGTGTTAATTGCTAAATGCTCTTTGTGTAATCGTTCTTTATGGGGACAGTTCAGCTTTCCAAAATGTTTCAGCTTGTCTTAGAAATTTTTTTTTATTCAAGATTACATTTATTTGTGTGTATATTGTGTGTATGTGACTATAATGTAGATACACACTCACATATATTCTTCATTTACTTGTCTAACTGTTTTTGAAGGAATGAATGTGGATTAACAGTGTTATCCTTTCCTGACAATTATCTTTCGTTACTCTAGCTAGTTTAGTTCTAAAAGACAGCGCCATTGACAAGGGAAAAAAAAGGGAACCTTCTCAGATTTTTCAGCTCAGCGGTGGTAATGTTGCAGTGAACACTAATGAGGGAACCCCCACTGATTTGCCTGCTTTGTGACTTTTCTATTTCATAATTATTTTTAAAACGCAAAACGACATGAGGTAGCCTAGTCCTGTCTCTGCAACTTCCTGGTCGCGCCGTTCTCACTGCAGATGGCAATTTGTTCTTGTAACATATATATCTCTCTGACCATTCTCATCTAATTTGTATGGGTTCTACCATTTCTTTTCTCTCTTTCAGGGACCTTGCTGTGTGTGAGCTAGGGGGTGGCATGACATGCTTGGCTGGGCTCATGGTAGGTCTTTTCTCAATTCCAATCCTATTCAGCGGGAGGAACAAAAGGAAAAATGTTCCAGGGCCTCCAACTGCTGGGTCAGAGAACCGTCAACAGCATCAGCTGCGGTCAAGCTGCCGGGCCTTGAGAGACCTTCTAGATTGACTTACTTTCGGATCATATTGATTTTAGGGTTGCCTCGATGAGCAGAAACATTTTACCTCAGTGTAGTCAATATCGCTTGTTGTGACATTCCAGGCCTCGCGCAGTCTTTCTTTGCCATAGCGAAAGCATTTTTTTTTTTTTCAGATTATAGTCCCATTTGCTAAGATACAGGAATAGCCTGGCGAATCACAGTTGGAGCACCATGATATAGCTGCTAATGTTTTGCCTGCATTATTACGCCAACAAACATGATCCAGAGCGCTCAGTAATTAGATTCTTTTGAATTAGATTGGCCATTCAGGAACGTCGTTCCCCATTCTCTGGGTTCTGAGTCATGTATTCAGGAGATATTATGTAGCAGCACAGTGCATTAGACAAGTTTTTATGTCTCTACAAATAAAAGCATATTGTTACACTGATTGGCATTTGACAAACCTGTCGCTCTTACACAATGTGTCGAGGTTACAGCCCAATGTGCGAGCATGTCAAAGCTCACAAAAAAATTACCCTCACAAAGCCATCTGCCTGCAATGCAAAGTTATATGAAGGGCATCAGGCAGTCAGACAGAAGCAAGCTGAAAGGCAGAGTGACAGCCTTGTATGATGGCTCTACTAGATAAACAGAAGCCCACAAATGAAAGCCTCTCAGAATACCATCATCCGCTGTCACAATGCAATTACCGAACAGAATGATAGCAAGATAGAGGCTCCCGCAAATGGAATGATAAAAGTATTGACTGATTTGATTGAATGATTAAAATAATGCAGACATAAAATGAAAAAAGATTGAAGATTGTTACAGAGAAATAGGTGAGGAAGCATGATACTGAAGGCTTGTCACTCCTGTCTTCACTTCCACACAGACAAGCATATTTGCTCATTGTTTGCTGTGCTCCCTTTTTTTTTCAGGTTGCTATTTCTGCAGATGTCAAAGAAGTTCTGTTAACTGATGGGAATGAAAAGGCCATCAGAAGTATCCTTATTCAGATAGAAAACGGGTTTGTTGTGCTCATTCCTTTTTCCTGGCTGAGTAACAATTGGTATAAAGAAAGACAGCATGGGGTATTAAATAAAGAGTTCCCCCCACACACACGCAGGATAAGTAATTAAGAAAAAGTAGAAATATATGAAATGCACTGGATATGACTAAGTGGGTTTTTTATTTCACTACATTTTTATAGTCACTTCGCATTAAAGGAGCCTATGATTTGTAGACCACTTTAAGGCAATAACATTTGTTTCATAATAATTTTCAAGCATTCTTGTCCTTTTATTTCCATTAAAATTGCTGGTATAAAATAAATAATTTAACATTAATTATATTTGATATTACCTGCAAAAAAAACATCCAGGTTCATGTTCATTACTACCTTTCTTGCATTTGATATTGAATGTATTTTCCACATAATATTGTACCTACTCTAATTGCAGAGAAGTTACCTGTATGTCCCCACTGGAAACAGCTATCAGTTTTCCATTATTTTCTTTTATTTAGTATTATACAAGCTATCTCTTTTTTTCTGCCACGTTATTACAGTTCAAGCCCCATTATAGTAGATCATACTTTACTAATATGTACACACAGTTCATGAAAATTGAACTATACTTTAACTAAGAAAGCAAGCATAATTTGTGGCTGCTCTAGCAATCGAACTGATTTGTTCAGGGGCAGTTAACAGCCGTTAGACATGGAGAGGAAAGTGAAGGTATATTTGCTTTGAATGTTTTGGTGTGCCTTACATTTGTGTTTTGAAGGAGACAATCTACTTAGGTGATTTTTAGACCCGTAAAGTGGCAAAGCAGTTTTGATTTTTGTGGCGGCTTACATAAAGGCTACTATTTTTGATTTTCTTCTTCTACCTCTGCTATCTAATTTTTTGGAAATAAAATTTGCAGCAGATCTCCCAGGCTGCTCAAACAGGAGAAAGGAGGTGCAGGAAGCACAGTAGCTAATATTGTTCAGCAGCACTTGTGTGCTCTACAGAGCCCCACCCAGCTAATTGCCTGACAGACTTAAAAAAAAAAAAAATCAGGAAGGAAAAACAGCCAATCACAATCTTGGCCTTTCACACAAGGGAAAGAGATCACAAAAGGTGCTTCCTTTTTTAAAATGCAGGATTTTAATCATGATCTTCAGACTGTCGCAAGTTTCTCAAAATATTCCTGAAGATGAGCTGATGTTGTTTCATTCACTCTGCTTTATTCTGAGTTATGCGGTGCACTGTATCATTTCACTGTGCTCCTCCTCCGCATGTCAGGGAACACACAGAGCCAGAGCAAGTCAGGTATGCTGGCTCAGCCCCAACCAATGATTTTTGGAGGGAGAAAAACAGGATTATTGGACAAGAGAAGGTCATTTTAGCCACAGAAACTTTCAGCCTGGGCCCAGCAACCTGAGGTTTTTCTCAAGTCAGCAGGTGTCTTATTTAATAGCATCAGAAACCAATTAGAACTTTTCTCAAAGTATGGGAAACATCTGTAGTTGGTATGTAAATTTAATTGTACTAAAATTATTATTGAGCTAAACTATAGAGCTTCTCAAGAAGAGAAGCAATGCTAATGTCATTAATTAATGCACCTTTGCTTTAAACAGTAAAGATGCCATGCCAGCTCTTGAAATCAGAGAGGAAATCTCAGATGCTGTATTCACTCTTCCGGCCTTTCAAAGAAATGATTGGTACAGCCCCCTCCCAAGAAAATGGATTTTTAACATTTGGTCCTCAGAAGCTCAGCCCTGAGAGTGCTTTATTGTGCTGGGTTTTACAATGGGTTTAATATAGCAGGGTGCCAAAGGGCAGGAGGGGAAGAACTTTACAATGTAGATAAAGGAGGTCCTTTCAGGATGCAGACCACAACTGGTAGTGTATTTTATTTCATCTCTTAGGACTTTCGTGATGGAGTTCATTTTTTATCATGCAGTTGTTCTATGTTTGTGTGCCTTTTTCTGTTGTAACTAGACCTAATTTTTTTAATTAAGAGGAGATAAAGCATACATAAAGCCTTAAAAATTGGCAATGTTTTGCCTGCTTTTAATACTAATGTTATTCTTGATTTGCTCTCAGAGCTTATAACTGGCATTCATTGTAAGCTATTTTACTGAGTCAGGTTAATAAGAATGAAGTATTTTTTTTCTGTTTGTGTGCCCACTTTCTGTAAGAATAACTAATTGACTGAATCACATACTGTTGGTGCGTATAGATTAAAACAAATTCATTTAAAAATTACTGTTTACATCTTTCCTTTAAAATTTTAGGAAGCCTAAATTATATAGTAGTTGTAGGATATTATCCAAAAATTGCTTTCTAAAAAGTAAAAGTGGATGTCAACAACAACAAAAAAGGGAAAAACATTGCCAGAAGCCAGAAAAATCCCTAAGCAGAGCTGCTAATTATTCTTAATGGGCAAGATGAGCACATTAAGAAACAAATGAATACATCAGTGAAATGTAATTGAAAATCGACCTGGCAATCACACATCACATCTGAGTATTGGCCTGTATATTATTCTCATCATTTTAAAAATTATTTTTGTTGTTCCTGGCATCTGAATTTAATGAACCCAACTGAGTCTTACTTCCAAGTTTCTTAAGCTTCTAAGACTCTGACTCTTACCTTTTATTTTTAAAGAAGAACATTTTCTAATATTTCCTTATCTTCTGCTATTTCTATTTTTTAAATATGTGGGGCAATGAATGGATAAGCTCTGAATCTTTATATCATAGAAGCATATCAACCAGTTGTGGAGTTATTTATTATCTTCCCTAAAACGTATCAAATGGATTGGCTATGTTTTCTAGAGCTCTCTGCCTTGACCCTGGAGAGCTGGATGTTGATTTGAAATTTATTAAACAGTGATATCTGAAAGAGATTAAAACTTGAGGTGTAAGTGAATGTTGTAAGCCCTAAATATTTTCTCAGTTTCATGGGTAGATGTCCCTGAGCTTCCCCTCAGTCCTTAAACCACATTGTGGGTCTAACCCAGAGCTCCCCGCCCATCCGAAACCTGCCTTTCCCCTACAGGTGCCATTTTATTTGTACCCAAAGAGATCAAAGGATAAATTGGAATGGGGTCATTTGGTTCATCCCATTCTCAAATTTGACTTAAAATAGTCTGAAACATGTTCCCTTTTAATCTGTACTGTCCATTGTGCAATAAAGAAAGCAACCTTCAAGTGCCCACAGATAATAATTACTCAATAAAGTTTGTTTTTTATGACAATGACATAAAAATAGGGGAGGGAAATGGTATGCTGAGTTGTTATTGATACTAAACTAAGCCTCTTTCAAATCATAATGAATAAAAATACAACACCTGACTAATTCACTCATCACAAGCATTCTGCCTTGATCCATCCTTAGTAAACTTCAGATAACGCATGTGCAGAATATGGCAATGCTTGAAGACCCATGTTTTGTGCTTCTGACCCAAACCTCTTATTCCCAGGGTGTGCAGTCTGGAACATGATCTTAAGCTTAGAAATCTCCAAAAATTGGTAAATCTCCTGTGCATTTTAAAGGCGATACTCTTGGCTTAAGATTATTTTATTTAACAGAATCCCTGACTTGAGTAATTAATAAATCAAGCTTCATGTAGAATGTGCAGCCTGTGCTGTGAATGGTTGAGTCCTTGGGAATAACAGACCATAATCCTGTGTCCAAACCCCTTCCTCCACTATCGATGCCAGCTGTACTTCTATTTACTGGATGAATCGTAAATGGACACCATGCCTCACATTGGGTAGGAGCTCAACAAACAGCTTTGAAAATGAAATTTAAATGAATTACTGCATTAAACTAAATAATTTAATCAATTACTATTAATTGCATGCCATTTGGGGTTCTAATGATACAGCAGTGGACAAGACAGACCAAGTCCTTATTCTTGTGGGTCCCAGACTATGACTTGATGTAAGACTTGACTGGTCTTACGTTTGTACACGTGAAAGACACTGAAAAATCTACAGAGCAAAAGTTCTTTGTTTCCTTCCAGTTATTTATGTTCTGAGAAGCAGGGAAAGAAAAGAAAACTTAGTGGCCAAACCTCCAGCTTCATTCCTCCTAAGTTTTTGCCTGATTTATTGAAAAAGATAATAAATTGACATGAATTAGGCACCAACTATGTGTCAGGGTCAAAATACGTGGTACTCTATTAAACCTATATAATAGGTATCATTATTCCTGTCTTTGAGATGGAACGCGGAGAGGTTAATTTACCCAAGTTCACACAACCACTAAGTATCAGAATGAGCACTAGATGCAGGTACATTTGACTTCAAACTTTGTTTTCTTTCCCCATTAAGCCGTTCTGGTTCACCAAAAACTAGAATGATTTGGTGAGTGTCATCTTGCAATTCCTGAGACTCTGAAAGAAAAGGCTTCTGATCCATAATCAGAATCCATAGGTGTAATAAATAAAACAGCTAACAGAGTTCAAAGCACCTCAATGTCATTCTCCTAATTCATTTGTTTATAAGCACTTTAAAGAATATTTTGCAACCCTTAAATGAACAAATATTGCCCATCAGGCATTTTAAAAAACCTTTAGAGATCAAAATGGGCAGGATTTATACTATAATTTCAATAGTTTCCTACCCTCACTTTTGATGGTCCAGTGAAAATAAAAGTAACATAAACCAAGAAAGTAATACTTTGTGAATCACAATGCTATTTTTAAAACTCTTTCTTGCTTAAAGAACAATGCCAACTATCAAAATATATATGAACTACTAATAAACATAATCATCACTAGTTGCAGGAGGAGGCTAACATTTTTAACAATATTTTATATATAATTAACTTAGTTATATTTATATATATAAGTAACTTTATATAAATTTAAGTAATTGCTTTATATGTATTTTAAGAATAAAAAATCAGCTGAAATAATTAGAGTGGAGCCCCACTCCTGAACTATGCTTTATTTAAGAAGGAAAATCTAGATAAAGAAACCTGGTTTCTTTCAGCCACAACCATATATCCTATAGCTCTGAGAGACTAGTTGCCCAGACAAAAAGATTGGAGGTGATTGCTCTGTATCCATTTAATCAGAAATCACATTAAAGCTCTCTTTGCACCCAGTACTCCCACTGAAGTCTTCCAGAAGGTGGGTGCTGTTGAGAGCACACCATTTGGTCCATCCTGTTGAACACTATCCTGGATGTATTGATCTGACTTGATTTGAGTTTCCTTTTTTACCCTGAAGTGACACAGAAGAATGATGAAATCTATTTTGGACACAGGGCCAACCAGAGGAACCACCTCAAAATCTGACCTAAAGGAAAGGGTGGGGAGCAGAATATCAGAACATATCTCTTAAGAGAATATTTTGATAAACTATTGTTGCCATTTTTTCCTCTTTGTGTTTTAATAGAAAAAAAACCCCCTAAACCACAAACTATATTTCCTCTCCAGTTCTAAAAATAAAACAGCCTAAATACTGCCATGAATTTTGTCATTAAAATGAATTGCATCTAGAATATAAATACAGATGCTTGATTCTGCCTGACCACCTGGAGTCACAGGTTTATAAATTATATGAAAGTATATAGTGTTAAGATGTTTACTAAAAAAATTATCAATAGGTTTTCTGAGTTATATAATTTAACTGCCCTATGACTATTTTATAAAACGTATTACCTCCACTAACAAAATAATATGTTTTGCTTGATAGATTTAGTCATGTACTCATATGCCGCTCCAGGTGCACTGGGCACATTATGGCGAGCGGTTGGATGTCATGGAAACACTGATAGGGTGTGGCCGGAGCATGGGGGAGTTTGATCAAAAACAGTTGTCAGTTGACTCTACTAATTTTGTTCTTCTCAGAATAAAGATGTCAGCTGTCCTGTTCTACAAGACATTTCATTTAGAAGACTTTCCTGAAATACTTTCTTCCTGAAATAGACAGAACTGTAGGCCGATGTGTCATTTTAGTTAATCAAAACAAGTAGGCAAATTAGTCTCTTTTATTTTTTTAATGAATGTAATTTAACGGTATTTAATTTGCATACAGGAAAGTTCACCCGGAAAAAAAGAAGTCTGCATTCTAGCACTTTTGTAAACCTCAACAAAGCCCTTCATTAGGAGACCTAATTGATTTTTCCTACCCACTCCTGGGGGAAGAAAGCTATCACAGTACCTGCTTATTCACTCCAAGAAGAAATGGGTGTGCCTGGCGTTTCAAGCAGAGATTTGGGTTAAAAAGTCCTGTGGCTCTGTTCTTGCAGGGAGATCTTGGCCAGTGCTTGTATGGAGTATTCAGGAAATCTGTTTTTCTGAGCAATAGGGGAACATCGCTTGTCTGCTTGGTGTCCTCCCCATGGGCCCAATTTAGTTCAGCTTGCAGCCTTCACTGGAATTATTTTATTTCTTGTTTATTTAAACCTGCCTAATTCCAAAAGAGGGATTCTGAGGCTTCTTACAGTGACACATAAAATATGCCATATGAAATAAATGAGAGAGTGAGGGCAATTGAAATTAGAAAGCCTGGAAAATATGATGAAGCTGGGAATAGAAGTCACTAGAAAAACTCTATGCTGTAAGAGCTTTTGTGGTTGTTAGACTGAAGTCACACATTTGGCTCTGAGTTGCACAGGGACCAGAGCAAAAAGAGAAAGAGGAGCAGTTATAAGATTGATAAGTGTCCAGAAACTGAAGCAAAACTAGTTGATCTGAAGTCTGATTTTTCCTGCTGTTGAAACCCGACATGATTTTCTCTGGAAACTCTCATGAAGATGGTGCTGTATGAGGTAATGGACGAGCTCCTCAAAATTATCTCTTCAATAAATAGGGCCTTTTTTGTACAAGTGCTTAACTTGCCAGGAGATGGCCAAAGGCCAAAACATAAGTCTGTAAAGACAGTTCTTCAAAGGGCCTTTCACTGGTTTGACTTTCTCCTTCAGTAATTCATTTTCTTTCAAAGATTCTCCAGGCTTTTCTATATCGTTCTCTTCCCCCTTCCTCCCAAGTCTTTCCCTGCTGCTCATCCCCTCTCCCTATTAGATTTAGAAGATTGGAAATACTTTGCTTTGGTGTTTGAAGACTGCTGTTGCCCTCCCCACTGACTGAAAGAGGCTTGCCTTTGGAAGGCAGCTATGCTCACCACTATACCATCAACACAAGGCTTGCCTTTGGGTTCCTAGCTCTTTTAAGAAAGTAGGGCATGGCATCTATGGAACAGTCATCTGTACCCACCAGTGCCCATAACTCTGGGTCTTGCCAGCATGCTTCCTGAATGTCCATCTCACAGATGACTAAATTGCAGCCCAAGGAATGGAAAGAGTTTCAACATTTGGTGGGAGACCAGGGCCAGCCCCTTCTCCTCTGGCTTCATACCCTAAGCTCTTCTCTTCTCAGTGTGCTGATTCCAAATACAATAAGAAGATCACTGCATTTGTAGGCCTTATTTGGGAGTCATTTGCAATCACTGCAGAAGCTTCTTAACTATCCTCCAGATGTGAGAGACATCATCAAAAGGAATCAGGAGGCTGGTGTGTTTAAGACTCGAAAAATATCAAGCCGGTAAGTTCCTTTCTGTATTAAAACACTCTGGTTGACACAGCTTTTCTCAATATTGTGGATGATTGCTGAAAATAATAATGGCTAACATTTATTGAGCACTTACAGTGGGTCAGGCTGTATTCTAGCCATTTTATCTTATTTAATGCTCACAAGAACTTGTAATGAGGCAGAGAAACATTTTCATTATTGACGATTAATAGATGAGAAAAACTGAGGATAAGCATTTTAAACACTGGATAGAGAATGATTTAACGATCGAGAGTGTACAGTATGAGGTCGGGGCCTCCTCATGCGTGGCTCTACTCCACTGGTTCTCAACTAGGGGACAGCTTTGCCCCAGGGGACTTTTTTATTGTTGTGACTAGTGGAAGGAGGTTGCTACTGGCATCTAGGAGACAGAGGCCAGGGAGCTGCTAGACATCCTACATGCACCGGACAGCCCCCCAACACAGATTATCTGGCCCCAAACGTCAATAGTGCCAGGACTGAGAAACCCTGATCTATCCCATGATTTTAAAGCAATCTAGGTAGCCATTCTGTTTTAGATTCTCTTCATGGTTATCCAAACCAGGAGGAATGCTTACCTTCTACCAAAACAGTGGTGTTTCCATGAGACTGCATTTTATTTTTACCCTGTTGGTAATGGACCTAGAGGTATGAGAGTAAACATTTAGTTGTTTTAATATGAAATACCTCCATTGTGCATTTTCCCTTTGTTATGTTTAACAACAGACATTATCATAAGAACAATCTAATTGTAAATTATTTAATTTATTTATTACTGTTCATCTGTCATCCTTTGATATTTTGAGTTTTCTCTGTTTTGAGGGTCCTTTGCCATCCCTCAGTTTGTGGGGGAAATGAGTGAATGAACAGCAATAGTGCTTAAAAACTAACATGGTCAGCATACTGAGATGCGGCTATGGAATAGCAGTATTTTTTTTCTCTTATATCAGCTGGTAAATGTAATGAAATATCCATATATGCACTTTTAAATTTTGCAGTAGAATGCTCAGAGTAGGTTGATGGCCCAGGGGGCAATATGCTCTGTGTTTCTCATATAAATGAACAAACCAGTGTCAGAAAACCTCTGGTAGGTTCGGAGAAAGAACAGTCTATTATCTGTGTGTTCTTCATTCTTAGGACAGCCTTTACTCCACAGTGTAGACTGCTCTACCCATCTGGGGAGTACTTTATTTTTGGACATGATTTTCAACCTGGTCTTTTAGTTATCAATCAAAAGCACATTTTCTATGTTGTCCTCATTTACATTTATTTAGTGCTTTAAGGTCATTTGTGACCATTTGAGTGTATCTCAGCATATGGAATCAGGGAATAATAGATTTCAGCATCATGCTGTGAAGAGAGATTGTGTTTTTACAAGACGTAATGTTGTTTACTGGGTGTTGATAATCACTAATTAATAAACATATCTGGACTTCTAAAATGTTGCATTTTGGAGGAATAAAAATGTCAAGTGTTTAACTTATGGAGTGCAGTAGTATTTTCTATCATCTCTTCATAAAATAATTGTTACATAAAGAAGCAAAATGTCATTATTCAACACAGGACATATCCAAAATGCTTAATAGGTGGTCTTTTATTCTATCTATATGTTCTCAAACATGTTATTTCTACATATATGGTTCTGATATGTTCCTGGACATATAATCTATGTGAAAATAGTCATACAGGAACCTCTAAGATGAGGCTTTTTTCCCAACTTTATCTCATATTAATTATAGCCAGTTTCTTCCCTTTAAACCACTGTAAGCATTTTGTCCAAAGTCTACTACTAAAGCATTTTGCCAGAAAACAGGTGGATGAATCAGTCCTTGAAATGCCTTGATCTCATATTAAGGAGCTACTTGACCACTTAACCTTCAAGAAGCTAAGAGGAAACTGCCAACCAATGATGTAATAATCAGCATTCTCCTTCTATCCACTGCTTTCCCACCCATAATCAGTACAGAATGATGAAAGCATTAGCTCCATGCAAGAAGAAATAAAAGGAAACTGTTCACAAAAGAGCTAAGATATAGTTCAATATTCTTTTTTAGTGCCTCGATGCATATGCAGAATTTCTCCTCCAAATTGGAGGTGTGGAATAACAGTAGGGACAGATAACTAAGAGGTATTTACCACAGCTAAAAGCCCAAATGCAAGCCAAATATTTCTGCTATTAAAAAGCCCTTCAAAGCTTGACATGAAGTTTGTAACAGCTGAATGTCTCCTGTGACTTCATTGCAAAGCAGAAAGGAAAATCGTGATAAGAGAACTGTGAGCCTAGGAAATGGTGTTTTTAAAAAGGAATGAAAAACCACCCACGAATTTGAATAGCACCCCAAGTCCCATTCCCACTGTCCTGACAGTGTTCTCAGTAACTGCCAGGATTCTTCCCGTTACCAGCCTCTTCCTACCTCTTATATCAAACAGGGCAGATGCAGGTTATGTGGAGCCTGAAAACTTATTTTGAGGGACCTCTGGAGGAGGATGAATTTGATTACAGCTTCCCGTGGCAAATGTTGCAGAAGCATATAACCATGTAAACACATGACTAGGGCTCCTCTCGGGCCTTGGAAGGAGCCCATACAAGTGAGGGGCGCTGACACATAAGCTGCATTAGCTTCAAGTAAACCTACCCCTGCTCGTATAAGTACCACCACCTCTGCCTAGAGGAACGCTCTGCTTGTACAGACTTTCTTACTCCCTCTTTTCCATTTTAAGTCTAGTCTGGTTGTTGATAAAATATGAAAGACATGGTTGCAAAAGCCTGGAAGCTTTAGCCCTGTCCACGGAAAATCTGGGGTGCTCATATGTGAAGCATTACATCAATTACATCTCAAAGATCTTAATACAGTCATTTGATGGTCCATTCATTTGTCCATCTGTGCCGTCAACCACCCTTTTAACTAATATGTCCAAGGTATTCTGCTTTTGAGAACAAAAATACGGAGTTCTTAAAAGAGTAACTCTTGAACAAAGGAAATTGTGCTACTCAAGAGAGAGTAGTGAAAGAGCAAGGATATTTACAGCATCTCAATTGTTAGGTTTATCTGAAACTGTCTTCAAAACTGTGACTGTCTAATTCAGAGATTTTGACGTCTACATATTTCTAGGTGTTCCAGAATTAGTGAATGGCATCGTTCTCTGGTTAATATTAGTTAGTTACAATGTTTTTAAAAATCCATTAAATATACCCTGCCGTGATATTAAAGGTGAATTTCTACTTTAGAAAAGAGTTTATCTTTGTGTGAAAATTACTAGTGAATTTAGGTCTGTGACTTTTATTATTCTTTGAGCAACTATTAATTTTAGTAAACTATGGAACTTATTATAACTTATAAGACTTTTTATAACCCAAATTTTACCTTTATGTGGGCCCCCAGGATTGACTATTGGCTCCCTTGCCCTACTGCTTTTTTAAGATTTAAATCTTTTCTGAAGCTCATTTTCCTTTAGAGGTTAAGTTAGGAATGTGAAATATGATTTAAAAAATGTAAATCCGAACCAAGTGGGACCTGTTTGCTGATTTTTCCAGGCTTCCTAGTCGGCTCTCACGCATCTCACGCAGTCCAGCTCCCATGGCTCCCCAGCTCTCCTTTGCCCACCTCCCCTCCCCCTCCCAGCACTCTCCTCTTGACACATTTGGTCTTTCCCCGTCTCTGGTCTTTGCCAGTCTTGTTTTCCTACTCCTTCTCAGCCATCTAAATCCTTACTTTCAGGATGGCTTCATTATCACATTTCCTTCTGCCTTCTCATACTATTTCAGCCTGCCCTAATCTTTTCCTTCTTGTAACTTCTGTTGGCCTTAGAACAGTCCCGTAGTTAAACATGGCATATTTTCCTATAGTCAAAGCATGTTGTCTTTGTTTTCATGTTAATAGGCCCGCTTGTTTCTTGACAAATATTTTGATCACCTTTGTCTGCCAAGTCTGTTCTAAGTGCTAGAAATGAAGTGATGATGAAGCCTGAGAAAGCCCATGCCTTCTAGTTCAGATTTCAGCAAGGGAGACAGATGATTTTCTTGAAGGCAGGGCTTCTGCTTAATATGTTTTTGTATTCCCTGAAGCAATTAGTGTAGTTTATCCCTGTTATATGAAAGATTTTAAGATTTGTACTTGGAGCATATTTTGAAAGACCTGAATCCATAAAACTTATAGAACCCCACAATTTTTAGAAGAAAGTCAAGCTCTAGAAATTCAGACACCAGTTTATATATCAGATAGCTGACTTTCATTTCAGGAAAGGTGTCTTCTCAGGCATACATGTGCAGTGTCTGCAGACCAACTGACATCGTAAATAGGCATTTATCTGTTATTTGTCAGGTTGAAGAGGAAGGCTGGAAGAAGGTACCTGAGATAAGGAAGCTGAGGGCTCTCTCTAAGAAATTTTCTGATAAAATATACCTGTGAGTTTTGCTTGAATTACAGTAACAGAATCTTGAGAACTGCTGAGAATTCTAGAAATGCCACAGTTCTGTTTCCTTCTGTTGCTGTCTTGGATATGGGAAAATGAAATTACTATACATACTTTCTCTAACCAACATTTCTTTGTTTGCTTAACAAATTTATGGAAGGGCTATGTCCCTACTATGTAGTGTTTTGCACTGAAGAAACCAATTTCCACAGGAATGTTATCCAGTTTCAGGTATTTATGTAGAGTTCTCCTTTTTGTATGAAAATGAGCCAGATTTTAAAATTTGGGGACATGATATATTTTAGGGGTCCTCTTAAACTTCAACAAATTAAAAATTAAGTCCTTTTTGTCTAGAAAAACATTGTATTGACTCTTTAGACATGCAGTCCCTACTCTTTACCAGAGTCAAATTCTCACTACCAAAAACTGGTGCATGTCAGACTACTGCATTTTCTGTGAAAATGTCTTCCACTTTTAAGAGAAAAATCCCCCCTTGATAGAAATTTGTATCACAGAAGTTACATATCAAATAAAAATGTCTTCATTTTTAAAGGTGTTCTTTAATTTAAAATGGACAAGAGGCAACCTTATCACATCAGAATTCATTGCTATAATTTACTTTTTTACTTTAATAATGGATATAATTTGTTTTCAGTGTTTTGCTATTACAAACATGCTATGAAAGACATCTGTACATAAACAGTACATTTGCAAGTATATCTGCAGAACAAATTTTCAGAAGTAGACTTTGTCTATTAGTATGGGCCTATCAAACTGTAATTACTAAACCTTTGTAATGTATTTTCATATCTATTAGGACTAGTTCCTTGCCATTATTCTTTCTTCTTAGAATTTTCTAAAATTATGTTGGTATTTTTATTATATTGGCATTGTCATTGTGATTGAAAAAATATATATGTTAATTTACTAAGACTTGACATCTACATGAATGAGTCTTCCTATTCAAGAACAGGATGTTTTCTCATTTAAATTTTATTAGATGTTTCACTAGCATTTAAAATCTCTCTTCATTTCTCTTGTTAAGCTTATTTTGGGGAACTATTTTTTCTGTTTCTCTTATAAATGAGGTCTTTCCATTATATTTTCTAACTGGTTGTAATTTGTATACATGTGAAAAAGCTTAGGATCTTTATAGTAAATGTTTAGTGACCTCAATGAGCTCAGAGGATTTAGATGGCTGATAGTTTCTAATAGTTTGTCAGTTTATTCACAAGTTTTCTAAATAAACGATCACATCAGCTGCAAATGATGGCAATTTTAATTTGTCTCCAATTCTTATATGTCTTTTTTTCTTCTTATATAATTTTACTGGATAAAAATTTCCATAATAATATTGATAATAGGCATCTTTGAGTCTGATGTTAACGTTTCACCATTAAAAATGCATTAGCTTTTGAATTGAAATATATAAATACCTTTTCTCTTGTTAAGGAATTTTTTTATTGATGACTATTTTTAAGAGATTTTATCATAAATAAATATGAAACCTTACCAGATATCTTTTTAGCATGAATGGAGATGATCAAATTGTTTTTATTACTTCACCTATAACTATGACAATTCATATTAACAGGTTTCCTAATATTAAGACATCTTTGCATTTCTGGTCACTTGGCAATGGTGTCTTTTTTTTTGACATATGGTTGACGTAATATATAATAGTTTCAGGTATACAACACAGTGATTTGACATTTATGTATATTACAAAATTCTCACCACAATAACTGTAGTTACCATCTATCACTGCACCAAGTAATTTCAATATTATTGACTACTGTGTGGTGTCTTAATTCTTCTTTTAATGTGCTGCTGTATTCTAATATGTTATCTGGGATTTTAAAAAAATAATGACTTTATTGAGACAATTCACACACCGTACAATTCACCCACTCAAAGTATATGACCCAATAGCTTTCAGTATATTCATAGAGTTGTGTGACCATCACACTCAATTTTAAAACATTTCCATCCTCCTCAAAAGAAACCCCATGCCCATTAGCAGTCACTCCCCATTCCCTCCCACCCTTTCCCCTTCCCAGTGCTAGGCAACCACTAATCTACTTTCTGTTTCTATGGATTTGCTTATTCGGGACATTTCACATAAATGGAATCATCCAATATGTGGTCTTTCATGTCTGGTTTCTTTCACTTAACATAGTGTTTTGAGGTTCATCTGTGTTTTAGCATGTGTCAGGACGTCATTTGTTTTTATGGCTGAATAATATTCCATTGTATGGATGTAACACATTTCATTTATCCATTCATCAATTGCTGGACATTTGGGTTATTTCTGTTTGTTTGTTTGTTTGTTTTCTGGCTGTTGTGAATAATACCAGGATGAACATTTGTTTACAAGTTTTTGTGATTAGTGTCTTTTCTTTTGGGTGTATATGATCACTTGGTAACTTCACATTTAACCTTCTCAGAAATTGCCAGACTGTTTTCCAAGGTGGCTGGACCATTTTACATTCCCACTAGCAGTGTGTGATGTTACCTAGGCTTTTTCCACTATTACTAATAAATAAATTTGTGTATTTATTAGTAAAATTGGTCAACAGTTTTATCATACAATCTTTATTAGATTTTTAATATCACTGGTATACTGGATTCTTGAAAATTTTTCAAAGCTTTCCTGATCTTTTGAACCACTTAATATGGATAACCCTAAATTGCGACTATCATGTTAGCTCAGAACAATTTTTACTCCATTATTTTAGAAGTTATAATTTGAAGTTGGCAAGAAATAGCAAAATTCCTATATTAAAGTGCACTGTGCTTGAAATTTCATAAGTATGAAAAATCAAAAGAAAAATGAATAAAAAACCAAAAAGCAATAATTAATTTTGTGATTTCATATCAAATGACACATAGTTGTAATCTGACATGAAGTTAAAACGAATTCCAATTTTTTTACTGTCACTTTGTTTTGCTACCATGTAAGTTAATCAACTGTCATAATCATAGATATTTGAAAGGAAAATATAATTAGTAAAGCAATTAGTACCTTTCATTCCAAGATCTCAAAACCCTTTGTCAGTCCTACTTAACCAGTGTAAAATATACTGGTCACCAACATAGGGGGCTTAAATGTCAGGCAAATCTGTCTTCCTTTTGGGCTAAAATAAGTTTGCTTCAGATAAATTACAGATAAAAACATTCAGACCCAGAGGGCAGGATCAGCTTTAAAGTCAGTCCAGAAATATAAAAATGATAAGCTGGAGCCACAGTTCTCAAACGTTAGTATCGGAATCCTCTGTATAGCTTGTTATGGCACAGACTGCTGGGCTCCAAACCCTGAGAGACTGAGGGGGAAATTTTGCGTTTCTAAATAGATTCCCAGGTGACACTGAGGCTGCTGGTCTGTAGACCTCACCTGAGAGCCACTGAACTATAGCTCTCTCTGGCAGTTTTCTCATTGAATTCTGTACTGTTTTCGTTGCTTTAAAGTTGTCCAGATTTACATTCATTAAAGCCAGTTCAATCCACCTTATTCTCTTGTTTATTTTATATGTGTCATGTATTCAAAGACAGGACAGGACCCCACTTTCTGTCAACTCTCAATTGTCTATAGTTAATGTTGATTTTCTGAAGTAAAAATTCCATTGAGACATAATTCTACTTCCCTCTCACCTTTCCCCAAGCCTTACTCCTAGTCTTGAGATGTAAATTAGTTTAATTCCAGGATAAAATCAACAAAGTTGGTCAGGTAATCTGTTTCAAGGAATTTATATAAATGAAATCCTGTTTGGGTTAATCCTGGTTTGGTGGCTTCCTACCTTTAATGATCCAGCGGGGAGTGTTCTTAAGACTGAATCAGAGTCGCTGGAACTGAGGTTCTTGAATCTGACATTTTAACCATCTCCTTGGGTAATTCTAACTTTTTGAGCACAGACCACACTTTGATAAGGCCATTTTATCCTTAAATTTCTGTTCAGTTCAGCATATCAACTGAAAGCACAAAGGCGAATCTATGAATATACTGCTTTCTGTCCTTAGGAGAGTTATTATTTTTTTTTTTACCTTCCATGTGAGGGCTTTATTTCTGACTTTTGACTCTGAATTCCTATCGTGTCATCTTAAGGAAGATGTGAATGGCAGTGGGAAGGGGAAAGTTGTACAGATAAGAGAGCAGCTCTGATTAGTTTCTCGTCTACATCACAGCCTTTGGTAGTTGAGATTCAACAAAGAAGACCGAACCAGGTGGAAGAGACCTTGGGAATAATCGACCAGTAGTTCTCAACCTGTTTATAATTGTATGTCACATTTTTGTTTGATTGTTACAATAACTAAGGGTTATTATTAGTACTAGAGGAAGCAGAGGTTGTAAGCATCCTACGGTGCAAGGGACAGTCCACTACAGTTAGAAATTGTCCTGTCCCAAATGTCCCCCAGTTGAGAAACACCGATTCCAGACTAGTTGAGAAAAATGGACATCCAGAAATAATGCTCGGATCTCTTTTATAGCATTACCTTGTTTTCTGGACTTTCAGAAAACTCTTGCCTTCCCCACTGTTTGTAAGATAGCTTGTTTTTAAAATAATTATGAAGTTCTTTACATTTAGCAAACATGATCAAGAATTGTATCAGTACATTTTTGCACATACACAAGGGGCTGACTTAACAGCAGAGTTAAAAACTGTGACTCACTCCCTAGCCAGGGGTCTGCAAATGTAATGGTAAACAAATATTGACTTGCAAATATGAGAATAAATCCTCAGAGGGAGAGTTAATCTGTGATCATCACAATGAAATACAAATTAAGTTTAAACATGTTTGACATTAGGTTTTATTACAGACTTAAAACAGAGACTTTCTTTTTGAGAAATATTTCCAGGGTGACTTTTAAATCACAAGGTAGGAATCCTATCAGGAATCAACTTAGTTTTGCATTTCAGGTTGGAACTCCAAATTCAAAGCCAGAATGAAAATACATGAGTTAGTGCAAAGGTAATGGAAGGGAAACTAATATTTATTGAGCACCTATAATGCACTTTCATATACTCTGTCTCATTCAGTTCTTTATCTTCCACCATTAAGCATGATGTTAGCTGTAGGTTTTTCATAGATGGCCTTTTTCAGGTTGAGGAACTGCCCTTCTATTCTAAAGTTGCTCAGAGTTTTTATCTGGAACAGATATTAGACTTTGTCAACACATTTTTTGCACTTACTAAGATGATCATATGGTTTTTCTTTGCTAGTTCATTAATATGGCAAACTATTGATCAATTTTTGAATATTAAACCAACCTTCTTGCATTCCTAGGATAAACTTCACTTTAGATACAGATAAATGAGAAAATAGATAGATATAAAAATATATATGTAAAATCTGTAGTGACCTCAGCCCTCTCATTCATGACATTGGTGATTTATGTCTTCTCCCTTTTTCCCTCATCAGTCTGGCTAGCAGTTTATCAGTTTTATTGATCTCAAAGAATCAGTGTTTTGTTTCACTGATTTTTCTCTATTATTTTTCTGTTTTCTATTTCATTCATTCCTATCCTAATCTTTAATTCCTTTCTTCTGGTTATGTTGGGCTTAACTTTCTCTTCTTTTTTGTTGTTGTTTATGTAGCTGGAAGCTGAGTCTATTGATTTTTGAGACATTTCTTTTCTTGTATAGGCATTTTTGTACTGTTAATTTCCCTTTACTGTTTTAATGGCATCCCACAAATTTTGATGTTATATATTTTCATTTTCATTCAATACAAAATTATGTTCGATTTCTGTTCTTGATTTCTTCTTTGGACCTAAGATTATTTATAAATATATTATTAATTTTCCAAATATTTGGAAATTTTATAGACAATATTGAGTTCTAATGTATTATTGATTTTAATTTAATTCTAATGTTATTGATCTCTAATTTAATTCCATATACTTATGCAATGAATATGGAATCCTTTTAAACTTGTTTCAACTTAAAATATGACCCAGGATATGTATATTTTAGTAAATGCTTCATATCTGTTTAAAAAGAATGTGTATTCTGCTATTTTTGGTGGAGTGTTCTATAAATATCTATTAAGCCAAGTTAGCTAATAGCACTGTTAAAGTAATCTATAACCTTGTTTATTTTCTGCCTACTTACTCAATTAATTATTGAGAGAGGAGTATTGAAATCTCTGATGTAATTGTGGTTTTATCTATGTTTTCTTACAATCCTACCCATTTTGACTTCATGTATTAGATGTTCTGTTATTTAGTGCACAAACATTTAGAAGTGTTATGTCTGCTTCTTGAATTGACACTTTCATATTTAAAGTTGATCCTCTTTGTGCCCGGTAATATTTTTTGCTTTGAAATCTACTGTCTGATATTAATATAGCCAGTCTAGCTTTCTTTTGACTGGTGTTGCTTGGTATATCTTTTTCCATCTTTTTACTTGTAACCCATTTGTGGCCTTATATTTAAAATGCATTTTTTGTAAGCCACATACTCTTGGGTCCAGTATTTTTATCCAACCTGAAACTCTCTGCCCTTTAATTGGGGTACTTGGACCATCTTCATTTAGTACAAGAATTGATGTGGTTAGACTTAAATCTGTCATTTTGACTTTTATTTCTGTTCCATCTATTTTTTGTTCCTCTTTTTATCTTTTTCTGTCTCCCTTTGGATTAAATGAGTATATTTTACTATTCTGTTTTATCTCTTTTAATTGCCTTGTTAGCTATATAAGTATGTTATTAAATGATATGTAACTGTTTAGCTGTTTTAGGGTTGCTTTCGATTTTATAGTGTACATATTTGACTTATCATAGTCTATGCTTAATGATATAATACTTCATCTATATTATAAAAACATACAGTAATGTATTTCTATTACACCCCTCCCAGTCTGCATATTTTACTTATGCATATGTTATTAACTCCATTATACTTGTTATTTGTTTAACCAGTCAATGATATTTTAAAGAGAGTTAAAGAGACTCAAAATTCCAATTATAATATAAATTAGTCATGGGGATGTAAGTACAGCATAAGGAATATAGTCAATAATATGGTAATATCATTGTATGTTGACAGGTGGTAACTATACTTATTAGGATGAGCATTTAATAATGTAGATAACTGTTGAATGACTATATTGTACACCTGAAACCAATATAATATTGTATATTACTATACTTCACTAAAAACAAATTATAAATAAATAATTAAAACTAAGGTGAGTTAAATAATAGAAAAAGATCTTATATACTTGCCCATGTGGTTCTAATTTCTGGTTCTCATCATTCATTTCTGTAGATCCATATTTCCTTCTGGTATAATTTTTCTTCCACATGAAGGGCTTCCTTTCTATTTCTTGTAGTATAAATCTGCTGGTTATTAATTCTTCCAGTTTTTGCATGTCTGAAAACATCTATTTCACCTTTTTTTTTTTTTGAAATCTATTTTAACTGGCTATATAGTTCTAGGTTGACTTTTTTTTTTCATTTCAGTACTTTAAAGATGTCATTCCACTGTCTTGACTTGCATAGTCCTCACAAGAAATATCCTGTAACCCTTACTTTTATTTGCATGTAAATGTGTCTTCTCTGGGTACTTTTCAGATGTTCTCTTTATCACTGCTTTTGGGCAATTTGATTAGATTATTGTGTTCTTTGTAGCTTTCTTCATATTTCTTGTGCTTGGAGTTTGTTGAAGTTTCCTAATCTGTGGATTAATAGTTTTCTTTAAATTTGGAGACATTTCAGCCATTATTTCTTCAAATATTTTTTTCTGCTTTCCCTCTCTTCTGTCCTTTGGATACTCCAATTATACATATACAAGACCATTTAAATTTTTCCCACAGCACACGCACACTCACTAATGCTCTTTTTATTTATTTCTGTTCTTTTCTTCTATCTGTATTTCATTTTGGATGATTTCTATTGCTTGTCTTCAAGTTCACTAGTCTTTTCTTCTGCAATGTCTAATCTGCTGTTGAGCCCATGTATTATTTCCTCTCAGACATTGTAGTTTTTATCTTTAAAAGTTTGATTTCGGACTTTAAAAATGTCTTTACTACTCTGTTAAATTCTTTAAATATAGCAAATTTTACTATAATAACTATTTTAATGCCCTTATCTCCTAATTCTAACATCTGTGTCAGGCTTCATTATTTGATTTGTCTCCCCATCATGGGTTGTAGTCTTTGAATTCTTTGTATGTCTTGAAATCTTTGGTTGTATGCCAGATATTTTGAATCATACCTTGTTGGGATGTTTTGTATTTCTGTAAATGTTTCTGAGTTTTGTTCTGGGACACAATTATTTTGAAATAATTTGATCCTTATGGGTCTTACTTTTAAGATTTCTTAGAAAGAATTGAGGCAACATTTAGTCTAGAGCTAATTATTCTCCACTACTGAGACAAGACCATCTGAGGACTCTACCTAGTACCCTGTGATTATGAGGTTTTTTAGCCTGGCTGGTGGGAACAGGTTTTCTTGTTTCTGTGTGAGCTCTGGCTAGGCCCTTTACAATTCTCTCAGATGGTTCTTTTCCCAACTTTAAGTAATTTCCTCAGTCACATGCACTGATCAGTACTCTGCAGAATATTCCAGGGGGTTATCCATAGGTCTTTGGAGTTCTGTCTCTGTGCAATGCCCTCCTATCTGATACTCTCTGCTGGGAACTGTAACTGCCTTGTTTCCTCAGACTCTCAGCTCCATCCCCTTAGCTCAGGAGTCTACCCGGTTCTACCTCAGTTCTCTCACCCTGTGCTATGGCCTGGAAACTCTCTCAAGGCAATAACATGGTAGGACTTACTTTGCTTTTCCCCCCCACCTCTCAAAGATCACTGTCCTTTGTTGCTGATTTTCAGTGTCTTAAAAATTATTGTTTTATATATTTTGTGAATTTTTTTGGTTGTTTCAGGCAGTAGGGTAAATGAGGTCTTACTACTCTATCTTTGCCCAAAGCAGAAATCTCAGAAAGCATTTAAAGTGGCCTCCATATGTAGCTCATCTATATATTCTATTCAGAGAACAACTTAATATGGAAACTTCTATTTCTTGAGTGCCTTCTGTGTCCCAGGCACTGTGCTAAGTACATTCATACACAATTGATTCATGTAATGTATGTATTGAACACCAATTATGTGTCAGGGACTATTCTTGGAAATGAAAATACATGATAGTACAAAACAGATTTTGAAAAATCTCTCTCTATGATCCTTATTTTCTACTGGAGAAAGAGAAGATAAACAAAATTAATAATTTCATTTTATAGCACATTGAAGGGTAATAACTGCTATAGAAAAATAAAGAGCAGGTAAATAGAGAAGGCTCATAATTTGATACACATTTTTAAAAGATGACTCTGGCTGCTCTCTTAGGCAGAGATTGTAGGGTGATGGGTGGAAATAGGGAGTCCAATTAGGAGACAATACAGTTAATCCAGATGAGAGATGATGGTAATTTAAACCAAGGTGGGAGCAGTGGAGAAGACAGAAATTGGATTTTGACATATTTCAAAAGTACAACTAACTGCATTTCTTGGCATATTCAATGTGGGTATAAAAGAAAAAGAGTCAATATTCAAGATTTTTGGCCTGAGCAACTGGAAAGGAGGAATTGATAAGATGAGAGAGAGACTGTGGATAAAAGGAAAGATGATGAAGAATTCAATATTTGATACATTAAGTTTGAGATGTGTGTTAGATATCCAAGTAGAAATATTAAAATAGGAAGTTATATATATGAATCTGGAGTTCATGGAAGAGGTCCAGGATGATAGGTCAAGTAAGATGAAGACTAAAAACTGACCTGAATTTAGCCATGTGGAGATATTTAGTGAATTTGACAAGAACATTTTTTGTTGTAACAGTGGGGATAAAAGCCTGATTGGAGTTGATTTAAGAGAGAAGAGTAGGAAAGGAATTTAAGCAACTCTTTCATGGAGTTTTGCTGCAGAGAAGGAGTAGGGAAACGGAGCAATAACCAGAGAAGAATGTAGAGTTGAGAGATGGTATTTTAAGAGAGGGGGGGAAAAAAACATATGTTTGAATAGTGACAGAGTAATCTAGCAGAGAGGAAATCTAGAATACATAAAAAGGGATGGATCTAGTATAAAAGAGGAGGTACTGGCTTTAGGTAGGAGTATGGCCAATTCATCTATGATAACAGGCAGGAAGACAATGTAGTCACAGAAGCTGTTAGGTGGGAGTTTGTGGAAGTTCTCATGGGATTGCTGCACTTTTGACAGTAAACTAGGAAACAAGGTCATCAGCTGAAAATGAGGATGAGGGAAAAACTGTTAGAATTTTGAAAAAAGAGAAGATGTTGCAAAATAATGACCTAGGAGACTGGGAGAATAAATAGACAAGGGAAATATAAATATAACTGCCAGGCATCATTAAGAGCCCGTGAGGTTCATGGTCTTAAATTTAAAGCAAAGCCAGTCAGGATACTTGTGTGCTTCATCAACCACATTCAGGTGAACAGGTGCAGTCTCATAACAGGCAGAGACAGGACTTAACAAATAAAAGGGAGTAAGAAAGGCACAAGTGAAAAGAGGGTGTGTGCCAGGGAGTAATTAAAATGATTGGCTGTGGGATCCAGGCTGGGCAAGGAGGGAAGAGAGACAGTGACATGGAAATAGCATCAGCATGTTGTAGACCAGTGGGATTGAAGAATGGTTGGAATCAGAGTATCTTCTAGAAGTGGGTGAAAAGGGCTGGTCAGAGAGTAGGTCAGGGTTACAGTTGTTCATAAAGAGAAGGTCTAGAGCAGTGCTTCTCGATGAATAGGCCAGGGACTGTGCCAGTCTGTGAACAGTATCTTACTGATCTGCAATGAGGTGAGTTCAGAAAGTGAAAGCAAAGGTTTAGAAACGCTACTGTGATATCCAAGCATAGGATCAGTGGACTTGTATTTGGAATGTTCTGGCTTTTAAAATCTCATTTGTCTATTAATTTTATATTGTATTTTACAAAAGTATCAGTCTGAAACAGGATGGATATAAACAACAAAAAAATCTGGTTCTTCCCTCTAGCTAAAGCACTGCTGTAGTGTGCACAGCTGTCCTATGAATTATCTGAGAAGGGTGGAGGGCAAGATCATTGGAAGAGAAGAATTAGAAGGACCAGCTCCTTGAGCATTGAAGTCACCAGCATCTCTAGCCTTCCAGGATAGAAGCCTGCCTAATAGCACTCCTCCAGGGGGCACCATACTCATTGTATGCTATTCGAACAGCACAACTGCCAAGTACAGTGTAAATGATACTCTTGGAGCGTATTCAAGAAGGTGGTCATTATTATAGCCATTTTGCAAATGAGAATACAAACTCAAGGGGTTAAATTATTGCCCAAGTTTAAAGAGCCAGTAAGGGGAGGAAACAATATTTGAACCTAGGTGTGTTTGTTACACCAAAGCTGGAATCTGTCCACACACCACTTCGTCTTTATCACATGCTTACAGTTATGGAGACAGTATAGCCATAAGCCTTAGGAGAACTGGCAGAAAATGGCTTTTGGGAATGTGCTGTGGTCCATGTGGCCAAGGTGAGCACTTGTTTCTTTTAGAATCATGGCGTTACATCTGCTGTGGTAATCCAGAGCCAGTTGCTGCCTAGACCTCTGTCTCTCTGGTTTGTCTTTGTTGAATCAAAAGGCTAAAGCACCTCAGGAATCCAATATCCACCAGAGGATTTCCTGCACATTCTATTCTTGTGCGTCAGTAATTACACAAGTATTAGAAGCATCTTCTCAATAATGGTTCATGCAATGGTAAAATTGAGTAATTTTAATACTATTCTCTTTTTCCCAAAATTTGTGTGATAGATACATTACTTTTATGATCTGAAAGAAAGCCTAGATAGATCTGTATTTTAAGCTATCTTGTTCATATAGGAATTATCTAAGATCTTAGGTCTCTGATGAGGGCTGAGCAGGCCTGCTTTCCCACTGAGCTGAGTCCCAGCTGCACCGGGAGGCCTCAGTGTTTCCATAAAAGTTGGTATTGGTTGTTTTTCACTCTCTCCAGGTACATGGAGTTTCTGAGGAACCATTCCAGAAACGAAGTAAGCATTAATCTCGTAGGGGTTTCCTCCTGGTTTCCTGCATTTCTTGGCTCTCCTATGAGCCTTAGCAAGTTCAAAATTAACTTAGAGAAATCACTTATAAAGCTCATCCATGTATCAAAGGACCTGTGAACACAGACGTCACCCACTTCTTCTGTGAAGTCCTCCCTTTCTGAAGGAGTTCTAAATCTGTATGCTTACATGACTCATAGGACACAGTATCGGAATCATGGACTTACATCTCTGCATGGCGTGCAAGGCTGCCTCTCTGAAGGCACATAGTAGGTGCTCATTGGGAACAAGTCATGTGGGTGAATGAGCAACTGATGCTCAGCCTGTATGGATATTTTTGCACTAATGTGTTTAATCTTTACTGCCTTAAAAAATTCACTACCACTGATGGGGATTAATGTATATGAAAAGAACTTCTGGACTTAGCAAAATAAGACTTATTTTTGTATTCAAACATATGACTTTTCACCCACGGAAGATGTAGAAGAAATAAAGACCCCGCCAAGATAAGCAAATATAACTCTACAGGGTGGGATATGCTCGTTCATTCCAGTTTTAAAAATCAAAATAGAAAAGAGGAGCATGGTTTTACTTTTAAAAACAGCACTGCAAATCTGTTTTGAAGTGGTGGATAGAGAAATCATTAAAATACTTCAATATGGTAAAATGGTAATCATCATAGTTATTGCAAATAACTTAGAATCCCTGGTTGACTTCATAGGCATAACTAGAATTTTAAAATATATGTTATTAATATGAGATTTAAAACGTGATCCTCTTTTGGAGACTGCATGTCAGAAGAGGTGAATTTTAAATAAAGTATGCCTGAAAACTAAGAACTACCAAATGGAAGATGCTTTTTCTTTTCTTCCGTGTTGCCAACTTGCTCATTTCATCCATAAGAAATGCAGCTGGCATGCCAGGCAAGATAGGTATATACACTAAGTTTCAAGTAATTTCTTAAGTAAATTTATATTCCAGTCAGCTTGGGGTATAGTTTGATCTCAATAGGTACCTCACTGATGTTAAGAGTCTAGACTCATTCTAATGACTATAGTAAAGATAAGATATTTTTCCCTAGTTTGTCTACAGAAACCTATTAAAAACTAGCAAGAGCTCAACTATTATATTTAAATAGAGAATTCTGCCTCTTCTAGATTTGAAGATAAAGAGCAGACATCTGTTTTTTTTATTATGCCTTCTGAAATAATTTGTATATACCTTTTAAATAATTTCAAGTGCCACAAAAAATAATGTTAATAGCTCAAAATCAAAAGTTAAAAAAAAAAACCCTAAGTATAATTTTAAAAATCTTTTTCTCCTCAAGCGTTTTACGATGGGATAATGAGACAGATGTCTCTCAACTGGAAGGACATTTTGACATTGTTATGTGTGCTGACTGGTAAGTACATAAAAATCATAAAACTCCTGGTAGAAAAAAAAATAGCTTTGCCAGAGTAATTGGGCTGTGCTGCTTTGCTGACGGCTAAGCAAAGTCAACAAATGAAGCACAAAGCCACCTTAACCTCAACAAATTAATATTCATCTCCATGTGACAGTTATAAGGTAGTCTTCTATCACGCAGTAACTTCTACCACATTATTTCCCAAAGATTGATTTTGAGAAGCATTTCCATTTTCTGGAATTGCCTCTGTTTCATGCTTGACGTATCAGTAAATGGACGACTTAGGCAAATTGCAAATAATTATGGCTCGGAGAGGAATAGTCTGGAGAAAAAGGAGTTTATCAACACAAACAGCTCAATTAGCTTACTTCTTAGGAGAGATCTGACTATTGATATAAGGGAATATGTATGTGTGCACACACATATAAACTCCAGCAAAAAACACATCTGTGGAATATCTTTAGGGAAATATCTTTTCTGAAATGTATGTTTGCTCTCTAATATTTTCAGTGTATCCAATTATGATGTTTAATTACACATAAAACAAGAATTATAAAATGATGTTGTATTGTTATGCAAATAATAATATTAAAATCTCTGTCAGATGCCTGCTTTTAAAAAATAATTTACATTAGATGTTTTGTCTTCTCTTTTAGCCCAATCGACTTAGTGTTAATGAAAGTCTGATCCTAAGTTACAGGATAAATATGTATCAAACCTTAATAATTATTTCAACTAATCTTATGTATTTTCCTCATGTATGTTGAATAATAATTATTTCTGCATATGGGGAACATTGGCAGTTCACAAGTATTTTCCCTGTTAGGAGCAAGATCTCATTTGTAATTTTACCATGTCTTTTATGACACTTTGGATTTGAAAACACAAAAAGTTCAGATTCTAGAGTTCTATTATATGGACAAACCTAATAATAGGAGAAGAAAATCTGGAGAAGACTTTGCCTAAAAGAGAGCTGAGTGAAATTTTCAGGAAGTCTTTATTATTATTATTATTTTAATGAGATTTTTTCAGTGGGTAACTTTTCTACTTAAATCAGTGGAATTAGCTTTCTTTTTTCTTCTGAAAAATACTACTCAATGATAGATATTAAATAATAGATAAATAATTAATGCTTTTTGAAGCATTATAATAATGTAATTATTAAATAATAATATTATTAAATAAATATTTTGTTCTATTTTTAGCTGGGATTTTCTAGTTTTCCATGGCCCTTTAGTTCCTTTCAGAAAACCTTGTTCCAAAAAAGGGAGAAACAGATTTCTGACTAATCATTGATAGTGTGTCTGTTACATCCCTCATCTAATCAAAAACAAGGAGTAAAACCTCACCATATGATTTGAGCAAGTAATTTTGTAAATGCCTTTCCTCACCAAATATGAGAAAGGATCTTCCAGGTTTCATTGCACAGATGAAGATAATGCTGGCAGGATTAGATCAGATTAAGCATGAAAGTCAGATCAGAGAGCAGCAGAATGAGGGAAGAGAGCAGCATCTTCTGGGAGGTTCAGACGAGGGTCACACTCTGATGGGCTCTGATTATGTGGGGGAAGTCAGGTCTAGCCAAGAGTTAGAGTTAAATTTGTCCTTCACACAAATATCAAAACAGCCTGCCTTTGTCATACCTGTGTCATGGACACTCACACCATGTCATCCTATTTGTACTGGAGAGACAAGCAGAGGAAGTAAGATTTAAGCTCTTTTCTGATTCATGTTCTCAGTGAGGTTAAAAATAGCCACACAATGCATTTGAAAATAGTCTTCTTTTTTTCCTGGCCAACAACAGAGACATGTACAAGTGATGTACATAATGCATATTTAGTTAAGACTTTCATTACAAATACACAACATAATACAACATAACTATGTACACACACACGCTGTACATACACCTAGTGAGAGAATTCATGGATTCAAATGAACTAAATACACCAAGTTTCATTTTATAAACGGCTTTTCTATGTGTGAGTTAAGTTTTTTTCCCCTGGTGTCGTAAGTGCCAGAATGTCAGCCTGTTTATAATTTTCCATTTGTAAATGTGAAACATTAAGCTCCTCTCACTGCGATGCTTATGTTTCCAAAAGAAACGCTTTGGTAAATGGTCTCTCTTGAAATTTGCAGAGATGGGTAAGCTGCTTAGAAACTTAGGAAGTCTAGTGATATTTATAATATGGATGTTGTGCAGATCGCAGCAGAGCACAGGGTCCCATGAGTTATGCCCTACTGGTCTGGTCCTTCTTTGTCAAAGTGATCGCATGAATGCTGCTTCTCGGGGCAGGCAGGCAGACCATGCTGCTGCTTTTTTTTTTTTTTTTAGAATGTCACAGAGGAGAAAAAGAAATCTCTCTTTAGACACTACCTCCAAGATGAAATGTGAAACAGTGCCAGAAATAGGTGCCACACATGAGGAGATCACGCTGTCTCACACCATCCTTTAGTCATTGTCAGTCAAGGAGATCTGGATTAGGCCACAGGAATATGAAGCAAGTGTCAGAGTTCAAATATTAGGTACATGGATTAAGTTCTTTTTGAAGCATTTCCAGCAAAGGTAGCATTGTCTGATTCCCTGAATAGCCAACCAGTGGTACTGCTTGATCTCATTTACATGAAAACAAGCTGTCTTCACAGACCTATTCCAAACCCACATTATGGTTCAAGTGAAATGCACATCATGATGTGCATATGTTTATGTTCTTAAATCATTCATATATTCATATATTTACATTCAAACATTCATAAACCTGTGGGCACTGGGGGAAATAACTTATTTCCCAGAAGAGACAGTCTCTTAGTTCACATCTAAATTTAGTAGCTCAACTAGGTTATAAAATGAAGAGGCAAACTGTGAAAGCTAGTCATTATTTCACCATTCAGCATTTTTGACAATGAAATAGAGTTCCATGGTTCAACAGTTCCTAAATAACTTGTAAAATGTCAACTTTGAAATAAACAGAAGGCAAAAAATCAAGGAACAGCCACACCTGCAAAAGGATGCTGTTGACAAACGTCGAAATATTAGAATACTTATCCACAGGTGTAGAAAAAAGCCTCTGCCTATTAAGTTCCTTGGCTGACTTGTGTAATGTTGAATTTAACCTAAGAGTTCCTTTCCACTGGAATGCCGTCTAGCCTGGTCCTTGCTGAGTTTAAAATAGTGAGTGGTTGTTAATTTTAAGCCAGCCTTTGCAGACTCCTGTTCGATCATGATAATCTAGGAGTCTGGAAGCAAGATGATTTTTATCCAATGAATACTTCATTCAGTGTTTGATGGCTTTCCAGTTTATTGTAGCTCTGCAGAAATAAAAATGATTCTGTGCATTTGGTTTCTCTGAAGGCTTGGGCAGCAAGTCGGAAATGCCACCCATAGCCTGGCGCATAGAGCAGGTAAGCAGGACAGTCAGCACCACATCCAGGCACCCCAGCCAGAGAATGGAAAGAAATGGGGAAAGTCCATCCCCTCACTTGCTCTCTCAGCATTTTTACACTATGTAGGGTAGATTGTTTCTATTTTCTATCATTTTTACTGCACTCTACCTGATGGAAAAAGTTTGGTTTTTAAAGAAAAAAAAAATTTTTTTTCTCAGCACAGGCTCTAGAATGTCTTTGTTTTCTTCCAGATGCATGATCATGGATAGTTCTAAATCACAAGCCACAGGCCTTTACAGTTGACAAGATCTTTAGCCCAAACGTGGTCAACCCTTTCCCCTCACCTCTCAGGAAACTCAGTCCCAAAGAAGATGCACCAATGCCAGAGACCTTGCGGCCTCAGGGAGCGCCGAGCACGAGGAGAGCGCAGCCTCAGATCCGCTCCTGTGGCAGTCAGCGATGACTGCTCGTAGAGGCCATTCTGCTGCCAAAAAGTACACCTAAAACAGTGAATTTAACTTCACATTTCACCTTGCAAATTATATATATTCCTCTCTGTGGATACTGACAGAAAATTGCCTCCTTGTTCTCTGCACTAATTCAGTTCCCAAAAAAGGAGTTGTGGATGCTTGGTGTTCTGCATAAAACTGATTGTAAGGGAGGCTATGAACATGGTCCAGCACCTTTTCTTTGTCATAAAATCTGTGATTCAGATCAGTGGAACAAAGCAAGTGCTGGTTCCACAGGTGGATCATGCAGCGGGATGGATGCATGTGTTGTAATGGCCAAACTATGCTCACTGTCAGGGTATTTTGTTCAGTTACAGGATGGGAGAGTTGAAATGGTATCTCCATTCCAATCACTGACCCACTCAGCCTTTTTTAAATAGATCCACTTAAGCTACTGCTGTTCTCTGAGCCCATTAGGACTTATTTAAGGGGTGAATTTTCAGGAGATTATGTATCACTCCCACTAAAGCACACTGAAATCACTCATATGCCACCCCACAAAGCGTTATAAATTCTGCGTCAGAGCTAAGTAGAAAGGTGAGCTTGCTTGGAATAAAGACCTATTAGAGAACTACAAGAATTACTTTTGGGAAATTTGATTTGGAGTGATGGAAACATTACCTTTCAAATGACTACTTGGAATGTGTGCTATGTGTTAAGCTGCATTTTCCAGTGAGTTGTGATGTTATTACCTTTGTCACCATGACCAACATTAAATAGAAATAGTACTTTATAAGATTATGTTTGAAGCTCAGCTTTTAAGGTGCCATTTATTTATTTCTAATAATCTTACCAGCTTTTAGGATGCACGGGTATAAACTGAATAGTCCTTTGCTTAATGCTATGTATCCTACCCAGTCAGGTCTCCTATAGGCCTGAGTAACTGACAGAGATATTCTCCTATAATGATAGTCTCCTTAAAAAACAAAACCAGAATACTTAATTATTAAAATAAATTATTATTACCTCACAAAAGAATAACATATATAGTCCTGAAGAGAATACTTTTTAAAACACATAGAATTTGATTCCTTTCTTACCAACCCTTAATGATTATTAATCACTGATTAATATGACTTAAAGGCAAATTTTTCTATCGATTGAATTAGACACATTCTGAGCTCTAAGTTTATGTATATTTTTATGGAACAATAAGATCTTCCCATGGGTAATAGTTTATCCTGATTGATGGAGGGAGCAGGATAAGGTTCCTCACTCATCTTAAGATTTCTATTGCTCAAAGCATCCTTTTATAGAGCAACCTTTTATTGAACATGTCATGGTGAAACCTAAGCAGTGACTTCATGGAAACTTCTCATAAACTGTTCTCACCACTTCTCTTTTCAAATGAAAGAACTGGAAGAGAACCTAGTCTGGTTTGACATCCTACCTAAATGTTGATTCTTCCTTAACAGTACCAGTATAAGAGTGTGTACACCTGTTTTAGGGTCATTGAAACTAACACCCTACGTAAGTTCCTTGATTTTAAGGACTGTGTTGATGTGTGAGTCAGGCAGTGAGCAAATACTTGCTGAGAACCTTCTGTGTGTATATACTGTGCTAGAACAGCAATGCATAAATGAATACAGACTGGATGTCTTTGAGGATGGGGACTTTGTCTTATTCACAACTTATCTCCAAAGCCAAAAAACAACCCCAGGTTGTGTAGGTGATCAACAAATATTTGCCAACTAATATATATTATGAATTTGACATCCACCACAGCCACATAGGTGAGCCTTTATTGACAAGGAAACTGAGGCCTGTGTAAAGTGACTTACCCAAGGTCACGTAACAGAAAGGTCAGAGCCAGAGCTCTATTAAGCCTTGAACTGTGCTTTGCCTGCAGTGCAGCTCCACACAGCAGGGCTCCTATTGACCACTAACACTCATCTTTAAACTCAGAGAAGGATGCGGCAGGGCCCTAGAATCGGTGGTGCTCACTCATGCTATGTGAGGAGCAAGGAGGCCAAATCAGAGGGCCGCCCCAAACTGGAGCATGACAATGGAAGTAGAGGCCCCACTTAGACCCTCGTGGGGAGGCTGATACACACGGCTGTCCAGTGTTCTAGCCTGCAAGTCTCAGACCAGGAAAACTCTGCCCCAATTTCCCAAAATAAGGCCTGGTGAAGAGAGGGTCTAACTGACCCAGCCAAAGGGGTGACAGAAGAACAACAGAAATTCTCAAAAGGCCAGAGGAGAAAAAAGAAAAACGACAGCAAACTGAAAGAAAAGCAACATGGAGGTTGAGGGAGAAATATCCAGAGCTGCCCTGGTCCATGTGACGTATTCCTAAACCTGGTCTTTGTGTTTGGAGCTGTTTACTTCTGGGTCACAGTGGAGTCTAGCTTCAGTGCTATTCCGGGTCACTGCGAACTGTCGCCACCTGAGATCTGCGCCATGGTGTGGGAGGGCTGGCACTGTGTTTAGGGAGGGTGGCCTCACCGCACCCTTGGCGGGCGGGCCGCCGGGGCTGCAGAGACCCAGCTGTAATGGTGGGACGTGCTGGCGGTGCTTCCTCTCAACCAAACGATTCCCTCCAACAGCAGCTTTGAGACTGTCCTTCTGACATTAGCACATGGCCCAGTCCTGTGGGAATCCCGGCCCGCTGCAAGCTGATGACTTGGCTTTGACTGGGTAACACTGACCACATTAACTGTTTTAATTCCAGTGAGACTCTTGAATGGAAGGAAACAATTTCTCTTTTTTTGGTGTTGAGTAAACGTGTAATTAGCCTTGTACTTATCTCCATTAGTATCATTAGACTTGAAAACCCAGTTTAATCTGGATTCTGCTCTCTTCTCAATGTCAGCCTGTTTCTGGACCAGTACAGAGCCAGCCTTGTTGAGGCAATAAAGAGATTACTCCAGCCCAGGGTAAGTATGTCTGTTTTCTCCTGAACACTAGCTTCTGAATAATTAGTGTGTGCACAAAGATGGAGAGAGTAATGGAATGGCAGGATTAATGTCACGTAATGCCTTAATACTTATTATGTCCAACTTCAATTGGGTCTTCTGATCTATCAAATGCTTTCCTAATCATAACTAGGAAACTTGTTACCCTTGGCCTTCTGATAAGGAACACAGTGGGTAGTAAAATAAATGAAACTGCTTCAAAGATAATGTGAGATTATTTTTATCAAAAAAATTTCTTGAGTCTTTTCCTTTGATAACAATATCTTCATATGAAAGGAGAAGTATGATATTGAAAGTTTTCTGTTGACTTTTGTCATTTTAAATCCCTTCAATGGTAACCTCTGTCATTGGGTATTTATATATTGTAAAAGAATTTTTTTTTCTTTTTATTTCTGTTTATGTTAAAGAAAAAGGACTTCAGATGAATCTGTATATTAAAAGTTCTTTGCTTTAAAAGGAAGCCATTATTTACATATTATGAACATTAGGTCACAATGAAGCCAAGCATGGCATAAAATATTGTGCACATTTTTACATTTATATATCCATTTATGCCTGTGAGTAAATTACAGAGTTTGTATCCACTCTTATTTTGTTGGGCTGTTAGACTAAGCTAGGAGGTCCTGCAGCCTAAACGGAGAGTTAATATACATCTATTTAAAGTAAGAAAACGAGTTTAAAGCTCATGCATTTAAAAAAAAATCTTGTAAGTATGTAAGAATCTTGCTGTGCCATAGGAATTTAAAACAGGTTAACAATGCTAATGCAGTCTAAGATAGAAACTCACATTTATCTGAGAAAGGACTGCTGTGTGTGTGTATATGTCAAGTGTTTTCTAAAGTTTCGTTTCTAAAGTATTTTTAAAAGAAGGTTTGCTCTAGTCTTCTGACCTTGGTGAGACTCGCAGACTAACACCTTTCAATCTTTCTTTTAAATCTTTTTCACATTGAAGGTTCCCAGAACAATCTGATAATTATCCTTTACCTTACACTGTTGCTTTTTGTTGTCTCTATATAGCTCAGAAACTTTAAATAGGCCTCTCAGAGGAGTAACCACAGCTTTGTAAGTGATAATCAATTAAATTAAATTGGCCTTCTCAGTTCTCCCTGTGAGGTGGGTAGTAGGTCTTGAGGCAAGGAAGGGACATGCTCCAAGCTCTTGCTGGCTACTGCCATGGTTGAGTGAGCAGCCCAAGTTGAGGGTAGCAGAAATTTGGGGCCTCTTCATCCCCTCTTAGCCTTGGGTGATTCTTAGGAGCATTTGCAAGATCAGGATTTTCAGAGAGGGCACTGAGACTCTTGGATGTAAAGGCCTCATGAAAATGTATCATACATAAATACAATGCTTTCAAGGACTCCTGGATCTCTCAATGCACAAACACTACTTCACTCATCACCAACACCCCTTCAAAGTCTGTTTGTGGCAAACACTCCATTTTGCTGCAGCAGATTTGCATGACTTACCTAGGATCATTCACATGATTTACAATAGAACACTGCCCCAGCTATGAATAGACCTAAATGCAGATTGGACTGGAATCTCCAGCAGCTCCCTTGCACCCTCTGTTAAACCCTGAACCATGCTCCCTGCTTGCCTGAAGTGTGACTGCACACAGCAGCACCCTCTGAGCAAGGGCAGCAGCCCTCCTACTGAGAGCTGATACTCCCCCTTAAGCCGGAGAAGGGTGAGGCAGGGCTCTGGAGTAGGTGGCCATGCTATGTGAGGAGGAGGCAAGCCAAGTCAGAGGGGCCCACACCAAACTGCAGCATTAGAAATGAGAGTCGGACACTTAGATCCCTCATGGGGTGGCTGATGCCCAAGACTACCCGCTGTTCTAGCCTAAGCCACAGGGGGCTCACCTTAAGAGGGGAAATCCAAGTTGTGATGGCATGTGGACATACTGAAATTACTGCCCAAGAATCTCATCCCCATCAGGAGGACTGGGGAGGCAGGGTTCTTGCACTCCCTGGGCCTCCACCCAGGTGGACCATAGAAGGGGCACGTGGACTTGGCCATGACCAGCAGCAGCTCTATATCCTGTGCCAGCGGGCTTGGAGGGTTTCCAGAACATGAGGGTAACCAGAGGAAAAACTACCTCTTTTCCTTCTTAGCTCTCAGGACTGGCTGTTCTGCTTCCAAAGGACTGCCTGCTGCTGAGTGTATGTGTTGTGGAAGTCACAGTCCAGACCTAAGATAGCATTCAAGGTTTATCCCATTACAATTCAAGCTCCTTTCAATAATCTCTTGAGCCCAGACAACTCCCGCATGGTTTTGTGGCCCAGGTGCTGAGAGTGCACAAGAGGCCCACAAAGAAACATCTGGGGCCTCCTTTGGTGGATCCTGAGTTCCTGGTGACTCGAGGCTTAGCAAATTCAGTGGAGGATGGAGCAAGGTCTCAGGGTGCTCCATAAAAACCTCCCTTTGGCCAAATGCTTCAATTTTGCAGGAGGGCCCAGGTTTCAGAAGGTAAAGTGTAACTGACGGAAAGGGTCAGAAATATCTGCATACAGAAGCCAAGTCTGCTTCTACTCTCTGGCCTCTCTGGGCCTGACTTTGACCTGTCCTGTAAAACGGGAGCAATGAGTCCTACCTATGGTCTGATGTAAAATGCTGTCATATGTCAGTGCCTCACCCAGTGCCTGGTGCACGGGAGCTGCTTCCAGAATGAGCACTGGCTCTGTTTATTGCTGTGTTAGCTTGTCCGGGGTACTCGTGAGACACTTGTCCAAGAGGATGGGAGGCCTGGATTCCAGCCCCAGTTTAGCACCAACAGGCTCTGGAACTGCAGCTCTCACCCTGTTTTCCCCAGTGAGGGGAAAGGGAGGGAGCTTGGCCAGGCTCCCACAGGGCTCCCGCAGCAGTGAACTCCCCTTAGTCTTTCCATGTGGAAAGAAGGTGAGCTTGGGCTCTGGGGGATGAAAGCTTAGGTTCAGATCTAAGCTCTGCCATTAACTGAATTCCTCTCTTGAAGCCTCACTCTGAAAACTGGGGATCAAAAAAGCTAATGCATTGGAAAGCTTTTCACATGTGATTGGCTCTGAATATACATTAGGTTTTGTTACCTTGGAGAAGAACTAGAGAGACTTTCTGATTGTGGTGAGTCCAGAATATAGGAGGCATTCTCCTTGGAGAAATGCTGGTGGGAGGGGAGTATGCCATTTTCTTTTCCTGAACTTTGACAATTTCTGCACATTTCTCCTGTACCCATGCCCTGCATCCCTGCAGCAGGCCCTGCGCTGGTCCCAGGAGGACTGTCCACCAGATGAAGATAACGCTCCTTACTGCAGGCAGCCCCCACTGAGTGAAGGGAGAGAGATTACTGCTAGATGACAACAGCAAAATAATTGCAACAGGGAGGTTCCAGTGTATGGGAAGAAATGTATGCTGCCATTTTGGGGACTGTGGCTCCTTGATTTCTAACTAGAGTCAGAGGATTCAGAAGCAAAGCAAACAGCTAGAGAGAAGTAGTTGCCCAGCTTTTCAGTTTTTATAATGGGGTCATGAATGAGGGGAGCAGACCCTGGACAGAGCTTAGCCACCAGGGTGGTCTCCTAGCATGGCTGAGTGGCAATGTCAGATCCCAGGGCTGAGCTTATATCCCCATCAAAAGGGACACCTGTGCCTGGAATTCATTGCAGGAAGCCCCAAATTTCAGCAGGAAATGCTTATCACCTGCCCGAGATAGAAACTATCCAGTTTGCTGGCTGAGAGAAACTAAAACATTTGACTCCAGCCAGAATACTGTAAGGGACTCCAGCAAGCTTAAAGGGTGAAAAGAAAAGGATAGATATTAAAAAGAGAGAAATCAGCAAATTTTACTTATTTCAGAAAGCAATGTCCCCTCCCCCATTTTTCCTCCAATGAGCAGCTTCTTGCTGCTGCTGATTGAGAGGTGACCCCCATCGTCGTGTTCCTCAGAGAACATCAGCAATGCCTGATATTGGAGGACCCGAATGTAATTTCAAATACAGCCACAGCAGCTTGCAAGGTGAACTTTAGTCCAGAAATGACAACCAACAAATGGAATCAGTAATATTCCTCTGAAATGACTTTGGGTGCAGGGAGGGACACCAAGCCAGCTAGACAAAGTGAATTTACTCAGGGCCATGAGAAGACAGATGGGGAGGCAATACTGACAGCTCTCCAGCTTGTTTTCACTGCTAACCAATTGTCAAGAATTCAAAAATATCATTGCAGACTTCATTTAACCTTCCTCAGAAACTGGCCCTAAGTGCCAAATTCCTGGAGGCCTACCTTTAAGTGAGAAGTGCAAAAATGTAAATCTTGGGTTGATTCTTGTTTCAGAAGAGCATTTTCTTTTTACTGATGGATTTCCTCATATTCAAAAAAAAAAAATCTAACATCTATGCATACATCTATAAAACCTGTGTTTTTGCTTATCTCAAGGTAATGCCTGTGAGTGTGGGCTGAGTGTGGGGCTAGTGAACCGAGATGGAGCTGAAGGACCCTGGGTGTCCTGTCTGCTTGCCAGGTCAGAGGCCCAACGACCCTCCCCTGTTTTTGGTGAGAAGCTTTGTTCAGCCATAATAGCTGGTTCTCCTGGTTATAGGAAGTGAGCCCCTACGTGGTCTGAAGGCCCTCAGAGCAGGGGCCTGGCCCTAGAAGCTCTGTTCTGAAGCCTACCGAGCTGTTTATTCAGCATGTGCCACATTGAGTCTCTGCCCCCAAGGAATTTATAATCTGTCTGTGGAGCTGTGACACACCCACAGGTAGAGCTTCAGTGGACCCTGCAAAATGGCTACAGTGGCCCAGCACCCAATCGTAGTAGCCTGGTGCTGTCTGTGTTTTCTGAATCTTTCTAAATTATACCTTCAGTAGGATGTGAGATGCTCAAGGGTTTGGACTCTGTCTTGATTCAACTAATATTTGTTGAGCAACTACTATCTGCCTGGCACTGTGCTGGGGAGTGTGGGGTAGGGATATAAATATGAATGATGAGCACTTGCAAATCTCACAGTTTGGCAGGGAAGACTAATGCATGAGCCATAATATGGGGGGGTACAAGGGAAGAAGTACAGCCTAAGAGTGACTAGCTGCCTCAGGAAGGTTTCCCTGGGACAATGATACTTGTCTTTGGTCTTGAATAATAAGGGCATTCTAAGCCTCAGAGGAAGCAGACTAGTAGGTGGCATCCCTGGGGGAGGGAACAGCACTCACAGGTGTAGAGCATGGAAAAACATGTGTGTCTCAGGATCAGCAGGAAGGTGTGTGAGAGGCTCTGTGTGATTTGGCATTAGGGTTGAGAAGGGGCAGGAGGTGAAGTTAAAAAGTTAGTTTGGGGAGCTGTGTTATGAAACAGAACACTAGTGATGACTAGACTGGACTTTATTTATAGGTAAGGGAGAGCCTTTGAAAGTTTTTGAGTGATGCTATGGTTGGATGTGGTTTCTAGAAAGATCAGTCTGGCCAGCATAAAGGCTGGAGTGAAATAAGATAGGGCTTAAAAGCAGCAAGGCTCTTCAGGAGTCCACTGTGGACCACCTTCTACCTGGAATCATCCAGGGAGAGCTAGTGAAGATCTGAAGAGGGAACTGAATGAATAGTCACTGAGTGGAGTTTTGTTCAGCAAACACTTACTGAGTGCCTCTCAGATGCTGCACCCTGTGCTAGGACCTGGGAGAGAGTACAACATGATCCTGCCCTGAAAGAACTCACAGTCTAGCATGAGAGATAAGCAAGTGAGCAGTTACCTGGTGATTACGTTAAGGATATAGCAGAAGTATGGTTAACCCATCAAAGCAGGGAGTGGAAATGACTAACTGGGGAGAAGGCACCCCGTGGAGGCCAGGGGCGAACAGCAGAGGTCTCACAGGGCAGGGTATCTAATCTGGGTGCTGAAGGCCGTATGAGTTCACCAGGCAGGCAAGAGGCAAGAGAAGCATTCCACCCAAAGGGAATGTTTGCATGTCTGAAGACACATGGGGCCCATGAAAGGACAAACCAGGGCCTGCAATGAGTCTGGCCTGACCAGAGCCCAGGGGAGTGGCAGGGGACAAGGCACGCGTCAGGCCATGCTGGGCTTCGTCTGCTGTCCTTAAAAGGTGGGACCCGTGTCAGTGGTTTTCAAGCCCTGTTTAAATGGCATAACCCTTTGTCAAAACATTTTTCACCATCACCCCAATTGTAAAACAGATAAAAGTGAAGCAGATTTAGTCTAATTGGATGTGAGATTAGCACTTCCTCCTCTTGGCCTCCTTTTTACTCTTCCAGATCACTCTCGAAGCAGCTTGAATATAGTCGGAGAACCCTGTATAGCAGATCACAGTGGTGTGGGGGTCAGGGGTGGTGGCATCAAAGGGTTTAAAAGGCAACGCCACATTTCCCTGATTGCCAGGTGCATTTTGAAGGTGAAGGGTATGGAAGTGCTTGATATCTACTAAGTACTCAGCCTGTGTGTGTGTGTGTGTGTGTGTGTGTGTGTGTGTGTGTGAGAGAGAGAGAGAGAGAGAGAGAGGGAGGGAAGGAGGGAGAGAGATGGAGAGGGAAGGGTGTTTGGGGCCAAGAATAGTATGTTTCATTTTAGATGGAATGGGTTAAAGATACTTTCAGACCATCCCCGTGGTATGATCTAGCAGGCACCTGAAAACATGGCGGTGGGCCCTGGACAATGCTGAATACTGCAGTTATAGACTTAGGAGTTTGGATGTATAAGGACTTCAGTACAATTGCCTAGAACTGTACAGAACAGGAAGAAGAAGTAGGCAGGGCCCTGATGACCACTGACAATTAAGGGGCAGATGGAGAAGCCAGGGAAGCAGGCTGAGAGAGACAGAGAGAGATGTAGGGGAGGAAGCAGGCGAAAGCAGCATCTCAGAAACCAGGTAAAGAAAAAATAAACAAGCTTAAACATGTAATTGGTATTTAATAGTTGGTTGCCTGGAAATGAAAAAGGAATAAAGGCATTTCGTTGGCATAGCATAATCCTTTTAAAATAAATCTGAAGCATACTTATTTTTTCCAGAAGTACACACCCTTCAATAGATGAGTATAGATTAGTCCAGCAAAATAACAGCTGTGCTCACAATGTAAACAATATCGTCATTGTTTAGGGGAACTACTCCTGTCTCCTTTCCAGGGATAAGTGAATTCTCTGAAATTTCTGCTCATCAGTCAAAATTTTACATTCAATTGAGTGTTCATTCTGAGTTTGAAATGATTCTGTGACTGTATATGCTTAGAAAGTTGTGCTTTGGTAAATTGAAAATAATTTTTCTAAAGTGATGGGCTAATTTGAAATCTAGATTCTTTTTCTTGTTTTGATTTTTACAGCCTGAATTGCAAGTCATATTCTTCTGTTGTACCAGATGGAGTGTCCTGTTCTACTGGGGATGGGGGGTGGGGGTGGCTTCTAGAACCATTCGTTTTGGGGTGGATGCTGGCACTCAGTAGGGCCCAGTGGATGTTTATTGAATGAATGGATGACATATCAATTGTCCCTCCTAAATATTAATCCACATCTCAAAGGTGTCTGTATTCAATGTAATGAAAAAGAAAACATTTTAAGATACCTGAAATATTAGAGATTAAAACTACTATTCACTCTTTCTCTTGTGGGTACAGTACCATGCACAGAATGCTGTCCCCTAAAATCCTGTCATAGCCCCTGACTCTGTAAAGGCTTCTCAGAGAAAATCTTTTCTAAAGAATAAGCAATAGAACGTGGCCTTGGAGATCCCAAAGACTTGTATTTCTCAGGTTATTCAACATTGGATTCAGTTTACTCTCTCAGAACAAATATTGGTTGAGTGTCTACTATAGACTGAACACTGAGAAAATGCAGTGAATAAAACATTAGAAGCTTCCGCTGTTATGGAGCTTATGTTCCAGCCAGAGGAAGTGGGCAATAACAAGGTTATAATGTGTGTCAGTGGTTATGGGTGCTAAGAACAAAAGTGAAGCAGGGAGGGGGTGGAAAGTGATCAGGGAGGGGCTGCTGTTTTAGCTAGGGTGGTAAGGGAAGGACAGGTCAACTGAGACCTGAATGAGGAAAAAGAGGCAGCTCAGCTCCTTAATTACCATCAGAAAACATCAGCCCAACCCAGGGCCCGGTAGCCCTGTATGTAGAATGATACATAACTTAGATAACAGCTGTTAAAAACCAGTTCTTCAATTGTAACTGTAAGGCAATTTTTGCAGGTGACTATAAAACAACTTACGTTATTCAGAAATCCAGAATGGCAACTAGCTCTTAGAAATGACTGAACTGACCTACCAGTATTCCTTCTTTTTTTTTAGTGGAGACTCCTACTCCCCTGTGGAAGCCGTGTATTTTATATAGCACATCAAAATGAAATTTTGCTGTTAAGTTTGAAAAATGCCTGAAAATAGCAATTAATATTGGGAAAACTGACAGTCTCTTAAGTACAGTGGCATGATGGGTGCTGCGGTAATTATGTGCCTGAGTCTGCACATGTCTATGTAAACACAGTGTGAACAACACTTAGGATGGTGTATCAGTGTATTTTCTTGCAGGGAAATGAGGGATAGAGGGAGAAAGAGAGAGAACTGATAGAATTTTTATAGCACTGTTAGATGGTGTCTGTGTTGCCAGTCTAAATCTGCATAACCTTGTTTTCAAATTATTTTCACATTCATCACCTCATCTGACCTTCACAAGTTGCTGGAGGGAACAAGGCAGGGCAGGCTTTGTTCTTCCTATTTGGTGGATGGGAAAACTCAGTGAGTCAGCTCGGATGGCCTGAGTTTCTTCACAGCAAAATGAGGAGACTGGATGACATCATCTCTAAGGTCCCTTCTAGCTCAACAGTTCTGACTTTTTTCTGATTCTCCGGGAGTGACACAGCAGTTCATTGGCAGAGACTCCTTTTACTCCCAGAAACCTTTCTGCCACGCCGTTCCTCCTTAACTTCTTCCAGCCCTTCATTGCATTTTTAATCAGCTGTAAAATGTAATGTTTACTGTGCAAGATTGTTAACAAAATTGTTGAAGGGATTAAATTGTTTGTGAAGCACTTGCACACTGGTAACTATTATTATTACTAGTGTCATCACTATTACTAATAATGAGGAAACATAGTGCACCACTACACGGCAATACTGCTACAAGGGTGTCCACACTGGAGTCGGGTAAGTTTCCAGTCATTTCCCTGCTGTGTCATCTTGGCCGATGATTCATCCTTTCTGAGCATCCTATGGACTGGAACTGGTACTACATGCCGTGCTAGGTCCTTTGGAGACTAAATGAGATAATGCAGCTAGAGCATCTATCCCGGTGCCTGACACGTGCCAGATGCTCCAAAAATAGTTGGTGGGTGTGAATGATAAACCACCATTCATAAGAAACTGGGGTATGTTTTCATGATCCCTCAAAACCTGAACTAGCATTTCATAGAGGTGAAGTGTAGCCTTGAAATTAACAGAAGCATACAGTCATCTTTTAAACAAAAATTCAAGTCTACCCTTCTCACTGTAACAGTCTCATAAGGCTGTGTGTACAGGTTATCGAGAAAAGCCTCTTTATTCTCATTACATCATTTTTTCTGAAAGGCAATTGTATGGGGAGCTGCTCTGCCATAATGATGGCCGTCACAAAGGGTTCAACAAAGTTGGAACTCAAGATCCAGTAGGCTTATTTCTGACAGTGTGGTCACGGAGAGTCTGGTGTCATGGCTAAAATGTGACAATTATCCAATGGGCATTGCAGTTACTTGTTTCTATGGAGGACTTCTTGGTATTGAATTTTCAGGTGCAATAAGCTAACATTTATAGGCATCTGTTGCCACATGCTCTGGAGCTATGTTGCAGATGTGTTGACAGCTGCTAAGGAGTCACAAGGTGGATGGCACTGCAACTGGTTAATCTAAAATCTAGTTGATGGTTTAAACCACTGGACCCAAGAGAGGTGTGTATTGTACAGAATCCCAACTTTGAGCTACATTTGTTTATTACACGCATTGTTTGAAAAGGATAAAATAGCAACATTTGAACATGAAATACATTGTTTTTCTTATTCTATGTCTTCTTATTCTATGTATATCTATCCTTGAATTTTTATCACTGTGGATGCCCATCCTGTATGGACATCTCAAGAACAATTGCGTTTTCTACCTGAGAACAGTACGTTATGCTTTGACCAGTGTCTGTTATGTTTGGTTGCCTCCCAGTTTTAAAATGTGTGCATTTCCTTTTTAACGTTCTAGGGGAAAGCAATGGTATTTGCACCTCGCCGAGGGAATACTTTAAACCAGTTTTGCAATCTAGCTGAAAAAGCTGATTTCTCTATCCAAAGACATGAAAATTATGATGAACACATTTCAAACTTCCACTCCAAGGTTAGTTTTCTGCTTGGGTTAGATAACACTTTAATCCGCAATGCATTTTGAAGAGATCATGGTCTTTTTGGCAGGTAACCTAAATACTTGATTAAAGTACTCCTTAGGTGTGCTGCTTCTGAACAGCTATTTGTATCTGATTATTTTGTGTGGTAAAGCCATCTTTATCTTCGCATGTCTAGAAGGATTTTACAGAAACCATTCCTGTTTACTTCTTTCTCTGAAACAAACTAATCTTTCATTCATAATAGGCTAATTTGTTGGAAGCAGGGGAGGTGGCATAGAATGAATGATAAACAAGCATTTATATTTTAATGAAAAACCTTCAGCTTCTAAGTAGGTTAAATGCTTAGCCGCACTGAAATAAATAGAAGGTGAATGTCTAATTGTATCATGTTGGACTATAAATCTTTATCTCTGCTTGCTTTATGGCTGGGTCAGTTGGCTGTTTGAGCCTGTTAAATCTCATACAGAATTCCACAGTTGTGGGGTTATATGTCAGATCAAGGAGCTACAAGATTTAGGTCAAAAGCTCTTATCTGAGAGTGATTTCTAAGCTTGCTTACATAAAGCAGTGTTATCAGCCTCTTTATTATTTTTAGGTGTAGAGCAATATAGGACCCTGAGAGCTACAAGCGTTCCACTGAAAACTTTTTAGGAATTTCACATTTGCTAATACATGCCACACTTACTAGTAAAACATGTATTACACTTCTTTAATATTGTCCTTATAGAAATCTCCCTTCTCTGAGCTAGTCTAACCTTGGTAAGAGACTTTGACTTGTTATGATTTTACAAGTTGTGACTACAGAGAAGTAAAGGCCTGACCTTAATTTTCCCCTGGGGAAATGTGAGATAGCATTCTTTATTACCCAGGACTATGGTATAATGTAGAAGTGTGTTGACTTTTGAAAATTATATGCAAAGTGGGTCTGATCTCCCAAGCAAGAGAAAGGTAATCCTCACTTTCTGGAAATCTGTTCACTTCTTTGGATCTTCAGGGCTCCATTTAACCCTCAGAATAAAACAATGCTTTATGAACTGCAAGGTTAAATCAGTTCCTTTCACTGGTGGAATGCAGCCCTTTGCTGATCATCAGAAAATAAAAACAATGGCGTGTTATTCAAATCTCACCTGCCTCTCTAGAGTGATGTTTTCCCTTTTCAACCCCTCTCCAGAATAAAAGGAATGACTCTGAGGGCTTTAGCTGTTGGGAAAAGGCTCTCTCCTGGTTCCCTGGGCTCCTCCACCCAAAGGGATAAAAGCAGCCCTCTCTCCGGGGTTAGGTGAGAGCTACAAGGATCAGCTGATGGTCCTGTCATTTACCTTCTCCCTAGGACAACAAATGCTTTTTCAGTCACTGCTCAGGAGAGCAAAGACGTGGGTTTCTCCGCTGGCAGAGGTATTCAGCATTCTGCCTGGTCCCTGCAAGATCTGGTGTGTTGGGACGTGTGAGGCATCCGAGTCCTGGCGGCCACCTCTCCTTTGTCTAGAACTTTAGATTGTCAGCACCTAGTGGACAGCAGCTTCCTCCTTTAATTTCCAATGTTGTACACACTATCCTGCAGTGCTTAGCATGGTCCATAAATCACAGATGATGCCTCTTACATTTATATATTGTGCAGCATACTCCCAGTGAGTACCAGGTAAATAATCATAAACGGATTGACCAGTTCCACAAAAAAATTAATTTCCATAAATAACTACGTGGCCTTAGCTTTTTTCTCTTCATAATTGCTTAAAAGTTAAATTTGCCACCTTGCTGACGCTGAACTAAGAAACTGCTCCTCTCCTCTTTTGGTGGTTGTGAGAAGTGAGCATTGCATTTCATTGTCAGGAAGTAGATACCTGGTGGAAAGTTCTGCAAAGTTGCTGTACTCTAGGTAAATGGCATAAACATGCACCCACAATGAATATTTGTAATGATGAGAGCAATTGCAGCTAGCTTGGTTTCTCCTGCTTCTGGCAAAAGATTGCCTCTTGCCCCTTTTGTACCAGAAGCATAAGGTGCCTGGCTTTGTGGGCCCAGCAGTCGAGTAACCCTTCTGCCTGGCCCGAGACAGGTCCCGAGGACCCATCACCAGCGCGCACGTGGAGGTCTCCTCTGCAAGAGAAGGATCCCCGGGAGGATCTGTCCTGAAGCCCGACGGTCAGCCGCGGGCTAAGCTGGAGGGAGTGGGGAGAGTCCACTGCTCGGCGGCGAGCCGCGCTCTCTGCACAGGGGCGCGGGCGCGGGCGCGGGGGCCGAGGCCAGCACCCCTGTCCTCCTGGGGCCCCCGCCCGCTGCCCGCCTGCCTGGGCTCCTGGGACCCGCAGGGGCCGGCGAGGCCGCCGGGAACCTCCACCTGGCCGCTTTTGTTAGCTGGGTGCTAATAGCCAGGGCTTAAAAGTTTTCCATCTTGAGCGGCAATCAGCTTTCTTCCCCTCCATCTCTAGCCAAACCCCCGTGGTCCCTGGGACGAGCCTGCTCCCAAATGGAGGAGCAGCGTTTTCCTTCAGGCTGCGTGTTATCCTCTTAGCCCTACTGTGTTGGAATAGAGCGTAACCAGCTGGAGGACTGTAAGACGCCTGATAATGCCGCTCTTTTCCGCTGTCCCGTCTTAATCTTGTTACACAAATGGTTGTGAAGAGATTCATGAATTTTAATTTTGCCCTCTGCATTAGTGCCTCACGTCACTCATACACAGCTGCCTTCTATGCCGAGTTTTTCACCCCTCCTTTTACAACAGGGGAAAAAATTAGTTACAATCTTGGCAGTAGTGCAAGGTAAAAAAAAAAAAATCTACAGATTTAGGCAACCACCCATGAAGCTGATTAACAGTCAGTGATCAGGAGGAACAGCTTTGCCTCTTAAACTTTTCACCTCTCATTGTTAACTGTGAAATTTTATTTCCGTTAAAAAGCAAGCCTGTAATCAAAACGGTGCCATTCTGCACTTTTCTGCCAGTGCTTTTGTTAAATTGTGCCCACACCATGCAGCCAGCGTGCTCAGAAACCAGGCAGCCAAAGGTGTAGTATGTTTTAAAAATACTGCCTTTCTGTTCATCCAGGCAACGGGGAAGAAAAATAAAACACTTCCCTCTCCTATCCAACCCCTGGGTCTCCTCTAGGTTAGATATCAAACGCATTGTCCGCTGCTGTGGCTCAAAACCTTCAGGATGTTAGGATGTTAGGATAAGCAAATTGTTTAGCAAGGGAGAGACCTAACTTAGAGATCACAGTTGGCTTGAAATTAGTTGATAAAAATGCTCTCATTCATGCAAATATTCTCTGGAATATGATTTTACATGCCATAGGGTTGTTGTGTGTTTTTTTAACTTTTGCAAAACCACCTGGCTGTTTATTTTCTGTATTTTTGTACTGAGCCATGAAAATAGGCTTGGGCTCGGCTGTGAAGTCAGTACATTGTGTTAAAAGCGTGGCCATATTGCACTTCTGCTTATCTATTCAAAATGCCACATTACAAGTGGCTGGTGCTTATAATCTGTGTGGTGTGCTGTTGATAATTGTGGATACTGTAAAGGGTAAACAGTCTGAACCCCACTCCTGCTGCTGCTGTTCACACCGTGGCAAGGCTGAGCGTGTTACATCCAATTATGAAGTAAAGCATAATGCTACTAATAGCAACTATATAATTTAGTTCAGTCCTCAAAGACCCTGTTTTAACCTATGAAATTGAAAAATTGTTTTATTCACAATTTGCTTTTCGTTCATTTTTTTCGAGGTGGTTTTTTCTTTCTTAAAATTATAATTATTAATTGGACAAAGAAGTACAGCCTGGGTAAATGGAATTACTCTTAAACCATGTAACGTTCCCCCATCGAAGCAAGTATTTCCTAACAGCTTTGTGTGTGTTCAAGTACCCTCACATAACAGATTTGATTCAGAAGCGATCTGGTGCTGGGGTATATTGTTGCCTTTGAGGGCTGTCAGCTCTTCCGCATGGCGGGAAGGGCTCACAGTCAACTCCGGGCTGGCCCCTGGCCCCTTCTAGCAAGGAAGTCTCTGTTTTGGCCTCCAGAGGTCAGCAAAGAATCCAAGTGAAAAGTGATTTCTAACCCATATTTACAGAAGAATTATTTATCCCACATATTACCTCAGGGACTTTATAAAGAGCTCATTTGAGTCTCTGTATATTAGTGCATTGTGAGCGAGTAGGTCAGCTGACTCACGCTGAGTAATCAACTTGCCCTTATCCCCAATCCCTGAGGAAGAGTTTAGCTAGCGTGGCCCCCTCTCCCCTCTGCAGAATACTTCATTGAGCTCCTTCTATCACTAGGGCAACTGGCAACAAAGGTATTTGCAGTGGGTGGGTCCCGGTGAGTAGGTTTGGATTGGGAAGTTTGTGAAACCATTTTCTTGGCTTTTATTATTATTGTTGTTATTGTTGTTATTTTAGAGTGATGCTGAGGGACCTTGGGTTTAGGATTAACACTGGCACTACTGTGGTGGCAACAAAAGTCCATGGGGATCTTTCTAACCAACTAATCATCTGTAAACAAAACAAACTCCATCTAAGAAAACAGAATGAAGTTACTTCTATGACTGTACCCTCATCAGTTCTTAGGAGAATGGATTAGGATGTAAAGACGGGGTTGTCTTGCTGATCCCAGGTGAGAAAGGAAAAGCAGGCCCACTGCTTCTGCCCTTAATGGTGAGGGCATGTACAGTTCGGGAATATGATTTAGAAGACACATGTACTTTGAAAAGATTAAAATTAAAATGCCCCAGACCTCCTAATCCAGGAAGGTGTCGTGTTGGAGCCATTCCTTCAGCTTCGGGGTTGGGTGGAGGGTGGGTATCTGATTTGAAACAATAAAGGAGTTGATTCCATGTATAATTAAAGAAGTACTTATTTCTGATCCTTATAAACTAAAAAATGAATTAACAATTGGCTCATAAAAAATGAATAACCAATTTCAAAAATACTAATTTCTTTTATAAACAAAAAATTGTTGTTTGCCAAAATAGACATAAATATGACTGTCAAAATTATTCTAGCTGAATGAGGAAAAGTATACTTTGTATTTGACAACTCTAATTGGATTTTAAAATCTATCATGGAGAGGCCCGGGAACTTCACCAGGGTAGCATTGAAGCTTGATGCTCTAATTGTTGGAATATGTTTTCCTCCTTAGAGAAAATAATTTTTGAACTACTTATCATTGATTTTAAAACCCTTAAGAAACAGCTTAGAGCCTTTGAAATGTCTTAGTTCCCAAATCCTTTCCCTTGGGCCCAGGAGGTGCCACCGTCTCCAACTGGTCTGAAATGCCTGCCCGCTTGATTCCTGGGGCCCTGGCAGGGGGCAGAGAGGACGAAGAGCAGAAACCTCTATGTAAATGACTGGTCTGGTGAAGATGAACCCCTGGCTCTCCCTGCACTGAGGAGCCTCACAGTTTACAGGGATCACAAATACAGTTCGGCTATTTATGGACAAACAGTCCTCCGCAAAATAGTCCCAACTTGGTTACCATGTCAGTGACACTGAACTACTCTGAGTTGCTTTTTTGTGATTTATTTTCCCAGGACAGTAAATGTAGGTAAAAAGTCTTTATTATACTCAACATTAAAATCAACTTGTAAAAATTCCTAATCTGAGTCTTCTTCCCTTTTTTGTTATTCTGTTGTTTTCAGTTGAAAAAGGAAACCCAGGATGTATATGAAGAAAACCTTCATTATCCACTTCTGCTTATTTTAACCAAAAATGGATAGAAGATGAAGCTGCTCAAAAGATGAAGAAAACGCCAGTGCACAGGGACTATTTTCACACAGATGGAGATCTGGAACGGGCATAATATGCAGCAAGCCGTCGGCGTCCTCGGATTTGCCAGCCCCCAGAACTCGGGCCCCACCACCTCTGTGACAGTCCACGTGTGGGTTACAAGCCCACCTGTCCTCACCCACATCATTCCCCAGCCATCCTGGTCTCCTCTTATTTTCACTCTGCTTGTTGCTTTTCCTGTACCAAACCTTTGTTTGTCTTTAAATAAAAGCTATAAACAGCCTGAGATTTGAATTGGATTTGTGAGCAACATAAGTATTTTTCCCTTTAATTGAAACAGAATTTATTTCAGTGATTGCCACCCCCCTTTTAAAAAAACATATTGATCTTTGTTTTATTTTGGTGATGGTACTTTTTAATCTGTAAACACAGCAAACATGATACTTTCCTGGGTTAAAAAAAAGGGGGGTGCATATCTTTCTGTTCATCCTCAAATTAATTGTAATAAATCTGCCATCTTTTTTTCTGGCTCTCTTGCTCATGCTCTTTTTCCTTTTAAACAGGATGTGTTTTTTTCCCTCTAGATGTATAAGAAATGACTACATCAGCCCAAAGCCTCATAAACTGACCGTTTGTCCTCTGGACACAATAGCGTGGCCAGCCCTCTGCTCCTCCTCTCCAATTATGTGTGATTAGTCTCAATGTGTTGTGTCAAGGAGGAGGAGTGTGCTGAGTGCTTATTATCTGTTTAGGTACAAGAAGAGCACATTTAGGCTCTGACTATGAATGAAAAGCGAGCCTGTATCAGGGCTCCAATCTAACTGCTGCTGTTCTCCAGGCCTCTTTCAAAATAGGTCCTCCCGGAGAAATTTTCAATAAACGGTTGGTAAACTGGATTGCAACCAGGGGGAGTTTTTAAGAATTCAATCACAGTTATCTCATTTAAAGTCAGCATATATTGTTATATGCTGTGATTCAAGTGTGTGGTAAACATTTAATAGGTGCTACCTAGGATTAAGAGAAAATGACTTTTCTGCAAGGAACCCAAGCATATTTTTGCCTAGTGCATCCACTAGATGCTCTCATGCCTTTTGTGGAAATTCAGATGTTTATCTGTAAGGAATCATCTGTGCCCACTTTAGCAGTAATGTCATTAGTAGGTTAGTTATATATCCTACTAACTCTGTGTATTTAGTCTAATACAATTACAGTGGTAGGTGGGAGATGAGGGTGGAGGGGAGAGTGAATCCTTTTGCATGTTAAACAAACTTAGCTGTCATCAAAACAGCGATTCTCAAATGTCTTTTCTGCTCACTTCTATCATCAAACAAATTTTTCACCATCAGTTTGCATGTCCTCGTATTCACCACTTTTTCTGCTCCATTAGAGCACCTAGATGGATCTCGGAAGGCATAGGTCAAGTCGCAGTTAGATCATACATTTCTTTCTCACAAAAACTTGAATTGCAATGCCAAGTGATGGGCTAACATCACAATAACAGCAATTTATTCCTCTTTGGATAAAACAGCAGTCTATTCTCGGTGCTAGATAAAGACCAGGGCCATGCGAACCAGCCATTTAGCTGAGTGGTGCAGCTAGAGGCAGTTCTCCTTGGGCGACTGTATAGGTTGCACACTGGCTTCATATTCTCTTGTTTAAAAATTAGAATTTGGAATGTTTTAAAAGGCAACACAGGTAGTTCCATTTATACTGGTGGAAATACAGCAGAAATTATTTCTTCTGTAAAACCTGCTACTAAATCTGCCGGACAAAGAAAATCCATCCCTGTTAGTACCACCTAAGATGTTCCTCTTCTTTTTTCCTCCTTTTAAAATATAGAACAGCAGAATCATGAGAATATTTCTGCTCCTTGCTCATGAAAATACATGAATTGGCAAGAATTCAATTTGCATTTGTCTGTTGTGGGTGTAGAAATCCAGTGTTTATTTCTCTGGGAGAAGTAGTATTTTAAAAAGTGAACTAGTAATTTAATTTTTTTAATACCTGAGAGTGACTTGTGCAGTTACCTAAGCTTGAGACAGGGTATAGGAAATTAGCTGTTCTTAGAAAGAGATACCTAGTAAAGAAATATGCTTATTGTGTGACTAAAACCTTATCCTGTAAAATGTCAAGAGCTTTCATAGATTTTTATAGGATCCTCACTTGGAAATATCTCTAGCCCAGGCTCTCTGGGAGTTTGTGAAGTAACTAATGTTGTATGTTACTGAATAATTTAAAAGTGGCTCTTTTTCTCAGATTTTAATGAAATGCCAGCATTAACAAGGGAAAAAAATGGCTGCTTTATAAAGTTTGTCCATTTATATTTCTTTTGAAATTTGTGATTAGGAACTATTTTATGCATCAGTATTGGGTTGTATAATTGCAACTGAAATGCCCCATCCCATAATTGTCTATTTGCATGCCTTTGTTTCAAAAGGAAGCCTGTCTGCTTAGGAAATCATTAGAATGATATTCTGCTTCCTCGTGTACTTATATCTTCTATTTAAACTCATGATTTTTCTTTGTCATACTGGGTAGATTTGGTTGGATATAAAAATGTTACTAAAATCACTCATGGTCAGTTCTAATGCAGTGTTATGAACAGCGACATCCAACTTGGTTATAAGAAATATATTCTATTTTATAGCAAGACATATGCTGTGCATTGGGATAAAAGTGCCAGAAAAGATTACCTAAGAGGTTGATGCTATTTTGTATAAATTGTGTATTTTGTTGGCTTTTTGACTGAGCATGAAAATGTAACTTCCATTAGGGAAGGGTAATTTAGGTGCTCAGTATTCAGCAGAAAACTTGTCGGGGCCATAAAAGCTTTTCTGGCTGGTTCCTCGGGTGTTTGCAGAGAAGAGCTGCCCACCCCTTGCTGATTTTCCCTTTGGCTTCAGGATGGACCGAATTTACCACTGCATACCTGTTGAATCAATTTGGGGGATCCAGCAGTTAACTGAGTGAATGGAAGGATTAGTGGCCTCTGAGCCCTATTTCAACAGCCAGGTGGCTGTCCTGAACTAGTTAACTGCTTTTGACAGTTGAAGAACCTGGTTTTAATACCATAGGCAGGAGGTTGATGTGGTGGGGCTTTTTTCCCTTCTTCCCACTACCAAAATGGAACATACTTTCTCCTAAGGGCTAGAGGGTTTTTAAAAATAGGAACGGGCCATCCGCTCCCTCAGCCCAGCTTCCATGAAGCCTGTCTTCTTGCTTAGTCAGCAGCCGACTTGTTTCCAGTCTATGCCAAACAATTTGGTGGCACTGTCTGGGAAGGACCCTTGCCAGTTAGACTCTGGGGGGGTGGGCAGGATGCCCACACAGGAGAGGGGATAATGCATATGGAAAACACATTCATACACACACACTTAAAGGGAGGATAAGGCTGTGTAGACCCTAAATCTGGGCTCCAGTTCCCGGATTCCAGGCACATTCCTCCCCCCAGATTAAAATCTCCTGAGTTCAGACTGTATGAAATGTCACAATTATGCAGGTGTACTCCATAGAAGAGAGACTGATTTGAAAATCAGACTGGATCTCCTGAGAAACTCAATTTAGACAGAGGACAAATATATTTTCCTGAGTGGTCTCTTTCCAAATTAGGAAGGAGCCTGTTGGTATTTAACAAACCATTAAGCCTAAAATGCCACTTTTAATTCTCAGAGTTTGTTTTACGCAGAGAGCTTACTGCCAGGCTGTGGCTGAATGCTCACTCTGCCCTGGAAGTCTGTGCATTTGAAATCTGTATTTTGCCTTTTTTTGTCTCCCTTGACTTCTCAATTAATATATTTTTTAATAGTTAAAGCAGATCATACTGTGACTTTTAAAATGTCAACAAGCTTGGAAACAGAAATGTAACAAAATGGCTAATAGGAGATTCAATAGTTAATAGAGGGCCTGAAGTGTGAGCAAATACAGTAGCTGTATATTGGAAACTGTGCAAGTGAAGATGGCTTTAGTATTGCAAACTGAGGAAGAAAATTGTTTTTAATTAGCACCTTCATAAGAACTGCTGATTAATACTGTTTTGTTTGGTGAAAAGCTTTCAGCTGAGTAATTTGTACAGCCATTACAACAGTTTTGTTAGAGCGGGACTCCTGTTGTTAAACACAAACAGCAGATGATAATGGTGGAAGAGGAGTTTGTCATGTAACAATTTACCTTATTGAAAAAAGCTTTATATAAAACCCAATACAGTAGGTACCAGCAGAAATCACATATTTTAAATCTTTCCCAAATTGCAGTGTGCCATGCTTGTGTTTTTTTTTTTCAAGGACTAGAAGCAGATTTTATATCATTTATAAAATTATATACACAATTTAAAGGTGGTGTAGCATGGACAGACCGCTTTCTCGGCGGCTGTTTTACATCAGAGCAGTAAAGTGGCCGTGTATTCAAACACTTTCTAACTACACAAAGCAGGTTGTAAAATAGAATCCTAATTAAATAATGTTACTCAGAGCTAAATTTACATTGGGGCTGGATGTAAAGAAATAAGAGTTGGTGTTTCTGCCTTAGGTGGGTTTATCACACATAGGATCTTTAAATATATATATATATATTTCTCAAGGGAAGTTTAACCTTTTTTTTTCTTCTCTGACCTACCTGCTTTAACCAACCAGGGAGAAGAGTGCCCATTCGGTGAGAACTGACCAGGGAATCAGAGGCTGATTTCAGAGAACTCCCATCAAATGGATATTGCATTAGCCAGAAGCATGGGAACCTTTTTTTTACTTTTAAATAAAATGCAATGGTAAAGCATATTTGCATTAAAATATTACACTAACCAAGGCTGGTAAGAACTGTAAATTATTGGAGTGGCGTAATAGAGCATGAGATTTTTTTTTTTTTAGACAGGCCTTCGGGGTAATAACAAGGGTTGAGGCTCACGACAGTGCCAAATAAGCTTTAGACAGCATAATAGTCTGCAAAGAAAGCCACAGAGCACTAATGTGAAGGAAGAGCTGTCCACCACATGCAGCAAAAATCACCAAAGGTCATTTTATGGTAGCAATTGTGACATAAAATTGGTGGTCATGCTACATGTCTAATACTCAGCACAGCTTTATAAATGATGGGCCCCTAGCGATGGCTGTCATTAAGTGCTTTCATCATAATAAACTTTAAACTGTTGGCTTTATGAATCGCCAGCTAGCTTCAGCTGTTCTTTGGATGGAGCTTGCAGTGCCTTAAGTGTGACAAGACCTATTAGGAATTGCAACCATGTTTCAAGCGTACTTGGCTTCCCTACTCCTGGGGTGATTGCTGCCTATTAAACGGCGTCTGGGAAGATTTTCCTCCAGCAATCTCTGATCAAGAGCTTTTTTGGGCTTTGACCTGCATTTCCTTCAAGACTTTCTCTGAGGAGTTTTATAAGAGCAAAACTCTAGAGGATTTATAGCCACTTCTGATTAATACCTTTCCAGTTTTTCTAGCAACTCTCCCACTGCTGCATAGAGAAAAGCTTTCATTGTTCCTGAGGTGCTTATTTGTGACCTTTTCTCTGCTTCCTGATTCCCTCTAACGTGTTCTCTCAGCGAAATCCTCGGGGTGGAACCAAGACAGTCGGTGAAGTTGTTACAGCTGGAGAGACAGAGAAGGAAAGAGGGAGGCTTTTATACTTTTTAAAGAATTACATGCCGTGCAGCCTGGCCCCGCCCATTTAAAATACCCGCTGTGACGTCACCCTCCGCTCCGGGTACCAAACTCATCCTTAATGAGCCCTGGGAGTAAACTGAGACGACACATGAAGATTTCATGATTCAAATTACACTTTGATTAACCTTTGGCATAGGAAGTCTTTTAGTTTCTATAAATCTTACAGTGGCTTACCGTCCGTCCTACTGATGTGAATAATAGATGCTTGGGGAAATCGCTCTTTAAAAACCCAGGGTATTTAATTCACAAGGTTTAAACACACATTTGAGACTCACTTAGCAAGAACTTTGATTACTTCTTGTTGTTTTTCTAACTTGGAGGTCGTCCCCGCCCCTCACCTCCAGTTTTTTTCTGCTTGACTCCAATGTTTTTTTTAGATAGTAAAAGCTTTCAATGTCTAAGTCCCTGTCTTAATACTCTTATTAGTCTTTCTTTTAAGCTATGCAAGGTCCTAAGGATAGTTAAGGGAACGTCTCAGGTGTGGACCATTACACAATTAAATTAGCAAACCTCGGAGGGACTGGATTAGAACTCCGCAGGGAACACCTGGTGATTCAAACGGCGATCCTAGTTTCTGAATAGTGAGGGTCTGCGGCGTGGTAGTCTCGGTCATCTCGGTCACAAACTTACCTTACCAGATAAAGTACTGCAGGCTTAACCATTTCTTTCTGGGAGTAGGCTTCTGGGGCTGTCAGGGTGAACAGGAAAACCATCAACGAGTGTGTCAAAGGGAAAACAGGAGTCGGAGGACTGTGGCTTTGCGCACACAAAGGCATCCGCCCTGCCCGCCCTGCGAGCCAGCCAAGAGTAGCCAAGTGCATTTCGAGGCTGCTGCCCAGGTGCAGGGGGTGGGGGTGGGGCGGGCTGCAGAATGCCCCAGAACAAAGGCGCCTCCAGGAGCCTGTGCACAGGTCACCTGCTGCCTCCAGGGCAGATTAAGGAGGGCTGGAGAGGGCATTTGGAGGAAATGGTGCTGTTCTTCCTTGGGAAATCAATTCGTCCCACCCTTGATAGGGCATTTTGCCCTCTCTCTTTGGGGGTCCTAGGCAAACGTGCTTCCGGGTCTCTCAAAATCAGTTATTATCAGGCCCCTGTTTGAAGAGGCGGCACCTCTCCTTGCCGGTGCCCCTTCAATAGCCCGTGCCCCCTGAGAATCTCTTTCTGCTCTCTGCGATTTCTTAGTTCCCCTTTCTCCTTCCTTTGGGCTCTCCCGCCCCTCTCTACCCAGGCCTCTTTCATAATTAGGCTGGAAGTGGAACTTTCCCCTACTCCCTTACTTTGAGATTTCTTTTTTCCCAGTGACCTGGGCTGCACTTTGCCCCCACTCCCTGCCTGCCAATCTCTTCAGAGTTGGGGCCTCTCTCTTTCCTTTCTTGCAGGCTCCCCCTCCTTCAGAGCTCCGGGAGGCCCAGCCTCCCAGAATCCGATCTCCTTCCAACACAGCAGCCCCCCTGCGGAGGAAGGAAGAGGCCTCCTCAGAATGAATGGCTGGTAAGGAGGTTTTTAATTTGTCTGGATCTACAAGAAAAAAGCCTCAGAGTAGCGTCCCTCCCTCACCTCGTTTGGAAGCCCCTCTCCCTTCCGGGTGGGCGCTGTCACCTCGCCGGTACTAGGCCAGGTCCACAGGGAAGATTTAGCGGAGGGATCTGAAAATACTGGGTGTGTGAAAATCGCCTAGTCAACCTAGATATTAAGGACACTGCTTTGTAAATGACATTCTATTTTTTGATTGTTTGCAGCCCACTAATGTGAGAGATTTGGAAATTTAGCATGTTTCTGCTAGATAGGATCAGAAAGTGATCTCAGTCCGTCGTTGTCCTCATTTGCAATGGGCCTTCTGATGGCTGAGCTCTCCTTGAGCTTGGGGAAATGTCACCCTGCTGTTCCCAACGCAAAAGACACTCCGTTTAAAAGCTTTGCTCACCTGACCTGTGGTTTCACCTCCAGGTGCATTAGCCTTCATTTTCCTTCCCAGGCTTTATTTTTAGGAGCAAGGCCACAGCCTTGACAGGCCTGTGTTTTGAGTGTAAGTCTCGTGCTCTCTTTTTTCTTGGCCAAACCACTTGTATAAGTAACATCTCTTGTTGCTAAGAAAGAAGAATGAAGCAGCTCGCAGCTTCTGAGCTGTTAGAGGTGTTTCTTCTCTTTCGAGGTACTCTGGCCAGCCCACTTCAGGCCCTGAAGATGACCTGGACTGGTGACAAAGGTCTCAGGGTCTCCAGCTTGCGTTCCCCCTGGCTGTTGGTGTTTTTCCAAAGGCAAGTTACTCTCAGGCTCCTAGGAGAGGACATAAAGGAAAATGGGCTGCAGGGGAACAGACTCAACAGCAGAATTACTTGATTCTAGCCTGGGCTCCACCAGCACCCAACTGGTGATTCCAGGCAAGCTACTTAATCTCTCTGGGCTCAGTTTCTTCCTCTTTGAACTAGATAATTTAATTTCCCATTTCATGCTAAATTCTGAAGTATCCAAGGTAAAAACATTCCATTATCAGGGCCTGAGATTTTGACGACCTAGGGAATTAGAATTTTCTAGCACTGCCAAAAAAGAGTACCACATTAGCTCATACCTAGAGAATACTTAGTACTTCTCAGGTGGCTTTGTCTCGTGAGGTTCTGGGATGACCCTTGTGTGTCACGTGGCTCCGCTCTGCCTTGTCCAGGCTGAATCCTGGGCAGTTATCTCAGGCACCACCATGGGAGAGAGAGGAGCAGTGGGGGGGCCTGAGCTCCTCCATTTTTATTTGCTTATCCAATAAATGTCTCCTTTGTGCTTGTCACCCTGTTAGATGCTGGGGGTCTAATAGTGAACATAAAGCTCCCATTACATTCAGGGGCCTAATGAGAAAGACGTAATTGCTCTCCACACGTAGCTTGTGTTCTAAATGATAAACAAATGTACCAGTACATTTACAAAATAATTATAAATTGTGATTACATTTGATGAAAAATAGAAGGGGTCTTATTGGTAGACAATAATAGAGGTCCCTACTTGAGACAGGATGGAGAGAGAAAGCCCCTCCTGGGGGTCTCAGTTGTGAGAAGGTACAATGATATAAAGTGATGATGTTGGGGTGAGGCTCTCAGGCCAAGGGCAGGTGGAAGGCAGGCCCTGAGGTCAGCCAGAGCTCATTGACTCTGCAGAATGGGAGGGAGGCTGGGGTTGCTGGGGCCTTGTGAGGAGGGAGGTGAGGTGGGTGACGGCTGACTGTACAGCATGCAGTGAGTTTGGGTTTTATCTGGGGTCTCACAAGTAACCATTGAAGGGTTCAGAGGGGTGGGAATGACATTATCAGATGTACGTACGTTTTTAAAAGATCCCAATGTCAGAGGAGAGTAGTTTAGGGGAAATAGAGATTCTGATCAGGAGGGTCCTGTAACATTGTGGTCCTGGTGAAAGACAACAGCATTCGGGACTGGGGACACAAGTGACAATGGGGAAAGAGGAACCAACCAATTCTAAGGGTTTTTTGACCTAGCATTCATTAGGTCAAATTAGGCTTTGCTGGTGGCCTCCTCATAAAATTTCAGGAAAGGATATGGTTGGGCAACCTAAGAGTCTGCACCTACTGCTTTGGGAATACAAGGCCTGTTGCTCCAGTCCTCTGCCCCATTGCAGACAGGACAGAACCTCTACATGCTCCACTTCCAGCTTCATGAGCTGCAAGGTTATGGGCGCTCAAGTACAGGGTCTTCACATCCTGCTGCCTTCTTGGCCCCCAGACTGGCCCTGCCTAATATCCTCTTACACTCTCAGAGAGGGAGGGAGCAGGGGCTACATGGGACGGGGCTATAGGACAAGAAACCCATTTCTATTCTTTTTGTGGATATAACTCCCAGGCTATGACAGTCCAGCCACACTGTCTTTGTAGGCATCCTGCACTCAGGGGTACTCAGGGAAATACCCAAGGAGGTCAGAGACTGGTTCCTGTCCTGGCTGTGGCCCCCACTGAGCTCAGTAGATGCACAGCAGGTAAGCCCCTGTGTGGCAAGGTTTAAGGAGCACAGGAAAGCTCTTGGGTGGGAAAGAAATGTGTCATTGATACTGAAATTCTACCACCACACATCTTCCCCTTAGCTCCAGGCAGAGGCCACTGCTGAAATGAAGCTCCTCTTGGGAGAGGGGACACTCCAATGGTCCTTGGTGTGAAAGATCTGGGAAGAGGCCTTAATAGGGATGGGGAAGTGCAATGGGAGGGGAAGGAGAGCACACTGGAGACCGAGAGGAAGTAAGGGGGCCCCAGCGGGGAAGGAGCAGTAATGGGAGAATCCAAGGGTCAGAAGCCCCTCATCAGCTTCACAGTGTTACCTGGCGCCGGCGGGCAGTCCTGATTCAGCTGTGCACACCACATGACTGCATGTCTTCCCTGTGCACAGGTGCATGGGACGAGGCAGGTGGGGTCTCTGCCCACATGGTACTCATAAAGTCGTTGGGGAGACAGAGCATGTCCTCCAATGTGACAGCTCCATTGAAGAGGACTGGCAATGGTTTGTAATTGCAGCAGAAGGAGCAATTGGATTACGGAAGAAGAGGCAGAATTTCTATTAGGCCTTAGAAGTTGTGGGAATGGGGAAAGGTCCCATCAGGGGCATGAAGCTCACAAACTAAGGCACACAGGGAGATTTCAGGAAATGTTTGACTTGGCAGAAATGAGGTTAAATGAGGCAGAGATGCAGTCACTCATCCCATGGATATTCACAGTGCCTAACAGGGGCCAGGCACTCAGTAGTGAACCAGACTAATAAATTCCCTGATATTGTGGAGTGGCATCCTAGTGGAAGGGGGAAGTCATACTACATTTACACAAAGGAGGCTGGTTCCAGTGAAGACAATAAAACAAGCTGGTATTTCAGGAAGTGACTTGGCCTCCTTTAGATACAAGGTCAAGGGGATCCCCTGAAGGAGGCAGCATTTTGGCTGAAAACTAAGGAACAAGAAAGAGCCAACCTTCAGAGATTGAAGGGAAGAGCCTTCCAGGCAGAGGCAACAGCAAGTGCAAAGGCCCTGAGGCAGGAGACAATCCGCAGAGCCTAGTGGGGGAGTGTGGAGTGCAATGAACCAGCAGCCAGTGGTGTGAGACGAGGAGTAGATAGGACCTTGTAAGCCATGGAGGGGAAGCTGGATCTTACCTTAGTGGGAAGTCACTAGGGGAATTTTAAGAAGAGGTATGATGTGGTCTTGATTTCTCTGTTTAGAGGCTCACTTTGGCTGCTATGAGGAGAATGGGAGGTGCAAGAGAGCAAGTAGAAGTCCCTGTGAGATGCTGTTATAGTCGTTCAGGCAGGAGGTGACAGGTGAGGGGAGAATAGAGAGCCAGCTGAGGCTGGAGATTGAGGCAAGGGCATCCATCTGGCTGAGAGGGCTGGAGTTCCTCTAAGATGGTGGGGGCCATTAGGGTGCCTGGCATGATTTGACATTGCAAGGACCTGGAGTGGATGTGTTCCTGCACTGGGGGACGTGGACATGGAAACCCAGTCCCAGCTCTGTCTTTGGTGTGTACGACCAGTGCAGAACCTTCCCAGGGCCTGGAGACCCAAGCCTGGCCTCCGGATGGGCCCTGAGAGCCTGAGGGCGCTGGGCCCTGAGAGCAGGGGCAGTGCCTTATTCCCTGAGGTGGCCTAGCACCTGGCACAAAGTGGTTGGTGACAGAAGAAGGGAGGAAGGAGGCTGGACAGAAACCAGCTCAGGACATTTCCCCAGCCCCATCTCTAATCCTCTTCAGGAATTGACAGAAATGTTACAAACCTCCCAGGAAGTACTCTAAAGTTGTCTTCAGAGATCACATGTCCTACAATCATTGTACTACATAAAGGGCAGAAAACTCCACTTGTGGCTTGGAAGGACCCACGGGGAAATAGTAAGCAGAAGGTCACATCGCTGAATGTTTACTGTATTAACTCAGTTTTGCTTCGCATCCATCCTCAGACATTGTTGCTGTTACTCTCCCCCTTGTTACAGAGTGAGGAGGTGGGGGCTCAGAGAGGTGAAATGGCCTGCTTTAGGAGAGGGCAGCTGGCTGCCCAACCATCTCTGGCCTCGAATCATTTCTGCAGAAGAAATGACGTGCCCAGATAAACCCTGGCCATCTGCCCGTAATGCCCCGGCCCCGGGGAAAAGCCCACTGAGAAAGGAGGCTTATAGGTTAACTTGAGTGCAAAGGGAAAGAAGAGTGGAATCCCCAGGGCTTGGTTGGTAAACTGGGAGACTTGTCAGAGCAAAACAGCAGCTGAGAGCCATGTCTGAGCCAAGGGCCCTTAGCTCTGTGGCTTGGTTGCACTCATAGTTTGACCAGATCAGACAGTCCTCTCCAGATGCAGACACCCCTGGGCCCAAACCACAGACAGACTGGGAGTCAGCCACCCATCATAAGTTGTGTGCCAAGCTTTCATTCCCTGCCTCCATCCCACCCCCAACACACACACACACACATGCACACGCATGCACATGCACACACGCACACACACGGAGCCTGCTTGAGACATTTTCTTGTTTTCTTTGGACTTTAGGCTCTGACCTCCCAGGACCCTAAGTGGCCTGGTGACCAGTCTTTTCTAGGCTCATCTTAAATGCTTCCTTTGCCTTGGGACTTGATTGCCAACCCCTGGCACAGATGATGGGCAATTTATTAGAATTTCTCAGGGGATGTCAAGCACTGTGGCCCCAAGCAGCTCCTCCACACGGGGTCAACTTATGGCCTGCTCAGCTGGGCTGAGGTTAGGCTCAAGGGCCGCCAGGTCGGCTGTGCCAGGGACTGCCTTCTCTGTTTCACCTTCCCTTCTTCATTGGCAAGGTCGAAACCAAGTTTTTGACAGGGAAATTAAGTGTGTTGGTGTGATGATTCACCGCCTTTCACTGTGGTTAACCTGCTTCTGATCATCCCTACTGCATGGATGAAAATTAAGGCGAACAGAAGACAAGGGGAAACAGAGCCAGCACATGACCTAGTTAGGAGGGATCACCATCGCTGCGGGGACAGAACGAAGGATGGGTCTTCCCGAGGAAGCAAGAGGCAAAAAGAAGACCAAGAATCAGCTGACATGCTGTGAGTAGGAACAAGAAAACTGTACAGATGATCCACAGGGAAATTATTCTTGGGTAATTCTGACTCTCAGCTCAGAGAAGCCCACACACAACTCCATCTCTGGAGTGCCTGTCACCTCACTGCCTGGTTGCCAGGCAGAGGAGGAAGATGCAGAAAATTGCATTCCCTTTCAGCACACTTGACGTCACTACAACCATTATTTTTTTTAATCATTTATATTTAAATATATCTTTCTCTTAGAGATTCTCTTTGAAGAGGCAAAGAAGGAGGAGTCTGAGGGTCTCAGAGGACCTTTGCGCTAGGTTATGGAGCATGAGCATTTGGGAGAGCCCTCATCCCAAAGGTCTGTGTTGCCTGCAAGGCTCAGAACAGACAGAATTTAGTTGGCTGCTTATCTGATCAGCATTCACTTCCTGAAAAATTTGTGTAAGTTAGGACTAAACAACATTCATTGATGTCAGTTGACTATGAAAGATTTAAATTTTTCCACTTTTGATGTTGCTGACCTGACATCAACAACTCAGGAATCCTCCTCTGGCTTGCTGTAAGGGGCCTCCAGAAAGGAGCTGAGTGCAGAGAGGTATTTACCCTGCTCCTTCCTTCCCAAATTAAATATTCAAATTGAGTTTGTTCTGAGGCATTGTTAAGGTTTGAGCTTTAATTTAATGGAAATGGCATTGTCCCCGAATAAAGGTTTCATTAGGCCAGCCCGAAAACTTTCCCCATTATCCTCTGATAGAAACAGTCTGGGTGACAGCCTACCCGTCATAATCCCCGGCTTCAGATTTATGGTGACAAAAGACTCTTAATACTGAAAATGTTCGGGGGGAGGAGAAACACTTTCCAAACAAGGGGTCTCTCCCTTCCAGGCCAGGTAACAAAGGGTCAGGAGGAATTTGGTGGAGCCTCCTGGCCACCTGCCGGTTAAGTCCGTGGTCAGCAGATTAGCTGCAGCTCTGACTGAGTGTTGGAAAGGCAAGTTACATGGCAGAGCAAACAAAATTCAGACCGTGCTTTACACATGGTAATCCCAAATTTAATAAGAGCCTTACCACTGGGAAGCCAGAGCCAAAAAGGTAGCTGAGGGTGGGGCTCTATTGTTCGCAGCCAGGAATGTCACTGTTGGTTCTGGGTAGCCTCTGGACCATCCCCCTGGGGGCCTGTGGCCTCAGTTAACAGAGTTCCTTCTGGTCCCTTGGGTGAGTGGGTGAGTCAGCTGTTTCCCCTCCTTCCAGGATCCAAGTGCCTTGTCCAGAGATGAGTCACAACTTTGTTTCAAACAAAGTCCCTGCAGAAAGCATGGGTGGGCAAAGGCACTGTGAGCCTCAAGCCCTGTGGGCGGCACCAGAATCTCTCCCTCTGACTCCCGGCTCACCATGAGCAGAGTGGAGGCTTCAGCCCAGAGGGGATGGGAAGCCTGTGAGGCAGGCCTAGGGCAATGCTGATGAGGGCCTAGGTGTCCCATGCTTAGTGGGACATCAGACATCTGAGGTGGTGCATGTGTGAGGTTGCACTTAAGCACATAAGAGTTATTTCTCAAACTATAGTTAGCTGAATGAGTGCTTTTGTGGCTAACTTCATGATCATTCATTTACTCAAGAGATATTTATTGAGCACCTATTATGTGCCAGCATTGTGCTCAAGTGCTTCGGACATCAAAGGAAACGGAAAACTGACATAGTGCCAATTCACATAGTGGCAATAAATGCATCTGATTTATTTACCAACCCAGAGGACTAGTCTCATTACCATCTTACACCACACAAAAATGAACTCAAAAAGGATTAAAGACTTGAATTGAAGACCTGAAACGACAACACTCCTAGAAGAAAAACACAAACAGTAACTTCCTTGACATAGGTCTTTACAATGATTTTTTTGAATCTGACATGAAGAACAACATCAACAAGACCCTATATTATACAGGAACTTGACTGAGTCTGGGGAACAGGGTAGGCTTCCCTGGGGAAATGGTGCTGAATCTGGTTTCTGAAGGCCACATACCAGCTAAGCCATGCTAGGGATGGGAGCAGATGGAATGAAGGACAAAGGGGAGCCTGCTCAGTGTCATAGAGCTTCTCAGGCCCCTTAGTGAGGGAAAAGATAGAATGAGGGTCACCCTTCCTTAGACATACTATCTCCTGGAGACCTCAAAACCTGTGTGTGTACCATACATAATAGAAAGAGCCACAAGATGCTGAAATCTGTGAACAACACTTTCTCAAGGAGACCCTATACTTCAGGTGGACCTCCTGGCTTAGGAGCATCAAGCTGCTGAAAGATGGAGCGGTTAAAATGGTAAATAGATAAAATTAGAAAAATAAAAATTTCTGACTACCCTTACAGTTCACAGTGATGAACCCAGGAGACCCATTTGCCTCCCATCCTTACATAAGTCTTGCCGAAATAACATTTTAGAATTCCAAAAAGATATAAACCTATCATATTAAAGAGGGGAGGGGACAAGGCCACCAACAAATGAGAGATGTAAACAAATTTCTGGAATTTGTCAAGTGTATGGGAGTAGTTGTTAGAGGAACCAGCTGAATGAAGTCACACATAGAATGCTCTCTGAGAGTAACAGAGGAGATGGGAGCCGGTTCACCCAGAAAACCTCAGAGAGATTCAGGGAAACCCTTTCAGGCAAGTTATGTACACAGCTGCACAGGAAGTCCACCCCACCTAGGCTTCTTTTGTACTCAACATCAAAAGATAGTTAAGGAGGCATATGTGGGGAATGAGGAGAACCGTTAGCATGAAGGACATATATGAAAGCAAAATCTCACTCCAGGGGAAAGAGAATTCAGGAAACAGAAGATCACTTTAAAATTATTTTGCAATTCTCAAATACAGTTGGGAAGATAATACATTTCAAAAATGGGATTTTTGAGAATAAGAATGAGCTCTTGGAAGTTAAAAATGCACTTGGTGAAGTACAATGTTCAGTAGAAGGACTAAAAGGTTAATGAAATCTCACAAAGCATTGAGCAGAAAGAAAAATCAGATATTAAAGGGGAGAGAATTATTCAAGAAAGTACAGAAGAAAATTTCCCAGGACTGAAGAAAGATGAGTACTGACATTGGAAGGGCCACTAAGCATTCAGCACAAGTCTGAAAAAGACCAACAGCTAAATGCATCCTGGCCAAATTTCAAAACACTAAGTATAATGAATAGATTGTAAAAGGCTCCAAGAGGAAGATCACCTACTAATGAGTAGCAATAAGAATGGTGTCAGACTTCTCCTCAGCAACACTAGATGCCAGAAGATAATGGAGTAATAATGTCTTCAAAATTCTGAGGGAAAATTATTTTCAGTTTAAAATCCTATATGCAAACTATCAGTCAAATGAAGACAACATAAGGGTTTATAAATAAACAATAATGCAGAAAGTTTACCTCCAACCTGCTCTTTCTGAGGAAGTTACTTGAGGCTATACATCAGTAAAAATAGGACATAAGATAGACGACAGAAGAAAATCTGGGATCTAACCTGGGAGAGCAGTAAAGAGAAGTCTTGAGATGACAGCTGTGCAGCAGCCGGCTCAGCAACCAGCCACATAGGAGCAGGATCACAGAGGCCTCCAAGAAAGAGAGGGAAGGCAGTTCTCAAGAGATTAGATAATTGATAGATTTAAAATAAGAATATGATAACAGCAAGTAAGCAAGAAAAAAAGGCAACTGGAAATTCTGGAGGGTGGGGGGAAATTGGTTAAAAAGGCAAGATCTGAATATGAAGCAAAGTAAAATCGACATGAGATTAAGCTGGTGATAAAGTGTAAGGAATGAGAATCCATTTGACTTGATGCTAAAAGCATCTTGGAGAGGCTAAGAGATCATAACACTGACTTGAGGAGCGGGATGTGTAATCCTAACATTATTACTCCTATTAAATAAAAACTACCCAATTACAGCAACAGCAAATATCAGTTTCCCATTCTGAGTCAACCTTTAGACAAAGCTTGGAAGACTAGATTGTGTAGCAGAACACAATATAAAATTTAACCTTATTCATGTGAAAGTATGAGGATAGTAGCAGAAGTTGAGACATGGAAAGGGAAAGAAAAGTAGAGGAAGGATAGGATGTTAGTAATAATGTGTGAACTTAGGAAGTAAGCAGGAGGCATGTTGGAAGTTGGTGGGCCAATAAATACAGGTTTAAACATTTTGTGAAAGTTACAAAGGCACACACTAGAAAAAATGGAATATAATATAAATATTGAATTTCTTTCACACTGAGAATTCCACAGATAATGACAAGTTGGTAAATGAAGAAATAGAGATATAAGCACATTAGATGTATAATGTATGTCACGCTATATATTAGATGAGGGAACCACCTAAGATTGCCAGATAAAATACAATTATTATGGGATATTTTGGACATATAATTACTTATCTGAAATTTGTATTTGACAGAGCCTCCTGTACTTCTACCCCCTAACTCTGGCAACCATAAATCCATCAGAAGAACTAAAAATCAAATAGATCAAAGAGGCTGCCTCTGAGCAGTGGACTCACAGTGGGAAAAGCTGTAGCATTTTTATCATAAGCCACTGTATACTATTTGGTCTACAACCACATGTGTATATTATTTTAATAAGAATACAAATGTTTTGAATGTGTTTAATGCATATAGTAAATAAATCCCTTATTCTGAATATACAGGAGGAGGCATGTAATTTTATTATTAACAAATCAGCTTTGTCCTACCCCACTGAATAATTTTAAGCAAGTATTTAAGGAATATTGGTTTGAGATATTCATACTATAAATATTGTAGATATTCATATTGTAAACCTTTTAGACAACTACAGGTCTTGCGTATTTGGACCAAGTATGTGCCAGATGCTGTGGGTTCCTGAGCAATAGGAAGTTGGAAGTTAGTTGAAGAGGCAAAATATGTATCATGTGTAAAACAGCAAACCCTCTAAGGGAGACTGGCTTCCATTACTAGAAGCCAAATAATTAGAAAAGAAAAGGTGGTAGTAGGTGTTAAATTATGACAGGGGCTCAGCTGAGGGAAAACACTGAAGGCAGGGCAGGGGGGTGGGGTTTAAAGGAGCAGTGGGGTTTGGAAAAGGAAGAGGCAAGAATCCCGCTGCTTGCATACGCAGTCTCTGTTTTACTACAGTGAGTGTCACCACATGCCGGTCAGAATGAGGAGTATTGAAAAGACAAGAAATAACAGATGTTGGCGAGGATGTGGAGGAAAGGGAATCCTCATGCCGTGTTGATGAGAATGTAAATTGGTGCAAACAGTATGGAAGTTTCTAAAAAAAAATTAAAATAGAACTACCATATTATCCAGCAATTCCTCTTCTGGGTATTTATCCAAAGAAAACAAAAACACTAATTTAAGAGATACATGTGCATGTCTATGTTTACTGAAACATTATTTACGAGAGCCAAAGTCTGGAAGCAACCTAAGTATCTATTGGTAGATGAAAGCATGAATTGTGGGACATGTATACACAGTGGAATCTTACTCAGCCATAAAAAAAGAAGGAAACCTTGCCATTTGCAGCATGGATGGACCTAAAGGGTACTATGCTAAGTGAAATACACCAGGCAGAGAAAAGCAAATACCATGTGATTTCGCTTATATAAGGAATCTAAAAAACAAAACAGACTCATAAATACAGAGAACAAACTGGCCGTTGCCAGAGGGGAGTAGGGGGTGGGCAAAACAGGTGAAGATTAAGAGGGACAAACTTCCAACTATAAAATAAATCAGTCACGAGGACATAAAGTACAACATAGGGAATATAGTCAATCATATTGTAATAACTTAGTATGGTGACAGGTGGTAACTAGACTTATGGTGAGCATTTCATAACATATAGAAGTGTTAAATCACTATGTTGTGCATCTGAAACTAATATAATCTTGATATCAATTATACTTAAATAAAAAATTAAACATAAAGTCTCTGTTTAAACTGCACCTTAGCAAAAGAGCAGCTGTGTGCCCCCACACACTTCCATATGCACCCCAAGATGCATTCCTTTTTCTGTGGGTCCCAAACCTTAGAAGGGCTACTCAATCCATAGTTAAATTCCAAAAACCCTTTCAAAGTGATTAATCAATGGTCAACAGGCAATTGGCAGCCACTACTCTCATTGGGTTGACTATGTCCAATTGGCAGGCTGAGAGCACAGGGTTATGCCTTCAGAAGTCCGTTCCTCAATCAGCTAATGCAAAGTGTTGACTTTGTTTCGAACCTGATTTGTGAAACCATCTGTAAACATCCATTTATAAGACACACGAGGAAATTTGGGCATTGGCTCAGTGTTGGAGATATTAAGAGACTACTGTCAAATTTTTTATGTGATAATGGAGTAATGGTTATGTTTTTAAAAGAGTTTTTAGGATATATATTCTGAAATATTTATAGCTGAAATAATATGGTATGTGGGATTTGTTTCAGTATAATGTAATATGGGCTGGGGGGTGTGGGGAAGGGTGAAACAACAGTGGCTACGAATTGATAATGGTTGAGCTGGATGTCAGGTACATGGGAGTTCACTCTTCTACTTTAGTATATGCTTAAATTTTTCAATAATAAAATTCTTCCATTAATATACCTTGTTTTCTATAGATAATACCTTAGACTTATTTAACCTGCCTGGCTTACATTTACACCAAATAACTCCTTTGATCCCTAAAATACCCCACCTGCACAGTTGGAAAATTTTGCTCTTGAGGAAACAGAAAAGGACAGAGGTCTGTAGAGGCCTTGACTTGGAGAAAAGATCTCCCCTCCTCTCTCGTAAGTTCAGTTAACTCTTAGAAGTAAAGCCAGCTACCTTACTCGCGGCTTGAAAAATAGTTTGCCTTTTTGAGTGCTCAGAAATACGTACCTCCAGCACCCTGTGTATTCATTTATTCCTCATATAACTGTTGAGCATCTATTTGTCACATCTTCATGGAGCTACTGTAGGGAGGAGACCAGGCACATTTCCTACTTCAGGTGCCTCAGATAACTTACCAAAATCAGATGGGATGTTTCTCCTTAAGTTTTAAGACCCTTTACTGGAAACTCCCTAAACTAACAAGGTAGAAACCACAGGTGGGGAATACCAGCAATGTCCTAACAATACCCAAGAGCTTTCTGGCCCATCCCCAAAGGCCAAATCGTAGGCCTCAGATCACTGCAACAACTTTTGGGGAAAGAGCCAGCAGAATCTTTACTTGGGACCTGAGCATCTTCCCCATGGCCTTTGCTTGAGTCCCCCAAACCAGAAGCCTGGGCACCCCCTAAGCCTGCCTCTGTCTTCATGTGGCAGTGTCCCCATCATTCACAGGCAGCCAATGTGCCAACACCTGGAACCAGGCAACCTGACGAGCAGCTGACTTCCACTGCAGTGGCCCCAGCTTCCCCGTCAGCCACTCTCCCTTCCCTACCATGCCAGACTCTCTCCTTCCTCACTAGGTTGCCCGCCGCCCACCCCCTTAAGCACTCCAGGTGTCACTCTTCCTTGCACAGCTTTCTGTCAGCCAGGCATTTGGTGGTTCCCATCAGCATTCAGACTCATGTCTTTCCCATCCTTTCTTCTTCCCATGGGGCTGAAACCACCATTGCTGAGGTCTAGGGATCTGTACTGTGAAGAGGACCTACCCGTGGTGGACTGAATGGGGAGGCAGCCATTTTTCTTCTTTGGCCTTCCCCAACTTGCTTTCCTCCAGCCCTTCTAATTGGTCCCTCTTCCCTTTCTAATTGTCTTCCAGTGTCAGTACCTCCTCTCTGTCCCTTAGGCTGGCCAAGTGTTTCAGTGTCCTGTCTCCTCAAAACTCACTCCAGAAGATCCTCAGATGTCTGAGGGCTGGCTCAGAGTCCTCCCCATCTGGTGGGCTCTGCCCCTCTTCCCAGCCTTGCTCTTGTCTTCCTTCACCTTAGCTGGGACCAACTCACTGAGTGGGGACAGTCGCCTCCAAGTCAGGGCTTCCCCACTGTTTACTCTTCTCTTCCTGGATTCTGCATCTTAAATTTGAGAAGGGTTTATTGAGCATTACCCTATGTCAGGAACTATGCTAAATATTTTTATGCATAAATTCCTTTAATTTGCCTAATGATGAGATGAGCACCATTATCTTAGGTTAGAGACATTACAGAGCTTGCCTGGAATGGTAAAGCCAGTATTCAAGCCAGCCAGTGTGTCTCCCCAGAGAGAACTGAAGGCTGAGTAGCAGTTATGTATAGAACCACCACTGGGCACTAGGAGATCCAAGCTGTACTTTCAGCACTGCCATGAAACAGATGTGTGATAGTGCAAAAATCACTTAATCTCTTGGGGCTTTACTTTTGTCATCTTAAAAATGCGGATAAGAGAGGTAGGGATAATATAGACATGCTTTTGTGAGCAGCTATATAACTCAGTGGTTAAGTATGTGTATCCCAGTGCCAGGTTGCCTGGGTTCAAATGATAGTTCTTCTATTTGTGAATTTTGTGACCAAATGACCTCATATCTCAGTTTCCTCACCTGTAAAATGTATGATAATAATGGTATCTATCTCACAAAAGTAGGCTGACAACTAATTGGTACATATTAAGTACTTAGAACACTGTCTAGCATGTAGTAACATAAGCCATCATTAATATCATTTTTATAATTATAATTAATGGTCTCTTCCATCAAAATTCTATTATTTTTAAATGCAGTAGAACTTTGTGCACCATTGTTAATATAGCCAAGATTTTCATGTTTAGCAATTAGGAGGTAAAGGCACTTAATAACAAGAAAAAAATTGTTTTTTTAATTTTATTTTTTTCCCCATTTGTATAGTGATTCACTCCTTTCAAAACACATGCACATACAGTTCTAGTTAGGACTTCATTACTCTGGTAAAATTTAATAAAACTATGCATTTGAACAGCTCTTCACAATGATGAATGCATTTGAACTCATGTCAGTTCATTTTGGCCACACCCCACACTGTGAGGCAGGTGATCACCAATCAGAGATGGGGAACCTCTGCTCAGAGGTAACAGGTGACTTGCTCAAGGTTATATGGGTAGTGGAACAAGCAATGAAACTGAGAGATCCTAATTCCCAGTCTAGAAATCTTTCCAGAAAGAAATCTTTCTGAATTCTGCGATTTTATGCTTATACATATGTTGGGCCTCCACAGACCTGAACCTGAACCTGATCTTGGTGTGGAATCCTCCTGGTGGCAAAAAGATCTCTTCTTCGGTAACCAAGGCCATAACATGTCTTTACAGTGGAATCCCAGTCTCCATGAGATTGCGGGTATCTGGGATCACTGCTTCCTCACAGAGAGTGAAAAAGTTGAGAACCCTGGAGTCAGAGAGAGCCAGTGCTTGTCCCCACTCGAGCATTTGACTAACTGTGACCTTGGGAAAATCATTTAAAATTCTCTCAGCCCTCCTCGAAAATGGAGATAAGCATAATTACCTTGTAGGCAAGCTGTTCGAATTGGCAATAGCACATGGAGGCATCAAGTAGGCAGTCAATAAATGGTAGTTTAAAAAAAAAAGCTCCTCCCTCTGAAAGGCCAGGATGGTCACAGAACCAGCTTCTGGTTTCACTTCTGTTTTTCCAGGATGCCGGCTTACAGAAAGCAGACAGGTGACTTTAAGTCATGAAACATATATTCTCACCTTGGGCACCTGCTGTTTTTAATGACTGAATTTTCCCTCCTGATACAGCCATCATTTAGCAGATACCGTGCTAGTTATTAATTTAAAAACATGTTCAGCCTGTGCTTACAGAAACTGCCATTTCCCCCCTCGGGAATGAGTTTTTAGTTATGTTTTTAAAATTAGCTGGCACTTGAATTTCATTTTCCATCCAAGCTTCCTGTTATCTGTAAGGTCACAGAACCACGTAGGCTGCGGACAGTCCAATCCCAGATATTAGGCTCTTGGAATTAAAAGCTGAAATAAGTAAATAAAGAGAGAATGCTTAGGGATTTCTCAGGCCAGAAAGCGGGTCCCCAGCGAGCTGCGCCAGCCAGGTTTCCTCCGTAAGTGGCTCTTGCCTTACATTTTGAGGGGAAGGCTGAGGAAGAGGAGGAGGAAGAGAAGGAGAAAGGCCTGTGACCTATATATCTTCAAGGTCTGTTTCTTCTCCGCTCAGCAACAGCGAAGAATCAGAATGTATTCTGGAGGAAGAAGAAAAAACCCACGTGCTGATTGTCCCTTTAAGCCATTCCAATCACAGGCTCGCAGTTAAAATAATGCTCACCTACTGCGCTTCCAACTGGGCCATCTACCTTTTTCGCTGGCGGGGTCATGCCCAGTCAAGCCTGATGAGGCTGCCACAGGCCCCCGCGAGCTCTGCGACAGGCCGGGCTACACCTGTTCATCACCAAGTCACTTCATTTCCCTTCCCCTCCTCCCTGCTTGAAAAGGAGCATTAATTAAACCGGTAAACAAGCCGGCTCCCATTCTAAATCTGAGCTGCAGGCAACGGAGAGATAACTTGGGCTCCGGAGAAGAGGGATTTTCAGTTAATTTATGGAATCCATCGTCACTCTCTCTCCGAGCAGCCAGCTCCCCGCTTAACGGGGAAATTGAAGCAGACAGCCTTTGTCTAAACACTTCTTTTGCCCAGAATATCTTAATTTTTCTATTTGAATGTTTAATAAGGTTTGGGGTGCTGCTGCTTTTTAAAATTTTAATGGTGCATACGTTTGGGTGTTATCACTTGGCTGGTGGCTGCAGGGCGCCCGTCCCCCTGGGGCGTGGAGGGCAGGACTCGTTTTCTCAAGCTGAGCTCCGACAGCCGGCGAGAGAAGGAGGCTGGGGCTGGGGGAAGTTTTTCTGGGGGTTCCCCTAAGTTTGGGCAGCCCAGAAACGCTTTACCCACAGGCACCACCCTTCCCTCTTAAGTCCCCTTTCGCCGTCGGTGCCTGGGGAACACGGCCCAGGCCTCCCGGAGCCCCCGGGGCAGGGCGCCCGGCTGTGCCCGACCACCTGGCGCGCGGGCCACGCGGCGTGTCGGGGGATCCCTCTCCCCCGAAGGCTCAGCCACCGCTCATTCCAGCCGCTGCTGCGGAAACCCCGCGCCGCCTTATCTAATTTCTCCAAGAAGGGGGCTGTGTATGTGGCTTTTTTCCCAACTGATATCTGGAATTCCTCAGTTTAAGTGGGAATCACATCGAAATTGTAGTTTTCATAAGCCTATAGACAGTCCAAGAAAAACCCCTCTGTAAATCTTTGTCATTTCTTATGTAAACCTTCATAAAAAACACAGGAATGTCTTATACATATTTCAAGTCATCCTGCTTTTCCGGGTGGCATATCCAGTAATCATGTTGACAAATTAATGGTAGAGAATTAGTTGTACATTAAAGATTTAAATTATATTATGCAGTACATTGTCATAAAATGATATAAAACAATAGGAAAATAAATGTAAATTAATTCAAGTTACTGACATGTAAAACACCAGACTGACGTCTGTACACTCAGCGGCGTGCTCAGCAGCGGGGGCGCAGCACGGAACGCCGACGGCCCAGCGCCAGCAGTGGGAAGGACCCGCGCCGGGCTGCGGGGGGCGCTGGGGCGCGGGGCTCGGCGCGCCAAGGGTTAAGTGGCGCCGATCGCGGTCCTCCCCTGGCTCTCTTGTGTGCTGATTTTCAGGCCCACCGAGCCGACCGAGAAAGTTTTCAATTCGACGACCCTGGAGCATTTCAGAGGCTGAGCTCCTTAGAAAGCTTCAGGGCCCCCGAGGGCCGACTTACAGGGAGGGGGCGGCTGCCCCGTTCGGGACACGCTAATTACTAGGATTCGGTTTCCCCGGTCTGAAGGAATGCATTACCTGCAGCAAAGGAGGCACGGCCTCTCAGGAAGGCCGGAGAGGAAGCTGAATGCCCCACTGAATTCCAGCCCCATCCCTAGGTTTATACCCACAACCCCAGCGCATGCTGAGAGACTAATCGCTTGGCCATTGTCAGGGCTGTTGTCCAATCAGCCCCTGAATAGCCAAACTTCACAATGCCGAGTATGAATTAGAGGGGAACAAATGTGGATGCAGACTTTTTTTGCAACAATACCTAACTGAGCCTTTCAGACAGGACAACGGATGCACAAAAGCTCGACGGAAATTGGAGTAACTTTTGGAGGCCCTTGTAGCTCCCGTCAATAAGCGTTAGCTCCATAATGGTGGCTTTGGCCTCCTCTATCACCCCCCCCCCCCATTTCTCTGAGATGGATCAATTGTTCAGGGGGTGGGGGGAAATTGTCATAAAAATTGGGCATTTTTGTTGTCCTTGTCTTGGAAGCGGTGGCTTTCTGTTGAACGCGGCCAAATGGGTTTGTCTCCTTGTTATGGGAATTGTAGATCTGGTCATTATTTAGCCCACCGTAAAGTACTGACAATGTCCCCTCCCTCTGCCCACCCCCAAAAGAACAGAATAGCTTCTTGAGCTATACAAATGTCAGGTCTCTGTTTTAAAATTTAGCTTTGTTTACCCAACAGAATGGAATTCATTACTGTGTAAAAGTGGTTCCATTTTCTGATCTTTTTATTCAAAATGTTGAGAGTATCAAAAAGCTCATTTGAAGGTCACAGGTTTATGTATCTATTCTCTTAAGTGTTTTAGAAATTCATATGGAGGACACAAAAGGTGGAAAATGTGAAAACATACTGTTCATTGTTTATCCTAACCTTGCCATGGTTATTAGATAAATGAGTGTAGGGGAAAAAAGTGGCATTAAAAGCCACTATGAACTAGGAATTTTTTTTCCCCTGAAGACTGTTAATTTTAGCCCTTGATCTGTAAAGGTCAATTTCTAATTCTTTTTACTGTGCATTTTATATAACTTCTGCATTTGAAGTCTATAAAAAGCTTTTGCAGACTTTTCATAATGTAAGTAGCAATTTATTTCATTACGGTTTGAATTTTTTATGTAATTCCTATGGACATTTTGATGAAATTGTCAGGCTTAAAAGCTGTAGTGCTTTTCATTTGGGGGTGTGTGGACTTTTTTTTTTTCTCCTATCCATTCTTGCTGGATAATTTAAAATTAGTAAGATTAATCAGTTCAGTGATTTAAAAGACCACACTTTGGTTGAAACAAGGTCTGAGGCAGAATCATTTTATTTTATTTTATTAGTAAATGATTTAAAAGGTCTTTTCAACAAGTTATCTGAAGCCGATATTTAACTGTTACTTATTCCACTAATTTCTATCTTTTGTTAAAAGAACTTTCCAGCCTAAATCTCCTCGCTCTGTCCCATGCTAATTGCAGCTTACATTATATAAATGGCTTTGTAAAGAAAACTATAACTCTGAGCCTTGAAAGTTGGGTGTTTCTATTTGCTCAAACTTGATGCACTTGTTTGGAGAGGGTCATTGCAGGGAAAGCTGTGTAGCCTGTAAGAATGTCCTGGATAACAAGCTTAAACAGAACCTTTTGTTGTGCTTAGTATTCTCAGGACTCCAAAATGAGGCCTCCTTTTTCTAACTGCGGGCTGAAGTGGTTCATTACTGCTGTTTCCTCCGCCAGGCCAGGGCTCAGCCAGTCCCACTACTGAAGGTCTGTAACTTCCTTAAAAAGGAAGAAGGAAAACATGGCCCAGAAAGGTCTTGTTAGCACTTCCTATGTGAAATTAGCAGCTTTCTAAAAGGTACAACTCCAATTACCTCACATTGTGGAGGCGAGCACAAATTCAACAATACGCACAGCCTAGCAAGTGACATTCTGTCTTTCTAGAGTTACTTCCCTAATTAGGAATGAAGAAGCTCTATTCTGCTGAGTGCATCTATTTACAGTGGCCACAATGCTTTAACTTGAGCATCCTTCTCAAAGACCAGTGTTAAAAAACACAAGTGCTCTTTTCGCCGAGCAGGCTATGGTGAGGCGACACATTCCTAACGGTTACGCCCTCGGAAAAAAAAAAGTGTAGCCGCTTTGGCAGGATTGTTAACACTTCAGGATTCGTTTTCCACAATAACGCCCCTGCCCAGAGAGCTCTGGGAATTACAGTGGACAATGGGGAGGCATTCTTAGGAGGGTCTAATGATGGAATAAAAAGAAAAATATTTATTGCTTTTGACAGTTCCACAAGGGGCAAAAATCCTTGTCGTGGCTAAAGTTTCCCTAGCTGTTGGAGGAAGGCGGCTCACGGGGACTCAAACAGTTCCACTTCCTTTGTTAGGAGGCTGAGTACCAGGGCCAAGCTGGGAAATTAAAGATTAAGTTCATTAAGGTAAGATAATTACGCGGAGGCATTGTTGTTGATCCAGGTGGAGCGATGAGGGCTGGGGGAGGAAGTCCATTTACATGTAGGGGCGACCCATTAAACAGGCTTAACAGATGTGCAACACAAATATGTTTATTCTTTGCCTGATGGCTGACCTATGCTTTCACTGTTTCATTAGTCAACAGGCCCCTCCAAAAGGAAGGCCAGGACTCCCTGCCAGGAGCCAGGTGGAAGAGAAGGCAAAGAGACTCGGGGAAGGGGCCTGTGCTGTGGGCCCTCCTTCCCTCCAGCGTGCATCATCACGTCTAGCGCCCTTCTGTCCCAGGACCCACCCGACAGCGCCAGCCCTCCCTCGCTGGGTAGAGCGGACAATGCTATTCTCTGGGGTGTGTCTTTGGGACTTTCTGGACTCTGACAGGAGATGTTTGGACCGAAGAGCATGTTAGGTGCCCTTTCTTATCTCAGTAGAATCTGGTGATTGAGTTTTCCAACAGGGAGTTTTATCAAACCCTTTTCTGCCCCAGTTACTTACCTCCTCAGAAACAGACAATTGTTTTTGAAATCTGGGCTGCCTGCCTTTCAGTTCATTCTTCTGAACAAAACAAAACAAAACAAAACAAAACAAAACAAAACAAAAAACACCCCCAAACATGACTCCCCACCCATCCATCCTACACACACAGATAGGTACACCCTCTCTGCTGTGTTATTGCAAAGTGTGTCTGTCTCTGTTAGGAAGAGCTCCTCCCTGCCCCTCCCTAACTTGGAGACCCAGAAATACTGCAAACTTTAAAAAGAAAAATACGTCAGGCAATATGGTGGAATTCTTGTGAGTATGGGGTCCATGCCTGTGGTCCTAAGGGAAGAAAGTAGAGAGGGAGGTACTCAGACTGTGGTCAGATGGCTGAGAATATGTCTGGTGCAGTGTTCAAGAAAACCATTCCCACACAAGCCTCTCTTTTTTCCCCCAAGTCTTGGGCAAAGGAGAAAAGTCTCCCTTACTTCTGGTGGGATCACTGGTTCTGTTTCTGGGGAGGCACTGGGAAATGCAGTTAGAGTTGCACATGTCTTTGGTAACAGATACCCTCAAAGAGAAGCACTTGTTTATTTGCCTGATGGGGTCACTTATTATACAAAAACTCACTAGCCTTTTATTTCCCCTCTGCCCTCCCTCCAGCCTCACTCTGAGGAAAATAAAGTGTCATAATGATTTTCGTAAATAGAATTCTTTTTAAAGCCACCTGATCATGGGGACACTTTCTGAGAAGATCCTAGGATTTAGTTAGTGTCAGTGTGTGACAAAAGACTTCATTTTAGAGAGGTTTTTAAATACACACACACATACACACATGCAATCACACTATGAGAAGATTTTTCAGGAGTTAAGAACAAACATGTCTTGATTCCTTCAAATTCTCTCATGTTGCCTACTTCTTGTCATTTTCTGTTAAAGGAAAGGTTACATTAGATTGTTGATTTATTTTAGCTGGCCAGGCATCTATAATGTAGAATAAAACACAGTCTTTTAGTTATTATTTTCATAGGTTATATCAGAGAATGTTTTGAATAAAAAGTTTTCCATGTAATGCATTTATCGGTTTGGACAGAACTAGAGATCTGAAGCAAGCAAGCAACATTTACCAAACTTCTTGGTGCTTTTCTTCTCTTGTGCTTATGTCAGGGTTTCTTTTTATTTATTTCTATAAAGTGTCCTTTGTCCTTGAGAATGTTGAATAGACCTCTTTCAAAAGTTATCAGAGATCGGTCTGATAAATCAGACGAGAAATTAGGAACATCTGAGTTATTTTCTAAGATGGGTTAATGAAGAGATGAGGATTTGCATTTTCATTTAAAGACCTAATGAGCAAGCAAAACAGACGAGGGAGGAAGGCTTGTAGGCTGTCACATTGTGAATTATCAGAAAGCAGAAAGGAAAATTTGATACAGACAAGATTCCAAGCTGGGGCTAGAGTACTCAGAATGTGTTAACTTTTTGAGAATAAATGTGTAATCACTGGCCTTTAACAAATAAAGATATAGCTTCAAAACCTCATATAATCTCCTCAGCCCTTACATATTTATCTCCATAAATGGCCCTTTAATGGAAAATAAAATAGTAAATACAAAAGAAAGCATTGCTTCCTAAATTAGTGGAAACTGCATTTATATTTTCAACCTCTGGAGTTGAGATTGTTGAAATCTTTTCAATAAGAGGCTTATTCTTTACTGCTTTAAAAAAAAACAAAACAAAACTCGTCACCACATTGTCATGTAAGGAGAGAAGCCTCATTGTGGAACTTATTTATAAGTTTGAGGTTCTTCGAATGACCACCTTGAATTTGGAGCTGTGATTAAAGTTGGTGAAAGAATGGGAGTGTAGGGATGGTGCTGCATTTCTCTGATGTACTTGGAGAAGTTTTAGGGTGGGTAAGAAAGAAACCCAGGGATTCTTCGTTCCGAAGCCAGACCTCTATCCTTCCCTTTATAGCGTGATGGGGGCCAGAAAGGCAGCAAACAGGAGCAGCCAGAGAGAATTCTGAAAAGCCCTGTAAATACTTCTCACCAAGTCACGAGTGCTTTAAATATTTCAGGCTATTTGTGTCACAATTCTGGAACTTCTGTTGGAACTTTTAAATGTTAGCTACTTAATAATGACTTTTTGAAAAAATTCCTACTCATAAAAAATATTACATGTTAATTTGTACTTTATGTTTGATATAAAAATACAAGAATACACTGTGTTGAATTTTAATGGAAGCTATTAGGCTGCTATTCCCTAGTCCCTGCAGTTTTTAAAAAAATTAAGGTGAAATTTATGTAATATAAAATTCAGCACATCAAAGTATATAATTCAGTGGCATTTAGAATATTCATGATGTTATGTATATAGCTTGTTTTTTAGTTATAATTTCTCCCAGTTTTAGAATCACCAATAAGTCTTTGAACAGTAGTCATTAAATACTGATATTCATTCAACAAACATTTATTGAGCAAATTGTTCTGAGAGAGGTGCTACACTAAGCTCTGTTGTTAGTTATAAAGATGAAAAGGGAATTTTAGGCTCTCAAGACTATTTTTTTTTCATCTAGGAGAGGTAAAATATGTGCTATAAGCATTAACACTTTAGGCAGGGAATACTTAGTGATTTTATTAATAAACTTTATTCAGCTCCACAGAGTTTTGTCATCCTAAAACATCACAGTATTGCTGAATATTTCTCAGCAACATTAGTACAATTAGACAAAGGGTTGAGACTACTTACTGTCGTGTTTCTCTCAGTGATTTCATTTTCTCTAACATGTTCCAAAGTCTTCACAACTTGTAATACTTTGTACAGCACGTTCGCTCTGATGGGTGTTTACATTGAGTAGGTCTATTATTTCAATGTGAAATTCTCTGTGTAGCCTTTCAGGAAATTCCAGCTTCTGCATTTGTGAAAGGATGGAGAGAAGGCTCCACAGGGATATAAATTGCTTAACTTTGTTGGAAAAGCTATTCATGTTTCACAGGGGACTTGAAAAGCAAATGGTGACTGTAAGGCCCCTGGTTCAGCACATTGGATGAGTAATAATAACGGTGATGAAACCAAGAATGTGGGTGACCTAAACTAGATTTTAAAGGCTAAAATTGTTTACTGTAAAAAAAAAAGTATGATGTGTCTGTTAAAATTAGTCCTTTTCTTGAAAAACCTTTTTCCTTCAAAAATCTTTATTTTGATGCAGAAACAGAAGGAGAAGGAGAAGGACATGGAGAGGAAGAAGATGACGATGGTGGCAGTGGCGGTTTGGAGGTGAGAGTTGGCACATAGCAAATGAGCCAAAAAACTTGCCTCACTGAAGTTAGGTTATATGGCTTTCGAAGGTCTTCCTTGGCCTACAATGTATGAGAAATATAACAAATCAACAAATATTTATTAGGTCCCCTTTCAACATAGGCTGTGCATAGTGTCATCTGTGGGAAAAAGAGCACAGTTCCTGGAGGTTGACTGTTTGGGTTCCAGTCCTACTTCCACCATTTTCTAGCTGTGTGCCCTTTGGCAAGTTACTTACCTGCTCTGAGCCTGGGTTCCCTCTCTTCTAAGGACAATACTAGCTGCCTTGCTTAGTCCCCTGTGAGGATCAGCAGTGGCATGATGCTACATCACATCCTCTGTGCTCAATAAATCAGTAATTGCTAAGATGAATACACACGTCAGTCCTGCTTGCCATGCCGTTCAACCAAAGAACAAAGTCTGACATTCTAACTGGTGAGAAAAAAGTGCCTTTTGGTGGGAGTTTTGCAAATCATAAAGCATCAAATTAATTTACCATAGTGTGTATGATGTCTGCGTAGATAATTTTTAAAGCTATACAAGGAGGGAGGGAAGCTTCAGGATTACTATTCTGAATGACAATGTCTAGAATCTGTAGTTTGACTGTTGAATACCATCTCTCACTGCCACTGAAAGCTTACAAATATCACCTAAAAAATTATTCCAATTTGCCATCGGACTGGAACCATCAATTTGCACCTGCAATGTGTCAAAATGTTGGGTATTTCTATAATGATAAAAATGATTGGAATTGCCATGTTTAATTAAAATGTTAATCCACTGTCATCTTATATGATCTCTATTTATAGAGTATTTTCTATTTGCTGTTAAAATGTTTTATTATTAAATGAAAACCCTGCTGCTTTGCTAATGCCTGATGCTAAGCTAAGGAAGAGGTGACAATTTGCGAGGGGTGAGGAGAGGTGACCCCTTCATCAGGAGAGTGCCTCTTATAGTTAAAGAAGGAGTGATTGCGGGGAGCTGGAAAGACCACCCTGTCTCTAAAATCCTCCCTAGCCTGCTCCCTGATGTTCAGCATCTTTTAACAATGGATCTCGCTGAAATGCAAATGTGTCTGGGAAAAAGAACACCAAAGCTAGATTTACAAAGAGGTGTAAAATGCCTGATACTGAGCCCTTTGCTGAGAATGAGGGTGGGGGGGCTTGAGGGATACAACATAGGAAGAAGGAAGTGTATCTTCACTGTATTTATCATTTTGCTGAAATTGATCATGATCAGAGGAAAACTTCTGAAGGGTGCAAGGAAGAGAAAGGGAAGAGTGACATTTCGACTTTAGGAACTGATGTTACCTCTGCTTTCTTGTCCAGAGGATGACTAGGTACAAGAGCTGCCTCTGTGGAGGTTCAAGAACAGATCCCAGCGTCTGCACTCAGGATCCTTGGAAAGGACTCGGGGTAACTACAAAGGTCCCTGCTTGGTGTGGCCACCATCTTAGACTAGGTTCAGCCTGTCCTGCCTTGGTCCCTTGCCCAGCCTTCTCCATCTCCAGCCATCTTGGTCCTAACCACTCCCTCCCTCCGTTGGTCAGCTTCTGGCTCCTCCTTCCAAGCCGCTGGTGACCTGGTCCTTGGCCTCCTTCAGCTTCTGATCCTCTGGATGCACTTCTGCTAGTGATTTGCTCTTCTGCTCATAGCCCAGTGCTTCCTGCAGTGGTGGCTCCATGACAGACACATTCCCCCCACTCCCCACCGAAGCCTCTGCCCCAGCACAGCTCTATGGATGGGGCGCTTTCTTGCCTGGCCTGCAGGATGGCTCCACAGCAGGTGGCACTCAGGCATCTCCGGCCACCTGCCTGTACTTCACCGACAGGAGCTGCTGGCCTGCGAGGCTCGTGGGGCCCTGCCCTTCCGGCAGTTGCTCTCTCCTCTTGCTTAAAGGTCCCTTTGCACCTCTCCTAGCCAGATGCTACTCAAGGAATACCTCCTCTATGATGCCATCTCTGACTTTCTAGCCTTTTCTGGATAATAATGTATATATTTTTAATTGCAGTAAAAATACATAACACAAATTTTACCGTCTTAACCATTTTTAAGTCTGCACTTCAGTGGCTTAAGTACATTCATGATGTTGTGCAGCCATCACCACCAACCATCTCTGGAAGTTTTTCATCATCAGAAACAGAAACCAATTAAACAACAACTTCCCCTTCCCATAGCCTCTGGGAACCCCTATTCCATTTTCTGTCTCTATGAATTTGCCTATTTTAGGTGCCTCTTGTAAGTGGCATCATACAATATTTGTCCTTTTGTGTCTGACTTATTTCACTTAGCAAAATGTTTTCAAGCCTCATCCCTGTTGCAGCAGGCATCAGAATGGATTCCTCTTTAAGGCCTTGTGTGCAAATGTTACATTCGTTTATCTGCTTATCTGTTCATGGACACTTTAGTGGGTCACCTGAGACATTGATGGGGACTTTGGCCTCAAAACAAAGTTGTGGGACGTTGGTGCCCATAGGCTTTCTGATGCTATGGAACAGCCCTCCAGTGGCCCCGCATCCCTTCCTCCCCACAGCTGCAATGAGCCTTAAGTTACCGTGACTATGGACATGTTTTCACTCCCTTTCCAAACTGTCATCCACAAGGGACTGTGTCACAATTACCTTTGTCTCTCCAATACTGTGCAGGTCTGGTACATGATAGGCCCTCAGTAAATGTCAGTTAAATGGATAAATGAATGAATGGGTTCTTGATGGAAACAGAGGTGACAAGAGGGAGGTGCCGCAACAGAGACATAGACAAGAAGGCCTCCTGGTACCTTCCTGCTCTGCCCTGGGTACCGCCAGAGCTGGTGTCTCTGTATTGGCAGTGGCCTCCAATTCAGCACCCATCGAAAATGGCATTTCTTGCCCTGATTTCCCTGGCCCTGGACATTCCTGCTCATGATGCGTTTCACACTCTGTTTTGAAGTTCACTGCTCCTGTGCCCATCCCAGTTGGATGGGAGGTTCCCTGAGGAAAGGCATTAGGCCTATCACCCCAGCACCAAACCTCGTGCCAGGCACAGAATAGGTTCTTGGTGCATAGTTATTGACTGACCAAATTTTGCAATCACTAGACCTCGGGAACTTTCTCCTCTTCACTTATCCATGCACTGGTGGGAGGGCCATCAGCTAGAACACTGGATGCCCAGTTAAGTATGAATTTCAGAAAAACAGTTATTCCTTTTCTTTAGCATAATACATTCTTCTCTTTTTATTAAGGTATCATTGATATACAATCACATGAGCAAGATTGTGGTTACTAGATTCCCCCCATTATGAAGTCCCCACAACATACCCTGTTGCAGTCACCATCCATCAGCATTAGTAAGATGCTTTAGAGTCACTACTTGTCTACTCTGTGCTGTACTTCCTTCCCTGTGCCCCTCCTACATTATGTGTGCTAATCATAATGCCCCTTAATCCCCTTATCCCTCCCTTCCCACCCCCCACAACCCCCTTCCCTTTGGTAATTGTTAGTCCATTCTTGGGTTCTGTGACTCCGCTGCTGTCTTGTTCCTTCAGTTTTTGCTTTGTTCTTATACTCCACATATGAGTGAAATCATTTGGTATTTGTCTTTCTCTGCCTGGCTTATTTCACTGAGCATAATACCCTCTAGCTCCATCCATGTTGTTGCAAATGGTAGAATTTGTTTTCTTCTTATGACTGAATAATATTCCATTGTGTATATGTACCACATCTTCTTTAACCATTCATCTACTGATAGACACTTAGGTTGCTTCCATTTCTTGGCTATTGTAAATAGTGCTGCGATAAACATAGGGGTGCATATGTCTTTTTGAATCTGGGATTCTGTATTCTTAGGGTAAATTCCTAGAAGTGGAATTCCTGGGTCAAATGGTATTTCTATTTTGAGTTTTTTGAGGAACCTCCATACTGCTTTCCACAATGGTTGAACTAATTTACATTCCTACCAGCAATGTAGGAGGGTTCCCCTTTCTCCACATCCTTGCCAACATTTGTTGTTGTTTGTCTTTTGGATGGTGGCCATCCTTACTGGTGTGAGGTGGTATCTCATTGTATTTTTTTTTATTAAGTTATGATTGATATACACTTTTATGACGGTTTCACATGAAAAAACAATGTGGTTACTTTATTTACCCATATTGTCAAGTCCTCACCCATACCCCAATGCAGTCACTGTCCTTCAGTGTAGTAAGATGTCACAGATCCACTATGGACCTTCTTTGTGCTACACTGTTCTCCCTGTGATCCCCCACACCATGTGTACTAAACATAATACCCCTCAAACCCTTCTCCCTCCCTCCCCACCCGCCCTCCCACACCCCTCCTCTTTGGTAACCACTAGTTCATTCTTGGAGTCTCCGAGTCTGCTGCTATTTTGTTCCTTCAGTTTTGCTTCATTGTTATACTCCACAAATGAGGAAAATCATTTGGCATTTGTCTTTCTCCACCTGGATTATTTCACTGAGCATAATGTCCTCCAGCTCCATCCATGTTGTTACAAATGATAGGATTTGTTTTCTTCTTATGGCTGAATAATATTCCATTGTGTATATGTACCACATCTTCTTTAACCATTCATCTACTGATGGACACTTAGGTTGCTTCCATTTCCTGGCTATTGTAAATAGTGCTGTGATAAACATAGGGGTACGTATGTCTTTTTGAATCTGGGATTCTGTATTCTTAGGGTAAATTCCTAGAAGTGGAATTCCTGGGTCAAATGGTATTTCTATTTTGAGTTTTTTGAGGAACCTCCATACTGCTTTCCACAATGATGGAACTAATTTACATTCCCACCAACAGTGTAGGAGGGTTCCCCTTTCTCCACATCCTTGCCAACATTTGTTGTTGTTTGTCTTTTGGATGGTGGCCATCCTTACTGGTGTGAGGTGATATCTCATTGTGGTTTTAATTTGCATTTCTCTGATGATTAGTAATGTACAGCATCTTTTCATGTGCCTGTTGGCCATCTGAATTTCTTTTTTGGAGAAGTGTCTGTTCAGATCCTCTGCCCATTTTTTAATTGGATTATTTGCTTTTTGTTTGTTGAGATGCGTGAGCTCTTTATGTATTTTGGATGTCAACCCTTTATCGGATCCGTCATTTATGAATATATTCTCCCATACTGTAGGATGCCTTTTTGTTCTGTTGATGGTGCCCTTTGCTGTACAGAAGATTTTTAGTTTGATATAGTCCCACTTGTTCATTTTTGCTTTTGTTTCCCTTGACAGGGGAGATATGTTCATGAAAAAGTTGCTCGTGTGTATAGTCAAAAGATTTTTGCCTATGTTTTCTTCTAAGAGTTTTATGGTTTCATGACTTACATTCAGGTCTTTGATCCATTTTGAGTTTACTTTTGTGTATGGGGTTAGACAATAATCCAGTTTCATTCTCTTGCATGTAGCTGTCTCATTTTGCCAACACCAGTTGTTGAAGAGGCTGTCATTTCCCCATTGTATATCCATGGCTCCTTTATCATGTATTAATTGACCATATACGGTTGGGTTTATATCAGGGCTCTCTAGACTGTTCCATTGGTCCCTGGGTCTGTTCATGTTCCAGTACCAAATTATCTTGATTACTGTGGCTTTGCAGTAGTGCTTGAGTTGGGGAGCTTAATCACCCCTGCTTTATTCTTCCTTCTCAGGACTGTCTTGGCTATTCAGAGTCTTTTGTGGTTCCATATGAATTTTAGAACTATTCCAGTTCATTGAAGAATGCTGTCGATATTTTGATAGGGATTGTATTGAATCTGTAGATTGCTTTAGGCAGGATGGCCATTTTGACAATATTAATTCTTCCTACCCAAGAGCATAGGATGTATTTCCATTTATTAGTATTATCTTTAGTTTCTCTGAAGAGTGTCTTGTAGTTTTCAGGGTATAGGTCTTTCACTTCCTTGGTTAAGTTTATTCCTAGGTATTTTATTCTTTTTGATACAACTGTGAATGAAATTGTTTCCCTGATTTCTCTTTCTGCTAGTTCATCATTAGTGTATAGGAATGCAACAGATTTCTGTGTATTAATTTTGTATCCTCCAACTTTGCTGAATTCAGATATTAGTTCTAGTAGTTTTGGAGTGGATTCTTTAGGGTTTTTTTTGTACAATATCATGTCATCTGCAAATAATGACAGTTTGACTTCTTCCTTACGAATCTGGATGCCTTTTATTTCTTTGTGTTGTCTGATTGCTGTGGCTAGGACCTCCAATACTATGTTGAATAACAGTGGGAGAGTGGGCATCCCTGTCTTGTTCCCAAACTTAGAGGAAAGGCTTTCAGCTTTTCACTGTTAAGTATAATGTTGGCTGTAGGTTTGTCATATATGGCCTTTATTATGTTGAGGTACTTGCCCTCTATACCCATTTTGTTGAGAGTTTTTATCATGAATGGATGTTGAATTTTGTCGAATGCTTTTTCAGCATTAATGAGATGGTCATGTGATTTTTGTCCTTCTTTTTGTTGATGTGATGAATGATGTTGATGGATTTTCGAGTGTTGTACCATCATTGCATCCCTGGGATGAATCCCACTTGGTCATGGTGTATGATCCTCTTGATGTTTTTTTGAATTCAGTTTGCTAATATTTTGTTGAGTGTTTTTGCGTCTATGTTCATCAGGGATATTGTTCTGTAGTTTTCTTTTCTTGTGGTGTCTTTGCCTGGTTTTGGTATTAGAGTGATGTTGGCTTCATAGAATGAGTTTGGAAGTATTCCCTCCTCTTCTACTTTTTGGAAAACTTTAAGAATGGGTATTATGTCTTCTCTAAATGTCTGAGACTATTCAGCAATGAAGCCATCTGGCCCGTTTTTGATAACCAGTTCAATTTCCTTGCCCCTAATTGGTCTGTTCATATTTTCTGTTTCTACCTGGGTCAATCTTGGAAGGTTGTATTTTTCTAGAAATTTGTCCATTTCCGCTAGGTTATACAGTTTGTTAGCATATAATTTTTCATTGTATTCTCTAATAATTCTTTGTCTTTCTGTGGTGTCCATCATGATTTTTCCTTTCTCATTTCTGATTCTGTTTATGTGTGTAGATTCTCTTTTTTTCTTGATAAGTCTGGCTAGGGGTTTATCTATTTTGTTTATTTTCTCAAAGAACCAGGTCTTGGTTTCATTAATTTTTTCTCTTGTTTTAGTCTTCTCAATTTTATTTCTTTCTTCTCTAATCTTTACTATGTCCCTCCTTCTACTAACTTTGGGCCTCATTTGTTGTTCTTTTTATAGTTTCAATAATTGTGAATTTAGACTGTTCATTTGGGATTGTTCTTCTTCAAATAGGCCTGGATTGCTGTATACTTTCCTGTTAGAACTGCTTTTGCTGCGTCCCACAGAAGTTGGGGCATTGCACTCTTGTTTTCATTTGTCTCCATATATTGTTTGATCTCTGTTTTTATTTGGTCATTGATCCATTGATTATTTAGGAGCATGTTGTGAAACCTCCATGTGTTTGTGAGCCTTTTTGTTTTCTTTGTACAATTTATTTCTAGTTTCATACCTTTGTGATCTGAGAAGTTGTTTGGTACAATTTCAATCTTTTTGAATTTGATGAGGCTCTTTTTGTGGCCTAGTATGTGGTCTATTCTGGAAAATGTTCCATGTGCACTTGAGGAGAATATGTATCCTGCTGCTTTTGGGTGTAGAGTTCTATAGATGTCTGTTAGGTCCATCTGTTCTAATGTGTTTATCAGTGCCTCTGTCTCCTTATTTATTTTCTGTCTGGTTGATCTGTCTTTTGGAGTGAGTGGTATGTTGAAGTCTCCTAAAATGAATGTATTGCATTCTATTTCCACCTTTAATTCTGTTAGAATTTATTTCACATATGTAAGTGCCTTAGGCATACTTCCATCTAGAGCAGTCCCTTTAAAATACACTGTAGAGATGGTTTGTGAGAGATAAATACCCTCAATTTTTGCTTATCTGGGAATTACTTAATCCGTCCTTCAAATTTAAATGATAATCTCGCTGGGTAAAACATTCTTGGTTGGAGGCCCTTCTGTTTCATTGCATTGAATATATCATGCATTCCCTTCTGACCTGTAATGTTTCTGCTGAGAAGTCTGATGATAGCCTGATGGGTTTTCCTTTGTAGGTGATCTTTTTTCTCTCTCTGGCTGCTTTTAATACTCTGTCCTGGTCCTTGATCTTTGCCATTTTAATTATTATATGTCGTGGTGTTGTCCTCTTTGTGTCCCTTGTGTTGGGAGATCTGTGTACTTCCATGGCCTGAGAGACTATTTCCTTCCCCAGATTGGAGAAGTTTTCAGCAATTATTTCTTCAAAGACACTTTCTATCTCTTTTTCTCTCTTCTTCTTCTGGCATCCCTATAATGCAAATATTGTTCCGTTTGGATTGTCACACAGTTCTCTTAATATCCTTTCATTCCTAGAAATCCTTTTTTCTCTCTCTGCCTCAGCTTCTCTGTATTCCTGTGCTCTGATTTCTATTCCATTCACTGTCTCTTCTACCTCACCTAATCTGCTTGTAAATCCCTCCATTGTTTGTTTCATTTCAGTTATCTCCCTTCTGAATTCATCCCTTAGCTCTTGAATATTTTTTTGAATACATTTCTTGAATGTTAGCTACATTAGCATGCTTATGACTTTTATTTTGAATTCTTTTTCAGGAAGATTGGTGTTTTCAGTCTCACTGAGCCCTCTTTCTGGTGTTTGAGAGATTTTGGATTGAACAAGGTTCTTCTGCCTTTTCATAGTCCTGGAGTAATGGGAATGGTCGCCAGTGAGTAATGCAGGCATCAGCTGGGAGAACAAAGTCCCTTCCTGCTTGCTGGTCACAGTGCCTGTCTCCGCTGTCTGTGCCAGTTAACCACACACAGGGAGTGGCCTCTGGGTTAATCCCCAGAACTGCCATGGGTGGGATGGTCCTCAGGGTGCCCTAGGGCAATGGTGGGGCTTGCAGGCAAGCCGTGCTGGTTCTGCCATGATAACAAAGCCCCTTCATGGCTCCCGGTCTCAGTACCCATCTCAGCTGTCTGTGCCTGTCAGCTGTGCGCAGGGAGCATCCTCTGGGTCTGGGCCAGTTAGCCTCATGCAGGGAGAAGCCACTGCTAAGCTGTTAAGTTGCTGTAGGTGGGGCTGCCCTCCGGCTGGTCTGCAGCAATTGCAGGGACAGCCAGCTTGATTGTAGGTGCAGGTGGGGAAGAAGGAGTGGTGAGGGGCCTTGGGTCTGGGTTGCCAACCAGGGGGATAAGGCACCTGAAGCTCCTGAAAGTTCCCGGCCTGCTGGGCTGAGTGTGCCAGGATGATTTTGTCCACCTGTTCCTTCTCCTAAACCCTTGCCCCTTTAGCAGCCCTTTGATTGTTGAGAGGTCCTTTAAAGCACCTGCTTTTCTTTTGTCCCAGGGCAGCCAGTTGTGGAAACCTGTTTGCATTCTTAGTTTCAGACTCTGCTTTTCAGCCTCTCTAATCTCCTGAGGACCATGCAATGTGTGTCTATGCTCCCTGGGTGAATTTCTAGGGCTGGGTATTTAGCAGTCCTGTCCTTCCAGTCCCTCCCTGCTCTGATTCTTTTCCTCCCACCGGTGAGCTGGGGTGGGGTGAGTGCTTGGGTCCTCCTGGGTCACGGCTTTTTACCTTACCCTTTTCTGTGAGATGTTGACTTCTCCTAGATGTTGACTGGCTGGCGTACTGTTACTTCTGGTCAGTCTTTTAGTTGTACTTGCTGTATTTTCAAGATATATGTGGTTTTGGGAGATTTCCGCCACACTACTCATGCTGCCATCTTTTGTATAATACATTCTTACACTAAAAAATTATTCCTGTTTACCCAAAATTCAAATTTAACTAGGTGTCCTGTTTTTTTTTTTTTTTTTGCTAAATGGGCAACACTAGTCACTGGGGCTTCTTATGACTGTCACAGCCCCAGAATCCTCAGGAATGCAGAGGTGAGAGTGAGAGTCTGGTTTTCCAGAGCTGAATTGCTACCCATCTTTTAGTCTTAAAAATGCAGATTGGAGGGCTTTTTTTTTTCCTAAATGAAAAATAATCCTACACCTGCAGCAATTTAATTCTCATTTGAAATTTGAGTTTCTGCCTCCTCTCAGATAGCTCTGCTCTTGTGTCAAAATATTACAAGTGTCCACTCTGGCTTTGTCTAATGCTGGCACCCAAGCCATTGCTCTGAGGATTTATGTGCCTGTGATCGTTGGGGACATTCCCCGAGGGCTGACACACATGGGTCTCTCTTGCTAGCAGGCCAACCATCCTGATGTGTGGAATTTATTACACTCATATTTCTGAAGGTTCTTCTGAGCTCCACTGGTCTATAATGCAGAACTTCCTGATCAAGACTTAATTAGGACATGGATTCAGTTTCTCCATGAGCCTGGGACACTGACAGGAGACTGTCTAATCTCCCTGAGGGTCCATCCAGGTTCCTTTGCGTGGGGGCCCTGAGGTCAGTTTTCAATGAATGTACCTCAGACTTCCTGGAATGGAGGGGCCAAGGGCCCACATGGGGAGCAGCAGCAGCACTGGGTCTTTGACCAGGATGGTATGGCTGGGGCTGGGAACCAGGGGGCTGGAGGCTGAGGCCAAATTGGGGTGAAAGTGGGGGCTACCAGAAAGGACCAAGAGAGAAAATGAGAATCCTTCATTTGGCGTTTACTTGTGTGGTGATCCTAAGTACTGAATTATAACACCCCCTGCTGCTTTTCTAACTCACCTAATTTAATCTTGCCAGGATGCCATTACTTATGCATCTGCTGAAATTGGGATTTTTTTTTTTAAACAGTAGCTTTTCAGACTTAGGAGCAGTGTCAAAGAAGCAGCTGGGCTGATGAAAAGCCACAAAGTTGGGGGAATGGGAGGGCGGGGGGACAGGAGGTAGTGGCAGCTCACCCAGGGCATTGTGTGTGGTGGTCATTATGAATAGAGGGACAAGGAGCAGTGATACAGGAGAGATTGGGGCTGCTGAGTGGCTCAAAGGCACTTCTGAAAGTCTGGGGTTTCACTCAGACAGTGACGGGGTTGGGGAGGGCAAAGAGACCACAAAGCCCAGGGATGTCAGAGTTACATAACACCAAAATCGGCATCTTGAACTTAGGAAGTTCTTGGGCTAAAGGATTGAAAAGTCTGTGTCCTTCCAGGGCCTCGATTTCTCTGCTGCTCAAAGTGTAGAGAGTAACCTCTGTTACTGGCTGGCCAGGACAAGGGGAGGCTGCAGGAACTGGTCCAGCTCTTTGCATACTTAGGAATACAGATAGCATCCAAAGTCCAATTGGAATAGGTCCAAAGTGAACAAGGCAGAGGTCATCCTTCCAGAGCCATTGGTGAGGTGGGGAGGCTGGAATGTACAGTGGCGCCATACATGCTGAGTTCTTTCAAATCTCTGCTACCCTCTGGAATAGGAGATGGAATTTGCCTCATAACCTAAAATCCCAGCTTTAAGTTGGCTGTCACTCTCTTAAGGGAACCTGGTGGGAAGTGGAAGACAAGGAGCCAGGTGGTCCAGGGGAAGCCAGCCTGCCCTATGAGACTTGTCACAAGGTCCCCCAAACTTTACAAATAGTAGGGCTCAGGCTGGAACAGAAAATCCCACTGGGATCTCATCACCTGCTACCCCTCCCATCTCTTTGATGAAGGGAGGAGTTATATGGGGTAAAGTAGCCCTAGGTTATATTTTAGAATCTATGACTAAAAAAAAAAAATTGCTATCAGGAGATACACAACAGGAGATCCATGGAGATTTTATCATCTGATTACATCCACTTATGGGATTATATAGAAGATTTGACATGTGAGTTGCCCTCCAGCCACCTAACCATCAAGGAAGAGGCTGAGGGGAGTGTGGGGGAAGATGGCGGGTCAGGTTTGTGGAGAGCGTCAAGACCCGCAGCCCTTGTGGCTTCAGGAGAGGCCTCCTGGTGGGCTCCAAGAAACCATCTAGTCTAGAGACTTCTGAACGCTCAGCAAGGCCCAAAGAAGGCACCAGACTCCAACATCTGGGAGCTTATGGAATCCAAAAGACGTCAACTGTCCCCTTCCTGTATCTGGGAGGCCCCTTCCAGGGAGGAGCTTCTCTGACATGATCAAATAAACCTGATTAGATGATTTAATCATCAGATCAATCAGTCAATCAGATACATCTGATGCAAGGTCTAAGAAATCAGAGGGTCAGGCTTTATAAGCCCCACCTACTCCATTATCTTCCCTTTGTGAAAAGTTATGTTCATTCCAAGTTGGTACCATGGGCGTGGGCACTGGGAATGGTGATTTACTCATGACATGTGGGGCAGAAAGAGCTGGGCTGGCGCGGTGTGGGAGTTGCTGTGAACAGGCCAAGTCTGTGGCCGGGGAGCCATGTGCAAGAGGTGGGGGTGGACCCTCGGAAAGCTGCTGAGGACGGGACCAGAGGCCGGGCCGGGGGAGGGGCAGACAGGCCCTTCCACCCTAGCTTCCCCTCCTCACTGCTCTCAGCCCAGGCTTCGCTCCTGGGGCCCCCGATTCCTTGCCATTTGTGTGTTGATGATGTGGGGATGGCCAGAGGGGAGCCAGTGTTCTGGCCTCTTGTATAATCCCATAATTGACTGTAATCCGTGTATGAAATATTTGGAGATCTGCCTCCCCATTAACTCCTACTTGAAGGATAATCACATCCCCACACACAGGCCTCGGGGCCAAGTGCTCCCCTCACATCTCAAGCTCCTATCACAGCCTTGGCTCGGATATTTCAATTGCCCACACCCAGTTTGTGACATTTTTAACTTAACCATACTTGAAAAAAAAATTTATATTCAAAGGGAAGGCCCTCCACTGATGTCTCTGAGTAAACATGAGGGTAGAATTCTTAGAAGCTGACAGAAAGGGGGTCTGTAAAGCAGAGCATGTGGCCAGAAGAGGGTCTTCACGAGCATGTGGGCAGAGGGGTAAACGCTGGGAGGGGGCAGGGATTCACATAGGTGTGAAACCACAGCAAAGCCTCTCATCGTCATGGAAACAGCACCAGGAGGTTCTTTAAACACAGGGAAGGCCAGGACAGGAGGCCTGACACTCTTTCTAGGAGGGAACAACAATGAACCAAGGACAGGCATGTGTGTGAAGAGTCTGTTTTGGAGCTTCTGGGAGTGCAGCCCCTTCTCTGCGAGCTGGCCTCTGGGCATTGCTTGGCTGGGGCTGTGTTCTGGGTGGGAAACCATTCAAGGCGGGGCTGGGGAAAGAGGAAGAGGAGGAGGGGCTGTTGACTCTCAGGTGCTCAGAGCTGGTGAGGCCTGCACAATGAAAGCCTTTCAGCCCCCGAAGGGGTGCTTCCCAGGGCAGGAGGAAGCAGCCTGGAGCAGGACCAGCCCGAGAGATCTGATTCATGCTGGAACGTTGTGTTGTGTGTGATACTATCACACTTGTGTTCCATTATCAAGTCATTCAGGCAGGGCTGACCGACTAGGTGGTGACACTGCTGACCTGTTTTGGGGAATACCGAAAGGGCCCTTCTCTTCCCAGATGTCTCTCCAGCACTTGTCAGGATGCCTGACATCCCGCCATTCCTCCTCCAGCTCTTCGTTTCCAAGCTAGTTCTCCTAGAAGGGCTCCACGTGAGTCCCTGCACCCCCGGCATGGACTAGTTTACCAAGTGCTTTGGCAGGACCAGGGCAGGCCTGAGCCTCAGGGACCTGGGTGCCGGGAGAAGGAAGAAGGATGGAGAAACAGGTGAGATGTTTCAAAGGCAAATTTCTGACTCTTCCATTTGGTCCATGTGTCTGTCAAGGTGTGATGGTGGCAGCTTGGATGCTGTGTTGATGGCTTTTCCTACAAGTCCCTACCTCTCCTCCTTGCCACTGTGCTGGAAGGCTCCATAGCTCAGAGGGCTGAGAGGAAGGTGCTCTGGAAGGAGGCAGCTGCTACACGAGGCATTTTGTTTGAAGATCCCAAGTACAGGAGGTGAAGACAGATGCGGCTCTGGTGCCCTCAGATGCTGCTGCTTGTCTCTGGTTGCACTGGCCCCAAAATATCCCCCATGTAGGGCAGGTACAGATTAAAAAGGGGTACCCATTAAATTGGTATTTCAGAAGACTACCAAATGATTTCTTTAAGTGTAAGTATGTCCCATATATTGCATGGGGCATAATTAGGATTATTTATCATTGATCTGAAATGTAAATTTATATCATTATTTGCTGTGAGCAGCTGAGATTCCAGAGCCCTGCCTTCCCTTCCTTCAACATGGGGCTTCCTACAGGATCTACAGTGCTTTCCATCATTCTCCCTCCTCGCTCCACCTCTGGCTCCCCGCCTCTCCTCCTCCCTCTGCCCCCCAGCATCCCTGTCTCTATCTCTGTCATCCATCTCCCTTCAAGAGCAGAAGTTTTAGAGTCAGACACACCTGCATGCAGCCCTGTTCCACTATTTACCAGTCACATGATCCTGGGCAAGTGACCTTTCCTCATTGAGCTTCAAGTCCCTGAAGTGAGATGGGAATGATATTAAAGCCTCACAAAGCGGCTGCCAGGACTAAACGAGGTCATGCGTGGAAAGGACCAAGTGCAGTGCCAACGTCATAAAATGGGCCTGTCTGCTCCCCTCAGACCCAGGTGCCCAGGTGCCATCTGGTTTCACCCCCATTCCAGCCCCGGTGAACACAGCGGCTGGTGCCAGAAGAGCCCTTTCATACAAGAGCACCTGTGAGCGGTGGACGCTTTCCATGGGAGAAACAGAGGAGGGAAGTTAAGCCACACACTCCACAGCCAGCTGGAGAACCTGCTGGGGCTTTTCTCTCCTCTAGCATCACTCTCTGAGATCCCTCTGCTGCTTTATAAAAAAATCTTCCCCTTTGCTCACATGGTGGGTGGCTTCTCTTTCCCCTCTCTCGATGAGGACGCCAATCCAGCATTTTGTCACATGGAGCCAATTAGCCCCCATCTTTTGCTCTTGAGTGTTCCTGTCCTATTTTACCCCACTCTCCATGTTGTTTAGCACTATATTTCCTCCAAGCAGATACAGAGCTCTCCCCAAGGGGCATTCCAGAGAACATGATTCTCTGCATATCCTTACCCTGTGTGATATTCATTTACATTAATCCTTACAACAACTCTATGATGTAAGTGCTGTTAATATTCCCATCCACAGATGAGGAAACTGGGACTACAAAGATTTAAGTGACCACCCAGCATATGTAAAGAACCCTTGCAAATAAATAAGGAAATGATGAGCAATTCAATAGAAAAATGGGCATCAGATATTAACGGGCAACTAAGGATAGAAGAAACCTGTGCAATAAACATTTGGACAAATTCCCACCTCTCAAGGAATTACAAATAAAACAAGAATAAGATAACACCACACTCATCATTTTGGCTAAACAGTTAATAAGTCTGACAATACTAAGTATTGATGAACATGTGGGGAAACAGAAGCAGTGCCAGGAGGAATGTTAATGGGTATAATATAGCTTTGGAGGGCAATTTGACACTATCCAGGATAACTGAAAACACATACCCTGTGCCATAGCAATTGCGCATCTTGGTGTCTAGCTTTGAGAAATGCTCATATAGTGCTCAGGGAAGTGTGCACCGGGATGAGCAATGCAGTACTGTTCATAGCAGGAGAAAAGGGGGACCAACCCACCAGTCTCCAGGGTGAGGATTGGCTAACTGGCCTCAGGGCAAATCTGGCCTGCCACCTGCTTTTGCAGGGTGTGAGCTAAGAATGGTTTGTACCTTTTAAAATGGTTGATAATAACCAAAAGAAGAATAATATTTTGTGGCACATGAAAACTTATGTCCACACAGAAACCTGCACACAGATATTTATAGCAGATTTATTCATAATTGCCACAAGTTGGAAGCAACCGAGATGTCCTTCAAAAGGTGAGTGGGTAAACTGTGGCACAGCCAATCGGCATGTTATTCAGCACTAAAAAGAAATGATCTAGCAAGCGATGAAGAGACACAGAGGAAACTTAAATGCATATTCCTAAGTGAAAGAAGCCAGTCTGTCAAGGCTCCATACTGTATCATGCCAACTATATGACATTCTGGAAAAGCAAAACTGTGGAGACAGTAAAAGGATCTGTGGCTGCTAGGATGATGGTGGGGAGCAGAAAAAGCTCAGAGGGGAGCACAGAGAATTTTAAGGTAGTGAAACCACTCTGTGTGATACCCCAATGGTGGACATGTCATCATACATTTGTCCAGATCCATAGGATGAAAAACACTGAGAGTGAGCCCTGCTGTAGAGTGCAGATTGTGGGGGATTATTATGTGTCAGTACACTTACCAGTTGTAACAAATGTACCAATGCGGTGGGGGGAATGCCTAATGGGGGAGGCTATGGATGGGGAGGATGTATGGGAACTCTGTACCTTCCCTCAATTTGGCTGTGAACCGCAAACTGCTGTAAAAAATAAAGTCTCACTTTTAAAAAGTTGTATGAAATAAAATTTTTATTGGAGCACAGCCACACTCATACCATCTATGACTGCTTTCCCCCTACGATGGTAGAGCTTAATCATTGCAAGAGACCATACAGCCTAAAATACTTACTGTCGGGCAGAAGTACAGAAAAAATACAGAAGGAAATTGCTGACCCCTGCTCTAGGAGATGCAGAAATAAACAGCGGCTCACTGTCAGAGCAGAATACCATACAGCAGTCACAGAGCCATCGACAGGGATAAATCCCAGAAGAGAATGCTGAGTGGAGGAAAAAGGAATTTTCAAAAGGATCCACAAAATGTGTACCCATCACTTAAAACTGGAAGCAGGATATATTATTACAGCACATATCATTGACAGATATTTGCATGATAGTACAAGTTTTTTAAAAATGCACTTGAACAATAAACACCAACCTCAGGACACTGGTTACTTGTGGAAAGGAAAGAAGGGAAGGCGATGAGAGGATAGTTTTAACTGATTGTTAACATTTCATTTCTCCTTTTAAAAGAAGGTGATAGGGAATACATATGATACAATGTTTGTGTCTTTGATGCTAGTGATATATACCAGAGTACTGTTTCACATAAATGCAAAAGATTATATATTTTATATAATATATATTATTGGCTGTTGTATATTTCTCTGAAATTTCATAATTAACCTAAGACATTATGGGAAACAAAGGAAAGATTAAATAACTCACTCAAGGTCACCCAGCTGGGAAAGGACAGATTTGAAGAGGTTGGATTTGAACTCAGCAGAGGTTGTCTGACTACAGAGATGAACTCCTAACCACACACTCTCTGTCTCCCTTAATTTACTGACATAAACATTCAATAAATGACCTTTCTCATCTGCCTCCTCTAAGAGTTCATAAATACGAGTAGAGGTGAGTTCCTTGGCACCGATGTGTCAAGCAGTTTGGCTCAGCTGCCCTATCAGGCTGCCAGGTCCTGTTCATTTTTGTACAGAAAAGGATCCCAGCCTGTCCTCTGTGAGCTCACTGACACCCATGGGCTCCATCAGGAAGCAGTTCAGGGTGCTGGCAGATGGAGCATGATGAAATTCCCAAATGTAGCCTGGACAACCCAATGGGCCTGGTGTGTGACTGGGGTCAGTGGAGGGCATGGGCACATGTGAATGCTTTCAGACTTTGTAGGGCCACCTAAGGCCTTTTTACTGTCTCCACAGTTTTGCCTTTTCCAGAATGTCATATAATTGGAATCATACAGTATGGAGCCTTGACAGACTGGCTTCTTTCACTTAGGAATATGCATTTAAGTTTCCTCCATGTCTCTTCATGGCTTGCTAGCTCATTTCTTTTTAGTGCTGAATAACATGCCAATTGTCTGGCTGTGCCACAGTTTACCCACTCACCTTTTGAAGGACATCTTGATTGCTTCCAACTTGTGGCAGTTATGAATAAATCTGCTATAAATATCTGTGTGCAGGTTTTTGTGTGGACATTAGTTTTCATCATATAGGTTTCATGTGCCACAAAATATTGAATGGGAATCTTTCCCCCACCCCATCTCTCTTCCTCAAAATGGCACCCATTCACCATTCCTATCATCCTTCCCCTCTCAGAATAGTAGGGAACTAATGGGAAAGGGGTTTCCCATAGGTGCAACACAGTGTACATTGTGAAGCTCACCCCCACTGCACCCAACCTTCTGGGCCACAACAGCCCCGGGCACGAAGGAGTCAGGGTTCTGGCTCCTATGCCCCCACTCACCCATACTTCCATGTTCTTCTTACCACCAGAAATGCCTTCCCTTTTCTCTGCTTTGTTTGTGTTATCCAACCTTTAAGGCCCACCTCTCCCAAATCCCCTGCCCACCATGGCCTCTCCACTCAAAACCCCTCCAGCATTTGTTGTCCAGTGTTCTCTTGGGTTTCTGAGGCATTGCTGTGTTCCTTATGCTTTCACTTCTATTAGGTTGATCTGTGGGTGATCTGAGCGCTAGGTCTGTACCTCATTTGTACTTTCCTAAGATATCTAGCACAGTGCTGAGCACATAGAAAGCATTTAGTAAGTATTCATGAATAAGTGAGTGAATGAATGAAGCATATTTGAGTAAACTCCCAGAATTCTGTTCCTAAGCAGGGACAGAGTCCCATCCTAGGGCAGGTGACAGCCGGCCGTGCCACTGCATCCTAGTCTGGCTTTGGAGAGACCTCAGCACCCTGGGCCTTGGAGAGGAGGTGTTTGCCTGATCGCTGGCCTTGGAAGTTAGGGACGACATAAGACTAGGTGCCTACCGAGTGGGTGCAGGGATCACCAACTGGGGGGCTGGGGTTCTTGGCATTGGCAATCCCTTATTATATTTTTGTTAATTTTTCTGTTTGTGCCAATTACTTCAGACAATGCCTCATGCTGGCTAAGAAATGGGAAAACAGCCTAAGAAGAAATAAAGCAAAAGAGAAAAAACAAGGAAAAGAGGGTAAACAAAGAGAGAATTCACCTTTCATTGGCCTGCAAAGTCCTCCGTTGGAGAATGAAGTTAAGACACAAAGGCTTTGCAACAACAGCATTGTGGGGGAAGGCATGAGAGGGAAGCAGACAGCCATTAAAGCAATTAAGAAAAGATTAAGGTCGCTTGTGGTGAAGAGAGAGAGAGACCCATTAATCAATAGGCCAGAAATCGCAGCAGGCTACAAAATTATAAGACTAGGCAAACTGGGGAACACACAGGCTCACCTCAACCTAGATGCCAGAGTAACTCAAAAGCAAAAACATTATATTCATTTCTCAGGCTTGGGGAAAAAAATGGTTCTTAGAGGAACTCTTTCCTTTTAATCAGCTAATGGGGCATCCTGAGGTGGGGGTGAGGTCCCCATTCATTTCAAGGCAAATTCTAAAAGCATCATGGTCTAAAGAAAATTTTGTAAAAATGCATGATATCAATATTATTGTGATGAAGGGAACATCATGGCAGAAACCTATGTGATAATATTAGGAAAGATCATAAATCTTCCTGGAGGAGGTTATACTATTGTTCACAAATATCTGCTGCCCTTTCCTGGGAAAACCTACATCCCTGTCCCACTGACAGCAAGCTTGGCTGTATGACTTGCTTTGACCAGTGAAACTGGTGTCGCTTCCCAGTGGAAGTTTTAAGAGCCAGCACACTTTGTTTTGTGTTTTTTTCCTCCTTTGCAACAACCCTGAAATGTTCTAGACAGAGGCTGTTTCCTCAGTCTGGGTCCCAGAGTGAAGCCGGTGTAGGGCAAAGGCTCAGACTGTAGACATATATTATGAACAAGAAATAAACTTTGTTCTACACTGCTGAGAAACCAGGTGGGGGTAGGAAGGCTGGGAATGGAAGTATGTTACACAGCCTATCCTGATTGATATGTTTCCTTACAACATGTCTGGGCTGCATGGACCTTTCATTGATTCCCTATTATAGAATAAATCTGAAAGTTCTGGTCCTGACATCAAGCCCCTCCCCTACCTGCATCCATCATAGATTCCACCATTCTCTTCATGTACTCCACAGTCTTGCCTGACTTTTCTTCCCTATGCACCACATATACCTTATGGGCAAGTTTTAAGAGATCTGAATTGCTCAGGTTTTGATCATGCTTTCTCTGACACCTCCTCTGTGAATCCATTTTGAATTACCCCCAGCCAAAGCCATCTCTGGACCATTATAGTTTATGATCTATGCCATTTAAACAACACTTATTTTTATTTAACAAATATAGATGAAGTGCTTGCTAAGTGTCAGGTACTATATTCATAGCTTTACATATATTATTACATCTAATTCCCACATAATATTATTATTCCCATTTTATAGATGAAGACATGGAGGCAAAAAGAAGTAAGTTCAGAGAGATATCAAGTGCCAAGTGGGCATTTAAATCCAATCCATGCAACTGGGCTCCCTGCTCTTGACCTCTCCAGCAAGCTACCCCCACATGTTCCCAACCCATCTTCCCAAAAAAACTATAGTGTCCTGGAAGGCATGGGCTTCTCTAGACCGCCTTTATCTTCTCTGGCATTTAGCTCCACATATTGTCCACTAGCTCCCGGCCAAGATCTCTTCAGTGATTAAAAATCTAATAGGTCACATCCTTTTATCCATCTCTTTGCCTCCAGGTAAAATAGAAGCAAAGCCATCTCAGAGGAAACTTGTCCCTAGCATGTCTATTCCATTACTGGGGAGGCTCTCTGATACCTAGCTCAAGTATCTCCTGCTGCAGCATTGACTTGTTTTCCTTTGTTTTAGGCTCCTGTGAAGATGGATAGCAGATAACCAGCTCTTACTTAGGATAATAACTATTATTCCAGAAGATCATTATTTTATTAATTCCTTCCTCACTGGAACTCTGCCTTGTTGCCGAACGGATATATCATGGCTAATAAGGAATCAGAAAATATAATAGAGAATACATAGAAAGAGTGAGGAAAGATTGCCAAACATAGCATTAAATAAAAAATAGAGAATACATAGAAAGAATGAGAAAAGATTGCCAAACATAGCATTAAATAAACTAAGCACATTGCAGAATAATGCATTCAGTGTGAATGAACTATTCATAAAATTCATACAAAAAAATAAGTCGACCCACAAATTTCTATAAGCACATATAAATATTTATTAAAATGTTAAAAGGAAATATCTGAACTAAATTTAAGACAGTGCTTTCTGCTAGGGTTGAGGGGCAGGAAACAGACCCAGAGAGGAACAGTAGGCATTTCAACTTTGTGCTACATTTTATCAACCTGAAGCAAATAGAACAAAATATAGATAGTTGTCAATTTTGTATGTCAGGTATCAGGTATAGTATTATACTGTGTGCTTTTTACAATTTTAGGTTCCTTAAGTTAAAAAACAATGGAAAAGAAATAGAAAAAGATTTGGAAGAATACCTCAAAGTTATATTTACTTGCTCTAGGGAGCCGCTGATTTATCTCAGTTTTTTAAAGACCAGTATAAAGAAAGGACCCAGGTCACTCATATAATTCCCAGTGTCATGAGTGTCCCCAGGTGAGAATATATCTGGGCTTTGGAGGAGCCCAGAACCTGTGCTGAGAACACCAGAACCCTGGTGGCTCCCGAATGTCTGTATGGAGGGGCAGAAGCCCGGGTGTGCGTGCACCTACGTGTGTGTGTGTGTGTGTGTTGGGGGAGTGGGCTATTTCTTGTGAATCTGTGTGTGTGTAGCTCTTTACCTAAATTTGTCTGTAAGAACGGCTCAGGTGGGGGCCACCCTTGGTCCTACTGCTGTGGGACATAATGAACAGCCTCCTTCTGACGGCCTTGCCACCAGCCAAAGAGTAGCTTTCTAAAAGGACATCGCAGCTAGGCCGGGTTCATAAGGCGGCTCTGTGAGAGGCCACCCCAGCCCTCTGCCCTCCTGGCCTGGCCTAGGGGTGGGTTTTCAAGCCCCTGAAGGAGTAGAGGGGCCGTGTGTCCTTAAAGTAAAGCAATGCAAACTATTCCTGCCCTTGGCAGAGGCTGTGACAAACACAAGGAGGAGATGAGGCGGAGCTGGGCTGCTGGCAGGCGCCTGGGAGGCTGCCAGTGTCACTGTCCCCCTGTGAGGTGATGGTAGCCAGCTGGGGACAGGCTTGGCCATTCCCTATGGAAGCCAGGAAAATGGGGACTCTCCTCTCCAGACAGCCATCCCCCTCTGCTGGAGATGAGCTCAAGGTGACTCACTGCTCTGCCAGGTTTTCCCTCAAAAAAGCATTTGGGGTTGGCTCTAGCACAGAAATACACCATGAATCCGGGTCGACTCCTCATGGCGCGCCTAACAGTCTAGCCTGCACAATGTTAAAGGCAGGTGTAACCAGATATCCACACCCACCCACCCTGCCAAAAAGGAATTCAAGAACAGTTGTCCAGACTGCCCACATTTCCTGGTGTGTCCCCTGGATGCACTGCTTGGGAAATTAACTCCACCAGAACCCCCAAGAAGTGCAAAGCTGACATTTTGCAATCGTTTAATGTGATTTTTTCCTCTTCTTTGGGACAATTAGCAGAAATCCAATTGCCTGTTCAGGCCTCTCTGGAACACATATTCCCTAAACATCCATACCTCAGAGCAAGGGTTCTGGAGCCTCAATCCAGCCCCCCAACTCCGTAGTTGGCACATTACTTTAACTTGCTAAGCTTCGGCTTCTTCATCTGTGAAGTGGAGATAATATTAATAATGCCCTTGCTTCCCTGGCTTGTTGCAGGGAAATGTATCAGTGTGGCTGTGCTAATCATAAATGTTAGCTACTATTATTGTTATGTGGGCGGTGGTGGCATTGCTACCCTTAAATGCTTCTCCCTGCCTTTTATTCCTTTATGACTTGAACATCCAGTACTTGAAAGGCTTTAATTGATTTGATACTGAGCCGCAAGCTGTTTCACCTTCTCACAGCAGCACCATCTCACATACACAGTCCTTCAGCCTGGGCCTTGGGACACTTTTCTGGGTCAGATGGCTTTGGGGATTCTGGTGTGTGTCTCACTGAGTATAAGCTCTCTGTAACAGAATCAGGATGCTCAGCCTGGCAATGACCTTCTGGGAGGGACACCCCCTTCTTCCTCCTTCTCCCCACTTCCCCTGTCATCTCCAAGGGAGAGTGAAAATTGGGATTCAGCTAATCCTGAAGGGTAGGCCTTGAGAAACAGTCTCTCGGCTCTTGCTTTGGGAAGAGGGTTTGTTTGTGAGCTGAGCAGTGCTGGCTGTTGGATAGGTCGAGTTGTGTGGAATGAGACGCCTAATTTCTGAGGTGATAAGAGAGGCTACTGGGCCTCCACAAAGAGGAAAAAGCAGAGGCCTGCTGGCCCATGCGGGGAAGGTGCCCAGGGACCCTCACTAAGCTCCCTTCCTCGCACAGCTGGTCTGTCTTCATTAGCATGCCGCCACTCAGGGCCACTGGGAGCCACACTTGATGGATTATCCAGCGCAAAGAGTAATCCCCAAATTCACAGTCACAGGCTCCAGGAATAAAGAAGAGATGGAAATAGGGTGAATGGGGGAAAGGGGTGCTAACTACCAGACAGGCAAGAATACTCATGTTCTAGTGCAAAGATGCTGAAACTTTATGGTCTCATTACATGTTAGCATAAATAGCATGTTGTTACAAAAAAATAACTATATTTACTAAAGCAAAAAGAAAAGTCAACGAGTAGAGTGGCATTGTTTTGCATTTTTGCAAATCCCTTTAGTGTCTGACTTAACAGAAGACAGCTGCATCCTTGTATCTGCTTCTGCATTCTGTCTTTTGTGATATCACATACTATGTAGCTTCTGGAAAGTGCCAGTGTGTACTCCTGAGAGAATGAGAGTGAAAAAGGCAAATAATATCTTAGTATTATGTTGGAAATACTTTTGACCTCAGAGCCCCCTGAAAGGGTCTTGAGGACCCCCAGGGATCTCCAAACCACACTTGGAGAACTGTTGTTTTAGTGAACACTGGCAATGACCCTTCTAAGATTCCGAAAGTTTCATTCAGCTTTGTATCTTCACCCCCTCTTCCCCTACCCTTGATCTGTACCTGAGAGTTTTCTTGAATTAAAAACCTTCCATGCTCCAGGCACAGCACTAAACCCTAGAGACACAAAGAAGAAAAAGTCAAAGGCCCCAACCCAAAGGAGCTGGCGGTCTGAGGAGAGGCGGACACACTTGGGCTTGAGAGAAGCTCTTTGCTGCCCCAAGCTCAGAGGTTATGGCACTCCCCCTACAAGTGAAGGAGAGGCCCTTTCCAGAGTGGACGCAAGAGAGGCAGGCATAATTGGTCAATGAGCCCATCAGTGCTGCCTGTGAAGTGCTGTTTAGGCTGAAGTAACCAGAGAGGTCTGCCTGGAGGAGGTGGGATTAAGAGTCTAACATGGTTTTCTGGGCACCTCCCAGACTGAGTGAAGGCAGAGCACGGGGCTGAGTGGTGCATGTGGGAGATAAAGGAGATTGCCTGAAGGGTGAGGGTACAGGGGAGCAAGCCCAGATGAGGGCAAAGAGATGACAATGGAGTGGGGACCAAAGGTGGGCTTGGAGATTTGGGACTTTTACACAGGCCTGGCCACTTTCTGCAGAGTAAGAACTCTGGGCTGCTGTGGATCAGCAGGGCCTTGTTGGGACTTCCTAAACAGGCCTCCAAATCCCACCCTGCCATTGAAATTTGTGCTATGAGGACTCCTGGGACTGGGGACCCCCGCGTGAGGTTGGGCCCCTCACACTTGGGTCCTGGAAGCCCACCTGGGCTTTTTCCCCTTCCTCTCTCACCCAGTTAGCACACCCCCATGGCAGGACTCAAGCTCCTGGGCTCTGCATCCAAGCCAGTATTCTTTCACCAAACTATTCACTTCCCTGGATGGCAATGAAGAGAGAAGGGAAGGAAGGAAGGGAGGAAAACAAAAAGAAAAAGAAACGAATCAGTTGAACAAGAATACTTTCTAAGTCCTTCCTAGCTCTGGAGTTTAGCAAATCTCATTTCAAGTGTGCTAATTGCCAGCCCAGCGCCCTGGCTGAGCCTTGGCCATCATGTCCTAGGCCAAGTGCTCACATCGGTAGACCAGGGAGCTCCCCTTGGCAGATCTTCTGGCATGTTATCCACAGAAGAACTGAGCCCACGGTGATGCTCCTAATGCTGCAGCGTCTTCTGAAGACGCAGCTGTGGGAAGCTTGAATCTTCTCTGTAATGAAAAAAGAACCAGAAAACAAGAAACTTCCTTAACCTGGTGAGAGGGTAAACCTCTCCATCATTGTCATTTATGTTTCTGCTGCTCCATCCTCGTGTCTCCAAGAGTCAGGCATGACCCCTGGGTGGAGAGAAGAACCCATATCAGCCCCTTCTCATCTGCTGGTACAAGGTACAGGGGCACCTATTATCAAATGAGTAGTCAGCAGTGCACAAAGGAGCAGTAATATATTATATGTAAGGGTAATCGGATCAGGCAGGAGCTGGGAGATGGGGGATTAATGAATTAGGAACCAAACGGGAATGGATGGAGAGCCTCAGAAGGCTGGAATGAAGCTGACAGAAGACCCATTCCCCATAAATCACCACCTTCCCTATGGAGACTCAAGTCTGTGTGGACAGTAATATGCAGATTGCTAGGGAAGCTATGTTCCTCCTAAGCTGGACAGAGACACTGCTTTCGTGGAGCTAGATAAGGAAGAGCAGCAGAAAGGGAGAAATACATCAGCAGAACCGTGAGGGCCATTGCTGTTCTACCTCGGTCTGCTTTCTCCAGGTTCCGTGGTTTCTGATTAGCTCTGTGGCTTGCTGGATGATTCAACAGATTCGTGTTTTTCTGAACTTACTGACGAGGCCCCAAACTTCCAACAAATTTGCCGTAGAAAGCCAGCTGGGGCCCAAGGAGGGAGGCACATGGGAACTTGTGAAAACATGGCTCTAATAATTCTCTTTCCAGCACTTCCTTCTGCAGCCTGGTTAGCCCTGATCTCCCCCAGGGAGCAAGGGGACTTTGGCTGGAGGAGGGAGATGGGGTGCACCACAGGTGGGAGGTAGGAGAAACGGCCTGAGCCCCCATCACTGTTAGGAAGCCAAGCGCTCACAGGGGAGCCAGGCCCACAGAACTAGGCGCACATTGCTGCAGGCCTCCCTTGTTACTGTTCCCGTGTGATGCTTTTACAAAGGAGATTCAGGTTCAGGGGAGCACCATGACTTGCTAGGCTGGGGCTGATCCCCCATCCACACCCACCAACTCTTGAACACGTGGCATTCTTCCATCACTCTACCAGCAGAGATGACGTGAAATGCTGCCATGGCTGTGGGGAACAGGCCTTCCAGTGCAATGCTGTAGAAATATAAAGCGGTACCTTGGGGTAGGGTGGTTAATTTGGTGATACATGACAAAAGCTTTGATGAGTATATGTACTTTATCCTGGCCATTGCATTTCTAAGAATGTATTCACGGGAAATAACCACATAGCGTGCACAGTTGAATGTGCGAGGATGCTTACTTGCACAGTTGTTTATAACAGCATTAGAAGACTAACCACCTACCGAACGGGTTGGTTGGTTGATCAATGAAGGTACAGCTGTGCTTGGAGTAGTGTGCAACCTTTCCAAATGAGGCTGTGGAACCATATCTATCACCATGGACATACATTCACAACATAGTTAGATTTTAAATGTCAGGTTGCAAAAGACCACTGCACGATAGGATTCCTTTTTTGGTAAGCAAACATCACACATATGCATGAAAAGAGTCTAAGAGGTCATATATCAAAATGTTGACAGTGTCCGTCCAGCATGTGGGGTTTTAAGTGGTTACTTTCTTTTTGCTTATTTGTACTTTCTAAATTTTGTACAATGAATCGTATAGACTTTAAAGGGCCAGGTGGGAAAAAAGGGGTGTACATCTGCTGGTGAGCCAAGATGGGTCTAGTAACAGTCTGATTCCAGCTCAGCTATTTCTCATCATTGAGGGCAGCAAATGGGACTGATTCCACTTTCCAGAAAGATCATCAGAGATACCGTCTCATAACAGCACAGGCAGCCCTCATAAAGGTTCTGGCCCAGTTCTTCAGAGCCCTTGAGTATATTCAGGGCCTCGGAGCCCCTGGCTCTCTCCCCCAGGAAGGGAGAAGGCCCACCAGGGCAGGGGCTCTGAAGTCGCTTGCCCCTCTGCCTTCAGGGGAAGCTCTCCCAGGGCCTCATCATGCTGCCCAGGTCCCAGGGACAGAGAGTAAGAGAATATCAGGCAGGTAACCGAGAACAAAAGGCATAACCTAAATCTGTCTAATGTTACAGTAGGGAAAATCTGAGGAAGCTGGCAAGCATTAAAAACATTTTGAATATAAATAACAAAACATTTTTATCCCAGGGTCAGTCTCTCAACTTTTTCATTCCTCCATCAAGGAAGGATGTAGACAGAAGTCCTGAAGGCATCCCACCTTTTTACTTGTAATACTTTAGGTAGCATGTAGGGAAAAATCACTGATGAAACAAATTAGTGGTTAACTTCCACATGTATTGCATATTGAGATTCTGGGTCTCCTACTGTACTGGAGTAAATGCATCCTCCCTCTCCACAATTCCCCCTACCCCCTACCTCCAATTTCATTGGTATGATCAACATATAATGTTGTATTAGTTTGAGGTGCATAGTGCAATGATTTAGCATATGTGTATATTGCAAAATGATAACCACAATAAGTTTAGTTAATGTCCATCACCTCATAAAGTTACAATTCTTTTTCTTGTGATGAGAATTTTTAAGATCTACTCTTCACATATAAGTAAGATCATTGGTATTTGTCTTTCTCTGACCCTGTCTGAGATTTTCTGATAGACTTAAGCAGCAGCTTAAGGATCAGTAGCTAATTGTGAAACAAATTGCAACTTTAAGAGTCTCTGGGCCAAAACTGGCTGACAGGCCAATACGGGCTCTGACAAAAGCGAGGCTGGAGAACATGGCTTAAGCTTATGGTCAAAGTGGCAGCTACTATTCTTTGCCCCTGTATCTTTCTGCCTATTCTCTCCCCAGAATCTAAGGATGCGGTGCTAGCAAAGGCCAATTCGAAGCATATTTGTAGGGGGAAAAGAGCAAGACTAATTACTCAGTGTGTCAGTGCCTCCAATACCCAACTGCTGAGCTGACTGGGCTTCCAGACCCCACGGCCCCGCTGATGCTAGGGAGGAAGTGAAAGAGGAGGTGGGGAAAGGGTTTGTGCAGCTTTGACGTACAGTGTACCGTAAACCCTCCCCTCCTGCAGTGGAGAGAACTGTACAGGGGAGCACGAAGAGCACCCTGACACCCCTGGGTGGGGAAGAGGGCAGGGAGGAGTTCTGTCCCCACTAAAGATGGGAAGAAACATGGTGAAAGCAGAGGTTTCTTCTTTTACCAGAATGCCATTCCTGACAGAAAGGACTGAAGGTTGGCCCTGAGACATGACCTCATTTCCCCAGCTTGGTTCAGACCATCCCTAATCTGTGCTGTTCTGAGATTCATCTTCCTGGACTCTGAGAGACCTTCTGAAAGTCTTCTTCCTGCCTTACCTCAACTTAGCCTATCCCTCCAATTTCCCAGATCGACCCTTCTGGACAACAATAGCTCTGAAATCACCCCCATGGGTACCCCACTCACAACCTTTCTGAAGGAGGCCATTTCTGTCGCCCTCCTGAAGTGCTGATGAAAGATAGTGGGGAGATCAGACAGGAGAGGAGGTGCTGGGCCAAAGGGCTAAACTCTTCCTGTTCCCAGGAAACAGCCCTAAGCCCCAAAGGGAAGTTTCATAAATGACTTGCCCCCTCTCTCCATTAGACAGTGAGGCAACATAGAAGATGAAATAAGGATCCCTGACATCAACCAGAGAGTTTCCTCATATTTCAGAATACAGCCTGAGTTATGAAATGACTGTAGATAACATATTTGGGGGTTCTGTCCCCCTTTCTGGGAACTGATTTCTGCCCATAGGCCCTCGGAAACAGCAGGTTTAGATGGCCTTGACTTGTCTTATGCCATCCTCCTCTCCCTCCAGCTGCTATGATTGCACTAGGGGGGAGCACTCCACTTAAGAGAAGCTCATTTAAGCTAGTAAACTCAGCCAGTCAGATTCTTCCTTGCATATGCAAACTAAGAGTATTCGGGAGCGGGCATTTGAGATAAAGGTCATGCAGAACAGGAGCTGGAATTAATGCCAGGGCAAATCCAAGCTACATACAAGCCAGGATGGAAGGGGCAAGGGTATCCAGAGAAAGCAGAGCAAGGAGGTCTGCAAAGAGAATAAAGAAGAGCAGAGAGAGAGACGTTAAGGATGAGAAGAAATGGGAAAGAGGGAAGGAGGATGGACAGATGGAAAGACAGGTGCAGGGAGACAGAAGGAAACACCAAAGGGGTGGGGAATATTTTTGGCTTCCTGTGGCTCCCTCATACTAACTTCAGTTCCCACGTGGCCTGAATTTACTTTGTTTCTGTTAGATACTTCCATATCCTTTTAGTAATCATCTTTTTCTTTAAGTTTCTGTTTCTTGCAGCCTTTGTGCTGATTCAAACTATGGCCCTGACCATTGCGGCAGGACGCGGCATTTGAGAGGCTGGAATCTGCCACTGGACATGCCCCAGTGGGTGGAGCAGACCCTGGAGGGACAGCCAAGAGAGGGGCTATGTGAGGTCAGGGGCAGGTCACACATGGAAGTCTGGACAGATGAGCATTGGCCTCTGAAAAGGGAATTGGCAGAGAACTGGGCTGAGAAAAGAAAGCACAGGAAGGGAGAAGCGAACTGGCCTGGTCAAAGCAGGGGTCTAGTTCTGGAAATACTGGACAGAGACTTACCCAATGGATCCCAAACCAGCCTGGGGGCCAAGGTGGGCCAAGATGTTGGGCCTTCTCCTTTAACGACAGGGAAAGAACATCTTTCAAAGAACAATGAAGAACCTGTTTGTGTTTCCAAAAGCCACACGGAGTCTGGGTGTTTATTTAAAAGGGGTAGTGATTGCCAAGCTCCTGCAAGCTTTGGAGGACTCAGACTCTAACTTAAAGGTGCCTGGGACCTCTACCTAATTCTCCAAATGCCTCATCCTATTTATTGTAGATTCTCATTATTTGCAGTAGTTTTGTTCTATAAAGCCACCTGAACACTGAAGTAGCAAACACTGAATCTTTCTTTTTAGAAGAAATACAGGCTTTGGTTCCTGCAAGCCTCTGGTCATGTTTTCATTAATTAGTCAAAGTATAGCCTTGTTTTATGTGTGTTTCTGTTTATAAAGATACCTTATATAATATATAGGTGATTCATTAACCTTGAACTCATGGCCAAGAGCACTATGGCTCATGCATGAACAAAAAGCTTATTAACATGTATTTTCTCTGTAAGGCACATCACAGCCTTCTTGTGCATTAGGACACTTGATGCTGGTTGTTTTTGTTTATGTTCACTTTTACCCAAAATGATGACAGCATTTTGAGAGAAAAGAATATTTATTATTCCTTACTAATTTTGTAGCCATAATTCTAAGCATAGTAGCATAGTATCTGGCAACTAATAATCCCTCAATAGTAAGAATCATAGAATCAGGGAGGAAGTCCATTTCCAAGTATTTACACTGGGCCACTGTGCTAGTGATCACACACTCTGTAACTCATCTCTCTGATGCGATCAGACTTGGTTCTCTCCTAGGCTAAGCTTGCAGCAAGGGATCGAGCCAAAGAAAGACAAGTGAACACTGGCAGGGCTCATTGCAGACAGATGAGCACAGGAAACCATTAACTGTTAGTGGAGGTGCACACTTGGCCACTCACAGCATAGGAAGCCAAGTTCTAGGACTCAGATGGTCAGCTGAACTGGGAGGGGTCAGGAAGGTATCCCAGTTGGAAGTGAAAGGAGATGCATGTGTGCAAATTGCACTTACCTACATAAATGTTCTGAGGAATAATTTGCTGCATTAACATAACACCAAAACTTCTAGTAACATTGAGTCAAATAAATAGATTAGACAACAAGCCTTACATACAGATCATTGTTTTCCTAACTTTTTGTCTCCCTCTTTTATTAGTTTACCCCCTGGTCACTGTATTTTAAAACTCATGTCCATCAAACAAATAACATTTTAAGTAACTGCTTTTTCATTTTTATTAGAAACACAGAACTGCCACTCAAGCCTCTGACCATCAAGAAATGTCACATGAGTTGATCAATTCTAACCAAAAGTAAAGATGCTTAAAATTTACTCTGCTTTTGGTGGTAAACTATATGATTTCTACCTGACTTTTAAAATATTGAACTAGCTTCAGCATGCCCTTCACTAACAGTCTCATTGGCCTCTTTGGAAATCTCAGATTGAGAGTAACTGAAGTCAGTGTATGAATTCACCAGTGGCTCATAACAGCAGTACATTCACAGTGAACACGGGAAGCCTCTTCTTGGGTTTTGACCGTGACTCACCCAGCCCGGGTACAGTGGCTTCTAGCCTCTCTCTTGTGCTCTTTTCTCAGCAGACCCAGACACTCCTTCTGAGCTGTCCTTGCTCCTGGCATGGTGAGCTGGGAACATCTGCTCTTCTCTGTATTCCACATGCCCATCCCAGCATGTGCCATACACACACTAGGTGCTTAATTAATGTTGCTTGATTTACTGTATCCCTTCTATTCCACTATGTCTGGCTCCCTGGCTCCCCTGTGGTAACGTATGAAATTCTCTTGTTTGAGGTTCCTCTTCCAGTGCCCCTAGGGGTCTCTTAGCTGTTTCCCCCCAACAACAGATAGAAGAAATGCCCAAACCGGAGCTAGCAAGTTCAGAGAAGGAATCCCAGGGGGCTGTGGCTGGGCCAGGGTGGAGCAGGGATGGAGCAGCCTGCTGTTTTACTGTCTCTGCTCCAGTGAGAAGAAGGAAATGCCGTAATTATACATTGGGTTGCTTCCATAGGCATGAGATTCAATCCCTTGGCAGACCACCATTCCTGTCAACAGGGAGACGTTCCCGAGATCCTGCATGTGGGTCACGCTGGCCAGTTGGACATTCCCATACCCTGGACTGGCCATCTGGGCCTGCCTCCTCCCTGCTGCCCAGTGTGGGCTGTCAGCTCATCCAGGCTGGGCCCTGCAGGCAAGCCGGGCAGCTTTTCTGAAGGTCATGGAAACACCTTTTTGGCCAAGGGGCCCGTAAGGCCTGAATGCCGATCCTTGGCAGCAGAGCACTCAGTTGGGAAGCAGGCCTCTGGCTCTTCTCAGCTCCTGCATTCCTGAAATTCGCTTAACTTAGAGGCCTCAGTTTCCCCACCCAGGGTCATGTGCTCTGGATAAACATAATCTCCATCCTAAACAGTCCCAGCTCCTCAGCAGTAGAACATGCTGGAGAAAAGCAGGTGGCCGTGCCGGCTGGGATCCCCTTCAGCTTATCACCACTGTCTCAAGTGGGCATGCAGCGCCATTTAGAAGTCCTCACATTCCCCAGGCTGTTCCCTCTCTTCAGTTTCAGATGAGTACTGCCCAACGTCTCTCTCCTTAAACCTTCAAGCCCTTCTCCCTGCTCATTACTCTCAGATATATTCTTTATTTCACTGAAAAAAAATGGAAGCATCAAAAGGGAACCACTTTTTCATCCTGTCACCAAGCAAACAACTTACCCACATCCGCATCACCTGCTCTGCCTCACCTACCCCCGACCCCCTGTACTTAAGGCCCAGTCTCCACTGGGTGGCCAACCATCTCAGTTTTCCTGGTTCAGAGGGTTTTCCTGGGAGGTGGCACTGTCAGATCAGCGAGCGGGCAAGTCCTGGGCTCACCAAGATGAGTGGCTCACCCTGCTTCCCGTGGTCCACTGGACTCCACCTCCTCATGAAAGCAGGGATGCCGCTCCCATAAGTGTGCCTACTTTCTGCTGCACCACTGCTTGCCTTCTCTTCTGGATGAGTCTCTTCAATACAAAGCATGCTGTGAATCTGTCCATTTTTAAAAAATCTTCCCCCCAGGCCTCACCTTCCCCTCAGCTCCTGCCCTCTTCTGCTGCCAGCTAAGCTGGCAGGTAACCAGGTCCCATCATCAGCCAAGTGTCTCCTGCCATGTACAGGCCTCCCTGAAGCCACCACTCAGCACTAATGGCTGTATGTCATGGGCCTCAATGCTGACCACTAACATTAGCCAAACCTCCACGTGGTAAATCTGGGAATGCCAAGGACCCGATATATTGGAATCATTTGGTTATGTGTCAGTCCCTCTTCCTCACCTCCCATGAGGAGCATCCTGATGACAGGGCCTTGTTCTACTTATTTTTGCATACCCAGTGTCTAGAACATTGCCAGGGACACAGTAGAAGAGAATAAGTGTTCATTGAGTGAATAAATGACTAAACACGTGAATGAATTATAGGCTCAGTTCAAGGCCCTTGATCACTTTGGCCGCATGAGCTTCACCCTCCTCAGCTCCCAAAGCACTTCTTGCCTTGGCTGGGTAGTTGCCATTTAGCCACACTTTCATGTCACATGTCCCCTGTCATCATGTGGCCACTGATCTCCTGAAGCATCCTCACCCTTAGGTGCTAGGCCTGGCTTCCCCATAAGCTTGCTTTTTTCTTGCCAGCAGCATATACCCTTTACAGCGTCCAATAAACATATATTGAGGCAGTAGGTAGTTGGTATAAACCAAGAGCACCTAAAGGGAACGGTCTTCCAGGTGCAGTGGGCCATTCAAACAAAAAACGTGGCTCCTTCTAGTAGGTGCTTGCACAATAAAATAATGAGAGAGCGAATAAGTAAGTGACAGAAGCGTATTGCCGGCAGATAGGGACCCTTTCTTTTAGCTACCCTATAGCTCAGGAAGGATAGGTGTTTTGGGATCCGGTGGAGAGCCAGCAGCCAGAGGGGGAAAATCACTGAACAAAGCTTAGAACATGTTCATCCATGCTGCCTGGATACTAGAGGAAAAAATAGACCTGACTCTAGAAATCCTCATCTGGAGGGATGGGCTCTGAGGACATGCTCCCCAGAAAGTCTCTTCCTTGTGTGGTTGGAATGTTTGGTGTTGTTATAATACGCAATTTCCCCTTAAGGAAATGTATCAGTCCCTGCTCGATTAGGTTGGTCGTCTTTAATTTTGTTCTCAGAAAACACCACCCTCTCCCGCCCACACTTTCCCTCCACCCCCCAGTCTCCCAAAGAAAACCCACCAAGTCACTTAGGTCCCAGCCTCCAGCAGCCTTTTAACCCTCCCCTCCTACGCCTTCCCCTTTCTCCTCCCCTGGAAGCACCTGCAGCCCTAGCAGAAATATGGAAGTCAATGTATGCAGCTGATAGAGGCATTTTAGCATATTGAGTGGTCCAAATATTTAAATATCTATGATATAGGAAGTGTGGAGAACATTAAAAACCATTTTCTCCTTGCTGATTGCAAGAGAGGAAATAGACGCAGTCCCTGCTCTCCAGCACAGTCGCAAAACCCCGGGCCTCATCATATTGCTGATGTAAATACCTCTCCCTCCTCCTCTAGTCTGTCTTTAGGTTGCATTTACTGTAAACAAAGATATATTTTGGGGGGCAGTTGGATTGAGTTTATTGTTTATGTAAATCTCTCAGAATGTGACATAGTAAGATAGCTTCCTATGTTGTGTTGATCCACATTTTAGGCCAACAGCCAAAGTATTTTATCTTTTCCTTCATTATAGTGATCTTCCAATTAGCTGTGGTCTGTAATACCCTGATTTTGGTGGCAGTGGTTTGGACAGGATTGTTTGATAGTTCTGCTCGAGAGGCAAAATAAGGGGTCTTATTATAGAAGTGCAGAGGTTGTGCAAGGGCTGAGTTCTGTTGCAAAGTTTGCCGATAAGGGGAAAACCGGCCCTTAAGCATCCATTCTGTTCTGTATATTAACACTTCTAATCTGCACTGCTGATAAAACTGCAAGCCATTTGCCTTTGGAGGAATTAGTTCTGCCTCACTTGTGTAACCAGGCGATGGTGATTAACCTTTAAACTGTCCAATATTCCCAGCAGCCTCCTGCTCCAGATTAGAAACTATTTAGTTATGACCAACTAAATTAACAACACTCCCTCCTCTGAAGAATGAGATTTGGAAGGTGGGTGCATTTTAAGGTGGAATTGTGTTTTGAATTGGGGATCCATATCTTTCTAAGGTGCTTATTCCCTTGTTGTTCAAGTCTAGGCTGCCACATTAGGGAGGGAAGGCTCAACTGGAGGATGGGGAGGAGGGAGAAAGGGGAGGGGGCCAGTTGTCCCCTTGGGCTTGCTGATCTGAGGCCTCATAGGCACAAAGGAAATCTGTCTTAGGTTTAGATTTCTTTCCCTGTTACCATCCTGGGTGAAAAGGGGACTTCAGCTCTTCTGCTAGACCCAAGCCATGCTCACAGTTGTTCCTAATGGGGAGATTAAAGAGTGAATAAAGTAGCTTCCTTACTATCCTACTCCCAATTTCTTCCTGGAGCTGAATGTTAGAAAAAGATGCTAACCAATCTTCACGTTCTAGATACTGGGATCTGCCCACCGCAGGTGGGTCTGCCCACCCGAACTGCAATCCTGCTAACAGTCCACTTCAGCCCTCTCCTCTCTGCCCATTTCAAATGTGTAATTTATCAGTGGAAACATACCCTCGATGGTGAGGGCCAGGCAATTACATAATCGTGTCATGCCTTAAATTCCCAAACTGTTGGTCATCCCTGGATAACAAATAAAATGGAGCAACACACCCTCCCCACCAACACCCAGGGCCACCCAATCCTGGTAGCAACCTTTTCATTTTACTAGTTTCATATTAGCTGCCTCCTTAAAAACTACTAATCTAGATACTGCATTAGCAGGATGTCAGTCAAGCCGCAGTCACAGCGAAGCCTTCTTCATATACCAATTTAAATCATTCATGGTCTTTTCTTTGGCATTATTCAAAAGATCATAATAATTTTCTTGTGCCCACGGCACAAAAAAATCAATTATTTCCCCACAAAGACTTGAAAGTACTTAGCGAGTACGGCAAGAAAAGCTGAGGGTGATATCAAATTGAAATTGCACTCATTACATACAACACAATTAGTTGCCACTAGCCTGGCCAGGCTTTAATTCTGAATGGCATATCTTTATTATTACAGAAACAAGCATGCAAATGGCATTGTTCAGGATTTGCCGAAATCAATAGGATATAGTGCTGTGTGTTTGGTGACCACTGTCACTCACGCTGCTGTGGATGCGAGATAATGTGTGTGTTTGAATTAATGAGGGGAGCGGGCAACATCATAAGTGACACCCAAATAAAAGAAATGGGTACATGATATTTGTAATTATTCTACTTGTGTTTTTGTTGTAAATACTTGTGCTTTTTGTTTTTTAATCAAAGGATTAATTGCATTTTAATAAGGCATTATGATTTGCAGAGCTTTAGTTAATTAAAACTTGTAGTATATAATTATGAAGTGATGCTGAGATTTTCTAAAGATCACCCATATGTTTAGAATATGTATAATTTTTCTGTTAAGCAGTTGTGATCCTCCACCCACCCCACACACAGCCTTTTTCCTTGGTCCCTCCTCCAACCAGGAGAAGATATGAGTGACTTCTGTGAAATATTGGTGAAATGACAATTGCAGGTGGATTTCTCCAAGTGGCAGCTAGGTCCCAATTTATGTCATTGCACAGATTAAAATGACTCTGAAGCAGTATTCATGTGACAAACTGTGGCAGAAAAGTTTTTGTTGAACCTGCTTTCCAGTTAATCCTCCTGAGGGTACAACTCTGGGGAGTTGATGTTAGGTTGGAGTGGGAACGTTGAGCTTTTACATCCGGCTGAGGTGGTGCCATTGTGAGTTAGACCGCGGTTGGTTCTCTGGGGCTCAGACCAAATCCCAGCAGAGTCACGGAGCCCTGACACCTACCTATGAACTTATTTGGGAGGGCTGGGCTGGGAAGAAGGGATGCTGAAAGTCAAGGGAATTCCAGAGTGTTAACACATTAGTAAGCCACAGTGGAATCCAGCCCAGAGGCACGTGAATCGCGTTTCCTGTAGGTGTGTATTATGTGAAGGCTGATGGATTAATTGCTAGATAGATGGAATAGAGCTAAGGTAAAACATTATTAAAAAGTTTAAAAATCTTAATGTAACATTTTGAAGTTTGCTTTGGGGAATTTTTTCATTTCAGTCTCCTAGATTTCCATTCTCTTTGGGATCAGGAGTCTCACTTGTCTTTGGAGGAAGAGGGATCCGTTTGCTGAGAGCTTAAGATGTTCTTTGTTCAGACTGGGTGGCCCTGTGATGGCGGGTGGATGTAGGAGCTGCCGGCTGTGCCTCATGTGGCCAGTGATGGGATGAGCTGATTCAAAAGGCTGGACTCGGGGTATTTTTTGGGACCTGTGTTGGCCGGGCACCCAAGGGCTAATTTTTCTCTTCCTCAAAAGACCCAGGCACTGCAGTGAGGAGCATCAAGAGTCCTCACTCCCCTCAAGGCAACGTGAAGAAGGATGAAGGTGAAGGGAAGAGGATCCTGCAATGTTCATGCCCCAAACCTGGTTTTCCGGGAGACCCACAAAAGTGCTTCAGTAGGGTGGCCTGAAGCTGATTCAAAATGGAATATTATTAGGTTGGTCATGGCTTCCTATTTAACTCTGAAAACCTAGAGCTTGAAAAGGTGGTTCATTCAAAGCTTGCTAAAATATTTGCTCAGCAGCACAATGGTGTGTGATGGAAAATAAACTCTTGTGGCTTGCTTCCTCCTATCAGCCTCGGCCTGCAGCAAGGAAAGAATGAGGGAAGGTCAGTCAATTATGTGTGGTAATCACCGTAAGCATATTATCTGAGACACAGATGTCTTCTATGACCCCACACGACATGGCTATTAACCTTGGAGCAATATAAAAATGGAGTGGGCTTGGGGGGAGGAATGTAGGTAAACCAGACTTTCAGTGTAGCCTTGTCCACAGGCTCAGAAAAAGAAGTTGTGGACATGGAGACTGTTTTCAGGACCCCGGCCAACAATCTGAGCTGGCGTGCCTCTCTCCCACGGCCTTTCTGTGGGCCGAGTCAAAAGCCTAAGTACCTGCCCCATATGAACACAACTGACTGACTTGCAAGATGCCTTAGACACACAGTGGTCCTGGAATGCTACTTTCTTTTCACCAAAAAAAAGATACATTGGGGGGTGTAATTTGGGTGTTTGTGTATGTGTTTAAGTTCACTCCAGTCTTAAATGTTAGTGGGCAGGGAAGACAACGGAGTCACCTGGGCATGTTGGGTAACCCAATGAAGTTACCTACTACACACGGATTAATAGAAAGTCAGTGTTGATATACCTAATGGGCTTTTGCCTTTTGCCTCCTCCAAATTCAGCCCTGATTCTGGTCTGCCTGGACAAGCTTGTGCCAGAGCCTGGCCTGGGGTGGGCACAGAGCGATATCCTACAAAAGCTGCTGAAGGGTGAGTTGCAGCTGGCCTGGGATACACATTCAGGTAAGCGCCTGCCCTGCGAAACACCCTAGACAGACACTGAGAATTCAAAACTAAATAAACTGGTCCTGCCCTTCAGGAGCTTATAGTTAGTGGGGCAGGCGAGGAGAGGTGGAGGGATAGGAAGTAACCTTGAATGCAAATTAGTGTTCACCTCATTTCTAAACATATTGGGGATGCTGGAGTAGGCCATTAGGAAGGGTTCTGTGCAGAAATGAACAAGAAACTCTTCTAGCCTAGCGACTTGGGAGATTTCCTACGGAATGACACTTAAGCTGAGACATATAAGCAGATAACAGTAACAGCTGTCCACTGGGGACCCTATGGGCAGCAGGGCACTGTCCTGGCCCTTTTCCTGCTGCTGTCTAGTCCTCCCAGCCCCGTGAGCAGCACTGGGCCTGTGGCCAAGCTGAGACACAGAAGGGTAAAGGCCGCTTGCACCAGGCCTCACAGCTGGCTGGGCACAGAGCTGAGCTCGCGATTTGCCCCCAGCTGATTCCACTAAAAGGGGATGTGTTCGCCTACTAGGCAAGAGGAACAGCATTTGAGGTGAAGGGAGAAATGTCTCAAGGGCATAAGGTACATCCAGTGTAGGGACAACTAGGTTTGGGACTAGGTAGGAGGTGCGTGACCAGGAAGCTGGAGAGTCCCAGTCCCGGCTGGTGGCCCGTGCCACGGAGTTTGACTTCATCCTGTGGGTGGCCAAGGGACAGCATGATCAGAAGTGGGCTTCTGGAAGGTTTCTTTCCGTTGCAGGTTGAATGAGCTGGAAGGGCTGCAGATGGGAGTCCCGAAGCCTGTTAGGGAACTATTACAGCAAGGTGAGGCACAGGAAGGGGATGCAGGCCCAGGACAGCCGGTGTTAGACAGGGGCTAGGAGGACTGGGCAGCTGAGGAGACGTGGGGGGGGAGGGAAGGGAAGACTCTGGGGTCACCTCAGGTCCGTACACAATCCCTTGCATATCTTAGGCCTGAAGAGGAACAAACAAACTGCTTTCATCCCTCTTGTACAATAAACACATTGAGATTTGAAAAGATGAAGTCTTAGCCTTTCTCCTGCTTGATGGGTCCACCTTCTTTCTGTTCCCTGCTCAATTCTAGAAGGACCAACTCCAAGGTCCCAGGACTGAAAGGCCCAGAGGCAGCCAGGCCACCCTGCCACTGAGAGTCCTGGGCTCCGGGTGGGGGCACCTGAAGGATGGTTTATAACCCTGGGTGGTGTGGATGAAAAAGAATAAAGGAAGCATGGACCCATGATCCACTGTGGGAATCTGAGGAGGTGTGGCGTGAAGAGGACCTGAGGGCTTCCCTGAGGGAGGCACCAGCAGGCACAGAAAACTCCAGACACCAGGACACAGTTGCCTGCCCCCAGCAGTTCTGGGGAAGAAGTCTAGCTGTCCCTGTTCTAAACTCCCTGCTGTCACCATAGAGGAGCTTTTGATGTGACTGGCAAGGAGGAGAGAGAAGGAAGATCGCCTGAAAAGGTAGAAGGCAGGAGTCAAAGGAGCAGTTCTGTTGATAGAGATAGGGGTGTGTGTGTGTGTGTGTGTGTGTGTGTGTGTGTGTGTGTGTGTGATGTGTCTTAATTTCTCCATATGCATCAAGAGCGGGAGAAAAATGCCTGCCTGTCTTACATTATGAAGACTTTGCCAAGAACAAATGCAATATAGAGTTGATGGCACTGTATTTTATGATTGGGGAAAAAAGAACAAATGAAATAAGGCATTAAAAATGCTTGGAAAATAATGAAACCTTCAAGGTAAATTGTTATTAGTATAGCTTTTTAAGATGTCATTTGGACGCAACCTCATGGTGACAGAAGGAAATTTGTACTTCTGTTGTGATGAGGACACACCTTTGGATGTGACTGATTTAGCCACTGGTGGAGGCACTTTAGGAGACTTGGATGCTGATTCCCTACTACGTCCTTGTGCCTGCAGGGTAGGCCCCGGCGTACTAGGTTGGACTGAAACTCTCGGAAACCCAGTTGGACAGAAGGGATAACAGACTCAGGTTTCTATTTGTGGGAGGGGAGCTGAGAAAGGAGAAGTGCCACTAGAAACAGGGAGGCTGCCTGATAGACTGAGGGAGGGACAAGGGGGAGATAAAAGATTGAAAAATGTAATAGAAGATTTGCTTACACTTCTTGGAATGGTAATTAAATTTATTTATAGTTATGGAAAACTTGGGGAAGGGAGGAAAAGCAATTTAAATGCAGAGTTTTCACAGGGGAACCGCAAATGGCTCGCCTTAACAGCGTCTCTGAAGGTTAACAGAATGGCAGGAGGTCGGACTGAAGTGCATATGATAAGTGACAAGTGTTAACATGGCAAATCATGTATTTAAAATTACTCGGAGCTTTATCAAATGTTTCCTCTCAAAAATAAACTATTCTGGAAGGAAAGGTTAACTGAGAAAAGAGTATTACCCTAATGTTTCTGTGATGACTGGCGGGAGGAAGGGAAGAGGGTTCTGTAATGTAGGAGAAGTGGTGATAAATATAAATAGGTCGTTACATTATTAACAGTATAGAAACACAAGTATTCCAAACTTATACTGCACTAGGAAGAGAGGCAAGTAACCGTCCCCTCTCCTCTTTGTCTTCACTGTCTCCATGAACTGAGCGTCTTCCCCCTCCACCCCTGGGCTGGAAGGCAGACAAGGCAGAGGAGATGCTAATGCAGGCCCACCAGCCAAGGCCTCTAGAGCTTAACCACCCACAAGCAGCTCTGCCTGGTAAGAGGAATCCAGAGGGTTCTCTGAAGTCCCCCATCCACAACTCCCTTGCCTGGCTTCCTTCTGTCCCAGGGCTTCTCTTTGACTCTGCCTGGAGGGAGGGTAAGATGAGCGACTGAGCAAAGCAGGAGCATCCCCACACCCCAGCCCATGGGACACCGCCACGGACTTTGCCATCATCTTTTCCCCAAAGCCTCAGCTTTCTCCAACTTACTGGAGCAAAACCTCAATTGGCTGGGCAGGAAAGAAGAAACAGTCTCCTTAAAGTCAGAACCAAATCAGGGGTGGTCTTTCTCAATGCCTTTATTTGCTATTGTGCTGAACAATATAAGGAGGCAAGAAAGAAGAAAAGAAATGATCATAAGAAATGATCATTTTTTGCATATGATGGGATTTTTATCAAGAGAAAAAAAACAGTAAGAATCAGCTGAAAGACTAATACAATTCAGTAACATCACTGGGTATAAAATTAACATAAAGAAATTTATAGATCTTCTAAATAAAAGCAGCAACCAGTTAGAACAGGTAATGGAAGAAGCAATACTTAGGGAGAAATCAAGCAAAGAATGTCCAAGAGCTGGATTATTTAAAATGCAAATGCTAATGAACAACACAGACCAAAAAAGACTTGAACAAAAGAGTATTCTTGTACAAAAAGAGTCAACATCATAAAGATGTCAGTATTCCCTAAATTCATCTATAAATCCCAGTCAGTTTCTTGGCAGGGGAAGGGGAATCAGACAGGCTGACACTAAATTTCACATGGAAAAATAAACAAGCAAGAATAGCCATAAAAATTCTAAAAATGAGGTGTAATGAGGGTAACTAGCCCACCCAGATCTTAAAATACATTAAAATGCTACAAAATTAAAGTAGTCTGCTACTGGCACATGAAAAAACAGATCAATGGAACTATGAATAAAAAATAATTTGTGAAACAATTATGACCTATTTTAGACCTCATATCTGAAGAGACTCCAGATAGATCAAAGACATAAGCATTACAAATGAACATTAAAAGAGCAAGAAGAAAATATGGGAGAGTTTTTAAAAAATAATTCCAGAGTGAGAAAAGCATCTCTAGGTATGCCATAAAAGCCAGACCCTTAGAAAGTGTTAAATGTAATTATATAAAAATGAAAGTTTGTGCATGGGAGAAAACACCACAATGTCAAAAACAAACAAACACAACCTGGGGAAAATACTTGCAATTCATATCACCTAAAAAAGGACAAATCTTATTATGAAAATTTCTAAAGTCGATGAAAAAAAGACCAACAAACAGAAAAGGAAATAAAAATATTTTTTAAAAGTGAAAGAAGGTCTAACTTTATGCATGATAAAAGAGATAAGAAATAAAACAAGAATGAAGTGTCATTTTCCACTTATCAAAGAAGATACGAAAAGATTTAAATGTCTTGGGGAATGTGTAGGGAAACAGGAAATCTATATAGCTAATGGGAATAAAAATTAGCGTAATTTTTATAAAGAACAGTTTGGCAATGTCTATCAAGAGTTGAAATGGACATCTTTGACTCAAAGATTTAGCATCTAGGAATTTATTCTATTCATTTACTTGCACATGTATGTACAAGAGTATTTGTTGAAGCATATTTGTAATAGTAAAAAATGGGAAACAACCTAAATGCTCATCATTTTGACACTGGTTGAATTATTTATTGTTTTTACAGGCAGTGCTATGGAACAATCTCCAAGATAATATTTGTAAGTAGAAAAAGCAAAGTGCATTACATTAAAAAACATGGATGAATCTTCAAAATATGATATGGAGCAAAAAAAAAAGCAAGACACAAAAGAATATACACAATATGACTCCATTAATAAAAAAATTTTTAAATAGGCAAATCTAAACTTTATTGTTTAGAGATGCATTCAAAGGAGGCAAACCCGTAGAGAAGGCAAGGAAGTGAATATCACACAAGTCAAGATAATGGTTCCCTCAGCAGGGAGGGAGGGAATGGATGATGATGGAGGGGCAGATATCAGGCTTTGGAGGACGGGCAATGTTCTTTTTCTTGAGTTGAGTGTGGTTACACAGGTGCGCACTTCACAGTGATTAACTCGATATATGTTTTTTGCATTTTCTATGTGCATGTTATTTTCTCCTAGTGAGTTTTTATTCACAAAAGCTGAATGCAAATCTATATGTATACCATTCATTTTCAAAAATAAAATACATATATGTCCTTGTATATGCATAAAATAACTCTGAAAGGGTAGGTACATGACTGATAGTAGTGTTTGCCTCTGGGAACCCGAGTGGCTGGAGGGCAGAGAAGAGCAGGAGACCTACTTTCCATTGTATACAGTTAGTGCGTTTTGAATGTTTGACATATGCATTGATTACCTTTCACACAAAAAAATGTTTAAAGTATTGAATACACTTTAAAACTGCGACAATACTACAGATAGGTTAACAAAATTTTAAAGGACTTTTACGGAGAAGGAACTGAAAACATAATGCAACCTGATTCTAGGAAAAATAACCACAAAAACAATCTGTTGGTTAGGGTGTTGCAGGGACCATCAACCACTCTAGTAAGTTTAAATAGAAAGGAGTTCCTTATAGGATATTAAAAAGCCCACAGAATCACTGCACTAAAGAAATAGAATCTAAGTTGAGCTTTCAGAAACAATTCGCAAAGCCACCCTGAATTGGGCCATCAAGACCGCTGTTTGCTCTTATATGATCTGGAGTCACCATGATCAGAAAGCTGCTGCTCTGATCTACACAGATAACACCCTGCTCTCCACCTGTTGAAGCTAGGGGCCAATGCTGCTTCAGAAAACAAGTGCCTCTGTCGCTGTGCTGGCTAGCAAGTGCAGTCGAAACATGATCTCTGCCTCAATCCCCCTTCCTGGTTTCACCTGAATGCATCTTATTGGTAAAACTAGACCATATCTGGAATCCTAGGTGCAAAGGAGTCTTGGAAATACACCAAATATATATAAGTTGGTATTACCACTGTGTAGAGCAACTTTACAATATCTAATAAAGTTGAATTGCACCTACCCTAGGACAAAGAAATTCTACTTTAAAATAAACATTCAAAGATGCTCTCACTCATTTGCCCAAGGAACTATGTGCAAGAAAATTATTCCAACAACATTTGTGACAATGAAAAATTGGAAACAATCTAAATATCCATCACCAGGAGAATGGATCATGACACAGTTTTTCAATGGATGCTATATGGTAATTAAAGATATGAAGTAAAGCCACATGTGCTAAAATAAATATATCTTAAAATAATGTATGATAATATATAATAAAAACAAGAGTTGTAGAATTATGCATACATTAACATATCATTTATATAAGTAGAAACCACAGAATAATACTATATGTTGAACATGGAGATATACATATACTGCATCAATGGAAATGATAAATGCCAAATGCAGATTAGTGGTTGCCTGTGGAGAAGAAGGAAGTGGGATACACAGAGCTTTCAATTGCTCTGTAATGCTTTATTTCTTTATAAAAAGAAATCTGAGCCAAACATGGTCCACAGAACTGAAAATAAGTGTATTATTATTTTGTACAACTGTTTATATATTTTAAATATTTCATAATACATTTTTTAATGTATGGATAACCATTAAAATAATTAAAATACAATATGCAATTTCCAAATTAGCAGAGAAAACAAAAAGAGTGGGGAAAAAGAAAACATCATCAGTGTAGCGATGGACAGAAAAGGAGCAATAAAAGGAGCCAAGAAAAAAACCTGGAAAAAAAGAAATTAAAAGAAGATGCCAGAGTTAATCTCATCTGTCAGTAATCATCATAAATATAAGTGGGCTAAAGTCAACTATGGAGACCTGAGACTATCACATTAGATTTTTAATATCCAGACATGTGCTACCTACAAATTCACCTCACACCAAAGTAATAGAACTATTAAAACCAAATTGATCTAAAGGTACACAAGGCAAATACTAATCAAAATAACTATTCATGTCAGAAAAAATACAATTTAAGGCAAAAGGCATAAATAGCGATAAAGTGACATATTGCACAATGGAAAGAACAATTCATAAATAAGGTGTAATTATCATGAAATTATATGTGCTTAATAAGATAGTCTCAAAATACACAAAGTAAAATCTGTCATAATTATTTTTTAAAATCCAAATTTACAGTGGAAGATTTTAATACACCTTTATCAGATTATCAGATTAATAGATTAAGCAAAAAACAGACTTTATAAACAATAATGTTGAGTGATGAAAGGGGACTGTAACTACAGATGCAGTAGACATTTTTAAAATCATAAAATATAGATAACTTCTTGCCATTAAATTTGAAAACTTAGATAAGTGGGTAATTATAAAAATTGACTCAAGGAAAATTGTTAACTTTAAGGGACCTATAATTATTATTAAATAAACTTAAATCCACATCAAAACAAACTTTTCCAGAAGTAGAAACTTTCCAACAATAGGAAGGTAGAAAAAACTAACTTAATTGTATATATATATATATATAGCTAGCTTAACCTGGACAAAGATAGTGGGATAGTAGAAAATCATATGATAAAGAAAGAGAAAGAAAAAGAAAGAGAAAGCAAAGAGAGAAAGAGAGAGGAAGGAAGGAAGGAAGGAAGGAAGGAAGGAAGGAAGGAAGGAAGGAAGGAAGGAAGGAAGGAAGGAAGGAAGGAAGGAAGGAAATCATATAGTAATGTTTCTTATGAAGAGAGATGTAAAATACTAAACCAAATAAAATTCAGAGATGTTTGAAAGCAATAATATGTCTTGATCAAGTAGGATTTATCCCAGGAATGTATTTCTATAGCACAAGCTGTAGCAATGTAAATGACCATGTATCACACTAAAAGAGATAAAACTTGTAATTATCTCAGCAGATGCAGAAAAGTACCCGATAAAATTAAATACTCATTCATAACTAAAAAAAAATAACAAGAAAAGAAAATATTTATCTAACCAGAAGTAGAAGAGACCTGTTTTAATTTGATACAAAGTATCATTCAAATACCTACAATAATATCTTACTTAATGTTTGAAGTATAGCAGAATTTTCTCTGGTGTCAAGAAAAAGACTTGGATGCCCTCTATTGCTCCTCTTACACAAGACTATACTGGAGGTCCTAAAGAATACAATAACACAAGGAAAAAATAAGTTATAAGGAAAGAAAGAGAAAAATTTATTGTTTACAGACAACATAATTATCTACATAGAAAATCCAAAACCAAACTTAATCAATGTATTTAACAAGACTGCTGGATACAGCGCCAACATACAGAAAGTATTAGCACTTCTTGACACTAATAATAACCTATTAGGCAAGACAGTACACAGTGTAATTCCAAACAAAGTTCAGATAGGATTTTTCACAGAGCTTAATCTCTGATTCTAAGATTTACACGCAAAATTTGAAGTGCATAAGTAACAAAGATAAATCTGAAAAAAAAAAAAAGATAAAGGATTTGCTCCATATACTATCAAGGTATATTATGAAGTTGGCCAATCTGTCAAATAGCAAATTCAGTGAATGGCCAGTTTGCCAAAAACCAATTTCTCAGATGTGCACATGCTGAAAGATTAATTCCACAAATGACTGATTCACAGACTTTCTAAGATGTACTAAGTAGCTAAAAATGTGTTTTAAACAATATTTTTTCCTTTAGTCATAAGAATTCTAAGCAAGAATATTGACACAGTAAATATAGTCAAGGAAATATAAAGTCATGAATATATGTCTCAAGGACATAGTCTTAATAAATATAATCCATACTTTGTAAGTCTTCATTAATATATTCTTAAAAGCAATATACATGAATATATTCAACACCATCGAATATAGTCTTCAAATTTTTTGACTAATAAAACATCCCTTCAAATTGCTAAGAAAAATGTAATTTAGAATACATATTTTCTCCAAATAGAATCCATTTGATAAAATAGCCTCAAGAATAGTATTGTTGTATTTTAATATATTGAAGAAAGCTATTTCTTAACATTTTAAATAAATTAGTAAATAGGTTTATCAAATCGGACTATGTGTGTATTGACATAAAAATTAACTTTCACAAATGCAAAAGACTACATATTGTGTGATTCCATTTCTACAATATGCCCAGAAAAAATCAATTTATCAAGCAAAGAGCAGATTAGTTACTGCCAAGGGCTGGAATGATGGTGGGTAGAAGTGAGGATTAATTACAAAAGGGCATGAAGGAACTTTATGGGGTAATGGAAATATTCTTGAATTGTGGTGATTGTACAACTCTATAAATTTGCTAAAATCATTGAATTGTACACTTGCAATGGGTGAATTTTATGGTATGTAAATTATAACTCAATGGAACTTTTAAAATGAAAGGGAAAAGAAAGGGAGGAATTATGGATATTTTACTATGTTAAGGAGGAATTATAGATATTTTATTATGATAAGGTGCTAGAGTTATCTATGAAGCAGAATAACATTGAAAGCAGACTTGGATTAGTTGTAAATGTATATTCAAAACTCTAGACAATTAATAAAAAAGTAAAAAAGAAGTATAAGTGATGTTAAGAATGGATAAAAAATTGAATCTTATAAAATGGTTGGTTAAAACTGGAAAAGGCAGAAAAAATGTGGAAGTCAAAAATAGGAGCAAAGAACAAGGTTGAGAAATAGAAAACTAGCAAATATGATAGACATTAATCCAACTATATCAATAATCACCTTAAATGTGAAAGGTCTAAATATACTAATTGAAAGACAGAGAGTGTCAGCATAGATAAAAAAAACAAGACCCAACTATATGTTGTCTACAGAAATCCACTTTAAATATAAAGACACATACAGATTGAAAGTAAAGGGATAGAAAAAGATATACTAAGCTAACACTAGTCAAAAGAAAGCAGGACTAGCTATACTAATTTCAGGCAGAGCAGACTTCAGAGCACAGAAATTTATCAGGGATAAAGAAGGGCATAACATAATGATAAAGGGGTCAGTACTCCAAGAAGAGATAACAACCCTTACTGTGTATGCATCTAACAACAGAGCATCAAAATATGTGAGACAAAAACTGATATAACTGCAAGGCGAAATAAATGAATCCACTATTATAGCTGGATACTATAATACCCCTCTGTCAGAAATAGGCAGATCCAGTAGGCATAAAATCAGTAAGAATATAGCTAAACTCAATAGTGCCAATAATCAACTGGAAATAATTAATGTCTATAGACTACTTCGTCCAACAATGGCAGAACACACATTCTTCTCAAGCCCACATGGAACATTCACCAAGATAGACCACATTCTGAGCCAGAAATCTTGTCTTAAAATTTTTTTAACAAAGAATAAAAATCACAGAATGTCTGCTCTCAGACCATACTAGAATTAAACTAGAAATCAATAGCAGGAGGATAGGCTGGAAAATCCCAAAATATTTGAGAGTACACAACACACTTCTAAGTAACATAAGAAGAAAACTTCTTGAAATTTTTCTTCTTTTATAAAAAATTTCCTCTTGAAGAAATCTTCTTGGGTCAAAGAAGAAACCTCAAGAGAAATTTTTAAATAGCTTGAACTGAATAAAAATGAAAACACGATTTATCAAAATGTATGGGATGCCATGAAAGCAGTGCTTAGAGGGAAAGTTATAGCACTGAATGCATGATTTGGAAAAGAACAAAGACCTAAAATCAATAATCACAGCTTCCACCATAGGAAATTAGAAAAAGATCAAATTAAATCCAAAGTAAGAAGAAGAAAAGAAATAATAGAAATTAGAGCCAAAATCAATGGAATTGAAAATAGGAAATCAATAGAGAAAATCAACAAAATCAAAAGCTGGTTCTTTGAAAAGATCAGTAAAATCATTGCAGACTAACTAAAGAAAAAAGAGAGAAGATGCAAATTACTAGCATCAGCAATGAAAGAAGGGACATCTCTACAGATTTCATGGACATTAAAAGATAATAAAGGAATGTTACAACTTTATGCCCACAAATTGGATAACCTGATGAAATGGACCAATCCTTTGAAAGACACAACCTGTCAAAACTTACACAAGAAGAGATATATAATCTTAATAGTCCCATGTCTATTAAAGAAGTTGAATCAATAATTATTAACTTTCCAAAACAGAAAGTACCAGATCCAGATGGGTTCACTGGTGAATTCTACAAAACATTTAAGTAAGAAAGTTTGCCAATTCTTTACAGTCTCTTCCAGAAGATAGAATCAAAGGGAATACTTCCTAACTCATTCTATAAGGCTAGCATTACTCTAATATCAAGATCAGACAATGATATTACAAGAAAAGAAAACTATCAACCAATGTATCTCATGAACATGGATGCAAATATGTTAAACAAAATATTATCAAATTGAATCTAAGAATGTATAAAAAGAATTATACAGCACAACCAAGTGAGATTTATTCGAGGTATGCAAGGTTAGTTCAACATTCAAAAATTAATGATATAATTCATCACATCAACAGACTGAAGAATCACATGATTATGTTAATAGATGCAAAAAAAGCATTTGACAAAATCCAACACCGATTCATGGTAAAAACTCTCAGCAAACTAGGAATAGAGTAGAATCTCCTCAACATGATAAAGAACATCTACAAACAACTTACATCTAACATTATACTTAACGGTGAGAAACCCAATATTTTCTGCTAACATTAGGAACAAGACAAGGATGTCCCCTCTCACCATTGCTTTTCAACATCATACTGGAAGGCCTAGCTAATGCAGTAAGACAAGAAAAAGAAATAAAAAGTATACATATTGGGAAGGAAGAAATAAAACTGTTGGCAGATGATAGACCACCTATACAGAAAATCTTAAAGAATCAACAGAAAATCAACAAAAACTCCTGGAACTAATAAGCAATTATAGCAAGATTACAGGATACAGTTAATATACAAAAGTCTATTGCTTTCCTGTATACCAGCAATGAACAAGTGGAATTTGAAAATAAAAGCACATTATCATTTACATTAGCACCTCCCAAAATTAAATACTTAGATATAAATCTAACAAAATATATACAAGATCTATATGAACAAAACTATAAAATTTTGATGAAACATATCAAAGAACTAAATGAATGGAATTTTTCAAAGAAATAAATAGATTCCATGCTCATGGATATTGTTAAGATCTCAGTTCTTCCCAGCTAGATCTATAGATACAACAAATTTCAATCAAAATCCCAGAAAGTTATTGTATACATATCAACAAAATGATCCCGAAATTTATATAGGGAAGCAAAAGATCCAGAATAGCCAACATAATATTGTAATACAAGAACAAAGCTGAAGGACTGATACTACCCAGTTTCAAGACTTTATATAAAGCTATTGGTGATCAAGACAGTGTGGTATTGGTGAAAGAACAGACAGATCAATGGAACAGAATAGAAAGCCCAGAAATAGATTCAGACAGCATAGGATATAACAATGGAGTAAAGATAATCTGTTCAACAAATGGTGCTGTAATAACTGGACATCCACATGCAAAAAAATGAATCTAGACACAGATCTTACACCCTTCACAAAAATTAACTCAAAATGGATGATAGACCTAAATGTAAAATACAAACCTGTAGATCTCCTAGAACATAGGAAAATCTGGATGACATGGGGTTGGCAATGACTTTTTTAGATATAACACAAAAGACGTGATCCATGAAAGACATAATTACTAAACTAGACTCCATTAAAGCTAAGAACTTTTGTTCTGTGAAAGATAATATCAAGGGAATGAGAAGATAAGCCATAGATGGAGAGAAAATACTTGTAAAGTACACATCTGACAAAAGACTGTTATCCAAAATATACAAATAACTCTTTAAAAACTCAGCAGTAAAAAATGAATAACCCAGTTAAAAAGAAGGTAAAATACCTGAACAAACACCTCACCAAAGATACACAGATGGCAAGAAAGCATATGAAAAAATGTTCAAAATCATATGTCATTAGGGAACTAGAAATTACAACAATGAGATACCACTACAAACCTATTAGAATGGCCAAAATCCAGAACACTGACAACATCAAATGTTAGCAAGGATATGCAGCAAAGGAATTCTTATTCATTGCTGGTGGGAATGCAGAATGGTCAACCTCATGGGAAGACAGTTTAGCAGTTTCTTACAAAACTAATATTCTCTTATCATGTGATCCAACAGTTGTGCTCCTTAATATTTACCCACATGAAGTAAAAACTTATGTCTGGTACAAAATCCTTGTGTTTATAATAGCTTTATTCATAATTGCCAAATTTTGGAAGCAACCAAGATGTCTTTCAATGAGTGGATAAATAAACTGTGATACATCCAGACAATGAAATATTTAGCCCTAAAAGGAATGATCTATCAAGCCATGAAAAGACATGCAGGAACCTTCAAAGCACATTACTAAGTGAAAGAAGCCATTATGAAAAAGCTCTATCCTGTATGACAGCTATATGACACTGTGGAAAGGTAAAACTGGAGACAATAAAAAGACCAGCGATTGCCAGATATTACTGGGGAGAGAGAAAAATTAATTGGCAAAGCACAGAGGATTCTTAAGGCAGTGAAAATATTCTGTATTATACTATAATGGTAGATATATGTCATATATACATTGGACCATAGATTGGACAAAACCCTTGGACGAGACAACACCAAGAGTGAAACCTAATGTAAACTATGGGCTTTGCATGATAATGATGTGTCAATGTCAGTTCATCCTTTGTAACAAATGAACCACTCTGATGGGGGATGTTTTTAGTCCAGGAGGCTGTGTGTGTGTTCCAGGGAGGACAAAGGAGTACATGGAAACTCTGAGTACTTTCTACTCAATTTTGCTGTGAACCTAAAACTTCTCTTTAAAAAGTTCACTAATTAAAAGATAAAAATAAAATAAAACTTTAAAATTATTAGAAGAAAATATAGGCAAGTAATTTATGACCTCAAGATAAGGAATGATCTTTTTTAAAAAGACAAATACATATAAACACACACACACACACACAGAAATTATAAAAGGAAAGGCTGAAAAAAATGTGACATCAAAATGTAAAACTTTCTGGAACAAAAGACACCATGAACAAAACTTAGCGACAAGCAGTAGACCGGGAGAAGATATTTACATCATATATAATAACCAAAAGATTACTATTCAGAGTAAAGAACTACAAACAACCAGATAGAAAAATGATTTATGTAAGAAGAAACCTAAATAACCTAAAAACACATTTAAAAAGGCTCAGCCTCAGTCCAATCAAGGAGCACTAATTAAAATCATAAGAGATCATTTCAAACACAAAAGATAAGCAAAGAATAAATTCTGAATGGTGAAAAGGATATAGGGAAATGGCAACTCTCACAAAATGCTGTTGTGGTTATGCAAATTGGCATAACCACTTTGGAGATCAACTTGGCAATATCTAGCAAAATGCAAAATGCACATATCCTATGTCCCACAGACACATGTTAAGTTAAATATGTCATCTGTAAAAGTCATCTCATTATTAGAAGATCTGAATTAATATGGTAGAATATTTTCCTGTTTGGAATGACGTGGGCATTCATTAAAGTATCCTCTATACTTTTATTAATTTTTTTTTTTAATATAAGATTTCAAAACCAGGGCGGAGCAAAGTCTATGACCATGGATGAATACTCAGCAAATTAATCAGTCTGGCACAACAGGCAAGAAGCTCCCAAGTTCCCAAGCGGCTGGTCTCTCACAGCTACGTGAAAGCCATGCTTGGGACCAGAGTGCACCTAGTGCATAGTTCTGTGTCGGCCCATCTACATTCTAGTCATCTTTCCAGACTCTGCTGAACTCCCACTCCTCCAGGAAGGCTTCCCTGACTATTCAGCTCACACTCATCCCTCCCATTACCCAATTATCTGAACGCCTAAAGTCACTGCTCACTAGTGTGTCATTAAGTCGGCATTTCAGGAATTTTAGATAATCCCAAACAGAGAGGTCTGAAGCCCACAAGGGCTGCTACCAAGCTGACAGGGACTGCATAGTAAATGCATACTCTCAAATGACTGGGGAACCACTGCCGCTCACTGGGCCTTTCTACCTGCTCCCTCTCACCCACCGCCACCGACTGCTCCTGAACCACAAGCCCATTAATGGAAGATGGCCTCAAATGTCTCCTGGCTGACAGTGTGCAGCTGGCGGAAAAGGGCCCATTTGCCACAATTCAGCAGGTTCACCTCTCTGCTCGGAGGGGCCCTGATCCCCTGAGAACCCATTTCCTTTTGTGTGATATATGTAAAACACTCCTGACGTGAGCATCCTCAGAGAGAGCTCACACTGCCCGCCTAAGTGTTTTTCAAAAAATCGAGCTCTTACCTTTTAAAATTACACCAGGGTGGTATTGTTCAAACATGTAAGACTGACTACTCCAAAAAGCAGCAACAACAGGATACAATGCGCTAATTTTACCCACTTTGACTTAGAAAACATAATCGGTACTTACAAAAACTGTAAATACTGAAGAATCAAGGGAATAGGATTATTCTAAAAAAGGGTGCTAATACATCAAGCAAAATAGCTTTTGCTAGCCTTAACTGAGGGCCATTATCTATCAGAGAAGATATACCTCTCGCCTTGAGAATGTAAAGAAACACAAATGACTAAAGAAGCTTGCCAATATTTCTGGGAGGGAGAAGAGAGGAAATAGTCTGTAGAGACAGAAACTTAGAAAAGCTGAGTGATTCAGCAGGGTAGATAAACAGCCTCAAGCATGCTCAGAGGGGGCAAACCCTGCCTGGTTCAATCACCATAATTTCCATGGAGGCTCCATCCCTCCCCTCTCTGAACTGCTTGGCTATCACACAAACCAGGACTTCCTTACTTACCTCTTGGCGGCTCTGTTTAATATGGCATGGGTCTTCCCAACTAAACACAGCATCTTGGGATGGAATGGGCCCTATGTTTCTCTCCTATATCAGCTCATGTCATCCTACTTGCGGCCCTCAAACCCAGCACAGCCTGGCCCACAGAGCAGTCTCGAGCCTATGCAGGAAAGGGTAGAGTGGGGGGCGCTAGGCCACTGTCTCCCTTTTTTCTTTCCCTCCCTCTGCCTGTGGTAAATGGAAAGGATTGTGAGACAATCTGGCATGTGGCCCCCTGGCTGAGAATAACCATGTTGTCTTCCTGAAAGTATGCAGAGATTAATAGGAGACATTCATACTGGATATAAGTCCAAGATGGGAGGTAAAATATTCTAAATATAGAATACTTCAGCTGGCAAGCACAACTGAGGTACATCTAAAAGTGTTTAGAAGATATTAGTTTGATTTTTCAGGGATCGAAACTGGTGGGGAGTTGAGGGACAATTGTGGGGAGTGGGATCCCCCATCACTTCGCTAGCAACTATAGACTGGTAATGAGCAATGTGCATGATGTCCTTCTTTGGTATCCTCAGTTCTTGTGGGAACCACATCTTCACAGAGATCCCCAGAGGCCACCAGTCCAGCCCTCTGCCCCTGAGTATCAGCACACCTAAATAACTGAGAACATGAGGTGAAGACCAATTCTGGGGGAAATCGGTACCTATATTCTTTTTGTGCTTTTTATGTTTTGTGTGATTCTCAGTGGAGGAGGGAAAAATGAGTAGAGGAAGCTTCCATTTCATATTATATATATATACTTATTAGAGCATTCTTCTTATTTTTGTTCTCTATACCATTTCCAGGTCATTTTTATCCATGGGCACCTGGATACAGTCCTAAGGCCATGTTTTCTTTTCAACAATTACGTGTAAAACATATTTCTTTAACTACAAAAGTAAAATTAATCTTTTCTAGATTGAATATCTAAATTGTGTCCTACTTTTTGTCATTGTTCATTTATCATTCATAAAAATAACATATTTGAAAATAATTTGCAAACTAAATTTTGCCCCATCCCCAGATTCCTGGGTAAGCATCATCTTGCCAGTATACAACTATGAATTATGACTTAGATGCATTACTGTTAGTCGAGTAATTTTCAAAGAAAAAATTTTAAACTATAAAAAGCATTTTGTGAAAAATGTTTCATATCCAAAACACACCACATATTTAATATAGGTGTGAGTGCATTTTATCATGTTAGATATGATGGGGGGAGCTCCAAATTAAGATTAGCATTGTCCATGATGGTTCTAGGATGACCCAAGACAAATATTTCTTAGTTCCCATGAAAGGCATTTGCTGTGTGTGTTTAAAATATATGTATATTATATATGTGTGTGTGTGTGTGTGTATATATATATATACACACACACATATATATATAAAAAATAAAATTTACCATTTAACCATCCCATTTACTTTAAAAATAAACACAATATTGATTTATACAGCCTTTATCATTCTTTTGGGCACTTGATCATTCCCGCTCTGGATTGCTCCTTACCTGACTTGAGTGTTTCTAATCTTTTCTCCAAGATGGCCACCTTCTTGAGGCAGAGAGTAAGTAGCTTCTCTTGTGATGTAGAGGGTTAAGAACAGAGCTGAATATTTAATTGGAAGTCAATAAATACTTACCTAATGAGTGAATGAATATGTGGATAAATGACAGAAATCTTGATGAGACACTTGATCCAGAGCTGTCTAGTGCCGTACTGGTTTTCAAACTATTTTGTATGAGGAAAACCAATATACCTAATTGATTACAAAAGAGGTACTCTGGGTGATCTGGGGTAAAGGAAATGAAGGCTACTGCCCCCCACCTCCAAGTTTCTGGAAGCCTCCTTTACCCACTCCAGACTGAATCTCTTACAGAGTCAAAGGCTCCTGAAAAATACATATGACTCTTCCTGACTAGAGGGCATTTCTGCTTGTCTAACTTCCATCCATGTCCTTATAATAAAGAGTTGACTACAAGTGATAACCCTTTTCCCAGGACAAACAATTCTTATCCATCTACCTTTCCCTTGGCACTCACCCTAAAACTATTAATGGACATGGTGTGTCCTCCAACTTCTTCCTTGGTTCTCAGTATCTGTTCGTATCCTGGAACCCATACAAATGCACAAAGACTGAAAAGCCCATGACTTGAAATCAAACGGTTTGGAGCCAGTCCTAGCTCAGACACCAGCTGTGTGGCCTTGGACAAGTTACTGAACTCCTCTGACTCTTAAGTTTCCTCAGCAAAGTGGAGTTGATAATACAGAATTTACAAGGTATGGATTAAATGAGATAATGTACTTGAAAACAGCACACAGTGCTCAATCATGTTTGTACGTTTGAACTGTTATTGTTTCTTGTCTTGGTTCTCCTGCTTCCCTCTGTCACTTACAGTTATCCATGATTCTTGATAAGCAAGCTATTAGTCACTGGTCGTTTCATTAACTGCTATATGTAGTTTTGTTGTTGTTTTTTTTGTAGTAAAACACTTTTTTTTTTGGTATCATTAATCTACAATTACTTGAAGAACATTATGTTTACTAGGCTCCCCCCTTCACCAAGTCCCCCCCACATACCCCTTCACAGTCACTGTCCATCAGCACTGTAGTAAGATGCTGTAAAATCACTACTTGTCTTCTCTGCGTTGCACAGCCCTCCCCATACCCCACACGCACTATACATGCTAATCGTAATGCCCCCTTTCTTTTGCTGTATGTAGTTTTTAAACATTTTTATATTTGACCATAAATTTGTTGCCTCCTTACAGATAGAAATGGGGTAGTATTTAGATTTGTGCTATTTTCTACAGAGCTCCTTGTGAACAGCTGTAAGGTAGACGTGTCTGACTAGCAGCATTTTACCCTTGCATTGCCGGGTCACTCTCAGCAGAGTCCTCCCTTTCTTCTCTGTGTCAGAAGTGACATAATGGCAGATATGCAAGAGCTCCCTGGAGAACAATGAAGGACTTCACAGAGCTCAATTTGAGAGAATACACATGAGTTGTTCGAGTGATATTCCTGTGACACTTGCAAGTGGGAAATGACACTGGGCAAAGTGAGGGAACTGGACACTGCATAAAGTGAGGGAAGCTTGAGGGGAGAGAAACTTGCTTCCAAAAGGAACAAAACAAAAATGCCTCCAGCCAGGCAGGACTGGACAGGGGAGGCTGTAGATGGGATGTGCTAGGTTAATTAACCATCTACCCTCTATGGCTGCCGTCAATCCCTTGGCCACCACTGTAAGTGACTGCTCTGAACTCCCAGAACAAGATTTATTTACTGAAACTTTCTTTTCTTTTCTTATTCCTTGTTACTTATTTTATTTATTTTCATTTTTTATTTGGGGGTGGAGTTAGTGAGTGCCTCCATCCTTGAACTCTCTAGTAGCTTTCTAGCAATCATTAATTCTTTCTTCATTCAGCAAGTATACATTCAGTGACTAATGAATAAAGTAGACAAATCTTCATTCACCTAAATAGTCAACCTCAAGGGTGACAACTGATCCCTTGAAGGTCAGCTTAGAGGGAAACTCTTTTCTTCTACTTTTGACAGTATTCATTTTCTTCTCCTTCAGATGCAATAGGGAATAATTCAATTCCAAAATCCAAATCAATTCAATTCAATTCAATCCAAATTCCAAATTTAATTACAAAACTTTTGTGAGGGTATCTAGTTAGACAGAACCTAACTCAAATCCAGAACCTTGCTAGAAGAAAATTTCAGAAATGTAATTTTCATCTTTCCAATCTCTCCAACTACAAAGAGAAAAGAACATGTTGTAAGCCAATACAGAATACCTGGCATATGAGTGAAATCAGATTTCATGGAGAAGATGGACTTTGAAATAGGCCTTGAAAATGTGTAGTATTTGTTTTTTGTTTTTTGTTTTTTGTTTTTTGAGAGGGCATCTCTCATATTTATTGATCAAATGGTTGTTAACAACAATAAAATTCTGTATAGGGGAGTCAATGCTCAATGCACAATCATTAATCCACCCCCAGCCTAATTCTCACCAGTCTCCAATCTTCTGAAACATAACAAACAAGTTCTTACATGGTGGACAAATTCTTACATAGTGAATAAGTTCTTACATGGTGAACAGTGCAAGGGCAGTCATCACAGAAACTTTCGGTTTTGATCAGTCATTATGAACTATAAACAATCAGGTCAAATATGAATATTCGTTTGGTTTTTATACTTGATTTATATGTGAATCCCACATTTCTCCCTTATTATTATTATTATTATTTTTTTTTTTTTTAAATAAAATGCTGAAGTGGTAAGTAGATGCAAGATAGAGGTAGAAAACATAGTTTAGTGCTGTAAGGGGGCAAATGTAGATGATCAGGTGTGTGCCTGTAGACTAAGTGTTAATCCAAGCTAGACAAGGGCAATAAAACATCCACGGATGCAGAAGATTTCTCTCAAAACAGGGGGGGTGAGGTTCTAAGCCTCACCTCTGTTGATCCCCAATTTCTCACCTGATGGCCCCCCTGCGACTGTGCCTGTCTTAGGTTGTTCCTCCCTTGAGGAATCTTACCCGTCTCTGGCTAACCAGTCATCTTCCGGGGCCATACAGGGAAATGTAAAATTGGTAAGTGAGAGAGAGGCAATATTGTTTGAAAAGGTTAGCTTTTTACTTTTTTGCAGATTTATGCCCTGTGGCTTCTATGCCCAGTATTTGTCTTGAGGTATCTTTACCACTTGGAAGAATTATGATACTCAGTAAATTTGATATGAGGCACGAATTCTATTTAAGGGTTGTAATTAGGAAGGAAGAAGAAAAGCTATAGAAGTAGCAGACGGAAGAAAACATGGGAAGATTGATTATTTCTTTGACATATCTTCTTGTAGAGTAACTTCAGCATGTATAGGTTTTAAACTACTAATTAAATTGCGTACACATATTAACATAATAGGAATACAGTTACATAACCAAAGCATATCTGTAATTACCAGCCATCTCCTGTGAAACCAAGAAAACCAGTTAGGCATCCTAAGCATTTGTGAAAACTTATCTATGATATGGTGGATATTGTCCAACTGAACTTGAACAGTCTGAGAGAAATCAGACAAATTAAAACAACCCATTCCTGGGAACTGTTCACATCCCATATGTTCTTTTAACAGTAGATAGTCTGTAGTTGTAAGATTTTGGAGCGCTACAACTTGCACTTCTCCTAATTCTTGGTTGAGTTCCAACAGTATAGATCCAGTCAAATTTGTTGTTTTACTGTATGCACAGGCCAGCTTAGATATCTCCTTCTTCATTCCAATGGCAAGTCCAGGAACCGGTGGGATGAATGCAGCTAGAACTGCAGCATCGCCTAGATCTTTGTTGAGGTTTTTTGATGAACATCTTCTGGTGTGACTCTTCCAGAGAGTGCTGATGTTGGAAGTTCTTCTTCATATCGTATCTTAGTTCATTTTCTGGGTAGCCAAATTAGGCTTTGATCCTCTGTAAAAACACAAACAGACCCTTTGCCTACACTTTGATATGCCTTTTATACCATTGTGTAGATCTCATTGGAGGTCACCAAACAGGAACTGCTTTTTTTTTTTTAAGAGAAAGGAATATTATGAGAAAAGTGTACCTCCATAGCCGATCATCTGACACCCTTTAAGTGATCAAAATTAAGGATATTTAAAGCATGCATTAATCGTTGATTTACAGTTAGTTTTATCCTATCAGGGAGTAATCCCCCTTCACTTTCTTTCTTTCTTTCTTTCTTTTTTTTTGTTATCTTTAATCTACACTTACAAGAAGAATATTATGTTTACTAGGCTCTCCCCTATACCAGGTCCCCCCTATAAGCCCCTTTACAGTCACTATCCATCAGCATAGCAAAATGTTGTAGAATCACTACTTGTCTTCTCTGTGTTGTACAGCCCTCCCCTTTCTCCCACCCCCCATGCATGCTAATCTTAATACCCCTCTTCTTCTTCCCCCCTTATCCCTCCCTACCCACCCATCCTCCCCAGTCCCTTTCCCTTTGGTACCTGTTAGTCCATTCTTGGGTTCTGTGATTCCGCTGCTGTTTTGTTCCTTGAGTTTTTCCTTTGTTCTTATACTCCACAGATGAGTGAAATCATTTGGTATTTTTCTTTCTCTGCTTGGCTTATTTCACTGAGCATAATACCCTCCAGGTCCATCCATGTTGCTGCAAATGGTAGGATTTGCCCTCTTCTTATGGCTGAGTAGTATTCCATTGTGTATATGTACCACATCTTCTTTATACATTCATCTACCGATGGACATTTAGGTTGCTTCCATTTCTTGGCTATTGTAAATAGTGCTGCGATAAACATAGGGGTGCATCTGTCTTTCTCAAACTTGATTGCTGCGTTCTTAGGGTAAATTCCTAGGAGTGGAATTCCTGGGTCAAATGGTAAGTCTGTTTTGAGCATTTTGATGAACCTCCATACTGCTTTCCACAATGGTTGAACTAATTTACATTCCCACCAGCAGTGTAGGAGGGTTCCCCTTTCTCTACAGCCTCGCCAACATTTGTTGTTGTTTGTCTTTTGGATGGCAGCCATCCTTACTGGTGTGAGATGATACCTCATTGTAGTTTTAATTTGTATTTCTCTGATAATTAGTGATGTGGAGCATCTTTTCATGTGTCTGTTGGCCATCTGTATTTCATTTTTGGAGAACTGTTCAGTTCCTCTGCCCATTTTTTAATTGGATTATTTGATTTTTGTTTGTTGAGGCGTGTGAGCTCTTTATATATTTTGGACGTCAAGCCTTTATCGGATCTGTCATTTACAAATATATTCTCCCATACTGTAGGGTTCCTTTTTGTTCTATTGATGGTGTCTTTTGCTGTACAGAAGCTTTTCAGCTTAATATAGTCCCACTTGTTCATTTTTGCTGTTGTTTTCCTTGCCCGGAGAGATATGTTCAAGAAGAGGTCACTCATGTTTATGTCTAAGAGGTTTTTGCCTATGTTTTTTTCCATGAGTTTAATGGTTTCATGACTTGCATTCAGGTCTTTGATCCATTTTGAATTTACTTTTGTATATGGGGTTAGACGATGGTCCAGTTTCATTCTCCTACATGTAGCTGTCCAGTTTTGCCAGCACCATCTGTTGAAGAGGCTGTCATTTCTCCATTGTATGTCCGTGGCTCCTTTATCAAATATTAATTGACCATATATGTTTGGGTTAATGTCTGGAGTCTCTAGTCTGTTCCACTGGTCTGTGGCTCTGTTCTTGTGCCAGTACCAAATTGTCTTGATTACTATGGCTTTATAGTAGAGCTTGAAGTTGGGGAGTGAGATCCCCCCTACTTTATTCTTCTTTCTCAGGATTGCTTTGGCAATTCGGGGTCTTTGGTGTTTCCATATGAATTTTTGAATTATTTGTTCCAGTTCATTGAAGAATGTTGCTGGTAATTTGATAGGGATTGCATCAAATCTGTATATTGCTTTGGGCAGGATGGTCATTTTGATGATACTGATTCTTCCTAGCCACGAGCATGGGATGAGTTTCCATTTGTTAGTGTCCCCTTTAATTTCTCTTAAGAGTGACTTGTAGTCTTCAGAGTATAGGTCATTCACTTCTTTGGTTAGATTTATTCCTAGGTATTTTATTCTTTTTGATGCAATTGTGAATGGAATTGCTTTCTTGATTTCTCTTTCTATTGGTTCATTGTTAGTGTATAGGAAAGCTACAGATTTCTGTGTGTTAATTTTGTATCCTGCATTCTTGCTGTATTCCGATATCAGTTCTAGTAGTTCTGGGGTGGAGTCTTTAGGGTTTTTTATGTACAGTATCATGTCATCTGCAAATAGTGACAGTTTAACTTCTTCTTTACCAATCTGGATTCCTTGTATTTCTTTGTTTTGTCTGATTGCCGTGGCTAGGACCTCCAGTACTATGTTAAATAGCAGTGGGGAGAGTGGGCATCCCTGTCTAGTTCCCGATCTCAGAGGAAAAGCTTTCAGCTTCTCACTGTTCATTATAATGTTGGCTGTGGGTTTATGATATATGGCCTTTATTATGTTGAGGTACCTGCCCTCTATTCCCATTTTGCTGAGAGTTTTTATCATGAATGGATGTTGAATTTTGTCAAATGCTTTTTCAGCATCTATGGAGATGATCATGTGGTTTTTGTCTTTCTTTTTGTTGATGTGGTGGATGATGTTGATGGATTTTCGAATGTTGTACCATCCTTGCATCCCTGGGATGAATCCCACTTGGTCATGGTGTATGATCCTTTTGATATACTTTTGAATTCGGTTTGCTAATATTTTATTAAGTATTTTTGCATCTACATTCATCAGGGATATTGGTCTGTAATTTTCTTTTTTGGTGGGGTCTTTGCCTGGTTTTGGTATTAGGGTGATGTTGACTTCATAGAATGAGTTTGGGAGTATTCCTTCCTCTTCTATTTTTTGGAAAACTTTAAGGAGAATGGGTATTATGTCTTCTCTGTGTGTCTGATAAAATTCTGAAGTAAATCCGTCCCGCCCGGGTGCTTTGTTCTTGGGTAGTTTTTTGATTACTATTTCAATTTCTTTGCTCGTAATTGGTTTGTTTAACTTTTGTGTTTCTTCCTTGGTCAGTCTTGGAAGGTTGTATTTTTCTAGGAAGTTGTCCATTTCTTCTAGGTTTTCCAGCTTGTTGGCGTATAAGTTTGCATAGTAGTCTTTAATAATTCTTTGTATTTCTGTGGAGTCTGTCGTGATTTTTCCGTTCTCATTTCTGATTCTGTTGATTTGTGTTGATTCTCTTTTTCTCTTAATAAGTTCGGCTAGAGGCTTATCTATTTTGTTTATTTTCTCAAAGAACCAGCTCTTGGTTTCATTGATTTTTGCTATTGTTTTGTTCTTCTCAATTTTGTTTATTTCTTCTCTGATCTTTATTATGTCCCTCCTTCTGCTGACTTTAGGCCTCATTTGTTCTTCTTTTTCCAGTTTCGATAATTGTGATATTAGACTATTCATTTGGGATTGTTCTTCCTTCTTCAAGTGTGCCTCGATCGCTATATACTTTCCTCTTAAGACTGCTTTGGCTGCGTCCCACAGAAGTTGGGGCTTTGTGTTGTTGTTGTCATTTGTTTCCATATATTCATTGATCTCTATTTTAATTTGTTCATTGATCCATTGATTATTTAGGAGCATGTTGTTAAGCCTCCATGTGTTTGTGAGCCTTTTTGTTTTCTTTGTAGAATTTATTTCTACTTTTATACCTTTGTGGTCTGAAAAATTGGTTGGTAGAATTTCAATATTTTGGATTTTGCTGAGGCTCTTTTTGTGGGCTAGTATGTGGTCTATTCTGGAGAATGTTCCATGTGCACTTGAGAAGAATGTATATTCTTTTGCTTTTGGATGTAGAGTTCTATAGATGTCTATTAGGTCCATCTGCTCTCCTGTGTTGTTCAGTGCTTCCGTGTCCTTACTTATTTTCTGCCCAGTGGATCTATCCTTTGGGGTGAGTGGTGTGTTGAAGTCTCCTAAAATGAATGCATTGCAGTCTATTTCCCCCTTTAGTTCTGTTAGTATTTGTTTCACATATGCTGGTGCTCCTGTGTTGGGTGCATATATATTTAGAATGGTTATATCCTCTTGTTGGACTGAGCCCTTTATCATTATGTAGTGTCCTTCTTTATCTCTTGTTACTTTCTTCTTTTGAAGTCTATTCTGTCTGATATTAGTACTGCAACCCCTGCTTTCTTCTCGCTGTTGTTTGCCTGAAATATGTTTTTCCATCCCTCGACTTTTAGTCTGTACATGTCTTTGGGTTTGAGGTGAGTTTCTTGTAAGCAGCATATAGATGGGTCTTGCTTTTTTATCCATTCTATTACTCTGTGTCTCTTGATTGGTGCTTTCAGTCCATTTACATTTAGGGTGACTATTGAAAGATATGTACTTATTGCCATTGCAGGCTTTAAATTCGTGGTTACCAAAGGTTCAAGGTTAGCCTCTTTAGTATCTTACTGCCTAACTTAGCTCGCTTATTGAGCTGTTATATACACTGTCTGGAGAGTCTTTTCTTCTCTCCCTTCTTATTCCTCCTCCTCCATTCTTCATATGTTGGGTGTTTTGTTCTGTGCTCTTTCTAGGAGTGCTCCCATCTAGAGCAGTCCCTGTAAGATGCCCTGTAGAGGTGGTTTGTGGGAAGCAAATTCCCTCAGCTTTTGTTTGTCTGGGAATTGTTTAATCCTGCCATCATATTTAAATGATAGTCGTGCTGGGTACAGTATCCTTGGTTCAAAGCCCTTCTGTTTCATTGCATTAAATACATCATGCCATTCTCTTCTGGCCTGTAGGGTTTCTGTCAAGAAGTCTGATGTTAGCCTGATGGGTTTTCCTTTATAGGTGACCTTTTTCTCTCTAGCTGCCTTTAAAACTCTTTCCTTGTCCTTGATCTTTGCCATTTTAATTATTATGTGTCTTGGTGTTGTCCTCCTTGGATCCTTTCTGTTGGGGGTTCTGTGTATTTCCATGGTCTGTTCGATTATTTCCTCCCCCAGTTTGGGGAAGTTTTCAGCAATTATTTCTTCCAAGATACTTTCTGTCCCTTTTCGTCTCTCTTCTTCTTCTGGTACCCCTATAATATGGATATTGTTCCTTTTGGATTGGTCACACAGTTCTCTTAACATTGTTTCATTCCTGGAGATCCTTTTATCTCTCTCTATGTCAGCTTCTATGCGTTCCTGTTCTCTGGTTTCAATTGCATCAATGGCCTCTTGCATCTTATCCATTCTGCTTATAAATCCTTCCAGAGTTTGTTTCATTTCTGTGATCTCCTTTCTGGCATCTGTGATCTCCCTCCGGACTTCATCCCATTTCTCTTGCTTATTTCTCTGCATCTCTGTCAGCATGTTTATGATTTTTATTTTGAATACTTTGTCAGGAAGACTGGTTAGGTCTGTCTCCTTCTCTGGTGTCTCTGTGATCTTGGTTTGCCTGTAATTTTGTCTTTTCATGGTGATAGGAATAGTTTGCAGTGCTGGGACTAGTGACGGCTGGAAGAACTTCCCTTCTTGTTGGTTTGTGGCCCTCCTCTCCTGGGAGAACAGCGACCTCTAGTGGCTTGTGCTTGGTAGGTGCTCGCAGACAGGGCTTCTGCTTCCTGCCCGGCTGCTATGGAGTTTATCTCCGCTGTTGCTGTGGGCGTGGCCTGGCTCGGGCAGCTGCTCCAAAATGGTGGAGTCGCGTTGGAGGGGGAGCGGCTTGGAGGCTATTTATTTCCTTAAGGGGCCTCCCTGCTCCCTGTAGCCCAGGGGTTAGGGTGCCCAGAGATCCCCGGATTCCCTACCTCTGGATTAAGTGTCCTGCCCTGCCCCTTTAAGACTACCAGAAAGCACCCGCCAAAACAAAACAACGACCACAAAAAAAAAAAAAAAAAAAAAGGCCACTCGTTTTTCTTTATTCTCTGGCACCAGCCTCAGGCACCCGCTCACCGGTCTTGCTGCCCTGTTTCCCTAGCATTGGGGTCACTGTCCCTTTAAGACTTCCAAAAAGCACTCACCACAACAAAACAACAACAACAACAACAACAAAAAAGATGGCCGCTCGCTTTTCTTTTGTCCTCCGGTGCCGGCCTTGGATACCCGCTCACCGTTCTTGCTGCCCTGTTTCCATGGTAACCAGGGCCCCACACATGCACTGTGTCTGCGCTCTGGCCCGGATGGCTGGGGCTGGGTGTTCAGCAGTCCTGGGCTCCGTCTCCCTCCCGCTCTGCCTCCTCTCCTCCCGCAGGGAGCTGGGGGGATGGGCGCTCGGCTCCCGCCGGGCCGGGGCTTGTATCTTACCCCTTTTGTGAGGCGCTGGGTTCTCGCAGGTGTGGATGTGGTCTGGATATTGTCCTGTTTCCTCTGGTCTTTATTCTAGGAAGAGTTGTCTTTGTTATATTTTCATAGATATATGTGGTTTTGGGAGGAGATTTCTGCTTCTCTACTCATGCCGCCATCTTGGATCCGCCCCTCCTAGTATTTGTTTTAAGAGAAAAACTTTTAGGGAAGAGGATTTCTGTTTGGTGAACAGAAAAAGTGAGCAAGGGATAATAAGACTACTGTATCTTGACTGGACTAGGAGGGAAAAGTGGGTAGGAACTTGGAAGGCTCTTTAGAGAAGACTGAATTTGATCCTAGAGATAGAGGAGTGGAAGGGACATTCGAGGTCATTAGATAAGGAAGGGAGTTTGATGAAGTTGATACTACCATTCCTATTATCATAATCAATAGATACCAGCTAAAGGGTGATCTCTTTAACTTTTCTCTAGTTCTTAAAACCTACCAGTAGACTACCATTATGCTAATCACTGATATTATTTTGCTGGTTTAATATTTTCAGAATTAGTATGCAATTCCAGGATGCAGAGAAATGTTTTAAAAAGCTGGAGGGAAATTTCTTCCACCTAAATAGTCAGCCTCAAGGGTGACAACTGATCCCTTGAAGGTCAGCTTAGAGGGAAACTCTTTTCTTCTACTTTTGACAGTATTCATTTTCTTCTCCTTCAGATGCAATAAGGAATAATTCAATTCCAGTTCTATACTTAGCCAAACTATCAGTCAAGCATAAGTGCAGAATAATGACATTTTCATTCATATAAGAGCTCAAAATAGTCATCTCCCCCTTAACTAACATACCTTTTTATTGAGTCTTCTGAAGGAATAAACCAAGAAAGGGGAAGACATTGGATGCCAGAAACAAGGAATCCAATACAAGAGTAAAGCTGAAGGACTCACCAAGACAATCATAAAAAAGATCTCCAGACAATAACTGCACAATAGCCTAGGGAATACCCAGTCCAGATGGAAGCAGAAGGATAGAGAGCTGTAAGGTGGAAGTCTCTAAAGAAAAAATAAAGTTAATAAAATCCTTAATATTTTAAACATATCTAGAGAAGATTTATAATATTTAGGGATGAATAAATGATAAGTATATAACAAACTAAGGAAAAGAGACAGAATTATTAATTCTACTGAAAACAAGAGAAGTTAGTGAAATACAGTTAGTGCAAGAAAGGAAATACAGTCATAGAATACCTTCATAGAAAATAATTATTTTCATAATCATAGTAATGTAAATAGTAGGCATTGACCCTATCAGAAATTATGATATAAGTGTTGTCAGTATGGGAGCAGAGAAAGTGTTAGTGGGGAGGGGGCAAGTGAGAGGAGGATGGGGAGGGGGGCCCAAACCTCATCTTCCTTAGTAGGAAGTTAGTGGACAGTGTCTAAATTGGAAAATGTAGAAATACCAGCATAATCATGTTATTTAGATATATGGAACTAAACAGTAGAAGAAGCTGCTGAAAGATTGGAAACTGTGGCCTTTGAAGAATGTGAAAAGGGAGTTGGGAATAAGCCTTAAAGAATTACATTTTTCCCCTTTTAAACTATGTATGTGTATAACTTCGATAAAAAATACTGTTCTATAAGGGTTTCCAGTAAATGCTCAAGCTTAGTTCTCTGATCACAGTGTTCCTGTCACAAAATCCCCTCAGTCTCAAACCCTTCTATGCACTGGCTACCAGCTGACCATTTGTATCAAACCACAGACTCCCACTGGCAATGAATTCAATGTTTGTTGCAAAAGCAGAAGCTTTGGGAACTGATTAAAATATTACTATTACAAATGGCCTCAGCTTGTCCTGTGCAGCGAAGGGAAGGCAAAAATGGTATGGAGGAAGGCCACAGCTGTAGCAGGTCTTTTAAAGAGATGCTGAGGCCATGGTATGCTTTAGCCAGGGACAAATCAACTTAAAAACATTACAAATGTTGGAGGAACAAAGATGAAACACAGTCTAAAAATTGGTTTTGTCTATGGCTTGATATTATGTATTCTATCCCTTGGGGGGGGTTACAAAAGTAATGGGCAATTGCTCAAGGAAACCATTAAAGAGAGCTGCTTCTGAGTGAAAAATCAGAAAAACACTATAATATTTTCAGACCTTTCCCTGGCTGTGTTCTGTCTCATCACACTTCCCTTGGGCTGCCTGGCTTTTGGAAGAAGGGGAGATAATAATTTGTGTTCAGGAGGGAGGAAAAGCCATTTGTTCAATATCAGAAATTTAGAAAGTGTTTCATTTTCTTAGCTCCCAGTTACTAATGTATTAAATTCTCTGAAAAATTCTCTTCATTTTCTGTGATTTTTTTTCTTTCGAAGCAGCATAAAGCACCAGTAGAAGGCAAAGACATTTCCTTGTCTGAATTACTGCCACCGTGAAATAGATTGAAAAAAAATATATCATTTTATATCAACCAGTAGCATCCCAGTCCGCAGAGGGGTGTCTCCTAAAGCTATCAAGATAGTATCAGAGTATTAATCATTTCTGGAACAGTGAGAGCCCTAACCCCAGCCAGCACCCACAAAGCCTGCAACCCCAGGGCCAGCTGCAGCCGCCCATGGCAGACGCCTGCTCAGGATTCAATCTTCAAGCTCTGTGACAGGGAGCACGTGCTGGCTGGCTCCTGCTATGTGGCTAAAGGGCTGTTGCAAGGCTCTGTGGCTGAGTGGGCCCTGACCTCCCAAACCCGGGCAATCACAAAGCCGTGGTCATTGCTGTCCAGAGGGCTAGGAGTGGTGAGAGGAGGCCACATGGGATTGCTGTGGACACCCCCACATACCAGTGCGCACTTACTTTATGTCAGCAAATACTCCTCATTGTGGACACATAATTAATGCAGGCTGGCCCCGTGTGAAGCTATACAACATAGTGGTTAGAGGCACAGCTTTAGAATGAAACTGGGTTCATATTCAGCTATCAGTTACTTAACTTCTTTAAACCTCTGTTTTCTAATCAGTAGAATAGGGGTAATAATAGTACCCACCTCACAGAGTTTTATAAGGATTCAGTGAAGCCATATGATAGAGCTCTAGCCCAGTGCCTTGCATATAATAATAATAAAAAAATTCCACTGGTGGTAGCTATCATTATCAATAATAAAAAATGGAAATTTACAAATGGGTACATTGAGTCAGCACTTAATAAATGTATGTATTGATGGTGACAACCAAGAAATTCTTCCTTTTACAAGAAAAAGTCTTCCCAAAACCTTCTGTGGGTAGGGGACTCCTGGCATATTTAAGTATCTATTTTCAGGTCACTAAGTATCTGACAAATGGTTGGAGCTGTGAGGTACAGAGAGGTTTCATAAGAAATTCGATAGACTGACTCTGAGAAGATAAGGTGTAGCTTGATGGAGAGGTGGGATTTGCTTTATAAAAGTTCCCTTGGCTCCCTTCCTGCCAGGAAGCACAGTGAGAGGAACCAGAGGAATACAACTGATTATCTGTGCTCTATCTGAAGGCAACTTGTTCCTGTAAATAAATTTGACAGCAAAAAGGTATACTAATGGGTCCCTTATGCAGCTTTGGTAAATCCTGCCTTTATTGTGAGGTGGGAGCCCTTCCTGGGTTGGGGGCCTACCTTCAGCCCTAGCCCCAAATCAGAAATGGTCCAAACAGCTGGGCATCTAACTAGACTGTCTCTTTCCCCTGAAGGAAGGCCCTCTGCACCCCATTGCTTGCCTCACACCAGCCCCAGGGAAGATTCTAGGAGGACCCACAATTCCTCCAGAGCTCATGCTGTAGTTCCCTGGGACAATACCCTCTTGCCTAGCTATGGCATGGTGTGTGGGCAGGGCCCAGGGGCCAGTGGTGGAGGGTGAGATTTTCTTTTGGTGCCAGCCAACAAAATGGACTCTAATGAGCCTGGCAGGCTCTGGGGAAGGAGGTAGTTATTTGCTAACGTGCCATGTTGGTGTACTTCCTGACCAAGCCTTTCTCATCTGGTGTAGTCATTGGACCCCAATACCCCACACTCTGTAGGGTGGGTTTTATTGTCCACATTTCACAGAGGAGGAGGTTAGGGGTATATGATGATGTGATGGAAGGTGACACAAAGTTAGTCAAGGTTGTACCATCTCTTGGCCATTTGCCCACAGATTTTTTTTCCATTTCATGGGACCTAGATATAAAACTAGCCCTTTTCCCATCAAAGGCACCTCTGGCAAGTCTAGGCTGAGACTGCAGAAAGAATTCACATATAGTTCCTGCCATCATGAAGTTTATAATCCACCAGATAAAACAGAACATGAATGTACCAAAGGAAGCTGATAATTATTCCTCAGCAAATAATATCAGGTCCTCAGAGGAAGGGTGTATGTGTTTGACTAGGGATACAGCATGAGCCACTGTCTGCCCATGGGAGCTTATGTTCTAGATTAAGATAAGTGAGGAAAGATGGTCAGGCTGTGGGCATGACAGGAGCCCAGCTGGGGCTTGCATGGGGTCCTTGCAAGCATCAGGCTTCAGGAAGCAGAGCAGTTTGAACTGGGCTTTGCAGAACAGCTGAGTGAAAAGAAGCTTCCAGGGGTTTCCAGATGGGGAGAAGTGCATGTAATTCTTTTCAGCAGCCAGTGAGCAGTAGGTCACCCTTCCAGGACTGGAGGTTCCCCTGAGGAAAAAGTGTGTGATGAGTGAAGACTAGCATTGAGATCACACTGCAGAGGATCTGCAGGGCAGGCTTGAGGTGTGATTGTCCGTCTTGCAGGCGGCGAGGGGATTTTGAAATTTCCCAAGAAGGTCATAAGTGCAGTGCTCAGCAGGTGATGGGGGGAGGGAGTGCAGGTAACAGAACAGTCAGGTGGGACCTGAGCTGAGGAAAAGGAGGGCACGGATGGAGAGGTGAGTTTACTCTTATGAAGAGCAGAGCTCTAAGGTCAGGTGGACCTGGATGGCAGCCCTGGGTGTGGTGCTGGGCAAGTTGCTTTACCTCTCTGGACCTCAATGATGGCACTCCAAAGTGTGGACAGTATAAACAACAGAGGTGCATGGCTCCTACTGGGAAATTTATATGGGATAAGAGAGCTTGGGGCAGCGCCTGGCATATAGGAGCTCTGATAATGACAACTACTCCCACTACTCTTCCTATTATTTGTGTTAGCATGGGGCAAGGGACAGGGAGGTACTGATGCAGGAGACGGATCTATGAACCTGAGAGTAGGTGTGGACCAAGACAGACACCAGCCTCGGGATGCTCTGTGTGGAGGCAGAGTGAGGTCAGACAGGTCACAGCCGGAGCTCCCAGGGCCACCTCTGCGGAGAAGCCCCTCTTGCCCGCTTGAGCCCTCCTCCCTTCTCTCCACCTTCCTCCAGCTTCTAGAAATCAGACTTCATTCCCAGAAGGAATGAGCAAATGGCTTCTTGGGGGGGATCTAATCCTACATGGAAAGACTCACTCTCCTATTCCATCTCCCCATGCAAGGCGGACAGTGAGGGAGGGGGACAGGTGGGCACTGGAGCCTCGGAACCAGGGCCTCTCGCCCTGCTGCGCAGGGCTCAGAGGCAGCCGGAGCGCCAGGCCGTGGGCTCTCCCTGTGAGAGTCAGTTTCAAATATGAGGTTGATTTTATTTTCCCCCGTTGCAATTAACTGAGAAAAATATTTCAAAGCCGTATAATTAAAGGCCGGCATTTTATTAGGGTTTAAAATAGTCGCTATGAAATTTGCTCCTGCCACTGGTAATTACCACGTACATCTTAATATCCCCCTGCTTGCCAGCCCCGAGATAACAGAGCTGTGTGCGCTGCGTTTGGCTCTGCAGAGAAGGTAAAATCCTTATCTTATCTCCATCTGCACACAACAACCAGCCTCTCTTCCAATTCAACCCTAATCTTCTTAGTAAATAATACTGATATTTTTCACCATAACAAAATGGAGCTGGTGCCAGATTTTCACTGATAACACCTCTCGTTTACACACCATTCTCTGTCAAAATCGGCCTGATTTTTCTTCATCTCTTTAACTTATCAAAAAAATACTTTTTACATTCGGCCATAGCAAGGTCTTTTCTACCAAATAATAATATTATAAATAAATCCTTTTGCCTACAGCTGACTCATTGAAAAGATACCCAGCCTCCTCATTTTCTTCCTGAATGGGAAATTGTTCTGCTCTTCAATTTTCCTCTAAGTTTGAGGGCCACACCGAGTGAATTGTTCCCAGGCAGATCCTGAGCCATTTTTGTATCTCACAGGGGTTCAGCTGGGTCCAAGATGTGCAAGCTTGACTTTATTTTCTTTGTCCTGGCCATGGTATTCTCTGTGTTATCCTCCCAGCCCCATGACATCCATCCACCTCCAACCCGGGCTGCCCAGGAAAGATGCAGATTTCAGGCAAATCCTTGCAGGCTCTTTCCCAGGCTGAGACGACCCCCGCCCCTCACTCACCTGCGGGAGCAGGCCTTGCCGCAGAGCCCCATGCCAAAACTGGAACCCACCAGCCTTCCCCTGTCACCCCTCAATGTGAGCCTCAGAATTCTCACACAGACAGGGAAGGCAAAATTGAGAAGTGTTCATCACACAGCAGGTATTTATTGAGCACATACTGTTTGCCCATTCTGGGCTTAGCATGGCAGGAATCCCAGAGATGAAAAAACACAGTTTCTTCTTGCCAGGAGCACATCACATATGCAGTAGGCTCTCTCCAGGCATGAAGAAAACTTCCAATATAGGAAAATTGGGATTTAAGAAATTAAGATGCTTTAGGAAAAATAGGATTGGAGCAAGGAGGTAGAGGAGGAACCCTTTTGAACATTTGTGTAATAAATAAGGTAATGCAGAAAGAAGATAGTAACAAAAACACTATCAATAACATTTTATACAGTTCAAATTAATAATAATCAGCACTACTGGGAAATTCAATTTCCATTTCCAATTTCCTTGTCCACTAAAATTTTCTGTGATTTCCCTCTCCTACAGTTTCCATAATATGCTTATAAATTTGCTTTCCTTTGTTGCAGATAATGCACACCTAAGAGGGATTTTATTTTCTATGTCTGTCCTTGTTCCAACTACCCAATGCTTTTCCATTTTATGATGCCCCAGTCTTGGGCAGCTGTCGCCTATCTCTGGGGCCTTGACTCCCTGGAATGGGGGTTCTCCCTCCCCTAAGGCCCCAGTGAATCCAGATGCTTGAAATAGCATAGGCTGGGGGTGCCTTATGGCCCCAAAATATCTAGGACTGTGGGATGTGGGCTCAGTCCATGGTGCATGACTTGTCAAAGCACGTGGTTCCAGCTCCTCTTACCCAGGTGTCTCCAGCCCTCTAGCCGAGGGGATATTATTGTTTTCCAGTTCTGTTTGCTCCTCTTATCTTCCTTGTTATAGCATTGAAAGTCCTCCCTTTTTTATTCTCATCCACTGCCTCACATGTCCCTTTTATTCCTGATTTCCAATTGCCTCATCATCCAGGAGGCAAGAGAGTACAGTTATTAAAAATCAGGATCAGTCAGACCTGGATTTTAGTCCTAGCTCTGCCACTTGCTTGCTATGTGATTTTGGGCAAGGTATTTAGCTTCTCTGAGCCTCAGTTTCTACATGTTTCATAGGATCAAGGTAGGGTATTTAATAATCTGATTTAATTATGTATGTACCCAGATCAGTAAAGGTTCAATAAATGATAGTTAATTGGAACTCAGAGAGAGATATCAGTGTGAATTCCCAGTCACTCGCTGGAAATCTATTTACAGTTGTAACATATCATGAGAGCTGATTACAGAAGGCTGGGCAGATTCTTCAAAGAGGCCTCTTGGCATTTTGGTTTGGGGACGTCTTCAGAACTCAGTGTTTCTGAACCCACTGACCTCTTGGGAACAGCATGAAGGGCAAAGACAGTTCAATAAACAACTTTGTGCTCTGGCTAATAATACTAAAGACAAAAGGTGTGCAAAATTAATTTTTTGAAGAAAAATGCTTCCTGCAAAACTGGAGGAACAAAATAGCAGCAGACTCAGAGACTCCAAGAATGAACTAGTGGTTACCAAAGGGGAGGGGTGTGGGAGGGCAGGTGGGGAGGGAGGGAGAAGGGGACTGAGGGGTATTATATTTAGTACACATGGTGTGGGGGATCACAGGGAGAACAGTGTAGCACAGAGAAGGCACATAGTGGATCTGTGGCATCTTACTACACTGATGGACAGTGAAGGCATTGGGGTATGGATGGGAACTTGATAATATGGGTAAATGTAGTAACCACATTGTTTTTTCATGTGAAACCTTCATAAGAGTGTATATCAATCATACCTTAATAAAAAAAAAAAAGAAAAGAAAAATGCTTTCTGATCATGCCATGCAGTCAATTTAACCCAAATTTTGTCTAACGAGCTCTCCAAGATCTTGGGCTGCTGTTGACATGGCCCCACATAACAGGCAATTTTTGTGCAAAAACAACTAAATGGAAATGGATCTTGGTACCAGATCTGCCCCCTTCTCCATCTTTGAGGGACAGTCATCCTTGAGTTCTGCAGCCCTCTCCAGATGCTCCTGAGATTTCCCTCCTCGTCTGAGTTCCAGCCACATGATTTGAGCAGAAGATAACCCAATGTGTCAGTCATCACCTAGCAGTTGTGCTTGGACATGTAATGAGTGCTTACTGACTATGCCCTGGGCTCTGTGCCAGACTCTTCATGTATAATCTCATTTAATCTCCCCAAAACACTGTTAGGCTGGTCCCCTGCCATCACCAAGCTTGTCCCCTCCAAAGTGATCCAACCTTCCAGCAGTCCTCTGGACATCCTTCTCCATCTTCAACAGCCCTGTCATGTCCCACAGACTGGAGAAAAGTCTTAGATCTTCTTCAACCCCATCGATCTTTCCCTCCTTGACCTCTAGTCACTGCAGCATTATTTCATTGGAAGGTGTGTATTGTGCTTTTTTCCAGCAAGATCCTGAGGCACCTTGGGGCATAGATCACACCATGGACTCATAGAACATCTAGGACTACAAATAGTGTTAGACATTCCCTTCACCCATACCTTATTTTATAGATAAGGAAACAGAAGCCTGTAGAGGAGGAATGTGTTTTCTTTTGTATTCCCCATGAAGCCTGCATTGAGTGGGTACATAGTAAAATCTCAATAAATTCTAAGCCCATCTTTTTGGATTCACATTGCTCCAGCACTCACTATGAGATCTGTGATACAAACCTGTGTCTAGCACTCATTTTAATTGACTATTTCACAGTGACACAACACATAGGTACCCCACTACTATATAATGAGTTATAAGAAATACATATTTGGTCATTCAAATGACCAAATATATATGTCTTATATATATGGACATGCATATTTGGTCTTCATGCACAGTTTCTGAAAATGCTTCAGAGCCATACAGGTGAAATGGGTGTCTTGTTATGACTGGTGATTTTTGGGCCCCACCCAAGGGCAGGGGCTGGTTGCCAGGATGACCAACCATGTGATTAGACGGTTGGATCTTTCAGTCCTATGTCCAGACTTCTGGGGAGGCGAGAGGAGCTGGAGGTTGAAGAGTCAGTGACCAACGACATAGTCATGACCATGTGATGAATTCTCCATAAGAAACCAAGAGAACAGCTCTTTGGCCTCTTTCCGCAGAGCTCCCATGTTCCAGGAACCAGAGCACTTCCAGAACATGCCACCAAGCTGGGCGCCAAGCTCTGTGAGGACAGAAGCTCCTTTGTTCCAGACTTCACCCTGTCTATCTCTTCATCTGGCTGCTGATCGGCATCCTTTATCACATCCTTTAACAAACTGGTAAACCTAAGGGAGTGCTCCCCAGAGTTCTGTGAGCCGCTCTAGCAAATTAATCAAACCTGAGACAGAGGTCATTGGAACCTCCAGTCTCCAGCAGAAGCACAGGTAACAGCCTGGGACTGCGACTGCCTCTGAAGGGGGCCTTGATCTAGGACTTGAACTCTTAACCTGTGGAAACTGATACTATTTCCAGGTAGATCGTGTCGGAGTTAAGTTGAATTCTCAGTCACCCTGTTGGTGTCTGAGAACTGCTTGGTGTTGCGTGTATGGAAACCACACACATACATTGGAATGGGGTCTGGGATATTAGCAGATTAGATAAGAAAATCTAATCTGCTAATTTCCTGAATCAGATAAACTAATGTGAATTATTCATTCTGAAAAGCAGGGCTCTTTTAAATAGCTACTATATTTATGATAAGATTGGAGTTTAACACTGAATTTAAACTGAACTTTTCAGCCACATGTCAAATCACAGAGAATAAGGCCCTCTTGTGCTTCACTTGTTTTACAAACAAAATGATCTCCGGAGTAGCTGATATTCCAGCAGATCTGCCCTGAATCTGAATCATAGCTGGTTGCTGAGAGGGCTCCGTGAATGCGCAGGTAGACGCAGGTATGCAGTTCCGATATCTCTGCGTGCAGTGTGGGAGCGGGCGGGGTCAGCGCCATGCCCCATTCCGCAGGGGTGCAGTCCTGCTGCACTGCCGGGGCGTTCTCTGGAGCAGGACTGCCTCCTCAGTTCAGGGCAGGCCGACATGGTGCCCACTGCCGTCCTTGCCTCACCACTGGCCATCCTGGCCTCTCCTCCTGACATCTCCTCCCTCCCTACTCCTTCCCTCTCCCCCTCCATCCCCCTCTTGCTCTGCGGGTAAATACCTATAGGAGAAGAGAAGTACCCAAGTAAGTCACACTGTCAATAATAGGTTTGCTATTATCTGGGAGGTTCTTGAATGTTCAGATGAAATCAGGAGATAAACATTGGAAGCTCTAGCAAGCACAGATAGAGCAATTCTAAGAAAATTAATTGGAAGTAAACGGCTGATGCAGGGACATTAAGTGACTCTAGAATTCCCTTCCCAGCTCCATTATCCACCCTGGAAGAAAGCCTATTTTATTGGGTCCAGCTTGCCATGAATAGACCCTACTGTTGACCAGATTTCAGAGCCCTTGGGGTTAAGTACGAGGCCTGAGTAATGAATCTGCCTCCAGAGGCCTCCGCTACCCTCACCTGGGACTGCAACTGACCGGGCATCCTCTAAGATCGGAACCACAGAAGTTCTTAAGAGAAATTTGCCTCTTCCAGGCAGCTTTCACTGCCCAGCCCCACTTGCCCTGCACTTACCTCCTCCTTCTGTGAACCTTTATCCCTTACTTGAGTGTTTTGCACTCAGTGCCATGTTGTTCCATGATTATTTCCTACCGTTTCATGTGGTTATATTTTATTCAGTCAACTAAATCATAAGCTTAATGATAATAATAATGGCAAATGTCCATTAAGTGACCCTTATGGGTCAGACACTGTGCTTAGCACTTGGCATGTATGATCTCATTTAATCCTCAAACAACCCTGCAGGTAAGTATCATGTTCCCATTTTACAGATGAGGAAACACTACAGTTTTTATCCCTCTGCAGGACGTGGCCTGTGTAGGAAGCAGGTGGAAGTCTTCCCTTCCTTCCTACCCAGGGCTCCACGCATCACATTTACGTGGCAAGTGCCCCTAACTAGGAGCTACACCGGGTCTCCCCATCCTGGGGGCTCGGATTGTTGAGCTGCATCTTCTCCTGGACGTGTTGTGGGACACAGAGCACCCACATCTCTCTGTCCAACTCCTTGTTCACTGCCTGCTGAAAGTTCAAGAACAGTGTGGATGATAGGATGAGATGGGGGCCCAGACATGCCTGGAAAATAGTATCTGCTGACACCAAAGAAGCACTTTCTAGAATGTGAGGCTGAAAAGTGGCTGGAGTTGAGGTTTGCACCACAGCAGGGGCGGCAAGCCCAGTTTGGGGATGCTGGTTAGGGTGCCAGGACGCTGTCAAAATCAAGGGCAAAACCTCCTGAGTGCCAGCTTTCCTTACCAAGTATGGACCCACCCTACAGGTGACAGCTTTAATTGGGCCCTCGTTTATTATTATAATGAGGATCCCTTTTCTAATGTGTTTTTTTAGCCCTCATGTGGCTGAACTGTTATTTTTCTCACTTGACTTTTTTTGCCTATGAAATGTTTTGGATAAATATGCAGCTGAAATGGCTTGTTACTGACTGTGTACATTTTTAGTTGAATGAAAAGTAAAGAAAGACAGCATTTCGCATATAAAATATTCTGTTAATGTTATATAATTTGGCTGTGGAGTATCATTTTGCTTTTATGAAAGGGTTTGGTGAAACCCTCAGCAATAGCAGATGGCTAACGCACAGTAATTATCGGTTACTAAATATCACTTATATCATACTGATCTATTCATATGAATACAACCACATTAAATGTATGTATATTTTTTAAAAAGACAACATGTAATGTGAGTGCTTGAAACAACGGCAGGACTCTGGGAAAACGGAGGAAGCGTCTAAGGTGTCAGTCAGTCTAGGGACCCCGTTTGGGCGCTGCACCCCCCACCCCACCCACACTGCCCTCTGTGCTGGGTTTTCACAGGGAGCTGGGCTCTGCCCACAAACAGCTGGTCAGGGCGGGAATACTAGGAGGGATGTCGTGCAGAGGTCAGCACTTGAGCAGATGTTTTGAATTCTCTGCTCGGAAGCTGATGTTCAGGGCCAGCCACAACTGCCATTCTTGGCATAATTTCTATTTGGCTGTGAGTCAGTGGGGATGGAGAGACCCCAGATGGGACCTGAGTTGGTCCACCAATGAAACACTCTGCAGGCTCTGAATCACACGTGAGTCCTCTGCTTGATGCAAGGGCCACAGACGATTTGTATTCCCCTAAGGACTCTCCTCCAAGCTTACAGAGCTTACAGTTGCCCTGTCCTTCCCTGTCACTCTGGTCTCAGAGAATAAAGATCCTGTCCAGGTACAAGTAACTACCACATTGGGAAAACCAAACTGCTGTATACAGTAAGTGCCTAGTCACTGGTGGCAGCCACAGAGAAGGCATGTGAAAACTATATCAAAGTGGTTTTAGGTTGCCTACTGGTTTAGGATTAGCAAGACCTAAGGTGGCAAATAGAATCCAACTCTGGGACCAATTCTGATCAGTCAGGAGGGGCTCCTTAGAGCACCTTTTTGAGAAACCTGAAGTTGAGCTCCCATCTGAGGAAAAGGCCGCTGTGACAGGTCAGTGAGGGCTGCTGGGGACACAAACATGAGGGCAGAGCAACATTCTGTGGCATATTCGACGATCCAGTTTGCTGTAGGCTGAATCTCATATCTCCCCAAACTTCACGCATTGAAACCTAATGCCCACTTGGTGATATTTGGAGGCGGAGACTTCAGGAGGTGATTTTGGTCATGAGCGTGGAGCCCTCACGAATGGGATTCGTGCTCTTATAGTCTCCCGAGAGTTCCCTCACCCCTTCCACCATGTGAAGGCCCAGAGGGAAGATGGCTGTCTACACACCAGGAAGCTGGCCTTCAGCAAACACCAAATCTACCAGCACCTTGATCCTGGACTTCCTGGCATCCAGAACTGTGAGAAATAAATTTCCATTGTTTATAAGTCACCCAGCCTATGGGATTTTGTTATTGCAGCCCAAATACAGCTCTGCTCATCCTTAGATCTCATCCTATTGTCGCCTCCTCAAGAATGTCTGCCCTGACTTCTCAGCAACACAGCATAGGGCTTGAGAGCTCTGGCTCTGGGGCCCACCATCAGGGTTTGAATTCTGACCCTGTTACTTACTAGCTTTGGGACCTTGAGCAAATCATTTCACTTCTTATGCTGCAGTTCCTTTATCTGTAAAATGGGACCAATAATAGCCCCTCCTTCAGAGAGTCATTGTGAATATGGCATAAGCTAGACATTAATACCACCTACAACAGCGGCAGGCACAACAGTAGGTCCCCCTGAAGATTTCACTAGCTATTACCGTTTCCAGGCCCCCTGAAGTGCCAGCATTCCTTAATCATCCTAATCCAGTTGTATTTTACATTTGCAGTGTGAGTGTTCATGTCTGCGTCTCACCACGGATGCCCAGTAGATAGGAATGGATGGATGACCTCCTGGGCTGGCTGACTCACCCTGTGTGGGACAAAAGCTGATGGCTCTGGGGCGTGCAAGCTCTCCTCCACAGGATTCTCTGCTCCCACTTATCATTGTACTGACATTGCTGCAGGAGAAAGAAGAAGATAGTGGGGAAATTCATAAGAGATGACAAAAAGGAGGAGGAGGAGGAACACTTTGAAGAGGTGAGAGAAAAAACTAAGGACAGAGAAGAAGGGAAGGGGGAAAACAGAAGGAGACCATCTTTTGTTAAGCCATGGCAAACAGGAAGGATGAGAAAGTTAAATAAGCAACTGAGGAAAGAAACAGAAGGAATGTCCAAATGCTGAAGGAGGTGAACGTTGAGGGAGTCGGAGTGTCAGTCTGGGGAACACAGCAACCGGAAGTCTCAGGCTGTCCCAGAATCCCCTTGGCCTTGGGACACATTCTCTCTGCAGGGACCTATCTGGAGGCTAAAAGCATGGTTTCTAGACTTGGGCTGCCTGAATTTGAGTCCTGACCCCACAGACTGCTTGAGTAAGCTGGGGCAGGCCGCCTATCTGAGCTCTGGTTTCCTCATCTGTAAAGCTATAATTTAAAAGTACTCATTTCACAAAATCACTGTTACAGAGATAACCCAGGTGAAATGATTAAGTTGTTGGCACACAGTAAGCTATCGATGAAAAATAACAATAGTGATTATTATCAGGAATTGCCAGGTGGACTCCTGAGTCTCTAATCCACCCTCCCTACTTTATAATTCCATCACTTGCTAGAAGCTCATGAATACTAAGCTTGCAGCACTAGAGATTAACTCAGTTCAGCACTTTTCTACTGAGGACCCCTCCATTTCAAGCTCTGGGAATACAGAAAAGGCCCTAGAGTGTACGATGGACCTTTGTGAGGTACTGAAGCTGTTAGCATGCCCTCCCTGGTAACTTAGGGCTTTCTCACTCCCAGAGCAAGTCTCCATCTCCAAAGTAGGAGATGAGGGTCCAAGGCTGAGAACTGACCAGATAGAGGCAAGCAAAGGAGAAGGTGGAAATGGGCTCACAATTCCTGCCCCAGCATCGCCGTAATATGGTTCTAGGACTTTGAGTGAATCAGTTAGCCTCTCTGAACCCCTGTTTTTTGCACTTTTTTAAGTGGGGGATGTAACACCTGCTGTAACCTATTTGATAGGATCCTAAGAAAGGTTTTGAAAATAGTGGGGTCCACTCAAATGCCCAAGGATTTTATTTAACTTTATTTTTTATTTTCTCAGCTTTACTGAGGTATAACTGACAAATAAAATTGTAAGATATTTAAAGTGTACAGTGTGCTGATTTAATATATGTATACATTGTGAAGTGATTCCCCCCTTCTAATTAATTAATACCTCCAACGCCTCATATATTTACCTTTTTTGGGCAGTGAGAACATGCAAGTTTTATTCTCTTAGCAAATTTCAGTTGTACGATACAGTGTTATCAACTATAGTTCTCAGGTTGTTATTATTGTGATAAGTTTTTGTGCTCAAAAAAATGAAAAAAAGCGTCAAGCCACAATAGAAAATCCTTTTGGAGGTTTTTTTTGTTTGGTTTTGTTTTTAAGAAATAAAAAAAGCCCTTACAAATATTAGAAAGACAATGAGAAGGGGGCTCAGGTCGGCAGAGGGAGCAAGTTCTCAGGGGAGACGTGCTCAGGCAAAGGGGTGGCCGGATGGCCTATAAATGTTGGGACCGGAGTGAACCCTTGCCCCTCTTTGAACTTCCTCCTTTAGGGACTGGACAGGAAGACGAGATCCTGAAATACCGTAAGAATGGTGTTTCTCATTCCTCACTAGTCCAAACAAGGAAGCCGGGAAACCTTGCAAGGACACATATTAGTTCAAAGGCCTCAAGTCCAAAGAGCAGGTTAAGTTCAGCTGGAGTCCAGAACCAAGGCCTTGAATGCTCCAGTAGTCTAGCCCCGGGCCTCCAAATCTCTCCAGATGCCTTAGCTTCTGAGGTGGCTTTGGTTGGTTCTCACCTATCGAGTCTGGGCGGCTAGTATTTTGGTTGACTTGGGGTCAGTCAAATCAGTGCAGTGGTTGGCTGGCAAATGACTTATGTCAGCATAAAGTTATATAAATTATTTAAAAGAACCCATTCATTCATTTGTTCATTCAACAACTCTCTGTTAATGCTACATATTATAGAATTTTACAGGCTGATGATGGAACAGACATTAATACAAATGTTGGGCTTCTCTTAGAGTCTATGCTCATGTAGCCACAGTGAAATCTGAAGTGAAATGTGAGATCACAAATTTAGAGGAACTGTTTGGCTACTTTAAATTTATTCCTTTTCTAAATCACTTTTCAGAAAAACAGTAATATTTGTAATTCAGCACCACAAAAGTTTCTCTCGTGTACCGTCCCAGACTACCCACCCCATACTTCACCCACCACCACTACCAAAGGTAACCTGTGTCACCAAAGATTCATTTTGCCTGTTCTTGACCTTCAAATAAATGGAATTCATGCATATAGTAACAGTACATACTCTTGTGTGTCTGGCTTCCTTCACTCAGTAATACATTGTTGGGTCTAGAAATTGTTCTCTTTCATTGGTATGTAATAGTCCCTTGTGTGACTATATTACAATTATTCCAATCTACTGTTGATGGACATCTAGGTTGTTTCCACTTTGGGACTATTGTGAATAAAGTTGCCATGAATATTCTTTGTAAATGTCTTTGATAACATAAATTCTCATTTCTTTCAAGTATATACTCATTTAATCTTAATTTTATCAAATTGAAATGGGTCTTTGTGGGCATTTGATTCAAACAATGTCTATGTTACTAACTGAAAGCAAGTATCTTTGGATTCCACTAGTTTTACTGTAAGTAACAAAGCAGCATTCCACTCAAAGACTTTCCATGTTGTCTTCTATTCTGTTTTCCATATCTGAAAGCACAATCCACTTTTCTTAGAGGTAATTGTGCCCAGCATACACAGGAAAAGTGCATACCACATCACACAGCCATATGCAGAATTCTGAGTCTATGTGCTACATTAGACTCAGAGCAATTTAAAAATCAGACTAGATGCCATTTTTTACATTGAGATTCAACTGGCCCAGTAAAATTAACTTTAGAATGGAACCTCAAAACTGTGAGCTGATAAAGAGGTCAAATATGAACAAACCCTTACTAAGCTGATGCAGATGAAAGCTATGGAGAACTTTTACCCCCCTGAAGCAAGACTCCCATTTCCACTTGCAATTCTGTCCTTATCGTTCATGTTTTATCATTAGTTGAACTTATTGTGGCCATTGTCCTAAACAATTTCCAGGACTAGAGGTTCACAGCGAGAGCTTAATGCACCTGTATCACCTTGTCTGTAGAACCCAGCATGAGTAGAGGTGAAAAATATTTAATTATTAATTATGGAAATGTCATTATGCTCTTCTACTAGTGATACAAGGGAATTTGGACCTTGGTTTGAGAGAAAAATAATAGTAGTAGTGGAAGCAGCTGTCCTTTACTGAGCACGGTCATTGTGCTGAGCACCTCACATTTCTTATCTCTGTTCTGTTAGGCTCCTTTCACAAATGTGGCAATGGAGGCTCAGAAAGGCTAAGTAACTTGCCCAGGATTGGCTGTTAGTAATTTGCAATGGCAGGATTCAGAACCAGGAGTGCGGGGCCACTAATCCCAAGCTCTGCCCTCTAACTCATGCTGCAACCTGTGTTTACATTTTCACTTTCCAATATGCCAAGCACTTCTTCACACATTTAAGTCACTTCATTTTCATTACAAGCAGAGCTGGGTGTCACCATGTCCATTTACTAGTGTCACACAGCTGGTAGGTGACAGAGCCAGGATTTGAATCCAGGTTGTCCAGCTCTCTTTCCACTATACCACAGCTACCTTGCAGTGGAAGCCATCTCCCAAAGTCCTTAGAACAAGCCTTGTTTCAACAACCTATGTTTGATGGCAATTCAAATTACCTAGAGAGTGAAGAGAGAATTGAATTGCTTTGAGAGCATATTATTTTCAGAAAACTCTAGATTCTCGACTGTGTTGAGGATTGGCAAGCAGTTGTCCCCACCTGGCCAAGGAGTACAGAATAGGAACATAAGCTCCTACTCTTAGGACCAGGCGTGGCAGTAGATGAGGTGATCAACAGAATAGATTTCCCTTTCTTAAGAGAGGTGCCAAACAGGAAGAAACAAGCCCAGAGTACATGTCTGCCCCCACCCTCCTTCCCTCAATCGAAAAAGTGTTCCTCTGGCATACAATTTTGTTCTCATCCTTTGAAAGATATCATTTATCGTTCATTAAAAGGTGCACACTCTTTGAAAAGTACAATGTTCTGTATAAATGCAGGGTGGTGGTGTCGTTATTGTTATTATGATTATTTCTGCAGGGGAAGAAGAGAAGGGGTGGGGTGAGGGGCTGGGGTTCCTTCCCCAGCCCCATACCTCCTGCTGCGTCTGCTAACTGATCAGCAGGATGCCTCTGCTAGGCGTCGATAGAAGAGTTAAACCAAGTGTTGTCTGAGGACATCACAAGTAACACAGGCAGAGTGATTCAAAAGAAACCAATGGTCCTAAAAATAGCAAAGACGTTACAGAATAGTGACTTAATGGAAAAAAAGGGGGTTGAATGATGTGTTGTATTATACAAAGTCAAGTGTTTTTAAAATGTCTATATAGGAAGATGAGTGATCAGTTTGTAAAAGGGAGTCAGTGGGTCTGTTGACATTCAGGCTGAGATGTCCCTGGACTGTAGCCTCTGGATCAGCCCACTGGGAAAGGACTTGCCTTCTTTCTGTTAGCAGCAACTTCCTCCTAGGACCTTGTAGAGAAGAGCTGTTGGTGAGAAAGATGACAATCTTCTGACAGTAAAAATCACCCAGGAAAGAAGGAGCATGCAACCAGGATAAGGTTCATTTGCACACATACACACACATGCTTGCACACACGTCTGCTCAATTTTTGGTTGTTGGGTTCATTTGTTATTGTGTTGTTTTGAATAGTGTGGGTTGGGTTGGGTTTGAATGAATTGTGACAAATTCATAATTGTCCTCAGTGTGGGTATAAAGTAAGTAGATATTCCTGATCTCAACCAAAGGGAAAGTATGAGTCTTCAGATAAGAACCATGAAATTCAAAGAATTGCCAGCTTGCAAGGGCTCTTCAGAACTCTCGCTGGCCTTGCTTCCTTGGATAGTGATGCAGAACCGCTGAGAAAATGCTGATAGTGGTCTCACAAAAAGTGTTCTGGTGGGGCTCTTAGATTCTGTGCGTCCCACCCCACCATCACCACCTTGTTCTCCATGTCCACGGTGAGTCTCTGTTGGTGCATTTCAGGATCTGGGTTCACATTTATTAGGGAAAGGTATATTTTTGTTACTGATTGTGACTCTGAAATATTTTTCCAGCTCTTTCTCCTAAAGACAATATTGTTGCTGGCAAGTTTGCTAGAATAATGGAGTTTAACTTGTATTGATAACTTAATGACCAAACAGGGTTGGAATTTTTTTATTGACAAAAATGCAGAGTATATGACTGCCCATGTGGAAAGGCCTTTTAAGGTATAGTATGGAAAAACCTCCACATCAATTAGGAAGCTTTTGGCTTCAAGTAACAGAAGATCTGACTAATAGTAGTTTAGTGAAAAGAGTGTTTATTGTTTCTGTAAAGGGTTGGTGGCCCAAGGATTAGTTTAACAACTGACTGCTGTCATCAGGGCACCGGGCTCTTTGCATTCTTATTCCACTGTCTTGAGCTTCTTGACTTTTGTCCTTGAGCTTACTGTCTCATGGCTACAAGATGGCTGCCACTGCTCCAACACAAGAACATGCAAGGAAAGGAGGGAAAGGGGCAAAAGGGCTTTCTCCTTGTGCTACTTTTTTGTCACAGAGGAAAATTTTCCCCAGAAACCCCAGCAGATTTCTCATCATACCTCATAGAGAGATAGAAGAGAGTCTTAAGATCTGAGCTCACATACAGGCTCTTCCACTTACTACCTGTATGAACTTGGGAAAGTTCTCCATGTCTCTATTTCAATGCCCATAAAATCATTATAATACTCTCATGAGGTTGTTATATATGCTCATCTATAAGACTGAGGATTGAATGAGTCAATATGTACTAAGGTCTTATAGTAGTGACTAGTACATAACAAGTATTTAATACGTGTTAACTATCATTTATAGTGCCCTTATCATCATCATCATCATCATTTCCTTGGCCAGTTCTAGATTGTATGCACAAGAGTGTCTCTCAGCTCAAGAGGCTATAAGGTCAGAGTCATCAGCAAGGATTTGAATCTTTAAGAGTCCTTTATTAACAACCAAATATTACAGGCAAGGAACACCTTAATCATTTTACTTCCAGTACCTTAGCCCAGGAATTTGCTGTTTAAACAATGTTCTTAGATAGCAGCTCACTACGAATTGGGCTGGAAGGAAAAAGATGAAAGAAAGGCCTCTGGGAGGTAAGGCGAAGAGAAGATAGGTGAGCTGAGAAGCCCTGTGGTCAAATCTGGACAACATTACAGTTTTGTCCAGAGTGAAGGAAGCATTCAAGGGGCACAGTGTCATATGACTATGTGACTATCCTCAGAACAGTCACAAGGACAGTGCAGTTCTAACCTTGATGTTGATCCAGAAGATCACAGGAGGCCAGAGAGGCCCAAAGACAAGATTCCCGGGACCCTCATTGGCATGAATCTTATTGAGGCAACAAAGTTGAGCTCCTCAAAAGCAGAGACCACTGGTTTCCCATTCCTCTGCCACCCACCCAGCACATGAAATAATAGTAGGCACACATATACGAATTTTCAATATTGACCTGTTGTTCAATGTCCATATTCTTCCAATGTACAATTCCTCTAGCAGGTGTCCTGGATTTCTAAGAAAGGTATATGGTGAATTCGAGGCAGCCAGACAATGGTATCACCAGGTTGGTTCCCATCTTGATTCCTTGGGAGTCAAGGGGAAGGAGATGGTTAAGAAACACCAATATGCCAGACGTGGTTCCGGGTCATCTGCTGACATTATTTGTTCATTCCTCACAACAACCCTATGAACTAGGAGGTAACATGATTTCCATCTGTAGATAAGGAAACTGAGGTTCAGGGAACTAGTTCTTTGGCTAAAGTTTCAGAACTGCTATGTGGCACATCCAAGAATTAACCTTGGTCTACCTCACTGTAAACACAGACCTCCTATGTGCTATTTCCTACAGGGATTCCTGGGTGGAAAGTGAAGGAATCTCAAGTTTGACGTTGGGATACTGCACAAAAGTGGAAACCTGTTTTTCTGTGTCCAGAAGCCATGCGTGTTTCAGCCTGGCAGATGGCGACCAGGAGACATGCTTTCCAGGAGGCCTGTTAGCTCAACTTTCGATTCTGCTGCCCAGAACCAGCCTCACCCATTGCCTTGGATGGGGACTCCTGCCCCTAATGCCCAGGCACACAGCTCTAGTTGCTCAAACTTCAGGCTGGGTGGTATGTGGCTTGGCTCCTGGGCCCGTGAGAGGAAAACCAGCCACAAGTGGACACTGGTTACAGTCCCAGCCCAATTCCAGCCCTCCCCAGTGGGTAGCAGACAAATCAGTTGGGAGAAATTTATTCCATCCATAACACAAGAGGTTCAGGAAACAAGAGGCTTATGCCAGACCCTAATGATGGTTTGCAGGTGATGCATCAGAGAAAAACTCAGGACCTTTGAGTGGTGATTTGGAGAAGTTACTCCCCCCTCCTCCCTGGAGTGAATGAAAAGTATGAAAAGTATATCACATTCACTGCTTCTGCAGACATCTGGTGTCCACGAGGGAAGCTAGCTCTGCACCAGAGGAGGGTAAAACAGGAGACATCCAGAGAAATAGAGTTGATGCCCTAATCAAACTACACCTAAAGCTCACTGGACTTTATATGAAACAATAACTCTAATCATTTTTTAAGCTAGTTTGACTGGTTTATTTTTTTACACTTGCAGCTGAAGGCATCCTAGCTGATACACCCCTGATATCCTGTGCACTGACCTCTGGGTTTTACCTGAAGGATGATGAGTCATGTCTGCTTGCTAATACCAGGCAAAATGGGTATATGGGAAAAAGGGTAGGAGGGACGGGCCCTAGTTGGAGGGGCAGGGATTCCCTCTCTTTGTCACTATGAACTGAAAAGGATGCAGTGTCAGTGAAAGGAGGGGAATGGAGCCTGTCACCTGGGACAGTCCAAGAGGCCAGGTGTAGGGAGCCCAGCTAGGCATCTGTGAAGAAGGGCTGACCTGTGAGGCTAGAGAGAAGTTTCCTTAAGGCACTAGCAAGAATGAATCACCTGTAAAGCTGTTGGCTGTTTTAATTCCTTACACTTCCTTTGTTTGCTTTCCTTTTGTCCTCTTTTCAAATTTACCAAAGTCTTTGGAGGGCTCCTGCCTGCCTCAGCTATGCTTTGAGCATGAAGATATTTGGTGATCTGCACTCAGCATTCATTCCAGTTTCTTTCTTCACAAACTGGGGAAGGTAGAAAACCAAAAACTGGAGATTTCCTTGCAGCTGGAGTTCTGGTTGCCATTCACCTTCCACCAGTGAAGCGGTGAGGAGTGCATCTTCTTTCCTTTGGCCAGGGCTCCTGGCAAGCACAGTCGAAGAAGTGAGGCTTTTCTGCAGCAGATCTGCAGTGCCCAGTTGTGGGGCTGAGAGGCAGTTGTGCTAGAGGCTGTTCTCCAGTGATGCGTTCTTGGACTGATCCCAGTACCAGCCTCCTGATCCCCCTCCTCCCTAATGGAGGCAGAAGGTCAGTCCTGTGGTGATGATCTGGGAATCACTCCTGGAACCAGGTAAGAACCTAGAAGCGGCTCCTCTAGCCCTTGTAATGGTTTCATATTTAACCTTGTGTAAAATACCTTTCTGTTTAAAGTCTACAAAGTGGCTGTGTCTCCCACAACTCAGCTCTAATACAGGAAACAAAGGCAAACATATTATTCCCATTGAGGACCGAGCATTGAAAGGCAGAGTGTTCCTTAGAGACCTCATGAACGTCAGAGAAAATCACTGTTGCAATGTGACAGGTCAGCTGGCAGATTCTCCTCTTGGACTAAATTGTTGAAGGTCTAGACTTTATTCACTAAGTGAAGCTACGTCCTCTTGTAAAAAATAGTAGCCTTTAATTATCAGAGAAATGCAAATTAAAACCACAATGAGGTATCACCTAACACCAGTAAGGATGGCTACCATCCAAAAGACAAACAACAACAAATGTTGGTGAGGTTGTGGAGAAAGGGGAACCCTCCTACACTGCTGGTGAGAATGTAAATTAGTTCAACCATTGTGGAAAGCAGTATGGAGGTTCCTCAAAATGCTCAAAATAGACTTACCATTTGACCCAGGAATTCCACTCCTAGGAATTTACCCTAAGAATGCAGCACTCAAGTTTGAAAAAGACAGATGCACCCCTATGTTTATCACAGCACTATTTACAATAGCCAAGAAATGGAAGCAACCTCAGTGTCCATCAGTAGATGACTGGATAAAGAAGATGTGGCACATATACACAATGGAATACTACTCAGCCATAAGAAGAAAACAAATCCTACCAATTGCAACAACATGGATGGAGCTAGAGGGTATTATGCTCAGTGAAATAAGGCAAGCAGAGAAAGAGAAATACCAAATGATTTCACTCATCTGTGGAGTATAAGAGCAAAGGAAAAACTGAAGAAACAAAACAGCAGCAGAATCACAGAACCCAACAATGGACTAACAGGTACCAAAGGGAAAGGGACTGGGGAGGATGGGTGGGTAGGGAGGGATAAGGGGGGAAGAAGAAAGGGGGTATTATGAATAGCATGCATAATGGGGGGGTGGGAGAAAGGGGAGGGCTGTACAACACAGAGAAGACAAGTAGTGATTCTACAGCATTTTGCTATCCTGATGGACAGTGACTGTAAAGGAGTTTGTGGGGGGGACCTGGTATAGGGGAGAGCCTAGTAAACATAATATTCTTCATGTAATTGTAGGTTAAAGACAACAACAACAAAAAAAGCAGTTCCTGTGTGGTGATCTCCAATAAGTTCTTCACAATGGTATAAAGGGCATATCAAAGTGTGGGCAAAGGGTTTGTTTGTGTTTATACAGAGGATCAAAGCCTAATTTGGCTACCCAGAAAATGAATTAAGATACGATATGAAGAAGAACTTCCAACATCAACATTTTCTGGAAGAGTCATTCCAGAAGATGATCATCAAAAAACTTCAACAAAGATCCTGGCGCTGTTGCAGTTGTAGCTGCATTCATCCCATGGGTTCCTGGACTTGCCATTGGAATGAAGAAGGAGATATCTAAGCTGGCCTGTGCATACAGTGAAACAACAAATTTGACTGGATCTGTACGGTCGAAACTCAACCAAGAATTAGGAGAAGTGCAAGTTGCAGCACTCCAAAATCTTGCGACTATAGACTATCTGCTGTTAAAAGAACATATGGGATATGAACAGTTTCCAGGAATGTGTTTTAATTTGTCTGATTTTTCTCAAACTATTCAAATTCAGTTAGACAACATCCATCATATCATTGATAAGTTTTCACAAATGCCTAGGGTGCCTAACTGGTTTTTTTGGTTTCACTGGATATGGCTGGTAATTGTAGGTCTGCTTTGGTTATGTAGCTGTATTCCTATTATGTTAATGTGTGCACACAATTTAATTAGTAGTTTAAAACCTATACATGCTTATGTTACACTACAAGAAGATATGTCAAAGAAATAATCAATCTTCCCATGTTTTCTTCCGTCTGCTACTTCTATAGCTTTTCTTCTTCCTTCCTAATTACAACCCTTAAATAGAATTCGTGCCTCATATCAAATTTACCGAGTATCATAATTCTTCTAAGTGGTAAAGATACCTCAAGATAAATACTGGGCATAGAAGCCACAGGGCATAAATCTGCAAAAAAGTAAAAAGCTAACCTTTTCAAATAATATTGCTTCTCTCTCACTTACCAACTTCACATTTCCCTGTATGGCCCCGGAAGATGACTGGTTAGCCAGAGACGGGTAAGATTCCTCAAGGGAGGAACAACCTAAGACAGGCACAGTCGCAGGGGGGCCATCAGGTGAGAAATTGGGGATCAACAGAGGTGAGGCTTAGAACCTCACCCCCCTGTTTTGAGAGAAATCTTCTGCATCCGTGGATGTTTTATTGCCCTTGTCTAGCTTGGATTAACACATAGTCTACAGGCACACACCTGATCATCTACATTTGCCCTCTTACAGCACTAAACTATGTTTTCTACCTTTATCTTGCATCTACCTACCACTTCAGCATTTTATTAATAATAATAATAATAATAATAAGGGAGACATGTGGGATTCACATATAAATCAAGTATAAAAATCAAATATTCATATTTGACCTGATTGTTTATAGTTCATGATGCGTGATCAAAACTGAAAGTTTCTGTGATGACTGCCCTTGCACTGTTCACCATGTAAGAACTTATTCACTATGTAAGAATTTGTTCACCATGTACGAACTTGTTCGTTATGCTTCAGAAGATTGGAGACTGTTGAGAATTAGGCTTGGGGTTGATTAATGATTGTGCATTGAGTCCCCTATACAGAATTTTATTGTTGTTAACAACCATTTGATCAATAAATATGAGAGATGCCTTCTCAAAAAAAAAAAAAATAGTAGCCTTATGTTATGTGATTTCCTGCATGTGTGACACTTCCTGCTTGTCCTCAGTCATCACGGCCTGTAGCTCTGTCAGGAGCAAGAAGTTAGCCTGACATTATAATCCCCATTTTCCCAATTAAGACACCAGTGTTCAAGAGTATGACCCAAGGGACCCTGACAACAGATCCCTCAGGGCCTGCAGTCCTCTCAGACGAACTAGTGATCTCTATAGGTTCTTTATCTAAAATCAAATTCTCTAGGACTGAGGGTCTAATAAGTCACTATAAATGAGTTTATGATCTTTTTCCAGATAAAAAGGGAAGTGGCTTCCTAGAAACACTTGGTGCCTAGAGGGTAGGGAGCGAGGAATGCATCTGAGAAGGCCTTGCCAAGAGAAGAACCAGCCAATGGCAATGTGTATGTCTTGGACATCGCAACATTTCTAATGGCCAACCCTGCTTTCCCCGTCTTTTCTCTTCAGGGCAGGAGTAGGCCACAGATCTACTGTAGGGACAGCCACTGCAGCTGGAGGCTGAGGGAGGATTTGAGAGTGTGAAACTGGCACAGGGACCAGCCTCCTTCCTTTGCCAGGAAACTTGGCAGGATTAGGACCCTAGAAAACCCTGTGCAGTCCAGACCCTGCCAGGGATCCTGGAGCTAGAGCGGCAAAATTACCAGACTAGGTAAAGAGGCAACAGCTAGGGAGGATTTGCTTTGTCAGCAGTTCCCTGGATGATTTACCCCTGCCCAGGCAAGGATATCAGTAGGAGCAGCCTTGCCTGTCTCCAGCAGGCCTAACCCTTCCTGCAAGCTGCAGACGAGTGGTGTTTGCTGTCAGCACCAATGTCCTGTGCCTTACCCGCGTGGCCGACCAAGAGAACTCAGCAGGAGACAGCTCAGAGCCGACCAGAAGGTGGGACCTCAGAACGCATCCCCAGGCTGAAGCCAACCGAAACTTTCTTTCTCTCCTTTATTCGTATTTTCCAAAGGAGGTGCCAGACTCAGGCATGGTTCACAGAAGAACTTGATAGGGAGGTATGACACCTCATCTTAGACTCCTTTTCTGAATTTCTGAGGTTGACGGTAGTGTCAGGAAGCGAGGCTGATAAAATCCACTGTCTTCTCCAAATGGACTAATCAGACATGAAGTCTTGACAAGAGATAAGCAGGTTATAGGAGAGCCAAAATGACATCACATCAACTCCGTTTCAGATCCTGTGCAGCCCAGTGCCTCTGGCCACTCCAGGTGGCTGGCATTCTCAATACATGAAAGATATTTTCAGACCAGGACATTTGTCCCCACTTTACCCCATAGCTGTCACTCTGAGATACACTAGGAACACATTTGTCACTATGTGTAAAGCCACACACGTTAAGGGGCAGCCACTCTGGAAGTGAAGCCAGCTTTGTACTGCCCTCCTCCCCTGTGCTGGCATTTGAAACAGAAAGACTTTGCCCTGGGCATCATGGACAGAGGCCAGGGGCTGTGCTTCCCGAACCTGCCCCCAGAGACTTGGATGAGGCTTTCCATTGGGAGAGTTGTTCACATCAATAATGAATTCCAAATAATTTATTCGCTTCAGAAGTAAGTGGCTGGCATAACAATCCTTACCACTGGTTTGCAGAGATAATTGATTTCATGTAGTTTAAAGATGGGGGAAAAAAAAACAAATGACAACTGGAGCGGGTTTGTAGGCAGTTGTGAGCGCTGTATCAGTTTAATCATAGCTCCATCTTTAGCTGACATGGGCTCTTTCCTCCTCGCATGAAAATAGCCAAACAACTTGAAATGTGACAGTGATGATTTTTTTCTGTGCTGCTCCCTACCTTGAATCCTGGCTCAGGGCACTGTTATAAGCACACTTTGAGCTTTTTTCAATAGATAGTTAATGCAACATGCCAGAGTCGCCTGCATGACACAGATAACTCAGGGGAACAGCATAAAGTAAATGAGATGCATTCGTGTCTGGATGGGAACGGAAGATAGAAGTTCTCAGAACTTCTTGTTTAATTTATAGAAACAGACTTCCCTTCTGTGCTTAAGATTTCAAAATAGTAATCATATTCTGAAGGAGAGATGTTCCCACTCAAGGGACTAATATCAATATGTAACAGGAAATCATTAACTAGTTCTACCTCTCAGCAGCACCTATTATATGTCAACGAGTGAACTGAGGTGATAAAACAGTTAGTGGAAACTTAGTGACTAGCCATTGAGACTTGGCACGGACTAGGGGCCCTCCATTCATTACTCTGGCACGGGAGGCTGCTGGAAGCAACTATCTGCCCAGAATGGACATTTTTAATAGGTGTTTTCCTTCCCTCTAAAAAAATCAGAGCACCAAAGGCCAATCAGAAACTTTTCAAGGTCAGGTCTTCCAGGATGACAAGTGTTAGGTGGAGTGAAGGACTGAACAAAAAAAAAAAAAAAAGGAAAAGAAATTGTCTGTTTCCAAACACTTTGGTCAACTTCTGAGATGACTAGGCCTGCAAGGTCATTTTGTAAGTGATTTCTGTGCATTTAATTATGTCAGGTTCCTGGCCAATGGCCACTTTGCAAGATGGCATAACTTGTCATTTATAATATGGTATAAAACAAAGTCCTGCTCTCCGTGAAGCTAGCTAAGCTGGTTTCCCCTTCTCCAGATACCCCATCTGTGCCAATCTAGCTGCTGCAGCCCAGCCCCAACCCAAAGGACCCCTATATCGTGCCTTCATTGCTCTATTTCTGCCCAGACCCACCACCTTTGTTTACCCTGGGTTTGAGCCCTGACAGTGTCTAGCAAATAAGAGGTGTTCAATAAAAGATTTACTATCTGGTGGGTGCTAGTGGGATACAGAGGATGCCTGGACACCACTTTGCTCCAAGCTCTAGGTAAAAAGGGCACCAAACCACACCAGTTCCACCAAGGCCCAAGCCGGCTCACACAATGTGTGCAGATCCTTGCAGGCTTATCATCTCAAGGCCGCTTGAGCCTCAGAGACTTGTCCATGTCCCACACTATTTCAACGGTGGGATGAAACTTGGCCACCTTTTCCATTTCACAGAGAAGAAAAGTTATCCATATGAAGTATTTCTGAATTGGTGGATTTTCTTAAAATTAGAGGTTATGACATTGTGCACTGGAGGGATCTCAGTTACCAGCCCTCCACCAACTTGTCTTTTCACTCTCCACACTGCTTCCTGCCCCCACCCCCAACAAAATCCCCTCCTTCCACTATGCAGAAGAACTGACCAACCTGGGTAGGTGGGAGGTAGGAGAGTGGCCAATCCCACTTTGGCTGGTAATGAGGGGTTTCCTGGTGGGGGGCAGGACTTTCAGTGCTAAAACTAGGTTGAAAAAGTGGATGGTTGGTTACATTAGAGGAAATGACTGTAGCAGAGCAGGTAGTGCAAGCTATCAAGCAAATGACACTTTTTCCTGATGGTTATATTAGTGCCCTCCTCCTTTGTTCACATAGGATGGCCCCTTTTAGGGCATCATTCTTAGTCTGAGCTGCCCCACAGAATCATCTGTGGGAGATTTAAAACATCTCACTGTCCAGGTGACATCCCAGAGACTGAATCAGGATCTCTGGGGGTAGGACCTAAGTAACCGTGCTTTTTAAAGTTCTCCAAATGATTTCAACATGTAACCAAGACTGAGAACCAAGACATAGAAGGGATTTCAAGGAGCTCTTAAGATCGGTTTCCCTTTAGCTGTGTCTATTCAGTAGCCTGAACTATCTTAGAAGCCTCAAAAGGAGTCTGTGTTCTGGTAAACAAAGTGATGTCCAAATGTGTTGTGTTTGACTCTACTGAATACATTTTTTTGGGGTCTCATTGAAACAGCTAATCTGGTTTTATCACTCCCTTTCTTCCTTCTTAAAGAAAGTCTTATGCTTGCAAATTTCTTGTCAGGTGTCTAGAACTGATTGACATCTTAGGTAATCCAAATGCAAATGATATGAAACCCCAAGACCCTGCCATCAGGGGTCTTTTGTAAAGGGAGGTGATGGCTGTACTAAAAATAAGTATTTATGGGGAAGGCAGTACAGCATGGAGAAGACCAGTAATGACTCTATAGTGTCTTACTATGCTGACAGACAGGGACTGCATTGCGACAGGGTTGGGGTGGGGGGTGGGGACAGGTGAGGACTTGATAATATGGGTGAATGTTAAAACCACAATGTTGTTCATGTGAAACCTTCATAAGATTGTAGATCAATGATACTTTAACTCAAAAAAAAAAAGTATTTAGCTACCTAGGTGATTTTGCTAAGTCCAGGTAACTCTCGGGCCTGGTTACCCAGATGCAAACCAAGGTTAAGGAATCTTACCAGTCACTTCCTGCTAAGAACCTCTCAGTTCTGGATCTGTAAGGTCTCTTTATGCAGTTCCTCTCGGATCCTCACATTGGAGATCCCTGACTTGGACTTATTCAGCAGTGAGAAACCTCTACCTTTGTGTCTTCCTCTGAAAACTTGCATGACGTTTCTGCTGCTGTGTATATAGGTACCAAGAGGAATTTCCAATCAAGTCAGGTGACCGTGAGTCTCTCAAACCCTCTGTGCCTCAGTTTCTTCACCTAATATGTTAGGGTGCTAATAATGACCTTGCCCACATGGGTGGGGGTGAGGAGGAGGTTGTGATGGGGACAAAGCTGTGCCCTTCACATGTTAATTTCACAAACATTTATTATACTCTTAGATGTGGACAAAAATGAGTAGGAAATAGTCCTTGCCTTCAAGGACCATGTCTAGTAAGAACTGTCAAAGGGCTGTGTCCAGTGGAGTGTGCTATATAGAAAGTTAAGAGATGGCAGTGTCATTGAAAGGAAGCCTTAGCAAGCTGGTGAAGGCATTCACTACTAGACCAACTGACTTTAATCCAAGAGAGTAGAATAGAGTGGCTTACCTTTTGACTGTCTTGGTGATATCATTTAAAAGAGGAAATATTTAATACTCACTAAGTGTCTAAAGAATTGCAGCCTCTTACAGGTGGGGTTGGGTGGCATGTTCTAACACTTCTCATCTCATCACTGAGGCCTCCAGGTGAAGGTGTCTCTAACAGTGACTGTCACCATTGTGTCCATATCACAGATGGGCAACCTAAGACCAGGAGTAAAATTGGTAGCCTGAGAAAAGAGCTCCAGAGGCAAGTTCTAACTTTCCAGGCCAGCATCCTGGTGCTTCACAAGAGAACCTCCTCTTCCTCAACCTCCCTTTTTAATCCTGAGAGATCACAAGGCCCACAGCACTATTAATTCACTATTAATTTGCATTTATACCTCCCTCTCCCTTCATTATTCTGCCTCTTCCTGTCATTCATACAATTTCTTGGTAGTCAGGTCTCAGCTCAGAAGTTACCTGCTCAGAGAACTCTTTCCAGCCCTAGTTAGCCTTGCTGGTTCTTCTCTATCAAATCATCCTATTTTATTGTCTTCACAGCACATACTACTGTCTGAAATTATCTTGCTTATTTATTTGCATATTGTCTTTTGCTATTAAAATGGAACCTCCATACGAATAGGACTTTGTCTCATTCGCTTCTGTATTCATTATGCCTAGAACAGTGACTGGTACACAGTAATTGCTCAATAAAAATGTGTTAAATTAATCAATATGTTTGTATTCTCTCTGAGATACCAATGACGGGAAGGCTAACTAGCACAAAGAGAATGGAAATGTGTGTCTTGGCTCTTGCAGCAAAGCTGGACATCTGCCACCTCTGTACCTCTGCTTTCTTGCCTGTAAAATCAGAGGATCTGAGAATGGAGATGCCAAGGACCAAATGAGAAAATGGTGGGGATAGTGCTTTGACTAGTGAAAATGCAAGTTCAGTAGGAGATACTGTTATCTTCCACCATCTGCTTTACTTTAATCTTTTTTCCCTCCGTAAGTGGACCTATTGATTGTAGCTTGCTGAAGGAAGCTCTCACTGTCTAATTACTGCCCCAGCTCAGCCTGTCACTGTGTCCTCCACAATCAGCACGTCCTGACACTGACCCCTGGTTCCACAGCCCTTTGCAGATCAGCCGGTTTGGGCACTCTGCACCCAGAACAGAGGACGCAGGTCTCCTTGGCCAGGCCGTGCGAGGGCTGCTCTCCTCTCCCAGGGGTGGAAGCCTCAGCCAGGCAGGCAGTGGGAGAAGCAAGAACATAGGTGCTGCAGCAGCCAAAGGTGGTGGGAATGGGATTATTCCCTGGAGCAAGGGGCCTGCAGCCAGGCAGTGATGAGTCCTGCTATCATATACAGTTTTGAATATTCTCAGATTCTAGTTTCCAAGAGAATTTCCCTGCAAATTTTTTCTGGCCTGGGATATTGTTAGTGGGGTTTGGGGGAGGTGGTATGAGAATAAATCATTTGTAGTGCTGGGCAATAATAATTCCTTTCCCTTAAATTGTAGGAAGTTTCAAAACATCTGGGGTATTTTCATATGTATTACCTCTGTGGACCCTCTAAAACATCTGTGATCAGTATTCCTTTTTTATTTAGGGAAGGGATTCTGTCCTTAGAACTGAGGGTTATGACTTTCCCAAGTTCAAATGCCAAGTAGTGGAGAAGGGAATTAGCAGCCAGGTTTTCTAACTCTCTTTTCAGACTAACAGCCTAGCCCCTCACAAGGCTGACTCTGGTGGTAGACAAGTAAGTTGAGTTAAAAACAGTCCTTAAAAGGAATTCCCAGAAGATATCAGGACTTTAAAAGTGCTCTTAAAGAAGTAAATATTTTTTGGCCAGCAAAGAAAATGGGGATATATTAGAAAAGACATATTACTTTGTGTTTCTGATTTAGAAAGAAAAGGGTATATAAGCAAATAGCACAGGCTTTTAAAAAAATTCTTAAATAAGCCACAATTTTGACTTGGGTTCAACCCCTCAGGAAATAATTGAATCAGGTAACCCACAGGCTAGGAAAGTTCCATATAGAAGGTGCTTGGAAAATGATTGTTGAATGAATAGATGAATATTGACCTGATTAAAAATAGCCTGTGCTAGGTTTCTTCACTCATCTTAATCAAAAAGAAATCATTCTTATCAGATACAGATTCATGAAATGCTCTGGTGTTGGTATACTGCTTTACTTTTTAGTTTAAAATATTCTTCTTATACAATATCTCAACTGATTATCAAATAGCCCTAGGAAATAGATGATTTTATATATGAGGAGATTGAGGTTTGGAGAGATCAAGGATTTTTTTTGTCCAGGAATAAAAGATTGTTTATAGAGGACTGTAAAGACTGTAGGTGGCTATGTCCATTTCTTATAACACCATGGACTGGAAGCTCTGATCAACATCCCCAATGAAAACAACTGTAAATCCTGGATAAAGTAAAAAGAACTTTATTTTGAATGTACTACTGATTTTGAAAGATACTAAGGAATATTCAGTCTAAAAACTAGGTAAAAGTGAAAATTCAGAGAAATAAGTGGAGCACTGAAGTTGGCTTTGACCTTAAGGGCATTTGCCAAATCATAATCAGTTTTCACAGCCTCATAGGGGAAGGGGGAAAGAAGAAAGAGCCTAGTGCTTACCTGGGGTGGGGAAGATAGTAGCAATATAAAATGTATATAAAATGAGACCCTGAATTACTGCTCCACCTTTGTAAAGATGAAGGAGAAATAACCTGGACTCTATTCTCACCACAGAAACTACAAAGAAAATTACATGTATCCACTTTCAACCCTAAATAGAGAGGGAGAATTATTCTGAGAATTGATAATCATAGCCATCCTTCTATGGGTTTGCACATCAAATTCATACTCCTATACTCCCTGAGTAGTCCAAGAAATCACCAGTTAAAAATTTGAGGAAGTGAACTTAAATTAGTAGTGGTCTCAGGCACCTAAAGAATAAGATACTACCTCTCTTAAGGAATTTAAATCCAAACCTTAAAGATAGCTACAATTTGAAAGATATAAACTCATAAAGATATAAATTCATAAAGCATTCAAGGAGGAAAAGTACCATGAGCAAGAGTCAGCAAACAGCAGAACTGAGCCCACAAAGACATCACATATTGAAATGACCAGGTATAAATAGAAATAATGGAAAGGGTTAAAAGTATCACTGGAAGTAAGAGGCTATAGAAATTTCCAAGCAGATTGGAAAAGAATTCAAACAGAACTTTTATCAAAAAAATATAAAATTATTAAATAAATTAATTAATAAAATATATAAATTTCTTGAAATTAAAAACTCAGTAGATGACTTCCACAGAAAATGGGACATATTGAAAAGAGAATGAACTAGAATATGGATCTGAAAAAAGAATATCCAGAATGCAGCTCAGAAAGACAAAGAGAAAGATAATGTCAAAGAAATGTAAAGAGAAATGTAGGATAGAGTGAGTATGTTTTATCTACATCTCAAGAAAAGCACAGAGGAAAGGAAGAGGAAAGCAGAGGCAGTTATTTGAAAAAATAAGAATTTCCACAGATTCTGAGCCAAAAAATTGCCAAAAAGGATAAATAAAAGATAAAATTCTGTGGCAAAGTATGCCCAATATTTAGGATGACTTACAGAGATATTTGGGTCTCAGACCTTTATTCTAGTTTCATATTACAGATTTAAGACCAGCCTGAGAGTGATTATTGAGAATTATTCATACACAGGCATACTATATCATACTGTACTGAACTTTGTGGTCATACTGTATATTGTATAACACCAAAACTGTACATGAGATTGAGCTTGGGTGGGGAGATATTTTTCCAGGCAGTCTGCTGCAATTCTCATTCACTTAGAAATTGCCATCTATAACAATATACTCTTTTGTGAAAATTGGGATCCAAAAACTTGTATCGCTGGCTCTCTCTGTTGTGTATTCTCACTGCAGTGATTTCCATCTATATTTTTTTAGATAAACAAATTGCATCTGAATTATCTAGGTCTGTGTCTGATTTTTCTATCACTCTGAACCTACTACTGATATTTATCAATATACTGCAATATAATGGTCATGCACAAACCCAAACACACCACACTACAATCCCAGAACACAAAAGACAAAGAGAAAATCTTAAAAGCAGACAGAAAGGAAAAACATCATTTTCAAAGGAATGATCATTGAAATTGCAACTGGCTTCTCAATAACAAAATGGAAGCCAGAAGAGAAGGGGAAAAATGTCTTCAAAAATGTACTGAAAGAAAATACGAAGCAACCTGAAAGTCTATACTTTCAAAAAAATAATTTTAGAGCATTTAAAAAATTTTATTTATAATTTCAGAGTATTTTTACCAACATATCTTCATTAAGAAAAATTAGAAAATACTGAAAGATAAAATACTACATTTCAAAAATTGTGGAAAGTAGCTAAAGCAGTTCCTAGAAGAAAATGTTTAACCTTAAATGATGGTATTAGAAATGAGGAAACAGAGGCTAAAAATTAATGAGCTAAACATCTGACTTAGGAAGGGGGGCAATGCCAGCAATCCAACCTCAACCTGACAGCTTGCACAGTCTGAGATAACTATGTCAAAGAATGAATTGTACCGAGGAGCATTTAGAGAGGTAGAAACAAAGGTATTGAAGAAATTATCAGAGGTTGCACAGTTGGGAATGACACTGCATTTTCCAGTTCCCTGAGATTTTGATTCTGGGAATTTGGGTGGCAAAGATAGACAGAAGGAGAGCCTGGAGTTGGAGAATGGGGACAGGAGCAGAACCATCCCTTCTCGCCCTTTCCTTTAGTCTATGGAGCCTTTAGATTCTGCTTGTGTCCTGCCCTCTTGGGGCCTAGGTGTCCCACTCTGATGGAGCCAGCAGAAGCTCATAAAAACAGAGGCAGAAGGATTCAGAAGAGCACCCATAAATGCAAGAAACAAAAAAAAATGAGTTATAGTCCCTAAAGGGTTAGATTCTCTTTTTCAAGTAAGCATCACACAATAAGGAAACTAACATCTTTCCTCCTTAAATAAATGTGTAACTTTGTTGTCTGCCTTTGGGTGGAATTCTCTAGTGGTTGAGAACCATCTGAGATGATTCACAAAATCTGGTGGTCAGAGTTGACAGGAGCTCACTGTCCCCCAGGCAACTCAGTCTTAGGTCTGGCAGACTGGCTGCCTTGTACTTCCCTGTGACTCCCAGGCTCTAGCTGACTGATGGTGTGAGTATAACTGAGCTTGAAATATGCTTTGGTGGGAAGGTGTTATAAAATACAAGATGTTGATTGTCACCAAAGTCTAGCCCCCTTTAGGAGCCTGGTAGAAAGCCCCAATTCTGTACAGGCATCTGGCAAACATTCCTTTCTATCAGAGCCAATGGTCTGATTGAACAATTTGGGTTCAAGAATGAATTTAGGAAAATTTAATTCTGTGTAACCTTAGATAACTCACATCTCAGAGTCTCTGAGTTGTCATCACTGTTTTGCTTGATTTGTTTTTGTTTTAATTTTTGTTGCATATCTGCTTATTTTTGTTTTTCTCCATAAAATAATGGGTTTGGATTAGAGGAATGATTATTAATCTTGACTTCATTTACTGGGGAGGCTATAAAATACACTGATGCCTGAGTCCCTTCTAGGTCGGTTGAGTCAGAATCTCTGGGAGAGGGATTCTAGTTCCAGCATTTTTTAGAAGCTCTTCAAGGGATTCTGATATAAGTGGTTTGAACCCCCGTACTGGATGACATCTGCCGTCCTTTCCAGTTCTTTGATTCTATGAGCCATGCATCTATAAGGCTGCAGCCTGTAGCCCCTACAGATACAGAGGAGACGTTGGCTGAGTCACACAACATCTTGATCACATTCCTTGGTGTTGGTCAATGCTCTAAGGGTCATTACCTCAGACCCGTCCAATATGTACAAAGCTACCCACTAGTGCCCCAAACCGGAATCAGAATCGTGGCCTAAAGGTATGTTAAGGCAGAGGAAATTCAGACCTATACTAACTAATAACAGAACAACAACTATGTACCAGACATATATACATAATTGCTGATACAACCACTTTTCAATACAGGATGCATTATTTCCATTTTAAAAAGGAAGCAAGAGGCTCAGGGAATTTAAGTGACTTGACTAAAGCAATAGCTGGCAAGTTGGTGGGGCTGAGGGATTCAAGCTAAAGCTAAGTTCATCCAAACCTCACATTCTTTCCACTGCACCTACTTGGCCAAAGATGAGGCCAAGCCCTGGGACAGGAGAGGATGAGGTCACCTAAGGCAGAACCACTGGTGTTCACCTGGGTCACTGGTCATCAGATGTCCCGAGAAAAGACCTTCAGTCAGCTGGGGGCTGTTTAGCTCAGGCCTCCTCATGTGGGGAGACAGCATTCTTGACTAACACAAATCCGGCTGCCAGCCTCAGTTTGTATTTTTACAGTCCACTAATTAGGCCATTTTAACTAATTTGTTTGCATTTTGTATGAGCAAGTTGGGCTTTTGGATTGACTAATGTAATTGCAGCTGGTTTCTGCCAAATACAAATTACTCAGTCTAGTGTGGGCTAGAGAGAAAAGCAAATATTTAATAGACATCAATACTCTTGTAGCTTTTTAGTGGAGCCTTTTTTCCCCTACAGAAAGTTGAAGTAATTTCTCCAGCATCCGATGGGACTTTCATGTTAGGGAATTACTTTTTAATCTTTTTTTTTTATTAAATAATGAGCCAAATGCTTTAGTGGCTCTGTTAAGGTTTATCTCTGATCTACTTACCCCTGTGCTCAGAAAACTTATGGGAACTTTTCCATTTCCAGGCTGGCTTTCCACAAACCCTTTCTGCTCGGCCACTCCAATGACCATCAATTAAGGTGCAACACAGATTGCCACAGGTAGAAGGGGCCAGCGTTTCTGTCCAGTGGTTCTCAAAGTGGGTCGCTGGACCAGCAGCAGCACCTGGGAACTCGTTCGAAAGACAAATTCTTGGGCCCAAGAATCAGAAATTCTGGGTAAGTCCAAGCACACTATGCTTTCAGAAGCCTCCCAGGTGACTCGGATGCCTGCTAAACTTTGATAACTGTTCATCTAGACCAACTGTCTCATTTTACAGATGAGGAAACTGAGGCCTGGAAAGAGCCAGTGCTTCTAGCCATGTCAGGGACTGTCACATTCACTTACTGTGCATCCCCTGAGTTTAGCCCAGTGCCTATGGGAAGCACTCAGTGGATACTTGCAGAATAAATGATGGAATGAATGAGCTGGAACTAGAAACAAGGTGTCTTGTCTTGATGCTGTTTTTCTCCACCAGTGCTTCCTCTTGCTCTGAGAAGGATAGAGAACTAGAGTAAGGACTAGTTCTTGGTTCTTGTTTGGTGAGAGAGGCAATAGCTGGGGCCTAGAACATTGGATCCAGTGGCCTGGCCCTTAGGAGAATGGCAGCCCTACTCCCATCGCCTTGCTCCCAAGCCATGGAGCAACCTGGCTCTCCGGAGCCTAGCCCAGTGGATTGACCAGATCCAAACCCCATGAGGGATTACATCAGTCACTTTCATAGAGTCGTCTGCCTACCATTATCTGAGGCAGAACCAGGTCCCCTGTCTGGGTGTTTCACCCCTGCTCAGCTAGTGAGTGGAGAGAATGAAGCTGAGATCTGATTCAGGAGAGAAGGGGTTTCTAAGGGAAGCATACTAGGAAGGTGAGTCCTTCAGATTAAATCACTAGGTCCTGTAAAGCCAAAAATAAAGTCCTGGTCCTCAAAGCTTCTAACTGCAGAGTTCTGCTGCTGAGATCTGAATGAGGCACCCTCTGCTCCCTTGATCCTCCCAGCCCTGGGCTGCTGACCTTCTAGGAAATGAGAAGGGAAAGGCAAATAGTGCCCATATGTTTTCAAATAGACAAACAAGGGAATCTTCTGCCATGAGAAACAGGCTTCCAGAGAAGGTACCTTGCCCTCAATCCTGTTCAATCCTTCTATGAAGTCTTTAAGCAACCAAAAGTACCAGGCCATGTGGATTCAGTCACTCAGTAGCTAACGTTCTTCTAACCTCAAGTTCAAATGGCTCTGTGACACACAGCTGCCCAAATCCTTTGCCTCTGCTTGTCACAGAACCCTAAGGAGAGTGTAATCTTTTCAGTCCTCATGTCATCCTCCCTACCTCCCTTGGACACTCAATGCCTTCCTAGTTATTTCTAAACTTCCCTGAGACCTGTCCTCAGGAAACCTGGTAAATTGGTACATGTACCAGTGGTAGCAACTAATAAGAGGCACCACCTCCACTCCCCAGATTTAAACTAAAGATTCCATACCCCAGTGCTGCCTATAAGTTCTTAATTTGTTGTTGACTATGTAATTCACAACATTGTCTTCTGAGAACAGGTTCCCACCCATTTAAGGGATCAGTCCTTGAGGTCAACTTCTGACCCATAGGCCAAAACCTCTCCCTCCAGGGAGTTTGGAGTGGCCAATAAAGGAATGAGTGGAGGTGCTGATGGTCATCCAAAGTGAGGAAATATAAGTTGTAGGACTGAGGGGCCTTGGTCCACCCTGTACCCAAAGAAACAATGTCCATCAGCAGAAGGACATGACCTAAGCGGAGCCAAGAGTGCGTGAGGGCGAGAATGGCCAGCTCCCTCCCAGTGCCTCTTACACTCTGGTCCAGACCTTTCTGAGGCAACTACTCCTTCTTATTTTTGGCTTCCTGGGCTACTCTGGGGTCCTTAGCCAAAAGTCTCCCATCATTTAATGAGTCTAGCTTGACTGGATTTCTCTTACATGCAGTCAGGACATCCTTTCAGTCGCTCACAAAGCTGGTACCACAGAGGTATCCAGTGATCCTTTGTGGAGCAAGTAAGTGATGCTCAACTCACAGGTTCCTAAATGCCAGTCCTCTCAGATCTGCTGGCTGAAATGAATTGCCTGAGGTGCTAGCTCAGCATCCAGAGTCCTGGCTTACCTCTGGACATTCTGACTTTGTCTACATTGGGCCCTGTGCATTTGTATTTTTACGATGCTCCCTAGGACTTCCCTGTGAAGGGCTGAAGGGGTTGCTCATTATCCCCATAGACAGATTCATATCTCATGTGCTTTTGAGTTAGAGTTCTACTGTGAAGGCTAATTTTATTAAAATAATGAAGTATTGGGCACATACTGGAAGCAAGGTAATGTTCTAGATGCTAAAGATGCAGCAGTGAAGAAGAAGGTGAGATCTCTGCTTCCATGGTCTCACATTCTAGATCTAGGAGTTAGAAAATAAATAACAAATAAATGAAGATCATTTCCAAGGGTGAGAAGTACTGTGAAGACAATAAAACAGGGTGATGGGATTGAGTGACTTCAGGAGATGGGTTCCTCAGAGAAAACCTGTCTACAAAGGTGTCAGTTGAACTGATTCAACAGGAAGGAGCCAGTTATGGGTATGAGGGGTAGAGCATTCCAGGCAGAGAGAGGAGCCTGTGCACAGGTGTTAAGGTGAGGAGATGGGGGCCTTGGCATGCTCAAAAATAGGCAGAAGGCCGCGTTGTTGGCATGTGCGCATCCTTGAGAAGAGCAATCATAGTGGAGAGGTGGGGGCAGGAAGCAGACAGGACAACATCTTAGCCCTTTGGGATTGTTTTATGTCAAACAGAAGCAGGTAAATGGGGTGGTAAGTGGAGGGGGTCATCAGACCCAAGGAGGAATATGTGATGGTGGTGCTTTGGTTTTCGTGTTTGTACTGAAGCAGGCTGCATGTTGATGGGAAGGATCAGCACAAGCTCTTGTGTGAGCACCGCCGTGCCTGCCCAGCAGACGCTACTACCCTCTGTGGTAGTGTCATGCATTTGGCAAAGACCCTCATGGTGTTCACCGCTCCTGTTGATATGGCCCCTCCCCAGGCCCCCTCACCCCTGCAGTCTGCCTAAGAATGCAGACCCTTGGGGAGGCTCTCACCACCCCAAGACTGCATGCCATCTCGAGCTGCCTTCAATATCAGGGTCCTTTAGGGGACCCAGTTCCTCCAGCCCACTCTCCACAGAGACTTTCAGAGCCAAATCCCACTGTGTCTACAAATCCTTGCCAGCTTGGTCCTGCCCAGAAGTTCGAGCCTCCCAGACCTTACCCCGGTACAGCTCTGTGCACCCCAGTCTGACTCAGGCTCATCCCGCCCCTCCACACCCTCCCAAGCCCTTCTAGTTAGGCGCTTTGGGAATCAGCACAGCCCCTGTCTCTTCAGTAAGTTCCCCGATGCTTTTCCCCGGTTAACTGAGCTCATTCTCCCTGAGGAGCTCCCTTGCAGCTCTCTCACGTGGAGCCTCTTTTCTCTCCCACATGCCAGAACCCACTGAGCCAGAGGTGAGATGGAATCTGTCTGCTCCCATCACTACTTCTAGGGCACTCTCCTCTCTCCTTTGAAAACCCCTGACTCCCACTTATCTTAGCCTCCCACTCCCATGGCCTTATTCTAGATCCTTCCATCACCAGGAACTGCTCCACCTCTGGAATCTGGACATCAAGCTCCACCCTCTGACCTCTTATCGTTCCGTTTCTCTTATTCTCCAAAAATGCTTTTGCTCATCAAGACCGCCAATCCATTGACTGAACCTATCACCTTTCCACTGTCCTTCATCTTCCTCATTCCTTATCACCCTTCTCACTAAGTTTGATTTCATGACACACCAGTATCATTAGTCACTCCCACTGCACCGAAGTCCATTGACCCTCCCTACATCCTTCATACTTGCCTGGCAAAATGCCAGCCCTGATTAAACCCACCAACCCACCAACTGTGCTTACAGTGGAGCTGAGGAACGTTGATGGAGTATATCACACCACTGTGCTCCCTGCCTTAGTTTAAATTGGCGGCTACAACATTGCCCAGGTATTCTAATAAAATGTCCACTTATGCTCATTTCTCCACACTCCACAATTTCTCCTTTGTCTTTGAACCTCCATCATCCCCCCAGATTTCTGGCTCATGATCTTCCTTCACACTTCATTAACACAGAGCTAATAGAAGCAGTCAGTGGGCATGCCCTCATTGTCCCACCTGCCTTTCTCTGTACTCATACTCTGCCTTCCTGTCTGTTTCAGTGGATGAAGTGTCTTTACTCTTATCAAAACCCAGTCCTCCACTTGGGTTCTGTAATGCATTGCCTATTTCCTCCTCCAGGATTTTTCTCCTATGATCCGTCCACCCACTAGCTCTAGTATTGAGTTCCTCACCTTTACTGGATCATTCTCCTCCACTATAATCTAGGACAGGGATTGCACACTCTTTCTGTTAAGGGACAGATAGTAAATATTTTAGGCTTTATGGGACATAGGGTCACCATTATGACCACTTAGCTTTACTATTGCAGCAGGAAAGAAGCCATAGACAATATGTAAATGAATGGGTGTGGCAGTGTCCCAATAAGGCTTAATTTACAAAAACAGGTGGTACACAGATTTGTCCTGTGCACTATAGTTTGCCTGATCAGAAACAATATGTAGCTTCTTATGGAGTAAGAAACACTCTACTCCATCAATAAAATTATTTTTGGGGCTTCAGATATGAGACAGAGAGTTATGCAAGTAGGCAGGGGGCAGAAAAGAGAAGGTAAAATATGAAGCAGAGGGGCTAGTAAGAGTGAAGAAGAGCCTGGAAGATGGAGCCCCCGGAAAGGGGTACAGCTGCAGAATGTGTGAGAGGCCATTTGACTTGAACCAGACTTGGGACCTAGTTGCTCACTGGGAGCACCTGTTCCCTGGGCAGTAATAGAAAAGGGTGGTATGGGGGAAATGGAAGAAAAATTTCCTGGAGAGCTCAGGAGAAAAAGACCTGGCCACAAAGGGCCTGGAATTAGGACATATAGATCCAGGCTAAACTCAGTACTGAACCCAGTACTGAACAAGCCTGGGCTCTGCCTGTCCACTTTGTCCCTGTCATTTCTGAGTAATCACTTTGCACCCTTGCCTGTCCTTCCACTCAGGAAGTGTGGCAAATGTGCTTGGTGAATACTAGCGAGCCTGATATAGAATCACAGCGAAGATGTGGCCCCTGGCCACAAGGAGCTTACCACTTGATGGCAAAGAGGTTGCAGAACACTAAGTACTGGATAGAGGGAGATATTGCAGGATGTGGAGATAAGGAAGAGATTCCTGGAGGAAATGATGCAGGGGAGTTTGACAAGGGCTCAGAATGGAGGGGTCAGAGGGAAAGGTATAGAAAATTTCCGGTGAAAGAACAGCACAAAGGAAGGCCTGGGTGTGCAGATGTCCAAAGGAGGTATTTTAAAGCCCCTCCCTGCAGAGGGCAGGTAGAGAGGTCCTGGATGGAGAATGCTGACTCCAGCCTGGCCCACCAGATACCACTTGAGGGTGAAAAGAGGCATGAAACCAGGACCCACTCACAGTGCACATGCTTTCACCCACAGGGAATGTCCCCAACCAAAGGGACATCAGTGGAGCCCTTCCTAATCTGTGCTCTGAAATGGTTACATAAAAGAAGGAGTATCTAGAATTTATAAGAATGTCTAAAAGAGCAACTTCATATTAATTATTACATCAGACTGTAATTATGGATGAAAATGAAGGCTATTTTATTTGTCAGGTGTGAAAACTGGATGCCAGGCTTCCTTACAGTTTCTTGACCTCTAAAAGGTTCTACCTCATCTCTACTTCCCACCCTCAGAGCCCAACCCCCCAACCTGCACACACATTCACACACACTATACCTTATCCCAGGCACCCGGTAGTCGCAGATGTCATCTGAAGTCCAACAACCCAGACACGTGTTGTTTTGATCATCAAATGAGAGACAATGAAATCTCCACTGATTTTGTAAAGATTACTCAAGCATTTCTTATTTTTAGAAACAATGAAACAATTGAAAAGTCAATAGCCAATAATGAAAAGAGAATGAGGTTCTCTCCTATCTTTTGCCCTCTATACCCCAAAACAGCTTAAAGGAATGCACAAAACAGCCATGAAAATAAGATATAGCCATTGTCTTAAAAAATCACCCCAACCCCTATACTTGGTTTTTTAGTGAGTTCCAACATTAGGATACATTTTGCCCCCTTGGCTATCTGGTTTGGTGGTCTGTCCTATTCAAGTTACATGGACAATTGACACATTTTCTTTTCTTTTGTGATATGGCAAGGCCTGCTAAGAGTGATCTGTGTGAGCATACCCGGGCTTGACTCAGTCTGGCACCTGTGCCATCCATGCCGTAGTTACCTGGGATCTTCTGCCCTCTGGCCTCACTGTGCAAGCATTTAGCAGGTGTCTGCCCTCTTTCTGCCCTATCATGCCTGATTGCTGGGAGTAACTGATTTTCTTCCCCATCCTAAAGTGTGAGAAGAGTCAGTCTTAGCCCAGTTGTGGCATAAGTAGATTTTGAAATGAACTAAAAATGAGATATAATAAACACAATAGAAATGGAGGCAACAAGAGATTTTAGATTGTTAGACCATTAGACTGTCGAGCCTCTATGGTTGAGGACCTGTACTTATTGGAGGGGTCCCTGAGATTGAGGAGCCAGAGGGGACAATTACTCAACCCAAGAGACAGGAGGTCAAGTCTAAGGGAGAAGAAAATCAGTGGTACTGTTAGGACAGCACCAGGAGAGCCCAGGAGGTGTCCAAACCATGGGGTGTAGAAGCAGATATCAAGATCATAGCTTAGGTGGGACCTACAGGGCCAGGAGTAAAACCAAAATATTCCAATTTTTAGCATCTGGCCAAAGATGAACTTGGCTGGCACAGTTTTGGGTGATATCAGTTCTTTTTCCTTGACTTCAGGTTACCTCCTTTCCAACTCCTTTGACCTTCAAGCATTGATTGTAAAATCAATGTTAATTGATGATATTGCTCTCTTTGGAACACATTTACACAAATCAGCAAATTCTCCCCTAACTACAGTGGGCAAGGGCTAACCCTCCCTTTGGCGCACACTCCAGGAAACAGAAAGCACTTGGAAGGGTAGAACCCGAGTAAGCAAGCCATGTTCAGGGGTGAGTGAGTACGTAGGCTGCTTCCCTGAGGGGACCATTATGGTGGCAGAAAGGCGTGCAGACAGAGGGGGAATGGCAAATCTTTTGGGCGGTGATGTGAAACTCTCAGCCGTCTGGAAGGATGACCATGCACTCTGAAAAGGGATGGCGGGGAGGTGGGGGACAGGACTCTTCCGACGGCACGTCTCAGATGCCTCTGAACTACTCCATTACAGCCAACATTTAGCAGCCAGGATTTGTGATTCAGAGTCAGGTTTTTCTCTAGGGGGAAGTGCTAGTGATTTGGAGTCTTGGAGGAAAAGAGTAAAGCTATTATGGAGAACACTGAGTGTACAACTTAATAAATTTGCATCAGGGGAGTGGTCTAAGGGGAGCTCTCACCTACTTAATTAGAGTAACAGATTACTCATACCTGGCGTATTCTCTGAGTAGGAAAGGAAGTAGCAAAAATGGAATGAGAATAATAATGAAAAAGAATTAGCTGATATCAGATGTTTTCTCCTTGGTTTCTGCTTGCCCAGGTCTGACTGGTGTAGCTTATAATTAGTCTCTGCTTGCAGATGTGTGGTTCCAAAGACTTGTGGATTAAGGAGAAACTCTAGAATTTCTCAGTACCTGACAAGTTGTAACGTGAAGAGCTACACTTAGTCCATTAAAGATTTTTCACAGTGACATTTGAGTGCAGCTTGAGAAATATGCCACCTTGCCATTTATCATTCTCAGGGCACGGGTGTTGGAAAGGAGGTTGCTATGAAGAACAAAACAAAATGGATTGCATGTGTAGAGGTGAGCTGGTGAATACTGATAAATTTACTTCACTGAATGTCAGCAAATGTCACTTGAGAAGCCATTTGCAGCCACCATAACAGCCTCCCAAACCCAACAAAGAGTAGCAAAAACAGGCAAAATGAACTGGGAGTCTTGCTTCCGCATGAATAAGCAATCAGCCCTCTCAGAAGTTACACCAGAAAGTTGTTAAACTTGATAGAAGAAGCTTTTTCACCCATACGAACGCATACTATGGATTGCTACAGAGGGTTGGGGACCTTCTGAGGACATCAGTGCTGTGGCTCAGGGAAAGACTTAATAACCCCTCTGTCCCAGGTGGGTGCCTTCCTTTTGTGTGTGGAGAGGCTTGCTGCCTCCAAGGCATGGTTTCTGGGTTCTTCCTGCCCGTTCTCGCTGCTTTCACTGATTCTGAGGACCCCTCCCTTGCCCCTGGACTACCCTCCCCTGTGGTGTGGCCCAGGAGTGGCAGAAGATGTGACCTAGGTACCAGGACTTGAGGAGGCAGTCCTTACATCCATGTCAAGGGAAAAGCCACATACCACCCTTGATCCAGGCTTTCAGGCTTTTAGGATATGTCCTCTGGTTAATTTGAAAATTGGAATAATGGATTCAGCTTCTGTTTTATTCTTGGTGACCAGGCCCAGACTTTGCCTACATGTGATTTAGGATTTCTGGGAGCTAGCGCCAAGTTTTCTTCATAATTCAGCTGGGGTTGAGATGCTCCTCTCTTCCTCTTCAGCTTGGTGAGTCTCCATACTTTACTGCAGAGAAGTAAATGGAAAAGATCATATTCTCAGAAAATCTCTCCAGGGAAATGTGAGACTAATTAAAATAAAATTCCAACTCCTCTTCATTTTCTACTCTCTGGGGCCTCCTCCGCCTCGCCTCAACACATGCACACAAGGTCATCCAATACCTTTCTCCTCTTTTATACCAAGAGACTTGGAGTGGCTAGAGCTTGTCTGGCCTTATAAGTACACCACACACATGCACAAGCATACTGTCCACACAAATTGAGGCCAGTTCAGCTTTCACTGGAGAGTTGCTGTGGTATAGGGCTCCCATACAAGAAGCCCTTTATTGAACATACATCCCAGAGTCTGTCCCTGAATGTGTCAATGAACAGACTTCCCTCTTCACACTGTTCTGCCATATGTTAGCCTGCATACAGTGGAGCTGAATACATTTTACAGCCAGGGAAAGATGGGCCCTTAGGAAAACGAGCTTCCCTCTGATGAACTCAGAGGGATGGTACATGGAGCAGCGACGGGAGACTGGCTCCTCCTCAGCCACGCTCATTGCAGAATCCGTCATAATCCTCGGGGTTTCCTCCTTTTGAATTAGGTGCTTCCCACGGAAGGACCTTTATTTGGATCTTGGAAGCTCAAAAGACTTCTGTTTATTATTGAAACTGAATTGCTTTCAATTTGTTGACTTTTGTGCTTAGTTTAGGAAGAAAAAGAGACTTGTTTAGAAAGAAAGAAAAGGAAAGGAAAGGGAAGAGAGAGGAGAAGAGAGGAGAGGAGAGGAAAGGAGGGGAGAGGAGGGGAGAGGAGGGGAGAGGAGGGGAGAAACAGAAGAAAGCCAGATTTGTGGAGAGAGTCAGGGGTGAGGGCAAAGCAGAGGAGATCCTGCAGGGAGAATGGAGATGTGAGATGTCCTGCTCGGGGCAGGACCCCTAACCCAGCCTGGCATTGCTTTGCTCAGCTGAGGCACTTTCTGAAGAGCAAATCTCTGCTGTGTCCTAACATAGATTTCCCAAAGACCTACTGAAACATAAAAATGCATTCTGAACACAAGATAATAGGGATGTAAATTTCCCAACTTGCCAGTGTTGTTTATTCTGGTTATTGTAATTTTTTAAATTTATATCTTAAAGCTTAAACTAATATGCATCTGGACATCAATACAGGAGAGAAAAAAACTGGTCAGTATTAATTCATGTCATTTGAAAACTGCAAGTGCTAGAGGCCAGAGCTATGTAAAAACCTACCTTCCTATTGTTTTGTCTTTAAAAAACCAAACAAAAATCTTGTCATATAGACAAGGGTAGCTGATATCATCTGTGTCTCTCAGATGAGAAAAAGTGAAGTCAGATTGGGTGAACCTCTGTCTACCCACTAATTAGTGACACTACCAGGTTTCTTTGTCTCTAATCCAGAGGCTGTTTTCAATTTCTCTGCTCTGTGTATAAATACCTACCAAGCACCCTTTCTCCATTCCAGGATGTTTCAAACAAAATGTTAAATTGGTAGATTGGTATAGCAAGAAGGTTTGTTAAAAATACAAAACTCCTTAGAATTGCAGTAACCCCTTTTATTCTTGCAAGAATGTAAACAGGATGTCAATACAGGGAACATTTGCCCATGGAGGAGGAGTCTCCTCTGAGTAAGAACCTTCACTCATTTCCTGGTGCCAATAGGCATCATTTTGTCAGCCCTAGACATCACTATAACTTCAAACCAAGCTTCCTTAGCTTGAAAGAGGGAAAGATACAATACTAAAGGGGGAGAAAATAAGAGAGTTTCAGGTTAACGTAGCAGACAGGCCATCTTGAGGAGAAATGTTTAGAGAAATTTATTATCAAGCTTCTAAATAATTTAATTCATTTACTTAAATATGCACTTTTAAATGCCTACCTTATGTCAGGCCTGTCACTGTATCTTAACTGGATGCCAATTTTGCTTATGTCATTCTCCTCACCATCTCGAATCATATTCAACCTTCAATGTGCAGCTCAAACCGTGCCTCTTCCAGGAAGCCTTCTGAGATTTCTCCCATGCTTTCCTCCTGTGTATTCCCAGCCAGGACACCCACTGAATGGTATTGTGCTGTGCTGTTCTGACCTTGTACATTCCTCTACCCCAACAAGTATCAGCTCCCTGAGAGAGGTTGCCCAGCTTAGTTATCTCTGCATCACCAACATGGTCTCCCTTGATATGCTCTTCAAAATGGGATTTAAGGCCACTGAAAGCAGTGTTATCTTTCAGACACATTGAAATGTAAACCACTTTGATTTGAATATATGGGAAACAGCCTTCTCCTTGGCTATTGGTAGTACTCAGTATTCAGTGAAGGAGAAAGACGTAGATGAAGAAGAGGAAAGTAGGTGACCCATCTAGACAATATGGGCATGATCAGCAGTGAAGCAAAATCAGACTGATTAATTTGGAGTAAGAAGAGCTGAATTATCCAAATAATTGTGTAGATCCAGCCTTTGCAGGCAAGAGTCATCCTTTTGAATACACTTCGGTTTTAGAGCAATTTTCCCCACTTTTGTATCAAATATCCTTTAGAGACTTGGGGCATGACTCCTCCTCCAGTTATAATGGGATAGAAATGGAAAGAGTTCACTTTTCCACCCTAGAACTGCCACCACTGAGGCATCAGAATTTCTGAAAACAGTGACCTGTTATTTCTTCATAAGAAAAGTTTGCAGTGTAGGAATCATTACATTTTCCTTCCTTTATCTCTGCCCAAGTAATTACAGGGGAGTGAATACCTACCCCTCTCCTCACCAACACAACACAGAGAATTTTACTATTGAAATCTGAGATTGTGCTTGGGGTTTGCAAATGCTAATGGCCTTTGGTGGAGAGATTTTCTTTCTTCAATCAGGAATCCAGGAATTCCCTTCCTTCCTTCTGATACCTGTTGTTTCCATACAGGCCTTTCAGGGAAGCACCCTTCTTAGAAATTTTCAATCTTTTTAATGCAAAATGTCCCCTAAAGCAGACAGAATATATCGTATCTGAGAGTGAACATCACAGAAGATGTGTGGGCACAGAAGAGCCTCTGCTTCGAGGGACTTGGTAAATGCGCAGAGTTTAAAAAGCTCATGTAACATTTTTTTTCTTGTTAGAATCTGTAAAAAAAAAATGACCTAACATAAGTCAAAATAACCCTTCCTTATTATTCCAAATGTTTCATTTCAGTCCCTGTTTTTACTTGTTACAATTTGAATGTTTCCCTACCCAATTTAGAAGGGAACAAAATCTGCCTTGATTTTAAGAAGAGAAATATCTTTAAGTTTCTAAATGTAAGACTAGCTGAAAAGTTTTTTCCCTTTCAAATCGGCATTCAGAAGAACATATCAATATATTCATTTACTTCTGTGTGAGAGCAGAATTGCTGTTTTCGTTCAAAGGAAAAGGTTTTTGAAATGGCACAAATCTATATGTGCATGCTCCTAAAATTAATACGTTTCTATTCACTGCCATGGTCGGATTTCCAACTTGGGGAATCCGCATTGGGAGAAATACCCTGTCTAGGGAGCATTTAAGGAAATTCTGATATCCAAACAAAAGCAGTATTATGGTTGCTATTCACTCCTTCCCCCAGAGGAAAACAATTAATAATTTGCATATGCTCCTGACACAAATTAAAGACAAAGGGTCCCTCACAGACTGTGGTTACTACACAGCCCTCAGCATGCTGCATAGCCCCAGCCCAGCTCTGTTCTTGCTTCCAATGAATAGCATTAAGCTCGATAACTAAAAATAGTGGTTCTGGACCCTTTGGCCCATTCCCACTGTAGAATCATGTTTCCCCAATAAGAAACATCTCCCAATCTCTCCATGAGGATCTAGGCAAAAAGAGCATATAGTTCCAAGGGGGGAAATATACGTACATACTTTGCCCTTTTTATTTTAATGGCCAAACATTGTAATGCTAGCTAAATAGAAATTCTTGTCTGTTAATAGGTTCCTTTAGTTTGTAATAAATAGGAATGCTAATGACTAAAATTTGGTATTTGGTATGCATTAGCTTTTGTGAGCTTTTCTTTACAGTCCTCATTGACATGCAATATGGCAAGCTTCCTCTGAAACATATTTATAAAATAACTACAGTATCATTAAACCAACAAAGCCATCTTTTAAGTAAGCTTAATAGCTCAGAGTTTTTTTTTTTCACCTCTGTAAAAATTTATTTTAAAAAGAAAAATAGTTATGCCTCGGGCCCACTATATATTTTATTCTGTGCATCTAATATTTCCTTTGCATCTACAATCTATGCATATCTAATTCTTTTTGACAACTGTGGTTACTAACAAAATTCTCATGAAAGATATGCTTCATAGCTTCTTCAACAAGAATAACATTGTTTTTGTTAATGGAAATTGTAACATATCTTGACAGATACAATATATAAGATGTGCTTTTTTTCTTAATTGTTAATATTACTGTGCTGAATACACAAGGAGCAGATCAACAGATACGGCAGGTAATAATCAGAGTGGATGCTATTTTGTACAATGCAACTAAAAATATTTTAATGATGTAAAAGCAATAGACAAATAAAAGCAATTATGTTTAATTTGGCTTTCGGTGTGCAAACAATTTTTGGTTGTAGTTGCTGCTTGTTGCGGGTGCTGTTTAATAGAGGAGGAAGCTCGGAGCGCACAGTGATCGGTGCAGAGGCGGCTCTGCCTTCTTGCAGCCGAAGAATCCTGCAAACCGCCTTTCTTTGCTCTCAGCGGCTTCAGCTTCCCAGGGGCACAGGGCCTGGCTGAATGCTAATTCGCAATACACATGGCTCAAGTTCACGAAGTTTTCTTCAGTTTTGCAAACCCTTCCCCTCTCTCCAGGCTTCTCCGTTTAAGAGCACGCGATTTCCCAAAAGGAAAAACTCAAGACCCCAGAATCCGGGCGGGAGCAACTGGAGCAAGCTCTAGCAGCTTCTCCGCCTCCCGCTCTGCCATGCCCACTCCGCTCTGCCCCATGCGCCTCGCTCCCTTTTCTTCGAAACTCCGTCCTCTCCGCCGAGGGGCTGCCAGGCCCCCACCCCACCCCACCGCACCCCGGCCCGTGCGGAAAATAAACACAGTTGACACCACTTGTAATTTTTATTTAAAACTGTTTCCAAGGTTACAAATTACTGTGCTTCCTATGCAACAGGTTCCTCCGAAGCGGTATCATTACAGATTAACTGTAATGTGTAGGATTAGAATAAAAGCATAAGGGATTAGGTAAAAACGGAGACGGCTCGAGAAATAACGCCCGAGTGCATCTCGACTACAAGTCAGCCGATGGAAACCGCGTAGATGCTCAGTGCCCGGGTGCCACAGCTCACGGAGCTGGGCCCAGCGCCTCCGCTGCCGTCCCGGGAGCTGTCAGGGGCTGCGGCGCGGGAAGGGCTAGCGCGGCCAGAAACTGCGGGGCGACCCTTCCTGGGGGCCAGGGACAAGGCACGGGGACCCCGGGCTCGGGAAGGCGAGGAGCCAGGGGGCCGCAGAGGCACAAGGCGCGGGCAGGCCTCTGGCCACGCTGGGGCCTCGGGCAACACCGCGTCAAGGACACGGTTCCACCGAGGTGGGAGCGCCGGAAATGCTGCGAAGGGTCAGCACGCCAACACGGGGGTCACCGGGTTTATCAGTGACACTGCATGCAAGGTCCAGGCTTGATGTGCTCCCTCTCGGCGCCCTGGTCTAGCCCCCACCCCGGCGCCGCCCTCCTACAGGGCTGGGGCTCCGGGCCGAGGCCCGCAGGCAGTTGGATAGGCGGTGGCGCAGGCCGCCCGCGCCCTTTGGAGCCCATGACTTGGACTTTCGCCGCCCGCCGAGGCCACGCGCCCCATTAGGCCACCTCTCCAGCGCTGCCGACCCTTGCCCCAGAACTCCAGAAAGACCCCAGAGCCCCTTCTCCGCGCACTCCGCTTACTGCGGGGCCGCTGCTCGTCACCCTGGCCCCAGGGGGACCCGAGCCTGCCTTGGGCCAGGGCCTCGTCAATGACGCAGCCCTGAGGGCCGTTTTCGTGACCGGGTGGAGGGCGCGGGGCTGGAAAAACAAACAGGGCCGACGCGGAGGCTTGGGGTGGGACTGGCCGGGGGCTGGAAGGAAGTGCGCAGTGTGGCAGGAGCGCCGAACAAAGCCCTCTCGGGAGCCCCGTCACCCCGCGATGACCCCGGGCCCGCCCCGCTGAGCCGCGGAGTCCCGCGCCCCAGCCTCGGAGGGGGCCGCTCCTCTACGCCCCGCGGGCGCACACCAGGCTCCGGGCTTCTGCCGCCGCCGCCCGAGTCCGGCCTCTTCTGGGGCCTCGAAGGCAGAGCCCGCGGCCCGCCCCGAAGGCGAGACGGACAGCTCCTATTGCTGCTAAACCGCACCCCGCCACCAGAGCTAAAAGATCGAGGCCGAAGGGTTGACTTCATGCTGTTGTTCTCCCTTAGGAAATGGGGTGATTCTGGGACGCATTGGAGCCACAGCTCTGCCTCAAGTCCCGGAGGGGCTGGTCTCCCAAGTGGACGGAAGTGGCGACCAACTTCACCGCGATTCCTGCTTCCAAGAGATGGGCCTCGGCTGAGGAGGCAGCGGGAGGGGACTCTTGCAAACAGCTGTTCCTCATACATATTTCATTACACAATCAGATAATGCGTCCCACCACCTTCTCAATTATTCACAGATAAACATTTTCAAGACGTTTTGACATCTGTCTTAGTGCCTGCTATTAATTTGGTAATCACTGTAGTTAAAAATATATGGGATTTTTGCCGTCGGAGCACCTCCTCTCGGGCGCGCGGGCCCGGTGTTGGGCTGCGGCTGGAAGCCTGGGCCCTCCGGGGGTGAAGACACCTTTAGAGGTGAGACAGCCTATCTGGTGCATTGACACTGTTAATGGAAGGGACTAAAAGGGCGTCTGGTTGTTTTATTGTTGAAGGTGATGATGGTTCCCTCCCTCACCTGCATTACCCCCACCCCTTTTCTCGCCCCAGTCCTGGACCAGACAACAACGTTCAGCCCTTTACTCCGGGCTGAGGAAATGGTTAGAGTTTATCTAGGGGGAAAGTTTCCGCTGAAGAAGACACAGGCAACTCTAGCCGGCTCATTTTGGCCCAAAAGGGAGAGAGAAAGAGAGAGAGAAAATTAATACAATCACCAAGAATTTCTCACAACAAAAAAAGCTAACAACACAGTGCGTACCACTCAAGAGGTTCCCTCGCAGTTTTGCCCTGAGCCCTTGGGCAGAGGTGCCAAGGGCACTTAGGAAACACAGAGAAAAATTAATTCGCTCCAGTGACTGTACATGGGACATTTGGGGCTGTGAGAAAGCGCGCTGCTTTTCTGCCTGAATGATAAATATTGCAACGAGCTTAGCTATGTATACGGAGTTTTGTAAGTTAGAGAGCAGAGCTTGAAGAATCTTGTAAAATTAATTGGTGAGTAATAGCAAACACCTCCAACTCTAAAATGTTAATTATTTCTTATTGGAAAGGCTCTAAATAAACTACCCAAAGAGAGGAGAAATGCCCCATGGTAAACGAATTTGCCTCTTTGTGTCCTGAATCTCCGCTATAGAGAATGGAAGTTACACTTCGGGTATGAGAGTGATGGTCTCCTTATTCATTTATGTCTCTCTCTTTCTGTCTCAGTCTCTTTCTGAGGTGCATCAGCAGGTGGACTCTTATAAGAAAAATAAAACGGGGGAGAAATGTCTTGGAAGAAACTGCCTTTCCAAGGAAAATTAATTGACCCAAAAGTGATTTTCCCTCCTTATTGTGCAAAACACCTGCAAGAATAAACTCTTGCTAAAATTTCTATGACCTAAGTGTATTGGGGGGGGGCACAGTGTATGCCCCCAAAAGAAGAAATTCTTCCTTATCATACCCTCACACCCCCTTGGTTTCTAGGGCAACTACATTTGCCTAAATGAATTGTCCTGCCGGGCTTTCCAGATGGTTCATCTGTTCTTCACAGGATGAACCTTCCTCTGTCCCTTGCAGGGTGGTTATCCAACTTGCTGGCCCAAAAAGACCTCTTTTTTTGTTTGTTTTTGTCTTTGTTTAAAAGAATCTTTCCAAACCTTCAGAGAGAGAAAGAGTTGGAGAGGAAGGCAAAGTGGAAAGGAGGACAGCGTTGCGTTCAGCGTGCCTGCCTCTTCTGTAGGAAAACCATGGTTGCTACTCTCCGGAAGGTTCACTGGGACGGGGCAGGCAAATGGAGCTGAAACCAAAACAAGTCTATGCACTTGCTGAGGCCTGTTGAGAGAGCCATTCTGGAAATCCCTCTTTGTAACTCCCAGCTTGTCCTGGACAGTGCACTCTGCCTGGGACTGAGGCATAAGGGGTGTAAATATCCCAACAGCTTACAAAGAAAATTAGTTTAATAAACCAAATCAGTTTGCTTTGGAGTGTTCTTTTGCAGACTTATTTGATAAAATGGGGTTTCAGATGGTAGTGAGAGTAGGAGGGTGTGAAACTGAGTTAAGGTTCTTTTTATCGATTAAATTTAGGATAAGAGGAGCCAGGGAAAAGGGGCAAAATAGGGCCATCCTGAATCCTGAACCCTAGTTAGAACAAACGTTCCATTACGAATTAGGAATCTCCCAGCAGTGAGTGAGGGTATCTAAGCTCTCCACCCCATCCTCCTTCAGCACAAGATCTCCTAAACCAATGATAATAGTAACAAATAGTTCCTGTTAAAATGATTCTTTCCTGTATTGCCCTCTTCTGGGTGTCTCTAGCCCAGCTGAGAGGAAGGCAAAAGGGTTGGCTTTGGGGTGGATGAGGTGATCTTTCTAGTCTGCAGAACTATGACACCTTTCACCCAGTCAGCTCAGCAAAGTTTCTCCCTGGAGAGCCAATTCCCTCTAGAAGAAAGCCCTTGGCTTCGCAGCCTGCTTCCTTTTTCAACCCACTCTCCTTGTGTGTGGCTCTCTGTACATCTGCCTGTATGGCTGGGGCCACTCTGCATGGGCACTTTGGCCTTTGTCTGCATCTGGGCAACTGAATGTGCACCCCTGCACTGGAATAATTCTGTCTGTAGACACTTTTTTCCCCCTCAAATTCTGCTTTAGTGTTTCTCCAATTCTCCTGTGTGTATTCAGGTACAATTGCAGGTATGTTCTGTGTACAGTCGGGTGACTCAGGTTTAGCCTGACCTCAAACCTCCTGGGTCTGCATGGGGAGAAGGTGTGCAAGTACAGACTGGGAACTTGAGGTGCAGTGGGAGGTTAAGAAGGCTTCATGGCCACAGGGCCACCGAGGCCTCTCTTATACCTTCATCTGCCCAGCTCTTAACCTTCCAGGAAAAGGGACACCCTCCAATTATCCTGTGTCTCGCTCCCTTCCAGAAGGGTTGGAACATCTTCTGGAAACTCTCCTGGTGAATTTGGGCCCAGCCTGGCCAAATGGACTGTAGGGGGTTTCGGATCTCGAGTTGGCCTCGAGGCTTGCGACCGCACCTCACCCCAGGCCACCAAATGGCCGAATGTGCCCTGGAATCCTGGGGAAGATGCAAGACCCAACTGTAGAAGTCACGGAGTCTTGGGGCAAGAGATAGGCGTGTTTGGGGGCGACTATTTCCTTGGTCTCCCAGGAGCGCAGTATTTGTAACTGGGAACTGGCCTGAGCCCGCCCCCTCGGCTCCTCCTCCTGCCCCTACCTCTGGGCGCAGAGCTCAGCGGGCGCCGGAGCCCAGGTCCCCGCCACCCCCGACCACCCCGGGGCCACGCCATCTCTTAGAGCCCTTGCAGTGACCTAGGAGTCTGGAGCAGAAAGGAATTGTACCAAGAAGGGTGTCCAGGGCCATCCAGGGGCTGCCTTGCGAGGTACTCCACCGGGAGCCGCCTTGCTGGCCGGGGCGCCTTCCGGTCTCCCTGACTCGAGGAGCGCTGGCCTCCGGCGAGCAGGGGTGGACATGGGAGTGTGCACGTTCTCGCGAGCGGCTAGAAGCGTTTCTCGAAGGGAGCGTGCGGGAACTTGTGTGTTCCTGGAATCCTGTATGTGTGTTTTCTCATGAGTGCGAGAGAGAAAGATGCGGACCTGCGACTAACTTCAGGTCAGTTTGTTCATAAAAGGCTATTGTCAGTCCGTGGGTGGGTCGGTCTGTCTCTCCTGCGCATTCGCATCAAATGAGGCCATCTATTCCCCGCCCTCCATGCAGCCTTCTAAGCAGCCAAAGGACCAAGGCCTGGGGTCCCTGAGGCCTGGCGGGGTGAAGCCCTTGATGTGCATCTCGGTGTTGTGATCCTAAGGCCCAAGCTGACCAGGTACCCAGCTAGGGTCAAGCTAGAAAACCTACGTGGGAAAGGGGAACTTGGAAAGCTACCCCTACACCCAACGCAGCATAACGTCCCAGTCTCTGAGAGTTGGACCGACAAACCCGCCTGCTCACTGCCGACCCAATACAGGATCCGGATTGGCGGCGGGGGAAGAAAGGATGGTGGAGTTGGGTTGGTACATGATGGAGGTGGGATGGAGAGGGGAAAAAAGACTGGGTGGGGATGTGAGGTAGAGATGGAGTTGGGGCAGCCTCTGATAGCGCCAGCTTTTCACCATGCTTTGGGGAGGTGGGTCGGGCTGCGCAGTTACCACCCCACCCCACAGACACCGGAAAATAAACCTAATGATGCAGTAATTTAGGAGGGGTGAGGGGCTGGGCGAGAGGAGGGAGGAGGACAGAGGACTCGCGCCCCAAGAGCGAAGGCAAACAGCTGTGAAGGCGCTGCCGCGGTTCAGGCTTCCCAACAGGTTAGCTAGACGGAGATCCAGCCGGCGTTTCGCAGGAAAAGGGGGGGGACTGAGCGAAAGGGGGAGAGAGCCTCACAAGAGGACAGAGGGAGGGAGGGAGAGGAGCTAAGAGCGAGAGCGTGCGCCGCGCGGTTTAAAAGGAGACACACTTCCTAATGAATATTTATCCGCCGCTGCTTCCTGCTCCCGGCTTCCCTTACCTTTGCGCAGGTAAGATCCTCCCTGAGCCCCAGCCCCGGGGGCCCTCCCAGCAACCCCAGGCATTCTCGAGCCCCGGTGGCGGCCGGGCGGAAGGGCTTCTGACAGCGGGGGAAAGCGGGGAGTAGGAGGTCTGCTCCGCTCGCGGCAAGGCTTGAGCGCGGGGCCTTCAGACCCCGCACCTACCAGGACCGCGTGAGGGGTTACCTGTGTGAAGTGGGGGTGAGCGTGCGTGTGTGAGAGAGAGAGTATGTGCGCCCGCGAAAGCGCGCGCCTGTTTCCCGCTCGCTCTGAGGACATTGGCCGACTTTTCACTCGGACTTCTTGCCCCGGCCTGTCTCTGCTTCCCTCCCCTCCCTCCTCTCGCCCCCTCCACCTCCCCTACCGATTCCGGACCCGGGCTGCCGAGACGCTCTTCAGCGGTTATTGTACAGCTAGCGCAGGCTCCCCCGGGCCGAATTCTGGGCCGCTCGTAAAAGTGGGTGTATAGTTGGATCCCCACACAAAGGCCGCTCGGCCCTGGGGTCCCCCGCCCCTCTTCCTACCAGCTACTCTCTTGAGACGAGGCGACGCGCTCCCCCTCTCGCTCCCACACACACCTTGGAGCACCAGGGAACACAACAGAACTAAGGGGCATCGGGACCCCAGCGTACTGTGCGGCGCTTCGTAGGGCCGCCCGCCAGTTGTCCTGGGCTGAAACTGGGGGCCCGAAGACCCCCAGGGAGAGGGCGCGCCTCTCACCATCCCCTTTCCTCGCGTGCGGGAGGAGGGCAGGGAATTGCGGGCAGCCAGTGGGAAAACTGGGAGGGGAAAGGGTAGGGGGCTGGGGAGGGGCTGACAGTATAACCAGAATTCTTAAGTGGACTTACCCGGCCACCTGTTGAGAATCCATTTGGTGTCGGCCGGTTCTGGAGCTGCGCGAGGGGTACCCTCAAAACCAAAAGCCGAAGTTGGGAAAAGAAAATTATTTCTCTGGCTATGCCCAGCGTGGCCCGTCTGGCTCACAGCCCTGCACTAGGGTCAGGCGGCTATACAGCCAAAAGCGACTTTGCCAGGTCCCCGTCACCCCAGTATCCCCCTCATCCCACGTCTCCTCTGCACTAAGGCAGGGGACTCGGGCTCGTGGACTCGGAGCTCAGGGCCCAGCACTGGCCGTTCAGCTTAAGCCGGGGCAGGCTTTCTAAGCAATGCTCAGAAGTCAAGAGCTGCAGCATCGCCGCCTCGGCGTGGCCTTTCAGGATGCGGTAGCTCCTTATTCTTGTGCCTCGGCGTCTCTGGTCGCCCCCGGACAAAGCCTGAGCCCGGCCTTTCCCTTCCCGCTAAATCCTCTTCGGGGTCAATGCTCTACCAGCACTCGGCCGCGCGCTTCTTCTGCCAGCCGTGTGGCTCTTAAAGAGCCGCACCGCCCGCCCCCCCTCCGCCCCCCGCCCTGCGCGCTCCCCCGACCCCCGCCTCCTCTCCTCTCTCCTCTGAATCTAGCCCCCCACGCCGACGCCTTAGGTCCCTGCTGCCCCGACCGCTGCCTGCGGACTCCTGGCCTCCTCCCCTCGCCTCCTCCCCTGAGCAGTTGGTGAGCCTGGCCTTGGGACCACAGAGCTGTTTTACCCTCTGCCTCAGGTCCCCCTTCTCTCCAACAGCTTCCACCCCTCTCTTCCTGGCTCCTGCCTTTGCCCTTTGGTTGGATCAAGGCCCGGGGACAGCCATGCCCAGTGCAGAGATGATCCCTAAACATCATCAGTTTGGGGTTGAATTAGCGGGTCGTGGGATGGGAATGGGGCGGAGAACGCCAGTTGAGGTGGGGGAGGGGGGAAGAGATAGAGGAGGAGCAGACCGGGTGGACTTGGAAAGCTCTGCTATCCCAGGGCCTACCTAGCCTTTTTGCAGAGGTGAGGGCTGTCTGGGTACCATTCATTCCTAGAAGTGTCCTCCCTAGAATTGGGTTCCAAGGTTGCCAACTTGACCAGGCTGCTTTGTTTTTGAGGAATTATGGACATGCAGTGTGGGTGGGGACGCACCTCTAGAAGGCCACAAGTGTGGATCTGAGAGCAGACTGCTTCCCAAGCCAGGAGCATTAATCCTCCAAGTGTAACCTTTAAAAGTTCAAGAACTGCGTGAGGAAAGAGGGACCTTGAGTGACACCTGTCCAGGGAAAAGGGCATCAGAGAACAGAGGGGACAAAGAGGGAAGGAAGTCTACTTCTCTTTCAGAGGACTGAAGCGCAACTTCTAGTGGGGTTTATTCTATTTGCTGGCCAGCAATGTCACCTGCCCCACTGAGAAAAGGGAAAGTAAGATGGTGGCTTTTTGGTCTCACTTCCTTCCAGTGCATTCTCTGTCTCTCCCTCAGGCCTATTTTAGTCCCAGTTTCATCCCACCAGACAATTGTTTCTGCACAGAGTGGACCTGACTAAAGTAATTTCCTCAGGCCTCCTGAAGACTGGCAGCATGATTAAAGAGAGTCCAGAGAGGCCAGGGCTCTCTGAGAGGGGTTGCAAGTAAGCCAAGGGATGCTGGGGGACCTTGCCTTTCCTAGTGCCAACTGTCACAGCATTTGATTATTTGAGCTCTGTGGATGATGGGAGCATGATGGTTTGAGTTGTGAACATGCCCACCCTTTCTCAAATCCAAGCCCTAGCACATCAGTTTTGGCTGTCATGGGGGATCCCTACAAAGAAATAGACAGCCTCTTGGGCAGTGGAGATGGGAAGGAAGAGGATGGAAAGCTGGAGCTCCCCTGGGTATTTGCCCTCTGCCACCCCGTTAGTCCGGATGCATCTTTAAGGAACTGGGGTGACTAACTGTTTGAAATTGGCCCTCTTGGAAGAGGTCGGCAGTGCATTCCCTGGGCGAGAACCTGAGGCTGCAGCCTCCTCACCACAATTTGCAAGGCTTACATCCCCCCATCAGTTACCTCTCTCTGTTGGGGCCGGTCACCACAGCCAGCTAGGCCAGGGTCGTGCCCGCTCTCCCGGGCCCGGCAGTGAGGGGTGCGGAGGCCCAGGACAGCTAAACTTCTCCCGTTTGAGGATGTGGGGGGCGAATGGGGTCTTCGGCGGGCGGTGGGGCTCATTAGGCAGAGCGGGGTGCCGAGAGGCTGCCTTTGAGCCGTCGGGGCGGCTTCATTAAGCGGCGCTAACAAGGCACACAAACGCCGGGCCCACAGCTTTCTTGCATTGCCGGGGCCTTAGCAGGGCGCCAGGCTAATGAGGGTCACTCAAAGGGGCTGATCAAATATTCAAATTTCCCCGCTCTCCGGGAACTTTTATGTGCGGAGAAAGTTGAGGCAACTGAGCTGTGTTTACTGTCCCGGGCGACAATTGCACGGAACCGGGCCCCCCGAGGCCCGGGGAAGGGGGGCGGAAGGCGGGGTGGGAGGTGTGGGCAGGGGGCGGGGGCGCAGTTGTCGTTGTGGTTGCTGTTTCCGCTCACAGGGAAGTGCTCGGGGTCCTGGGAGGGTTTCCGGCCGCCTTGGCCGCGGCCGCCCCCACCTCCCGCGCTCTCCCCAGCCGCGCGCCCCCAGCGCCTCGGTTCCCAGCTTTGGGGAGGCCGGATCGCGGGCCGCCGGGCCGCCCCACCCCACCGGCTGGGCCGGAAGGGGCGTCATCCCCGCCCCCAGCCCAGCCTAGCGCACCCGGCAGAGCGAGGCCGCGTGGGCGCCCTTGCCCAGCCCTCGAGTCCTTCTTTCCTGGAGGCTTGCAGACCCCCTAGACTTTCCCGGTACCCCAGGAAAGAGAGTCTCTCAGGCGCCTCTCCTGGTGGGGTTGAAACTGCTGGGTTGGGGCTGCATTTGTAAATGCCCAGTGGGTCCTGGTGGGGTTGGGTACTCTCCCAAGCACCCTTTCTCCCGGCACCACCTGTACACTCAGGATTGAAGTAGGGACGATAGTGGCAATTTTGTGACCTCGGCCGGGGCAGGCGCCAAGTTCCAAATCCCCTAGTCTGAGCAGTCGGAGGGCAGGAGAGACCTGGAGGCCCCGTGGCTTACCTAGCCATCCAAATCTCGCCGGCCTGAGGGACCCAGGGCGCAGGTGCCCTCTGCGCGCCACTCCTGTAGGCATCCTCAGCCTCACCTCCCCGCCCTTGTACTGCCCAACGTCTCCGGCCGGGAAGGCGGCCTGGGTCCCGAAACCCGGAGTCCTCTACTCCCACCTCCTCCCCAAGGTCCAGCGCCGGAGATTTTGGAGGGGACGGTCTGGCACCCCACAGCCCTCACTCTCCCAACACACACACTTGGTCAGCACTCCTAGCCCAAGACCCTGCGGAGCCCGCGCTCTCCGCTCCGCAGAGAGCCAGTCCAGCCGTCCGCGCCTCCCTCCCCAGCTCTCGGGACTCTCAACTTACGGGCTCCGGGCGGCGGGCGTCGTGCTTCAGGACAGAACGGAGAGGCGCTGGCAGCCCGGGGCCGCGAAGTGGGCTTGGTGGGTGGCGCGGAGGTCGGTTCTGCAGGGAGTCTCTGACAGCCCGAGGCTGCCCTCCCGCCCGGCCCTGCCCCGGCGCACAAAGCCGCGCGCTTTGCACTCCCAAGCGGCGGCCGCCACCAGAGCAGCCGGGGTGCGGCGGGGTCCGTAGGCGCCCCTGCCGAGACTGGGTGTCGCCGAACTGAGTCTCAGCCCTACTTGCCTCAGTTCTCCCGGGGTGGTGATGGTTTTCGATTTCAGCGCTTTCGGCAGAGCCGGTGGCACCTGCCCAGCTTCCCTCCCGGGCGGGCCCAGCAGCGGCGGGGCGAGGCCAGGTCGCCCCCACCCGGAGGCGGGGGTTGTGGAGACTGGGAGGGGACTGGCTGGGTTCACCCGCCCGCCCGGCGCCTGGGTCCTCGGCTCCAGGGGATGCAGTTTCGGGGTCACGAGCTGCTTTCACAAAGTTGAACACAATATTCGGAAACCCACCCGTAGGAATTCTCCCCCCACACGCGGCACAATACCCACTCTCCTCCCCTTTCCCATTCCTTCCTCCCCGCTTCCTCCTCCTGCCCCTTTCCCCTCCCACCCTCCGCGTATAATCCTTCTCCTCCGAGAGAAAGGGATCGGGAAGAAAAGATGAAGCGTCTGTTTTTGTGTCCCAACCTTAGGGCTCTTTCTGGGCCCTCAGGAACGACCGCCCAGAGCTTCGCAGCTAAGCAAGAAAGGACTTCAGGCCGGGAGGAAGATATATGGAGGGAAGAGAGCACCAGAAGTGGGGTTTGGCCAGTCTTCCACTTAGGCGAATATTTCCCTGACTCAGCGGGTTTAGTACCCGCAACCCTAGCTGCTCCGGACTGAGAGCCGTTATTGGCCCTCTCGCCAGCCCGGAGCCTCCCTACCGCTTTGGAGCCTCCAAAGCAGCTTGCACTTCTCTGTGCAGGAGGCCTGGCGCTGCAGGAGTCAAGGCCTAAGCAGGGCCCGAGCGCTGGGTTTAGGGCCTGGGACACTCGCAGCCGCAGTCACGTTACGTTTCCCATTTAAATTCTCTCTCAATCTTTCTTCTTCATTGAGATCTCCAAAGTGGTGTGGACTCGCTGCCTCACCCCCAGATCTGCATCGGAATGTAGAAAAGATCTTTTTTCAAAAAAAGTTTTGAATTCCTCAATGATTTTTCTTCTGGAAAGGCAGCTTAGGATAATTATTTCAGCTTTATTGAGGGCAGATTAGTTGAAGTCTGGACACTGCGTTTCAATACGCGTTGTACACGGGCCGACAATGTGGGCATTGTTGGCTACTGTGTGTGAACTCATTCAAAATATACACTTTTTAACACCAAACCGAGTCCTGTCCAAATATACACAGTGCTGGGGGAAAGACGTCTGTGACCCCGACAAATCTGCGTAAATCACACTTCCATAGTTTCAGAAGCCTCACAAAGAGAGGCCCCAGCTCAAGGCTCTGATTACGTCTTCTTAAAAGCAACATACCTTAGAATAAATACCCATGCCAGGCCTGGGGTTGCAGTGACCAGAGGAAGGGAGGGCCCTCTCCATTCTATGAACCTTTTGGAGGCTCTTTTTGGTTTATGGCTTTACTTTATTTAGAGAAATTAAGAGTTTCTTTGTTGTTTTCCTTTACATTATAAGCAAACAACATTTCAGGCCTATCTGCTTCTTTGGGGGCAGCCTGCAAAGGTTTGAGAATTCTGGAGCTGGTAGGCAGGCCCAGAGCTCCTTGGAGGGGTAGGGGTGGGGGTTAACAGGTATCTGGGTTGGGGTGGGGGCGTCCAGAGGGCTCCCAGGCTTCTCAGCTCTGCAACTTCCTCCACAGCTCCTTGGGGGAGGGAGCTAAAGTCTGGGGGAAAACAAAGAGGTGATTTGTTTTTAAGATAGAAATAAGTGTACTGTTATTTCTACTGCTATTTTAAAATACAGGGAAATAGGGGAAATGAAGGCTACCTGACTGGGGGCAGAGTAAAGAGAAGCCAAATCCAACGGAGAGGAAGTTAGAGTAAATGTGGCCGAAGATCATCCTGGAGACAGGAGGTCAAAGCTGCTTCCAGGACCCTGGATCCTGGGCTCGGGCTCCCAGGGGCCAGATGCGCCCCGAAATCTAGGATTCCGGGCATAGCAGCCCGCAGGGCCAGGGACAGCACTTGGTAGGGCCCATGATCTCGTCTCCTTTCTTCATCGCCGCTGTTAGTGCTTATATAGGCAGAAAGCGGAGGCCCGACGTGCATACAGTGCGCAAACCTTGCGCGCTCCCCTGGTCCTTGGCCTTCCTGTGATGTGGGGAGCCTGTTACCCCCAACAAAATCCCCCCATCCCCTTTAATTGCTCATCGCATTCAACAACTCTATGCCCATGGCTTTTTGAATTTCTGGATCAACTTCTTTGGGGGAAGAGGGAGGAAGGGAGCCCAGAGAGCGAGAAAAGCAGAGAGAAAAAGTGGGTGGGGGGGTAAGTGGCAAGATAAGAGTTGCAAAGATTTTTTAAAAATTCTCTTTCTCCCCCTTCTCCCTCTTTCCCTCCTCACCCCCTCCCTCCGACTCTGGCTAAGTGGTAAAACCTTCCTTACGTTCTCGGTATTGATTGGCAGGGCTGACAGTGATTGGCAGCGGTTGCCGTGGCAACGCCACAACGACACGCCGCAGACCAATAGAAAAGCGAAACAAAATGTTTCAATGCTGCACTCACTGTGGATTTAGGGGAGATATTATGAGGCTGTTGTCATTAGGGTGATTGCTGTGGAATCGCTGAATCTTGACTCGGCGGTGGTTGGCCCTCGCTGTCCTCTCTCCCTCTCCCTCTCCGTCTCGGGTTCTCTCTGCGCGCGCGCGCCGGGCCGCTCTCGTTCCTCCCTCTATGTGGCTGCGCGGCCGTGTGTGTGTGTGGGTGTGTGTGGGGTGCGGGTGTCCCCTACGCCCTTCCTCCTCCCCCTCCTCCTCCTCCCGCTCCCCCCTCCTGTCCTCCTCCTCCTCCCCCCTCGCCTCTCCCTCCTCCTGGTCCTCATCGCCCCTCTCCTCCTCTTCCTCCCCTCTCTCTCCCTCTCCCTGAATTTTGTCCTCTCGTCTCAGGTCAGTCCATGGTATTCCGCTCCCCCCTAGACCTCTATTCCTCCCACTTCTTGTTGCCAAACTTCGCCGATTCTCACCACCGCTCTCTACTTCTGGCGAGTAGCGGCGGCGGGAGCGGTGCGGGCGGCGGCGGCGGCGGCGGGAACTGTGCGGGAGGCGGCGGTGCTGGCGGAGCAGGCGGCGGCGGCAGCGGCGGCGGCTCCAGGGCCCCCCCGGAAGAGTTGTCCATGTTCCAGCTGCCCACCCTCAACTTCTCGCCGGAGCAGGTGGCCAGCGTCTGCGAGACGCTGGAGGAGACAGGCGACATCGAGCGGCTGGGCCGCTTCCTTTGGTCGCTGCCCGTTGCCCCCGGGGCGTGCGAGGCCATCAACAAGCACGAGTCGATCCTGCGCGCGCGCGCCGTGGTCGCCTTCCACACGGGCAACTTCCGCGACCTCTATCACATCCTGGAGAACCACAAGTTCACCAAGGAGTCTCACGGAAAGCTGCAGGCCATGTGGCTCGAGGCGCACTACCAGGAGGCCGAAAAGCTGCGCGGCCGCCCGCTCGGCCCGGTGGACAAGTACCGCGTGCGCAAGAAGTTCCCGCTGCCGCGCACTATCTGGGACGGCGAGCAGAAGACGCACTGCTTCAAGGAGCGGACTCGGAGTCTGCTGCGGGAGTGGTACCTGCAGGACCCCTACCCCAACCCCAGCAAGAAACGCGAACTGGCGCAGGCCACCGGCCTCACTCCCACACAAGTAGGCAACTGGTTTAAGAACCGGAGGCAGCGCGATCGCGCCGCGGCGGCCAAGAACAGGTCAGTGGCGGGACCCGAGGTCGGGCTACAGCCTCTGGGGCTGGGGAGTGGGAAAGGGTTTGAAATGCGCGGGCAGGACAGGGTGTGAGAAGTCACGACCTCTTGGCTGTTGGAGAAAGTTTCCACTTACCCAGATGAACACAAGAGGGGCGGTCTCTGGGTTTATTACTTGCGTTGCTGGAGAGGGGCTTTCCTCAGGGTGGAGAGTGTGTGTGTGTGTGAGGTCAAGAGTGCCCACCGCCTCTGGTCCCATCCCCTGGGAGTCAGCCCTGAGCTGCACCCAGCCACCTCCTCAGCCGTTCTCCAGATCCGCGCTCCTCTGGAGCCTTCCCACAGGAAAGGAAGGAAAAGGATTCTTGCCATCTAGTTCTTACTCCTGCATTGCAAAACCCCCGGGGGTGGTTGTGGTGGAGGATCCACAAATGTCCAGGAGGGGAAACTGAATCTGGGTCCCTGCCACAAAAGAGCAAGGGCGGTGACCACGGTGCTGTGGGCCTCCTTCCCTCAACATTGCAGGTTGCCTGACCGGGAGCAGGGAACCAAGCTGGGAGTGGAGAGGCTGTGTGTGTGTGTGTGTGGCGTGTGTGTGTGTGTGTGTGTGTGTGTGTTGGCCCTCCTGCATCCCCTAGTTCCACTAAATTGGGAAGGTGCTGTGGGCCTCCTTCCCTCAACATTGCAGGTTGCCTGACCGGGAGCAGGGAACCAAGCTGGGAGTGGAGAGGCTGTGTGTGTGTGTGTGTGTGTGTGTGTGTGTGTGTGTGTGTGTGTGTGTGTGTGTGTGTGTGTGTGTGTGTGTGTGTTGGCCCTCCTGCATCCCCTAGTTCCACTAAATTGGGAAGTAGACAGAACCCCTAGTTCCACTAAATTGGGAAGTAGACAGAAGCAGGTAAAGCCTTTCTGAGAGCAAGTTGGCCACCAAGTCACAAAGTTGTGCTGGGCCTGACTAGTCAGTTGACTTGGGCCTGGGGCAAGTAGGGAGAATAAAAAGTAGAGGGAAAGAGGGGGGAAGAGGAAAAGAGTGGTGAGAAAAGGGAAAAGGGATAAGGTCAGCTAAAAGCCTTGATAAGGAGGTCTGTGTTGCTACCCAGCCTGGAAGGGCTGGGCCTGGTGTGCTGCAGGGAACAGAGCCACAACTGCTGACAGCTGCAGGGGCCTGGAAGCTGGATGTGAGTTCCTAGTGTGTGTTCCGTTTCAGGTGGCCCAGGCCTGAACCCTGGGCCCTCTCACCCTTGCTTGTGGAGCCAACTTTTCGCCCAATGGGGGGAGTGCCCTCGGCTAGGGGAAGGCCTCCTTGTGGGGAGAACTCAGAGACACTAGGTACGGCAGCCGCTGCCTGGCCCAGGAAAGGGGCCTCCAGAGTCTGCTTTGCACTCCCCCTGCCTTCTCCTTTCCCCCTCTCCCTCCCTTCTCTTTAGCCCCTTTTTTTGCTCAGAGCTCCTTCGTTTTCTCTTCCCGTCCTCCTGCGCTCTGCTCATGGAGCTTGTGAGCAAAGCCAGCCGGTCCTACACGGGAGAGGCGGCGGGTGAGCAACCCGCACTTCTGGGTGTGCTTCAGAGAGCTGGGGCAGGAGGCACTGCGGGCACCGGACCGCTCCTGCGGAGGCCGGCTCGGTCTGAAGAGTTCCAAGGGCTGGGGAGGAAAAAGAACCCTGTTTCTTTAGGAGTTGAGCTTCTTCGGGGGCCCTGCGTCCTTCGTCGCGCGCTCTCAGGCCTCCCCAGGAGGCGGGCCTCGGGCTCTCCCTCTCCGCCGAATCCGGTTCCGATCTGGGAAGCCTCGGGAAGCTTCAGAGAGCCCGGGGAGAGGAGCCGAGGGCAAAGGCCCGCGCTGGGGAGGCTCAGAGAAGTACAAGGCGTCTGGAGGAGCGGGTGCCTGCGGAGAGCGGTGTCGGGGGGCGGAGGCGAAGGGCGCGGGGTGGGGGAGACCGGGAGCTTGGGTGGCGTCAGGCCGCGCTCCCCGCAGCGCGGGCGCGGGCGCAGGGAGGCGGCCTGGCGGAGCCGGGTGGCGGGGCCTGTGTGTCAGGGAGGGCGCCGCTCTCTGTCTCCCGCAGGCTCCAGCACCAGGCCATCGGACCGAGCGGCATGCGCTCGCTGGCCGAGCCCGGCTGCCCCACGCACGGCTCGGCAGAGTCGCCGTCCACAGCGGCCAGCCCCACCACCAGCGTGTCCAGCCTGACGGAGCGCGCGGACACCGGCACCTCCATCCTCTCGGTAACCTCCAGCGACTCGGAATGTGATGTATGATAGCCAAGGCCGCCCTCCACCCCCCTCTCCCCCCCTTCGCCGCCCCCTTCCCGCCCTCCTCCTCTTCGTCCTCTCCCCTGCCATCCCCGAACAAACCGAAATCAGGATGCACAATCATACACAAACACAAGTACACACACACTCCCACCCCAGCCAAGAATACATAAAAACCAAGAAAAATAAACGCGAACCGTCAACAACCCCAACCGCCATCTACTACCACGGCCACCCCAAAGGACCGCGACGCCAACAGACAGTCACAAACGCTGATGTTGCGGGCAGAGAACATAAAAGAGGTGACAATTGTATACTTTCTAGGACAAGCACGGCTTCTCCTTTCGGTTCCCACGGACCCGGCACCCCACCTGCATGACGATTTATTTGTATCTGGGAAAATATTCTCTCTAGTTTAAAACGATTTAAAAAGAGTCGACTATACAAAAACCGACCACCACTACGACGAAAAGACGACAAAAGCAAAACAGACAAAAAGAGAAAAAAAAATAAAACCGCCATCTCCGTTCGGAATTTGTTTAAAAAAAAAACTTGAGAGGGAAATAGCAAATGTTTCTCGCCTTTTGTTGCTCCCTCTCCTTTTTGCTCTCACTCTTTCTCTCTGTTTTTAAGTCCAAGTATTGGTCAAACAAGATGCAATCTTCTGTTTTTTTGTTCAGCAGACAATCATTTTCCTCGTAAGCACCTTTTTCTCTCCACTCTGTCACTGCCTGTGTGGGTACTGGTTATAAATGTGGAAAAAGAATAGTTATGACTGTAACAGATTTTTATTTTTATTTCAAGATTTTATATGAATTATGTATATCTTAATGATCAGTCATTTTCCCAGTTTGTAATATATGTGTAGAGACTGCCTGTAAATGATAATGCTTTTTCTCTCTCCCTTTTTCTTTCTCTCTTCTCTCTCCTTCCTCCCTCCCCGCTTACCTCCTTCCTTTTTGGGGTTCCCCTCCCACTCGGTGTTCCGGGCGTCTTCTTGCAGTCCAGGCGTGGAGTGGCGGGCTGGGTTAGGGAGAGGGACCCCATCCCTAGCGGAAGCGGAGAGTGAGACCGTAGTATTCTTATGCAAAAGCTGTTTCAAGTATTTCTTAGCTGCTTTGGAGATATCGCTCACTCCCCGTAGGGCGCTTTTACTGTTATCTTAACTGCGTGTTTATCTATATGTAAAAACTTTCTAAAGCAAATACAGTATTCTCCATTTTCGTATCACTCCCCGAGACTGGTGTTTTTGTCTGCCCCTGTGCCGCAGCCCCGGGGTGCAGCACCCGGCCTCCGCTTCTACTCAGGCTATGCCGCCTCAACTGGGGCAGAATTTTAAGGCTGGGTCTGAGCTTTTTCCTGGGAGTTGGGGCGGGGGGCAGGGGAAGACGGGAACAGGCCCCTTTGGATAAGAACCCAAACCAAATCTGAGCTCAAAGAACCAAGAGGGCGCAAAGGGAGGGGGCCTTCGCCGGTTTCCTCAGCGACAGGCGGGGTCCCCAGGACCTACAGCCTTGTGGGTCTCTAGGGCGTGTTTGGTGTCTTTCGGTTCTGGTTGCCCCCCCCCCTTTTTTAAAGGGAAATCACACAAAGTCGCCAAACCCAAGTATCCATCCCAGCTGAGCTGACAGATTTTTCCTTTTGTGGGAGGCGGGGCCCGGGGACCTACTGTAGTCGTGGTGTGGAGGGTAGAGAGTGAGGGAGAAGGTAGCTTGAGTTTAGGGCCTAAAATCAGGACGGATCCTCCTCTGCACCACCCTTGTCTGCTTCTGTGTGACTGCGTGACTTGCCTTGTGTGTCTCGACCTGTCTCCTTTATATTTCCTCTCATTTTGGGGGATCAACTGGAGTCTCTCGAGCCGAAACATTTCAGAGCTGGTTTACACCTTAAAACGAAAACCAAAAAAACCCACCACCTTTTGCTAATCAGGTTCCTGCTGCGGTGAGGCCTCTCTGCCCTGCGCTGGGCCCCCCACAGTTCCCTGTGATGGCGTGGCTGGCGGCGCCTCTGCCGCTCTGGGCCAGGCTGGCCTGTGCCCGAGGAGGAGCCAAAGAGATAATTTCAGAAAACTTGCCTTCACTTGAAAGTCCAATTTCCAAGCGAGGAGGATTAGGGAGAAACGTGCCTGGAATTTCGCGCCCATTTCCAAACTAATTTTGACTTCCGATTTCCTTTTGTCTCCATCCCGGGTAGCGCCATGGGGTTTAGGCAGGCCAGACTGGGCAGAAAGGTAGCCAAGGCCTGGAGGTGCCCTGGGCATACAAACTGGGCCTTGTGCACCGGAGTGTGCGCTTGCTTGGAGAGGAAGGTTCCTGCATGTGTCCCTATTTAGATCCAAGGCATCCCGTTCTGTGGCATGCCATTCAGTGTCAGAATTTGAGTGTGTTTACTGCCTTGGAAAAATGTTATTCATGACACCACATTTCAGGCAGTATTGACCCAGGTGACAGGAATTTGGGGAAGGGGCTGCCTGGGTTCTGCCCAGCTTGAGCCTCTGTCCGGTGCACAGAATGATGTCTAGGAGGAGGAGCTTTATCCCCTACTGTCACACACTTGACCCAGAGCTTGGGCCTGGAAACCCAAAGAAGGGGGCTGTTCTGAAAGAGTGGAAGGTCTAGATGGACCATACCAACTAACTAACCAAAATTGATGAGTGGAAGGATAGGGGGTAGCACTCCTTGAGAGTGATTCATGGAAGGGTCTTAATTGGTGACACTAGGGAGCAGATGCCTTTTTGTCTGGGGACAGGGGACAAACATGTGAAGTTAAAATGCTTCCTTCTCCCAACATACCCAACGGAGAAAGCCAGTTTGGGGTATCCAGTGCACATTCTTCCTTCTCCACTGCAGAAAACAGGCTATCAGATTCCACAGCAGCCTCCAGCTTTGGGGGGCTAGGCTGTGTTGGGTGTCACCAGTTTGCTATCTGTCTTGCTATCTATCATCTGTCACTCTCATTTCATATGTTTCTATCCAGGTCTGTATAAATACCAATACTCTACTCTATACTTTCTGACTTTACCTATGGATTTCTGGCAGGAGAGGCATGCATGCTTGTTTGTGAGTTGTACAGATATGTGCAATTCTGAATGTTGGGCTTCCACAATGCAATCAAGGTCTGCATATAAAGGGATGTGGATGTGTGTGTGTGTGTGTGTGTATGCGTGTGTGAGAGAGAGTGTGACATTTGATGTAAATGTGTGCACAGTGTATCCGTGTGTGCCCAGTATGTGTTTTCATGTATATTTCCTAAGGTGTAGGCATATGTGTGTGGGTTGGGCAGTTTATATATTCCTAGTTCTGCAGGGTTTGGCTCTAGTACACTTACAGGATGCTGTCTGAGCAGGGCCTTTCTATGCAGTGGCATGTGTCTTGCAAGTCTCAATTCTGGTGTGGACATGTGTGGGTTCCCTTGTTCTAGTCAATCCACAGATAGGATAGCCAGGCTACCCACCCCTTCTTCACCCTTTAAGAAATGGAGCCACAATAGGCATTCTCTGACTCGGGGGTGGAGGGCAGCTGGGCTCTTTGGCTTCCTCAGCCCACCCTTTATGCTGATACACTGTGGATATTATGTTGTATCTGGCCTTTGCCCTTTTAATGAGGTAAAAGAGGCTCCTTTCTGACCAGATCTCTCCTTTATCTGCTATTTGCCAATTCTCTTTCTGGGGTCCCTCAAAGCCATGGCCAAGGCAATCAAGGTCCTAGGGGCCGCGGGACAGAGCTTGAGGGCAAGGCCTGGCTGACACCCTGCTATTGGAAAAGCCATCTCAGCTGATCTGGGCAGCCCCCTCCCCCTGGGAATGTTGCGGATTGAGCCTTGTGGGGGTGGGGGATGAGAGGGACGTGTGCACCTGTGTGTGTTCTCTTAGGCTGGGTAAGCAGGGCTCAACATTAACCATCTGTCCCCTCTGTCTGGGCCCTGCTGCAGCCTGAGGGCCAGCTCCTCTCCTGGTGTGCCAGAGCATTGGTGCACACCACCCTTGAAGAACAGCCAATTTGGGAATATCCTCTTCATTCCCACTTCCCTCAAAGAGAAACAATGGCAATTGAGGATTTGCACCAGAAACCAGAACTGGCAGAATGGGGTGTGAAACTAGGAAAATCTGTATCAAAGTCATTGACCTCTAGGAGTCACCCGTATGAGGAAAGATAGCCCAATCTACCCTTCCAGCCTGCTCTCCTCTGCCTCCTCTCCCCCCACCCCAAGCTCTGCTCCTGAAACCCTACCTGGCCCTTATTCTTGCCCTCTTCAAATCCTGTGGAATTGCCTGCCCAGCGCCAGTGCAGTTGATTATCCCTGGTGAGAGATTTTGCTGATTAAAATGAAATGACCTGGAAGCTGCCACGGTGAGGGGTGGGGATACTGATCAATAGTGGGATTGGCAGCATAAGAGCCTGGCGGGCCTGGGCTGGGGTTGGGGTTGGAGGCGGTGGAACCAGCCAGGGATGGCTGGACTTGAATGGTGGAGAGCTCCAGTGAGGTGCTGGAAGTGCTGAGGCAGCCAGACCTAGGCTTAGGCAGGTCAAGGGTGGGGATGTGGGAGGGTGGAATCGGGACCCCACTGGGCTGCCGTGCAGCGGCTCAACTTCTTCTGAAAGGAGAGCCAGCCATCCTGGCACGTTCCAGACCCAGCCCATCACTTGAGTAACTGGAGCCTGCAGCCTAGTCCCAGGCCTGTGATGCCTTGGCCCCACTTGGCCTCCCTGATCAGGGGATGCCCCAGTCATTTCTCCTTCTCCATCTTTCTCTGTCTCTGTGGCCATCTCAGTCCCCACCTAGGTCTGTGGCTGTCACCTGGAACACAAGTTGCAACCTCAGGGACTTTGCTAGGCCCTCCCCTTTCCCCTCTACTCCCAAGCTCTGGGGCTTAAGATGCCCAGTCCGCCAGGATGCATACCAATGTCCTTGAGCTTAGACCCAGGCAACTTCCCACCACCCAGGCCCCTTCCGGTCCCAACTGAGTGCGCCTTCTCTGCCCCAGCTAGCCGGTCTGCCTGAGGGAGGGGACAAGGGAGGAGGGGAGCAGGGCTAGCCGGCTCCGATTTCTCCGGTCAGCTGAGCACAACTTTCCATTCGAGTGTATTCATGCAGCAGCTGATTGAGCTCTACTGTGTCAGACGGGGCTCAGTAGGAGCAGACAGTCACAGCCAGGCTGACAGAGGCTACGCCACACACACACACACACACACACACACACACACACACACACACACACACACACACTTATCTATACAAATATGCTCCTAACTCTAATGTTATGCACACACCTCACCCCAAGCCATTTCATCACAAACCCAGGATAGCTCTTTCCCTACATGCCCACCTGACCCCAGAGCAATTTCCCAACACCCATAGACCTTTCCTATACAACATAGGGCCTGCCTTTCTGATTTCCTCTTTACAGATTCTACATCGGTCCTCAGACACAAATACAAGTACCCTTCATCCTCCTTATCTCCTGCAGGGTGCACACTTTCCAAACTGCACAGATGCACACACAAACATGCCCAATCTCACAATCATACCCTCCTACAAAGCTATCCAGAGTTATCCACACAGCAAAAGAAACATACATCTGCATAAAATAACACTAACACCAATAAACCTTTAATTCATAACCTGTTATATGTAGTGGACTGGGGCTCACCAAAAGTTCACATACAAGGAAGAGAGCAGATAAATACAGCCAGAGAATGTGGCCACTACACATCTACCAGAGCACACATGGAGGATATATGCAGAGGAATCCTTTAGGCACACAACATACGTAGGAGCCAGCCCAAAGACTTAATAGGAATACCTTGCAGCGGCACTTTAACCCCCAAGCCACATCTCCTGACTCTAGGTGCTCAGGGGCCACCCATTTGTCCAGTCTCACCCACGTCCTCTCTCCCTACCCACAACTAGTCTAGGGCCTCTCAAAAGATAGGCAGAGAGTTAGATAGGCACTTCAGAGAAACATGCCTAATCTTGGGAGTGGTCAGGTGAACAAGGGTCTCCATTTTATAAGCCTCCCCCAAATGCCCAGGACATTTGTTTTGCAGAGCAAGGGGGGAAGGAAGAATAAAGAAGAGGGAGAGGAGTTATAGGGGAAGAAAAGCAAAATGAGAAGGAAGAGAGAGAAGTGGGGGAGTTGAGACAAAAACTAGGGAGGGTAGGACCAGGAGAAAACAGGAAGCAGCTACTCCTGGGACTCAGGCTGGGGCAGGGCCAGGCCTGGCTGGGGAGAAGGCATCACTATTAACACAGGAACAACTCAGTCTCCAAGGTGCGTGCCCAGGGGCGTGAGCTGCGTGCTGCAACGGCCCCAAAGCGCTTATTCCCCTTGCGAGCTGGGGAGTTCAGGCAGCTGCCTCTGCGCAGATGAGGCCCAGCCCCTCTCTCACAGCCACTTCCCTCTGCCTGAAGCAGAAGCCTCTCCCCCAAGCTACACACTCTCAGAGACGGCCAGGGAGACTTCATTCACACCACACACACACACACAGCCTCCCCAACATACACACAGCCTCCCCTACACACACACACACACACACACACACACACACACACAGTCTCCCGCAGGAGGCACTGGCTCACCACCCCCTTGTGCAAAGAACACAAGCACATCCCCACTCCTAACAATATCTCCCCACTTTTTACAATAAACCTGTGACTCTCACCGATTTACACACACATTATTTTTGGAAAAGGAGTGAGCCTTGACTGGCAGAAGTTGAACCCCCCAGACACAGAGGACTGGACAGAGTGCTCCGGCAAGGAAGGAAAGCACACGGAAGTCACACACGTGTCTCCCCAGCGAGGCTGCTCAGTGCCCGGCTCATGGGGAGAGCCTCCCCCTGGGAAGACGGAACTGGCTGTGGGGCCGGAGTGGCTCCAGACGACGACGACGACGACGAAGCACTGGCTGCTCTCCCCTACGAAAAGGTGGGGCTGGGGCCAGGGATGAGTTCTCAGACCCTTGGAGGTGAGGACAGAAGAGTGTGTGCCATCCAGGAACCTAAACGGAGGTCTGAGGGACTGAGGCAAGGCCCAGAGGTGAGGAGGAGGCCGGCCTCGTGTCTGGGAGGCAGTCCCCTGGGGCGGGAGTCTAGGGGGATACCGTCTCCACGCTGTGGGTGTGCGGTCCCCTCGATCCCCGCCCAGCCTCCCGACCTCGCCCTCCCGCGCTCGCTCTCGGGGCCTTAGTCCTGCTCCTCTGGCTCCGACTCCGCCGTTCTTCTTTCAGGCCGCTGGGAGGCGCTGTGGCCGAAACCCCAGGCTCCCAGGCCCGATGCCCTGCCCCTCCCGTCGCGCAGCCTTTCCCCACGCAGGGTCCCCGCAATGCTGGGCCGCCCCAGGCGGTGGCCTTGCCTGGGACTGGGGACGGTCTGGAGCCCTTCCAGGCCGGCAACGGTTTTAGTCTGCCGGATCTTGAGATGACTTTTACCTTTATAACTAATTTGCGACCATTAATAAACAGAAATACTTAGCAGGGCCTCTTAATGACCGAACGCGCTACTAATTACCGGTGTGCGCGCCTCTCAATTCTGCAGCTCGGGACCCGCGCCGCCGCTTCCTGCCAGTCCCTGTCTCGCCCTGGACTCCCGGGAGCGGCCAAACCCGACTGGGAGGAAGCAAGGACTGACACCGACATGTACACATGCGGGCGTATGGAATCCAGGCCCCGGTCACCACTGCCTTTTCCTGACATATCCGCGCTGGAAGCGACTCTGATTACAAGGGAAGGGGAAACTGGACCTCAGAGAGGGCCATGACTTGGCCACTGTTACACAGCCAGCCTCTACCTCCACCCCGCTACACTTGTGCATCAGGGGCACCCCTCCAATCTTACTTGCTCGCGCGCTCCAGGTAGCCAAGTAAACAGTTTCCTAAATCTCTTCTTTGGGCGCGTAAGTGAGGCAAATGACAAAGAAGGGAGTAGGGAAGGGCAGGGAGCAGATGGACCCAGTCTTTGCCCATCTGGGCACACCTTCTCTCAGCTCCTGCGCTTGCACCTTGCAGAGTTGTAAGCCCTAGCTAAAAAGCGCCTCCTCCGGGACCGGAGGTGCGAAAAGTGCTACGTGCTGGCATTCCTATGAAGCCCAGATTTGAGCAGGGATTTTAGCGGGTTCCTATCCCAGATTGGACTGGGATCCCTTTCAACCACTAGAGTGTCCCAAAGGTATAGGACTCCACGGTGTGTATTTGAGTGTGAAGTGTGTGTATATATGTGAACTTTGTTGAGTGTACAGTGAGACTGTTGTGCAGATTTCTATGAGATGCCAAGAGAAATATTTATCCCCTGACATGTCTACCTGTAGATGCACCTGAGGGGAGGGAACAGTGGAGAGGGATGTGTGCTTGTGGGTATGAATGCATCCAACTTGGTTCAAATTAAGAACCAAGGCGATGGGGCAAGCACAGGTAAGTCTTGTCCTCAAGTTACTCATGGTCCAGTGGACAGTCAAGATCATCACTGAAAAGCAAACACACCCGGTGGATTTGCACACAGAGTGTTTCAGGGAGTGGCAACCTCCAGATTAACACAACTGTGGGGGTGGGAACAGGAAGGCTTCTCAAAAGCGATGGCTTTGGCCAGAAGGGTAAATTGGATTGCATGGAGGAGATTCTAGGCAGGAAGAGCAGAAGCAAACGTATGGAGGAGGTTCAGGTTCCAGTACAGAGCAGTGTAGTGGGGCTGGGGCCTGGGTGCATAAGAAAGCTGGCAATTGAGTCAGAGAGAGGAGAGTGGGGTTCAACTACAAGGTCAGACAAGTTGTGTGGCACTAGGGAACCAAATAAGGCTTTCTGGAGAAGTTAAGTGGTTATACCCAGGGCTCTGCTTCAGGACTTTGGCTGAAAGAAGTGGGTCTATGGACAGGAAGGCCTGTTAGGAAGCTATTCCAACGGGCAGGCAAGAAGTGAAGAGGGCCTGACCCTATGGCTGCAGAGTCCCTTAGAGACATTCCCAAGGAGGAATGGGAAAGGACTCGATGACCAGTTGGAGACTTGTGGGCTCCCTGAGTATTTGTCCCCTCTTCGTGGATCTGTGACTTGGTCTCAGATCTCACTCTGTGACCCTGCTTCTCCTAGAAACATAAGCCTTTCAGAAAGTTCACATGTGCTCTATAGAGGGATCTGTCATTGGATTCCACCAGCCAGTTAGACTGGTGCACCTGCTCCAAAACCCATCCCCTACCCGGTAGGAGTCTGGTATGGCCAGGTCTCCCCTGCCCACCACTTTCTGCTTTAGTTCCAGAACGCAGTAACATCCTCTCTGAGGGGGCAGTAGAGTGAAGGAGGATGGCAAAAGCTTGAGCCTCAGGCCCCAGGCCTGGCAGGTTCCCCAAGAGTAGCTGGAGTGACCGGAGACCAGCAGATAAAATGAATCAGAGTGATGTCCGCCCAAAAGAGCTTCCCAGGGTCCGAGATGGAGCAGGAGACCCAGGCCACGCGTGCCTCTCCACGCACCTGGATAGTCTTTGGCTTTGCGCGGCAGACTCTGCCCAAATTTGTGCGTGCAGCGTCCCGCTGTTTTCGCGCGTCCTCCTCATCCTGGGCTCCCGGGATCCAGACAGCCCAGCTCGGACATCTTCCTTCTGAGCCATTAGGACATTAAGGAAGGCTTTCCAGGCTGCAACAGGCACTTCCACGCATAGGAGGCGTCAGCTTCAGAGCTTCGAGGCAGCTTGGAGATCACCCCGCGGCCCCCGTCTGCTCCTCGGGAGCGTGGGAGGTGCGCGTGACCAGGGCGAGTCTGTGCGAGTGTGTGCGTGTGTGACTCCGCGCCCGCACGTGTCTAGTAATTGTATGTGACAGGTAGGAGCGAGCAGGACGGGAAGCCTCAACTTCCACACTCGCTCTCAGGTCCTAGCCTGAGCTGCGTGAGTGGGAACGGAGGCGGTTTGTGGGGAAGGATGAGGGCCGACCACGGCTATGTTCCCGCATTGGAGTCCTGGCGTGAGCCCGCTTGCAGAGCGAGCCGGGTGTGGTGGGGGAGCGGAGGATGGATCCATTCCCCCGGGGGTGGGAGGGTAGCGGAGCGCAGAGGAGGGGAGTGGGTTACGGCACCTAGATTCCAAGAATCCCTCCATAAGTTTCCAGACACCAATTCAGGAGATTTTATTAGCTGGACGCCCGAGGAAGACTCCTCTCCAGCCTCCGGGGACTGTAGAGCCTGGCCGGGGCCTCAGCCCTCGACCCCTAGGTTACGCGGCCGGCTGATCTTCCCCTCTCGCTTGGCGCCAACAGGTGGTGAACCGAACTAGGTCGCAATCGCAAGGCAGCGCTCGCTCTGGGCCATTGGCAGGTCTTTGCTGCCATCTTGCGGCGCCAGCGCGCAGCGCCCCAGCCCTCTGCTCCCTGGGTTTTGGCTGTGCAGGCTGGGCGCGGTGGGCCTACTATCCTTGGGGCCCTTTGCTTTTCTGCTTGGGTTTTCCCAGAACTTCTTTCCGTAGAATAGCCTCTTACTCTTAAAGGGGTCTGCGATAGACCAACCCTGTCTTATATCAAAGTTTACAATTTTGCATCTGTAGGACCTTCCACCTGTGGCCTGTGGGATTAGGATTCGCCTTTCTAGCTCCTTCTGGTCTTACTGTTTAATGCTGCCCACTTGAACTTGCAACATGTATCTAATGCCAATGCTTCCTTTCTCCTGCACTAAATTCCTGTCCTGCAGATGCTCCCAGGGCATATACAGCGTGGAGTGCAGGGCTCCGCTTCTATGATGATAGTCTGGCTGGAACCCACTCACCCCCTCCACAACTGCTTGCTGAGCACCTGCATTGTGCCAGGCACCGTGTTACACCTCCCGGACCGCGAATGGCAGTGCAGACTCTGCCCCCGCAATCATAGTGGAAGCAGAGAAATGCAATACACAAACTGTGCTTTCAATGGCCATACTGAAGTAGAAACAAAGAGGAAGCCCAGAGGAGGGCATTTGAAGCAGATCTTAACCCATAAGTATGAGTTTTCCAGGCTGGTGAGGAGGAAAGGACAATCCAGGGACTGGGAAGACACTCATGTGGGACAAGGCCTTAGGGACAGCTGTTTTCGTGGGGTGCTCTTTAGTCTGATGGTGAAGACAGTGCCTCGCTCTGAGCAGTATGGCTAGCTTTGGCTAATGCATGGAGTAGGATCATAAAATGTCAGAGGTAAAAGGAGCTGTTGGAATCACTTCTTCCCCCATTTAAAGAGATAAGGAAACAGACTCCGCATGGCTCAGTCTCTGGCCTTAAGCACACAGCTGGTGTGTGACCCAGTACTCTATCTAATAGACTCCCAAATGATGCCTAAGGGCTCCATGGCCAGGTGATCTCAGAGTGGAGGTTGTCTGGGGGTGGGGCAGGGGAGCCATCACAGGCTCTTCCTTTTTGCAATGATAGTTTTCCTTGCCTGGTCCCTTCTTGTGCAGCATAAATACTGATCCTCAATCTCTTCTCTACAAATCCAAAATGCAGGAAGCTTTGTTTTTGCTCATTTGTTTGGTACGTTTGCTGCCAGAACTCTGGCAGCACAACCTGACCTAAACTGATGTGAAGCTATGTATAACCTGTATTTATCCCACTTGGCGTGAATAACAGATGTTTCACTGTGGAAATATCAATGTTTGATTACAGGTACTGCTCTTTACACTCAGGTGGTATTGTGTAATATGTCATATATGCACCATTATATGTACTTTCAGGAAACCTCCAAAGTTCTGAATTCCCAAACACATCTTACCCTGAGGGTTTTGGGAAAGGGACTGTAGTCTATTGGAATGAATCTGCATTGTCTAAAGATAAAGAGGTTCATGGTGGGAGAGGAAGTTGGGACAGTTGGAATGTAAATAACATGGTGGATAAACCATTGAAGAGTAAAGTCCACAGGAAGGGTAGGTCAAGCTGTGGAACAGGGTCACAGAGCCAGCCTAGCAAAGCCAGTGGCATCCTGGACAGCCCCAGGGGCTAGGGTCTTGATTTCTATACAAGGTAGAGAAGGCAGATAAATCCTGGCTCCTCGGATTAGGAGCAAGAGGAGTCACAGGGCCCTCTGGGGTAATTTATCTTTCTTCATGTCTTCTGCCATCCAGTTGTAGGACTGGCCCAGGCCCAGATCCCTGTCTCTAAACACACTTTCTTCTCCATGCACATTCAAGATCAGTGTAGGTTCTACTGGGCACAGCTGGGCCTGGTGGCTGCCGGGCCAAGTTAGGTCCACAACCATCTCATGAAGTTCCAGGCTATCTGTAAGGAGGGAGGCGATACAGGCTTCCTGTGGTCACCTGTACCTGTCTCCAGCAGCAGGCCTGGCCAGCCTGGAGTGCACTGGGCTTTGTTCAGACCTGGTGAGCTGTAGCATGGGCTTATAGGTAAACCTCCAAGCAGTCCTTAAATCCCATGAGCACAGGCTCCGTCCTGCCTGCCCTTCTGTATCTGGATGACGGTGGGCTTGAGACATGGTAGAGCAGCCTCCTCTGTTCTATGGCTGGGGGCCACTTGGGTTAGGTGAGGGTTTGGATAGACATTTGTCAATCTTAGTCCAGGGGCATTTGGCCTGAGGGTGACACTTAACCGCCTCAGCCAAGGCCCTGTGGGGCTGTCCTTGGTGGGCTTTGGCCAGTGGATACTACCTCCTCAACAACAGAAATAGCAGAAATATAAAATTCCCTTTTCACTCGAGCAAGCATGAGAACTCCTCTTCCTAAATAGGTTAGGGGCTAGAAGGATGGAGGTGAAGGAGGAAATACTCAAGGCCTGATAAGGGTTTTTGTTTCTGTTTTTATTAATTGTGGTGAAGTACAGACAACATAACATTAAGGTTCATCATCATTTAAACCATTTTAAAGTGTACAACCACTGATGCTCAGAACATTCCCAGTGCGGTGCAGCCATCACCACTACCTAATCCCAGAACATTTTCATCACCCCAAAAGGAAAGCCATCCCCATTAAGCAGGTGCCCCCTACGCTCCCCTCCCCTGCTCCCGCCAGCCCCTGACAGCCACTAAGCTACTTTCTGTCTCAACAGACAAGCCTGTTCTGGACACTTCCTGTAACTGGAATTGCTCTCACTTAACCCAATGTTTCAAGAAGCACCCATTTGTAGCTATCATGCTTCCTTCTTTTTATGGCTGAAGAATGTCCCCTGTATGGATATACCACTTTTGTTTATCTATCAGTTGATGAGAGGGGGGTTGAGGTCAACGGGGAAGTCCCGCTGGCTCCCAGTGCCCTGGTCAGCCCAGCCTGCCCGTGGCTGCAGAAGGAAAAGTCACCTGGGCTGAGTGTCCTTGTCTGTTGCAGCTTTCAGGGGCCTCCTCCTCCCCAGCACTGAACCCCCCAGGTGGCCCCAACACTCCCCAGCATGCACCCTGCACACTCTGTTATTTCCCATTATGTCCATTTAGAACAACTCTAACCTGACCCCGGTTGAAAAGAAGAACTAGGGCTCAAAGCCACCTAGGACGGGACACAGGGGATCTGCTGGCATGTGGAGCCAGGAGTGGTGGTAACAGCAGAGTCCTGCCTGGTGATCGGAAGGCTGACGGGGCAGCTGGGGGTGAGGGGCAGGCAGCTGGGTGTCCTCCCCCCTGCCCGTGTGGTTCCCCACCCCTGCTCTCTGTGCCTTCTGCCTTTTCTTTTTACTTTGGGGACAATGGGAAGGTGCAGCCTTTGCCTTCAGGGAAAGAAGGGGTTTGGTTCCTGAAGCTTCAAAGTTGAAAAATCAAAAAGGGTCCCTGCAGAAAGTCTGTGATTCTTCAGCTCAGATCTCTAACTGAATTGCTGAGCCAACTCCCGGCCGGCACCAGCTCTCATTTTATCATTTTTTATTGAGGTGTAATTGACAACTTTATGTTAATTTCAGGTATACATCATAATGATTATATATTTATATATATTTATAGATATGATTGCAATCAGCCTAGCTAACATCTGTCCCATACATAGTTAACAGCATTTTTTTTCTTGTGGTGAGGACTTTCAGCTCTCATTTTTACCAGCCATTCTCTCCCAGAGTTGGACTGTCTGCTTGGATCAGCCTTCACCTTTCCCCAGACTCAGAGAAATGTGGGACTCTGTCCTCTAGGTCAGACTGGGGACAGGAAGGTGTCCACTAGTGTGACCCCTGGGTGCCCTGGGGAATAGTCTGTCTCCATTATAAAGCACAGGTAAGTGCCTCAAACTTTATCCTTTACTCGAGAGACACAGCCCCAAAGGGAAGAAGGGGGATGTGGGTTGACTGCTTCATAGGCATTGGGCACCAAGTGCCCTCAGTGCTTCCATGGTCTTTCTTTTAATCCTCCCAGCATCCTGGGCCATCAGTATTTTTACCTCCTCTTTACAGCTAAGGAAATGGAAGGGCTGGGAGAACTACAGGATGCTAGCCAGTCTTCACCATCCCGGTGAGGGCTTGCAGGGGGATGAGGAGTTCCATCCATAAGGCTCCTCTTCTCCTAGGCTCCATAGAGGGGCCTGGGGGTGGTGTCCTTTGTAAGGAAGTGGCTGGGGGCCCTGAGCTTTGGGGGGTGCTCTGGGAAGGCCTGGCTTCAGGATAATTCTGGAGCTCCTTTCCCTCAGGCTTCATCAGAGACAGGTTGTCAGCATGAGGACATGTCCCTTGTCTCTCCAGGTAAGGCTGCTCTGTCCCCACGAGGCTCATCCCCTTCTGTGGCTGTACAGCGCTTCCTTCTGTGGCAGGACTTCCCCCCTGGACCTGGCTCTCGGTGAGAACATCGGCTGTGTTGTTTTGATGTTTATTTTAAGTACGGTAACACTAAAAATGTGGATCGATGGGAGTCTGGAGCTGTGCTCTCCTGGAACATCTGGGCACCTGAGTTATGGAAGAACAGCTTAGAGACAGGGTGGGGGTGTGACATGAGCTGGAAAACTGACTGCAGGAGCCCTGTGTCATCCTGGCCTGTCCAGAGACAGAGGAAACAACCCTGCAGATGACCCAGAGAGGACCTGGGGCTTTCAACTAGCAGGAGTGACTGACTCAGGCTGGGGCAGCTACAGGGCAGTGCTGACAGGGCCAGATAAACACAGTGCCCTCACTGAGACACCTGGTCACCAGGGGCCCGCGACCACATTCTACTTGGCCACCTTATAACGATTTGGGTGCATGGCTTAATTCCCTGACGAGCCTGGGGATGGGGCAGTATTGAATACTTCCTTGTGTTGCCCAGAGCACCTAACACGAAGCCTGGCAAGTATTTGTTGAACAGATGAGTGAGGGAGTGATAAACATCAGCTGAGGGTGACAAAGAGCCCAGGCATTTAGGAGTCTGTCACAGAATGTGCCTAAAGGAGTCAACCAGTGACTCAGGTAGGACATGCTGACCTGGAGTCACAGAGGTCCCCAGAAGGGAGTGAAGCAGAGGCGAACACTGTCTGGGCAAGGCGGGATAGCCTGGGGCCAGCAGGAGGCCTCTCTGGGGTCAGATGTAACGGTTGTACCAGGCAGCTTGTAAGAAGGAGTGCTAACAGGCCAGGTCAAGAGAAGGAGGGGCGGGGCCTCTTGCGCTGGTGAGTGTGGTCCGGGTGGGGGTGGTCTCGAAGGTGTTGTCACCCTGAAGTACCTGCAGCTGAGACTTAGAACATCCTTGCCTGGAGGCAGTTTGGGCAGTAGTGCTCAATGCTCTTCCCTGGTTCTAGATGCACCCATAATATTATGGCAAATTTTAGAACAACCCTTCTGTCTCTCTTAGGTTCTTTATTGAATTTAAAAGCCATCCATTTAAACACATATCTTCATACCCACTTATCTTATTGTAAAAATAGGAAAAATATATGTGCTCAAATTGACATTCCATTTCCTCCACATGGACAGATGGGCTGAACTGGCTTTGCATGGTAATTTCTGGTTAATGAGTGTGTCCCAAGTGGTACAAGGTGAGGAAATGGATTTCACAAGGAAAAACAAGAAAAGAAGGACTCACTGTGTTTGGCATGTCTTACAAAACCGCTATGTGCCCGTACACTTAGCAAGCCCATTCCCATCAAACAAATCTAGCTAGCATTGAAGCCTAGAACGGGAGTTTTTGTAAGCCAATACCTCTCTGTGAAAGGTCCCACACATGTGTCACAAGCCCAGATCACCACCCTAAATAGGGAAAGGGTAAATATATTCCTGTGTCCTTTGGGTTTGGGGCCCATGTTTGAACCTCCTTTCAGAGTGACGCTGATCTGTGGTGGTCAGAAATGTTACAGCAAGAGGCCTGGCTTTGAATCTCAGCAGTTCCTTGTAAAGCCCTGCAGCCTTCGGCATTCTGTCCACTCCCTCATCTGTAAAGTGGGTACACTAGCGTATATCTTGCCAGGGTTGCTGGGATGTGAATGAGATGATGCACCTTTCCAATGCCTGCTATACAGTGGGTGCTCTGTACCTGCCTATAGAGAGGACACAGGTGTGGTGACAGCTCTGAAATGGGGTGGTGGTGGCTGGGACTGGGGCAGAACAAGTCAGTGGGAAGCTGGGAGAGTGTGTTCAGCTCATGGGCATCTCCTGCCCAGCCACGTGGTAGACGCTGCGTCCAGTTGAGGCCCTGACTCTGGGCCAGCTCTGCCCTCCTCTCCTCCACTCCGTTTCAGAGGCTTCGGTGTCTCCCTGCCCCCTGTTCCCCAATACTGCTTCTCTGCTCCTCTGTGATGGGGGGCTCAAGGGATGGGCTCAGCAGACTTGTGATGGGTAGGGTCTGGGTCTCCACATTGAAATCCCCTCTCATTCCCGCTCCCTTTACTCTCTTCTTTGGTCATTTGGTTCCATGCCAGGGGTGGGATGGGTAAGGGAAGGCTGCAGTGTGCCCCGAGCTCAGCTCGTTTGCACCCAGCACACCGTGGCTTTCTTCATCCTGCCACACTCCCTGCACCCTTCCTGTTGCCTTTCCCTTCACCCACCTCTCTCCTGCCTGTGTGAGGACTCAGCCTCCTCCCAGGCTGCTTGTCCAGCATCCCCCATCGTGTCTGCCGTGCACCCTAGGCTTTGGTTATGGGTTCCCATGTCACAGATGAGAAAGTGGAGGCAGGCAGAGAGGTGGGAAGGAGCCTGCCAATGGCTGAGCACTGAAGCAGTGTCAGGGCCAGTGCTGGCCTCCTCCTGCTGCGCAAGGGCACCTGGTGAACCCGGGAGGCCGGTGAAGAAGGCCCCGCCTCTGGAACCCTGCAGCATTTCCCACAGGTACTTGACCATTAGGGGCCCCCGAGGCTCATGTCAGTCACAGCCCGAGTCCTTTTGGAATCAAACTCTCCAGTGAGTCCTATGAAGAAGAAAGATGAGAAAACACTGCTCTGGACCTGGCCACTCGGTCTGTGTGTGAGTGGAGGTGGGTTTGGGGCTGTCCCAGCAGCACTGGCACCACCTGGGGATTTTCAGGGAATGCAGGGTCTTGGGCCCCATCCACTCTGACATGCATTTAACAAGATTTCTAGGCACAGGGGCATCACTGGACTTGCATTCCTCAAAGAGCTGACATGGTGTAGAGGGGAAGCTGTCATTTCATCAATCTATGCTCTTGCCCTCCTGCTCTACAAAGTTGGTGCAATAATATCTGCCAGGGAGCATGGTGATCAGACTGGCTCCTCAGTTGGTCACATCCCACGAAGTTCAGAGATAAAGACTATTCTGTCATCTGCCCTTACCGCTGCTCCACTCACTCTGGCTGCTCTAGGACTCCCCATCTTTCTCTTCTCACCGGGGCTGGCCTTTTCCCCACTGTGGTGCCCAAGCTGACTGCCTGAAGACAGGGCTCCTTGACTCCTGCAGATAAACTTAACAGCCTCTGCAGCAGGAAGACGGGGAGGGCCCTGTTCCCACAGGGACCGACACACTGCCAGGGCCTCAGCCCAACGTGACTGTGCTGGTCTCAGAAACAGCCCACGTGGAAATTGGTTTGGGTGATGGGCAGGCTCTTTGAGGGATTGGGGCCAGCAGCTGGAACGTGGCAGAGGTGAGGAAAGGGGCCCGGACCGGGTGTGTGTGAATCCTCCTATTGTGCTTCCAGGAAGGGTATTTCCTGGTCAGCTGGATGACTTCTGGATGGAGCATAAGATGAGGCGGCTGCCAGTCTCTTCAGAGCCTGAAGCAATTCTTAGACAGTTCCTCCTCTATAAAGATTGGTCTGACAGTGCTACCCAGGTGGGTCTCTGGGGCCCCTCAGCCTGCCCTGTCACTCCATTCACAATCACTGTGCTGTGAGTCCTGGTTGACCCATCCCATCCCATTCAGTTTTATACACCCTCCTGTTTTTTCCCATTAATGTCCTGTTGTGTGTTAGATCACATGTCCCTTCTTTTTTTTTGCCTCAGAAAATAGGACTGTTATATTTACAGACTTCACTGAATTTTACTTTATGGAAGGCAGAGGCAGAGTGTAATTATCAGATCCTCTTTTCCAACCCTTTGTGGATTTCCTATTCTGTCTCCCCAATTGCAAGTACTATTCATTCTACAGTAATCATTTCCATGATTTTTCAGTTGGTGGCAGCGAATTACAGTGACTTACGTCACATATAACTACCATCCCAGAATTCCTTCTGAGGGTACCCTACAGCTTTCTAGGGCTCAGCCTGGCTTTCTCCCTGATGGGTATCTTGACAAGATCACTCCTGAATCTCCCTGTGATCTGATTTAAGTGATCTTCTTGGAGGACATTCTTTCGAATGATCCCACAAAGATCTATAAAGAGTTTTTAAAAAATCACAAATCTGAAACCCAGAAGAGAAAGTTAACATTGCAGAGATCTCTGCAGTTAGACCACCTGTGTCCACGTGGGGAGCTGAGACCCGGAGAGGTCATCACCTGAGGACCCCCAGGCGCACTGGGTGGGGCTCTTCTAGCCCTGGGTCTGGGGGCCTTGCCATGGCACGCCTTTGAAAAGGAGTGTTTTAGGACTCCGGTGCCACAGGCTGAGCCCAGGGGCCTCAGTTTCCTCATGAGGGCTGTTCCCTTTTCCCAGAGGCACAAATTCAGGGCCTGTTAAGCTCTTCCCTGCGGATTTTCTGTTCCTGGCAACATCCTCTTCTTCCCTCCTCTTTCTCCTCTCTTTCTTCTCCAGTACCCCCACCCTATCCATCTTCCCCTTGCCCTTCCCCAGCCCTTCCCTCACCTGACTTTCTTTAGAGCCTTGTCCAGTGGCCCTCTTTCTGGGACCTGAGTTCCCGGTGACAGGCCCCTGCAGGCGGAGGGGCCAGCACCCCGTGTCCTCCGCCCCCCTGAGAGTGTCTGCTCCCCGCCTGGCTCAGCGGCAGATGCGGGCACCTCCTGCTTTGTTTCCCATCCTGAAGACGAGCAGCTGCCACACTAATTGCCACCAGCAGGGGGTCCGGGCCCGGCTCGCGCTCCTCCTGCGGCTTAGGAGGAGGCCAGGCCAGGCGGGGGAGGTTTTCTGGAGCCCAATGAGCTAAGCCGGCGTTGAGCATTATTCCAGGAATTTTAAACACTCGTTAAAGGCTTTGCCGTGTCTCACTTCAGTACACATCATGCTCCAGTTACTGCTTAGAACCGCGGGGGCAGCAGCCTGGGCAGCACTTATCAATATTTTAGCACGAGAAAGGCAAATGATGTTGAAACATTGAACTGTATTTCCATCTGTTCAAACTGAAATGGGACAAGCACAACTCAGGAAACGGAATACCTCCTCCCCAGCGGCCTGGGAAGCAGCGATACCCGCCAGCCTTGGCCTGGCCCTGTCTCTGCCTCAGGTTCTCCTCACCTTTCTCGCTCGGTCCCCAGTGTTCATACTGCGTGGGCAATCTCTAAGAAGCTTGAGTTGACTATGTGTTGGGTTTGTTGGTAGAGCAGGGGTGGGTGTCACCTCTCATGAAAATGTGCCTCACCCACTGATGAACAGGGAAAAGCAGGGTCGAATGCCATGTGTTTTGGAGTCAGAGGCCGCCATCTCCATCCCCTGCTCCGTCTGCATCGGCCTGGTCAGGGTGGGCCTGCAGATCATCCCTTCTGCAGCAAGGCCCAGGTTGGGTGGTTAGAGATGAAAAGGAATGCGCAGACAGTAAGCAGGTTATAACTGTGACACATATACGATAAACAAATAAAGCATTTTTATTAGAATCCCATTTTCCCTGGAATAAAACAGAATTTGTTGGCAGGAAAGAACCTTGAGAAATATTGGTGTTCAATTGTCTCAAAAGATCTGAAAAGTTTCTAGCATGTGGAAAACAGGGGTAGCTGAGACCAGTCATCTGAGATGATTCAGTGGCCCCTGTGAGAACCGATGGGGTATCTCTGCCATCTGGGCCCCTACGAGCCTGAGGTTCACAGGATTCAAAGGGTATGAACCCTTATCTTTTTTGTCCCCAGTCCTAGAGCAGAATGAGGGACTGCCTCCTGTCATTTCCCCTCAGACTGTCTTTTTGCAATTTCTCATTTTGAGGCTGTTCTGTTTAATTTGGTTCCTCTCCAGAGAAATAGGGTTGGGCTGGGCGCTGAGAGGTGGGTCCAGAGCCTGTAGCACCCAGGTCGCTCTGCTGAGGCGGGTACCTGAGGGCTTGAGGTATATACTTTTGTTTCTGGCACCTACTGGAGAAGAGCTTAAGATTTTCTTCCCCCAGGCTCACATGTTGGTGGTAACTTGCTTGTGGGAAAAGGGACTCCACCGTGGTGAAAGCAGCAGAGAGGGAGGTCTGTATCTGCCACAGGGAATGATGGGCTGCAGAAGCCAGAGAACCACAGTTTCATCCACCCTCTGCTTGCAGAGTCACCCACATCCCATGCCAGCTGGAGGAGAAACAACTTCCCAAGTCTTCAGAAATGGGGTTCTCTTCCTCTTCTCCCTCCAGAGGAGGGGAAATATCTATAGCCTTTGAACCAGATAAGCAAGTGCTAAATGATGTCACAGTCATCTCTGAAATCTGATATCTGATGAATCAGAGGTCAAGACCATTGCTGATGCTCCTAGAAAAGAAGGTTCTTTGCAGGCATTCCTACAGGAATCTGGGGAAATTGCCAGAGTGGTTCACAAATGCTGACTTATTTGTAAGTAGAAAACTGTACTGTGTTGACTTCTATTAAGGAGGAGCATTGTGGGACTTCACTGTCTCTCTAAGTCTCAGGATTAATGTGAAAATGTTGGAAAGACACAGCCTCTCACTTTTCCCTTGACCATAGAAGATGGGCTAGTAATGGGGACAGAAGAGGGGGTGCTTTGGGGAATTTGTGGAGCAAGCCCAGAACAAGGTCATAGTGAGCCCTGGCCTAGGAGGGGTCCACCCCAGCATCCCCACCACATCGTCCCGCTAAGGAACTCGGCAGAACTCTAATAAGGGCTGGTGGAAGATCGAAGGCAGGCAGAATCAGTGCACTGGCTGTGGGTGACATACGTGGGCCTGAGTTGAAAGACAGCATGAATTAAGATGGAAGCCAACCCCCTTCCCTCAAAAACAGCACTTGTGGGTATTAGACAGGCAGCAGAAAGGCCAGGCCAGGGGAAGATGCCTTATGTGAGTAGTTACTAGTGCGAGGAGCCGTCCAAGTTTCTTAGGTGAATTATTTCTCACAGAGCCTCTAAGATACAAAAATGTTTAAACCCATGTGACTAATGAAAAAAACCCTGAAGATCAAAGAGGTTCAGTCACATGCCAAATGACACACTCAAGGTCCCTGAGATAACAAGCAGCCCATTCAGAATTGAAACTTAAATTTGTACACCTCCAAGGCTCATGTTCTTTCTTTCTTTATTTTTTTGTTTACTACATGTTGCATGTAACTCCAGTGACAAGGACTTCGGGTGGGGAAAAGGGACAGGCAGAAGGTAGGATGGGGCTTCCTGGAGGCCCGAGGGCAGGGAGCCTCATGGTGTAGGAGAATCATGCCTGCAAGATTACTGAGATGTAGCACGTCCACAGCCTGCATTCCACAAGGGAAATGCAGAAGAAACGGCCTGTTTGAACAGGGGCCAGAAACAGGGTTTTTCCCAAGAGGGTGAGGACAGATGCAGAGTGAGTGCAGGTTAACTTGAAATGAGAGGTACAAGCTCAGAGCCCAAACCGAAGAATCCCACAGAACCCAGGAGGGGGACTGGTGGGCTGCCAGCATTCTGGGGCTCCGCATGAGTCTGTGTCGGCAACATTGGTAGAATGGGAACCTACGTTAGGGGTTGGGGAGGCACCTTACTGACTTCATGAGACAGGCCAGTGCTGTTTGGATGCCAAGCTTCTTCCAGTCAGGACACTGGGCCAACAGAGAAAAACTGCGGCCTTGCAGAGCTTCATACTGACTGCAGAAGAAACCATTTATATGAGCATAGCTTGTACTGAAGGGGTCCCAGGTCAGAAGATAATGAGGAGGACCAGGGTCCCTCCAGCAATCCTGTCTGCAGAAATAACAGGGAAAATAGGAACTGGAGTTTGGAGAGGGTTTGTGGGGTTCTTTTGAGTCAGAGAATCATACCGTCGTCAGAAACCAGGGTTCACGGTACAGATGCCTGTGTGAAGGAGCATGTGAGAAAGTCTTGATCATGAGGCTGGACCTCTGAGAGTCTGAGGACGTTTGCCCAGAGGGCCTCATGGAGACTGGAGAGTGAGTTATTCAGAAAGCAGAAGGTGGCTCAGGATTGCAGGCATCTCTAGAATTGGGGGTATAGGGCTGTCCCATTAGCGGGTAGGATTGGTTCACTCTTCAGCTCCATCACTGACATCATCAGACCATTTTTTCTATAGGCATCAAGGTTATACAGCCTAAGACCAGTGACAATGTTTCAGATCTCAGAAATACATCCGGCTCCAAAATATGAAAAGAAATCTGCAAAAATCACAATGAATATATATTTTATTAATGTATAAACAGTTCCCTAATGTCATGTTCATAAAAGATTAAAACCAAATTTTAAACTAGAATCTCACACTTCACCCAAATTTCCCAAGTACGCCCAATGATTGAGACATCCAAGCCAACTACAAAATGTGTAAAGATTCTATAGACACAACATTTTAAGCAAGAAGCTTCATGTGAGACTGATAGCATTATGGGTATATTACCATTGTGTTTGATATGCGGCTATGAGCTTCTTGCAGTTGGCCTGAGGGAGACCCAGCTTCTGTCAGTTATTCGGTACTGTCTAGTGGGCATCCACTGTGCACCAGGCATGGTTCTAGGAACTTGGGCTACTTCAGTGGACAGAGGGGCTAAGGATCTGTGTCCTCATGCTGAGGAAGATGGACAATAAGAAAGAAACCTGATAACTTAGTAAAACATACAGTGTGTTTGAGGGCCACAGGGATATAGGAACAATAAAAAGGAGGAGAAGGGAAGGGAACCAGGAAGGGAGGCTGGGAAGTCAGGGCAAAAAATAGAGTTGTCAGCTTTGGACTCCATGAGAAAGGGAGACGTGAGCTGACCTGCAGGAGGTGAGCCATGTGAACATCTGGGGTGGGGCTGTTGGCATATTATATACAGATGGTGGCTGAAGCCCCGGAGTGGGAGGACCCCACCAAGGGAGAGAGTGAGCAGAGAAAGGAAAGGAACAGGGTGCTCCTAGCACTCCAACTGTTATGTGCCAGGGGGACAAGGGGGAACCAGCCAAAGAGGCTGAGAAGGAGCTGCTGGAGGGATAGGAGGAAAACCAAGAGAAGGTTGTCCTGGAGGTCAGAGAAGTGGACCCAGGAAGGAGGCTATTGTGATGAAGGTCCAGGGACACATGTGCAGGGTGTAGCAGAGCCTGCACATAGGCAGAACTCGGGAAATGATGGATACTTGAATTAGAGTGTGAGTGGTGTACGTGAGCGCTGGGGTTGAGGAGGAAGGTGGAAGACCAGGGAGAGACGTGAGCTTTTGGTTCACCAGATCGTCAATACTCAGAATTTGATGGAGAGGATCCTTGATTAGCAGCTACCAGATTAAAGCAATTCTGCCCTTCTAATCAGCCTTGAGCCAAAGGTCCAAGGTTTAGGGACAGGGTCGGGGGGAGCTTCAATCCTCTCCAGTCCCCTGCCACCCTTGCTGTGGGCAGGCAGCCAGCTCACAGTCCTGCTCATGCATGGGCTCTCCAAATGACTCCTTGGACCCCCTTTGACCTTCACCTCTTACCTGAGGACCAGGTCCTCTAGCAAGCCTGCCACAGAGAAGTGAGACAGACCTGTACATGCTCTGACATCACAGCTCACTTGAACTCCCCCCTCCTGTCTGCCTGTCACTAGGAGGAAACAGCCCCTGCTGGGTTCTCTAAACACTCATCAGCTTGGGCAGTGACCCAGCCACAGATGCCTGCGCTGGGGCAGACAGGGAGGAGCTTCTGGGAGAGCGCAGGGCGGAGGTTGGAGGAAGGGGAAGTGAGTCCCGGGAAACTCACTGATTCCCACTGAGGCCGCCCCTACACCTTGGCTGGGGTGTGGGTGTGTGCTGGGCCCAGGAGTGGTGGCTCACAAATGATCAGTTTGCTGGCTGTCCCATGAAGCTGTGTGCTGTGTGTCTCTCCCGATGGCAGGTCCGCAGTAGCTGGCATAGCACACAGTACATGTTAATGTGGGATGCTCATAAACTCAGTGTGCAAGTCCTCCCACAGCCACCTGAGCCTTAACCTGCAGAGCGAAGCCTCCAGCAGGACAGTGATTTCCCTGCCCAGCTCCTGTTCCTGGGCCTGTCCATTTGCTACAGAATCTTCTTTTACTGAAGATGATCCTCAGATGCAACTTGATGGGTAAGGGTCAGTATTCTTAGTGTGACATGGAGGCAATTCTGATGTGTGGCTCCATTTGGGACTCTCAAATGTGCACACACCTTCTTGCCCAGGAAGTGCTGACTAGCAGTCCCAGGGTTTGTCTTATAGGCCGGATAGCCTCCCAGGTGGGACAGGCAGAGAGCTATGGTGGAACAGTGTCAGAAGAATCACTCTGCCTCCGAAGATTCCCTCACCTAGGCACTCAGTCCTACCTTAAATCCCACCATGGCATAACATCCAAGTGCTGAGCTGTGTGGTGTTGTGTCCAAAAACTCCTAGAAATCGAGTGCTTTCTGTAGAATCTGGCCTTTTTTCCAAAGGTTAGAGGACACAGAAAGCAAACTGTCATCTCACTTGGCCCAGGACCCGACCTGCCTGTGTCATGGGCTGCACCCCTGTGCCTGCCGTATCCCAGGAGCCAAGTCCTTCCCCATGGGTCTGTCCAGAGCCACCAGCTCCTGGGTTCTGAAGCAGTCCCCCGAGAGGATAAGGGTGACATTTCCTTTCTGCGCCATCCTCCTCCCCAGCCCAGCATTTAGGGCAAAGGTACAGGGAGCCAGACTGTCTGCTCCCGGGCAGCGTTGCTGCCAGGAAGTGTCTGAACAGCTCTGCTGCCCTGCCCCTCGCACCAGGCACCAGGATGAAAGGAAACCCCAGAATGGCAGTTTGGGATTATCTAGTGCCCTGGGTCAGACAGGCTCCCTGCAAGGATTAGTGGCTTCCTCTGAAAAAGCCGCAGCCACTCTTCAGACAATACCTCCTCTTCTGGGGATCTCCTGCCCTCTCTCCTAACTGTGCAGCCCACTGTCCAGAGCACTCCGAGTCTGCAGAGGACAGTTCGCCTTGGAACACCTCTGGTAACAGGGAACTCACCACCTCCAAAGGTGGCCCGATCCAGCTGTAGTTGTTCTAGACAGTTCTTCCTTGTGCTGACTCAGAAGCCGTCTTCCTGCCTCGGTCATGGTGCAAAGCCTGCTGCTCCGTCCAGTGGCAGTAAGGCACCAAATTATCCTACTATGAAGATACCGAAAGAATGCTTGCCCTATGCCCTGCCTTCATAGGGATTCTGGAGCCTCCACTGCCCCCAGGATACCTTTTTGGATACTTAAGACCCCTTCCTACTGGGAGGATACTTCCAAAATTATTGTCCCAGTGAACTTCCTACCCTCTGCCAGCTGCCCCTGCTGCCCCCTCGGAAACCTGTCCACTCCACATTCCACCCAGCGACATCTCCGTCCAGGTCTCTGTCACCCCGGGCCCCTGGGCACAGTTCTGAGTGGGGCTGCTGGGCATTTCCTCACAGCTGCTGGCACTCTTGACACTCTCACCCACCCACTGCTTGCCCTGGAACACCTTGCTGGCTTCCCCTAGGCCCCACTGATACCACTTTCCCCATCAACACAAGGCCTGGGTTCCAGTCACCACCCCAGCCATTGGAGGGCAGTGGACAGATCTCCATGGCAAAGACTAGCAGACAGCTTTTGGAAGCAGAACCCAGAGCCTTCCTCACTCAGCCTCTCTGAACCCTAAACTCCAGAGCATGCATTTTTTTTTTATTGTGGTTAAACATGTATAAGATTTACCATTTTAATCATTTTAGGTGCACAGTTCCATGGCATTAAGTATATTCACAATGTTGTGCAACCATCACCACCATCAGTCTCCAGAACTTTCTCACCTTCCCAACAAACTCTCTGTACCTATTAAACAGTAACTCTCCATCCTCCCACCCCCAAGCCCTGGCAGCCAAAATGCTACTCTGGGTCTCTGAGTTTGACTACTGTACGTGCTTCATATAAGTGGGATCACACAGCATTTGCCCTTTGTGACGGGCTCAGTTCACTTAGCATAATGTCCTCAAGGTTCATCCATGTTGTAGAATGTATCCAAAATGTTTTTAAGGCTGAATCATATTCCCCTGAAGGCACGCATCACATTTTGCTGTCCCTTTATCTTTCAATGGACACTTGGGCCCTTTCCACCTTTTGGCTATTGGGAATAATGCTGCTGTGCACAAGGATTTCAAGTATCTGCTCAAGTCCAGAGTATGTAGTTTATATGTTGCCCCCAAAGCTTCTCCCTCTTCCCCAGAACACACACTATGTTCCTATCAAATGGAAAATTCCTCCAGGGCAGGAACCTGGTTCTTCAATGATGCTGTAAGTTATTTTATGTCAATCCTTTTAAGGAGTTAAAAAGCCCAACTGTGTTTTTGAAGAATCTCAAGTATCAGTCCAGTACTGGATTGGATATACACACTTATTTTCATATGTGGTGTTTTTATGTATTATGTTGGGTTATTGTTCTAGATTGGATGATGTTTGAAGCTGAGCTATCATTTTTATAATTGTCTTGGTGTTTTATTGCCTTTATTTATTACTTTTGATATACAGAATGAGCTGCATGCATTTATAAAGCAATAAGAGGATGCATTTAATGTGTTTTTTTTTTTAACTGAGTACAAACTGAAAGTATGAATCAATAAAACTGATTAAAATGGAACAAAAACCACACAGTGTATATACCCACTTCTGTACTGGGCTTTAAAAACACAGTAGGTGTTTTTCACTCCCTGAAAAAGGGTTGAGATAACGCAAATGTCCCCCATTCTCACCTTCCTACTTCCCCCCCATCAGAACCTTCACGAGGACTCTGATAAATCACTGTGACGCCAAGCAGGCAGTCTGGCATTTCACAAAGGACGGTGCCTTAAACCAAAGCAATGCATCTGTGATGAAGGAATCTCAGGCATTAGCAATGGACAGAGGGGAGATGAGGGTGAAGAATCTTTCTCAAATCATGCCTCTTAGCAGCCCCCTATTTTGACAGATTTAGAAGCTCCAGATTAGAGGAAGTATAAGATCATCCATTCGCTCCATCCCCTCTTCCAATCCCAAGTCCCTTTGACCTCACCGAGCCTCCAATGCCTGAGAACCCACTGCAGCCAAAGCCAGCCCACACCATCTCAGGATTGGCTTCTCAAGAGTTCTTCCCTCCCAAGTCAACGACTCCTCCCTATAGCACCTTCCATGGGTCTATTTTCTGCCCCTCCAGACTCCCTTTTTTCCAAGGTCTAAATATTGGAGGCCAGCAGCCAGTCACCCTGAGGGTGGAGGCCAGATTTCCTGGCCTTTGAAAGTCTTCGTCCTAGAACTCCCATGCCCAGACCTGACCAGGGGACCTCAGCTCAGCAGCAGCAACTGGACGACCCAGCCTCACTCACTCCTAGTCCCGAGAGCAGACACAGTGCTGAGAGCAGGGGGTGGGGGAGGAAGGGAGACATATCAGCTGCCATGCAGTCAAGCTCTGGGCTTGCCTCTTGACCGGTATTATCCCACTCGATCTTTTAGTCCCACTTCACAGATCCAGAAACTGAGGCTGAGAGAAATTAAGGTTCTAGGACTCCTGACAGAAGTCTGGGGTAAGCATAAGCCATTGCAATCTCTCTTTTTGAACAGCAGCAGCTCCCCTGTTCCTCCAAGCAGGGAGGTGAAGGGGGAGGGTGAAGGGGTTCCTTATATTGTCCGAATTACCTTATATTCTCCTCAGTTTTATTGATTCATACTTGCAGTTCACACTCAGTTAAAAACAAACCACATATGACAAATGAATGGGCGTGCTCTTTGCTCCCCCTCCCTCCACCCCCTCCCAGCCCACTTCAGTAAAGGGTCGTTTAATTCCCTCCTCCAGCGAGCAAGAAGAGTCTGAATGAGCTGAACTGGGGCCAGAGGTGCCCGTGGGCTCCCCCGGCAGAGAGGCCTGCTCCCGCTCTCCTGGTGGCCGCCCTTCCCACCTGCCTGTTGGGCTTGCCTCCCCTCGGCCAGCTGAGGTGGGGGGAGCTTGCAGCCTGCGCCTGCTGGGCTGTGCACCTCATTTCCCAGGCTGCACTTTCTCACTGCTGCTCTTGGTTCTTGCTAGACGGTCCTTCTCGCACTGGTGAAGCTCAGAGCCGGTGCGGGAGGGGGCAGCAAAAGGGCAGCGCAGCCCATGGTTGTTGATGGCCTTGTGGTCAAATCTTCTGAGGGGTCCAGCCCTGAGGGCTCAGGAGGACAAGGTCCTGGCACTTAGTAGGTGCTCAATAAATAATATTAAATAATACTCATCATAATTATTAGAATTATTATTTTGCCTAGTCAGTTATTATCCTCCGGCACATTCTTCCCTCAGGAGTGCCTGGGGGGCCCTGGGTCGGGTGCTGCTGTGCCCTGGCCTTCTGCCTCTAGCTTCCCATTTCCAGTGTTTGCTATGTCTACATCCACATGGATTATTTCTTTCTCCTCCTTTGATGCAATCCTGCTTTCCCTCCTGAGCCCCAGTTTGGTTAACGGCACCCCATTTCCCAGTAAGTGGAGTCCCCCGTCTCCTCCGCCTGCCGCAGCCACCTGCTGCCCACCTCCCAGCCTGGCTGTCCCACCCCAGGAAGAATCTGTCACTTGCTCACCTGCACCTGGGGTGTTCTTACCTAAGTCCAGGACAGCACTTATCACAACATGCTGTAATTTTGTGTGTAAGCCTGTCTTTCCCGTGCTGAAGGCCTAGGGGCCAGGTCCTGTTTCTTTTGACAGCAGGTAACAAGGGCCAGCTGGGCTGATGGGGGAGACACTGCGGAGAAGCCCTGCCCACCTTGGGTCAGCAGCAGAGCCATCACCCTATCCAAACTTTAACTGAATCCTCCATCACCCCTTCTAGAGCACTTGGGAAAATGGAGCAACTGTCTCCTCCCTCTCCCAGGATACATTGATCCTAGGCCCAGAAAAGGTAGGTGACTTGCCTAGGGACACAGGGCAAATAGAAGGATTAAGGTGTCTGAATGCAGGACACGGAGGTGTTGATGTTGCCAGTTCCTCCCGGTTCTTGAACAAAGCCTCCGTGTGTTTCTCTGGAGCCAAAAAGAGTGGGTAGATTGAAAGAGGGAGGGTGCAGGGTATGGGGGCTGCACTCAACGCCACAGGCTTGGACGACTTGTCTCAACACACACGGGAAAGGGGAAGGGAAAACATCAAAGCAAGTCCCAGACAATTTCTGGCTAAGAGATATGCTGGGAAGATTTGAAATGTTCTAGGGAAGATTTGCTATGTGGAGCTATCTTTCCTCTGAGCAGACACCAACTCCTCTGTTCAGGCAACTGTCAGCAGCAACCCTGGCCCCCGTGACCAGGGGAGGCACAATCCGGCCCTTTATTGTCTAGCTGGAGGCACCGGGTGTGCTGTTCACAAATGCACAGAACTGGACATCCACAGGGAGATTTAAAAGGAGTGAGCGGGTCACTGGAGCAAGTAGGTGTGAATAAAGATGGCTGCCATGTGTGCCAACCGCCCTGCAAAGTAGATATTATACTCATTTCACAGATGTAGAGACTGAGGTTCAGGGAAATCAAATAAATCATCTAAATTCACAGAGCAGAATCAGCATGGAAATCAAGTCTGTATGATTCCAGACCCAGGTTCTTTCTTTGATGCCACAGAGAGAAGAACTTTAGATTTGTACCTGGGGACCACAGTGACAGGACCCGTTAACCTATAAAGAAGGATTTCATTGCAGGGGCATATCTCCCAACTCCATAAACACACGGGCCCATTCCTCAAACTGGCTGCAAACTGCGGGATTTAGAGTCAAGTGACCAGCTTCATCTCCCCCAGTTACTGAATGGATGTCCTTCCTGTCTCTACGCTTCACAGAATTATGCCCAGCATCATATCTCCCAAAGAAAGTATATCACACACATAAGCTCTTAATAAATCTTGTGGCTCCTGATAGAAGTTGGTAACATTTTAAATATTAACATTATGTTGGGGCTCTCTTGTTCCCTCCTGGCATGAGCCAGGAGCTCTATTCTCTCACTTTATTTCTAAATAAAAGCCTGTACCTTGCTTTCCTAAAAACAAAACAAAACAAAACATTACGTTGCTATTGTCACTGCTCATTCCTAACTGAGCTGGCAGTGTTCTAAGAGGCCTGATCTACCCACAGTGTGAGCAACACAGCACCAGCTGACTTCTCCAGCTCTCAGTTCAGCACCATGCTGCTAACAACCTGAAGGTCTTGTCCATACCCTGCCTCCAGGCCGCCTCCCTGTCCACTGCACTCCTTGCCCATCTAAGCCCTAACATAATTTCTTTCAAACTTCTCCCTTGAAGGAAGCTCTGACTTCCCCTTGAGGATCAATTTCACACCCTAAGAACAAGGTTTGTACTCTTTTTTTGTGTGCTGTGGGGCCTGCCTCCCTTTCCTCTCCTTCCTGGGCAGCCTGAATAATGTTTTCAAATGCATGAAAGAAAGTACAGAGTGCCTCAAAGGAAACTGATCATTTTGAAATGCAGTTATCAAAATATTTTTTAAAAGTAGTGATATAGTAATATATGTGCTTCTCCAATAATGGATTAGGTAATAAGAGTTACTGGCAGGACTAATAACCATCAGAGTTTTGAGGCAGTGATGTGCATAGATATTTGCAGATAACTGCTAAGACTGTAATGGGATTTGAAAATACCTGCAATCATGCTAATACTATTGTGTCTGGTTTTCTACATTCACAGTTTGAGAAAAATCTAAATTTCAGTTAGAAGTTAGTGAAGATAAAGATATCAGTTTTTTTCCCAAAGTGAAGGACCCCTTTGAGCCCTACCCATTAATCTCTTGGCAGAGAGGGAGGGCAGAGATCTTTGGACTCCAAGTTAGAAGTGCTTGTTTTAGAGTGGTGCTTTTTACCTGGGGGCCTATTAGAAATGTCAATTTGCACACACATCCCTGCCCTCAGAAACTCTGGTGGGGGGGCAGCAATTAGTGTGTGAACAAGCCTCCAGGTGGTTCAGATGTGTGCCCACTTTCGAGAACCACTGTCTTAGAGCTAGGTGGGAATTTCTAAAGTACAGTGCATGGCCAATAGGACCCCTTGCCCCAAAAGTCCTAGGGAACAATTAACTGTCCTCTTTTCTCTCTCTGTTTCCTTCAGACTAATCCTTTACTTGAGGCAGACTGGTAGTGTGGAATTTACCCAAGATTCTTGTTGATGCATAATGAAGTGCTACAAAACAGATTCTGTCACAAATGTGAAATAAAATACAGCTGCCAGGACAGTCACTAAGGTTTCACTCCTTTATGTGCATAAAAAATAATTGGCCTTCTAATTATCTCTGTAAAAGTGAGAAAACTTGCCTGGATTATTAGCACCTTTATTAGCACTAGGAAATAATTAGACACCCTTAATAGCTTTCTAATGATTCCTAGAGGAGGGAGCCATTTTCAAGGCATCTGCCAGCCATTATTGGGTCATTACAGAGCCTTTTATACCTGGTCCACACAGAACAGGGCCACTTGCAAGTTCGTCAGTGTTGGGCTGGGCTTTGGATCTTCATGGGCTCACTCGTGGCCAGTAAAAGCACACCATCTCTCACCAGCCCACACCTGACCTCAGAGCCACAGCAGCATCTCTCTTGAAAGCTGTGGGAAGAGGCCCCTCACCATGGTGGGCTGTCAGGGAGTTGTGCAGTCAGGGTAACCTCAGGGGACCCCTTTCCTCCTCTGGTCCTACCTTTTTAAGGAATTAAGAGTGTGTTCATCCTATCCCAGTCTTCTTTGGGAAAGACTGCTAGGCTTATAACATTCCAATTCTCCAACCCCCAAAGCAGGTTTTGAAAAGCTAAAGGCATATTGATAAGCAGGACAGTGGGCTCCCACTTAGCTGGGATGTGGCTCCTTAGCAGGTCTCATGTCTTTGAAGGGCTGATTTTAGGGCTCTGTCAGAACAGAGCCAACCAGTGGAAGGAGTCAAGCCTACATTTGTCCACCTGGTGGCACCATAACGTTATTTTTCTGAGCCTCCACGGCCAGGGGAGGCAGCTTTACATTTGCGAAGGAGGTCTGGGAGTCGCCACCCGGGACTCCCCTTCTTGGTATTTAGGACTTTGGTATCCCTTAGGATAGCATAATCTTCTCCAAGCTGCTTTCCCCTCAATACCCGCAGCATTTTTGATTATTCATCTGAGCATCTTAAACTTGTCAGAAATACTGTCCATCTAGACCTGGAGCACTGAGGAGGGACTGGGGCAAGTCATAATTGTACTGTCTATCACCCTAAAATTCTGGGGATTTCTCTCAAACTCCCCCAGTCTTCTCTTAGAGAACTTGCCATCCAGACCCTCTAAAACATTAAAACTAATAATGATGTAGCTTACCTGGCTGACACTCCTATTGCAGAGGCTGGGGAGGCAGCAAGGGGCACACGCTCTGGATTTGACTCAGAGGGGTCTTTGGAAGGATGAAATCCTGACACAGGAGCATACATTTTACATATGTTTATGCCTTACCACACGAAGGAGGACTGCCTCCCTTTTTAAATTAATTTAATTCACCTAATTCAACTGCTCACCGAATGCAGGCATTCTCCTGCCATGTGTCGACCTGAGAGGAGCAGAGTCCCTTTGGTTTGCAGACAGTGTTTACTCTCTTTTAATGCTCACTGCACCTTGTGAGATACGTGGCTGAAGTGACTTGCCCAAGGATTCACAGCTCCTTAATGGCAGGACCCACTGGCATCGCACGACTTCAAGCTCAGCGCTCTTTCATGACCCCACAGCTGCCTCCCATCACCCTCAGCAAATGTTTGTCCAGCTCCCACCCAACACTGCCTCCGGTCACTCCCACCAGCGCAGTCTGTTTGGTAGCTCTGATTTTTGAGAAACACTTTCCTTATTGTCTGGCTATCCTCTGCTGCACGATAACTACCCCAAAATGTAATGATTTAAAACAACGACTGTGTTCTCCTATTCATAACTCTGTGTGTCAGGAATTCAGGGAACACTTGCCTGGCTGATTCTTCTGCTCTGTGGGGCACCGACGGGGTCATGCAGTGGCATTTAGTTGGCCAATGAGCTGGTCCGGAGGGTCCAGGGCAGGCTCCTTGGCAGGGATAGCTGGAAGGCTGGGCTGGGCCTGTCAAACAGAACCTCCACATGCTCCAGCACGTGGCCTCAGGAAAGCTGGGCTTCTTACATGAAGGCTCAGAGCTCCGAAAGTGAGTGTTCTGGTGAGGAGAGTGGAAGCTGCATGGCCTTTTATGGCCTAACCTTGGAAGTCACATAATGCCCCTTCCACCACGTCCTATTTATTCAAGTAGTCAGAGGCCCATCCAGGTTCTAGGGGACAGGAGGCAAGTTCTGCCTCTTGACAGAAAAGGTGTAAAAAAAAGAATTCGCCACTGTGTTTTGAAACCACCACTTACTGAACTGAAACTAGCATTTCTATTTCTGCCTCTGGCTTTGCATTTACTACACCAAGTCCTTCTTCTCCATTCAAAATCTCTTTTTCAAGTTTCAAGACAGCCTCTCTGGATAACTTAGATCTATGACCCAATCTGCAAATGATCCCTTGGGGTGAGACAAGAAATAGCAGGACTTTCATTCATATTTTAATTTTGTCTATATAATTTAAAATGAAACTTCACTAATATTTCATATGTAAATTTAGGCTGGTATCCATATTTAGGTCATGTTTCAGGTGGAAACATGTTACCTGCTATATACAACATACTCCAAAGGAGGAGTGAATGTTCCCCAAAAAGATTGTCAGTGGGGTCCTTTGTCTTCCTTGTGTTACAGAAGTGCTTAAGTGCCAGGATGCTCATATCTAGTTTTAAGGAAATTACCTGTCCCCAGATGAGTAAGAAGCTAAAAAAAGTTTTGCAAATCATCTTTAGATTAAAAATGAAACAATTAATGCAAACAAAAAACTAGGAAAAAATGGAAACAATAATGAGATACCATCACACACCTGTTAGAATGGCCAAGATCAGTGTGTTGCCAAGGGGTGGGGGGTGGGGGATTGTGGGATGGATAAATGGGTGATGCACAGAGATTTTTTTTAGGACAGTGAACATACTCTGTATGATACTACAATGATGGACATGTATCGTTACACATTTGTCCAGACTCACCTAAAGTACAACACCAAGAGTGAACTCTAATGCAAACTATGGACGTCGGGGCAGGACAATGATGCGTCAGTGCCAGTTCATCCACTGTGCCTCTCTGGTGGGATGTTGACAGTGGGGGAGGCTGTGCATGTGTGAGGGCAGAGAGTATATCGGAACATTTTATACCTCTGCTTAACTTTATTGTGAACCTAAAACGGCTCTCAATATAGTCTATTAAAATATATATTTTTTAATGGCAAAGCAGACACTTTTTCAGTGACATTTTATGTGGTGGCACTTCAGCTGCCATGTTATGAGGTGAAAATAAAGATATCCTAAGCAGATTAGACAAAGTCAGAAAACAATCAAAATTGTCAAAGTGATTTGAAATATGAATTTGTATCTACTATTGCTATTGATAGGCTTGTTAAAAAATAAGATATTAAAGTATTAAGGCTAATTTATAAATCATTTATTTTAAATTATTTTTATGTTTTATGATATACATAATGTAGACAATGTATTTAAAAGTGCATATTGTAGTATATGATTTATTTAAAAAATACTTTTCGAATGTGCTCAAATTGTTTTTCTCTGATGCAGCATATAAACAAAAAGTTTAGAGGCCAAATGGAATATATTTCCATCTTTCCATTAATTTAGCAAGCATTTTTGAGCATGTACTGTATGCATATACTGTACTAAATACTGGAGATTCAAAAATAAGTAAAGTCTTTGCTTTCATACATTTTGGGAGGGAAGATAAGATATGTAAAAAAAAGTGTAGTTGGAATAAAGTGGCATGACAGAATTCTTTACAAAGAACTGTGGGGCACTCAAGTAAGAGTAGGTCAGTTCCACCTGGGGGAGACAATCAGGCAGGGCTTCGGAGAGGAAGTGACATGATCTGGGATCAGAGCAAAACGCTTGCCTCTGGGACTAAGGCATGGAGGCAGACACTTCTCCACTTGCTCCATCTCTTCTTTGGACATTCTCCAGCTCTGTGTGGCTTCTGAGCACAGTGATCAATTGTGTACACAATGGCCCAAAGAGAGCAGGGAAGGACAATATTTCCAAACCCCTTTCAGGTGACCATGCACCCCAGGAAGGTAGGGCCCACATCTTCCCATATGTGCAAACTAACACTGGATATGATGTCTGGCACATCATAGATTCTTGACTACTGTGTTTTTTAAAAAGACTCTACTATTTTAAAGCAGCTTTCAATTCACAGCAAAACTGAGAGGAAAGTCAGAGATTTCCCATATACTCCTTGCTTCACACATATACAGCCTTCCTGATGATCACTGAAGTCCTACATTTGTTAAAATTAATGAACTTACATGGACACATGATAATTACAAAAGCCTGTAGTTTACTTTAGGGTTCCCACTTGTTGTTCTACATTTTATGGGTTTATGACATTTATGACAAACGTATAGTGACATGTTATCTATCATTAGTCAGTCACCTACTGAGGGACACCTTGATTACTTCCAAGTTTTGGCAATTATGAATAAAGCTGCTATAAACATTCATGTGCAGGTTTTTGTGTGAACATGAGTTTTCAGTTCCTTTGGGTAAGTTTCATCTCCTTCATTTTGGAAGAATTGTTTTATTGGATATAGAATCTTGTTTGACAGTTTTTTCTTTCAGCACTTGGAATATGTTTCTGGCTGCTATGGTTCCTGATGAGAAATGGGCTATTAATATCATTTCAAATCATTTGTATATGAGTCACTTCTTGCTTCCTTCAAGATTCTCTTTTGCAGTATACGATGTTTTTGACAGCTTGATTACGATATGTCTCAGTGAGGATCTCTTTGAATTTATCCTACTTGAAGTTTATTAAGCTTCTTGGATGTGTAGGTTAATATTTTTCATCAAAGTTGGGGAGTTTGCAGCAATTGTTTCTTCAAATATTGTTTTTGCTTCTTTTTCCCTCTCTTCTTCTAAGACTCCCAGTGTACATATATTATCATGCTGGATGGTGTTCCACAGTTCTTTTGGGCTCTGTTTATTTTCTTTTCATTCTTCTGTCTTTCTCAGACTGGATAATTTCGATGAATCTATCTTCACGTCAGCTGATTCTTTCTTCTGCCAGCTCAAAACTATTGTTGAATCTCTCTAATGAATTTTTTGCATTTCAGTTATTGTAACTGTCCAATGCCAGAATTCCTATTTGGTTACTTTTTATAGCTCTGATTTCGTTATTGATTTTCTCTATTTGTTGAGACATTGTTCTAATGCTTTCATTTAGTTCTTTATATATGATTTCCTTTAGCTCCTTGAATATACTTAAAATAGATTATTTAAAGTCTTTGTCTAGTAAGTCAATGTCTAGTTTTCTTCAGGGACAGTTTCTGTTGATTTTTTTTTTCTATATATGGGCTACCATTTCTTCTTTTGTATGCTTGTAATTTTTCTTTTTGTATTTCTCTTATTTTTTATTGTGGTAAAATATACATAACATAAATTTGCCATTTTAATCCTTTTAAAGTATACAATTTAGTGGCATTGAATACATTCACAGTATGTGCAGCCATGACCACCATCGTCTCCAGAACTTCTTCACCATCCCCAAACAAAAATTGTATCCATTAAACAATAAATCCATATATCCCTTTCCCTCAGCCTCTTGTAACCTCTATTCTACTTCCTGTCTCTGTGAATTTGCCTATTCTTATGAATTACACATAAATGGAATCACAATATTTGTCTTTTTGTGTCTTACTTCACTTAACAATGTCTTAAAAATACATCCATGTTGTGGTACGCATAAGAATTGTAATCCTTTTTATGGATTCATTTTTATGAAAATCCATTTTATGTATGTGCCACATTTTGTTTATTCATGTGTTGATGGACGCTTGGGTTGCTTCCACCTTCTGACTGTTCCACCTGCTGCTATGAATGTGGATGTACAAGTATCTGTTTGATTCCCTGCTTTCAGTCCTTCTTGGTATATATACCTAGAAGTGGACTTGCTGGATCATAAGGTAATTCTGTATTTAATTTTTTGAGGAACTGCCAAACTGGTTTCCTTCACCATTTTACACTCCTACCTGCAATGCACAAGGGTTTCAATATCTCCACAATCCTCACCAACATATTATTTTCTGGATTTTTGATAATAGCCGTCCTAATGGGAGAGAGTCTTGCAGGTTTTTTTTTGTTGTTGTTGTTTGAAACTGGACATTGTAAATAGTACAATATGGCAGCTGTGGAAATCAGAATTTTACCCCCTCCTCTAGTTTGCCATTGTTGCTGTGGGTCATAGGGGTTTGTTTGCTTAGTAACTTTCTGAACTAATTGAGTAAATTCTGTATTCTTTGTCATGTACAGGCACTGAAGTCTCAGTTCCATTAGCTTAGTGATCAGCTAATTATTGGACAGGAATTTTCTTAAAAACTTGGAACCAAAAAAAAAAAGGTTTCCTAGTCTTTGTGGAGAGATTCAATGTGCATGCTGGGCATGGCTTCAACCTGCAGCTGGCAAGTTTACAGCTGGAGCTGGGCTTTAGCCTTCACTTCCCGCTTGTGCACAGCCTCCGGCCAGTCAGAGGTAAGAGCTTAGGGCCGTCTCAGGTCTTTCCTGAGCATGCACACAGCACTCAGCATGGGTGTGCCCTTCTAGAATCCTAGGAATATGTTGGAGCTTTACAAAGCCCTTATTCCCCAAAGCATCTCACTTCCCAGCCTTCCTTACCAAGCTTTTGGGTTAGTCTGTTCTTTACCCCACTGTTATCCATTGCCTCAGGCAGCAGAGACTAGAACATTTGCCTATAAATGTTTTTGAATAGTGTCCCCTGGTTGGTGGCTTTAGCAGAAGGTGAGTTCCAGTCAGGCAGTCAAGATGAAGACAGATCTTTGAGCAGGTCTTCCAGGAAGCCACTGTACGGATTAAGGACATTTGGGAAGTGAGATCCATTCTGCACCTTCTTACGTGGGAATGCAGACCGTTATTTTCAGTGTTACTGATGAGCTGAGGAGTAGGGGATGGGAGCAGGGTAAGTTAAGATGCCACAGTTAGTTTCTAGAGTTCTGAAAAACTGGCTGCAGACATTTCCTGCTATTGTGCTGTTGTTTTATGTAGGGGTGGATTTTGGAGTTCCTTACTCTGCCATTTTTTCTGGAGATTCTTGTCCCCTACCAAAAGTCACTTGAAAAATCCTAGCACAGAAACCCAAATACAGTAGGTTCAAATATTCATCCTCCAACCCTGTGTTTAGTGGAATAGTGTGAGTACTGACCAACTTCATAGACCTTCTAAAGCAACCTGTGAAGCAGAACCTCACCGTCAATATTGTTAACTACTGGCCTCAGTTGATCTCTCCCTACTCTCCCTTCCTTTCTCTACCTACCCATTCCCACATATTGTGAAGAAAGGATTTCTTAGGGTTTGTAATCAGGCTGCCACCCTCCCTGGCTTCCAGAGAGAGAACGTTCTCACCCAGAGCTTTGGTTCCAGACAAGACCACTCTTGTAGAGTTCTCTGCTCCAGATAATCAAACATGTGAGAGTTGGAGAGGATGACCTCCCACTTCACAAGGACACCAATCCTGTCATCTGCCCATATCAGAGGTGCTCTGCCTAGGACACACATCACATTTATCTAGTTTATTAATTAGTCAGTTGTGCTCCAGGAACACACAGAATGCAGTGTGAATTGAGCCTCCTGGGGTTAATGATGCTCTGGAACTGGGTTAGACTAACTTACTGTCACAAATAGATGCCAATACCATGTTGGTTCAAACACAAAACAAGTTTATTTCTCTCATTTAATCCAGGGCATTTACTCCTGGTTAGAGGATGTATACACAGCACTTTATTCTAAGCAGTAATTTAGAGACCCAGGTTAATGGTGACTGCCATCTTCAGTGAATGACTTCCAAAGTGACTCTGGTCATTGCCATTTTAGTCTGTGGGAAGGCAGCATGGGGAAGTACACATGGGAGATGTTATGGGCCAGGCCTCAAAGTGGCCCACATCATGCCCATCTACATTCCTTTGAAGAGAACACAATCACAGGGCCACATTTAACAAAAGAGCTTGGGAAATGTCATGTAGTTGGTCAGCCATATGCCAGGCTATAGTTCTGTTATTAATGATGATATGTAAAAACAATATTTATATCCTCACATCTAGTACTGAGCAGGAAAATATTTACTGAATGTTCAGATAGGTGAGTAGTGAACAGGTGAATAAATGGATGAAGGAATGGAGGAGTTCTTCCACTACACAGGTAGTTAGAGACATTTTTCTACAGTCCTCAGTATTGCATTAGCAGTGAAAGAGGTTGCAGATCTCCCCCCACCCCCATGTTTCTCCCCATTCCCAAAAGACATGTCCAGATGAATGCATGGGAAGATAATTAAAGTGACCCCACTACAGGTAAATCCAGTTGCTAGAATTCTGGAACTACATTATATATACTTTGGTGTGGGGGCGGGATGGGGATATTCTTATCTGTGTGAGTTTTAACTTTACAAGTGAATTAGCCGTGGTCTTTTTTTTTTTTAACAACTTAATAGTTTACACTTTGCTATCGTTTTGGCTTCTTATTGTTTTTATAAAAACAGAGAGTCTGTAAGAGACACTGGAGATACCAAGCCCAAGTCCTATGAGTTCAGATGCAATGTCCCTCCTCCATTCTCCCCTTCGTCCTCAGCAGTAGAACTGCCAGATGTTAGTTGTGCACGGCTTTCCTGAATAAACCTGCCTTTCATGATTTTCCTGCCAGGGCAGTGTGATCAGACTAGGTTCTGCCAATGGGATGTCGTATGGCAGCTTGTAGGAATCTTCCTTAAGGGACAGTGGGCACATGGCCTTTACCTTCATTCCTTCCTCCATCTGTCCCCATCTTGGTCATCAGGCTGAGGTCATGCACAGTGGAGCAACAGAGTAGGAAGAGCTGACTTTGCACCAATCCTAGATTGCCTGCCTAGATGTTAATGTGTGAGAGAAATAATCCTTTATTATGCTTGAGCCACACTAATCTGGGTTTCTTCATCACTTCCAGTTGAACCTTACCTTAATTAATACAATATGCAACACATGAGGAAACAGGCCCAGAGATGTGAAGTGATTTGTGGTCAATAGTGTAGGCATTCATCTCCACATACATGCTTCACTATTGGAAAACCAAGATAAGCAAGACAAAAACAAAAAACAAAACCCCAACCCATAATAATAAAAACAACAACTAAAATACCAGTATGTAGAAAAAGGAAAATATACAGAACACAGATTTTTCTGTTTTAAAATCACTGAGGATTGACTAACCCTTTATACAAACTCCGGGAATCCTTTTCCTGGGATTTCCAGGTCACACAGGCAGCTCCATTTCCCAGTTTCCCTTGCAGTTGGGGTGGTCATTAAGTTCTATCAAATGGAATATGAGTGGAAGTGATGAGCACCACCCAGACCTGCCTCCAGCACTGAACCTCCCATGCCTCTCCTCCATATTCCTTAGCCACCCAGCAACTGAATGCAAGCAACTCTAAGGTCCTAGGTGAGGGGGGAGCCCCTGATGAGGGAGCCTGGGTCCCTGACTTACCCCATGGGAAACCAGCTGCTGCTTAGAAACACCCCTATTGGACTACTTTGTGGTTAAGAAATAAGCTCATGTGTTGGAATTTATTTGTTACAGCCATACCTAATATACTCTCTTTTCCCCTGGGTTGGAAGCTCACCTTTGCAAGGCAGACTTTGAGCCTGAGACAGACTTTTGTGGACACAACTACCAGGTATGGTAGGGTTTTGGGTCTTTTTTGGTCTTGAGTCCAGTGCCCAGCACCTTCCAGCTGCTCTGGGCGATGTGGCACTACCTGCCTGTGTCTCCCGGCCACTCCTGCTTCCTGGTCTCTAGGGAGGGAGGCACTGCCTGCTGCCCTGCCTAACCCCTGAGGCGGTTCCTTGGTTCTAGACATTCTGGACTTTCATCCTTTCTCTGAAGTCTTGTCTTCACTCCTACTTTGTCCCTAAGCCCCCTCCTCATTTATTTCTATTCAATATTATGTGCTTTCAGGGTGATTGCTTAATCTACTCCTTTAAAGAATAATAAGTAAATGATAAAGTGGTCTTCACTTCTTCATCTACTCTCACACCAGCTCTAAACTGAAACCAGGGTCTAGACTTTCAAGTAAACAGAAGTCTTGGGTTTTTTGCCATTTCTCCAGTTAAAAGACCTACAGTCCTTTGGGGACCACCCACACAATTCTTGTTCACCTTCTGAGGAAATCTGCCTCCCAACTAATCTGCTGGGAGCCTTACCTAACAGGTGCTCAGCCCAGTGACAGAGCGAAGTTCTAGCTCTCAGCCCTGCCCACCTCCCCATGCTTCCCTTGTTTGGCAGTGGCCATTCGGGGGACACCTGTTTCAGGCATTCCTCTTAGTGGTTTTGAGGACAGTGTTCGGATTTTGAGGTACATTTGCTCCAAGTCTCTGTAGCTGCATCTAGAGCTCCATGATGGTTGCCACCTTTCTGCATCCTTCCCCCAACCCCAGGGGAACAATCTTTGCTTTTGGGCTGGTTTGGTATCTGCTCTCCTCCCCCCCAAACTCAGCAAGTCACCTGAACAACAGTGTGTAGAGGAAGGAGTCTCCACTACCTCTGAGAACTCAGGAAAGTCGCACAGAACTTGCTTAGCCTCACCTCATCATCTGTCAGATGGGGAGAAGAACTACTTTCCTGCCTACCCTATATAATTGTGAATAATATCATTTATACCAAGTTGGTGGATCTATTGACACCCTGCAAAGTGCCTTATAAATGTTAGGAATATCTACATTATCTTGTTTTGGGAAACTACTTAGCTCTGCCTTTCCTGTTTCTGATTCCCTCCAGCTTCCTACCCCCACCCCAGCAGGGCTATTATGGCTTTTCTCCTGGGGAGGAAAAGGGAGGAACGACACCCACTTCCCGATGGGCCTCCTCCATCAAGCCTTGCTTCACCTCCACTCACTCTCTCACTTTCCTAGGTTTGGACTGATGACCTCCCTCGGCAGTTTGGGTGTCTCAGGGCTGCTTTTCAGCATCGCCAACGGCTCTTCGTCAGGCCGAAGGGGTATTTCATGTGCCCTATCTTGACGCTGACAGAATCACCTAGCTCAGGTGGGATCGGAACACTTGTACCACCAACACCTGGGGGATAGAGAGGGAATGGGGGCTTCCAGTGGAGGGGGGCAGGGGATGGGACAAGTCTGTTCTGGCCCTTGAAGAGCACCGTCTGGGCTTCCTGTCCCTTCTGACCTCCTCCCACCCCGGTGTTGAACCCGTTAATGGAATTACACTTTAATATACCCGTGCCCAGACAGACAGCCCTGCCCACAGCTAGGGATTAATAGGATGAGAAGACGAACAAAGAGGAGGATGTCCCAGCAAGGACTCCAGTCTCAGCCCCTCAGGTCCCCTGAATCACCCTCCTGTTAGGGAGCAGAATGGCTGAGACCTGGCCAGAGGCGCAGGAGGGTGACGAGGAAGGAAGGCAGCAGCAGGCTGTGCCCACCTAGGGTCCTGAGGTTCCATCTTTAAGATCGACTAACCGGCATTAGTCAAAACCCGCTCGATGGTACAACCGCACTTCACGTCTACATAGCAGAGAGCAAGTGAGGAAATTGGGAATTATCCCGATAGTTTCGGAGATGAACTCTCTCACCCGACTTAACGCGGGTCACTGAGCTGGTAGCTCCGCGGCCACAGCTGGGTTCTGGAGCCAGGCCCCGTCCGTCCTATGCTTCGCGTCATACTCGGCTGCTAAGGGCTGCCTCCGGTCCCCACGGGAGTCCCTACCTTCGGGGCCCCGGCACCAGGAGCCCCTCCAGTCCAGGGCTCCGCGCTCGCCCGCAACCAGGAGGGACCCTGAGAAGAAAGTGCGCGGCAGATTCGCAGAGACCAGGTTCAAATGCTGGTCCTGCCGCTGTAACGTGTGTGATTCTGGGCAAGTTCCCGAACCTGGCGTCCCAGTTTCATCTACCAGAAAGAATAGCTTCTTTGCGTAGCCGCTGTGAGACCTAAACAGATAACAGGTTGTGTAAAGTGCCTGACGCATAGCAAGCATTCAAGAAATGGCAGTTATGCTCTATTACTCTGGGGACCACGAAGTCACTATCGAGCTGCGTCTGTCTCCAAGGCCCACAGGCGGGTTACAGGTTAATTCTGCCAGCAGTGAGCTTCTGAACTACTGAGAGAGAGAGCCTGGCTGGGCAGGTCAACGCTAGCCCCTGCAAGAGCCTGAAAAAAGGGAGTAAGGGCCAGCAGCTCTGCAAGGTCCTCCCCCGCTGCCGCTCTTGCCTTCCTGTCTGGCCATTGTCTGTACAGGACTTCGTGTGGCTCTAAGTCAGGGGCCAGTGCAACTGCCGTAGCCCTGAGCTTCCAGACTGCAGGATCCCAGGCGCGGGCCTGTGGGGCCTGGTGCTGACGGGCAGGGTGGAATGCCCTGAGCCAGGACGGCTATCGGGGAATGACACAGTTGCAGATGATTCTGTCATTCACGGCGCGTCCCGAGCGTTCTGGCTCTCAGTTCCTTCGCTACACCCGACTGCTAGCTCAGAAAGCCAGAGGAATGGGGCTGTCCAGCCCGCGTCCCCGGTTTGCCCGCCCTCAGGCCCGGAGCAGCGCGGGCTACTCGCCCCAGGAAGCCGGTCGCGCAGGCCTAGGGTGGAGCACCAGAACTCCGCTGCCCAGCGCAGGCAAGCCGCGGAATTTCTCCCCACAGGCAAGCCGGAGTCGGGCGGTACACCCTACTCCGCGAGCGAGGACGAGCCTGGCACTCCGGATGGGCTGCGCCACTGAGAGTTCTGGATTTAGCCCTGGCAAGGGCTGGGGGCATCCTAAAGAAGGTCTCCTCCTAGGTGTCCACCTTTGCGCCAGCTTTTCAAGTTTATGGGTCCTCCAAGAAAGGGAAATTATGGGGGCATCTGGGTCCTATCGGGCCTCGCGAAGGGGCTTTTTTTCTTTCTTCCTTTTTTTTTTAAGAGCGCATCCACACTGTTTTAGATTCTGAACTGCTGGGTTGCCTGGAGCAGGGTGAGAAGCCCTGCTGCTGAGATGGTGAGGAAAGCGAATGGAAAACTCACCCCACTGTAGGGCACGCATTCTGATCCTCTTCAATCCGACTCCCGCCCCGTACTCCACACCCCACCCCACCCCATTCACCGCTCCCAACCCAGGAGAAACCATTTCCAGCCGCACAGGGTCCCACTGAGTTTTAAGAAGAGACTCCCATGAGGCAGTGCGCAAGGTCTTGACCTTGATACCAGGACTCCAGATCTTTTAGGCCCAGGCTCGGCTTCACTGCCCAGCCAGGGCAGCAGCGACCCAGAGATCCTCCTTCCCTCCTGCTCATCCGGCCCGCAGCCAGCGGCGGCTCCAGGAATCAGGACCAACCCGGTTTGGTTCTGGCTGTGAGAGAGGAGAGGCTGGTCCTCCTTCAGCTGCCCGAGCCTCCACTTAGGAGCAGGTGCGCTCAAGGTAGCTAGACTTTCCCGGCTGCCCTAAGAGCTCTGGACATGCACCGGCTTCCCGCACACCTATGATTCAAAAACAGCCACCCTCCCAAGGCGCCTCTCTGTCCCATCTTTGCACACTAGAGCATTTAAAAAATCTATTGTGCAAATGCATTCTCTTAACGTCTCCCCTCATTGCCCAGTACATCCTCACGCACCGGGACATCCCTGTCCGATGTCCCTAGGCAGTTTTAAGGGCCCGGATACCTAAGCTGTAGCCTTGGGGTGGGGAACACGAAAAAATGAGGGGGTCCTGGTAGGAGTTCAAGCCCTCCTCTTGTGCCCTCCAACACAGAAACATTCACAGGTCTGCCTTCCGGAGTCCCGGCAACATCCGGGCAAGAGAAGGGCGCTAGTGAGGTCCAGACTGCAGCACCACCATTTGTTTGGCTCCTGCTTTGCTCAGGGGCCAGAAAGGTGTTTCCTACAAGTACGGGGGGAAACCAAGGACTGAGTAGCGCAGGTTCTCTTCCCAGATCTCCCTGATTCTGTTTAACCTTTCCTTGGGTGTGATGCTCCATCACCATCTGCCTTCCAGATAGACCCACCACTTCCTCGAGATAGGCTTCGGGGTAGGAACACCGGGTTCGTACATGACCTGAGTCCTGGCGAGACTGCTGAGTGTGCGGGGCGGAGGAAGGACACGCATGTGGAAGCACAGTGAGTCTCCACGCTCCCCTCTGTGCTCGGTCGCCCTCCATTTACGGCTGCAATCAGATGAGCAGACCAGTTGCCCTCGAGGGCTGTATTCTGCCTTCATCCGGTTTCACCTTCGCGGTGAAGTTCCCATGGCTGGGAACAAATGGAAAGCGATCGGGGTTAAAGGAGCACAGTGGGAGACTCGCGCTTCCATTCTCTGCGTCCCTTCAGGTCGCCTGAGCAAAACTCCAGCTTCTGCTCCTGCCAAAGTGACAAGCCACTGGGAACGCTGTTTGGTGGACACCGATGGCGAGCGGTTGTATTCATATGGCAACATCTGTGCAGAAGTCATGTCCAGGGCTCTGGCATGCTCAGGTCGGGATGGCAGCCTCTTTCTCGATCTAGTGGAGTGTGTAAAGTAGGGCTGGCTTGCATAGATTTATGAAGTGGGCGAGTAGCTGCTCGGGTTTATTTTCAGACATTCTGCATAGTTTCCCTGTTTAAATAAATATTTTTGGGGTTGGCTTTTCAAAAGCAGGAAAAGAGGGAAGTTGCAACAAGCAGTGCTGCTGTACGGGAATAAAACTCGGGGACAGGCACGCCGCCCCCTACTGGCGGCTGAGCGCTCCCGGCAAACTCCAGCGATCCCACCTGGGCTGTCCGAGAGCGGTGCCGCAGGTGGGATCCCTGATCCGCTGCCGCCTCAGCCTAGGACCATTTTTTTCTCTGGGGCACAACCGCCTGGTGCCGAGGTCTTGCTGGCAATAGGCGTTGAGACCCGGCCCTGGGCCCAGCAGGTCGAGGGCTGGGACCGGCTTCTGGCAGGGGCACCGGGGTGAGTGTGGATTTGCATGCTTCTGGAGAAATGATGAGTATTTGTGTTTGCCTGTGGGAGCACAGGTACGCAGGAGGGTCTCACTGTGTATGCATCTCAGGTATATCCGGACAGGAGAGAGTTTCCCCTAAGAATACAAGTGTTGTGTCTGTGAAAATGGGTGTATTTGCTTCCCTGTGTGCGTGTGACCCTGTTTCAGAGTCTGTGTATTTCCCTGTGTCGCCACTATGTGTGAGGAGCTGTATGTTCTGCCTGACATCCACAGTGCCTGGCACATAACAGGCTTTCAATCCTAGTGAACTTAGTTATAAATGCGTAAGTTCGTGTCCTTGTAAAAGTGACTACAGAGTCTGTTTGCCTGTGAGTGTGAGTCTGGAAAATAGGAGGTGGATAGGGGTGATGCAGGCCCAGAGACTACTGTTTCCTTCCATCGCAGAAGTAAGCCCGGCTTGTCGGCTCACTTCGGCTGACTCAAGACAGTTTCTCGCGTTCCCTGAGCCTCTCCGGACCCTCAGGCCATAGCCAGTTCTTCACCCTGTCAGTCAGAGAAGGTTCGGCTGCTAGGGCCCCACAAGTACAGATCAGGTCTCCGGAGGACCTAAGTTGTCCCCTGAGAGCAGAGCCTCCAGGAGAAGCCGCGGGAGCCGCAGGGTAGAACGGGTGCAGGAACGGAGGAGGGGCGAGGGTGTAAGCGGCGCTTGGTGCGCCCTGGCCCGGAGCAGTCTTAGCTTGAGGTGAGGCGGGACTGCCTTGACCTCCAGGCCTGCGCACAGCGTAAGGCCCAAGTGCAGCCTTCCGCACCAAGTTAGCCCGCCCAGCTGCCCGCGTCTGCACGGGTCTCAACTGGGAAGGAATCCTTGATATTTAGAAAGTCCGCGCGAAAGGGTCTTCGGCGAGCGCTGATTTCAGCAGAGGAAAGTCGCGGAGAGGACCCCGAGCTCCAGAACCGCAGGACGGATTCCTTATCCCCTCCATCCCTTCCCGTGCAGAGCAGGTAGGTCTGGTCGGAAGCGTCCTGATCCGGGAGCAGGGACTTTTTCGGTACGTATAGCCACCGCGACCTGAGACGGCAAAGTCTTCACTTCCTCCTCGAGGAGTCCAGCTCGCTTCGGATCTGCCCGGACAGGCTTAGACGTGTATCTTAAGGGGGAGGGGGTGGCTCCCCCAGAGGGGAGGGAGCGCTGCAGGTTAATTTACACCGCCGAAGCACCTGACACCTGAGGCTCAGGACTCGCCGAGGTGCCCCCTCGGCCTGAGCAGCCACGCCCCGGAGCCCGCTGGTTCCCATTTGGAACACGCACGCGCCCTCCCCGTGTCTTCTTCCTCCCACATCCCTTCATCTTCACTCCAAACCGACAGACTTCTGAGCTTGGAGACCTTTGCTCCACTGCTTACACGGCTCGACCCCGGCTTCACAGCGAATCTGCGCCGGTGAGTCTTGACTGGTTGTGGGGACTGCGCCCACCGCTAAGTTGCCTGCCCTCTGGAAACCTCCACCGCACGGTTTGTTCTCCGGCATCTCCAAACACAAGTACGCACGTTTCCCACACAGCTTCTCATTTCGTACCCCCATCCCCGAAGTGAAGAAAGAAGAGTGAAGACACTGTTCTGCTGGCGCGGGGAAGAGGGGTCCCAAGCGGAGCAGGCCTCCTCCTCCCTGCTACTGCACAGAGCTTCCGGACAAGATAAAGGCCAGAGGGCTCTAAGGGAGGGGAGTTTTCACCCCCTTCACCTTGCGATTGATACACGTTGTGTATGTGGGAAGGCGTCTCCTGGGTTCGGGACTCACGGGGGTATTGCTCCCAAGAACCGTCCACCCAGGGTTTCCAGTCCCTGTAGGGAAATCAGACACAGCTGCACTCCCGGCTCGCTGGCCTCGTGGTATATATCCATATATATATGTATTTATGATTTCTAATTTTATTATAAAATAAAAGCAGAAATATTTCCCCAAGAACATTCACATGAGGTTATTACAGGGAGACGGCAAGTCCGGGCGGGAGGCACGCTTTGCCGGGAGCACTATGACCACAGTCCCTGGAGGAAGAGAGAGTACGGTGGGACCTCACTAAGAGAGGGGCAAGCGGCAAGAAGGCAATTAGGGGCTTCTGAGCCGATTCTTCTCTCTTTTTATAGTAATTTACCAGGTGCAAAGCTGACACCTGCAGCCCCTGCTGAGCCCTGGGGAAGGGCCTCAGGACAAGGTCTGGTTTCAAAGGCCCTGTCTTCCCTTCGCTATTTCCTCTCCCACCCGCTACCCCAGCAAAATGAGGGATTGGGCGACTGGCAAATAGACCGCCAGGCAGGGGTACAGACCAAGGGGCCAGGAGTGCAAGAGGCTGGCAGAGAGGAGAAATGGAAAACACAGTGATAGAGGTGACAAGCCAGAAACACAGAGGGACACAGAGATTAAGAGGGGGAAAGCAAGAAGAGAGAGAAAAGAGAGAAGAGAAGGGATGGAAAAGAAGGGGAAAAAAGAGTAAGAAGGTGAGGGGAAGACAAGGCAAGGGGAGCAAAGAGAGGAGAGAAGACGCGGGATGAGAAGGTAGGAAGCGAAAGTATGAGATTGGTGTATAATTTATTCTCTTCCCTGGTTCAAGGCGCAGTCTAGGCCTCCAAAATATCTCCAAAGCAACTTGTTGAAAATATATCCCGGACAAGACCAAACCGAATAGCCATTCACCCTGCGGGAACAGGCGCTTCTACCCGCTCAGCGTGGGGGTCTTTCAGTACCTGGTGGGGTCACTGGCACAGGGCACCCTCCCGACACCGTCTTTTAGATCCCCAGTGCCAAGCCCAGAAGGCAAGCGAGCGCTTCGAGGCAGGCGGGGCTCTAGGAGCCCAGGTCCACGAGGTTGGCAGACATGGGATTGAGGATGGAGTCCTGCAAGCCGTGATGGTGCTGCAGTGGGTCTGCACCACCAGCTCCAGGCACTGGCACTGGCACGGCGCTAGGGCCGGGAGGGTGGCCCAGGCTGTGCAGGGACGGCAGCCCGGGTGGCGGTGGTGGGCTGAGCAGGAGTGCGGGGCTGGACGATGAGTGGTCTGGCGTCCCGGAAGGCGTCTTCTCATCCTCCGAGCTGCCTAGCACCGACTTGCCACTGCCATTCAACGATGCAGCCAGCGGGTTGTGGCTGTTGGAGTTGGAGTTCTCGCTGTTCTCTCTGCAAGTGCAGGAGCAAAGCAGCCAGGTCAGCGGGGAAACCGAGGCCGCTCTGTGCTGAGTCACTTGGAGTCAGAGACTGCTGCTGGCCTAGCACACGGCACCGCTGCACTGCCTGCGGCTGTTTTCGGTTTCTACCACTTTCTTGGTCTAGCCTGCCGCTCTCCTTCATTCTGCTAGTTCTTCAATCTCTCTGTACTCGATTTCTCTCTCCTATCCTTCTCCCTCTATAGCCTGTATCTCCCTACTTCTCATGCTCTTAAACTCATGATTATCTTTCCTGTTCTCTGGATATTCTCCCACCTCCCTTCCCCTCCACATTGCTAATATTTCTTTCCTAGAGCAGAGGGGCTGTGAAGTGGGGCTCAGTGGAGTTGGGGTGGGGGGTGCTGGGGACAGGGAGGAAGAGAAGATGCCTGGATTTTCAGATCATTCTCAGTTCCTCAAGCCAGGGTTTGCTGGGTAGAAGTGGGGCCAGGGAGAGTGAGGGACCCTATATCCTAGGCTGGGGTCCCCACTTGAAGTTGGAGATTTCACAGGCCTTCATCTCCCTTTGCTTGAGGGACATCCCCTACTGGGGGACAGGTTCCTAGAGCTGAGAGTCCTTTCCCCCTCTAGCTCTAAATGGGCAGGCTTTGTGCAGACTGTCTTTCTGGGACTAAGGACAAGGCCTTAAAGATGTAGGGTTCCTTCTCCCCGGTGACACAGTGTAAACTTCAGCTGGGGGCTTGCAAGGCAGCCTCTGGGAGAAGGAAGAAGGAAGGAGGAAGAAGAGGGGATTACTAATTCTGGCCTAGACTTTTCTGCCATACCAGGAACTGAGGGACTCTGCAGCCCTCATCTGCAGCCTGGCCTGAGAACCAATTTCTTTAGGAGTCTGGATGCATGCCAGCCTGGGTGGAGGGGGACCACAACAAGGAGAACCCACCTCCTGCCCTGTCTGACTGACAGCCCCTGCCCAGGTTTGAAGATTTGAAATCTTGGGTAGATCCTCTCTTCACTGGCTTCCCAAGGTCTCTTATTTCTGTTTTCTTGGAAGGGTACTTCCCACAGAGCTGGCAGCTGAGACCCTACCAACTATAGACATCCCAACCTCACGAACTTAGAAACGAGAGTCAGCCTGAGCCCCTGTCCCCAAATATGGATGCACCCTGACCCTGACTCTGGTTGTTCACTCTGGGCTGTACAGATCCCATACCACTGGCTCTAGGTGTCTTGTTTTGCTGTTACACTCAGGCTGGATCCTGTTCTCACAGCAGTTTCTCTCCTATTTTCCCCTCCAGATTTGGAGTCCTGGAGCCACAAGGGCCTAATGGTCAACTATTGGGCTAGTTCAAGAAGTCCTGGTTTCCCTGAAGACAACTCCCGGCCCTTCTGCTTCTCTCAGCTAACTCCAGACCTACTGTCCTACCCACCAAAGAGGGTAAGGGCCTGAGGACTAAGGGATCAAGGACCTGGCAGGCCAGGGAAGGGCTGCTGGGTCCAACAAAGCAGAAAAGGGGCATGTGTTTCTCTTCTCTCCCAGAGCAGATACTTCCTTCCAAGCCTTTTGCCTCTTGGTCCTTCCTATGCGGGATAAAAGACTCTGTCAACTCCTATATCCAGACAAGGAAAATTCTTGCCTAGGCCCCTCCAACATCCAGGTAATAACAGGAAAGTTCCAATCCCAGGCCTGAGTCCTAAGCACATTTTGGTTAAGAGCTGAGGCAGGCAGGAAATGCAGTGAAGTGCTGGTGAATTCTCACAGGCAGCCTGAAATCCTCAGCTCAGACCTTCGGAGGACTACCATGCCCTGCCTGCTATGTACTCCCTGGCAGGGGATCCAGGCCCACTGACTTGCCTTCACCCCGAAGCTAGCTGCAACTCCTCTTTTGTTCAAGAGCGACTAGGGAGTTGACAAATTCCCGATTGCTCGGCCCGCTTTAGACAAATCGCGGACCTGGTCTCCTGCAAGTTCTCGGTGCTGCCTCAGTCAGACCAGGCTGCAGCTGGTTTGTGGCTGGGACTAGAGGCCCAGTTTAGGCCTCTCCCGGGGGTGAGCGGACGTCGGGCATCTCCCTCCCTTTAAGCCCAGGGCAACTGGCGCCGAAGCTCTACTTACTCGTACCTTTCCTTGGCCTCTGCTGCCCGGTCGCGCTGCCGCCGGTTCTTGAACCAGTTGCTGACCTGCGTTGTGGTGAGGCCGGTGGCCTCTGCCAGTTCGCGCTTCTCGCGGGGTGAGGGGTAGGGGTTGTGCGCGTACCACTCGCGCAGCACGCTGCGACTCTTTTCCTTGAAGCAATAGCTGGTCTCCTCGCCGTCCCAGATGGAGCGCGGCAAAGGAAACTTGCGGCGCACGCGGTATTTGCCCACAGCGCCCAGAGGCCGGCCTCGCAGCTTCTCCGCCTCGATGTAGTGCGCCTTGAGCCACAGCTGCTGCAGCTTGGCGTGGTTGTGCGGCGAGAACTGGTGGCTCTCCAGGATCTTGTAGAGCTCTCGGAAGTTGCCGCGGTGGAAGGCCACCACCGCCTTGGCTTTGAGTACGCTTTCATTCTTGTGGAGGTGCTCGCAGGCGGGCAGCGACCACAGGAAGCGGCCCAGCCGTTCGATGTTGCCGCCCTGCTGCAGCACCTCGCACACGCAGGCCACTTGCTCCTGTGTGAAGCCGAAGGTGGGCAGCATGGACATGGTGCCGGCTGCGCCCCCGCCCGCCCGCGCGCCCCTCACCGCGCTGCGCGGTCCAGCATGGGCGCCTCTCCGCCGGGCCCTCCGGGCCGAAAGGCGGCAGGGGCGGGCCCCCTGGCCCGGCACGGACTCCTGATGAACTCCGAGTCACTGCAGTAAGTCCCCGCGCCAGTCACGGGTCCCGCGCCGCTTCGAGCCCCCGGAGCTTGCGCGCCTCGCCTGCGCCCTCGTCCAAACCCGGGGGCCGCCCGGGGCGCCTCTCTGCATGCTCCGCGCCTGCCCGCCGTTCCCTCGCTCGCTTCTCGCTCGCTCTCCCTCCCGTCTAGCTCGCTTGCTGCTTTTTTAATAATATTATTCTAAGCGGGCATGAGGCGCGGCGGCCCGCGCCCTGATTGGTCTGGTTATCTGACCCGGGGCCTGCCCGCGCCAGACAATAGTCGGAGTCAAATTATTCGCCATGGAGACGCTGTCAGTCACTGGTAACCCGAGCCCCGGCGGGCCGGGCGGCTCCCCCCCGGCCGGCTCCGCTGACAGATTGCCCGGCTCTGCGCGAAGCGGAGGGCCGCCCGAGACTGGAGCGGGAGGCGCTCCAAAAGCCTGGGAGGCGGAGAGGGCCGGGTAGGGGCCGCGGCGCACTGTGATTGACGGGGCGGACGCCCAAAGAGCACGGGAGGAGGAGACGGACCTGGGGTGGGGGTGGCAGAGTGGAGACGCGGGGAGAGGAAAAGGGGAGGAACGAGGTGAGGAGGGAAGAGGGAAGAAGAGAAGGCGGAGGGCTGTTTAAGGGGGTGGCGGGAGGAAGAGGAGGAAGATGGGTGGAAAGAGCCTCGAGGGGGTAGAAACTTTGAGCGGCTTTTCCAAGGCCCTGCCGGGTACTGCCTGCCGCCACTCCAGTCATCACTTCCCTCTCGGGGGCTGCCGTTTGCGGGGTAAATTCTGCCCAGGAGCCGGCCAGCGGGATGGGAGAGTTTGTACGTGCTCTGGCGCCCCTCAAAGATTTGTTTTATCCTGCTGTCAGCGTCTGCCTCCCCCATCATAGGAACTTCGGACTAGAGAGTTCTTCGAGGGAGAAGGGGAGGGTGTAGGAGAAAGAAGTGGGGAAGATTTGGCAGTGGCCACAGTCGGCCGCCGAAGAATCTACTTCTAGGAGGATCCTGTCTCCTTCCTCTCCTAACCCGGCCGGCTGCCCCGCGGCCGGTACTGCCCCACCCAGTGCTCTCTGCTTCTCATCGGGCGGGGACTCAAATTTAACCTCCGGGTCCCACGGCTGGAGAAGCGCCCTGCACTTCCGTGTGGCCTCTGCGGAAGTTGACTCTGGTCGGCAGCGCCGGCAGGCTGCCCACCGGGTGGCAAGGCGAGGGACTCTAGGATGGTCCTGGCGCTTACCCCGTGGGTGGTCGGGGAGGACAGAGTGCAGGGAAAACACCCCAATTTTCCAGCGCTCCAGTCGGACTTGGCTCCGACCACTTATAGCATAGGAACCGGGTCGTCGAGCTCCGGAATGAGGGTCTTAAAAAAGAGGATCGGTCCTGTTTTCTTGCTTCTTTGTAAGGGCGCCCCTAGAAACACGTGGTGCTGACTGAGGGAGAAGGGCATTGGGAGTGGATGAGAGAGCTGGGGTTGAGGGGGAGGGTGTCGCTGCAGTTTCTACAGTTTTGAAAAGACCTCGGTTTAGCTCTCTCCCGGACTAGTCCTTTCCGCTTCCATTACCACTTCACTCAGAGCTGTTGTTGCAGGCAAGAGTTGATCCGGCTCCCAGTGCCATGATCCAAGCCCGCCCAGAGCCTTGGACTGCAGGAACCTGTGTCCAGGCCACATTTCTTTGTTCCCATCACTTTAAAGTTTCTAGGGAGTTTGTGCTAGGAGCACTGGAAGAGGAGTCCAGAGCCCTGGGATCAGGTTTTGACTTTGCTTACTGTCTATGACAAGGCTTGTGTTTATTCTTCCAAGTGTCCATTTCCTTAGGAATATTTCCAAAATGTTGCCCTGCGCTCTGATGTTCCAGATGTCCTCTGGAGTAGTTGTAGACATGAAACAATGGGACCGTGGAACTCTCCCTAAGACTCTTGCTTCTTGGGGGCCTGCGGTGTTGTGTTGAAACCATAGCTTATGTTCCAAGCCAGTGCCAGGAACAGCTTCCTGCAGAAATCCAGGTGGCATCTTCAGAGTCTGCATCTGTTGGCTGGGAAGAGCCCTGCTGTGTCCAGGCCACACTATCCAGAGTCCTGAGCGCTGCCACACTGGCTTCACCCAGAGTAGAGCTTAGAGGACTCTGGGAAACAGTATTTACCTCTGGCTGCACAGAGTTAAGCTCACCTTGCTAACTCTGAAGAAAGGGCAATGTATTTTTTCCGAGACCTCTTCTTCAGCCACATGGTTAATGAGAGCAGGTCCCAGCAGTGGCCGTGACTATCTTACATCTTGGCAATATCAGGCTGGGGCTGTGGGGGAGCACCTTGGCCTGGTGTGGGTAGTGGTGCTGGGCAATAACGTCCTGGTATGAGACTTTGGGCCAGTTTGTGGTCTGCACCACTTCATTTTCTCAAGCCTGCATGATCTTTCAGGTCCCTGCTGGCTCTGGGCTAGGGTGGGCCTAAGAATACTAACCTTGAAATAGCCAGTAATCTTTGCAACCTCAGCCACAGCTTCCTCCATGAATAAGACTTTCACTGGACTCCTGTAGTTTCAAGATTGAACTTCCCTCAGGACTGCATCCTGCCCATGTTCAACTAAGGCAGATTTTCTGCAGCTTCAGACTCCCTGCCTCTTCCAGCATTGCCCTCTTTGTGGCCCCTAGGCAATAAGCCCAAGAGTCAGTCCTGCCAGGAGAACAGACGGGGGACCTGCCACCTTGGATAATAAAGTATGTGCCATATGAAAAGTCATTGCAGAGCAAGTACAGAAAACCTGTAACACCATTACCCAAAGTATGGGTGTGTGTCCATATGCTTCTAGTTCTCCCCTTCCCCCCATATTTGCAGGAAACCAGTTCTAGCAGGTCTGGGCTAGAACTTCTTGCCAGCATCTACAGCTGAGTGCCTGCCCTAAAAAGGTTACAAGCTGAGCTAGGGTCTCTTCACACTGTGCAGTCCCCTCCCTGACAGTGTTTGCCACAGGACTGAGCACTTGGGCGATATCTGGGTGAGGATTTGAGAGATGCCAGCCTGACCCTAAGGCAGTCTCAGCTCCAGGTTCCAGTGCTCAGAGCAGCTGCTGGAGAGGCCTGAGGGTGCCAGGCACCTTGGTTCTAACCCCACCCCAATCTACAGAATCCAGGACTCCTTCCTCCCCTAAAATATATCTGAGAGGCCTGCAATTGCCATTTCATGAAGCACAAATAGGAGGGCTGAGGAGGAGAAAACTTTTGTAGACCTGTGGAATTCTGGGCCTCCTTGAAACGTCTCTTTTCATCTCCAAGGTGTGCTACAAGTCTCCTGGGATTGGACTTTCTGGAAGGTAGAAGCAGGGATGGATGAGGGTACTTCAAAGAGCTCACACTGATGGAATGCCTTTGCCCTGACTCTTGGTCAGGGACAGTCTGGGGCCTTTGTGTCTGGAGCTGGGGGTTGCGGGAAGCTCCCCAGAGCAAGGCTTGAGGGCTGCCACAGATGGCACCCATTGCCCAGCCCAGGGCTGGCACATTGCCCACTTGAGGGACTTTTAGGAAAAGGGAGAAAACAGCTGCCCCAGCCCCCATGGGCTTCCCTGACTTTGGTTTGGGGAGATTGAGGAAAGCAGGGGGCGACCTAAGGAGAAGGGGCTTGCCGGCTATTTCCAAGGCCCCCAGAGTACGGGCGAGAGCTGAGTGTCAAACGGGACGATCTGAAAGTTTTTTTTTTATCTTTATTTTTCCAATCTATAAAGGCTGCAGAGATCCGCTGGGCCGACTCAGGCCCGGGCGCCGTCAGCCTCAAACCTTCCAGGCTGTAGCGCACCACGGGCTCAGAGCCCCGCGGCGTCCTGCGACGGGGGTGGGGGTGGGGTGGCGTGGGGGTGGTGGAGGGAATAGGCGTCAGCCCTCGGGGAGCCCGGAGCCCCGAGCCCCGGGGGCGACCATGATTCCAGAGCCCAAGGTTTCCGGCGCACACTCTTTGGGACCCGGCCTCGCGCTGGGGCTTCGGAAGCACATTTCGTTGAAAGCGGACAGGCGGCGCGTGGCGGGGCTGCTCTGGGGCTGCGGGCGCCTTCCCAGCCTGGCGGGCTGCCTCTTACACCCTCCGGTTCAATTGCGGCCGGGAGGTCGCAGAGGAGATATTTGCAAACCCCCACACCCCACAGTTTCCTGTGTTGCCCAACGTTTGAGTCAGGTCAAGGTGCGGGAAGTCCTCGCACATGAATTCTGCGTTTCAGAGAATGGTCCCTGTTGCGCCCGGAGCTCGGGCAAGGTTTTGGGCATTGGGATCCGGGTGGCCACCCGACTGAAACGTCCTGAAACAGGGCGTCGCTCGAGCCGCAAGTGGCTGTCATGGTCACCAGCGCCCTAGAGCGGAGCAGCAGGGTTCCCCTTGGGCCTTTTGCTTCTGACCCACGCGGCAGCCTAAGGGGCCCTCACGAGAAAGCGGCTTGTAGGCCGCGGGATCACGGAAGATCTTACACAAACGAAAAGAGCGAGAAATAGGGTTCCGGGCCGGCTTAGAGCCCGGTAAACGGGCGAATGGGCCTGAGGCGGCGCCAGGACCCAGCAGGACTTGAGGCGGGTACCAAGGCCCGGGGAGCTGCCAGCCTTCTGATGACTCCCGACGCAGCTCGCGGCCTTTAGTTCCCGCCCGCGGTCACGGCTCAGTCCAGGACCCCCTCCCTACCCGCGGCTCACTCCCTCTTGGGATGGCAGGGGACACGGGACCCTGCGCCTGGAAGGGGGTTGGGCTGGGGTGCGGGCGCGGGTGATGGGCATCCGGGTGAGGGGCCAGGCTCTCGGCTTTGGGTTCGGGGAGCTGCCGAGGTACGCCTCCGGGTGATTGTTTTTTTCCTGCTGGGCGATAGGGGGCCTGTTTGTCCCTTGCCCTCCGTGGGCGGGGTCCGCCTGAGAGCGCCCCCACGCGGCAGGTCCCGAGTCCGGGTCGGCGGGTCGGTGCGCAGTTTTCCCCAGGCCTCTCGCCCAGTTGCGCGAGAAGGCGCCGGGAGGGCTCTCAGGTCTCTCCCTACTCACCAGTCCGCCAGCACTAACCGGCCGTAAGCGCTGGCAGAGAGGGCACTAGAAGTGGGGCGCGTCCGCGAAGCTCGCCCCCTCGGAGGCAGACCCATGCAGGCCCGGAGGCACACCAGACTGCCAGGGTCTGATCATATGATTCTTGGGGGACAGACAGCGGCTCTTCACCCTCTGTGTTTCCTCTGGAGAGTCTGGATCTGCCCTCCACACAGAGGGCGCCCAGCAAATGCCCGAATGGATGCTGAATGACCAGTGGGATTTGACTGACCACAACAGCTGGGAAGTACCAGGCCAACAGGAGAATTGCCCTCTTCCTCCTCTCTCTTCCTGTTCTTCCCTCCCAGCGCTCTTTTTGCCCTCCTCTTTGTAGGGGAAGTCTCAGAGAGCTATGACGGCTTCCTCCAACCAGAAGTGCTGCGTGCTGGAGTCTGCAGAGATGCATAGAAGCTACAGACTGAACTGGCTGCTCTTAGAAATTCAGGTCTAAATGCCTATAGCATTATCATGTTCCCTAAGGTTGCAGGAAAGAACGTTTTCTACGTAGAGTTATTCTAATTTCCTGGGGCTGCTGTTCAGTTCCATTTCCTTAGTTACTTTACAAAAATCTTCTGTAGGCAATGTGTAGATCAGGTTTCCTGTAAGAAGTGACTTTCTTTTTCTTCTTCCCATTACCTGTGCGAAACTCTATCTGGGAGTAGGGATTCCTGGCTTGGCACTTCTCTCTCCTGCAGTATTTATTTTTATTACCATTAATTACAATGCATCAGTCCCACTCATCAGTGATACCCCATCCCTGGGCTGGTGACTGCTCTTGGCTTTTCTGATTTGGGTAGCGCCTGGGCAAGAGGGCACTCCCACCCAGTCACTGAAGGCAGCCACAAGTTCTGCATTTTGAAAGTGAACCTGGAAAAAGCCAGGTTGTTATTAACTTGGAAATCCAATACTTAATTTTGTTGTCTCTGTGAATTAAGGCAAAAATCCAGGGGCTGTTTCTTATAGAAGAATGTGTGCTAATTAATTTATGCAGAGTGCTGTGAGAAGGCTTTAATAAAGTAGGTAGAAACAAGATACAGCCCTGCTGGGGAGGGCACATAGATCAAGAAACCTGTGCATGAGGCTCATGCGGAAGGACCAGGTCAATATCAGCTTCAAGTAAATGTCCTCTGGCAGCACATTCTGTTTTGTGATAACAGGTGTGGTTGGCCTTCTGGCAATTATTGTCTTTGTTCCAACCATTCTAATACAGTTGCACTATTAGTAAATACTCTTGTATGCAGAAGGTAGGATGGGTAGAAGAAGATGTGGGCTTTGGTATCAGAGACTGGGTCCCCAGTCCAGACCCACCATTCTAGTCAGTCACTCAGTTTTTGAGACTTACTTTGCTCATTTGAAAAATGAGGTTAATAGCCCAGTGCTTGGTACACAATAGCATTGAATGATTGACTGTTGAATACAGTTGCATTGGGGATTAGAGATACAGTTTATGAAACATCTAGTTCACAATAGGTGCTCAGTAACTGAGGCTACTGTTGTCATCAGGATATGATGGGATAGTGTATGTACATAATTGGATACAGTAAGTGTTACATCAGAAAGCAACTACTTAAGTGTCAAAGGGCAGGTTTAATTTCCAGGTGACAAATATTATCAAGCATCTACTGTATGCCCAGACCTGGGCAAGGCACTGTGGGAAATGCTCAGATATGTGACTGGAGGTTCTGGAGCAGTTGAAAAGACAGGAACTCATACACGGGAGACCAGCTTGGTCTCTGTAGCTCACCAACTGTGCACAGCAGCCTTGGAGAGAGTGTAGGCTTTGGAGTCAGGCTATCTGGGTTAAATCCTGCCCCTGCCACTTAGTAACAGTGTGACCAAGGCCAAGCCACTTAATCTTATGGAGTCAGTTTCCCAGTCTAGGAAGAATTAAAAAGCAGATGTAATAAACATCTTGCTCCCAGGGCTTTGGGAAGAGGAAATAAACTAGTGTATGCACAAAGGTTGGGTCCCTGTTTGGAGATGAACAGGAAAACAGCAGTTGCCAAAATGTTTTGCACAATTTTACGGTGCTCCCAGGATTCTGGAAAAGTTAGAATGTAGAAATTCTGCCCCATTGCCTGACAGCCATGGATGGTAAATGCAAGTCTTGTTGCATGGAGAGGATTGGTGCTCACCACGTAGTCTGAGAACCATGCTGGATGGGATGAAGTTAATCTGAAAAGCAGTGGTTCTTAATTTTGGGGGTCAGAGACCCCACTGGAAATGTGAGGAAAGTCCTCTTCCCAAGAAAGTGCTCATAGGTACTTAGATACAAAAGGTGGCATTCTTCCGCAGGGATTCACTGGTCCCACCACTGCCCTGAGCTCACCCCTGGATCTGTGTGTGCTCAGGCTGGAAGGGCTGCTGGGATACAGCTGAACACTAGAGGCCTTGTGCTTCCTGGGAGTTTCTAGCACCCACTTGGTGTCAAAGACAGGGCTGTAGTCTCCCTTCAGAGTGACTAGCCTGACAAGCCCAAGAGTGGATGGAAGAATCTTTGCACTCACCCACCCCATCCCACAGCACCAGGGGTCTCCCTTCTCATGAAGGACAGGTACCATATTTAGCTTTTAGTCACTACAGTCTATTTCCTCAGACATCAAGTATTTTTCCTTTCCTATAGCAGTTCAAAATCAACTGAACCAAGTAATTTCTACTTTCCAGCAGTCCTTGCCCATTGTTGAACATGGAAATGGCCCAGCACCCAGAACAGTGCCTTGTTCCAGCAGAAGCTCAAAAAATAGTTTTTGTTAATTTATAAATAATAGCTATCTTTTATTGCATGCTTACTATGTGCAGACACTGAGCAAAGGGTTTTAGAAACAGGGTTTCATTTAATGCCCCTGACAACTCTATGAGGTGGATACTATTATTAGGCCCATCTTACAGATGATAAAGTGGCTGCATGGAGGGTCAATTAGTGAAGTCGCAGAGGAGGGAGCTGAACCAAGTTTTGCCAGCCGAGTCTGGCCCATACCCACTATCTATATTGCTACTCTGGGCAATTTAACTGTTCCACTAGTGTTGAGTACCCCGACCATGATTTGGCAGGAGAAAAGGGTGGCAGTGGCCCAGAAACCTGCCCAGAGGCCAGGTGGGCTAATTGATGTCCACATGACTGAGAGCTGCTGGGGGGCCAGGGCCCTCGGCCCCTCCTCCAGGCAGGTCCTGGGGGCAACCTGAGTTGGGATGTAAGGACAAGCCAGGGCAATAATGCCTTATTGGTATTCTATTTCAGTCATGGTGGGGGCAGGAGGGAAACCGCCTTACTGAAATAATGGCTCTTTCTGGAAAGGAGATTCATTTCCGACTGCCCCCTCCCGCATCTCCTGAGCTGGCTGGTGTCAGAGGGAGGATATTTTCATAAGGATGAACTGTTCTTGAACGTTTCCTGCCACTGCACAGGTCGCCCTTCAGCGGTCACAGGGCTGTTATCTAACACCTTCCTCTGCCTCCAAACATACTTGAATGAAAATAAAGTCCCTCTCTGAGAAAGCAGGAGCTTTCAGGAATGAGCCGGAGGTAGGAGCAGGCCCGGTGTGCTCTTCACTCCCTGCCCATGGTGGGGACTGGGAGGCAGCTGATTCGATTCAGCACACATGTTCTTGAGTGTCTGGAAGTGTTTTGGACCTTAAATTCGGGGAAGGAGGCTGTCAGGCTTTTGCCTTACATCCCACCGTTAAGTATTAGTTACTCTGAAAATGCTAACTAAGGAATCCAGTGGACAGGATTCAAGATGTCAGTGGGCTTGAATGGGAAAAGATTGCATCTTTATTTTCACTAACCTCTAGCAGAAATTCAGCAGCTCCTTTAAGAATGTAGGCATCAACTATTGCAGTATTAGACAGTATCTATGACTTCCTCACCAGAAGAAACCACAGATGCTTTCATATCACATTAGAGCTGATGCAGAATCTTGAAATACTTAATGCTCATCACTACTTTGAAATTATGGTGTGGTATTGTATCTTGCAATTTAAAATGTTAGTAAACACATCTGTTACTATATCACTTTTAAAACTGATTTTTATAAGTGTAGTTCAACATGATTGGTTTTCTTTGCAATCATGAGTATTTTATTTTATGCATTAGAAAATATTCTGAGGAGAGGTTCAGAGGAGCCACCAGATGCCAAAGGCACAACAATTGGTTAAGGCCCCTTTGAAATCAATGTGTATCTAAGGGTTCTTCCTTGAATACAGGTTGCAGCTGTTTGGAAAAAGGGTTAATGCTTCATCTTTCACCTGCTCTGAGAGGCCCTGGCCCAACATTAGGGAACAAGAGGAACAACCTGGGGAACCCTAAGAGGTTTTGATATGTTCAGGCCTCATATACAACATGGTGGTGGCTAAGCCCGTCAGCAAGAGGTGCTCTTTCCCCACTCCTGACTGGTTAGGAGGTTGGCAGAGCAGTTCATGCTTCAGGTGCCCAGATTTGACATGGCTTGGCTCTGAGCCTGGCATGGTGGCTTCACAGAGTCAGCTGGACCCTCTGCACTCCCTGCATGCCAGGATGAAAACAGCTTCTTTTATTTGGGATCCAAGTTGCTGAGTCACTGGCCAGCTCAGAAGAGTAGTTTTTGTTGTACAACAGTCCAAGAGGTCCTTCCCCCAGTCCCTGCCCAGCATGCTAGGCCTCAGCCCAGTTCTGATTCTGAGGGAACGCCTGGGGAGGACAGGGGCTGTGCAATGAAGGGAGAGGGACTTGGCAAGGAAGCAGAGGGTATTGCAGGGGGCATTCTAAGAAGAGGATCAGCCTAAGCACAAGGGCAGGAGGGGGTTTGATTAGTGGTGGAGGGGAGCACTGCTCTCAGACTAACCAGGATTGAGGTAAATGTCAAATATTGGAACAGCATGGGCTACAGAAGGTAGGGTACACAATTATGGAGGACTGGGTATCCATGGAAGTTGTTTTGAGCAGAAGAGGTAGCTCTGGCTGTGTTGTAGGCTTGCAGGCATGGGCTGGACTCCAGGTTTCTGAGTCTAAGCCCTAACTTATTCCTGAGTTACTGTTCTTCTATCTTCCTAAATGTAGCAACCATCTAGCCATCCATTTGCTTATCCATCTATCCATCTGTCCTAATTACCTGCCCACCCATTTATCCATCCACTCATCACCTATCCTCTGCCTTCCTCCCCACTGTACCCCAATGTAAGCTCCATCACTAGACCAGAGACTCTTCTCTGCTGTATTTCTGTTTACTAGCATAGTTCCTGGCACATAGTAGGCCCTCAATAAATATTTTTGAATGAATTTTCTCACTGAGCATACACTCGGCCATTCATACTTTGCATAGGCTGCTTCTCCTGGAATATTGAGTCCATTTGTCCCTGCCACTGATGGAGCCACATCTGGTTATTCAGAGGGTTCATAATGTCCCCTCACTATCCCAACAGAGCCTCAGAGACTCCCTTTCCCCTCTAGTCTAAGCAAGCACCTTGAACTGCAAGAAGGGAGCATGGGTACTGGTCCCAGGTCTGCAAAGGCAAGGTGTGTGGCCTTGGGCCCTCTCAGTCTCTCTGTTTCCTTGGTGGAGAGATGGCAAGTGTGTGCAAGGATTGCTATAAGATTCTTCACACTGATGGGCTATGATTCTGTAACCTTAACTTGTCCTACCATAGGGCAAGTAAAAACCATGTTAAAAACTCATTGAATTCAAACTAAGGGAAGTTTTCCCAGAGTCACTGATTTAAGGTATGGTCCTCAGCAACACAGAGCTCCCCTAGCTGAGCAGCTAACCATTCCTCAGCCTTGGGAAGCAATTCTCTTCCAATAGTCCCATTATGAACACATCACCCCCCTTGTCATCAGGAGGAGCCAAGAGTGCCCAGAAAGGGACTCAATTGCTCTGAGATTGCATTACTTTCCTGATTAAGTCACTTAATAAATGACCACATCAAGTAGCCTGAGGTGAGGCATTTCCTGGAAGGACCTGAATCACTTTTAATTTTCAGGCCTGTGTGCTTTCCTTTTGCAGCCTGGAGCTGCTGTGCCCAGCCTGCCATCTGAGAAACATTCCTTCAAGGTGTCAAAAGGACGTGTCATGCATTTGGAATGAGGGCTAAATTAAAAGGCCATACAACACAGAGCTACATAAATGAAGATATTCTGGGCTATTTCCAGTATAAACTGCCCATTTGGCAGTCTTCTTGAGCAGAAACAATGTGCAGAGGGACACTTGCCTCACATTTACCCCCCCCCCACATGCATGCCTGAGTATACACACATGTACCTGAGTATATACACATGCAGTCAAGAAGGGAAGCCCAGGGTCTCCTGAATTGGACATGCCAGTTAGCCACATGGATTTTGTTGCTACAGAAAAGTGGGAGGATTGGTGACTGGGAAGTTGACATCTCTAGTGTTCACACCTGTTCTGAGAATGGCCCTGGGACTTTTGTCTCCTTGCCTCTTGAGAGAGAGACTTGAGCTCTGTGATGAATTCGTATAACAAGTTATATTTCTTAACTCAGAGATGAGGGGAAATTTTGAGTCATTCTATCCAACCGCCTCAGTTTTAAAATGGGGAAACCAGAGCCTGGACATGTCTAGGGACTTGCCCAAAGACCCACAGATAGCGAAAGCCAGAGCCAGTGTAAGGACTCAGGTCTCTTGGTTCTTTGTACCACATACCCCTGCCCTCTGTGGTGTAAGGGCATCATTTACACTAGTGAGCAAAACGGCTGTCCTTGTCACTTCAGCTGCTGCTCTGCCTGGAAGCTGGGCTGATGCGTATCACCTCCCCTGCCAGCTAGTATCGCCCCCCACAGCCCCAGCCACAAAGCAAGGATGCTGTGGGAGCCAGTCCCCAACCCCCCACACCCCACTATGAGCCTCACAGTCCAAAATTCACACCCTTGTGTAGTGTCTCTGGCACTGATCTGGGCTGGCCCTTTTAATCATTAGAGTGCAGTGGAAGTAACACTGGGAGATTCTGAAGTAAGGCCATAGAAAGCTTTGCAGTTTCTGTCTTGAACTCTGGAAGCACGTGATCTGGAGAAAGCTGCTATGGTGTAAGAAGTCCACTGCTATGAGGGCGCCGTGCTGTGAAGAAGCCCAAACTAGCACCTGGCGGGAATGTTTGGAGGCTGTCCCCCAGCTGTTCCCACCACCCTGGCCTGGGCGCCAGACACGTGCATGAAGAAGTGCTTATGGATGCCCAGGCTGGTCAAAGCTGCCACCCAGACACCACTGCACAAGAGACCTAAAGGGAGCACTGCCCAGCTAAGCCCAGTCAACCCACAGTAACCATGACAAATGAAAATAAGTTGTTGTTTGTAGCCACTGTGTTTTGTGTTATGCAGCAGTAGATATCAGAGACGGGCACTGCCACAGGTCAGGGTTTCTTCCAGCTCTGCCCTGCTGCTGGTCAGGGCCCCTGTCACCCCTTCCACTTTGTCCCCAGTCCCCGTCTCCCTCACCTTGAAGTTATCTCACCTCAGATCAGCAACAGGGCAGAAAATTGAGAGCAGCCTACCTTGGCTACTGATTTTACTCCAGGGAGAAAAGAAGCGCTTGCTGCCAGCTGAGAAGTCCCAGCTGCTTGCGGCATGCCCTGAAGCTAGGGCTCTGGGGGGGCTGTTGGCCTTGCATCTACTCTATGCCGTCAAGAGACCATCTCCAGTACCTCCCAGGCACTTTCCAGTGTTTTGCCATTCCCATTTCTGCTCTCTAGCCTTGAGGGCTACTTTTACTTTTCATTAAAAAATGTCACCCTTTTTTTCCAATTAAGCTCTCACTGGGTGGCACAGCCCAATGCCTTCGAAGACAAACGAGAGAGAAAGAGCTCCAGGGCCAGGAGCCGCTCAGCTCCCAGCATGGGAATGAGCCGATGCCCAGGAAGGGAGGAAACAATGAAGCCCTCCGGGGCCCTTTGCCAGACTCAGGGAGGTGCTCTGTCAACCTCTTCCTGGCCATTTGGGATAAACAGGCCAGAAGCTGACCTCCTAGGGAGTGAGAGGGCAAGGTGGTTTCCAGAAAACTAGACCCAAACATAATAAACAGTGTCTGGGCACCTACCACCACCAGGTGCTGAGCTGGACGCTGTCTCATTGGGTATTTTACTGAAACCTCTCTGAGATCTGAGAGCTCTTGACCCAGGATTTACCTCCGGCTGTGCTCTGGAATGCGGTGATCACTCCATCTTTCATGGGGATCCATCGCTATCTCTCCAACTATGGAGAAACTGAGGCTCAGAGTGGCTTCTTGGTGACAGAACTCTGAGAAGTGCTTTCCCTTCTCCTGTTCCTGTGTGACCTGTAGGACTGCCAAGTTCAGCAAACAAAAAGACGGGATACTCAGTTAAATTTGTATTTCGAATAAGCAACAAATAGTTCTTTGTGTGAATATATCCCATGCAATATTTGGGGTATACCTATGTTAAATATGATTCATTATTTTCTTGAAATTCACATTTAACTCAGTGTCCTATCTTTTATCTGGGAATCCTAAGCTACAGGGCTCTGAAGATCTGTCATGTGACTAAAGGGGTCTGCTGCAGAGGAAAAAATGCTTGCAAGTTACTGATTTAGGTTACCCACTTGCTGGTTTATATTCCAGGAAAACCCAGAAATGGACATGACTTTCTCAGCTTCCTCAGGGAGCCACTGGTGAGTCAGGACTGGAAGCTCACCTGTGTCAGTCTTTTCTCCAATGTTACTCTCAGTGACACTGTTCCTGATCGACATTTGAAACTGCAGACTCCCTACCCCTGGGGGCCTTCCCCATTTTGCTCCGTAAACTATGCTTCATTTACTAATTTCTTTTATGTTTTTCTCAACTGCTAGAATGTGAGTTCCATGATGCCAGGGATCTTTTTTTGTTCACTTCTGTGTCCCCAGAGCCTAGAAAAGTGCCTGGCACTTGCTTGGCTTGTAGTAAACATTTGTTGGATGGATGAACAGAAGAATCCAGGACTCCCGGCTCACAGTCAGAACTCTTCTCCCTGCAGCCCTCTGTTCTCCCTGTCATCTCTCCTGCCCCACAGCCTCCTTGGAGCCAGGAAATTTATGCAACAGCTGCCTTTAGGGGACTGTGTGAGGATACATGTTAGGGATGGGCTTGAGGAGGGCAGTCTGGAGCTTTGCCCTTAAATCCCAGCCACTCTTGCTGTCCTGCTGGGTGTCAGCAGCTGCTGGTGTCAGGCAGGAGAGGGAGAGCACGGATGCCTGGGAGGGGAGAATGGTGTGACTAGTGTGCAGATGGGTCTCTCTCTGCAATGAGAACTTGGCTGACCACAGCTGCTTTTTCCTAACAACACTGCCTTCTGCTGAGCGTACAAAGCCAAAGGTGTAACCCAGTGTGGCAGAATGCCTCCCTCCTCTCTGTGGGTCACCACCCACTGAGGAGTGGTGGGTCAGTGGGGAACTGCTCTTTCCACTGTGTGCTGATGAGTCATGGCTGCCCTGGCTGCCTTACAAGCCTAGGCTGATCCCTGTCCCCCAGCCTCCATGGATGGATCCTGAGGCCCACCCTGGCACCTACCCCCTGTGATCCCACTGGGCACTGCACCTGAATGACAGACCATCTCACAGAGGGATGGGTGTTAAGAGAAAGAAGCCCACAAATTACAGGAGATACATATCAAAGCCCCAGTCCAACTGGGACAAATGCCTTCTTTTTAGAAAGGGAATGTCAACACCTCTGTCAAGTCTTTGACTTTGTAAAAATAATAAAGGATTCTGGAGGAGTCATGAAGAAAAACAAAATTATATATCACTGGAAGCACAGGCACCTTGGAGGTCCTCTAATGGGCCCTTATGTACTGATGAGGAAACTAAAGCTGGAGAGGCTGATACACCCAGCTCATCCAGTGACTCGGAGCAGGTGGGAAGCTGGGGCTTGAACCAGACGTTAATGTTGTTGGGCACTTCTGAAAATGGGTCTCAAGGGGTCAGATCTGTTGTCTGGTGAGTTCAACAGCCCCTGAGGGGCTTAGGGTTGGCAAAATAGAGACTCTAGGGGTTTGTGGTGACGGTTTCTCTGGGTGGGGAATGGAGGCAAAGCCGTCTCACAAAGGTGGCCATAGACTGTGGGATTATCTTATCCTTTTTTCCATGGTCTTGGACACCTCTTGTTAAAGGGATGAAATCTTTGGCTTTCGGGAGCCTTCATCCCTTAACTTGGTGAGTATGAGGTCCTGGGTGACTCCCAGCACATGTGAAGGGTGTGTGTGTGTGGAAGCTGTCATCCTAGCCCATCACACTAGGGGAGAGGTTAGGGGAGCCGCTGGGAAGGAGAGGGAGAACCCTGGTAGCCTCATCCACAGACAGGGCTAGAGGGCCAGAGAGGGGAAGGGGCTTGCCCAAGTTTCACAGCTAGAGATTCCCCACCTCGCTTTCTTAGCCTCACCTCCTAGGTCAGTGAACACCACAACAGCATCCCCCTTTTATTGAGTCCTGACTAATACCAGCCATAATCAGTGCGAAGCACATTGCATATATTAGTTCATGCAGAATTTCAACAGCATTATGAAGTCAATATGACTTATTCCCATTTAATACATGAGGAAATGGAGACTCGGAGATATCAACTCTCTTGCCCAGTCACACAGCTAGGAAGTGGCAGAGGAAGAAAGAAAAGCCCTCATACCTAACTCTGCTTTTGTAGGAAGGGCTTGCCCTCAGGGGAAGGCTAGAGAACACATTTTTTTCCTCTGCTACTTAAGGACCCAGCTGGGCCTTTGCATGAGCTTTCCCAAATTCTAGCCTTATTGGCTTAACATGAAAACAGATGCCATCTCAGATTGCAGTAGGGGTCCTGGTTTATTTTGTCAATGATTCTATTTATCAGAAGCTTCATTAACATTCTCTGTCCAGAATACCAAGTTTATAAAGAATTATATTCTTAATTGAAATATGTCAGGAGATTACAGGTGCGAGTCAGCGAATTATCTTTCTTTTCCAAATGGAAATAGACTTTGTGAAATATTGATCCACATATTTTGTGCATTATACAAAACCTCCATTTTTGACATGAGACCAAGCAAGGCAGGTCTGCTGTTACACAATTGTTTTTAATGTAAGTGTATCAGTTAATTAATACTTGTAAAACACCCAAGGTTTTTCAGGAAGTTTACAATTACAGTCAATTTAAATGTACAGCTACATTAATATGGTGACAAGTCCAATAATAAAACTTAAGTGATTGCAGGCAAGTGCTGAATACATGTGTGAATAGGCATGCAGGCTTTAGGTTGAGTATCAGATCATTTTGAGAAGTGGAGCAGTCAAAGATCCCCACTCCTGGGCCCCAGCCTCCTGTCTTAGCCCCCAGCCCTTAGCCTCCAACTCCAGCCCCAGACTCCAGACTCAGCCCCAGCCCTTAACCCCTAGCCCTTAACCTCTAGCCCCCAGCCCTTAGCCTGCAGTCCAGACTTCAGCCCCAGCCTCTTTTGCATGGTTGTATCACTGGCTCCCCAAAGAGGCTACAGACAGATCTGCTGCCTATATTTGACCAATACACAGCACACAAGTGGCCCTGATGTCCCTGTTTTATTTATTTCCTCAAAGAAAGTTGTTTCTCAGCACAGAGAAGAGGGCACCTCTCAAACTGTTTAGAGTCTGAAATGGTCTGAAGGTTCTGAGGGGCCCCCTGGCACAGAGACCACTGGACCCGTCTCCTCCCTCCCCCTTCCTTCTTGTCCTGCCCCTGCCTTCCCATGATCATTTACTATGTGTCACCCATAGGTGTCAGGTAGGAGAACACCTGCCCAGAGAGCCAGGCCTGTCTTTGACCCTGCTGTTCCCTTGTCAGCTGCATGACCTTGCACAAGCCCCCTTACCCTTTCTGAACCTCAGTTTTTCTATCTGTTTCCTGGGTAACTGTGGCAATTTTTAAGCATGCTGGGCAAATCTCTGACATTGGTAAGGGCCTGTGTCCCTTACCCTGAACTGGGGCCAAGCTCAATGACTCACAGACTAGCTGAGGGCAGTAGAAAGTGACACTTCATGACTTCAGAGACTAAATCAGAAAAAGCCACATAGGTTTTGCCAGGTTCTTCTGGACCCCTCACCTTCAGAGCCCTGAGCCACCATGTAGGAAGTTCAACTACTCTGAGGCTGCCAGGCTATGAGGAAGCCCAAGCCACACAGAGAGGGCACATGTGGGAGCTCTAACCAACAGCCTGTCCTAACTGACAGGTAGCACCAGCCACCTGAAGATTCCAGCCTCTAGCTGAGACCCTGGACTTCATGCGGCAGAGTCAGGAATTTAGCATCTTCATTTCCTAATATGCAGAGCTGTTGTGAGGAGTAAATGAAAGATATACAAAAAAGCCTTTTGAAAAGATTATATACAGCTAGTTATTATTTTTCTGGTTATTTTTATTATCAAGTTCAGTCCTATACTAGGTTATCTAAGGAGACTATAGGAAATTGAGAAAATAAGGCTCTGTTCTCAAAGAGTCTATTCTAGTTGTCAGAGAGAAGCCTAAAAAGCAGAAAAGGACAGCAAATAGTACAGTAGGGCTAAAACAGTAAGGTGTGAAGTACAGATTAAATGCTGTAGGTGTCTATAGGAGGCAGAATAGGGGTAGAGGGGTAAGAGGGGTAAGGGACAGAAGGGCTAAGGGAGGCTTCTGGAGGATGTGGGACAACCTTTCTTAGCCTTAGAAGGATGGGGAAGATCTGGGTTGGGGGAGAGGAGGTAGAAAGGGGAGCTAGGTGTGGGGGAACCAACTGTCACTGCAAAGGCAACAACTAGGTAGCCTTGTCAAGGTGAGGGAAGGACTGGAGGCAGAGGGAACCTACCTGGCCAGACTGGACAGCATGAGGCAGGCCTAGCTCATCAGGGCCCAAATGCCAGCCGGGAGGAGTCAGACTGATTTCTGTCTTCCTGAATCCCTGTGAGGAGGATTTCGTGGCCCTTCCTGATATCAGCGCTGACCTTCTTGGAAGCAGAGAAGCAGCTTCCTGGCTCACAGCGATCCTCCTTCTCTAGGAAGTTCTTACCCTGTCTGCTTCCTGGCATCCTCGTGTCTGCTCCTGCCCCTGACCTGCCGGCCAATGCTGATTGGTCCAGGACATGCCCCTGACCAAGCTGGCATAGTCTAATTTCTTTTTTTTCTAAGAGTTTTGTAACTTTGAACCACCAATGATGAGAGTTAGCACCAAGTGCCCTGGAGAAAAGGGCCCTGAATCCTGCTTCTCAGGCCCCCAGCTGCCCTGCCTGCTTCCTGCCTCGGGGTGCAGCTCTCCCCTGGATTCTGAGAGCTCTTCTAGAAATACCCCCGGCAATGCTAGGCCCTCTTATTTATTTATTTACTCATTCATTTAGCCAGCCACTGTTGGTGTCTGGTACCGGTGACCACAAGAGACGTAATGAGAGCAGCCAGTATTCAAGTGTGGCTCAGCGGTGAAGAGGCCAAGCCTGCATCCCCATCTTGCCTTTCCCACTCACCAGCTGTGTGACTTTGAGCGGATCACTTCCTCTAAATCTCGGTTTCCTTATTGAAATGAGGAAAATAAGAGCAAAGGCACAGATTTATTGTGAGGATTTTATGAGATAATCTATGTCTGGTGAATATTGTGTTCTGGAAAAAACAAAATCTGTTAGCTGCTGTTTTTACAATTTGAGCTTAGAGAGTTGGAAGCAGGGACCGCCTGGAGCTAGGAGTTCCATTTACCATGCTTGGTGTAGCACATAGAAAACAAACAAAGATGACAAAGGGGGTTAAACTGATCTTTAAAGTGGCCTTTTGACATTCAGTGGAAGGCACTTGACCCCTGACAGCAAATTAATTTCTGGAACAGGGTCCCAGCCTTGGTGTCCTTTCATGATCCAGCTCTTTACAGCACAAAGGGGAGTCACGTGGGCAGGTTCCCTCTGTGGACTGGAGCCAAGTCTGAGATAGTAAGGTCAACCCTTGAGCCCAGAAGCCAGAGAAATACTCTTCCAGCTTAGAAAAGTGTGGAGAGAGTGTGGATGACTCCATATAACCCTCCCCACTGCTGGAAACAGTTCAGAGCGCTTGACCTCAGCTGAGCATGAGGCACGGGTTGGTAGCTGGCTGGGTATCAGGAGCTGGTGTTTCTGGGGTGTAAGACTAGAAAGAGTATGAAAGAATCTTCTTCCTGTAATACAATTGAACTCCAAGTGGATTGAGCTCTGGAAGGAATTCTTGAGGTGGAAGGAACAGAGGAACTAGAGGCCCTGGTCTGTCAGCGTGAGTCATCCCTGGGGGTCTCCCACCCTGATCCCCACTGCCCCTGTCTTGTCGGCCCCAGGAGCAGGGGCCACTCTTTCAATGCCTCCGCCCAAATGGGCACAGACTCTTTCTCTTAACTCCTCTTTGCTCAGCTGTGACAGCTGGAATTTCTCAAAATGCGTCTATAAATTTTAAGGGAAGGCCGAAGGGAAATAAACCCAGAAAATAACAGAAGAGTAAAAACCTGGCTGGCTTCAAAAGGACAGGACCTTCAGCCCTGTCTCATTCCCTGGAGGGTCCCAAGGAGAGATTTTTCATCCTCATCACAAGGGTTGGCACACCTCTACGGGTCCCTTGCTGGCTTTCCTTCTTAACACCAGCTTCCCATCCAAACCCTGGAAGGCGCTCCTACACCTCTTTGCTCCCCCTGGTTCTGACCAGGACTCCTGAGGTCCTTTCTTGATTGCATGCCCCGAGGGACCCAGGAAAAACCTCAGAGAGGGCCCCATCTTACGCACACAGGATGCAGCTCTGGCCCTCCCTGTGCGGGAATGTCTACATGACATCATCACCACGTCTGGAGGGGTGGTGCCTCAGTAAGGGTTTTAGGTGCATGCTTATTTCACAAATGAGAAAGCTCAAATTCCAACAAAGTTAAATGGCATGCCCAGGTCACTGATTGATGCTAAGGTCAGGATTCAGTGAGTGTCCCCTGATGCCAAGCAACCTTCTCTTTATACCCACAGCCTGCTGTTTTCTTGTTTCACATCTTCCTTCCCCACTCCCTTCTCATTTCTGCCCACACAATTCACCGTCACATGACCAAGGTTGCTGAAGTTGGTTTGATTTACAGATGGAGGAAATGTTTACAGAAAGGCAATGGACACTCAGTAAGTCTTGGCTGAGTTACATTGTCAGAAAGAATTGTTGATAATCATAATGATAATAATGAAACTAAATGATCCATTTTAAAGGGGAAGAGAACTTTTGCTCAAAGGGGATAAGCAGAGAGCAGTGACTTAAAACCCAACGACTTGGCAGGGCTGGGGAAATGTTCCCCTGGGATTGTTTCAGCTCCTGCGTGGGCTTTGGTGGGGGGATATACCTGTTTCAGAAGAGTGTGGCGGATAACATAACAGTGAACATTAAACACTCTTTGAAGGCTTCTGCAATCGAATAACTAGAAACAGCAAAGGTTTAGTGTGAGAAGCCAGGGAAACGTGGCCATCGGAATAATGTTCATATTTAATTGATTTAAATGACAGCCTCAAATACAATGTGATTTTTAAAAGTACAACAAACATGTGGTGGAGTTTAGAGCATCTGGGTCTGTTTAAATTGCTCTTGTTTTTCAAGATCAAGGGTATTATTGATAAAAACAAAAATCTTTGTAATCACTAAATTTAATCCAACTAACGATGATGAGAAGACCGTTGTAAACATAAAACATAACTTGGGAACTAAATCTTACATATTTTCCTCGTTGGAAAAGGCATGTTTTCAGTCATTTGCATTGGAGAAAGCTGCAGAACCAGCGAGGCAGGGCTTCAGGACTAATCAGTTGCCAGAGGGAGACCCCCAACCAGCCGGCGCTTCAGGCGGCTGGAACTGTTCGCCACAGCAAGCCTGAGCCACGGCAGGGAATACGTCCGTCTCATACAACGCCTAGGTGGAAGGAGGAGAAGCAGTGTGCTTTTTCGGGTGAGGAAGAAATTGAAAATCAATAGAAAAAAAAGTGTTCCCTGGGAGGAAACATTGCCTAAGAATTAAATGAAAATGAACCTGTCTGTGCTTGGCTTTAGCAATTCAAGTTTTAGGTCTAGTTTTAAATTTTTATCCCTTCTTGATGCCTTGGGGAACTTGCCCCTCAAAATCCCATTTAACTAACAAATATTTATGAAGTGTGTGGTCCTGGGCATCATGGGGGTTAGAATATGACTCCTCTTCTTGCTTGTGTAAATGGTGGTGCATTCACATGGGAATAGGCGCTGCCCTGCCACCATCCAGGCATCTTCTCTGTCCACTCTGAGCGTCAGCATGGTGACAGCAACTGTGGGTTGGTCATCTTGATTCCTGCTGCACCCCTGCCTCCTAATTCACACACAAATATTTTTGCCCTAGTCCAGTTATTAAACACGAAAAGATTCTTGGGACTTTACAAGGAAAGCAAAGGATGAATTGAAAAGACGCAAACTCACACAACGAAATAAACTAACACAGTTTATTAATGGCTAACTCAAGCATATCAATAGGAAACATAAGTTACATATCATGGACATGTACCATAGCAGCCACGCTTTCGTGGTTACTGCCACTTGCCCCAGGCTCAGGAATGGTATAACTCCCTGAGGAGTGGGTGTTTCAAAGCAGCCTTCTGTCCTGTTCTCTGTCATCATCCCACCTGATTCTGTCATGTTGTCTATGTTAAATTGTTCCTTTCCTGAGTCCAAGATAGTATGGTACTGCAAAACTTTCTTATTGTTGATGTCTCTAATGTTCGAATTCAGTCTTTGGAACCATATTAACTGACTTTCTATTGCATGAGCTATCCACCTTGCTACCACGAGGATTCATGAAGTACTTACTTAACTGTTGGAGATGGTATGGTTCTCTGTATAGACTAAACAGTTTAGAAATGGACTGATCAGTTGGTCTTCCTAGTACAGACCTCTGCATACCTCTTTTAAAATGTTGTCTTCTTGTGAGTGGAAAATAAATATCCATCACCTCCCTAGAAAAATGGTAAAAGAACACTTACAGGAGATGTATGCAGAAGAAATTAATAGAAGGTAAATCACAAATGTTCAAGTTTTATGAAAAGATATTCAGTCTTTCCAATAATAAATTAGGCAAATTAAAACAAAGGCAACTTTTAAATTGTCCTGTCAGAGCAGGAAAGATGACAAATACTGCTAATACCCAGCTTGGCAAAGCTGTGGGGAAAATAGTTCCATGCTGGGGTTTAAGGAATACATTTTTGGAGAGCAAGTAGGCATGTCTATAAACATTAGAATGTCCATACCCTTTGAACTAGAGACTCCATATACAGGAATTATCCTATGAAAATGATTATAAAAGAAATAGATATATTCATTACATTATCTATAACTACACAAGGTTGGAATCTCCGAAATGGACCATCAATAGAGAATTAGTTAAATAAACAACAGTAATCTGGTAATGCACACAATGGAACCCTGTGTGATTGTGGAAAAAAGGATGACGTAGATCTGTATGTAGGCAAGGGTCCATGATATACTCAGATAAAAAAAAATGTTGCCCACCAACATGTATACTTTAATTTCTTTCTTTTCTCTGGAAAGAGAGTGAATTGTGTTTTTGTGCATAGACTGTTCTGGAAAAAATATGTAGTGTTAATCTTTAGGAAGGGAAGATTTATGGCATAACTTCACTTTTTACTGTATAGATTTTTGCCTTATTTGAATCCTTTTTTTTTAAATAAAGAAACTGTTTTATGTATAAAATTAGAAAATCTACAAATAAATACTTTTTAAATAAAAGTCTGTGGGAGCTGCTATGACATGAGTCTAGAAATTGTTGACTCTTGGGGGGAAGCAGGTGCTTTCAGCCTGTACCCCATTAGACTCTCCCTGCTCAGGAGCTGTCTCTGGGTCTCATGGTCTCCTCCCATGGCCCCACTGCTCCCACACCCCGCTCCAAAGCCCAGGGGGCAGGATGAGGTTAATAGGTAACCTTGCTTGCTGCTCCCTGGGCGTCACTGGTTTGACCTCCATTGCACATGGGATTCTGGCATTTTCCCTCTGTCCTCTTTCCTAGATCCTTCCAACTCCGCCTGCTCAAGTCTTCCTCAAATGACTACCCTCTTCCCTTCCTTGCCTCCCACCACCCCCAACAGCTGGCACCCTGTTCACCACTTCTGGTTGAGCTGCTCTCCTCTCCCCTCCCAACTCAGCTCATGCTCACTAGCACGTTCTCCTCCTTCCTGCCAGCTCCATGGCTCCCCCATCTTTGTTGTCCACCTCCCTTCTCCCTTGTTAGTTTTCTTCTCTACACAGCATTCCCATTTTCTTCCTCAGTTTCACTTCCCTGCAGATGACTCCCTCTTCCAGAGTCCTAACCTGCCCTCTCTCCTAGCTCCCAGACCCACATTTCCAATTATTTGGTGTGTGTCTCCCCTGCTGGCTAGCATCACACATTCAACACACCAAATAGGAAGCTCACCAACTTCTTCCCACTTGCCAGAGTAGGGGAGAGAAGAGTTTTCCTCAATGCCCCTAGGATCCCTGGCTGGGTTTGAAAATTAAACTGACAAAGACAGATCAACAGGAGAAAAGCATACAAATTTTATTGAATTTTTACATGTACATGGGAACCTTCACAAGAAAATGAAGACCTGAAGAATGACCAAAGCAAGAAGTTTCTATACCTTTTAGATAAATAAACAATAAATTCCTGGAGAATTGACAAGACAGAGGGTCTGGGCTGGGGGTAGCAAATGGCAAAGTAGTAACCAAGGAGATAAAGGTTATTTTAACAAGGTTTGTTTGTACAGATTTCTGGGCCATAAACTCCTGTCTCTGGTGATAACATCTTCCTTCCTCTTGGTATAGGGAGGGTATCTTTCACATGGGAGTTTTGTACCTATTTCAAGGAAAAATGAGAAGAGTAGGAGGTCAAAGTGACCTTCCTGCTTCTGCCATATTTTTCAAATTCCTCCAGCTTAAGATAATCAATATGCCAAGGTGCCATGTTTGGGGGTAGCACATCCTGACCACATCACCACCATGTTCCTCCTATGTTGACAGTGTCTCTTACGATCTCAGTGTCGTTCTCTGTGTTCCTCACTCCACATATCCAATCAGTTGCCAAGCTTTGCAAGAGCAACCTGGGTGATATTTTTTACATCTCTTTTGCATCCCCTGCAAAGTTGAGCAGCTTTTCCTGAGCTCCACATCCTAATGTGACTACAACTTCCCTGAAATTCCAAAGCATTTGCTTTCCTTCTGTGATACATATCTGTTACATGTGTACATACATGTGTATATACCAATACATGCACATGTACATATACATACAAACAATATATCTGTTCTGCTTTGTGTTGACATAGTTCTGTGTGTTTTTCACACCTTCTACTCTATTTATATTATGAGCTCCTTGAGGTCAAGGGCTTCCTTACTCACTTTTACCTCTGCAAATCTTGCATAGCGCCTCATGGTGGTAGGTGCTCAAATTACATGCTTGTGGTATTAACTTGGATCCCAGACTGCCGTGCATTGACTTGAGATGAACTGGTCCTGCTTCTGCCTGTGGTCTGGAGGACCCCATTAGACCTGACTCTCAATCTCAGGACAGGCCTGAGGATCAGCAAGGTGATACTTAGGTTCTGGTGCTTGAAAGAAACAGAGACTTGCTCAAGTTACCGTAGGAGAAAAGAAGATTTATCTTAAGGATACTCATGGCCTGGACCAGAATGAGGTTTAGAACTGAGGGAGCTGGCACAGATTTCTCTCCTGTGAGTGGCCTGGTTGCTCTGTCTTACTGTGTGAGGAAATGCTATGAATTTTACAAGTGAGAACACCGATCTTCACTAGGAAGATCACAAGGAGAGGAAAAGAAGACAGACCCAACAGAGAACTTAATACCCAGACAATTCAGAAGATAACATAAGCCAGCCCTCAGGATGCAGAAATGAGAACCTAATAAAATGGCAATTGATGCAGTCAAGAGCAACCACAGATTCAGATGTGAGAATTGATTTAAAAGGATTGAGTATTGATTTTCCAGCACTAGTTTAGGGTTGACCAACAAAGAGGACATATCCTAGTCTTTCCATTTGCAACTTCAAGTGAATTTCATAAATCGCCACTGGATTTGTCTTTTCTGCACTGCAGGAATTTTTCTCTTGGTGTGTATATGAAGATATTTCAAAATAAAAAAAATTTAGCTACAGATCAATCTTTATTCTGTATTTAAAAGCTACTATAAATTCCTTCCTTTCCCTTTTCCCCTTCCTTCTTCCAGTATTTCTGAACATCTCTTTTGTATGAGACATAGCTGTACAAATAGTTTTTTATTCAACAGCATGAGAAATACAAATATATGTAATACCAAAAAAGTCTATTATTTATCGACTGCTTCCTATATGCCAAGTACTGTTCTAAGCTTTTTACACATATCAATTAATCATCTAATTAGCCTTAAAAGGTAAGTACTAATACTTTGCTCACTTGTAAAATGAAGAAACTGAGGCACAAGGGGTTCAATAACTTTCTCACAATCATCATCAGAAAGTTGGAAAGCAAAGCATTTGGCATCAGTACTAGTATAGTCCTGCTCGGGCAATCACTGGATGTGGAAAGACAGAAGCTCAGTGAGGGGGAACAGAGGGAGGAAGAAATGGAAGAGCCTGCTTGCTGGCTCACAGCTGGCCCCATGGCCAGGATGGTTTTCTGGAGGGAGAAGTGTGAGGGAAGAGGAAGACCGCAGGGGTGGTCACCACAGTGCGATCGGAGTCACCGAGTCACAGAGAAGCAGCTGTTGGGGAAAGCCTTGGAATAGAAGTCCTGAATTTGAACCCTGTCTTTACCACTTCCTACCTCTGTGACCCTGGGCAAGCCTGTGACCCTTTCTTTCCACAGTTATGTTCAATGAAGGAGTCATTTTTTTTTTATACTGTGAAGGGCTGTTCAAACATTTGATAGGCAATGGCCATGGCCAGGTGGGACGTATTTCAGCAGAGCCACTGACTAGCTCTGCACTGTAAGCACAGGGCTGGATCTTACAGCCCTCCCCGGAAGTGTGCTCACTTGCACTGACCTGTCCCTTCAGTAGAACTGAGTCCTGATGAGGATGTGGGATCTGGAGGAGCAGCCCCGAGGAATAATCAAGAGGAGAAGGAGCCGTGGTTTTCCTCAGGAGACTGCTTCAGGACTATTACCATGTTTCTCAGAATAGCAACTTCTATACCTTCATAAGAAATTACTGAGACAAATCTGCTTGTGGCAAGATAAAAGGCAAGAGAAGCCAGACACAAACGGCCGCATACTGTATGTTTCCATTTACATGAAACGTCCAGTATAGCCAAGTCCACAGAGACAGAAGGCAGATTAGCAGTTGCCAGGGGCTGGGGAGACAGGAGTGATTGTCAACGGGTAGGGTTTTTTTTTTTCAGTGGGGGGTGGTGAAAACATTCTACAGTAGGTGGTGGCAATTACACAGGCTTGTGAATATACTAAAAACCATTGAACAGTACACTTTAGTAGGGTGTATTTTGTGGTATGTGAATTAAATCTCGATTTAAAAAAGATAAAATTAAGAGAGGCAGATCCCAGCAAGGCTCCCATTGCTATGGAAGATGTCCTCATCATGGAAGCCTCTCTTTGGAGTGAAGGGGAAGCCAGAGGGACCCAGAGCTTCAAAGAGTGCAGCCCACTGACGGGCTGACGGGGCCAGCCTAAGGAGTAGACTCACAGGCAGACCCCAGCACAGACGGCCTTTGGAGAAAGAGGCAGACAGGCCCCTGGGCTCATTCCTCACTGGGCAACAGTTCCCAGAAGACCAAGGCAATGTCAGCTACTGCAGTGGGGATGAGGTAGAATCCTGCCTTTAAAAGCAAGCCCCAAGTGCTTCAAGCAGGTCATTAGCCGAGGGAGCGCTGACCCAGACTTGGCGCGTATGCTGTGGTTTGGTGGCAGGGGGCCCTGCCCTCCAAGTCAATGTCAGTCTACAGCTGAGGAAATGAAAGTCTCCTTTGACTCTACACTTTCACGTGTGGCTTACCCCAGGCGCATGCCCACACACTCCTGCCTTTGGAGGAGGCCTTGGGAGGAGAATTTGGGTTTTTGTTTTTGTTTTTGTTTTTTTAAAGAAAATACAGCAAACATTCATCTTGATCTACAAACTTAGGTACACATGCACACAATCACTTTATGTATTTCCTTTAAATCAACTTAATTCCAACTCTAAACCCCCATCCGGTGGGCTGGTGAAAAATTCAGTCATTGTTGGCCCCACCTATCACCGGGGCCCGGGAACTGAGTTGATGTGTACCTGGAGAAGGAGCAGTGCCTCCAACCCTCAGTGAGCCAAGCTCCAGGCCTGAGTGGTCCCTTGAAGGCTGGTGGTGTGGTACAGGGGTCTTGGACTCGCTCGTCGTCCCTGCTGAGGTCTTACCACCTCCCCAGGAAGCTGCTCTGAGTTACGTGAGGTCCCTGCTCCTGCAAAACCCACCACGGCCTGTTTTATCTACTAGGTAGTAAAGCTCAGGAGATTCTCAGGGACTCAGAAAATGTCTGCTCATTGGAAGAAAGTCCACGGGCTCCAAAATAAAAAAAGAGAAGTGCAATATGGAAATGAATACATGTTTGTGTTCAGGAGATCTAATATTGTCTCTTCATTAATTGTTAAACTTAATATTCCCAATCACTTCACTCTATTTGAAAACAGTTCATTAGTTAGCTTCTCTCACTTTGCAAGTATTTCTGAGTATAATAACATTTGCTATATCATCTTTGATCAGGGAGAAAATTAGCAGCACCAAGGAACAACTCAGAAACAACCAAGAAGTGGCATTCATGCTAGGCTGGCTTTCTTAAAGCAGGGCTTCTCAAACGTTAATGTGTCTCCGAGTTACCTGGGTGTCTAGTTAAAAGGCTGTTCTGATTCAGTGAGACCAAGATTGGGCTTTTCTAGGAAAACTCCCAGGTCAGGTAAAGCCAATGTCAGTAGTCTCCAGATGACATTTTGTGTAGCAAAGCTCTAAAGCATGCTTTCCTTCTGTGTTTCTTGTTCAGGAACCTCCAGCACTATCAGTTGACCTCAAGCATTAAGTCCAGAGTCCTCTGGCTTCATCAAATATTGATACTTAGATACCAACCCCTCTCTCTGCTGGGTCCAACAGAACTTCTGTGCCCAGGCAATGCTTGTTCCAGCTCTCAGACCTCTGCTCAGGCTGTTTGTCTGCCTGTGATGCCCTCCCTTCTGAACTCTGACAAGCGAGATTCCTTTTACCCTCAGCACCCAACTCAACTGCTGCCTCCTCTGTGAAATTTATCCAGAATTTGCCAGCCCGTATTGCTTCCTTCCTTCCTTGTGTTCAGTTTTGGTAAGCTTTGGCTGGGCTCTGATTATGTACCCTCTCATGTTGTTAGCTAACTCTTTTGAAGATGTCTTACTTCTCCAACTAGGCTGTAAGGTCCTGGTGGACATTGCTAAGGTTTCCCACTCTTTCTGCAGTCTAGACTTGGCTCTGCCATTAATTAAGCCACATGATCTTGCAAAAATCACTTTATTTCCCTGAGCCTTGGGTCCCTAATTTGTAAAGTGAGGAGTTGAACTAACTCAGAGACTGCTGAAAGCCTGTCTGCCTCTCAAATTCCTTGGTTCCATGTGGTTTTTACTGCTCCACGTTGCCTAGGACATGGTTGACATCCAAGAATACACCTAGTGGATTTAATTAAATGGAAATTTTAAGCACAGAAAGGCTATATGTCCCCAGAGAGGTCATGGATAAATGGCCCTGAGGCAATGCAACAGATCATGGCTATAGGAGAGATTCTTTCTTCCCTGTCTCCCCCATTTCTCCAAGCCACTCTGCGCCTGGAATTTGCCATCTCCTCGGTGTTGGGTGCTTCCTCCTTCCATTCTTTACCAAGACCACAGAGAAAACATAATACAATGAAGGAAATGCCTAGGGGTGGGAAAGAGACAAGAAAGGGGGTGGGAGAGAGGGAGTGGGGGAGGGGAAAGTGGCAGGGGCGGCGGGGGGGAAGGAGCGGGGAAAGAATGGAACACAGGTCACAATCTGGACAGCCCAGACTTTTCAGAAATCATCTGTCACAGCAACCTAGCTACCAGAAGATGTAAATAAATTAAGATGGTAATTCCATCTCAGATTTGTGGTGCTGTGAATAGCCCTTCCAAGCTCGGCTCTCACGGTATGTGATGTCACCCACAGGCCTTGATGGAATTAGAGCCCTAATTTATTTATGGTTGGAGATATGCTATTCCTTATGGCATTGCAATTGTCTTTATTTTATAGGCTGCTTGAAGCAATTAAAATGGTTGGATCCCACAGAGGATGCATACCAACAGAGACTCAACAAGGGAAAGCTGGCTGGCAGGAGGCCCCACAGGGCTCCCTCCTCATGGGCAGCCAGTGCCCAAAGTCATGGAAGTCCTGCCGAAAAATGGGGATTCAGGCTTTTCATCTTTCTCGGGGGCATCTTTTTCAGGAAGCAGGGACCTGTCCAGTGTTATAATCAGGGGCATCAATGTACAGGTGTTTTCCTCAGAGACCTGGAGCACGCAGCTGTGGATACAAACACCCAGCAGGATCCAGCAGGGTCAGAATTCAAGAGGACAATTACTCCACGCTCAGAGTTGAGGCAGGAGCTCGTTCACACTACTCCACACCACATATAGAAGGGCCTAGGCCATCAGACAATGAGGACTGGAATCCCTGGAGGCAAGTGTTGGTTCTGCCACTGTCCGTGTTGTCCAGGGAAAGTCACATAACTAAACCTCAGTCCTTACAGGGAAAATGAAAGTAATATTTACTGCTTGGAAGGCTATTGAGATGACCAAATGCCAATGTAGGTAAAGTGCTTGGTTATCTCTGAGTGCTCCATAGACAGTAGTTCCCACCTGGAAAGGCAATGTGTGGATGTCGTCACATAACACAATCCCTCCTCTGGAAGGTCTTGAACTCCCAGAGGAACTAAGCCTAAGGACAAGAAAGCCACATCCTGGTATCCTGCATCCCCCATCCAGTCATCATGGGTACCAACTGAACCATCTCTTAATGAGGTATCCAGACACTGAACTTCTCCAGGTTGCCATGTTGGCAGGCTTTAAATTCTTATGAGCCAGGGGTTTGTACTCCCTTGAAATCTCTTCTTTCATCCTTCTTCTATGGAGTAATGCACATGCTTTGTTGATTTGATGGTTTTATATATTAACTGGTTTCTCTTGAGTGTGTTGTAAACACTCATTGTGTCCTGGAGCAACATATGCTTTTTTGGTTCCAAGATTCTAGAATGTTCTGGGGTCTCACTTGAGAAAGAAGCAGCTAGGTGCAGGAAGGAACTGTAGTTGAGAACACATAATTTACTATATCCTAAGTCCTATGGGACACAGCTATATGTATTTCAAGAAATGGTCAAATGAGAAAGGAAAGGGGGAAGAACGGAAGAAAAGAAAAAATATTTTATACAACTGTATATCAGCATATACTGTAATTTCTTCACCTATGAAATAGGAGTTTTAACCAAATGTCTCTTGTAGTCACATCCAGATTATAATAATAACCTATGTATCTATAGTTTATTCCACATTGGCAAATACATTATATAGGGTTCACCACCCGTAGCAGCGACCATTAATTAATCATGGCACTATTCTCCTGTGCTTCAAACAATACCTTCCAAAATACTACAAATTTTGCCATGTGAGCTGAAATCCATTTGCCTCCTGGGTTTACTCATTTAATTAATTATCTAACTATTGTGGAATAGCCTTCCTTTTTTTCTACTTTTAAATTAATTTTCCCACCTTCTCTACTCCCTCACTGACCATTACCATGAGGGAAGTTGCAATGCGTAGAGTGATTTTTGGATGAGACAATGAGAAGCGTCATCATGGAAGAGGTGGCACTTGAAATATTATTGAAACAAAGACACTAATAACCACTACTATTTAGCAGAGGGCCTGTTACATGACAGGTGTTGAGTCTAGCTTTAATCTTACTGATCGTAACAACAGTACTTTGAGATATTATTTTTACCATCTTGTATATGAGGAAACTGAAGCACAGAGGAGTTAAGTCACTCACCCAGGAACACACAGCACACAAGTGACAGTGCTGGGATTCACTTTTGAAGTCCATGGTGGGTGGGATTTTCATAGATAGAAATGGAGGGGAGGAGACAGGGAGGGTCCTGATTAACACATCCAAAAATGAAATATTTGGATATAAATCTAACAGAGTATGTATAAGATCTATATGAGGAAAACTACAAAACTCTGATGAAAGATATCCATGAAAAATATCTCCATCAAATAAATGGAGAGATATCCATGTTCATGAATAGGAAACACAGTATTATCAATATGTTAGTTCTTTCCGACTTCATCTATAGATTCAAAGCAATCTCAGTCAAAACACTAGCAAGTTATTTTGTGGATATCAACAAACTAACTCTTGAGTTTATTTGGAATAGCCAACACAATACTGAAAGAGAACAAATTGTAGGACTGACACTACCTAATGCCAAGACTTACTATAAAGCTAAGTAATAAAGACAGTATGGTTTTGGTGAAAGACTAGACAACTGCATCAATGGAACAGAATAGAAAGCTCAGAAATAGACCTATATAAATATAGTCAACTCATCTCTGACAAAGGTTCAAAGGTAATACAATGGAGCAAAGAGAGAAAAACAAATGGTGCTGAAATGACTGGACACTGATGTGCAAAAAAATAAATCTAGCACAGACCTTACACCCTTCATAGGTAGAAATAGAGGGGGCAGAAGAGGCCCCAAGAAAAAGAAATTATTTAATATGTTTAAAACATAGTGTAGTTAGTATGTGGATGGTGCATGCATAATGGGATCAGTGTAAGATGAATGCACAAAGAAACTGGCCCATTTGAAAGTAGACCCGTGCACCCCAGAGCAGACAGAGCCATCTGAGGTCACTGAGCACTCATGGGTTCAAGAGGAAGAAGCAATGAATCCACTGCAGAGCCCTGTGCCTCAGTTTCCACCTTGCTCTCTCCAGAAGCAGGCAGGTCATGGTGCTGGGCTTGTGTGTTGTCTTCTCAGCAGAGCTTGGAGGATGAGGCATGCCAGGATGGGCAGTTTCCTGGATGGGAAGAAGGGGCTCTCCATGTCATATTTAACTGTAAAGCATAGAGTGCACAGGGGTAGGTGGTGTTGCAGTGCTGGTAATGTCATTTCTGATTTCTCCAGATCAGGGGGAGAAGGGGGTATCATTCAATGGTCCCTGTAAAGTCCAGCTACCAAGAGGAGCTAGGGTGAGTTGGAGTGACCAGGCCAGGCTGAGCCAAGCCAGTGGGAGGCATGGGTTGTGATCTGCAAAATAATTTCCTGAGGCAGCTAGAGCATTGGGGTGGGGGGGATAAATGGCAGTGTGAGATTCTGAGTGGGAAACAACCGAGGGGTATGGAGTCCTAATACCTTTTCTCTTTATTTTTCTTTATTTTTTATTAAAGTATCATTGATATACAATCTTATGAAGGTTTCACATGAACAACACTGTGGTTTCAGCATTCACCTGTATTATCAAGCCCTCACCCCCCAGTTCAGTCACTGTCTATCAGCGCAGTAAGATGCTCTAACACCTTTCTCTAATAGTCGGATCAGGTTGGAGGTGCCACAAAGGAGAGAGATTAGAGGCCAGTTCCAAGCCTGGTGTTAACAGAATTCCAGGCCTCTAAATGAGGGGCTGAAGTGATGGGGAGGCTCATGAATGACTCACCAGTTTCAGAGTGGATGTTGGGAGTGTGACCCCTTCTCTGAGGAAGATGGGGGTAAACAGGCTTATCTCTCAGGGGAAAAGATATGAAAGGACACTCAGTGAATGAGGTTTCTCACAGTCAGGGTGTCCTCTCAGTTCCTATCCCTGGGCCTTGGTTTTCTCTTTTTTAAATGAGACACTTGGAATAGATGACTCCCCAGTGTGCCTTCCAAGTATAATTCTGTCATTTTATGAGAAGACACAGAAAACCCTTGTCTTCAGGGAACTTAGAGTCTAGGTAAGGAGACTCAGAACACACCAGTTTCATGGACAGTTAAAGTGGAGAAGAGGGGCTGGGGAGGTGGGCTAATGCTTCAGGAAGCTCAGAGCTGGGGGCCTGGGGCCAGGACTGAGCTGAACTGAAGCCCTCTGATTGGGACCCACAGCTGCCAGGACCTTTCCCCATTCCTGGGGCAAGGGACTGAGGGCAGGAGCTGCAGCCTCAGAGACCCTGCTCTTTGCAAGCTCAGTGGCTCGCCTGCCTCTTTGGGCCACAGAGACGCTAACCTGCAGGCCCTGAGGGGCAGCTCAGCCTGCATCTTGAACTCATTTTCCAGTACGAGGGGGTCTGGTTTTATGTCACAGTCCAAGGCACGTGTTTACTCAGCTTCCCTGCTCCCAGCCCAAGGAAAGATAACTGAACTTGATGGATAACCACTAATTGGATCATTACCTTCATTTTGAAATGATTGCCCCTAGCCACTGGGGGCATTAATTCCAAGCTGGGGCCCCCAATCCAGCCCAGGCAGGCCGTGGAGCAGAGGACGGCCCCATCAGCTCAGACCCCAGCAGGACCGTGAGCCCACAAGGGCTCACAGCTGTACTCCTGCCAAACTCTGCCCTCTGACTGGCATCCTTGTGGCTCCCTCCAGCACTCTCTGTGCTCAGCCAGCAGGGTTACACACTGCTGGGCTGACGCCTCTCCTAGAGTGGCTTCTTGTCCTCGTCCCCAGTGTGCCCAGGCAGCACCAGTTCCCACCAAGCCCTCCTTCTCTGCCTTTCTGAGCACGCCTCCCTTGGTGTGCCAGCTCCCTGATTTTTACAGTTTACCTCCCCAGACAGAGAACAGTGTCCTCAGAGGCAGGCCAGCCCCTCTTCTCTCAGGGCCCCTTGTGGTGCTGGCACTCGGAGGGGCATCCAGTGATGGCCTGTTGGCTGGCTGACGTTATGGGGTGGGAGGGACAGGCCTGGAAGGAGGGCATAATTGATTCCATCTGAGGGATGACGGGGGCAGGCCCAGGCTGAGGGTAACTGATGCCAGGAGGGTGGGGGCAGGAAGGTCAGGAGTTCTGGGGAGCCCCCACGCCTGTGCCCTGGTGGCCTCAACCCAGAAGCCTCAGATAGAAAAAATTAGTTTACAGAAGTAATCCCTCTGAGAGTGATTAAATAAATTACCATAACTCCTGAGATGAAATATGACAGCCATTAAAAACACTTTGAAAAATATTTAATGACATAGGGAAATGTTCATACTAAATGAGTGAAAGAAAAACAAGTTGCAGAAAATAATGTAAGATATGATTCCCTCAAAAAATGTTAAAACATGCACATGCAGTAATGGTAGCTGATGAGTATGGGCCCTTGCCGCACACCCTGCACTGGGCTATGGTCCCCCTGTGTTCTCTCTTGCAGTCTTCACATTTCCTAGGAGCTCGGTTCTGGTCTAGTTCCCATTTTACAAGTGAGGAAACCAAAGCACAGAAAATGAAGGAACTTTCCTGACTTTCTTTCTTGAAGCCTTTACAGCTCTGGATTTATTTTGTTGTCTCGAGGACCCCGACACAGGGGAATCAGGTCAAATTGAAGCCATGCTCTAGGGAGAGTAGTTGGGGGTCTGTTGTGTGGATGACGGGTGAGCTGTGCTTGGTGAAGGAAGGGATGCGGGGAAAGGGAAGCAGGCTGTGGCTGACTAGGAGGAAGAATGACTTCCTAATAGCTACTGGGTAGGGAAGAAGCCTGTGTCTCTGGAAATGACCAAAAATGAGCTGGAGAGCAGCTTCCTTTGATGCTGGAGAGTGGATTTCCTCTGAGAAACTGGGATGACCTCCGCGGACTTCTGAGCCTTCCAGCCTGTGAGGAATGCCAGCTTGGGAATGAAGTCTAGGGCTTTCCCTGGTTGGGTGCCTGGGCAGAGAATCTGGGACTTGGGTGTGCTGTTTCATCTCTATTTATGGACTGTTTGTGCCCCCTTGAAATTCATATGTGGAAGCCCTCCTTTCCTCCCCCCACAATGTGATGGTATTAGGAGATGGGGCCTTTGGGAGGTGATTAGATTAGATGAGGTCATGAGGGTGGGGACATCATGAATGGGATTAGTGCCCTTTTAAGAGTCACAAGAGAGCTTGCTTCTTCTCTCACCCTCTCTGCCTTGTGAGGACACAAGAAGATGGCCATCTGCATCACAGAAGTGGATCCTCATCTAGAACCTCCCACAATATCCGCCTTATCCTAGACTTCCAGCCTCCAGAACTGTGAGATAGAAATGTCTGCTGCTTAACCCCTGGTCTCTGGCACTTTGTTCCAGGAGCCCACACTGATGAGAGCCCCCCAGGAGCTCAGTGCCTTCCCCAGGCACTCCCCCGGGTGTCCTTAAGAGAGTGTGGACTGTGGCCACTCCTCCTGGCCCTCTGTGTCTCTCAAACATGCATGTGCTCCTTGTGCTAAAGGCCCTGGAGCCCAAGATCAGGTTTTACAACATTTCCTACATAAGGGTACCACGGCAAGCTTAGGCAGTGACACTGAACATTCTGGAGAAAAGTCATAGTAACCCAGTCACAGAGTTGTTCTACTGAGAATGGCTTGGGGTAGGGAGACTGAGTCTCTTCTTCTTGACCTCTGTGGCCTCCTGAGATGTTGCAGTAACCTGGCCAACCCAGGGCCTGAGAGGTCTGAGAGGTATGCGTGTCATGGGGGTTGGGGTGGGGATGCGTCACCTGACTGAGATCTTCAGAGTCTGCTTACAGCTTTCTAGGCAGCATCCTGAGCTTCAGAATAGGACACTGGATGAGAAATTCAAGCTGACGTCATCCTTTAATCTCACAGTGCCTATGGGTGTTGATGGTGGTATTTGGTGATAAATCAACCAACCTCTTTTTATTGCCTGATAATTGTGCATCCGGCCCTGCATGTGCAAGTGTGGGCACATGTTTACATGTCTGAGGCGGGGAGGTGTTGAACAGGAGGCATGGCCCTGCTTTGGGAGTAAGATGGACCCAGGAGGAAAGTGTTCACAGTAAACCCAAAAGGCTGGATGCTGCTCACTTATGAGTTGGGGGGGGCATGAGTTGCTTGTCTGCTGGAAGGACTGGGCATGAAGTGCTGCTGTCTGAACAAGCCCCGGTTAGCCCACTTTTATACGTAATGGAATACTCTTTTATTCTGCTTTAAAAGAGGTCATTGAGTTTTCTCAGATGTGGAAGGTTTTGATGGGTACACTCAGATGCAAACTTGAACCCTGGGCACACGAGCCCACTCCTCCAGCTGAGTCTCTCCTTCTCCGCCCCTCCCTCTCCTCTCTCCTCTTTCCCCTCAATTTAAACCTCCTCTTCTGCCCTATGCACAGCATTGTTTTTCTTTCCAGGGTAAATGGGGGTGGCATTTACTCGTACTGAGCACCTAGTATGTGACGCCCTTGGTCCTAGACACTGCTTGGATGGGATGGAAGGTGAGTGGGACTTGGTCTTTATCCTCATGGAGCTTGCGAGTGACACTGCTGAGCCACAGGAGAGGGGAGTCAATGATGTCACTGAGGCTCCAAGCCTGGGTGGCCATGGGTGTTGTGAGCAGAGGTGGGGTGTTGTGAGCAGAGGTGGGGAGTGTGAGGGGTGGGGGAGGAGGACAGAGGATGAACTGGGGGGAAGGCGAGTCAGTGTTTGCTCGGCCAGATTTTTGAGGGGGAGCAAGTACCCCCCCATGGTTAGATAGAGCAAGGTGGCAATAAAATTTACTGGCCAAGCTCCTGGAATGCTTGACTTCTCACTGACCCTGGCACAGTCTGGCCAGGTGGGCATGCAGCCTGACGTCTGACTTAACTCTCTGCTCTTTCTTGCCCCATCCTTCCCAGAAACCTGCTCTCCTCCCTGGACTTCTCTGGTTATTTACTGCTGGGCTCCAGGAGAAGCCTCCAGAATGCCATTGTGCTCAGGGATGTCTGCCCAGGCTGTGCTGAAAGCAGAGCCAGGCTCCGGGGTCTGACCTGGCAGTGGTCCCCTCTCTTTCCCCACTGAGAAGTTGCTCCAAGGGGCTAGAAGGGCCCATCTGGAATGCCCCTGCCTGACAGGGCTGATCTGATGATCTAACCCATTTGGTGTGACCTGCTAATGGACAGCACCAATTTCCTCATCTCCCTCCTCCTTTCCTTAGGAGCCTTGGGCCCAGGAGGAGTTATTAGCTTCTTGGTGGGCACCGTGGGCTTTGCCAAGGCCTCCTGTGAATTCCCCCGTCTATTTAGCTGCAGGAAACCAGTGAGTTCCTGAGTCCACACTCCTTCAGGTAGCTCAGCTCTGTCCTTTAAACAGTCCTTCTTCCATTGCTGTGGAGCTGGGTCTGATTTTTTGCCATGACTCTGATCTTGCTGCCCAGGGTAGCAGCAGCCATCTTGTGTCTTCCCCAGGCACAAGGTATCTTTAGCTCTTCTCCTTCCCTTCTTGTGTCCATCTGGAGAAGGGAGGGAAAAATAATGAGCTGGGTGTTATAAAACATATAAATTTTTTTTCTCACTAAAGCCTGTCAACCTTGCTCCTATAGGGTATTATGCTTTTTCACATGAAGAAGGAATCTGAGGTTCAGAGAATTCTCCCAGTTGCCCAAGGTCTTTTTGTTAGTGGGGCTCAGTTACATTAGCAACTCATGTCTCTGGCTCCAGGGCCCTTGTTTGGCTTTTGTTATGGGTTGAACTGTGTCTCTCAAAAAGAAATATTGAAGTCCTAACCCTTGGTACCTGTAAATGTAACCTTATCTGGGCATAGGGTCTTTGCAGATCTAATGAAGTTAGAATGAGCACATACTGGATTAAGGTGAGTCCTCATCCAATTGCTGGTGTCCTTATGAGAAAGGAAACTTTAGACCCAGAGAAGATACACAGGGAGAATGTCCTGTGAAGACGGAGGCAGAGATTAGCGACACCTCTATAAGCCAAGGAGCGCCAAGGATAGAGGGGGAGAGGTGGGGAACAGAGACTCCCCACAGAACACGCAAATGGAGCCAACTCTGTTGATATCTTGACTTGGGACTTCTAGCCTCCTGAATTATGAAAGATTAAATTTCTGTTGTTTTAAGCCATCCGGTGTGTGCTCATTTGTTATGGCAGCTCTAGGAAAGAATACAGTTTCTTATACCTCACTCATGACCAAGAATGCCTCTTTTTCCTGGCCTAAAACCAGTGGACCCCTTCAGAACCCACTCTTAGGATTCCTTCTCTCTGGGGTCAGCTCAAATCCGGTGAAGAAGCTCTTGCTTGAGTCCATCAGGGAGCTGCTCAATAGGTGACCGCAGACCAGTGGGGGAGTAAACAGCTTATTCTTGTCGCCACTTAAGGCTTTGTGGATGAGAAAGCATGGTAGAGAACAGAAATTGGAGATGTAGGGTAGGGAGCTAATTTTAGTGGGAATGGTGAGCAGTGCATGTAAAAGCACCTGGCACGATAAGGCACGGTGCTTGTTATGTTGTAGGTGACAAATCAATGTCAGTAAAAGAACATTAAAAAATGCAAGCATGAAAGCAGGTGAAATCAAGTATGAACCATTGTACATTTGCTGGATACAGGTTTTAGGCAAGAGCATTGTTAACTAAATTGATCTGAGTGATTTGTCAAAGGTATACATCCAGTACAATGGGGGAAATACAGCTTTTGGCCTCAGAAGTTATGAATTCTGGCTTTTATTCTGCTGCTTCCTAGTGTTTGTGACTGTGGGCAAGTCATTTAATCTCTCTGAACCTCAGTTTCCTCAACTGTAAAATGGGGATAACAAATGTCTCCCACCTTGCATTTGTAAAAATGAAATGGCAAAAAACCTGAATGGTTTGTAAACTGTAAAGCACATGAACATACAATATTATTATTCATATTATTATTGACTGATCAGTTTCTTCACTGTCCTGTGAATGCCCCATACTCAGTTGAGCCTCTGAGTCTTTGCTCATGGTATCTTTACCCACTTGGAAGTCTACTTGTATTAAGAATAATTTTGGGTACAAATGACAGAAACCAAGACAACAGTGGGATGTTTCACTTAATAACCTGGAGACACTCCAGGGCTGGTATGGGTGACTTAGATCATTCTATCTCTTTGCTCTGCAATGCCTGAGTTGCCATTTCCAAGGTCACATTATGGCACAATGTAGCTGCTGGAGCTCCAGCCATTACATCTTCATTTTGTTAAAGAAGAAAAAAGACAGCAGTCAGGCTTCCTGTCTTTGAGGACACTCTCTGGGAGTTTGCATACACCACCTCTTTATATATCCCATTGGCCTGACCTTAATGGTATGGACACAACTATCTTCTGGAGAAACTAATAAGTGCAGTTTTTTTTCTGGGTGACTAAAATCAGGGTTCTATCATTGAACATGGAAAGAAGAGTGATTGGGGAGAACTAGGATCAGTACCATTCTCTTTATTTTGTCTCTATGGATCCATATTTAATTTTTCAAGATCAAGTTCACCAGCAAAATAAGGAGTTTGTATTAGAGAGATACATAGCTAGTCCACAGAATACATCCTTTATGCCATGCAGTGAGCTAAATGTTACACGTGGATGATCTCATTTAACCAGCACCACAGCCCTGTGGGCTAGACACTATCATTGTCTCAGTTTGATACATGAGGAACTGTGGCTCTGAGCCATGAAATGTCATAGTTTAGGTTTTCCGGGACACAAACTCTGGAATGGAGATAAGCAGTTAGTGGGCAGAACATGTATGAGGGGGTGCTTTGCGGGCTGAATGCCTGTGGAAGGGAGAAGAGGGAAGCAGGCTTGGGCAGAGGCAAGTTCAGCTGTGATGCAGTTCCCACAAAGGTCTCAGCAGACTCCCCAGAGAACTCCAGAGCTGGGAAAGCACCAGGGGGACAGGCCTTTAGCCCCCTGTGCTGGTTACTCCCTGCACATAGGCTGCCCAGGAAACTGGGCTTGAACTTGGGCAGATCACTCTGTAGCTGAGGCAATCGCTGAGGAGGCTGAGAGCTGAGGGCTTTCTGTCAGCAGTTCGCCCAGGGGCTAAAGTTTAAGTCCTTTATTCTTGAAGTAGGATCCTGGAGGGATCAGAGTCCCCCACATAAAGTCACTCAACTAAGCTTTCACTGAGTAGCAAGTGATGGAGATGTGACTAGTGCCAGCCGGGCTTGTCTCCCACACGGAGGTTTGGAGCAGTTACCTGACTTGCTCAAAGCCCCAGCCAGAAAATAAGTAATGCCCACAATTCAAGCACCTTCATCTATATTCAAAATCAAATTTGCTGTATTGCCTCCCTGGAGTCTCTGTTGGTGCTTTCTCCTGGGAACTTGGCCTCTACGGTTACTATGTACTGTGTTCTTTCTTCTCGCTGAACAAACTCTGGCAGTAAATGCTACTTTGGCGGACCGATTTGAAGTCCTTCAATCAATCCAGTGCTTGTTGGTAAAGGTCTCCTAGGGGCTCAGCCCTCCGCCAGGTGGAGTAGGATTCTGAAGCATCGCAAGCTGCTTGGAGACCCAAGGCTACTGCCTGTGGAGATGCTGGCACTTGCAGCAGGGTAGAGTGCAGTGCGTGCTGCCCTTGAGTCCCGCCTGCAGGGCTGTGGGGTTCAGAGGAAGGAGCGATTAACCTGGCTGCATGGGAAGACCGGCGCTCACGCCTCCTTTCCTCTCGCTGCCCATCATGGGCTCCCAGACCCTGGCGCCAGATTTTCTCATCTTTTGGAATCTATTAAATGCTCAGTAAGTGGGTGGGGATTCTCGAACCAAAGAACAGGAGGAAGACAGTCATTTGTCTCATCTCAGAGATGAGAAAACAGAGACCCACAAGGCAGCACAACATACCCAGGGTGACGCAGCCAGGCAGCGAAAGCACAGCTGGATTGAGAGCCTCGCTTTCCCGACCTGTCCACCAGCCCACACTGCCCAGCTAACTGTGGGCAGAGGGACTAGATGCAGACTGCAGGCTGGTCGCTGCCTTCTGGTATTCTCAGTAAAGCTCTCAACACCATCACTGTCACAATGAAGAAAGAAACAAAATACTGGATTGGGAATAGGAAGCCCATGGAAACACCCTTGCAGAGCTCTATGGCTGATTTCCCAGCTGCCTCCCTGCTAGTCCAGGGTAGTTGCCTCAAGAGAAGGGGGGGCAGGGAGCAGAGGGTACAAAAGTTCTTTCTATTTTTGGCTTAACACCTGGGACTGCAGACAATGCCCAGTCGGCTGAGATGATTTAGGAGTGATTCCATAGGAAGCCGGAGTGTAATAAACTTTAGATCAGCAGTTCAATATTCAGAAGGCTTTTGCCCACCGCCCGAGAGAGACTTCCTAAGACACTATAACCTGCATCTTCCCCTTGAAACATCTTAGCTCCATGAAGCAATAAAACAATCTGGCCTAAGTTACTGAACTTCTTTGAAGTCTGGGAGAGGCCCATAAATAAGGTAGGTACTTTGGAAGGGGGCATTCATTTTGAGGGATCCCTATACAACTCTTTCCTAGTCACATTGATTTGTAGCCGCCTCTAAGTCAATTTCCTGGGGTTCATAAATCTTGATTCAAGCAAAACTAAAATGTCATCAATATTTATTTGATGCATTTCTTACCACTCCATAGGAAAAGAAGGAAAAAAATGTCAGCATTCTCACCCGCCACCTTGGAGCAGGCATGGGACATGGCCGTTCCAGGCTCCTCGCAGACCATTTCATCATGAACCATAAACCCTGGGTAACAAATGTACCATTTCATGGCCAGCAAGAGTGGTAACTGTCACTGGAGAAATAAAACTGAGTTATTGTTTCCAGTTTCAAAAGAGCAGCAACAAGTATAAAAAAAAACCAAAACTGTATGTGATCCCTGTCGTCTTCTCCTCAGACACCTGCAGCCATCTAATGTTTCACCGAATCCTGCCACATAAATGCATAGCTTCACTCACTAATCCATATGGCTCCAGAGACCACTGTTACATGAGAACTTAAACTGATGGGGCCAGGCAGCCCAGGGCAGCTTAATCTTTTTTAATTCAAATCGACTGAGTCCTATGTGGCCCGGAGATGATACCCTATATGCTGCAATCAGACTGACCTAGACTTCTTGTGCTCTAAATGATTAATGAAACTGCCTCGAGTTTGTTTCTATGGTGATTGGAAACCTGACCCAGGCAGAGGAATCTGCCATTCACGGTGAACGGAACCCAAAGGGGGGCACTGGGGACTCTGACCGCCAGTCGGGAAGAGAAGATGCCCACATGGTTCGAGTTCCGCTTCCAGGCCTGCCGTTGGGCTCAGAAGCTGGAAAGAAGGGTGAGGAAGAAAATGGCCCTTTTGGGGAAGTTTTAACTCAACTAAACTGCAGAATTTTTCCACCCTACTCCCTTAAGAATCTAAAAACTCTTAAGTATTCCTAAAGCAAATGACAGAAGAGTTGAGAGAAGACAGCATTTAACTCACCTTTGGTTTCCTAAAAACATGAATAAATAAAATAAAATGAAACCATTAAATCTTTGGTTTCCTTCTTTAGCATAAATGGCTTCATCCCTTATCAGCTTTATGGAGCCAGCTGAGTATCTCTCATCCCCGTTTACTATCTTGTTTTATTTGTTTTTCTTCCTCATTTGAAATAGGCCATATTTGAGCCTCACATGGCAAAACTTTGCTGTCAGAACTGGCAGAGGTGGGCAGTGTGGGGCCCAAGGGGAATTAGATGTCGCTGATGGACAAGTAGTGGGTATGCACAGTTGGTGCCAATGGTCACCTGCTGCCATCCACCTGGTGGGACTGGTGGGGTCCTGCTTCAGGATGGGGCCTATCCTCGCTTTCCCATCAGAGCCCTAATCCCTGTGCAGGTGCCTCGGCTCTCAAATCCTGAATGCTTAGGGAGGTGGCACAGGGCGCACCAAAGGACATACCCCATCATTTTAAAACCGGAGGCTTCATCCAGTGTGGCTGAGTGAGGGATAGTGACTATCAAAGTTGGGGGGGACATCACTCTCCTAATGCCCTTCTTCATGGGGTCCACCTCCTTAAACACCCTGTCCATAATCTTTGAGGTCTCGTGTTCACTAGAGAAGAACCTCCAAACTATAAGACATGCAGGGCCCTCCAAGATTCCTCCCCACCTCTCCAGCTCCATTTCCCACTCATCTCTGCCAGCTGTCCCCGAATGCCCTCTATGACTTTCCCATTCTCTGCCTTTGCTTTGCTGCTCCCTCTGTCTGGAATGCCCTCCCCAACTCCATCTGTTGAAGCAATGCTCTCTGGTCCCCAAGACCCAGCTCAAATGCCATCTCAGCACAGGGGCATCCCAGCTACTCAAACATGTTGAGCCACACATTCCCCCCATGTGTGCCTTTTATAACAGTGTGTCCCAGGCTCTGCCTGGTGGGAAGGAACATCTTGCTGCCAGTCACAGAGCTTGGCACAAACTGTGTGCTCAATCAGTGTCTATTCAATTGAATTTCTTCCAGTCCTGTTCCTTGGTCCCTGTCTCCACTGACTGCTAGCTGCGAGGTTTATTTGGCCACCATTCTGTTGTCCCCTGGCAGCCACTGCTAGCTGTCCCCAGTGGGCAAAGGCTTCAGCACTTTGTAGCTCAGCACACGCCTAGGAATGCCTCTGGGAAAGCAACCAGTAACTACTCCAGGTGGGCTCTAAGACACCCTTCCAACTGAGCTGGAGCTCATCTGGCCCAAGCTTCTGCAAACCGAAACCCTCTCTGTTGAAGGCCTGAGCTGGTCCTCACCAGGCTGAGCACTATTTAAAGGGTCTGTCTAGTCAGGTCCCTTTACGGTGACCCAGCCATGCTGGATGCATCTGTCAGGCAGTGCCCTCCCTCTGCTCTTGGCAGGGGAAGGAGAACTTGAGTAAGAATGGGACTCAGCCAGCCTTTCACCCATCCAATTAGATGTTTTCACTAGCTACCTGCTGGTGAGCAAGCCTTTGGCCTTATCTGACTCTCCCACCGAGGGGGATATCATGTGTGCCTGTTTTGTTCTCTGAAGACACAGGTGGCAAAACTAGGGTGTGGGGCCCTGGTGAGGAGGGAGTGGTTTCCAGATGCCTAGGAACAGATATTTGGGTGAGCAGAGACAGGGTGACTGCCTCTTCTGGCAAGTGAGAAGCCTGAACAAGTTGCATCCCCAGCATAGTCTCCATTTCACTGAACTATAGACCCCAAGTCTGCCATCTGGTGCCCCCATACCCAAAGCCTGGAGCTCACGGACTAGTCTCTGCCACTTGTCCTAGCTTCTGCTTCATTTGTTAAATGCACAGGGTCACAATCCTGGAATCCGTAATGCTTTGTAAGTGATAAAGAACATCTCTACGTCTCTCCCCTGCTCCTTTTACCTCCTCCTGCCCACCACCCTGTACAACTTGTCATGGCTGTACATTTTGAACATCACATTGTATTTTGAGGGGGTTGGAAAAGTCCCATCACCTCCAGTCAGAAGGTTTTCCCCTGAATGGTGTGAGTTCTCTGTGGGAGCCAGGCAGGGGGGGCGGCTGGGCAGGCAGGAAACCTGGGGACAGAGTCAGCCGCTGAGGTGAGGAATGTGAGATGCACAGGAGACACCGCGAGAGGCAAGTGAACCCATGAATATTTAGATGAGTTGGAGAGTGGAATTCAATCTGACACTGATACACAGGAGGATTGGATCGATAGCAAAAAGTCTAAAATTAGAAGCAGTCTGTCACGGGAACTTAGAGCTCAGGCTCTAGAGAAGAATTGTGTTAAAAACTCTGAATTTGTCACTTACCAGCTGAGTGGCCTTGGACAAGTTACTTAACCTCTCTGTCCCTCAGCTTTCCCATTTGTAAAGAGGAGATAATAAAGCACTTCTTCTATGGATTGTAGTGATGATAAGTGAGTTCATGCAACAGGCCTTGGCACATAGTACGTACTAGCTTTGGTTATAATTGAATAAAGGTCAACACCATGTCCTTCTGAGGGGCTGCTGTCAGGGTCTTCCTTTCTTCTAAGTTCCTTTCACTGCTTTCCAAAATCCTCTGGCCCCCACTTCTGCCCCTTTTTATTTGTTTTCAAGGAAAGAAGGATCTATGTCACCACAGTCCAGGAGAAATACAACATAAGACACACATGAAGTTTAAAAATTTCTACAAGTCACAATAAAAAATAAAAAGAAACAGGTGAAATGAATGTTATTAATCTATTTCATTTAATCCAATACATCTAAAATAATATCCTTTTAACATGTAACCAATACAAAAACTTGTGGGGAGCTATTTTTTTTTGCATACTAATCTTTGAAACTAGTGTATGTTTTACATTTATAGCACATCTCAATTTAGGCACTAGCTTCTCATCTGAAATAGTTGATTGTATTTGGATTTCATCAAACTGACAGTTGAAAAAGTAGCTCCACATACTCACTCATTCCAAACAACTTGATTTGGTTTTCCAGTGACTGAATCCAGGATCAGTTTTTAAGTTAAAATTCATTATAGAGAAATAAATATTTGATTTTTCAGATGCACTAGTCACATTTCAAGTGCTCAGTAGCCATGTGTGGTTCCTGCTTTGGACAGTGCAAATCTAGAAGGGGAGGAATTAAGCATGAAGAAATGGTGTCTGGCTATAGGCATCTCAGACACAGGGAACTTGCTGGAACAGAGACTCTGCAACATTCTGAGCTTGTTCCTAGTGGTGGTGGGAGGCACGTGGGGTGGTGAAAGGACAGGGTATACTGGGAATTCTGTTTATTCTTTCCAGAAACAATGCACACCAATACCCACCATCTACCTGGGTGCTGGCCTTGGTGCCAGAGACACATTGGGAGTTACTGCTTTGGACAAGAATTGTGTCCCCCAAAGTCATATGTTGAAGCCCTAACGCCCTTAGTGTGACTTTGTGAATTTGGAGAGAAGACTTTCAAGGTTATATGAGCTTCCAGGGGTAGAGTCCTGATTCGAAGGGACTGGTGATCTTTTAAGTACAGGAAGAGAGGGAGCTCTCTTGATCCGAGTGCAGCACGGAGGCAAGGTCCTGGGAGCACCCGCCTGTGGGCAGGTGGCATCTGCCATCTAGGTTGCTCTCACCAGAACCTGATTCAGCTGGCACTCTGATCTTGGACCTCCAGCCACCAGAACTGTGACCAAATATATTTCTGTTGATTAGACCTCCTGGTCGGTGATATTTTTTAGGGCAGCCTGAGCTGACTAAGACTGCTAGTAAGGAAGAAAGAATCTACCCAAATCCAAGTATTAACTGGGATTTTTTCTCATCAGTAGCCCCTTACACCTAGCTGGGGCGACAGTGGCTGAAGGACACCAATCCCAGTTGTGGGCGTTTGTATGTTGGGAGGGCCTTCCTGCCCATCATCTCTGTTGGGTCTTTACAGAAGCTGAGACTTAGAGGGGATTCAGGAACCGTGAGTGACCTCCCCGCAGTCACCAGCATGTGCAGGGCAGAGCTGGGCACAATGCAGAACCTGGAGCCCAGGACAGGCTCCGGGACTTGCTCCCTTCACTCTGGATGGAGGGCTGTAAGGCTGTTATGGGTGGCCCCTGTGCGGTATGACCTGCAACCCTGGGAGGCTTCGGGGAGGTGTACAACCTCAGCCAGGCAGTGGAGGCCTTCCTGGGATATCACCTTCATCTAGGGCCATTTAGGGGCAAAGTTTCAGACTCTTGTATCTCTTTGTCCCTATGGTGAAAAAATGTAACTGAGAAAGGAAAGAATAAAAACTGAAGGAAAATGAACAAGTGTGCAGAAGCGCTCCTGTTCTCTTGCCCCTTGGGCACAGGGGGAGCTGTACATTTCACACTGGCTCACGGCTGTTCGCAGGCAGCTTTTGCTTCTTCAGTGTCGTGCTGGGGGTGAGGACATGTGGCCCAGACCTGAAGGACATGGCACAGGAAGATGGTAATCAGGCTCTTACAGCAGGGCCTCATCAGTACAGCCCATGGTAATTTATTTGTGGAATGAATGAGTGAAGGGAGCACAGGACCACAAGAACCCCAAGTTCTCTGTATAACAATCATAAGCAGATGACTTAATCCTGTAACTGCCTGGGGGTTTCTATTACTGGTGACCCTGCACACATCGCACTGGCCAGGCAGGGTCTCCAAGCCAGGCAAGACCTCTACCCCTTTGCTGTCAAGATGTCGGGCTCCGATTTCCCTACTGACTTTAGGCCTGGCTTTTCCTCCTGAGTTTGCATGGCAAAGACCTCCTAATCTCTTTGATCTGGGGGTTAATTTGAGAAGAGGTGACAGGGCCATGTGCTTACTTGGTGAACACATAGGAGGGCTGGGAGTTGGAAGGCCTTGGTTCATAGCCAGTTGTGTCCCGAATCGGCTGCGTGACTCTAGGCAGGTCAGCCTACCTTTCATATAAGAGCACCACGAAAAGATCAACGGTCAACTGTGTCCACTGTTACTACATCTTACACAACGCCAGCCACCACTGAAACATTTATAGGAAAATTAATTGCCCTGGCACAGTCTCAATTGGGTTCTCTGATACTGAGCTGCTCTTTCTGCTGTGGACAAACAAGAGGCTTTACTCCTTCAGTTAAGTCTTCATTCACCTACGGAACCATTTTGCCATTAAGCAAATTAATGGTAATAGTAATTAATAGTGGTGAGTATCACTAACACTTACTAATGCTTACCATGTGGTTGCACACTATGCCAAGCATTTCATACATATCATTTCATTTAATTGCCACCACAAACCACTGAGGTAGATACCTCTGGGAAACCTGGAGCGAGTGGAGGGGTCAAGTGCCCATGCTTTGGTAATAGGCAGCTGGCTCACTGTTGCTAGCAGCGTGTGTTAACCTAGCTCTGTAATGGGGATGAGAAATATACCTGTGTCACAGTATTCTTGTGAGGATCAGAGATGATGTATGCAAAGCGCTTAGAAACGCACATTCTACGTTTTCAAAATATTTCAGCTGCCATTCTCATTAATCCCCATTTTATAGGTGGGGAAACTCATTAGAGTAACTAAACAGCTTGCTCCAAGCCACAGTTTATAAGTGATACATGAAGATTTGAACCCTGTCTGACTTCCTAATCCTTGCTTGTAATCACTACGCACTACAATGAATACAAATGTGTTCATCTTCTTTGTTGGCAATTGATTTTGTCATTTAATCTGCCAAATAATTCTATGAAATTAATTTATCTCCTGGACGAGGAGGGGTCTGGGAGGAGCTCCTAGCTAGGCCAATATATGAGGAGGATGGTCCATTCTGGGGGTGAGAGGGCTGCCCAGCAGAACCATCCCTGAGTATTATACCAGAAGGGAAGGTGGCTACCCTGCTGGGGAAGGACAGGGTTGTTGGAGTTACAGGGAGGGACATCAACACTGCTTGAGAGGTCAGGGAAGTTTTCCTGGAATGTCAGCCCCAACTAAAACAGCTGCAAATTTGGTGAGAGCAGGATTTTTGGTTCATTTTGTTCACCTACTCTATGCCAGATCTCACAGAATACCTGACATATTATGGGTGCTGCATAGACATTTGTTGAAAAAATGGGAAAGGAGCTCCGAATTATGTTCCAGGCAGAGAAAACGTGTGCAAAGCCTCAGAAGTAAGAGAGAGGGTGGCTGCAGGCAAGTATATTAGCTGAGCCTCTTCTAAGCCTGGAGAGCTGTGAGGCTGATTCAGGTGAGGCCCCTTCTGGGGTGGGGCAGGACCTAAAGGCTCATAGGAATAAGCAAGATAGCAGTTCATCTAAGCCTGGCGTGGAAATCCTAGGGAGTAATGAAGAGGACCGTCCTTGCATCCCTTAGTCACAGGCAGGATGGTGACAGCAGGCAGATGGTCAGGGGAGAGCCATGGGTAGGTGGCAAATGAAAACCCTTGACAGTTTCCACTCCATAAGCTGAATCTTGGCTGTCTGTGCAGAGCCACAGGGAAGGAGCAGCGCACAGCCCAGAGAGCCGAAAAGATTCAACAACATCCCAGCGCTAAAGCTGGAAGCAGTCCTATGTCTCCAACCACACAAAAAGCCTGGAAACCAATTATGTAAATACTACTAAGCAATCAAACTAATCAAAAGCAATAAACACTTTCCAGCACCTGCTATGTGCAAAAGCCTTTCACAGAATATTTGAGCTGGGAGGGACCTTAGGGGTCATCTCCATTTTGCAAATAAGAATAGAGTCTATCTGTGAAAGGGATTGAGAACAGAGATGGGAAACTCATATTTGCTAAACATCTTCTATTTTGCAGGCATTTTTCAGGTCATTTCATCTGACTGTGAGGTTGAATTTTTTTGTTTACTTTTTAGATGAGGAAGCTGAGACTCCGAGCTTTAGGAATCTGTCCAAGGTCCCCCAGCTAATCAGCAGTGCCACCAGTACTTGAAAGGACTCACCCTGCTCCTTCACCTTTTAAAGATGTGGTCCATACAACAATGACAGCTAACAATAGAAGGAGGTACTGTTCAAAAGCACAGGACTGCCACTAGCTTGATGGGTGACCTTAGACAAACGACTTACAGCTCCCTGGATTCTGTTTATTTTCGAAATAGAGAAAATGGAAATGGCCTCTACGGTCCCTTCCAGCTCCAGCTTTCTATGGAGGGGGACATAATTAAAGAAGGTATTGCCCATTGGTTATCAAATGAAGGCAATGTATACTACTGTGTATGAACCAGCACCGGTGGGGACAATTAGGATGTGCCTCCGAAGACTGGAAAGCTCACCAGGTGAATTGCAAGGAGGTAGCTTTTGAGAATGCCTGGACCAGTACAGTCAGTCTAGAGTGTTCGTTTGTTTGGCCAGGACACTGAGGACATCTTAAAAGCATCGAGTTCGTAAAGCCCCTGGTCTCCCACCCACTGCCAACACCCTGATTTGATTTCTTATGGACTGCATGGCCCAGCCCTTCAGCCTGGTTCCTGCACCAGTCCCAGCCCAGCCTCTGGCATGCACGTGGGCTGCGACTGGCTCCCCAGACTGGAGATGCTTCTGGTTCCTGTAAGTAGCTTGGACAGAGCTCAGCGGTATTCCCGGGGTGAGAGCTGTTTTCTTTTAAAAAACAGATGTTGATGAAAATAAAGTCTGAAGAGAAGACTGCAATATAAGTGGATTTTCAAATCACTTCTACTTAGAGGAATTTACAGGACATGTTTTAAAAAATATAGCCCCTACATGATTCCTATTATGAGTTCTATTGATGAAAAGATTCAACCACATTTGGTTTTACATCCTTAATACAAAGGGGCACCCTCAAGACACATTTCCAGATGACAAAGAATATAGGTTGTTTTCCTTTTCATTAGACCTTGCTTTCTGTCAATGGGGTGCCCCTATTACCTCTTTTTCCTTTTTAAAAATTAAAAAAATAATGCAAATAGCCTTTCATTTATGACAAAGTAAAAAAAAAGAGAAAAGGAATTGATGATATTTTGGATACATTTAACTCTTTTTAAAAATAGAAAATGCACATGTGATTAAAATTTTTGAAAAACAAAAAGATAATCAGTGAAAACCTTCCCTCCCAACCAAACCCAAGAAGTCTGTTCCCCTCCCCAGAGGCAACCAGCTTTATCAGTTTTGGGGGGATCCTTTCAGAGATACGTTACTCATAAACAAACATACACTTGCCTATTATTTTTTCCTTTTTACATATCATACACATTGTTCTATTGTTTTTTATTTAGCAATATATCCTGGAGATCATTCCTTTTCCTTATATAAAGACTTTTCTCATTCTTTTTTCAGCCGTATACTATTTCACCACAATTTATTAAGTCCTCTAGATATTTGGACTGTTTCCAATCTGTTGCTATTATAAAAAGGCTGCAAAAAAAGAGCCTTCTATATGCATAATTTCTCACATATGCTCATATATCCATAGAATAAATTGCTAGAAGTGGAAGTTTAAAGTCAAAAGATATGGGCATTTGTAATTTTGATGGATTAAACTTTCATTTTAAAATCACCTATAATCCCTTCTCCAGTGTTAGTCATGCTAGTGTTTTTATGTATAATTTTCCAGAGTTGCTCATTTAACAAGTATTCACCGAGCCTCTGGGGGCTCAGTGTTCTATTAGACACTGGACATACAACACTGAACAAAACTGACTTAGAGATCAGAGGGGGAGGCACATTGTGGGCTGCAGCAATTGTATGAATTGCTCCATGACACTTGGGTGTGAAAGAATTATTCCCCCCACATCCCATCAAATCTGGCTCTCAGCTCCCCCCGTGCCAAGGTCTGCACTAAGTTCAACCTTAGTTGTTGGGGTCATTTCCTTTCCCATGGATTTACCAAAATCCTGGGGTTTTTGTGGCCAGAAAATCGGAGGCAGCTCTCCAATGCTTAGCCCACCATCTCAGTCCCTGCGGTTCTCCTGCTCTGCCTGCGCAGCCCTCCACCGTTCCCATCAATCCCCCTGTGGGTTCCCAGCAGCCCTGGGTTGCTTCAGAGTTGAGGCACTGCATTATGCCCCTGGGAATTTACTCAGTTTCCTGGTACAACCCCTTCTTGCCTTCTTTTTAAAACATCAGCTTCCAGTCCTTCCTTCCCTTACCCAGTGCTAGCTGCCTCCTCACCAATTCATCAATACCTGGCAGAGGCGACTCTCCCAAAAGAGCCTAAACTTTGGACCACAGCAGTTTAGCAGCTTTGAGAATTGGGGGAGGGCAACCACATTTTTCCTTCCTGGGTTTTCTGTATCCATGGGAATAAAGCAAACAGTCATATGTAAATAAATTTTCCCACTGCTTAAATAAGTACATTAAAGTACAATTGCAAGCCTTGGCAAGCCCTGTTTTGCTCACCTCTGTAGTTCCTGCACCTAGAGCGGTGCTTGACACATAGCAGGTGCTTGCTGAATGCTTGCTGACTAAAGAGTGAAATATTATGGAGAAAAAGAAGGGGAGAATGTCTGCGAGAGAACACTGGAGCTCAGAGTGACTGTTTTGGCCCAGCTGCTCAAACACAGTGTCTCTGAGATGACATTTCCACAGAACCTTGCAAATCTGTGAATTGTATGGGGACGAGCCTTAGAAACAGACAGGAGTGTGGGGGACCCCAGAGGTGCAAGGGAGTTTGCCTGAAGTTGAGCACGGAAAGCACTGTGCAGAGGGGCGGCAGAAGGAGGTGACAAGATTCTTCAAGGTGACAAGGCCAGCTGTAATGCAAAAAGTTGCCATGAGTTTAAGCCGGGGAAGAAAATGATTTTTTAGAATTCTTTGCTTTTTGAAAGGATCTCCCTGGCAGCTGTGTAGGAGTGGGTTGGAGCAGAGAAGCGGGTGAATAAGACCCTTTGGGAGGCATGGCAATTGCGATGGCAAGAAGAGATGAGTGGGGTGGGAAGGATGGAAAAGTGTGGGCAGATTAAAATAAGATTGTAGAGGTAGACTTAGACCGAACTCGGTTATGGATCCGGTGTAAGAGACAAAGGGAAAAGGGAACATTTAAAGAGTCATTAAATTATTGTGGGCTGGGAATAACTGTGAGGCACGGGGGCAGTCATGGAGGAGTTAATGTGTGTCTATCTCTGGGGTAGCATTGAGAACAGAGGTAAGAGTCAACCTCCCCAAGTTCTGGCCCTGCCTCTGCTGGGTCAGCTGAGATCCTGGGCAGGTTTCCTGCGCTCGGGGCCTCCATTTCTCATCTTCCTAAATGTTTATGAGGATTAACTGACATAATCTATCTAAGATGCTTATAGTAGTGCCTTTCACATAGGAGAGTACTTAGTAAGATTTAGCTATTTTTATTATCTACTTTTCCATTGGCATTTAAAATGGATCGACAATATTCCGTGTTATGAACACATTACTTAACCAAATCCCCAGTTGGATTGTTTCTGGTGCTGCAGCTTAATAATAATAGTATATAGTGGTTAAGAGCACAGACTCAGGAGCTAAACTGCCTGGGTGCGAAGTCTGACCCCAGCGTTTACTGATATGTAATCGGCAATAGGGCCAGATAGCTTAGAACATCTTAAATACCACGGCAGCACTGGCTGTTATCACTGTGTGTCAGCTCCTATTTTATGCACTGGTTTCATTGTTTAATACTTATAACATCCCTATGAAGTTATTATTAGGAAGTATATTATTATCCCATTGTTACAGACCAGAAAACTGGAGTATAGACATGATGTGAGCCTAGATTCCAGAGCCCATTTGGCACATTATTTTATATGTATCTTTGCTCACCTATACAACTATTTCTTTAGCATGAATTCCAAGAAATGGAATTCCATCATTTAAAAGCTCTTCTTAAGGCCTTTGAGAGATATTAACAAATTGTTTTCCAGAGAGTTTGTAGTGATTTACAGTCCCGTGAAAGTTACAATAATGATCTTTTCTTCGTGGATTATTTAATCCCTTTACCATTAAGTGATTCTTATTAATATGGCTAAATGATTCTTATTAATATGGTTTCTTTTGGTTAGTATTTGTGTAGCATATGTTTTTTTCCATTCCTTAACTTTAAGCTTTCTGTGTCCTTATTTTAGGTATGCTTCTTACAAACATTGCATATCTAGATTTTGGCTTTTAACCATTCTAATATTTTCTGCATCATAATAGGAAAACTTAATTCATTTACATTTACTATGATATGGTGGGACTTTTTCTTTGACATACTATTTCGAATGATTTATTTACTATACTTCTGCATTTCTTTTTTCCCTAGCCATTTTTTATTCCTCTAACGGATTGATGGAGTTTTCCTTATTTCTCCCTTTGTTTCCTCAATTTGATTGAGGTTATATGTTCCATTTTTTAGCACGTTAATTTTTCATGTGCTTATTTAACTTAACAAATTTGATTCTAAGCAAAATCAGGACCTTAAAAAATGTTAATTCCAACTTACTTCCAAATCTCTATTCATTTATGATAATATTGCTAATATATTTTATTTTTAAAAATATGTCTCTTCAGTTATTCTTTTTTTAATTAAAGTATCATTGATATACAATCTTATGATGGTTTCACATACACAACACAGTGATTCAGCGTTCACCCATATTATCAAGCCCTCACCCCCTCCGTTGCAGTCACTATCAATGTAGTAAGATGTTATAGAGTCATTAATTGTATTCTCCGTGCTGTGCTACCATACCCATGACCTACCTATATTGTGATTGAGAATTATAGTGCCCCTAAATCCTCTTTTCCCTCTCCACCCACCCTCCCCAGCCCCTCTCCTTTGGTAACCACTAGTCCCTTCTTGGTGTCTGTGAGTCTACTGCTATTTTGTTCCATCTGTTTTTCTTTGCTTTTATACTCAACAAATGAGTGAAATCATTTGGTATCTGTCTTTCTCTTCCTGGCTTATTTCACTGAGGATAATACCCTCTAGATCCATGTTGTTGCAAATGGAAGAATTTCTTTTCTTTCTATGGCTGCTGAATAATATTCCATTGTGTATATGTACCACATCTTCTTTATCCAATCATCTATTGATGGACACTAAGGTTGCTTTCATATCTTGGCTATTGTAGATAGTGCTGTGATAAACATAGGGGTGCATATGTCTTTTTGAATCAGGGATCTTGTTTTTTCAGGTAAATTCACAGGAGTGGAACTACTGGGTCAAATGGTATTTCTGTTTTTAGTTTTTGAGGAACCTCTGTATTGCTTTTCACAATGGTTGAACCAATTTATATTCCCACCAACAGTGTAGGGGGGTTCCCCTTTCTCCACATCCTCATCAGCATTTATTGTTTCTTGTCTTTTGGGTGTTGGCCATCCTAACTGGTGTGAAGTGATATTTTATTGTGGTTTTAATTTGCATTTCCCTGATAATTAGCGATGTGGAGCATCTTTTCATGTGCCTGTTGGCCATCTGAATTTCTTCTTTGGAGAAGTGCTGTTCATGTCCTTCACCCATTTTTTAATCAGATTATTTGTTTTTTGGGGGTGTTGAGGCATACGAGTTCTTTATGTATTTTGGATGTTAACCCCTTGTTGGATAAATTGTTTACAAATATATTCTCCCATATTGTAGGATGCCTTTTTGTTCTGCTGATGGTATCCTTTGCTGTACAGAAGCTTTTTAGTTTGATGTAGTATCACTTGATCATTTTTTATTTTGTTTCCCTTGCCCAAGGAGATAGGTTTAGGAAAAAGTTGCTCATGTTTATATTCAAGAGATTTTTGCCCATGTTTTCTTCTAAGAGTTTTATGGCTTCATGACTTACATTCATGTCTTTGATCCATTTTGAGTTTACTTCTGTGTATTGAGTTAGACAATAATCCAGTTTCATTCCCTTACATGTAGCTGTCCAGTTTTCCCAACACCAGTTGTTGAAGAGGCTGTCTTTTCCCCATTGTATATACATGGCTCCTTTATCGTATATTAATTGACCATAGATGTGTGGGTTTATATCTGAGCTCTCTATTCACTCCATTGATCTATGGGTCTGTTCTTGTGCCAGTACCAAATTGTTTTGAGTACTGTGGCTTTGTAGAAGAGCTTGAAGTTATAGAGTATACTCCCCCCAGCTTTGTTCTGCTTTTTCAGAATTGCTTTGGCTATTCAGGGTCTTTTGTGGTTCCATATGAATTTTAGAACTATTTGTTCTAGTTCATTGAAGAATGCTGTTGGTATTTTGATAGGGATTGCATTGAATCTGTAGATTTCTTTTGGCAGATGGCCATTTTGACAATATTAATTCTTCTTATCCATGAGCATGGGATGTATTTCCATTTATTGGTGTCTTCTTTAATTTCTCTCATAAGTGTCGTGCAGTTTTCAGAGTAAAGGTTATTCACCTCCTGGGTTAGATTTATTCCTAGATACTTTATTCTTTTTGATGCAATTGTAAATGGAGTTGTTTTCCTGATTTATCTTTCTGCTAATTCATTGTTAGTATATAGGAATGCAACAGATTTCTGTGTTTTAATTCTGTATCCTGCAACTTTGCTAAATTCAGTTATTAGTTCTAATAGTTTTTTGGTGGAATCTTTAGGGTTTTCTATGTCATCTGCAAACAGTGACAGTTTAACTTCTTCATTACAGTTTTCAGTTATTCTTTAAAAAATATTACGGCAGGACTTCTAGCTATGGCCTAATGGAGAGATTGCCAAACTCTTCTCCTAAAAAGTAACTATGAAGCCAGAAAAAAAAATGACAAAAGTAACCATTTCAGTGCACTGGAAACTGATCAAAGGCATAACAATCTGAGAGGTTTTTGTGCTTGAAAAATTGCTGATTTAGGGTAAGAGTAGTAGAAATCTGTAGTGTTCTAGCCTGGGGCTGCTCCCCTCCTGCAGCTCATCTGAGATGAGGTTCATAGGACATGGTGGGCCAGGAATACTGGTGGCTTTTCTCCCCTGATGGAAGGCAATTCACTAGATTTGGAGTGGTAGGTTAAGTCATACTCACTGACATCCTTGATGGAAATGACTCTCTCAGTGGCAGATAAGAATTATAAGGGAGTACTTCAGAAAAAAAAAGGGAACCCTAATATAGAACCCAGTGAAAACTGTAGACCTAAAAAATAAATTATCTGAAACCATTTCACTGGATGGGATTTAAAAAAGATGGGACATTAGAGTATTATAAAATAAAGGCTCCATGAACTTGGAGATGGGATAATATAAATTAATCAAAATGAAGCAGAGTGAGAAAAGAAAAGAACATTTCTAAAAGTGAATAAAACAAATAACCAGCAACATCTGGAATAATGTCAAGCAATCTAATATATGTGGACTTGGAGTCATAAAGAGAAAGAGAAGATGACAGAAAATTTAAAAAAAAACAATAGCCAAATACTTCCCAAATTTGATGAAAAATGTCAATATTAAAATCCAAGAAATTTAACAAACCTCAAATGGGATAAATATCGACCCCTAGACACATCACAGTCAAATTGTTCAAAAAGATGAGAAAAGAATTTTAAAAGAAGGCAGAATAAAAAAGGAAGATTACATATAAGGTAGCATAGATGTGAATTATGATTTTATATTACAAACAATGCAAGCCAGAAGACAATGGAACGTTTTTAAAGTGCTGAAAGGAAAAAATATCTTTGACCTTGATTCCTAGAGCTAGTGAAATGGTATATTCTTTAAAAATTAAGGCAAAATAAAAACATTTTCAGATAAGCAGAGATTGAGGGAATTTGTAGCCAGCAGATCCTCACTTCAAGAAGTGCTAAAGCAAGTTCTTCAACCTGAAGAGAAGCAATACCAGATAGAAACACAAATGAACAGGAAGAAACAGAATTCCAGAAATAGCAAGCAAGTGGGTAAATTAAGAGTCTCTTCTTCTTTCCTTAATATCTTTAGCATTCAATTGACAGTTTAAAGCCAAAATAAGAACCTATCTTGGGATTTATAACATATACAAAGGTAAAATGTATGAGCCTAATAGTACAAAGTACAGAGAGAGTTAAGGGAAGCATATTGTTGTATGGTTTCCCCACTCCGTGTAGTCTATAAAAAAGTTAAAGTGGCATATTGCAACTGGAGTAAGAACTAAAAATAAAACGAAGAGGTGTAACTAAAAATCCAATAAAGGAGATAATATGGAATACTAAAAAGTAATTCCAAAAAAAAAAGAAAAGCTCAGGAAAAGGGAAATGTGAAGAAAAATGGGGAGAAATAGATAACAAATAGCAAGGTGTAGATGTAGCCTACTAAAGATAATTATGTATCAATAATTACATAAATGCAAATAGGTTAAGCACTGCAATTAAACCTACAGTGCCTTGGGCATACATCTGGTGCTAGTAACATTATAGACCATTTGGTTTCTAATTCCCTTTTAATGCTCTGATTTTAACTTTCTTTTTTCATTTTCTTGTACCAATGGATTTCCTTTTTTTACTTCTGAGATAAGCTGGATATGAATGATATTTATAATCAGAAATTCCATATGTTGGGAAGTAAAGTAGGGAAACTGGGGGCTACTTGCAGCTAGCTGTTCAGGCCAAAATATTGACTGTATTTTTAAATTTTAAATAATTAATCCATCCTGAATTTTTTTGGTTTTAAGATACCAGGTAAGTTTCTAACTTTATTTTACAAATTATTAACTCATTGTCCTTATTTGTTAAATAATCTAGCCTTCCTCCACTGATTTGAGAAGTACCTTGATCACAATCTAAATTATTTTATACATCTGGATGCATTAGTTTCTGTTCTGCTCTCATGGTTTTCTCTTTCTGTATAGGAGTAGTCTTAAAATGATTTCTGCTTTACTTTATTTCAGCTTTGTGTCTGGTGGGTGAAGGTTCCTATCATCACCCTTATTTTAAGACATCTCAGCTTTTCTATTCACACAATCTAGAGGATAATATTGTCAAGTTAAACCATTTTCTGTTTGGATTTCATTTGGGATAATGCCAAAGATGTAACATAATTTGGGGGAAGAATTGGTATTAGATTTTCCACTCAGAAACATGACATATTATTGCATTTATTCAAGACATCTCTCAGTAAAGTTTTTCACTTTTCTTAATATGAATTCTGTATAGATTGTCATAAGGGTATTGTTCCATCCATATTTAGTAACTTGTTTTGCTACAGCAAATGAGATTTTTTAACCATATATATTTATATACACAAAAAGGTTTTCTTGTCCTGAACTTGTACTTAGTGAAATAAAGTATTTAAATTTTTCTTTCTTTTAAAATGTGGCATGAATTCAATTGTAGTATTATATTCAAATTCTTGTTCTTTCTTTTTCTTTTTTGTTAACTAGTTTATTATGGTATAACATACATAAAGTGTGTAAGTATATATTAATCTCAGGTGTTCAGGTGAAATTTTACATATATGTACATATATATCCAGGTGAACATGTGGAATCTTTCCTGCACCCCAAAAGCTTCCCTCATGCATCTTCTCCATCTACACCAAACCCTGAGGTGACTACTGTTCATATTTCTATCAATAGGGAAGTTTAGCCTGCTTGTGAATTTAATGCAAATCAAATCATGCAGTATTCACTTTAGTGTCTGGATTCTTCCACTAAACATAATATCTTGAAGTAAATCCATTTTGTTGTACAGATCAGTAATTTGCACTTTGTTGCTTTGTAGTAGTCTATTGTACATGTGTGTATGCATGTGTACACAAACATACAAATATGTATGTACACACATCCATGTACCACAACTGATCAATTTATTTCTCCATTCTCCTATTGACAAGTCTTTAGGTTATTCCTAGTTTGGGGCATTGTGAATAAAGCTATTATGAACATTCTTGCACGTGACTTTTTGTGAACATATGTACACTTCTCTTTGGGGTGCTCAGCTGAGTGTGGATTTTCTGGGTTAATAGTGTATGTGCTATGTTGACTTTAACAGACACCATCAAATAATATTCAAAAGTGGTTATACCATCTTACACCACACCCCCATCAGTGTTTGAAAGGTCCAGTGGCTTCCTATCCTCACTAACATTTGATACTGTAAGTCTTTTTCATTTTAGTCATTCTGGGGGGTATGCAGTGGTATCCCATTATCATTTTAACTTGCCTTTACCTGATAAGAAAAGTGTTCAGCACCTCTTCATATGCTAATTGGTCATTTGGGTATTCTCTATGTTAAGAGCCAGTTCAATATTTTTACACATTTTAAAATTGGGTTATTTGAGTTTTCTTACAGATTTGTAGGAGTTTTTCTTATATTCCAAATAAGAGTGTTTTGTCCTATCTGTTCAAAGACCCTTGTCTGGAGCTTGCGTTCTTATTCTCTTAATGATCTCTGTTGATGAACAGAAGTCTTCTATATTAGTGAAGCCCATTCATTGGTTATTTTTCACTTGGGGCTACTGCCTTCTTGTATTCTGTTTAAGAAATATTTGCTTACCCCAAGGTCATAAATATATTTTCCTATGTTTGCTTCTAGAAACCTTATTGTTTTGCCTTTCATATTTAAATCTACAGTCCACTTAATTTCTGTGCCATGTGTAGACAGGGGTTCACTCTTAATTTTTTCCCCTATTATGGGTACCCCAAGTCTCAGCACCAGTTGTAAAAAAGGTCATTCTTTTCCCCACTAAATTGAATTGGTGAATTAGGTAAGCATATGAACGGGTCTATTTCTACACTTATGTAACATTGGTCTATTTATCTGTCACCAATACCACCCAGTTTTAAACACTATGGCTTTCCATCTTTGTAAGACTTAAAATCTAGTGGTGTAATTTCTCTAATTTTGTTCTTCAAGATAATCTTAGCTACTTGAGGTCCCTTGCATTTCCTTGTAAAATTTAGAATCAATGTGTCAATTTCAACAATTATAAACTTTCTGGGATTTTGATTGGGATTTCATTGAATTTATACGTCAGGTCAGGGAGAATTAATGCCTTAACATTAGGGAAATATCCAGTCTGTTAGCATGAGTGTATCATTTACTTAGCACCCTTTTTATTTCTTCCAGCAATTCATTGTTATTGCATTTTCAGTATGCAAGTCTTGCACAAATTTTATTAAATTTATCAATAAATAATTCACATTTTTAGTGCTATTGTAATGCTATAGGGTTTTAAAATACTCATTTTCCAATTTTTTGTGGCTCTTTTGTAGAAATACAATTATAGATTGACTTGTATTTATTCACTCATTAGTTCGTATAGTTTGTTGAAGGTTCTTCTGGAACTTCTACACACCCAATTGTGGCATCTACAGATAAAGAGTTTTACATCCCCCTTTCCACATTTTATGGCTTTTATTTATTTTTTTCCCTTTGAAAGGACTTCCAAATAATCTCTCTGTGGACTGATGGTCCTAATTCAAGTCATATGTAAAATGAGCTTTAAAAAGTGTCAGGATAAGGAAGACTGAGTTGGAAAGAATACTGTATAATTTAATTGAAGCAGTGATGTGAATGTGATTTCTCACTGAATGCCCTGTTGATATGTTTACATGCACAAAAATGTATGAAACACCCGTGCATAATAAATACACACATCAGCAACCACATAGTGAATCAGCTTCATAGAAAATGCAAGAAAATCTTGCCTAAAGGAAAATTAAATCACCACAAAATGCTCAAGAACTTGAATGCAGAGGTCTCTAAACAAACTTGCTTATGTTAAAATTTGCCTCTTGATCTTTTGGGACATTTTGAAAGAAAGCTATTTCCCTGTATTTATCCATCTAAGCACACACAGGATAAGGACAGGGTTTCTAGCTTCTATTCCTACTCTGTGCTTTGCTGATTAGGTAGTCCATGGATGTCCCTTGAATAAGTGCTTGAATAAATGAAAGGAGTGAATGAGTAGAATTATGGACGAGACAAGTCACCTCAATATTCAGTTATCTTTGACTACCCACTGTGTTGAACTTTGAATTTATTTTCCATTTTCTGTTTGGTGTTCAAACAATCTGGTTTTCCATTCACATTTGGTTTCATTAAAGGAATATTCCCATCTGTAGTGGGCTGTTTCCAAAGAAGGCTACAACAATCTCTGTCCCCTGCCACTTCAATCCCACTTCTCGGAGGTTGCCACTGGTAATGAACAGTAAAAAAGGAGAAATGGATGTTGGACAGAATGTGACTCTTTTTAAAAACCAGATTTGGTCGCATCAATCTGTGTGTACATTGTATAGTTATGGTCACGGAAGAAATGGATGGTTATGCAAGTTACGGTCATGGGCCATAATTATTGTCCATCTTTAATGAGCTCCAACCCACCATTATCAGCCCTGGCAGGGAAATGAGAGTGACCCCTCTTCTTCTTGTCCCTCCATCTACCTTGGGACAAGTGCTTCCACTCTCTGTCCACATTCAGCACTCCTGCCAATGTCTACCAGCTCTCCACCTCTCACACAAATGGCTTACTCACCTGTGTGTGCATCCCTCTCCACATACAACTTCCTTAGACTCTGAGGTGTTCAGCACCATGCTTTGCAAAACGCAGGCTCTTGGAACACTATTTGCTAGATTCACAAACTAAAAGAGGAAATGAGGAAAAGGGTAGACATCAAAGATAAGATGCAACCAGCACCACTGAATGTCACAGTCTGTAAGGTACAGCATGCACACATTAAATTACATTGAGTTGCTTTCTAGTAATTATGGTTCTGGGCTTCAAATGGTTCTTAGAGAGGCATTAGAAATTCCCACTTTAGCTAAATCACAACGTTTATCTTTCTTTCAGAAGGCACTTTATTTATTTAATGTCACAATACTAAAATCATTCCATTTTGCAACATTCAAAAAACAGCAGAAAAAGCCCCAACATCTATATTAAATTGTTACTAACAAAGTAAACATTTCTCCCCCTGTTTTTTTCTAGTTGATTAAGCACCAGTATATTTAAAAATGTTTCCCAAGCTTGAGAAATGCTCCCCTCTGAACATACAACTATTCATGTAGAATGTTTTTCCTAGCACTTGATTACAATTTGGCAGTAGTTTCAGAATAATTGACAAATTTTAAATTTCTGTGCCCCAAACACACATGTGTTTGCAGCTAAACGGACTTGAAAGAATATGCAAATTGCACTTTTATGTCAAAAATGAGTGAATGCAGCTTCATGCGGAAAAAACCTGTCACCCTATGTTTTTGTTTAGACTAATCTGTGTGCTATCACCCCAGCATCAGACTGCATCAACATTTTCTTTGGGATATTAGATGTAAATGTTTATGGCTGCAGATATAGCTAGGAGGGATTGGCACTTATTAAAAACGACCCTGGAGTGTTTTCTTTGGTTTTCACATAAATATCCCAAGGAAACGTTCAATCAAACAAGGCTGCCAGGTAAAGGGAAATGACCATTACAGCAGAACACGGGGGTCTCCTGGGTCCTGTCAAGTGGGAGGTCCCATCCAAGAATGCAGTAAGAGGGCTGAGCCCAGAGACTGGGTAGAGCTGGCTTCTTCTCAGTGTGGAAGATAATGCGGCCACTGACTGGAAATTTCTCTCCCTGAGGCCAGGAATCCATCCCTCCCTGCAACAGAAGCTTCACATTTTAGAATCACCAAAAAACTCAGTGGTATATGTGGATTTCCCATCTTCAGCTGCCGGAGTCATCAAGATGGGACAACGTCTCACAGCATGACTGGTCTCATTCACAGGATGGGGCAGGTGTGAGGCCACTATGCCCTCACAAAGGGCAGGAACTTGGTCCTGAGTTCAGGGCTGCATATGTCCATGCTGAATTTCATAAATAGCTTAGAATATTATTCTAGAATCTCAGACACTGACTGAGGACACACTTCTATGTCCCCCTGCTTCAGCTAAAATGCATCCGAAATCCACTATATAGAGGCTCTGTAAGTTCTCCTGATGCTAACTACTGACCTCTAGCTTTTACCCTAGACCCCCTGAAATGAAGGGATTGTCAGCCCACTTTCAGTGGTCTTTTGCCCCCTCTCATCCCCACTGCACCAGCTGTCACCAAGGTCGTAAACAACCTCCACAAAGCCAATCACAATGAGCATCCTTCAGTTGCCCTCTTATCTCTCAACAGCACTGGCACCCTTAGTCCCTCCCTCCTTGAAACCCTCCTCTTCTACTGGTCTCAGTAACATCACAATCACTTGGTTTCCCTTCAGTGTCTGGCTACTTCTGTCTCCTTTGCAGGCTCCTTTCTTTCTACATAGTTTTTTGAAGTTCAAATATGATATTGTATACCAACTGTATTCTAATAAAAAAATAAGGTTGACAGACCAAAAAACCCACATGATCATCTCAAAAGGCACAGAAACAGCATCCGACAGAGTCTAGCACCTTGTCGAAAGCATTCAGCAAACTAGGAGCAGAAGGGAACTCCCTTAACCTGAGAGCGACTAATGCTTAGACAAAACTACTACAGATTTGGGGACCTGGAACTGGGATGCTGCTGTAACAAATATTTGAAAATGTGGACGTGGCTTTGGAATTGGGCAATAGGCAAAGGTTAGAATAATTTTGAGGAGTATTATAGAAAACAGTAGGTTACTTTGAACAGATTGTTGGCACAAATATAGATGTTTACAGGCCTGCTAGTGAGGACTCAGGAGGAAATGGGAAGTACAGTAGAGAAAACATAATTACTTAAGATAATGCCTAACTCATCATGAAAAGACTGTTAGTAGAAATATGGGTGTTAAAGCTGCTGTTGTTGAAGGCTCAGAGGGAGCTAAGGGATATGGCACTGGAAACTGCAGGAGAGGGGATTCTTCTTAAATAGTGGCAGAAAGCTTAGCAAAATTTTGTCCTGCAGTTATGTGGAAAGCAGAACTGGTAAATGATGAAATACAACATTTAGCTGAAATTTCCAAGCAGAGTGTTGAAGGTTTTTCTTGCTGCTTAGAATAAAATGCAAGAGAAAAGAGATACATTGAAGCAAGAACTGTTTTTTTAAAAAAAGATCCAGGACTTAATGATTTGGGAAATTCTCAGCTTATTCAGATTGCAAAAGATTCTAAAATTAAGAGATTCACTGCCAAGGAAGTGTATTATAAAAAATTAAGGGTGTAGCTGGACAACCTCTTTCTAATACCTCAGATAAATAAAGTTAGAGTGTTCAGTTATGCAAAAGGCTCTTAGCGACTGCAGGTATGACACATAGATCCCTTAGTCATCACGGAAGCAGCCAAAAATAGAGATGGGATCACTTTGCAGGAATCTGTGGAGGACCTATTATCTAAAGGGAAATGACAGATTCCTGAGGACTTTATACCAGCAGAAACACTGCCAGACTGACCCAAAAGAGACAGAGAACAAACTAAAAGAAGGCTGCTTGACGCCCAAAGTTCTACAGATGGGAAACACGCTGACAAAACTCCTTAGCTGTAAACACGTGTTACCTTTCATGAAAAAGGAAGGATGGCTCAGAAGATGGAGCCTCAGGCCCAGAGGGTGGAGACATGGACCCAGAGATTACTTCCAGGTCTTGAAACCCAGTGGAGTTCATGTGGCTGGATTTGTACATTTTGGGGAACCAGTGACTCTTTTTCCTTTCCATTTTCTCCATTTTTGAAACAGGATATCTATGCCTACTTTACTTTTGTATTTGGTGAGCATGTAACTTGTTTCTTTGATTTCACTGGTTCACACAGAGAAAAACTGTGATCCAGGATCAATTATACTGAGTCTCACCCATGCTTATATTGATAATGGATGGTAGCATCTGGAACTTTTGAACTAATGGGATGTAGGTGAGGTTTTGGATTTGTAGATGCTGGAATAGTTTGAGAATTTAGGGGATCTTGGTATGGGGTGAATGTATTTTGCATATGGGGCAGGCATGAGTCTTTGGGGAGTCAGAGAATGGAATTCATCGGCAGAATAATGGTCCCTAAAGATAACCACATCCTAATCCCTGGATCGGTGAACATGTTACCTTGTTAAAGGGACTTTGCAGGTGTGACTAAGGTTAAGACCTTAAGATGGGACTAGTATAATCCCTTAAATCCTTAAAATTGAGAACCTTTTTGGCTGTAGTCAGCCAGAGGGTGATGTGACTATGGAAGAAAGGTGAAAGAGATGCTATGCTTCTGGCTTTGAAAATGGAGGAAGGGAGGAGCCATGGGCCAAGGAATGTGGGTGGTCTTTAGACGCTGGAAAAGGCAAAGGAGACTCTTAGAGTCCCCAGAAAGGAACACAGCTCTTCTGCCACCTTGGTTTTAGCCCAGGGAAGCCCATGTTGTAGTTCTAAACTACAGAACTAGGAGATAATAAATTTGTGTCATTTTAGGCCTGAGCTTTTCATAATTAGTTATAGCAGCAATCGAAGACTAATACAGCCACCTATGAAAACCCACAGCTAACATCAACTTAATGATGAAAGACTGAAGCTTTCCTGTAAGATCAAGAACGAAACAATGCTCATTCACACCACTTCTATTCAAGATTGTATTGGAGGTTCTAGCCAGGGCAGCTAAGCAGGAGAAAGAAAGAAGAGGCAATGAGATTGGAATGGGGAAAGTAGCACTAGCTCTATTCACACATGAAACGATCTTCTTTATGGAAAATCCTAAGGAATCCATTAAGAAAGCTATTAAAACAAATAGATGAGTTTAAAATATGGTTGCACGATACAAAATCAATATGTAAAACTCATCTCTATTTCTATAACACAGGCAATGAATAATCAGAAAATAAACAATTCCATTTATAATAGTGTTAAAAAGAATAAAATATTTAGAAACAAATTCAACAAAACAAGTGCAAGACATGTACACTGAAAATTAAAACATCACTGGAAGAAATTTAAGACTTCAATGGAAACACATCCTGTTCTCATGGATTGGAAGACTTAATATTGTTAAGATGGCAATACTCCCCAAAATGATCTTCAGAGTCAATACAATCCCTACCAAAATCCCAGCTGGCTTCTTTGTAAATAATAATGAGCTATCTTAAAATTCATATGGAAATTCAAGGGATATAGCGACTATAGATTTAGCCAGAATAACCAAAATAATCTTGAGAAAGAACAAACTTGGAAGATTTACACTTTTTGATTTCAAAACTTACTACAAAGGTATAGTAATCAAGGCTGTGTAGTGTGGGCATAAAGATAGACATAGATCAATGGAATAGAATTGGGAATCCATAAATAAATCCTTATGTTTTTGGTCAATTGACTTTTGATAAGTATATCAAGATAATTTGATTGGGAAATAATAGTCTTTCCAATGAATGGTGCTGAGAACTGGATATTCACATATAAAGGAATGAATCTGGACTCTTACCCCCAAAACATACACAAAAGTTAACTAAAATGGATCAGAGTCTAAATGTAAGAGCTAAAATTATAAAACTTTCAGAAGAAAATATAAGCTTAAATCTTTGTGACCTCTGATTAAGCAATGGTTTCTTAGAGATGACACCAAAAACACAAATTACAAAACTAAAAGTAGGTAAGTTGAACTTCACCAAAATAAAAAATATTTGTGCTTCAAAGAACATCATCAATAAAGTGAAAAGACAATTTATACAGAATGGATAAAATTTCTATAAATCATATATCTGATGAGGGACTTGCATCCAGAATTATAAAAAGTGTACAACCCAATAACAAAACACCACCCAATTTAAAAACAGGCAAAAGACTTGATATAGCTGCTTCTCAAGAGATACACAGATGGTCAAGAAGCATAGGAAAGAATGCTTAACATCACTAGAGAAATGCAAATCAAAACCACAATGAGATGTCACTTCACACCCACTAGGATGGCTGTGATAAAAAAATACAGACAATAACTAGTATTGATGAGGATGTGGGAAAATTAACTCTCACATACTGCTGGCGGGAAAGTAAAATGATGCAGCTGCTTTGTAAAAACTGTTTGGCAGTTCCTCAAAAACTTAAAATGGAGTTACCATAGAACCCAGCAATTTCACGGGTAGGAATATAAGAGAATTGGAAGCATGTTCACACGAAATTTGTTTATAGCACCATTATGCTTATTCACAAGAGCCCAAAAATGGAACAGCACACATGTCCACCATTTGATGAATGAATAGACAAAAGGTGGTACATCTATACAATAGGATATTATTATGCCATAAAAAGGAACAAAGAACAGATACATGCTACAAAATGGAAAAACCTCAAAATCTTATGCTAAGTGAAAGAACCTAGACACAAATGAAATGTTCTGAATAGGCAAATCCATAGAGACATAAAGTAGATTAACTGGAATTGCACAACTCTGAATATAATACTGAATTGTGCACTTTTTAAAAGATTAAATTTTAGATATGTGAATTATATCTCAATAAAGCTGATATATATTTTAAAAAAACAACAGTTGATGAGCTTCAAGCTTTGGTTCTGCGTTCTATTCTTTTCTACACTCTTTCTAGGCTATCTCTTCAACTCTGGCTTCAACTGCACTTGAGGTAGCCATCAACTTAAAGTGTATACCTCTATCACAGATCTCTCCTCAGTTCCTCTGATTTTCCTACTTGGAAGTTTCAAAGGCACCTTGAATTCACCATGACTAAGACTCAAGTTTTGCTTTCCTCTTTGCTGCCAGAGCCTGGTCTTCCTTTAGCATTAGTCAGCCAATGGTCACAATATCCTCTGAGTTGGAAACAGAAATGGCACTGCCTTTTTCCTAATGCCTTACTGATGTTGGAGAAGTCCAATAAATGACAGTCCCTTTCCTCTGCTCAAGCTGGTACTCTATGATGTCAGGTTGATGTGGATGAAGATTTCAGTGTCAGTTTCATGACTGATAAAGTCAATACTGGAAAATGTGGCTTGATTACATAGTGCAGATGATTTCCCAGCTCTGATACCCAGATGGAGACAGACTGACCACTTATTCATAAGCAGACCCAATCACTGAAGCCTCCTCATACAGCGACCTGCCTCTGCAAAACCTGCAGCAAACGAGAACAGGCAAGGATGCAACTTTGGTGGACAGAAACTCAGAGGAGGGATTTGGGATAGAGATGTAAACTTTGGGATTCGTGGGTATCTGAATTGCTGTTGAGCCTTAGGAGTAGAAGAGATTGCCTGGAGGAAGTGTAGAGAGAGAGAAGAGGATTCAGGACACAGGCTTGAGGCCTGTCAATTTTTAAGGCTGTGTAAAGGGAAATGAACCTGTGAAGGAGGCTGAATAGCCACCAGAAGTAGAGGTGAAGCAATGTGTTGTCATGGAAGTCAGTGGAAAGAAGGTCCCAGAAGGAGGGAGTCATCAAGCACCTTCTTGGTGCAGGGCCTTTGCACATGTTTCTTCTCTGTTGGGATTGTCTTCCCCATTACTTTACCTGTGTATTTTTGACTCATCTATCCAGTCTCTACCAAAAGGGAATTCCCTCAGGAAACTTCCCCAATCCCTAGGTTAGTCTCTCTCTCCCTTTACATGCCTTCATTGCCCTGAAAGTTTCCTACCTGACCCTTATCACAAGTGTGTTAGTTGAAATGTGACAAATACAAATGTAATTGTACTAATTGAAATGTAATTAAATGCAGGGGTATCATTTCACATCCTCCCTTCACTGTTACTTCCATGACAGCTGTCCTTACTCACCTCTCTAACCCTTTGCTCAAAAATACTGATAAACCTATAAGCAAATGAAGGGACTATCGCCACAATTCCATGTGGTAAGGGACAGGTTTCAGGCTCACTGACTTATGCGTGTTACTTTTGGACGTAGTGGCTCTCAGCAAAAAGGCACTTGCTTACCACACATCTTTCCTACTGAAGAAAGGTAAGGAATAAAACATATTTAGACTTGGAGCCCAAACTTCAGTGAGTTTTCATTGCAAGACGCACCATAGAGATTATCCTACCATGATAGTTGACCTGCTTGGAAGATTCTGAAAACCCACCCCTGCACATGGGGAGGCCCCCGTGCTTCAGGAGTGCCGGGTGAATGACACCGAGGACTTGACAATGGGGACGTCTGCCTTCCCTGCTATAGAGATTTTTTGGCAGTGACACTGGGATGGGAGCGTTTCTCACATGCAGCAGAGCAGCGGCTGCCTGTGCAGTTCTCCCACGCTTGCAGCAATAAACCTTTTATAACAGTCCTGCTGTCTTGCACACCACATATGCCTTCTTGTGTGAATTTTGGTCCTATTCTGCTTTCCCTAAAGGAGGGACACAAAGGGTGGCTGATCTTACCACTACACATGTGGTCAAGAGAGACTCAGGAGCCAGGGCCCTCGAGATCTGCAGGCTCCCTCCTCCACCTGCAGAGGCCAGATTTAAGTTATATGACTCCAGCCACTCACTGGGTGTGTGCTAGGCCCCGGCAGGGACCACCTCTGGGATGTCCTGTATGTATTCAGTACTGGGGGGTGAGGCACACTTGGACTTGGCAGCCCTCAGCCATCTGTGCGGTAACGCGCCTCTGCTCGTTATCAGGCTTTAACGCAGTGGTGGCATCAGCTACTCAGCATTCGCTGAAATGCATGACCTTCCAAGTCCTGCAGAGACATGAAAAGGTGTGCTACCAGACCCCCAGTTTTGTCCTTCTTCCCAAAGCTTTGCTAGAGGAACCTTAGACCCAGGCAGACGGGGAGGGGGTAGAGGAATGCCTTTTGGAGAGGACTGTGTTCTCCTCTCCTCTGTTAACACAGATCTCTGAGTGTCTGGCTGAATATGTCACATCCTGGGCATCGACACCTGCCCTTTGCCCTTCCCCCCTCTGGTAGAGCATTGCTTTGTTCCACAGCAGCTAAGTATACACTACCTAAGCCCCACACCTTTCAAGTGGTTTAACTCACCTTGTTGGTAACCAATAAAAACAAGTTTAGCAGGTAAGAGCACAGGCTTAGGGGTCAGACAGACTTGGGTTGAATACTGTGTGGCCTTGGACAAATTACTTGGCTTTTCTCAATCTCTGATTCTTCACCTAGAAAACTGGGGTAATAATACCAATGCCCTCCTGAGGTAGGTGGAGGAATAAATGATATAACATAGGTCTAGTGGAGTTTCTGGAACTTGCAGGTGGTCTAATAAGTGTTTCCTATTAGTGCTACCACCATCATTATCATCTGCCTCCTCATCATGACTGTATTCATCAGTTTTAGTTGCAAGTTAACAAAAGCCCATCTCAGATGAATTTAAGCAAAGGAGGCACATATTTTGGGTTAGTTAATTGAGAAGTCTAGGCACAGGTTGAAGCGAGAGTTTCAACAGTGGCATCTCTGCTCAATCTCTCTCTCTCCAAATACTCTGCTTTCCTCTAACTTGGCCCAAGCAGTGGCCTAAAGGGCAACTGGAGGACCCTAGTGTACAGAGGACCACTCCTCTTCTCTTCCCACCCAAGGGCCTGTGTATGTGCATGTGGATATTCCAGCCCAGGTATCCAAGCTCCATCCGCAAATGCACCTGCCAGGAAATAGCCTCCCCTTGGCCACCCCTTGTTCTTTGAAGGCCAGACCAGGGGGAGAGGCTTGCACAGGCTCCGTAGATTTATAGCTGTTTGGGCACAGAATTCTGGGGTTGTGGGTATCAAGATCATGGTCCAAAAGTGGGAGTAAAAAGGATGCAGACTCAAGATGGGCCCGTTCTCTTAGTCCCACAGAATCATCACCCCATGGGGAAGATGGGGCTGGAGGAGATTCCCAGCAGGGTCTTCTCATGTGCAGAGCCTCTAATTGACAGATCTAAGAGAGGTCTTTATTTATTATATATTTATTCATATAGTAATTATTGCAGAACAGTCTAGTAACAATTCAAGACAGGATACAACTTAAGTGTTGCGGAGTTTTAGAGAAGACAGATGACTGCCAGCAGGAAAGTATTCTCTGAAGGGGGCCTTGGAGAATGGAAGGTCAGGATAGGAGAGCACATAGAACAGGGCATTCCAGGTGAGGAGAGCAATGTGAACAAATGAGAACATGGGATCAGGTTGGGTCTGCTGTGTGTTGGGACAATGGGGAGCCGGGTTTAGTACGAGAGAAACTATGCTGGCAGAAAGAGGAGATGGCAGTGGGGCCTGGAGGAGGCATTAGAAGAGCTCCAAGGGAGAGGGTCCAGGTCCAAATCTATTAAAATAAGAACTGGGAAGTCTTTGAGGTTTTGTGAATAGAAGACGGTGGTTGAAAGGGGTGCCTGAGAAGCTGGACCTGGCAGTGCCATGTTGGTGGGTTCGGGGGCTGAGATCTGGGCCAGTGGATGAGGAACCAGACAAGGGCTTCTGTGAGGATGATGCATGGGCGGAGGGGGAGGGAAGGAGCATTATGCACAGTCAGTGGAAGAGGCTAAGCAGGCAAGGTGACCAAATCCAGAGCTGACGTCACCAGGAGAACCAAGTGCCTAACCCTGAGTGAGCAGCATACAAATGTGTTCCCTTGTGAGCCGTCAGGATGGACGGGGTGGACGATGTCCAGTCTTATTTGTGGTTCAGAATATCAATTTAACTGCACCAGGTGTTCACTTTTCAATTTTGTTTCAGTCCCCTGATGGGCAAATTAAATTCACTGAGTCCATGAGACATGGCCCGGCCAGGGTTACCGCCTCTGGGTGTCCTGTGGGCACAGCTGGCGCCTCAGGCTCAGGCTGACGTGCTGGTGAAGTTCCTGTGGCCAGAACGGAGGGCTTTTTCCTGGCTGGTTTTGCTGGGCGGTTTGTAGAGCCCTGTCTGTTGGCCAGGGGTGAATGCAAACTGGAATGTATTTGTAAAGGGGGCTTCCAGTCCTGGCCTGTTCCTGCCGGAACATATGAGAAAGGGAACCGCAGGTGCCTGGCCAGCCACATGACTGGTACTGTGTGCCAACAGGTCCAGGCGGGTCCCTCTGGACACTTGGCTCAACCAAAGGAGCCCAGTGGTATTCCTGGGTGAGAAAAATATCATGCATGGCTATGTGATTCTGCCCTAGCCTTTAAGCCATGCAATTGATAACGATATGCTATCTATCAACCCACAATTATTTACTGATTGTTATATATCTTTATTGTGCTGTGTATCACATGAAATACAGCAGAGATCCAAATGACTTCTGAAGAGTCAGGTGTTTAAATTTGAGGACCATGGTTCAAGTCCCAGCTCTACCATTTATTACGCATGTGGACTTTAGCAAGTCTTCTAACCTCGCTCGCCCTCGTATCTGTAAAATGGGCACTAAAACACAATCTAACAATGCTGATAAATGAGATCATCTATAATGGTATATAATAAACTGACATATATTCTAATCTAATAAATGGAGATTCATATAATTTCTCATTTAACAATTATTTTCAATAACATTTGTTTTGAAATTCAGTGAATTCTGTGGGACTTTTTCTTTCTCCTAAGAAATATGTAATCTGGGGAAATAAAACCAACACACATGTGTAACAGCAATGAATGCAAGACAGAAAGAAAATATACCACATTTTGTGAAATAGAGCCATTTGGTATTTTCTCAACTTTGTCTCAAATAAATGTGGTCATTTTCTTCCTTTCTTATTGCCACCTCTTTGGAAGTATTTGGTTTCCCCACAGGCTCTTGAAGGTAGAAAATGTTTATAGTCAGAAGCCTCTGTCCTCTCAACCCCTGTGTACAGATGGGACAACCAGGGCCCAAGATGCTGAGGAATCTTGCCCTGCAAAATTTGCATGTTTAGGAAGTGGTAGGGCTGAGACTTGACCTCACGACTTTGGGCTCTTTCCTGTCCACTCTGCTGCTCCCCAAGCTGACAATCACCCACAGTGGGTAAGACCTGGGTCACTGCTGGGGAACTACTAGCTCCCATCTGCTTCATTGTAGTTCACATCTTGCTTTCCTTCCCTGGAGGAGTCCCTCATATAAAACCATAGGGGCAGAAATCATTTGTCTTTGAAATCATTAATTTTGGAGAAGGAAAAAAGAAAATCAACCAAACAGACCAATGGGAATTTCCAAATGGCAGCTAGGTGGAGAGACAGAACCCTGAGTGCCCCTGTTCTCAGGTCAGGCCACTTCACTGTGACCTCAGACCTTCCTTCCGGTCCACACACCCTCAGTTCAAGGAGTGGACACGCACAGCTGCAGCCACTCTCTGAGCAGTCTCTGACCAGGTGAGACCCAGGAGAGAGTTTATAAAAGTGCTCAACTCAGACCTGTGGCTGGGAAGGGCGAGGAGAGCGTGGCTGCCAGGGTGGCTGCTGCAGTAAGGGCGCCCCTTCAGTGCTCTGTTGGCAGGGATGGGTGTCCGGGTGGAGGGGCAAAGCCACCAGCCTCCCCAGGGCTGGGAGCTGAATCTGGGAGAGCCAAGCGCTCTCCTCGGTCTTGCCATTGCCCTATCTGGCAGGAGTCGCTAATCCTTCATTACTGCAAAGAACTTCATCCAGGATCCAATCACCATGAAACCGCCTATCACTAGGATGCTATTTCTTCCAATCCTGTATGGGAACTGATTTTCCTAATGATGTCCCCGAGGCCCTGCAACACCCTGGAATGCATTCTGAATCACTGAGGGAGTATGCTGTTGTGTTCAGTCTAGTTTTTATGTGAAGGAATTCTCACTGTGTTTTTCTAAAGCATGGAATAAAAGGGGATTCTCATGGGAACTACCCAAGTGTTGTGGAGGAACAAGAGACACCTGACTACGGAATGAAAGCATGTCCTGGTCCTTTCAGGTCCCTCTGGGTGTCTGCACATCTGTGTTAATCCATGTGGATCTAGTGGGCTCTGGTTATACCTCTGATGTCTGGTGTTGATGGGGGGTTTGAGGCCTTGCATTTTTCATGCACCCATTTCCTTTGTTGACCATAAAGTCCCCAAGGGTGAGGAACATTTCCCATCCTTTCTTTGTCCTCCAAACCTGTTCTGCTGAGAACTGTGGTCACCCCAGGAGCCAGGTCTGTGGTGCTGCTGAGCTCACTGCAGGGCCCACCCTGGCCAGACGGCTACCCGTTCCCTGCAGACACAGGTCATCTGCAGAAATGTGAACCTGCCTGCCCAAGCAATCAGGCCTTGGGCCTGAGTTTCCCAATTACTTTGGCCCTTTTCCTTAGAACTCAGTCTGCCAGCACTTCTCCCAAGGAGAATTATCCACTCCATAGTTTCTGCCTGCTCTCCTGACATACCGCTTTAATCATACTTTCTGCCTCCAGGGACAGGAGTTGGTGAATGGAATGAGGGGCAAAGCTGGCAGGGCAGAGGCAGTTAGGAACCCTTGGCAGTGATATGATAGGAGGCTCGGATGTGCATTTTCCTCTTTCCATGAAGTGACCTCTATAACATAAGGCCTTTGAGGGTAAGAATCTTACATGTCCAGTTTGACTTTATAGCCCCCCCTGAGAATATTCCCTTCTCTGCTTATGTTCAATAAATATTTGCTAAAGGAATGAGATACAGGCTTCCAAGTCGGTTCAGCTATACACGAGCTCTGTGGATTTGTCCCCTTTCCTCATCTCTAAACCGAAGGGGCTATTGGTATCATTCATTTGCTGTATTATATTCCATTGAATAAATCTTGGAAACATAATATTCAGTAGGGGAAGACAACTAAGTAGATGATGGCATACAATATTAATGACCATTTTTCAAAGCTCAAAAGCAAGCAAAATTAAACAATATGCTGTGTAGAGATACATTGTGTATCAGCCATTACCACAATAATGCTGCATAACAACCTAGCCCAAAACTCAGTGGCTTACAAAAATCTAGGTATTCTGAGTCAGGTGTCTGTGGGTTGACAGGGGGTTGGCTGACTTACTCTGAGCTCATTTGGGCTTGGTTCCAACTTCACATGGGGTCCATGTCTGCTCTAGATGTCTCTCATCCTCCTTGGACTGGCAGGTGACCTGGAGTATTTCCTTTTCATGGCAGAAGGAGAAATATAAGAGGGGAAAGTGGGAAAATGTGATACCGCTTAAGGGAGAGGCTCAGAATCAGCCCCCATCACTGCCTACAGCATTCTATTGGCCGAAGCAAATCTGACATCGCTGAGCAGGGAAATGTATTCCACCTCTAATGGGGGAAATGCAAAATCATATGTCAAAGAGTATCTAAGGAACTCAGAACAATAATGTAAACTGCCACACAACCATAGTTGGCAATACCATAAAAATAATCAAGGGATCAATAAACAAAATTTGGAATACTGGTTATTCTGTGAGGGAGGTAGGCGCAGAGGATAGGAGGCACATCCAGAGTAATGGTCTAGACGTAAGACGGAGTGGTGGGCTCACAGATTTTATGATTACTATGCTTTATAATGTACATAGATATTATTCTGCACATGTCAGATGTTACCTAATGGGAACAGTAAATTTAAATAAAGAAGGGGTGTGATCCATTGATATGAGAGGGTCAGTGTAACATTGTTACATTCTACAATTCTAAGGTAAATAGGAGCTGAAAGGTTTTCTTTGGTGATGGAAAGTATCTGACATTCAGCAATAACCCTGGCCATCCAGCATACAGGCTAAGAATGAGCAAATGACTCATGCTGGTTCTGTCCAGGCCCAGTCCTGTATTGGGCCCAATGGGGAAGATGAGAAGAAATGCACTGTGCACCCAGGGCTATAGGAAGACTCTAGGGAACAAGTGGGTTGCAGCTCTGAGATAACACTGAAAGCCCTGGCTGAACTTCAATCTCATTGGCCTCAAATTCCAACTGAGACGCTAGCTGTGTGACCTTGGGAAAGTTACTGAGCCTCTCTGAGTCTATTTCCTTACCCATAAAGGAACTAACCTTGCCTTGGAGGGTTTCTATGGATCCTTGAGCTTCTATTGCTTTCCAATGTTAGCAGAGAAGCTGTGCTGGCAGAGTGAGTTGTAAAGTCTGATCCCTGTGTTTGACGGTAGCCTGTGCTGCATATAGGGATGGGTCCTCAAGCAGTGACCTAATTTTTCAAATATCCATTGCCTTCTGTAATGTGGTGGTACTAATATTTTTCTTCAAATGTCTTGTTGGTTTAAATTAAGTAATGTATATGACGAACCTGGAACATATGGGGGGCTCAATAAATGTCAATCCCTTTCCTCTCCTGTTTACAGCCTCCACCCATATTCTGGCTATGGAGCAAGGACGGTGGCAAAATAGGTCAAGTTCACGGTCAGGTGTCTTAAGGGGAAGATGGGTATGGTTGTTGAATCCCAGCCTCCTTGGCTTACATGGTAGGAGTGTCTCAGGTGTGAGTACCCTGAGGGGGTTGGGCTCAGGGAGGGATTATGTTTTCCATTACCCAAACATCTCTCATTTCAGCCTCCAATTTGGGGAAGCAAAATAATTTTGGCCCCCCACACAGTATCTGCCTCTGGAACTGATTATCTGCTTTGTTAAGTTCAGAGGCATTCTGATAAGGGTAATTGAATTAGGCTTCTTGGGTCTCCTACAAGCAGGCCGGCTGCCACAGTAGGGGGTCTCTCTGTCCAGGTTCCCTCGCCATGCAGGCTATCCCTTCAGCACTCCTCTTTGGAGCGTGCCCTCTTGGGGTGCTCAGGGCCTTGGGCTTTGCCTTTGAAGATCTTTGCAGAGAAGTCTCTTCACACTTTCTACACTTGCAGAGTCCTCAGGCTTCCCTGGGGTCCTGGCCCTATTCACAGCCCACTTTGGAGGCCTCTGAGCAGGGAGTGGGGGGGGGTGTCTTCCCTTGATCTAGGGGAATTTCTGGAGGTCAAGGAAATGTCTGTCTGTCTGGGGACAAAAGAGCAGGAGGTCAAGGTTCAAATGAGGTTGACCTAGATTTTTCCCAATTCCAGAGGGTCTCTCTTTCAGGAGAACTTGCCTCCACTCTCCACAGAATCTTGGCAGGACTGTCCACCTGAAATGACACAAGTCTGGTCATCTGGGGATATTGTTCTGATAACAGCTACCAGGTTTTCAAAAAATCAGCAGGCTGTAAAAGAAATTATTTGACCCCCAAAATGTGTGCAGACTCAGCCCCTACTTCTCATACTTCACCATTGTCAACCCCCCCTCTTGTGACCACACTGAGAAAAATCACAGTTGCTAAGCACCTCTTAGGGGTAATTTCTTCTCCCACCGCCCACCCACCAGATCAGGGGCCCATAGAATCTCAGCACAAAGGGCGACAGAGAGCAGAGTGGCTAGGCAGGGTGCCCTCCAGGCTCTGCCCAAGTCCTTGGTTCCATGATCTGCCAGGCCCACCCCACTTTCCCAACTTCTGCCCCCACCATGCCACCCTACCCATCTATCTCCTGAGGAGCTCCCAACATTAGTACAGGCGAGAGTGACATAGTTTTAGAGCCCACTAGGAGAGATTTGGATTCAAATCTGGTCTCTGGAACTTGCTACCTATGTGATCTTTGGCCTGTCAGTAACCAGGAAAGATTGGCAATAACACAGAGGTTCTTGATCTTTCTTAGGTTATGGTGTCCTTAGTATCTCTGATTTTTTCAGTGTCTCCAGGCCTTAAGAAACAGCCAAGAGTCCCATTTATTAAGAAGTTAGGACCAAACAACTTAATAAGTATTTATATCCTGACAAAGTAATACATATACATTGAAAGAAAAAAGTAATAGTTTTATTTCAATCTTCACTAACAATTACTTATTAGTGAGATGTATGCACCTCTTTGGCACTGTACAACTTCTTAAATCTTGGAATCTGACAGGCCCTTGATGCCCTCATCTCCTGTTCCATGTTGATTTTCATATGGTTCTTGTTTATTTATTGCAGCTGTCAGCAAAGACCAGCTCCGCAAGATATGACATCAGTGAAAGGAATGTAGTGTGATCTCATGTTAAAACTGTGAACTACCTCAAGCTAATCGTTTGCACAGCATCTAACCAATTTGAGTATCATTATGTTTCCCTCAAAATTTAAAGTAATTCACAGTGCCCCTGTGAATTCACTACAGCATCCCAGAGTGGGAACTGTAGCAATAATGTTTGAAAAGCACCTAACATATTATTGCAGGTGCTTAAAAAAATGTAGCTATTATTACTTCTCCTTGAACTTTTAAAGCCAGTTTGTTGACTTAGGACTGCATTGCCTTGCCACTAGACTACACTACAATCTCACTGAAAGCTATGTTGTCCAACAAAGTATAGCCTATGACTGATACATAGTAAGTGTTCAATATGTTTCTTGAATGGACAGATGCCTTTTGGACCATCCATCTGTTGGTTCATCTATATTTATATCCATCCATCCATCCAATGAACAGCAGAAAGTTGCCTCTGCTGTCCGCTGGAACCGCCTCCCAAGCCCTGCCCCACTCCCGTGGATGGTGCTGGCTGCCCCTCCTCTTCCCGTCTACTTTGTGCCCCCTCGAGAACCATCATACTTTGGGCGCCAGCTCTGGGATTGCTCTTTCAAGTGTGTAGCTTATTTTCTCAAAGGCCTCTGCAAATTCCGCAAGAATAGAAACAAGTCTAATAAATTCCTACACACTTTCTGACAAGGAATGTTCCCCACAGGGCTGTACCTAAGGTAGGTGCTCAATAAGTAATTGCTAAAGGAATTATTTGATTTATCCATGGCTCTATGCACAAACCAATGTCATCATTTTGATCAAGTTGTCTAGTGACTCATTAATTATAAAATGGGCAGCTAGTGACCAGCCCATAATGGAAAGAAAGAGGAATTAGGACCACTTCAGGAGTCCATGAGGAGGCCAGAACAGAGTGTTGAGTGGTGGGAAGGACTCAGTGAAGCTAAAGGCAGGAGGAAGACTTCCAAGATCAGACGGTGGGTGGGACACAGCAGGAGAAGTGGCCTGGGGGAGGAAAAGGGCTCATGTGTGAGGGGCCAGGGAAGCGCAAGCCTTAACTGGATAGAGGGAATGAGACGGTATCACGAGGAATGATGTTTGATAAACTTCTAGGACCTTGAAAGCTAGAAAGAAGCATTTTAACATGGGATCATTAGTAGTTAAGTGGACATTATACTACAGAGTGGGTTGTGTAAAGGTGGTTGTACCATACTGAATCACTTTACCTAGGGAAGGACAAGGAGGGGAAATTAAAATAATATGCCCTGTTACGTGAGAGTTCCAAATGAAACCATTTTGCTGGGGTCTAACTGGCCAGTAGGTCTGACGGTTTTCTATCCACCACACAAGTCAATAGCTCCAGGGCAGGCTGCCCGCCAGCATAAACCTTTGTGTGGAAAATACTGCCAATGTGGCTATGGAAAATGCCCTCTTGCTGACCATAATTATACAGAATGTGTGCAAATAAAAGCTGAAAGAAAACACTTTTGCAGAGGTGTATTTTTTTCTGTTCTTATTTTGACAGAGTGGAAGAGAAATTCACAGACCATTTTCTCACTCTCCCAGTTGGGGCAGAATGAGCTCATGCGGCCTGGCTGTGCTGGGGGCTGGGCTTCAGGGAGAGACCCAAAACCATTGTCTACGCACAAACCTACACTTATGGGTCTTTCGGTCCTGAGATAGTCTCAGAGTGGCAGGGGGCTGTCGAGGAGTCCAAAGAGGCATTGCCTTGTTTAGCTCTAGCCAACCAATGAGGTTTCTTATTCAGCCAAAGAGGGACGGAAGTTGGTGTGTTCAATGTATGATTCCCCACCTTTTATGGTTCACTTCAGTGGAAGGTGAGTCCTCTCTCTCTCCTGGGGTTTCTGACAGAGACAACTTGTAATGCTGAAGAAGCCCAGAGCTTAACAGATGCCCCCCAGAAACCCTCTCGAAGCAGCAAGACGGCAGGTTTTGGTTCCTTCACGTTTTACATCTGCCCTTCCAGAAAGCTGGTCTTTCTCCTCTTCTCTTTGATGTCCTTAGGAATACCTGAGTGAAAAATCACAGGGTGAAAGGCCAGTTTTTGCCAGTCTGGCCATGATGCATGCACGGACTAGCTGGCCCCGTCAGGTCTGGGCTCCAAAGTGCAGAGAGGTGGAGGACAGACCCCTGGGGAGAAGGCACTCTGTAGGATGCTTGCTGCGGGGACACACGCCCTTGAGGTGGGGAGGAGCAGGAGCCAGCAGGGCAGAGGCACCAGGCAGCGCTGGAAACTGGCCCTCTCCACCAGCACTCCCTGCTCTGCCTGCCTGCCTGTTCCTTTCTCTTCTCTGTTTGCTCATTGTTCCTGTTACTCCACCTTGCATCTGGCCCACCAGGCCTGCCAGCTCCCTTTACTTGTGGCAACTCTCTTCACAACTTTTGGCTTTTGTCCCCAGTGTTAACTGGCTGTTCCTCTGTGTTTTAAGGGAAATGTGACTGGCCCAACCGGCCTCGATCATTTTCAAGGGGCAGGGCTCTGGTCAGTCTGTGGCTTGGCTGACCTTGTGCTGGGCACCCACCCAGAGCTCAGCTAGTTGAGGGGTGGGCAGCTTGTCACATAGAAGCAGAGGTTATGAGCTGGGCTATGGACAAAGCAGGCAATGATTGCCGTCTCTGATATAATAGCCATTATGAGCACGTTGGTGGGTAAGGCTGTGGCAGGAACTACACATAGTTTTTATCAGCTTAGCTAGTACTTGTTACATGTGAAAAAATATTTTTACAGGTAGAAAAACCTGGTTAGAGCCTAAGACACATAGGTATATTTAGATCCAATAGTGTCCATATAACCTGCTAAAGAACAGAAATAGCTCACTTCAACTGTTCAGTGGTGTGTTGGGAAAAGAACTGTGTTCCACCAAAACAAACTCTTCAGCTGACTGAATTTTTTTTTTAAATGTGCTTTAATCAAAATTTCATCTGGCCAAGGGAGATAGGAGGAATTGTAAAGTTTAGTTTATAATTCCCATTACTTTTTAAACTCAGCTTCATGGGAAGACAACCCTCCTTGGTCCCAGGCATCCCTTGGGATATGTAAACGCATCCATGACCTTCACACATGCATGCAGCGTGTCCTGGGCTCTGTGGCAGGTCCCCTCCATTCCAGCAATACTGCACCCGGGCACAGTGAGGGACACAGGAAAGGCGGGGTAGATCAGATACCCGAAATAGCAGAGATTAGACAAAGAAGCTGATTTCTCTCTCAAGTAGAAGTTCAGAACAGCACAGTGGCTTTGCTCCACACAGTCCTTGGGAGCCCAGATTGGTTCTGGGCCTCCCCATTTTGGGACATCTCCAGTTCACAGGTTGGTCCTCCTTCCCCTGCCACAGCTTTGTTGTAAGCAGCAAGGAAGAGGAAGGGGGGAGGAGGCAGCGGAAGGCACGCACTGGCCATCTCTTAAGGAAGGTCCTTAGAATCTGCCACATGAACTTCTGCTTATAATCATCCCATTGGTCACATGGCCACACGAATATCAATTAGACCTCAGTGACGCTGTTAAACTAAAAATAAAATACGCATGAGATCTCAAAGCTTTATTGCAAAATAGAAGAATTTAAAATATCTCAATGGTTTTGTATATTACCTGTTGAGTACATGTTATGATGTTCTGGATATTTTGTGTTAAATATATTATTAAATTTAATTTCACCTGTTTCTCTTTACTTTTTGTAGTGTGGTTACTAGAAAATGTAAAATGCCACAGGTGGCCCCTGCTGTGTTACTATGGGACAGTGCTGTTGTCGGCCCCACACACTCAGGACACCCTCATCTACTCATTTTCCCTCTCAGCTACAGCAAATGTTATCAAAACCAGGCCTCACTAGCCTCTCTGCTTGGTCTCTGTTATACAAAACTGGCTTTCTTTGCTCCTTTGCTGGATGGACATGGAAGGAAGAGACCTCAGCATTCTCAGTAGAGCCCAGCATATACTGGGAGGGACTGGAATGATTCGTGAGCCAGCAGTCTGAAAACTGGGGCCTCACCCTGACCATACGGTTAATATGGGTGACTTTAAGCAAGACACCTCACTGTCCCCAGGTCTGGATTTCTTACCTAGAAAGGGAGAGTAATAATGTTCCTTGCCCTTATCTCAGGGCTATTTCCAACATAAGAATTAATACCCAAGGGGAGCTGGAAACAGTGAAAGAGCTCTTCTAAGGTTAAGTAATTTGTGTATTCACAAAGTGGAGGAATTCTGCTCTTTACAGCCCGCCCTTCCCTTTTTTTCTATCCATTTAGCAAATGCTAAATGCCATATGCCTGCTTTGGCCTGGGCTGCACGAAGTTTACCTGTACATCACAGAACGTCTTCTTTACCTGGCTCCTCTCCACCCACTTTCCTGCCCAGAGAATCCTGGCTGTCTAAGAGGCTCACACCCGCTCACACCTGTAATCACTTCCACAACCTTGGGGCCAACAGTAGTTTACCTGATTTCTTCACCATGGACCCTGCATGAAGTCCTGAGGGAGAAATCAGCTCACACACTGTGCTTCAGGCCCACTGTTACTCTGCATGATGAAATGTACACAGAGGCCCTCAAAATTGGTGTTAAAAGCACATAAACCTCTTGGGTTGTTGAGATTCTTGCCCAAGCAGGGTGTGTGTGTAATATCACTAAAAGCAAGTATGATGGATAAAAATGAATGATGGCTCCTTCTCAATGTAAACCGAGCTGCTCATCCCTCAGGGTTGTTTATAAATAGACGGGAGTCCATTTGTTCAGGATCCTGGGGACAGACCGGCACTCCATTTAGATAACAACCACATTTCGTGGCCAGCCATCACTCTCCAGCTTGTAAGGTGGCAATTAATCAAACAGTGTTTTGCTTTCTCCCGATAGGCATCTAGTCCTTCCGGTTTAGAGTGCGCTGAAGATGGCTTCAACAGTTTACAGAACGGGCTGGACCAGTACATTAGAAGGCAGCAAGGATGAGGGCCCTCGGAGGGCCTGTCGGGCTGGACATTCTGGGTGGAATTCTGTGTTGGGAGCAGCTGCCTGGATGGGGGATTCCAGAAGTCAGTCCAGGGGAGGCCTGGCCTTCTGGGACATTACAGACTATTTTCAGTTCAAGAGAGTGAATTACGCTTGTCATTAGGATAGGGACCCCTGGAACTGAGGGAACACCACAATTGGACTAATTGGAAGGCATTTCTTTTTCTGATAAGGTAATCAGATACAGACGGAGGGTAATACAGCCTCTCCCCCAGCCTCCTCGCCCCACCAGCAGGGGTAATGAGGCCCAGAGCTCTGTGTGCTGCTGGAAGACTCTCACCTCAGCCCTTGTAGCCTTACGACCACAGTCTGCCATCGGGGTCTACTCCAACATGGCCTTTATACTCGTTTATGTCAATCACCCCAGTAGCCCGGAACAACCCTCAGACCATCCTTTAGCCCCTCTCACCTCTATTTAGCTTCATGAAGCTCCTGATCTTAGCCAATCTCCCAGTCCCTCAATTCCCTAAGCCTTCTTGACCTCATGGCCCATCATAAGTAAAATCTCCATCTCATGCTTCTCCCAGAATGTTCTTTTTGCCCTCTTGCTCTAAGCAAATACTGGCTTTCCACACAGCACCCCGCTTCCTCCACAGCCCTTTCAAGTGAGGGCTGTTTCCTCTCTTCCATGCTTCATGCCATTGGGTCTGGAGCTTGGGTAGGGGTCTTCCCCAATCCTCAGGACTGCTTGGGACCAGAGGACCTCCTCTCTAAAATGCCTGCTTTGAAGCAAATGCCATCAGCCCATAGATCTCACAGTAGTCTCTTGTTGCATCATCTTCAGAGCCCAGGCTCACTGTACTGTCCCCCACACTCTCCAGTTATCATTTGTTGATTTCAATGTTCATGAAGATGATCCTTTCCACATCTGGACTTGTCAATTCATTAACAACCTCCTCTCCAACACCTTGCTCTTCACCCTGTCCCAGACACTCATACCTTGTAACCTTCCCATTACCAATGACTGCAACCCTCTCACATACTCAATTTCCTCCTCCCACTGTCGGATCACCCATTGCCCATCCCTCTAGTACTCAGCTCCAAAAGTCCCTCGACTCAGGGCTGCCACGTTCTGTTGTGCATTGTGTGTACTTCACAGAAGTCCTCGGCCAGCCCTGAAATCCAGACCGAGCTCCAGGAATTACACAGTGTACAGCTCATGGCTTTATCCACCAGGGGAAGAGGCAGCTTTTTCTTTGCACAATTGTGGATTGTATCACCCAGAGGGGAAGTGTTTCTCTAAGTCATTGAAGATACTCCACGGCCTCATGGCAGCTCTGATTTAGCGCCCTGGGACCTATAGCTTCTTGTCCAATGCTCCTCGTGGCCTCTCCTCCTTTCCCAGCTTGGATTCCATGTTCTATGATTATAATGCCTCCTCTCAACTCCCTGGCTCCTTTCTGCCTCCTTTGAATCTCTGGAGATATCACAATCCTTTTAAAATTCAACCTTCTGTGTTTGCATATATACAGCCAAATATGGTTGGAGTAAAATCCACAGTTTACAACCACATTCGTGAGTGCTAACTTCACGCAGACCCTTAGTTCTGCCTGCTGCTCCTACTCTAGTCACTTTCCCACTTCCTCAGACACCAAACTGTTGTCTCTACCCAGTGAGAGCCCCCTTCTCTGCTTCACTGCAAGAACACCGTCAGAGCCTACCTGCTCCTTCCACCGTATCCTCCCACGTGCCCACATCGGTCCTCCCGACCCTGCCTTCCTCCCGGACTGTGGCTGAGCTGTCCCTGCTCTTACCCAGAACCAGCCCCTCCACTATCACACACCACCCCTTTGCCTGTCCAAGTGCTTTCTGTAACAATTCTCTCTCCTCTCTCCTGCATCATCACCACTTTTTTCTCTCTCTAATGGGCCATTTATATCAGCATATCAACATGTTGTAATGTCTCCTGTATTTTAAAAAACTCTCTGGACCCTACACACTCCTCCAGCAGCTACACCATTTCTCTGCTCCCATTGAAAATGTCCCCCGAGAGTGGGCTGGGCCTCTGTCTCTCCTGAGTCCACTCCAGTCAGGTTTTTGCTCTCCTCACTCCAACAAAACCCTTCCTGTTAAGGCTCCCAAGGACCACCGTGCTGCTAAATCCACTGTGAGCGCTCAGCCCTCATCTTACCCGACCCCCAGCAGCTCTTGAGCCAGGTGACCCCTCCCTCTCGAGACTCTTTCTTTCCTGGGCTCCAAGGACTCCGGCTCTGCTGTGTCTCCCCTTCCTGACTGGCCACTCCCTCTTAGGCTCCTCCGCTCTGTAACTTCTTACCTCCTCACACTCTGAACACTGACCCAGTCCTGCACAATCCGTGGGAGTCATCCCTTCTCTGTCTAGACTTACTTTCTTGGCAATCTCATCCTCTCTCATGGCTTAATCTCTATATGCTGATGACTCCTACATTTTTACCCCAGCCCCTTGAATTCTAGACTCATCTCCAGCTGCCAAAACAGAATCTCTGCTTGGATATGGGAGTCAAACTTTACTCCCATATCCAAGGCTTCACTATCGTCCAGCCTTCCTCATCTCAGTGAATGGCAACTCCATCCTTCCAGTGTCTGGGCCAAAAGCCCTGGGGTCATCCTTGACCTGTTGCTCTCTTTCTCTCCACTTATGAAAGTGGAGCAAAGTCTGTTGCCTCTCCTTTCAGAAGTAATCCAGAATCCAGCCACTTTTCATCATCTCCACTACTACCACCAAGACTCACATCACCATTATCTTTCACCTGATCTAGCACAGTGGCCTCACCTGGGGACCTCAGCTGGGGCTGTGGCCAGCGCATACCCAGGGTGGCCCGAGCTTCCTCACCACATGACGGCTGGGTCTCAGGGCAAGCGATGAGGAACGGAGGGAGTGGGGAGGGAGCAGCTGCTTGCCTGGCCTGGCCTGGCCCTATTAAGGTACAGGCACTGCAGTTAGCACCGAGGGCATGGGGATGAATAATCGTTCTGGAGTTTACAGACTGGAAGGGGAGACAGACAAGGGAACCCCACACATCAGAGCCCAGCGTTCTAAGTGCTGTCACAGAATGAAACCAAGGGTATCGTGAGAAGTGAGATGAAAGGTAAATGAGAATGGGGGTTTGAATTGAGTCTGAAGGCTGAGTAGGAATTACAACGTGGAAGAGGAAAGGGCTTCTCCATGCTGCGGAAAAGGAAAGGGCTTCTCCATGCGGCGTCTGCATGCATGCTGGCAAAGCGTTAATAAGGGGACTTGGAGCCCAACAGCTGGTAGACCTCCGGTGAATCAGGTAGAACTGACCCAAACCCTCCTTTTTGCACTCACTAGGTAAACTTGGAGGACTCACATAACCTCTCTGACCCTGTTTTCTCGTTTACAGAATGGGAATTACTCTGGACTTAAGAAAATTCCTCTCATAATGTCTGACACTTAGTAGGCATCCCATAAAGGATTTCTTATCTGAGTTCATTCAAACTGCCCAATATAGGGTTTTTGAAGATTTTTACTTTGCCAGTCCTATTCCAACAGGTCCACCAATCTGGACTTTTAATCTAAAAAATAAAAGGAGAAATTCTGGGAACAGGTAAGCAGAAAATGTCATTTCCTCTGGTGTCATTTGAATCACAGCTGCACAGCCTGACTGGCAGAATCTTTTCAACCATATTCACGGTAGAGAAATCCTTGGAGGAGGCTGTGTATTTGATTTTGGGACCTAATCTGGCGATGTTGTCTCAGAACATGGACTAGCAGATGACAGATCTCCAGGTCACATTCCCTTTTACATCAGCTGGAACAGATAGAGAGTGAAGAGAAAATAAATGGTTTCCTTTTAATTCAAAATTTAAAGCCTGTACTGTTGAGAATAAAGCATATTACAGCTGGTCCCTGCCTTCAAGATGCTTGTAATACATTTGAAGGGACCAGATTCAAACATGAACCTGTAATTTGAAGTCACAGGATATAATCGAGGGTTTCAAATGTCAGGATAGAAGTTTCAGACACCGGGAGCAGGGAAGCTGGGGGTGTGGAGGCCCCTGTCATGGCTGCAGTAGTCAGAGGAGCCCCTAGTCTGCCTTGACAAGTCTGCTCTGCAGAAGCAGATGATGTCTCTACATAATCACCTACTCTTTTTGTTTCAGCTGTTCATTCCAAGACTGCAACCTTCTGGAAAGGCGGTACCAGCCAAACCCTAAAGCCATTAGGCCAAATCCAGCAAGGGGCCTGTCCCACATGCTTTGAGGATTAGTATTGGTCTTACTTAACAATCTAATTAATGTTTTGATAATTTAACAGTTTTGTATGCTTCCTGGAGGGTTTTCCAGGGGAGCGACCTTGGCAAATAAAGCCATGGTTTCTTTCATTCTTAGAGAGATGTCTTTTCCGATCCTATTAATGAGAAACATCCTCCCTATCTGGGCAGAGGCAAATGAGTGAGACCAGGCTTTCCTGCTACTGGGACAGGGTGGGGGATCCCCGACAGCGTGGTCAATGTGAGTGGGAGGGGGGCGCCAAGCAGCAGTCTTCTTAGCCCCCAGTCACCCCAGTTTCGGGGCCAGCCCCTGTTCAGCTTCCAGCTGCATCCACCAGATGGGGCAGCTCTGCGAAGGCGCCCTGGCCGCGGGCTGTGCCGCGCAGACTGGGCTCTGCCTTTCTCTGGGGCTGCATTTCTCTCTGTTTCAAATGGACAGGATCCTGCTTATCTTCCCTACCTCAGTGGGTGGCTAACCAAGCCATCTGTCAGCAGTGTAGGAATCACTGGGAAAGTTTAAATTAGACCTGGGTCAAAGATCCCGTGGGGCCCAAGCCCCAGAAGTGTGGAGAGGCTGCCAAAGCCCTTTGTGTATGAGGTGCTAGGATATAATGAGTCAGAAGGAATACATATTTGGTCATATGACCAAATATATATTTCCCAGGTATATCTGGTCTTTATCCACAGTTACTGAAAACACTGTGATAAGGTGAAATGGATGTTTTGTCATATTAATGAGAGATTTTTAGACCCCCATCCAAGGACAGGGGCTGGAGGCTGAATCAGCCAATGGTCAATAATTTAGTCAGTCATGACTATGCAATGAAGCCCTCACAAAAACCCCAGAGAAGAGCTTATCAGGCTCTGCTCTGTTCGATTGGATCCTTTTTCTAAGTCGGAGAAAATGTTTCTAAGCTTGGAGAACCAGAACACCTCCACGTGCCACCCAGCCAGACCCCAAACTCTGAGTATAGAAGCTCCTTTATTCCTTGCCCTGTGTCTCTCTTCATCAGACTGTTAACTGGTATCCTTTACGGTATCCTTTATTAAATTGGTAAAGGTAAGGGCTTTCCTGAGTCTTGTGAGCCACTCTAGCAAATTAATCAATCCTAACAGGCAGGTCATGGGAACCTTCAATCTGTAGCCAGCAGGTCAGAAGCACTGCATCAGGAGCTTGCCCTCCTCACTGCGTAACTGCCTGGGGCTTGCAACGGGCGCTGGGAGTTGGGGTGGAGGACAGTCTTGTAGGATGGAGCCCTTTACCTGAAGAATCTGGTGCTATCTCTGGGCAGATAGCACCAGAACTGAGTCGAGTTCTCCAACACCCTACTGATGTTCGAGAATTGCTTGATGTTATGTGTGGGAAGACCCCTTCCCACATGCTTACACCATTGGAATTGGGTCTGGGGACCTAAAGTTATACTACTAACTGCTGTGTATAATATTGTTACTGTTATATATATATATATATATATGTAGGAAAAGAACACACCATAGCAGGTGCCCTCCAAGGAAAGGCACAACTACCTTCCTCCTTCCAAATCAAGGCTCCACGGATCTGCGGTGAGGAGGGCAGGCTCCTGATGCATTGCTCCATCACTGCCTTGCCAGGGGTGTGTGGGTGAGTTAGCTGGCATCCCTAAGCCACCTCATCTGTACTCTAATGGCATCATCTTCATCCTTCTTAAAGCTGCTATGAGAATTAAAAAGAGAGCATAAAGACAGTCTTCACTTTGCAGAGTTCAAATAAGCATGAATTTCAGGTATCACGGAAAAAAGGAATCTCCTGCACATTCTTGAGATTCATAGCGTGTGCCCACTGCTTGTACAGGGCCGAGAGGGCTCCGCAGCCACTGTCACCCAGTGTTCTTGCTGCAATACTTGGGAAACAGGTCAGTGCAGAGGGATTGCTCAAAGTCTTGAGAGAGATTCCTGGGGCTCCATTTCATGCTGTCAGGGTCTCCACACAGACACTCTTCCAATAAGCCAAGATGTGAATAAAGAGGACTTCCATGCACTTGGTTTTGGTTTGACACCAAGACCGTAACAATACGGTTTGACTTTCAGTTACCATTTGTATTAACTGTGAGTAATTGCACAAAGTACAAGCTTCTTTTCTAGCTCTTCAATCCACAAATCTCTATGTAAATGATAGAGGCACATCACGATCGGTGACCAGCTGCATCACTTCTTTCGAAGCCTGTCGGTGACTGGTTGTGGCACGTCAGTTCCTCAGTTCATGCTCTGACAGTAAAGCATGTGGCTGTGCTGCTGCCTTGTTTCCCAGTGAGAAACTCACGTGATCAACAAAAGAGGCAGTTGGCCAAGGAAGGGGAAAATGCAGCAAAGCAACAAAAACGATAATGCTGCAGGTGAAATCCAAATTGCACATTAATGGAGTGACACACAATGTAGCTGGCCCTGGGAACACTGACAAGGCCTCTTCTAGAGATTCTGCGTATACAGCGGGAGAACTTTAGTGAAGCTGAACTTAGTGACATCAATGATGTGAATGGTTGACACGAAGAATGAAGATGTCCCAGAGGAAACGATGCCAGCAAAAAACTTCACATGAAAGGAACTCTCAGCGATACTTCACAAACACTGAAGGCACAAAAAAAAGTGTTGGAAGCTGATCCAAAGCTAGAAAGAGTATAAAAGAGATGCTTACTCTGTATTGTACATTTTATGGTAGAAAAAGTCGACCACTATTCAAACTTCTCGACTGGTCTCTTAAATTAATTCTCAATGTTTTTAATGTTTTAAATTACAACGTACTAGGTCAATATTGGCTTTACTTTTTTTCCCTTTCAATAAACATTTATAACCGACTGTAAGAGAGTTCTTAATGCCTTCACAAAAAATTTTTAAAGATCACAGAACAATTACAAATTTCCTCCACGATTATTACGATCACTTTGCGGGGCTTCAGCATATACAGTCATTTTTCTTCCCACGCAAACATGTATAAGCGAGGACTGCACGTGAAGGTAAGTGCTGGTAAGGGTGGCTGCTGCCCATATAAGTATATTGGCCCAGGGAGTCCAGAGGAGCAAGTTGCCCTGATTCTTACATTAGCCTTTCTACTCACCCACCAGGGAAGAACACTGACTGAGGAAACACTGTGACAGTAAGAGGTTATGATGACCAAGAGGGGAAGGTCCTGAGCTGGTGAGCCCTATCCAGAAAATTTTCTAAGTAGAACAAGTAAATGACTGATCTGCAAGCACAGGCAACTTGCTCCATGGAAATTTGCAATACTTCCTAGCATCTTCTAAGACATTTCCAAAGATGCTCACCATTTGGTAGACTCTTCAAATTCCACATTTAATTTAACTGACATTAGAAGTGACAGACAGTTTCTGGGTGGGTTCAAGATCTTGAAGACAACTCCTCTTGAAGACAACTCCACCTTCACCCAACTGCAAGAGAAGAGGTCTGCCAAGGGTGGTCAAAGGCCCAGAGCCTTTGAATTTCCAACTGTCTCTCATTGCTCTAGTGAACCAACCAATCTAAAGTAATTATTTTATGCTCAGCTGCAGGCAAAATGGAGGTGTGTGAGATGGGGAGGCAAGGATTGCAGAGAACTTAAAAGACAAGCTCTTTGCCAAATGGCCAGGGTTCAAATCTTGGATCTACAACCTTGTATCTAAGGGACTTTGGGCAAGTTACTCTCTCCATGCCTCAGATTCCTCATTTGTAAATTAAAGATAATAGTAGTGTCTTAGTTCAGGCTGCTGTAACAAAAATACCATAGATGGCGTAGCTTAAACAACAAACATGTATTTCTCACAATTGCAGAGGATGAGAAGTCCAAGATTAAGGTGCCAGCAGATTGTGCTGGATGAGAGCCTGCTTTCTGGCCCACAGACAGTTGTTTTTTTGCTGTATCCTCCCATGGCAGAAGGGGATGAGGGAGCTCTCTCAGCAGGGGGGATGTCTTCTATAGGGGCATTAATCCCATGGTAGCCTCATGACTGAATCACCTCCTAAAGGCCCCAGCTCCTAATGCCATCACTCAGCAGGTTAGTTCAGTATATGAATCTGGTGGGTGATACAAACATTCATTCCAGAACATATTTCTACAAGTGATCATCTGTATAAACCCTTGGCATAGTGTCCATCATGTAGTGGCTGTGCTATAAATGTTTGTTTTATCAGAAAGCAATTAGTTAAGAGGAAAAAAAAAGGGAAGATTCACATTCAGGCAGAAAGTTCCAGAGCATCAAGTTTTACCATTATTTAAAGAATTAATTATACCCTAACTTGTGTGTACAGGGAATTTGTGTTGCTGGTGTAAAGAAGTGAGATTCAAACTAATTACTGGGATGTGGATCCCTGTGGCCCAGGAGAAGCCCCTAAGTCTCACCCATCTTATAGGCTCTCACCACCTCCTCACCAAAATTAATTTTCTCCTCTGAATGAGACACTATTGAGTTAATTATTGATAGTAAGGAGTTTCCTCAAAACTGAAGGAACAAAACAGCAGCAGACTCACAGACTCCAAGAAGGGACTAGCTGTTACCAAAGGGGAGGGTGGGGGAGGGAGGGAGAAGGGGACTGTGGGGTATCATGGTTGGTGCACATGGTGTGTGGGGGATCATGGGGAAGACAGTGTAGCTCAGAGAAGACAAGTAGGAACTCTTTGGCATCTTACTACACTGATGGACAGTGATTGCAATGGGGTATGGGGGGACTCAATAATAAGGGTAAATGTAATAACCACATTGTTTTTCTTGTGAAACCTTCATAAGAGTGTTTGTCAGTGATACCTTAATAAAAAATAAATAAAAAAAATAAGGAGTTTCCCTTCATATAGCATCAGCAAGGGACTCTGGTGGCAGTTTTATTTTCTAGCAGTGGGGGCATTCAGGTCCTCTCTACCCTCCTCACCGCCCCTCCTTCTGATCAGGGGTGCGTTTTCATGAGCAGGCTCCCTAGGGTCAAGGGTCAGTTTGTGGGAAGCGATGGAGGTAAGAGCCTAGCCCCACCCACTAAGTCCCGACTGCCAGGCCCAACGCTGAGCACTTCCTTCTCCGATCCCGCCGCTACCACTAGTCCCCCGTGGTGCCCAGCACACACCATGACTTGTCTGCCAGCTGCTGTCCACCCAGGGAGGCACTGCCTCCGTCGGGAGCGGAGTGCCGTCCTTGCCTGCATCCCCCCACGCAGGGAGCGCCCCCCGGCGGTGAGTGCGAGGGCCGGCAGGCTCTCGGGACGTGGGGCCGAAGCTCGGCGGGTGCCTGGACAGGGAGGGGGCACACCCAGAGCCTGCGTCTGATGGGCAGCCAGGAGGCTCCCACCTCCCACACGGGCTGCCTGGGAGACTGCTCAGGTGACTTAAGGGTTGAAAATGAAAGTTGGAAATGGGAGTGTTGCCCTTGCCGTTAAGAGTGGGAGAGAAAGGCCCGGTGCCTTTAAGAACCACATGGCCATTCCGGCTAGCTGCTTCATCTGTGAGGCCCAGTGCCAGTTGAAAACGTAAAGGCTCCCTGTTCAAAAATTGTTGAGAACTTTAAGACCATGACAGCAGAGCATTAAGCTAAGTGTGGGCCCATCTAAGGCCGGGGCCCTGTCCTGCACTGGGCTTGTGTCACGAAGCTGGCCCTGTGGCGATCGCAGGAGGTCTGTCCAGCTTGGACGTGGTACATTAATTCACCACTGATGTCTCTAATCTCCTCCCTGTGCTTGGGATTCAGAGGTGAGCGAAGAAGCAGCTTCTGACTCCTCCCTCCCTGAGAAGGCTTTTTGCCCCCGGAGAGCAAGACCAGCATGCTGTGCCCTCAGGAGAGGCCAAGGCAGTCCCACCGCTGGAAATGTTAAACACAGAATTTCTATCTCACCAAGGCCTGGCTGCAATCCTAACTGGGGTGTTGGGAGCATCACAGCCTCTCTGATACTATTTACTTCACTGTGGCCCTGGGTCCTGGGGAGCTGGAAATTCAGAGAACGGCAGTGCTTTTTTTCTAGATCTTTACCCCTCATGAACAGTGTCTGGGTCATGAGTGGGGTGCAACCCCTAGGAGAAAACCCAGGGAGACCCAAGACCTTCACACTCTTCCTGTGGCCAAGGCTGGGGAGAGGAAGAGGACACCTACACTCGGTTCAGTTTGCCCACTGACTTTTAGCTAGTGAGGGGTTCTTGGCTGCCGTGTTCTCTGAGCTCTTTGAGATGAGAACAGTGTCCGTATTTTATCATCTCTGCACCCTCCATACCTGAGTACCTATAAATAAGGGCTCAGATAACAGAACTGAAGGAAGAAGGAAGGGCCGAAGGGCGGCTAGCGGGTGTCTTGTATGCTGAGAACAGGGGGCATTCTGAGTGGGGCTGGTGGGGAACGGAGGGCTCAGGATGGTCTGCTCTTCCTGAGAGCCGAGTTATCCTCACTCCTAAAAGCAGACCTAGCTAACTGCAATTCAGGTGTTGACTTTTGCCAACTACTTCAAATGCAATGAACACTTAACAGCTTTGTGAAGTTCCCCCAGAGGCACAAGGTTTTCCTAAGGATTTAGCCTGTCTTGGGTGTGTAACACCTAAGAAAACTCTGCTTTTGAGAGTGATGTCCCAGAAAAGCCAGATAATACCAGGGAGATGAGCCTCCTGTCTGCAGGAGCCTAGCAAATACAATGTCCTTTTGCTTCACATGGATACTTCCTCTATTCTCTTTACACTGGCGGCAATGCCTGTCCTCTGGCATGATTCCGATATGTCAAACCTATAAACCTATGTTATTAGAATGATTGCATGGATTTGTCTTTTAGTAACATAAGCTGATGTATTTAACATAAGAGAAATATGTTATAAATTGAATTATGATTGCTATTGCAAAAATTTTCTACAAGATTTACTTAAATGATCAGTTTCTAACAAGTTGTGTTCACTCTGTTATGAGAAAACCAAAGAAAAATCTACAACCTGACTTTTCTTTTGTGAATCTGCTTGGAAGTTGACATTGCTCTCTTTGAAAGCCACATACTCTGATGTTGTTTTGGAAAACAATGAGACAGAAATAGTTCTCAGAAATAAGAACTCACCTAGAGAGCTCGCCAAACATGCCCACTGCTGCTTATGTCTGATTTGGAGTATGCAAGCAATTTGCTTAAGAATTCATTACCACCAGGTTAATCATCTTAACCTGACATTTAAAGAGTACCTCAAAGTGCCTTTATGTTTTTAAAAACTATCTGCAGCTGAGCAGTTAGCCAATGTTAGCACACATGGCATTTTGATGGTCAAAAATAATAATTTTGTGCCTTCTGGTCTTCCTGGAGGCCTCTTCCACTAGGCATGTTCTGAAGCTGGTAACAAGGTGATGGCAGTAATTATGGTGGCAGCTCTGACTCAAACTTTCAAAATTTGGTAAAATAAGCCTCATTTGAAAGAAACTGGTTGGTTGGCCTTCCCATGTCTTCCCAGACATACCATGAAATAAGACCATGACCTAAATTCCCCTAGAGGATCCAGTGTTGGGGGGCAGCTCTACCTCAAAGTGTGTTAGGACTAGAGGCCCCCTATCCTGTTGAGGAGGAAGTGAGAGTAAGGAGAGGGGTAGGAGGATGTGGGGGTTTCTGTGCTGCCTCACTGCACCAGCTTCAGTGCCTCCTACCCAAACAGCTTCGCCTGCTTGGGGAGAGGATGACTAGAATTGTGGCCTCCTGGAGTGCTCAGTGTTAAGCCATCTGCAGGCATTGTGCTCTGGCAGGCGGCATGTGTGTGGAGGTATGTTCTGGGTGCGCAGGTCTACTGTGATGGCACGGGGTTTGCTGCTCTCCATCCCCACCTGGGGCCCTGGCATGCTGCAAAGGGCACTTGTCAGTGCAACTCCAGGAAGTCGCTAAGGAGAATTATTTGAGAATGATACTTAGATGGTCCGGCAGATGTCATCATTTTACCCATATGAGAATTATATTCTAGCTAAGACTCAGTGTGCTTGGCTATCCAATATCTAAGGGTATTTAATAATGAATTCTACTTTACCTTTTGCCCACTAGTGATGGCATAGCTCTGAGCTTAAGACAACAGTAAGAGTGGCAGAGAGCTTTTTTTCTCTTTTGGCTGTTGCATCCCGATAATTTATGGGAATCAACAAGGAACTCTCACACCTGGAGCACCTTCTCAATGCGTTTTTAGCCCTCCTTCCACCTTCTCAAACCATCTGTGGTAAGGAGCCAGTGCTTTTATTTCCAATCCACTGCAGAATAGTACTTTTGTCAAATAGTTTAAAAAGTGAATTACTAGGACAATAACCACATGCTCAGATGTTGCAGCAATGTCAAATCACTATAGAAGTAGCCAAATGTTTACCCTGAATTTTTCCTATTCATCTCACGATGGCTGGTTACAGCTTGAGGGTTGGTGCTAGTGTGTGGTACAAACTTTGAAGGGTACTGTTTTATATAAAGGGCAGAAAAGACTTTTACCTCCCCCAAGCCAACTTGTCCTACAAAATTCCTCCAGACCAAACAGGCCCAGGTATATAAGCTCCTTCCTGAGCTTAGGCGGTCTTGGGTGAGTAACGGGAGGGACAGGTTCCCTCTCAAATGGTCCAATCAGTTCCTAATTCAAACCACTGGCCCTCCCAATCTTAGGCTTTTGCAAGGAAGGTCCTCCACAGACATTCTCAACCTCCCCACTTTCCTCTTCCAAATCCAGTTTTTTGTCTTTTATTCCTCTTGTTCCCTGTATTAAATAGAATACAAATCTGGCTCCTATAATAAAAACCAAAATAACAGTGGCTTAAACATTTATTTTTCTCTAACAGTTGGAGCATGAACAGCCCTGGCTATTATGACAGCTTTACAGTGTGTGAAACTGACTCCTATCTTTATGCTCTGCTATCCTCAACACACACCTTCCCTTTGGTGATCTAGAAGCTTCTCCAGCTCCCAGCCATCATGTCTACATCTAGCCAGTGGGAAGGGGGATCAAGGGAGAAGAGACCATGCTCCTTCCTTCTAGGGGCATGAACCAGAAGTTGCACATATCATTTATGCTCACATCTTACTGACCAGAAACCTAGCTGCCACACAGCTACACTAACACGCCAGAGAGGCTAGGAAATGTGTCTTTATTCTGGGCACCCATGTGCCCAGTTAAAATTCAAGGATCTGTTACGAAAGCAAGGAGAGGAGATGGATTTGGGGCTAATGAACAACCTTTGCCACCATCTTAAAGTTTGAGTCAGGTGCCACTATTCTTCCTTCAGCTGTGCCCCTCCCCACCAAACAAAGGGAGGAGATTCTGCCCCTTTGCACCTTGTTTCTTCAAAATTCGGGCCAGATGCTCACAGAGGCTTTCTTGTGCTGTGTCACAGACACTCTGAAGGGATGGATTGTGCTGTTTTTATTAGGGTGAATGTGGGTCTCCCAGATCCAGTTCAACCTCCCTACTAGAAAGACATGGGTATTTTTCTCACTAGAAAAGTATACCCATTTACCCAAGGCTATGCTTTAACCATTTGAAGGCACTACAGTGCCCTCTCACATGCTGGAAGACTGTTGCTCCAATGGGCATGTTTGGGAACAACAGACCTTGTTCTCATGGTGCTGAGCCCCAGGCTCTCTCCCGTCCCACCTGAACTTTCTTGAATTTCTCTCCCTTTCCTCTCCAGGAGGGGTGGCATCCCCTCATTCTGCAAATTTTTTTTTTAATTCCAAGAAATGAGGAATGATCATGAACAATTAAAATTTACTGAGATTTACCAACTGCCAGGGGCTCCTCTAACAGTTTTACCTCATTCATTTAACCCTCACGACAACCTTTGAAGTTGGCAGTGTTATTGTTGTTTCTGATTTAGATGAGAAAACTGAAACTTAAAAAGGTTAACTAACTTGCCCAATACAGAAGCCAGCCCCCAAGTGGTTTAGACTCAAAAGAACATTTTTGTTTTATTTTGAAATTCATAGCTATTGGAAATTTTTCTAATTATTGATTATTTCTAATTAATTTTCACTGCAGAAAAGACAAACATCACCTGTCATACATTTTCAGATAGCAGCTATAAAGGTGTTGCTGCATTTCCTTTTAGTCTTTTCCCCTCTCTGTTAGTCTGTCTCCATGTTTATCCCTGATTCTGCTTTAATAGCTAGTAACTGAGTTCTCTACAGAAATCCCACTTCAAGCTTGTAGGCACCATGCTCCCACACTATTTTTAATATATGTTAATACAGTTTCATTAAACCTCCAGCTTAGTGTGACCTTCAAAAGTTGGTTGGAAGTAACTCTGTAGGATGGGGTCCTTGTCGCATAATATTCGCATAGGGAAATGCCTGGAGAAGTTTTTCAGGCAGTGACAGTAATGTGTGGCTATTTTTTAAATGTCATCTGCGCTCTTTAAGTTGTAACTCAAGTCCTCCCTTGTGGCTGCAGCTTGAACCCCAGGACTGCAGGGGAGACGGGATGTGTGGCTTGGTTCCAGTTTGAAGGTCTCAGCTATCAACAAGAAATTCCCTCAGAGGAGATCTCAGGCTTTTTTAGGCCGGAGCCAAGAAATTGAATCATATGATGACATTCAATGATTTTTTTTAAATGATGCACATCCAGTAGGATAAAATTCTAGAGACAATGCATCCCAGCCAGTAACTTGACCCCCCCCACCGCAACCCCGCATGGTGTCAGGGCCAATAGACTTGGGGCATAAAAGACAAAATTGTCAGGCTAAAGACACCCCGTTTCCGGGAAGCCACTTAATATGGACATTTCTAAACTCCAATTGTTTAGGCCCACTTAGATTAAGGATCTTATGACTGTTCAAACTTGGGCACATTTGGCTAGACTTTTCTGGGGCAAGAAATACTCCCAGGACGCCAGAGGGAACAGGATGAAGCCTTCTAAAGGCCTCTTTTTCTCTCTGAAAGAATCGATCATCTCTTAGCTAATGCTCATTCCGCTCGCTTCCGAGTTCTTTTCAGTATTTGCTGATGCTCAGCAGAGATGCCTCATCATGTCACACATCTTTGGGAGGTGGGAGTGGCTTGTCCTCAGCACTATACATTCACAGTGGCCTTCCTTACTCTCTTGGCCAAGCAAGGCAGCCAGCACACAGTAGCTGCTCCTTGGGTATTTTATTGGGTATTTTATTTGTTGCAGTGCAAAGCTGCAGAGGAAACATTTCTGAACTCAGATATTTCAAAGAGCTCCTACATAGGCTTCTGGGTGCCCTCCCTTCCCCCACTTACTTTATCCAACCCCCACAAGCTCTGTGAGGTATGTTAGCCCCATTTACAAAGCTGAAACTCAGAAAGGTAGATTTTCCCAGGGTCCCTAAGTGAGCAAGCAGTAAACGCAGGGCTGGAAATGAGGTTTTTTGACCCCAAGTCCAGTGTTCTTGCCCTGACAGGATAGCTCTTCTCACTTTGCTGCAGTTATCAGGCTGTGGGAAAACCCGTAGTTATGTGTGAGTGGGAAGGAGCCAGAAGGGGCCCTGGGACGGCCGCTGATTGCTGCGGTCCTGGGCCACTGTGCCCAGGCCGGAAGGGGCTCCACACTGGGCTCTCTGCAGCCTTAGGCTCTGGTTTTCCTACTGACATTCTTTCATTCCTTTCTCCCTGCCCCCTCATCTCCCTGCCCAACACAGAAAGACCTGGGGAATAAAATGCAAGAGCTCCACCAACATAAAGCAAAGGTTAGAAATTGAATGCCACCCCTCCCAAAGCCAGGAAATTCCAGAGATGTGGTTCTCATGGCAAGCGGACTTCAAGCTACATATTTTGCAGTCTGGCTAACCGGTTGTACTTTTCAGTGTGAGGCTTAAGACAGGGTCTGCCTATGCCAGGAGGGTGCCTCCCGGGCTCTCAGACCCATATTAGATTGCACGCAGGCTGTGCTGCGGATTAGCTGTGAGATTTGCAAATGTATAGTTTACAATGTGGTAAGAGCCTGGAGGCCAGGAGCAGGCTCTGAGAGCGGTTACTGTGGCGGTGCTGGTGTTTGGGGGGGATTTGCCCTTCCAGCCTCCGGCTGCATTAGCATGGCTGGGACCCCTAGGGCTCCCATTGTAAGAAGCAGTCTAAAGTTAATTTAAACTGATTGGCACGAGTCCTCCCTCTTCTCCACACAGCCGGATGTGTTTCCCTGGGTAAAACCCCGAATGCCTCAGAAGTCCAGATAAGCTAGGATAGTCAAGGTCTTAGAATCAGAAGATTGGTCTCTGTTAGAAGTGATTTATTAATCTATTGTGAGCTACATGAGGGTTCTGTGGCTCCCTTCACTCTGGTCTGTAGGTTACCAGTAGGTGGGCAAAGTACACGTTCCAAATGTCAGGCTGAGCATCTACTGTCCACTACCCTCTGACCCCAAAGCAAGGCCTGGAGAGTTTGCTGGCCCACAGTGAGGTACAGGCAAGACCCTTACACCAGCCTGGACAACAGCAGTGAGGAAACCCCAGGCTTTTCTCCAAAAGTCATCCTAGCCTGGAAGCTGGAGAGTCCCATACCTTCCCTTTCCCTTTGCTGAGCTGTCCCTGGCCCCAGAGACCCAGCCCCGGGCCTCTGCACATGGCTTCTCAAGGATCCTTCATGATCTGTTTTAGCAACGGAGGCCAAGCCCCAGTCTCATACAAATCACCAGATTGGCTGAGCATCTTTCCTGCTTTTCTTCTGCACCCCCTTGTCCCCCCCTCAAGACCCTTCCCTATTTCCATACAACCGTCTTGTGCCCTGCAAGTGCCCAGCCCTGCTCGTTCAACACGCTTGCCTCAGACAACATCCTGCTGGTGGGGCTCTCTCCCCGCCCTTCCCCAGGTCTCTTATAGGCTTCCTCCCAGCTGTCACTCACAAAACGATCTGACAAAATTGAGTAGGAATAATTGATACTATTGTGCTCTACACCTGAAAAACATATTTAATAAATACTCTCCTAACCCCCACACCAACCTGTGATATTATTCTCTCAGCTTCACCAGTGACGAAGGAAGCAAATACCTCTCTCTCAGACAGGTTAAGGGACCTGCCCCCGATCATGTAACGAAGAAGTAGGATTTGAATCCAAGTCTTCCTATTTAAATATCAGGTTCCCTTCCTTTACCAGCAACTGCTTTCTCAGCACTGCCCTGCTGGGGGAGGGGCTGCTCAGACTCGATCTGTTACTCGATCCCAGTGGGATTTGTATTTTAGGACCTGGCACTTACACCAGAAGAAGAGGCCAGCACCAGAGAGAGGCTGGTGGGAGAGCAGGGAGAGTCTTTCTGACTCCCTTCCAAGCAGACCTCAGAGCAAACAGCTCCCACTTGACCTGCTCAAGAGGGAAATAGTCATGCTCATGCAAAGAGCCTACGAGGACTCTTTTTTCCCCCAGCTCTGGAAGGCAACGCCAGGGAGGGGAGATGTTGGTGGAGGTACCATTCTAAGTGAAAAGCTGGCACTGTTGGGCCCACAGACTCCCCTCCTCCCCTCCTCCTCCTCGCTCTCTGGGGGTTAAGCCTTTGCTCTGGGACAGAGCCCCTCTCAAAGACTGCCTGTGGTTGGAAAGCTGGTCCTGATGGCCAGGAGGCTCAGCCCCAGCTGTGAGGCTGGTACCACCCCCACCCCCATCCCCTGGGGAGCCTGGACTCTGTTCCTCACTGCCTTTCTTCCTTCCTCTCCCTTATTAAGTATTTGTTATATGAATAAATGAATGAATGAATGAATGCTGCTATATCCCTCTGCTCATGGAGCCAAGGCACCCAGACACCTCATGGGTAGGGCCTGAGGGGCTTAAGAGTTAACCTTTTGCTATAGCAATGTTCAATTTTGAAAAACTGGATTACTTCTGTAAACCTTAAGACCCTATAACTCTTGGTTGGAGAGAGTAACTCACCAGAAGTCATTTTAGTTTACAAGCAAGTGCATTCAGATGAAAATTGACATAGGCTGCCTTTTACATAATTGGACTAGATGGCTGCCCATTTAGTGAAACTGGAGAGCAGCTGCAATAGCTCGTCTACCCCGAGTATCATTCACATTGGTCTGCCTCAGTGCCTGGGATTCCACCATTAGAGATGCATTACTTTGTAGTTTTAAAAGCCTTCTGGACAAGCACTGTCAACAACTCAATATGTGGTTGGTATGACACTAAATATTCAGATACATTCATCTCTATGGTTGGGGTTGCATAAAGATAGCATCATTATCCTAATCAAATTAAAGAAAATCTGCACAACAGGAGTCACATGCTTCTTATTTTCTGAAACTGAAGGAACTTTGCTGACTCTGATTCTGTCTCCCCCTTTCTCCCAGGTCCCCCCGTTGTCTTCTATATTAGGACACAAGCTCAGCAGCACCTCCCTTTTGGGTCTCCAGCAGGGCAAAGTCATTCCATAGATTCCAGGAGCAAAGCAGAGAAAAGGAAGGGGGGGTGTATGAGGAAGAAATGGTGTTGGAAAGCAGGAGTGGGAGATGAAGAAGAAGAGAATTGGAGCAGAGAGAAGAAAGCAACGCTTGTGGTGGGAACAGGAAAGAAAGCTGTGTACCTATTTCCTACAGAAAGCAATGATTTGTCCTCATGGGCGAAGGCTCTAATCCTTTTCCCCTGGACTCACCTTATTCCAGTTTGTCCTGGGCCTGGAATCCCACTTTGAGGGATGAGCTGCTTCATAGCTGACAGCTCTCCAGCCAACCTCACTGGGTGGCCCAGGGCTGGTTCCATGCTGCCCATCAGCAGTCAGGGGCTCCTCGAACCTGACTGCAGGTCACATGGTGAGGCTGGGCTGTGCAGACCAGGCCTCCTGTGTGCATGTTTTGTTCACATCACTCTTGGCATCTTCACAACTGTGACGAAGTTTGAGGAAGACCAAATGTGCAATTTGGGGCTGATCAAGTTGCTCAGTGGGACTGTCTACCCCAAATTCAGGATGCCGGAGATAAAGACAGGGAGTTCAGCAATGGTCAAGCAATGGATTTCCCCCCCTTGCAGCTTCAGCTCACAGCCCCTGTTTTTCCAGTCCTTACCCAGAGATCTGGGCCAGGTGAGGGGTGGGAAGTGGGGGGCTGGGCTCGGAGTCAGCCTCTTCTGGAGAACCAGGCTGATGAGCAGTGTTGCTTTGCCTGGTTTTCTTTTCCAAACCAAATCTACGTGTTGATTTTGGGTATCTGCAGGTCAGCCCTGACCCAATGTCCTTAGACATCAGAGCCGTGCTCATCACCTGAGAGTGTTTTCTAGAGTACTAGCTCTCCAGAACAAATAAGAGTTTCTATCCCTGCACAAATAACTGCTGCCATAATCTGCAATGAGCAAAGCAAGCCTCACTCTTGGACCTTCTCCTTGGGGGTGGGGAAGAGAGAGAAAATCCTGCTTGACTCTCACTCTCAGTGGGTTCTTGGTGGTCCCCCCCACACAGTCCCCAGAGCATCTCATTTCACCTCCTTCAGATCTTTGAAAATGCTTACCACCACTTGGGGAAAGGACATATACCTTTAGCTGCTCCTATGAGCTAAGTGTCCCCAACTTTTTCCCTCCAGTTGTAGCACATAACAGCAGTGGTTCTCAAACTCTTTTTCATGCTCTTAAAAACTATTTGAGTACTCCCATAAGCTTTTATATATATGAATTTTATCTACCAATAGTTTCCATAGTAGCAATGAAAACTGAACATTTAAAAATACTTGTTTATCAATTCATTTAAAAATAGCAATAATAAATCCCTTATATATTAGTATAACATTTTTATGAAAACTAACAGATTCAGAAACAACAAACCTAGTGGGAAGCCTGGCATTGTTCAGCATTTTTGAAACTCTTTTTAATATCTGATTTTTGGAAGTTTGTTTCATTCTTGTGTATGCTTCTGCATGCAGTCTGTTGAGATAACACACATATAGCCTGTGGAAAAAGCCTGTGTACACTTGTAAGAGAATGAGAATGAAAAGGGTAAATAATGTCTAAGCACTTATGAGAGGCTAGTTACAAAAATAGTTTTGGCTCAGAACCACTTTCAGAACCATTGCTTTACAACACCAGCCTTGTTAGCTCTTCCAACATCCACTGCCTTCTCCTGCACAGGTGCACATGTGCATGCCCCCTGCCCCCACCTGCTGCTCCCCGTCCCCCCACCCCTGGTCCCTGCTGTGCATGCCTGGCTTGGTTTGTTTTCTGGTTTTGGTAATGTGATGTTCTTGGGATAACTGCAAACTGTGCATAGAGAATTGGCATTTTGACAGCTAGATAGTAACAGAGTTGAGGTTGTGTCCCCACCTTAGAGCCACATAGTCTCAGATTTGGATCATGGTTCTGTCACTGATACACACTCTGGCCTGGGGAAGATTAGATAATCTCCTTAGAGCCTCAGTTTCTTCTTCTGTAAAAGGGGACAATAGCTTCTCTTCATAGAGTTGTTGGGATAATTAAGGACATAATGTACATGAAGCAACAGGTACTATATGTGGCAGAGAGGGAGATGCTTAATACACAGTGGATACGATTGTTTTCATCCTTATTATTATTCAGTAATATTGTGAGCTCTGGGGTGTGGGGGCTTTGCTCACTGCTGTAACACTAGACCTCTGGTTAGTTCTCCAAAAATGCAAATTCATGCAATCTTACACAAATCCAACTTCTTCGGTGCCTCTTAGCCTGCCTCAAGGTACAGTTAGGCATATGAGAGAAGAACAGGTGGTCCCTACCCCTGGGAGCTTTTGGTCTAATTAGAGGGGAAAAAGGACTCACACCTGAGAAACAGCAGTGACCGAAGGTGTGTGGTGAGGAGTCAGAGCGCGCAGAGCCGCCGGCATTTATCACAGTTGCTCAGATGGGAAATTCTAACACCTGGCACAGGGATTGGTGGGGCTCTGGGGTCTGTTTGCCGGCTGCTGTTGTTTTCGACCCTCCAGCAGCTTGCACACCAGCCATGCAGTGGGGAGGAGACGGGGCCCACAGTCCTCAGAGACGGCTGCCATGAAGCCCTCTTCTGCTCACACTCCCTCCCCCATTAAGAGGTCTGTTTCATCCGGCTGGCCTTGTGAGTTGCTGAAGAACAGCATGTTGGGGAGCTGACGTTGTAGAACTCCCGAATGCAGGCCTTCTTAAGGCTGCTTCTGCTTCAGCCCTCTTAGAAGCCAGCAGCCATGTACAAAGTTTGGCCATCCTAAAACCACTGGGCTGGGAGGAAGTCCGACAGGAGGAACGCCACTTGGAGAAGCCCCCAGGCACCAGGCATAGGTGGGAAGCTCTCCGTGACCTGCCAGCCCAGCCCATCCAGGAGCTGAAGGCAGCCACACCAGCGACCCCAGGCGAGCCTATACAGAGCAGAACTGCCTGGCTACCCCCAGCGAGGCCACAGAGTCATGCGACATAATAAATCAATGTCTTAAGCAATAATGTTTTCGAGGGATGTTATCCAAGCAATAGAAAAGTGAAACAGGCATGGCAGGGGCTGGCATGAAGAGGGAGAGTTTGCAGAGCCAGGTACTCATTCATAAATAACCCTCAGGGTCTGGTACATGGCACCTTTTCCCTCCAGCCTCTGGGCACAGAGCAGATAGAGAAACTGTACACACTAACAGCCCTAAAGGGGAAAGCCATGGTGTCTTCCAAAGACAGTGGGAATTGAGGCTAAGGCAGGAGAAGGGCCAGGATGGCCAAGAGGGGACGCAGAAGGAGTAGTCTGGGCTGCACAGAGAGGAGCGCTGCTGAGGGCCAAGTGGCCAGAGGCAGCGCCGGAGACGCCAGGTGTCTTGAAGAGCCAGAGGCAGGCCCGCAAGGCATGGGACTAGAAGAGCCCTACAGGGAGGCCGTGCCTGAGGAGGAAGATCACCACAGAAAGAAGACGATGGGCCCTTTGGCTGTCAGGTGACTTTCTCAGAAGCAGAGATGAGTAAGAAAGCTGCCTGATGTGGGAGATGAGACTGAGATGAGAAAAAGCATTTGAGTCATTTGCATAAAGCCAGTGAAAACTATGCAAGGTCAGGTTTTCCAGAATATTGACATTTGGGACCAAGCACTGGCCTTGGTGCCAAGAAGGATTTCTACACATATTGCAAGACCTTTAAAAGTTAATCCTCTTGTGGTGGAATAAGCTGTTCCTTTATTTGTGCAGTGTGTAATTTTGCACTTAGGGGAAAACATAGTGATATGAATCACCCTAAATTCCCATCCCTGCTGAACCGGGTTGTATTTGGGAGTGCCAGTAGACTTGAAAGCAGTGAGCATTTAGAAAGCAATTTACTGAAGTATTTCATGCAATACTTTTTTATCCATACGGAATTGGTGGGTATTAAATGCAACACCACTGGCTGATGGGGGAGGGATGGGGAACAGCAGGCATATGAATACCAGCCATAGCTGGTCGCACAGAACGCGGCATCTGCAGCAGGCACTGCCTCATTTATGGGCCTGTCCCAGGAGGCAGTACTGTTATTTACAGGTGACGAACCTGAGACACGGAGAGGTTCAGTAATTTGCCCTGGGTTCCAGAAGAGCTGGGATTATAATGCAGGTCTGCCTGACCCCACCAATGATGGGGTGATGGGGAAGCAAATCTGAGACAGGAGCACAAACAGAGGCTTCAGCCTGAAACCAAGAACCAGTTTTGATGTGCTTCACATGAGCAAAGGGTGGATGATCTGTAGGTTTGTAGCTAGATCACTTAATGGCGACCAAGACTTCTGTTTTTTGTCATTGTTGTTGATCTTTACACTTTCATGTATTTGTGTCTTGTTCTCTGGCTCCCAAAGACAGGGACTGTCTGGTGCGTCTCTTGCCTCTTGCTTGTGCCTATTATGCTCAGAAGTCCTTCAGTGAAAACAGAACTAATTAACCAGTCCCTTCAGCCTGTTGCTCCACCCTCATTGTAAACGAAGGGCCATCAGATTCATGTATTTTTAAAGTGTGGTAAACAAATTTCATTAACACTTGATGTGAGATTTCTCTAAATGCTCTACCAGGAGAGTGAATTTAATGCCCCAAATTTTAATGAAATTTCTCTAATGCTGTCTTCACATTGATGTTTAATTTAAAAGTTTATACTGGACTTTTCAGCAATTTTTCTCTTGCATTTAAGTTGTCATTCTGTTGAGGCAAATAAAATGTATATTCTGCCTATTGAAATACCATCTAGAGCTATCAGACTATCCTAAAAGTTTTTTTTTTTTGCTTTAAAGAAAAAGAGGCTCTAGAGTTGTCTTTTGATTTTCAGTTAGGATTACACATTGATGATACGATGCTGAAAATATAGTCAGGGGAAAAAGAAAGAGAAAAGAAAAGAACAGGAAGAAAACACAGACACACATGCAGAGGCTAATGCTAATCCCGGACCTGCGAGTACCTGGGAGCACAGAACTGATCCTCTCAGGGCCAAGAATGGTTGCAATACCGTCAAAACATTGATGTCTTTCTGATCAGATTCCCTTTGTTTCTCCTTCCCAGTACCGAAATGGATAAAGGAACACAAATCGTCCTAGCTTTTGCAATAACTAGAACAACATCTTTCCACCCGAAGAAAGGAAATTCTTCCCCAGTGTGCTGCCAGTTTGGAAGGTGTGGAACTGCAAATGCCCGTTGGCGCATTAGAGCAGGGTTTAGTCTGAGCATTGTATAGTCTCAGAGGAAAGGCAATAAAGGTTTCCTGTGAGAGGCTAGGGCAGCGATGGTGAATCAACTACTGTCGTAGCAGACTTCAGGCAAGTCCAGCATTAGGAAGGCCCCTCTTTTGTGCAAACTGATCAAATACAGATGTTTCCAAGGAGTTGACCTTACTCACCGTGACTTCACTGGAGATTGAATGGCGGACAGCCGGTCAGCAGTGGGGTGAAGGCATGTTTTGGTGAGAGGGTGTAAATGTATATACAGTTGACAGGATGTGGATGACACTAGACAAACATCTCTTCTATTGATAAATACGTTTTACTTCCAAAAAGTTTTATACCAGGGAGACGTAGTGAAAAATAAATATAGTTTTGGGTTTTGCTAGGTGTCTCCTGTGTATGTCAAGCTCTGAAAGATATGAAGGGGAAAAATATTAAAAATGGGTTCAACCTTCTGTCTTCCTGAAATATCAGCTTTCATATAGAACTCATCAGCTGAGCTAAGTATTAGGCTTGATCAATGGCAGGAAACTAAGGGATCAAATGCTAATAAATCAGAAACAGATACCCCCTCTCGAGCAGAAAATATATCATAAAACCAAAAACAAGGAAATCATCTGATGATTTTTTAATGCACGCTCAAGGAGAAATGGGCTTTTTTTTTGGTGGGGAGGGGCTGCACCTTAAAAAGCAAAAAAGAATAAGATTCTTAAATACTTTAATCAGACTTGGGCTTAATATATGCAAAAGAAACAAGAAAGATCCAGTTATCTGGTGAAGTCCGGATCCTGAGGAATCATCTAAGTTTGTGGTTGTGCAGAATGTGATGGCAAAATGAACACATGAAGACCTCACACCTCATGCCTCTGTGTTTTAAAAAGGTATTGTCCCCAAATCCCATTCCCTTACCTCTCAGTATTTTTTTCTTATTCATTTTCATTTTGTAAGTGTTTTATTGAAATAAAATGTATATACAGAAAAATGCACCAGCCTTAAGTTCACAAATTCATAAGCTCAATGAATTTTCATAAAGTGGGCCACCTGTGTAACCAGCACCCAGCTTGAGAAACAGAATATTATTAGCACCCCCAGAAGCCCCTCTTGTTCTGTCTCCCCCAAGGGTCACCACTCTCCTGACTTGTAACACTATAGATCCACACTGTCTGCTTTTGAGCTTTCTGTAAATGGAATCATAAACTTATTCTTGTGCCTGCTGCTTCTGCTCAACATAACGTTTGTGCAATTCATCCATGGTGGTTAGTTGTGTACTAATATTTTAAACTATTATTTTTAATAATACATATGCATTCATTTCATTAATGAAATCTTGTAGGCACAGAAGTGTCTCTATTTATTTGAGCACACTGACCAGCCTCGGCATTCAGAAGTTCACAAAGTACCAACACTCAGCAGAAATCGCAAAGATTCCACTGAGCTATAATAAAATTCTGAACAGACATGTCTATAATGAAAGACATATTATCACCAACACCTCTGGAACCTTCATATTTGTTTTCCATTTATTTTTCCTAAATATACACATGCACTTACTTTTTTCATTTTACCCACCTTAAACATAAACCCAGTGAGTGTGGTCCTGTACTCTGAATGGAAACTGTTTGCTTCTATGAAAACAGAGAGCTAAATTAAATTAGAAAACTCTGGTATTCAGTAAGACGGAATTTCCCTTCCTTCCTACTTTCCCATTCCACAATCTGTCACCTAGAGTAATTAAGACCAGGGAGGTATCATCTTCACTGGATTAACCTTAACTAAATTGTGCTCATTCAACATGTGCCCTTTTGATTAGTCCAAGCAGGGCCTGCTGTCTCGGATACACCCACCTTGTAATTCTACACACTTAATTAATTTCAGATGAAGAGCGGGGAGGATAAGCTGAATTCTCCGATTAATAAACTGCAAGTCTTTATGTGTATCAGAGTAGCTCAAGATTTTCATTCTTCCTTTATTTCTTTGCCCTGCAAAGGTGGAGACAAACACACACACACACACAAAATATATATATACACAACACATACACACAGCTGCAAATATGTGAGGCTGGTGAACAAACAACTCCCTGAGCAGTTTCATCATTGTAAAAGGCAGCCCTTTAGAGAGAAAATACTCCAAAAATTGTTGGTAAAACAGATTGTTTTTCTGCCAACCATAATTTTTAATGTCCTTCATCACCTGGATCTGTCTTCAGTTTTTATTTGCACATATTTCCTGTTCTATGCCCAAATTATTAGTTATGAAAATTCAATAGTAATGCCACTATAACATTTTATTTTTTAATGTATTTCTCAGAAGTGAAATACCACCAAATAGTCTGAGAACATTTCTGAGAAATAGCTTGAAACTTCATGTTTAATCTTCAAATTTAACAGCTTTCAAATATAAGAAAAACTTGCCCTCATGGGCATCTCTGACAGCAAAGAAAATAATTTCCTTATACTAAAACAGGTTCCAAAGATATTTATATACTATAACTTATCTCATATTAAAAGATGGTTAGAAAATTACACATGATAGCTTTACAGTCTCTCCTTCAACTCAGAAAATTTATATGTCTAATTATTACCTGACTTAAAAACTACTATGATCTGCATAATAGTACATAAAGAGTTTCCCCAGTAGCTTTATACCCTATGAGTCAATTTATTGAGGTCAGTTTTATTCAGGGAATTAAAATTATTGATACTTAGGCGACATAGCCAACATAGATGTTAGTTACTTTTGTTGGTATGCATGGAATTCTAGTTACATAGACAAAAAAAATGTATCTTAATATAGTCCATTTTTTAAGCAGAGATTTTTTTTTAAGGCCACTAAATTATTTTATATATAAAATCTTCAGATGTTAAGGCTGTTCTGATTTGTTTCCTAAGTTTAGTTTTTATTCTGAACTGATTTAAAAAAAAACCTGAATAATTCTGTTAGTATTTTCTACTAGTTTAGAAAATTTAACTGCGAAATTCTTATACTCCATTTTTAACTGCACCACAAACTCCCAAACTATTAAATATCCCCACGAGTTAAAGTTCTGCTCCATAGTTGACCATTAAGAGTGAGAAAGTGTGAAAGATTTTACTAATCATTTTATTAATTGCTGATTTGTGAAATTCTCAAAATGGTGGAGTCATTTGCTTAATTGAATGCAAATATTAAATAATTTTTGATTGATGACATGCATGCCGATAGGCACATCATTTTTCAGAATGCATCAGCCAAAAATGCCTTACCAGGTTTGTACTATCTCTTCAATCTAAGGGCACAGGGGCATTTTAACTCATGTCAGGAAGTCTTATTCTCTCTGCCTCAGATCCTACATTTGACCTTTGAGAAAAACACAAGCAAGTAGTTTAAGTCAGCCCACACCTGCGCTATTTTCCAAAATATCCTTATATGAATGTTTAGCACATCTCATTTCAGAGCACCTTGGGCAAATGAACAGGACGATTTATTCCCTCTAAAGAACAAAATCTGACATTGCAGTTTGTCTTCTTTGAGGTGGGAAGAAAGCTGGGATATTATTCATGAAAGGGTAGCTAAGTTTGCCTCTGTGATTTAGATGTACTATACAAACCAACAACTATTTTGAATGATGGAATTGGGTATTTACATAAGGGGGCTTAACAGTTCTTTAGTCTGGGTGTGTTCTGCTGTTTACATTACACAATCGGAGACCTTGGGAAAACTGTTTTAGGTGATACATCACCAAGAAGTTTTGCATTAGGAAAGTAACCACACTATTTGGGATTGTTAGCTGTAGAGAAAGCTTTTTAATACATTTTGCACTTTAAAGAAAATAGAAAACTCATTAGAACGTCTCCAAAAAGTATCGTCTGTTGATCGCATCACCTGGCAATTTAGTTGTCTTGTGTCTCGTACTCCTGTTGACCTTTTTAAACAGGACTTGCATCAATAAATTCAGGTTTCTGTTTTTGCTTACAATCGGCATTTCAATTGGGACAGGTCCACAGAAAGAAATTCAGGGTTTGGATAGTTTGTCGATGTAATTTGAAGCTGCTTATCACTCTTTTAAGAACAACTATCCTCTCCGCACCCCCATTGCTGCTGTCTCTCCGGCTCGGTAAATGAGTCTCTGCTCCAAGCAAGGTCGCTTTAGGTCAGTTCGCGTTTCCGTGCCTCGAAACTCGGATTGTCGTATCCCTCTCGTCTTTTCCGTGCATGTCTCTGAAAAGAAAATTTTCAAGTCGGTGGCATTTCTACACGCGGATGGAAAGGCAAGCGGGAAAAGAAGGCGCAGGTGCCGGCGGGCGGCTGCAGCAGGCGCGGCGGACTGGCGGCGGCGGCGGCGGCTGCGCGCACCCCGGGCGGCGGCGCGGAGCTGTTTCAGGAGCCGAGGGCAGCTGGTACCCGGGCGGCTGCGGTGCCCGTTGGGCTCACGTGGCTCTCGGCGCGGCCTGGCCGGAGCGCGGAGGGTAGGGAGGCCGCTGGTGCCCGTGGTTTCGGCCTGCGGCCCTTCGCGCCGCGCCGGCTCGGGAGGGAGGGACGCCCAGCGGCGCAGGGCGCGGGGTGACGCTTCCAGCCGCGGCCCTCCGGCGGGCGGCCTCTGAGGGGCCTGGCGAGCGTGTGCAGCCCGCGGGAGGATGTCCAGAGGGGCCGGGGCGCGGGCAGAGTAGGTGCTGCACGGGTGTCTCCGATACGCTGTAGGCTGGTGGCATGGCCCGGCGCGGTCGGCTTGGCGCCCGGGCTGCTCGCTGGAGAAGGCCTGGCACCCTGCGCTGCGGGCGGCCCCTCCCGCCTGCAGGAGGAGAAGCTGTTCCCGCAGCGGCGGGGCGCGGGGTCCGGCGCGACTGGGGCCCAGAGAGACGGGAATGCACGGGGCCCGTGGGGGTGGGAGCGGTGTGGAGGGGCGGGGGCGGTGTGGAGGCCCGGCCAGGGCACCCCGTTGCGGGCGGAGGGGGCCGCCGCCAAGTGGTGTGCAGCTCCGACCTCCGCCGGCCCTCCCGGGCCGCGAGAGCGATACCCGTGGAGACAGGCGCGGACTCAGGGGCCCGAGGGCGACACCGCAGGCGAGGGTGGCGGGGCGGGCTGTGAGCCCCGGGACCGGACGGGGTTGGCGGAGTCGCCCCGAGACAGGAGAGTTGAGGGGATGGTTATGAATAAATTCGGAATCGGGCCCCGGGAGACTAAACACCGAAGAACGCGCGTGGCTCCGTTTCTTCCCTCCTCTCCGCGTTCCCCCAAGCCCTTTAGACGCGGAGCCTGAGGGTCGCGGCTTCTGCGGGCGGTTTGCGGAGATGGGGCTGCCCCGCGCCTTGGGCTCCCAGCCGCAGGTCGCCCCAGCGCCGCGCCGCTCAACCTTACCGGGCTTGGGGACTAACCCGGGACTGACCTTTCCCTCCGCCTCCGGCCGCACTCCCTGGACCGCACACTGCGGCCCGCTGGCCGGGGCGCCTCTGACATCGCTTTCGTCTCGGCGCCAGCTCCGGGTTCTGGCGCCGAGCCTCCGGGCTTGGGATTGGGACGGGGAAGGTGAATTTTTCCGCGTGGGGCCGGAGTAAGCAGGGGAGAAGATCCAGGCTCTCCGGTATCGCCGGCGCGTCAGGCCCGGAGCGCATCCTGAGCGTGCGGGCCTGCGGTGGAAGAGCGAAACCTCCCCGGAGGTCCCGGCCAGCCGGGTTCCGCATTTCCGCAGTAAGGCCCGGCGGTCGGGCCCTGGGAAGTCGGGCTGGCAGTGAAGATGGGTGGCTCTGCAGCCACTTCAGGCAAAAAGCAGCCAGGCCAGGGAAGTTATGGATGACGGGGCTCACACCATTCCCGCTGCCCTCAAACTCGGGGACCTCCCTTCGCTCTGCAGCCGCTCGGGGCGCACCCCAATCCTCCCCGACATTCGCGCCGCGGGCGCTCTGCGCAAACAGCCAAAGCCCGAGGCGGTGTGCACCAGCCTGCGCCCGGAGGGAGGTGCGGGGCAGAGAGGCGGCTCTCTTCTTGGTCTCGTGCCTATCACATCTGCACTTATTTAAAGCTCGGCTGGTGGTCCGTGCTCTCTGGAATGCCAATTGCGGGCCTGGCCTTCTGCGACATTTGCATTGATTAGCGAGCCGGTCATGGGGACTAAAAGCGGGGGAGGTGAGGGGCTTTGGGGAGTATTCTTCCTGACCCCGTTCCACTATTCCAACAATTTCCACTGCACCAAAATTGCAGGGTGTAAGGGAACAGAGAACCGAATTTAGAGTACGTTCCATGTGTATATGAACCTGCCACTGCCGTTCAGCATATACCTTGTGGTCCAAGTGTACACACAACCCTAAATCTCTGAAGACTACAGCGCTGACTCAGGCAGAGGTGGACCAGTGCTGTAAACCCAGGTCACCCCAGGTCCTACACGTGTCTATGCAATATCCGGGATATGCAGCTTCCCCAGTGCACAGTTTAGGAAATGTTTGCTGGTGCCAAGTCCACAAAACCGAGATTGACCTGCCTTGCTTAAAATACTGTACACAAAGCATTAAAAAAAAGGCAGGGGGGCAACCTGCATCAGAGTCCCAAGGGAAGAGGCCTGGTGTAAATTCATGGGTGAAATACAAGCTGTGTTCCAAGTTAATGTGACTCCCACAGGCTCAGGGATAGGGGAGAGGCAAGGAATAGCCTTTCTTCTATAAACCTGGGGAAGTTGGGTCTGATTTTGTATTTGCCTTTGGACTTGGTGTAATTAAGGGTGAAAAGAAGGCCCCTCTGTATTTCCGTTCCCCTTTGCTTTCTGTGAAGACTTTACCCCAGAGGAAAGTTGTTTTAGTAATCTGGAAAAGAGAAAACATGTGCTGAGTCAGCAAACATACTGCACCAGGCCAGTTTAGTTCAATAATACTGCTGTGTGTCATGGAGACACCCTATGTGCCTTTGTGGAAATAACGAAAAGTATATTGGAATTTTCACGGCACAGAAATGCCCACATAGCCTGTTGGCAATCGAGAGCCAGTTTAAATGCTGTATCTTCGAATACAAGAAATATGTTCTGAACATGTCTTCCAACAAGTGTTAGACCCAACTTCATTTAATGTGAGAGAGAATGGGAGAAATACAAAACACAAAATCTTTTGTTTTTTCAAATGAGGGTGTTGCAGAACATTTAACATTCCTTTCTGCTTATGTTCTTGTGATAAATGTTCAAGGTGGCTCCAGTGGATGGCATCTTAACTTCTATTTTGAATCATTAAAAGCATTTCTCAAAAATGCATCTTTAAAAGGTCTGAAAAGTCTCCTTGAAGATCCTGTCAGAGCCTTGATAACCTATTGATCACACTTTCTCACTTGTGTGCAGGGAGTAAATGTATTCAGACAGTCCCTTGAAATGAAACTCCGATTTCTTAAGCTGTTAAGCAACTGTTTTTGAGAATGATTTATTTTTAACTGTCCAAATCTTACCTGAATTTGAAGAATCTGAGCATTTCAACTCTTGAACAACAGTCTAAATCATTGTATTTTTAGGGACTGACAGTATTTCTGGGGATATTTCTTCACAATTTTTTAAATTCTTCTAGTTGCAAAATGCGTGGCTTTAAAAAAAAACTAGCATATTACATAATGTTTGCTTTTCTTGCCTTCATCTTTTCTATTTCAAGTCTTAAATGAAATTTGTATAGTTTTTATGCTTTTCCTATTTAAATTCTTAAAACTATAGCTGACTTCTTTAAGTTGTCTTAGCATAATATAAAAACATCTGGATGTGAAGTGAAAAATTCAGTCTGTCACCAAGATTCCAGATGTTTAGTAATACGTAGACAAAACATCAGGATGAATGACTGAAAGTTTTCTCTCCCATCCAGCTGGTTTAGTGCCTGGTGCTTCTATAAGGAAGCATATTTTCCTTTCTCTAAACATCACATCCTACTGTATCCCACGGAAGGCATGATTTACACTCTTTCATCGACAAAATGCTGGGCCATTTTGAGTGTAGCAAAGCAGTCAGTAAATGAAACTTTAAGTATATGTTTTGGAAAATACAGGCCAAGTCCAAGTGTTAGTGTGTACTTAGGAGGGAATGGTGGTGCTGGAGCCAGCAATGAGAAGGTAGGAGAGAGAGAGCCTTGTTCAATGGGAGAATAACTTGACGAAAAGACACAGCCTTCCAAGAATTCATCTGTGGGATCCCAAAATCCTAAGTAGGCAAAGCACAGTGTTCAGCAACAGCCTGAACAGGGTTGCCTTTTGCCTGAGCTGTAGTTGGACTGTGAGATATCATTGTGCACTCAGACGCCCTCTCTCCCCACTATTCTTTCCAGGAGCACCATAAAATCAAATAAACAGATGTAATACATTAAAACATGATCAGGACTTATGAGTGTTAGACAGGCGGGAAAATTCTATGTTTGAAAAGTAAAAAATGCAGAAGGTATTTTAACCACTCAAAAAATACTGGTGACAATGAATAGATTCCTTTTCAGATGAAATGTCACTGCACCTACAGTTGTTAAACCTAAGGGTGTTTTTAAAGTTGTTAAACCTAAGACACAGAGCATCATTCTTTCCTTCCCCAAAGTCATGGAGATTGAAGGCCTCGAGCAGTGTCTGAGGTCTGGTAAGGCTCTTTGCTTCGACCATGATGGGAAGGAAGGAACAGACATGAGAGGCCTTGTGCTAGAGCTAGTAGATGAAATTAAGCCCAGAATGAATTCCATTCTACTTATTAACCTCACACACTCACTGGATTATATGCAAGAGTGTTTAGATAATGAAAAGCAATGAATGTTAAAATATCGTAAAATCTGACCACTTAACAATTGCTGCAAGAAAAACATACCATTTAAAATAGGCCTTCTTACAACTCAGAATCTATGACTTGGATAATAAGACACAGGATTTCATACTGGCCCAAGATCAGTTTTAAAAAATCATTTACAGGAATCTAGTAGAGTTTCAGGATACACATATTGAGTCATTAAGAGACTCAAAAGGCAAAAGGGAATCTTTAACACCATATAAAACAGAATCACAGTTATTTTTCTTGATTGTGGTAATTGGGATGTTTTTGTGACTTTTTTAGTGATTCATTTGTTAGAATAATAAAATGACAGAGCTGGAAGGGATTTAGAGCTCATCCAGGCCTCCTCTCTCTTTTTATAGATGAGTAAACTGGGATCCAAAAACAGTAAAGGACCTATCCAAGGCCACACATAAGAAGAAGGGTCAGAACTGTATCACTGAGTTCCAATTGTGACTCACAGAGTCCAGCGCTTGTTCCAAGACAGCTTGCCTTTGAATCATTACAACACTGCTCAGGGTCACAGATTTCCGAGTAATGTCCAAGAAACTGACACCCATCACTACAGGTTGGCGATAGCTCAAAACCATTCATTTGTGTTACACATCTAAGAACTATAAAACAAAGCCAGTGTGAAGGCAGAGTTCCCCCATCTGTCTCCATAGTAAGACAGACTATTGCAAAAACAGAACTAATAAAACTCCGTCAACTTCAGCAATCTGGCTAGTGGTCCTGATAAGAACAGATGACAGCTTAGCTTTTTATAGAGAACTTACAGCACCTTGGAAGAATGTCATGCACAGAATCAGCTACAGTCTCTTTTCTTTGAAAATAACACATTCAAACATTTATAATAAGTGCGCTTAATGAGAGCAGGGAGGGGGAGGAGTTGAATGTAGTCACGTCAACACCTTTCTTAAAGTGTCAATGGAAGTGTCCCACCTGACTTACAATCACCTCAACTCACTATTCCAGTGGCTTGTACGATATGATGGAAGGTTAGAATGCATTGGGGTAGGTGGATGGTGAAGGACTGGGGTGGGAAGAGTCAAAGAGAAACACACTGGTTAAGGAAATTTAGATCGAAATAGGAAGCATATGTCTCCAATTTTTAGGACCTGGGAATCTCACTGGTTCATCATGGCATGAGCCAAGGAATTGGAACTCATTTGTGCTGGTACCAAGCCTCTTCCATTTTATATTTTATTCAACATCAAATGAGGATAAACATAGAAGCATTTCTTCTAGGAAGGGCAGACAATTCTTCATAAGTATTTGGTCCAAGAAATGCTGGGAGGGATGGCAATTAGGAGAAATAGGGGTGGGAGGAGTGAGTGAAATCAAGACTCAGTGTTGGGAGTTGTGAGAAAAGAAACAGTCATGTTTCGATTGGCCTGGAGAGAGAAGGGATCCTGGGAAGTCTTCCCTTCACGCTAATCCAAGATCAGTGCCATCTGAGGAGTAGGATCTAGCTAGAATTTGAGTTGGGAAATGGAGAAGATAGTGATGCTGGGAAAAGGAACCTGACCACCTAAATTCTTCCTTTGAAATGCTTAGGGGAGCAATGACACCAGCAAAAGTGAAACCAAATAAAACCAGCATGCCCACTTACCTCTTTAATTTACTCTCCCAAACAGATCATCATTTGGGCTATTCCCCTGCAGTCAAGCATGAAATCTATTTAGCTGGATAGCTACCCATTTCCTCTGACCTGCAGAAGAGATGCCCTGTTCTTTCAGAATGCCAGAATCCGGAGAAAACTGGAGCCACATGGTGGGCCCCTGGAGATCCTCCAGCCCCACCCCTATGCCAAAGGGACACGTTCATAAAGACGGAGCAGACTTTCACCACCATGCTCCCCAGAAGCAGAGCTGCCAGTTCATCAGTGACCATCACTGCGTGACTTTAAATTGCTGTGGGTTTAAGGGTTCTCTTGTTGACAAGGAGTCGATGAAGAGTCTTTTTCATGCCTGGGACCTTTTTGGCAGTTTTGTAGAGCCTATCGACTGCTTCTCAAATAATGTTTTTAAATGCCTACTTTATATTGAAATAAAGTCATCAGAATATTTTTAAGAAACGTATTTGTGAGCCAGCACTATATTTGCTTCTTTGTTAACCCATTAAATGCAAGATCTAGTGGTGAGTTTAATAACTTCTGTAATACTGAAATGGTGATAAGTATGTGTTAATTCACACTATCATCAAAACTATAATGTGATATGCAAATAATCTGTGCCTTCTGTTGGTGACAAAGTCACAGCCACTACTATTGCTCTAGTTTGTTGTCTATATTCATAATGAAAGGAAATGCTAATTTTCAAGTAGAGGCTTGTAGAAATGAAGGTATAATTTTTTCACATCCAAGTTTATGGACTTCTGCTCTTGACTGCATTTCCAAATCACTTCACTTCCAAGTGAAGAACCCCTTTAGAAGGAGCAAAAGGGGCAGTCCCAGTAACACTTCAGGGTTATGCAATGAGATGGTCATAGCCATTTGAAGAGAGTTCGATTGGATTGTGGCCCAAATTTGGAGTTTAAACATTAAGCCTGTGATAGTAGATCTTGGTCCTGAGATGAAAAGTAAGTTCATATTGTAATCCAGTAGAGTGGAGATCTAGAGAAGTGACCCTTGCTGAGAGGGCACTGAAGGAAGTGTCAGAGATCACATATCAGAGTAGCAGGTGTAACCAGAACCAGGAAGGACTTGATAAGGATGAGTGAATCACCTCTGCTCAGTGCACGAGCCTGGGGTAAGGCCAGGACTGGAATGTGAAATGAGGAACTACCTACAGAAAAAGTCCTGGCTGCTGATGGGGCGGGCAGGGAGATCCCCAGAAGGGTGACATAGTTCCAGCCTTCAAGACCTGTGGCCACAGAGGAAGTAAGTTCAGGTGTGAGTCAGAAAAAGAGAACACTTTTGCTTCCCCAAAAAGAAATAACAGCTTCAGCCTTCACCCAGGGAATCTACAGCAAGCCAGTGGAGCAGAAGGGATCTGCAGGAAGGGGAGGGGAGAGATTTGCAGATCAGGACAGAAGAGCCTGCAGTCTGGGAACAAAGTGCAGAAAGAGAGCCCAAAGCAGAGTGTCTTCCTGAAGGCAAAGAACAATTGTTAATTTGAACTTCAGTCAAAGTAAGAACTTCCATTCCTCAAAAGACAACCTTGAGAGAATAAAATGGCAAACCACAGACTGTGAGAAAAAATTCGCAACATGTCTATCTGACAAAGGATTCTTATCTAGACTATATAAAGAATTCTTATAAATCAATAGGAAAAACACAAACCAAAGTTTATGAATGTTCAAAAGACTCAAAAGACTCTTCACAAAAAAGGATATCCAAAGGGCCACCAAGCATATGAAAAGAATGCTCAGTGTCATTAATCATCAGGAAAATGAAAATTAAAACTTCATTGAGATACAAATGTTGCAGAAAGGCAAAAAAACCCCTCCAAACCGACAATATCAAATGTTGGGTAGGACATGGAACAACTGAAATTCTCACACACTGAGGGTGGGAATGTACGTGGTACCACTTTGGAAAACTTTGTAGTATCTGCTAAAGCAAAGCACCAGTTCATACCCTAAAACACAGCAACTTCATTCCTAGCTGTAGGCCCACAGTTGCATTTGTCCATCAAAAGACATAGTAGAATACAGCCTTATTTATTCTACATGTTTATAAACATAAACATAATATAAATTTATATCAATATATATCAACTTTATGCATTACAGCACCAACCTGAAAACATCCCAAATTGCAGTGTGTTTCTACAATAGGATATCATATAACCATGAAAAAGAACATACTGTTGCTAAGCACAAAGTGCATGAGTCTCATTGACATAATGTAGAGTAAAAGAAACCAGACACAAAAGAGTACACACTGTATGATTCCATTTCTGTGAAGGATAGAACAGGCAAAACAAATCTATGGTGACACAGGTCAGGATAGAATTTACTTTTGCAGGAGGGTATTGATTGAGAGGGATTCAAGGGCACCTTCTGTGGTGTTGCATTATAAATATTATTGATTTTCTGAAAAGTGATTTGGAAATGCAATCAAGTAAAAGCAGTTAGCCCTACTGTACATTCAGTCCTGCTAACTCCATGGTTTTATATTACACAAAGATTTCATCGGGCTACATGAACATGAAGAGAGTGCCAGGGCAAGCTACAGACTGGCATATGATTTTTACAATAGGTCTATCTGACAAAGGTCTTGTATCCAGTTAAAAATGTGCCAGAGACTTGTAAAGCACTTTACAAAAGAGGATAGCAAGATGGCCAAGCAGTCTAAGGAAAGGTGCTTGACATTATTATTCTTCAGGGAAATGCTCATTAAAACCACAACTTGATACTAATACACATCCACCAAAATGACTGAAATTCAAAAGGCTGGTGTTAACAAAGGTGGACCAGCATGTTGAGCAATGGAACCCTCCTGCACTGCTGATGGAGGTGCAGAGCGGTATAGCCTTTTTGGAAATCTGCCTTATCTACTAAAGCTTAACATGTGCCTCTCAGGTTAGAGCTCTGCATGGCTGGTCTAGAAACTGAGTTAAATAAGAAAGGAGAGGGAACACCCTAATGAAGTCCACCAGGGTTAGGAAACTTTATTCCAAGGAATTGAATTTTTCCTTAGATTTTTAGTAAAGTTCCTTATATAAGTTCCCAGCACTATCTTGGCTTAATAAAGGAGAAAGGGAATTATCTGTGCTTAGTTCAGAATAGTAAGGGAGATGAGAGATCAGGTCCGCTGGTGGAAATGACTTGAGACAGCCAAAAAACCTGGGAAGAGCAAATCAGGACGGCTGGAGGATTCTCTCCTGGGGCACCAAGTGGAAAGACCAAGAAAGCCACTCGCCTCTTTCCAGTGCTGTCCAGGAGGTGGCCCTCTCCCTTCTTAGAATTCCCACTATCCGTTAGTGGCATGGACAAAATGTGGGCCCTGACAGAGGTGTTTCTGCAGCCCTCCCTCTGTCTTTGATGAGCCAGTGCTAAGGAGTCCACATGTACTGTGAAAATCCAGCTCAGATGGGAGGATGAAGGAGTTGGAGGAAGGATGTGGGGGAAGGGAAAAAGAAACTGAAGAAGCAAAGAAGGCTGGAGCTGACGGAAGCCAGAGGCTCAGCCTTCCAGCTGTCCTCACGTGGGTCCATCCATTGGCATGGACGTCTGGCCACACACTGATGCTTCCCAGGAGAATTGGTGCCAGGGTGGATGGGCTCCTGGGTCACTCACGACAAACAGCAAACGGCAGAAGGAAGGCTGGGGATTTAACATCTGTTCTTTGGCCCATAATTAAAACTTCTTTCCCCTAAACGTTGAGAATGGTAGTTGTTAAGTCCCAGCCTTTGTGTATCACTGTCAGAGTATTTTTTTCCCAGTATGAGGATTTTCTCAGGAGATGCAATCAGTGAAACAGACACCCCACCCCAAACTTCCCAGGTCACAGGTAAAGTTCCAAGTCATTATTATTTTATGGTGGCTAATTCCATGAACAAAATAAGAAGTACAAGATACTTGCCCTCCTGAAAACATTTTTTTTTTAAAGATACTATCATACTTAGACCTTATTCACATGTCTTGTTCTGTTCATTTGGCTTTGAGATTTTGGAGGCTGACTTTTGAACCTCACATTCCTTGCTGTCACCATCCACTGACCTGTATTAGGCATCTATTGTGTATAGAATGCTCTGTTTCTCATAAAAGGGATAAATACAAATTCATAAAAGTTATTAATAGAATGACCCAAGGTCTTGTCACTAAATCCTAAGATACCATTCATTCATTCATTCAAAGAATGTTTATTGAGCCCCTACCACTTGCCAGGCATCATGTAGATGCTGAAGACACAATAGGGAGCGGTGGGACAGAAACAGTCTCTGCCCCTGAGATGCTTATAGTCCAGTGAGGGAAGAAGAGTTTAATTTTTAAATATCATTCCTCTCTGCACATTTCACCCTTTCTCCAACTCTGAAGTTTGTCTAATGTTATCAGGGGTACAAAGAGGAAAATAAACCCACTGGTCTTGAATGGGATCCAGACTAGGGGGAATAAGCAAGTATGTCCAGGGGCTGTGGCTGGTAGTTCCATCACACACTGTAAGGGGTTGGGGCAGTTTGATGGAGGGCAGCTATGGTGTTCTCCAAGCTGAAGACATACCCCTGTGGGAAGAACCAGGGGGAGTTGCTCTAGTTGTCATTTGGTTGTTAGCCTATGCCCCTCAAGTGGTTGAGAATCCCCAAAACTGACTCGACAGAGCAGGTGGAATGTGGGGTGAAGGGGTAGAGATGGAGCCGAGAACAGGCAGAGACACTGACTGAGGTCAAGGAAAACCCTGTTCTAGGTCTTTCTCAACTTGGCTCTCTGATTGGATCTCCACAGACAGGCAAGAATGCAGTATGAGAATCCAACTAGTAATTTCTCCCCACCCAGTTTACAAAGCACATCCACATGTATGATCGAATTTGTTTCTCTTAACAGTCCTTTGAAGCCCTTTGAACACCAGCCATTTCACAGATGAGAGAATTGAAGTTTCTTTCTATAGGTAAAATGATTTGCCTAATACCACACAGCTCATTCGGTGGCAGAGTGGAGATCTGAATCCATTTCCTCTGTTAGTGCTGTATACTTTATACAGGCCTAACTACTATTATTTAAATTTGCAGCTGACAAGATGGATGAGCCCCCCCACTAAGGAACCTAGAAGCTCCCAAGGTGAAGGTTTGCTCAACTCGGCAAATAACATTGGAGATTCTGCCAGGAAAGTCTTGAATTTGTTGGATATGTCCCAGGAGGGCTTGTTTCTGTGTGTGCTGAAGAGAAAACAGATGTCAGGGACATCTCCAACATGAAGTCCACTTTATGATGCTTTTCCACAGGCAGATTGTGAAAGGGTTTCCCACTTGCCTTACTGGACGAGCTCTATGCACTTGGAAAGTAAACAGCTGTTTCCACCATATGATTCTAGAGCAGTGGTCAGCAGGCTTTCTGTAAAGGGCCAGATAGTGAATGTTTTAGGCTTTGGGGGCCGCGTGCAGTCTCTTTCACCACTCCTGAACTGTACAGTTACAGCACGAGCAGCCATGGAAAATGTGCAAATGAATGGGCGTGGCTGTATTCCAGTGAAACTTTTGGACACTGAAATGTGAATGTCATATAATGTTCACATGTAACAAAACATTACTCTTCTATTGATGTTTTTTCAGCCTTTTAAAAACATAAACAGCATTCTGAGTGCATGGGCCATATAAAACAGTCGGTGGCTGCCCACAGGCTGAAGCCTGCCACTCCCTGTTCCAGGGGACCAAAGAGGTTTCTCAGCCCAAATATCACCCCCATACATACTAAAAATTCCACATCGGTACTCCGTTCCTTTTTGGGGTTAAACAATATTTCTGCTGTTTCAAGAGGCAGGCATCCTGGGAGAAGGTGCATAATAAATTCTTAACAACTTCATTTTAAGAGTTTTTTAGATAAGTTAGAATGTAAGGGCCATGAGGGCTAAGCTTTTTCGTTCACTGCTCAGTTCATTGTTAAGTGCCAAGACAATGAACAGAGTTGTACAGATACTCTGTGCAAATACTGGTTGAGGGAATGAATGAACTTGCCCCTCAGACCTGAAAGATGGGTGTCCCCAGAAGGGGCAGCGAGGAGGTAACAGTGAAGTCATGTGGCTCCAGGTGAGCTGGGCGGAGGTGATGAAGATAAAGCTTGAAACTTGATATTCCTGCAGGCCCTGGGCCTGGGAGGCGCTGCAGTCAGCTGATGCTCCAGGAAGCCAGCAGGCTTGGAAGAGCCGGGATGCAGGGCGTGCCAGAGCCCGCGGAGCCTGGGAAGGGTGTCAGCAAAGCCCCAGCGGCTGTGCTGGGCTCCCGGAGAAGAGGCACCAAGCTTGATGGATCACCCGACCCATTTCAGTGGGGTAGTATGGTTCCTGCCAAGGAAAACGTTAGGACTTGACAGATTTGGCATGTCCCTGGGACGTAAATTTGTGCAATGTAAAGTTAGATGGGCCTTTGGGGAGATGGGGCAAATCTGAACAGTGTGGAAAAGTGTGTAGGGGGTGTCAAAACCCCCTCCTTGTGCAGGGAAGTGCCAGGGAAAAGAAAGACTGAAAAAGGGGAGAAAATGAAGCTCCCCATGCTCCCCCAGCAGCCACACATTTTGCTGGGTTAGACACATCATCATATGCTGTACGACTAAATGAAGGCAATGGCTGTGGTGTGTGTGATTAGAAATAACCAGGGCTCCTCACTGCGACTGCAATGAAAAATACCAAACAGGACAGTTAATGGATGGAAAAGTTCTTGAAGATGAGCTGCCCAGCAAAGGGGCTCCAGCCTTGGCCTGGTCCTCTTCCTTAGTTCTCCATGTGCAGAGTGGGTTAGTGATCAGCCTTCCCCTGGCTGCCCTCAAAGCTGATCCTTACCTCCTACTTCCCAATACTCAGATCAGACTTGGGAATTCCCAAAGTTGGAAAGGGATGGACCAAATCAGCCACTTCATCTCTGGTTGGATAAGTCAAGCTGGGGCCCTATGGGAGACCTTCTAGATATTGGTACAGGGGGTGAGGCCCTCACATACCTGGCCCAGGAGCCCCAGGATGCAGAGGAACCAGTAGGACAAACTGAGCTCCCCACTGGAACTGGGGTCTGTAACAGTGGAGGTCAACATTTGGGGCCAAGACAAGAATCACAGAATGTTAGGGAGGGCCTGGGTTGAGATGTGGGGGTACAGCAGCATGTCTCTTCCTCAATACACCCACAGCAGCAGAGCATAATCAGGAAGAGCCTGGTAGACCTGGATGGTGTCCTGGGCCTTGATCTTACTAGCTGTTTGACTTAGATCAGGTGACTTTACCTCAAGGTGGCTTTCATCGGCTGTAAAGTGAGAGTGATATTTACCTCATTGGCTCCGGATTGACTGAAATGGTGTGTGTAATACAACTAGGACAGTGCCTGACACGCAGGAAGAGCATGATACATAGCATTAGCTGTTGTAATTTTTAAACTGCAGTTTGATGAAAACATTTCCATTTTCTCAGAACCAGCAAGTCTTCACCTCCCCATTGCCTAGCCTCTGTGAAGAGGAGTCCCTTCAATATCTCCTGACACCACACTGCCTACTTCTCAACTTTTCTGCTGGAGTTCCCCAGTGAAGAGGAAAGAAAGCAGGTATTCAGTTGGGTGTGACCCAGAGTGGCCCCCCACCTGCACAACATGCTTTTAAAGGCTCAGTTTTAATTTAAACTTTCTTGCCTATTTTATACTTTACTCCATAAAATGCTGTAATAGAGTAAATGTTATAAACTTGTTCCCTCAGAATCTCTGAGTAACACTGGGTCTCCAAGAAGATGACCATTCCTACTGAAAGCACATTCCCCTGTTGGAGATTCACAAACCACATCATTGGGAACTACGGCAGGTCAGCAGGTCAGGAGATGGAGGTTAGGGCATCAGAGATGATGGCCCATCAAGGAAGAGGCCTTCATGATAGTCTGAGTTGGCCTAGTAGGATGTAAACACGTGGAAAGGAGAAAGAACAGTTGTGAGCAAAGGTCTGGAGGTGGAGAACACAAATGAACTTTTCGAAGAACCACAAAGGAACTTTGTCCCAGAATCCAGGAACTGGGGGTCTTTCTCAGCTGAAAGTCACTAATCTTCACATCTTGATCCAGTAAAACCTGATCCCATAGGAGCTAGATTTGCAGGCCCAAGGACATCAGTCACCTTCAGAGGCCACACAGTTTCTTCTGCTCTCCTACCTCACTCCCCACACATTTTCCATCTGGATGGGAGGCCCCGCGCAAACATGGCTGGCGCCAGGCATTTCTCACATGCCTCCCTCAGGACTTACAGTCATTAAGAAAGTTCTCATAATGAGTATTTCGGCCCCAAAGCACCTGGCCTTCCCTGCGTCTCTCAGCAGACAGCGTCAGGTCGCACCTCCCCCACCCCAGGTCAGGCACCTTCTCACTGTGTGAATTGTCCTTGCCTCTGTCCTTTCCCCCTTCCTTCCTCATGCAACTTCCTTCCTAGAGGTGTCAATGAAGGCTGAAAGCTGAGGGGAGGACGAATCATGATATTCAATCAGTTCTGCTCCCTAAAGTGTGGGCTGCCTCAGTGTGCTGAGTTAACTTGCCTCTTATCAGAACACTCCCATTTTTCTCCTCCCATGTTAGCTGCCTTCCTCCAGATATCAAGGAAGCAAAGCAAGGTACAGTCTGTTGGAGATAACAATGCCTCCCTCTCCCTGACACGTTCGCCACCCTGAAGAAGGCCTGAAGAAGATGCCTTTGGGACTCAGGGGTATAGGATGGTGCTGTAGTGGGGGTCCCTCAGCGCTCAGCGAAGCTTAGTGCTATCTCATGATGTTTGTTCTGTGTCTTGAAATGACAACTCAGGCCTCTGGGTCCTGGCTGCAAGGAAGGCAAGTCAACTGTACACGTTTTACTATGTTTCAGAGCAGGTAGCTGTGTCCTTGCACACAGGATCTCTCGGCTTGCTGAGCTCATCACAGGTCTCAAGGAATACCTGATGAAAGATTTATTGGTTTCCAACCAACACATTTATATGTCTAGCCCTCTCCCACACAGAAACCAACATGGGGCATCAGAATAGGAGGACTCTCTATTTAATTTGGAAAGACAGAGGTTGCTATAAGCCCGCATATAACAGTATCGTGCACTTGGCAGCAAGACGAAATCCAGAGAACAGGCTTAGGCTTTACTCCAGATGATTCAATCCCAGCTCCTCACCTGTAAAAAGGGGGTAATGCTTCCTAAATAATGGTATGATGTGAAACAATTACCAGAAGTGAACACTCAGCAAAGGTTTAGTACATCGTAAACTCAGTCATAATCATCTACTTCTTCTCTTTGGTGGGTCATCAAATTCAAGTTGGTAATGCGGCTCCTTTGGGAGAGAAATATGTGTACATTTTAGACAGTGGTAGGTCAATTTATGAACTTCACTCTTCCTAGATGTGGCCACATACAAAATGTAAAGAGAATTGGGACATACAATGAAAGCTGTTTCCTGGATGCTGAATCCATGCTGCTCTGCCTTTTGAGAATGTGCAGAGGCTCCTCATAGTCGCTGCCCCAAACCGTTGGTGGGTGTCTCAGCAGTCATGAAGTTCTAGGCCAGACAGAACCTGGGGTGCCAACACTGTGGAGGCCTTCTGTGGGCTCTGACTTCCTTTAGCCCACTCTGGCCTGCTAGCGGCAGTTAACAGTTAACAGAAGAGAAATAGTGGCTTTAAAAGTCTTCTTAGGGCTTTGGAGAAGGGCATGGGGATGCAAAAAGGGGGCACAGGAGACAGGTCCCAGGGAATCGCTCCTCCTTATCAGAAAGAGGGGTCATGTGGACAGTAGGCAACATGCATTGCGCCCTCTCCTCTGGGCTCGTCCCCAGTTTGAGGCTTTCTGACCCTGGACGGTGAGCTTTAGCTCTTCCATCTCTTTGTTTCCTCTGTTTGAGGCTCTAGGATGACACCTCTGACAGAAGAGTCAGCACTGAGATGACTGGAACCAATGCCAGGATCCTCCATCCATGTACAAGGTGAAGGCCTGTCTGCGACAGGGTTTACTTTCCCAGACTGAGCTGGGCAGAATTTAGATTTGACCACCCCATTGAACATTAAAAGCAAGTCAGAAGACCAGTGAGGTTTCCAAGAAGCTGGTTTTGCTTGTTTGTTTTTGTTTTATTACTGTAACAAGAGGGCAAGAACTATAGAATTTTGTAGAATCAAACCTCTTCTTTAGCAAGGTTACCTTTATTTAAATAGCACCTTTATTCCAGGAAGCTAGTAAATCAATGAACTATGCCCTGGAGGTAGGCTCTTAAGAGTAATGATGTAAAACGTCTAAGTGACCTGCCTGGATCGCACAGCACGGGAAAGCCCGGGAGGGAGAAGGAAAAGCTGCCATGGGAGTTCGTTTTCTAACCTCTGGCAGTGGTACCTATTTTTTATTTAAAACTCTTTCAAAGTGGGTCTCTGAATTTCAGCCCAAGACAAGATTGTGCCAGTCTTTGAGGTCAAGCTCATACATGTCAACTAGAAGACTTCCTGCTGTCAAATTCTCCCTGGCTGGCCTCTGCAGTCCTTGCCTCCGGCTTCCCACTGCAGCGGTGGTGCCATCCCTCGCTGAAGTGTTCCCACCACACGTCCTCTGCTTCTGCTCCTGCATCCGGCCTGCCAGGAACAGCGGGCGCTCACGTCTCTGCTGTGCAGACTGGGCTGCCGCAGGGCTGGCTTCCCGTCTTCAGCTTGGTTCTCTGTGCTGCTCAATGCCCTCTTTTCCATTCCTGCTTGACTTCCCATCCCATTTCCTGCCTGCCTCCCATTTCCAAGCCCTCCCCTCACACTCTTACCAGCCCCTCCATTCCCACCCGCTACTCTTAGCATGTGATCTCATTGGTTTCTTCCCCAAATGCCAGCAGCCTCATCCATCGCCCTTGCCGTTATCTCCACATGCTCTGGCCCATCACCCCCTCTTCCTGCTGCTCTCCAAGGTAACTCCTTCCCCCCTTCCTGCCTCTCCCATGATCATGCACCACTAGAGTCTCCCTTTGGGTACATTTTCAATCTCTCCCTACTTAGCAGTTCCTTACCGAATGTTGTTCAAGAGTCCATCGCCCAAGAAAATGTTCCTTTCACTCATGCTGTGAAACTTCCTCAAATCCACTCTTGCTGCCTCTACTTGTGAATTCCAGCTCAACTTTCTCTTTCCTTAAGCTATCCTCCTAGAGAAAATCATTATCCTCTTTATTGCTAATCCAACCACCTCATCGCTTCCCCTTCTGGGGCCTCCTTGAAGCATCTGAAATATGCGCCAGTTCTTCCTCTGGCAACTCTCCTCCCCTTTAGTTTTGGCTCACCTCCTACTTCCCCTGCTGTTGCTCTTGTCTGTTGCATTGGCACCTCTCAACACAGATGTCCCTCAGGGTCTGCTCTTCTCCTGTTTTGGTCCATTTCTCCCTTTACTGTCCCCTGGATACTGTCTCATGAAAGCCACTGCCAGGGATTCCGATTCCACAAATCCAGTTGGAACTTGTGGTTTCCTCTCTCCCTCCCCCCACACCACTTCCTCTTGGAGCTCCCTGTCTCTGTCATAGCCAGGAGCATCTTCGCAGGCACCCTGCAGATAGCAAACGACTGAGCCGCCCTTGGCAGGGTCCCCAGCATCCATCCTCTCTCTCCAGGAACATGGCTCTTGCCTTGCCCGTCCTCCTCCTCTCTGACCTGGGCTACTGAGACAGCCTGTCTTGCCCTCAACCCACCCTCCCTGTATGGCTCACAGGGTCTTTTATGACTACACAGATGGGGTCATATCACCACTCCCTCACTTATTCACCCTCATCCTCAGGGCTCCAACACCTTTAAGGGGTGGCTGTGGCTTGCAAAACAAAACGTGGCTTCTATAGCCTGCTGAGCATGGCTCTTGATAAGACCTCATCCTAACTTCAATTCCATTTCCCCCCTTCCCACTCCCACCAACACCCACACACATACATCCCCCGGCCGTGGGCACCTCCCTTATCCTCCTTCATTTGGGACAACTTGCTATTCTCCAGATACAGCTTTTACTTTCACACCATGTCATGCTGGTTCCCTTCACATGTATGCTGGTTCCTTACCTGCAGACATCATTCACCTCTTGAAATCCCACTCATATTTAAGGTTCATCTCTTCCATGAAGGTTTCTCTTATTCCTCTTGGCACAGATTACTGCTTCCTCCTCTGAAGTCACATAACATTTTGTTTGTATCTCCATTAGAGCACTTTCCTTATCCTTGAGAGGGCAGACCGCGTCTTTGTTATACCTGTACGCTGAAAGACCTGGCAACACAGCCTGCACGTAGTGAGAACTTACTGTTCACTGGATGCACAAGTGAGTGAATGACCAACATGTCCCCCTGTTGTGTGGGAGTCATAAGCGTAATCACTTTAGTTAGGCTGAGTGGTAACGACAGAGCTCTTACTGTGTTCGTGTGTGAGTTTCATCAGAATCCCAGCTCAGACTCAGCCAAAGCTCAGTGAGTAGCCCTCCAGCTTCACTTTCACTCTTTTCGTTCTTCCTTCTGGGATACAGGCCTCTCCTCTGCCCCTTTACCCTAAATAAGATTAAGTCTTTACCTCTCCCATAAGTATACCAGCAGTCGCTCAATCAAGGAACTTTCTACTTCTTCATAGGGCCACTGAAGGTGTGTGCTGGCTGGGATACCACTTTCCCCTCCTGCTCTGCCCTCTCCACCTCCCAAGAGCTCCTGTCCTGCTGTCACATACTGGTTAACCCCAGCTGCTGCTTTCTCCCTCCCCTGACAGGCTTTGCCTCGTCCGTCATTTATGCTGTAGTGGAGAGCTAAGTCCCTATGTCTCCTTTCCAGGGACTTCTGCAGTCAATCCTCTTAAGAAATGAAAGGTATGTCCCCTATCAGAGGCAATTCAGACCCTAGGAAAGGAGCGGTGGGTCGGGGAGGAGGGGGGTGTTCTGAGATGTAAGCTCTTTCGTCCTGTTCCTGACGTCTCTCAAGCAGCCGTCTCCTCTGCAAGTGCCACTGCAGTAAATCCAGGGAGGCTGGGACCACACAGAAGCCCTTCCCCTAAACAAGAGAAAGCCATGCTGGAGTAGGACAGCTTGTAATTCCAATGGGCTTGACGGGTGAGTCAGCATTAGTGCCAGCAGCCCCTGGCTCCTCTCCCAGAGCCTGGAGAGAAAATGCTGTGTTGCACACCTGTGGGCAGGCACTGAGTCAGAGACCTCATGGCTCTCCATCTCCCCATTTGCCAATCTGCTTGTGGGCCCTGTATACCCTTCTTGGCCTCTGATGAGGACCCTAGCAGACTCCGGAGCACCCGTTGCCCTGGGAAGTTATCCCTCTAGTGGTCAGATGAAACATGGCCTTCCAGGGAAGGGACCCGGCCAAAGTTTGTATGTCCACTGCCTGTACCTGTGCAGGCTGAGCAAGAGCTGTGGGCTCCCCTCCCTGGGCAGTGGGCAGGAGTGGAGCCAGTAAAGGCCACAGCCTGCCATCCAGGTTTCCATTCATGAGCCTTCTTTGTAAGCTTGTAGCACAAGGCTGGAAGGTCGCCTCTTTTGCCATGGCTTGAAGTGGTTTGCACAGACCGAGTCCAGATATGTAATAGCTGTTCTCTATTCTCTATTTTCTATGAGAAGATTTATTCAAAAATAAATTTAGCTAAAGGGAAAAGTTAAAAAAAGGGAAAACAGAAGGACAGATTTTCTTGTTGACTGGCTGCCAGGGATTTAAACGTTGAGGCAGCCAGTCCCTTCAGAGGAGACAGCTGCAACATTTCACGGTGTAAAGTCAGCGAATTTCCACCGTCCGCCTGCCAGAGACCACAAAATGGTTTCAAACAACGGCTTGCTTCATGATATTTGTGTATGTGTGTGTGGGTGTGCGTGCGTGCGCACGTGTGTGTCTGAAAAAAAGCAAAGGGGAGGGTGGGTAAAGGGGGAACTAAAAAGTGTCCTCGCCCAGGCAGCCGAGTGGGGCAGGGCACGGCGAGCAGATTAATGAAAAGGTTTCGCTGGCAGGAAGGGTTTGATTGCCCCACTGCAAAATTGCTTGCAGATTTGAAAACAGCATGTTTCATTTCAAACTCATTCTCTTGCCATACATTAGCACTTGTCAATGTAACCATTAAGCACAGGCAGTGCAGAAATTTAATTACAAAACCATTTATTTTATTGAAAGAAAAATAAACCCAAGCTACCTCAAATGCATTAGGTAGGTTCAAAACATGTTCAGCTGATAACACCCAAGGGTAGGGAGGCTGCTGTAAGAATAAATGCGTCTTTCATGTGTGGTGGGGACTCAATATTAGAAACAGCTGCCTATAGGTTGCTCTTTAAGTTCAATTATGAATTAAAAAACAACTGATTTAATGAAGGGACTTTTTATATCTAAAGTTACTCAGCTGTGGTATTCATTCTTCATTTCCCATTTTTGCGCCCCACCCCCCTTTGCAGCATTTGAGTTAAAAATGCTAAATAGGAGAACAGAACTTTTTATTGAATGGGTCCCCCTCCACCCTCCACCCCTCATTTTAGGCTTGTCTTTTGTTCTCCTAATGGTAGAAGAACGCAGGTCTGTGGTATTAATTAAAGGAAGTTACAGAAATGTGCTAAACACATCAAAAAGTCTCCAATCTGTGTCTTATTTATGCCTTCTCTCCCTGTCCCCAGTGTGGGTCTTCTATACCGTTAGAAAGTCAGCAGCACAAGGCTCTCTGGTGAAATAATAGATTTGAGTCAAGTGGTGGGCTGATGTCATGCCGGAGACGGCCTCTCCTTAGCACTAATGAGCTGCCAATAATGTGTCTGTTTTACTATTCTGCTGGAAAGGGAAAAAAAGAGTTACAACCTTAGTGGTTTGGACTGATTTGTCAATTTAAAGTACTTTTTTCTTTCCGTCTGAGATAGCTACCCACAATTTCTCACAGACATCTCCTCATGCAGTCTACTCAGAGGAAGAATCTGGAAAGGAATTATCTTTTTTATTTTTTAATTTCCCTATTGAGAATATGAATCTCTAAAATTTCAGGGAGTCATCATTTGGTGGGAAGTGGGGAGCAGGAGGCACATAGGCACAGAGGGGGCTCTTCTACTGAAAATTCCATTTTAGCTCTAGTAACTAAGCTGATGCCCTTGTAACTAAGCAACAGACCCTTGTGACACTGACAGAGTCGTGATGTTGCCTGTGTCTCGTTTCCCAGGCTGAGACCTCAGGAGGAGGCACTGGCCTGTTTCACAAGGACCCCCAGACCTCTGCTGCCGCTTGCAGGACCACTACTGATGCTCTTGGGGACCATGCACATCATTATCCAAACTGCTGAGACCTGCCAGGAGGGAAGCCTGAGCAGCTGTGCTATCCAGACCACTTGGAAATTATACCCGCTGCCTGGCCTGGACAAGCAGCTCTGCCTCTGACCCAGATGCTCTGCTCTGTTCCTGACATGCGCTCCCCATGCCAAAGACCCAGGGAACCTGAGGTAGGAAAAACACATCCACAAATAGAGAAACTCACCCCTCCAGGTAGCAAACCGTTTACTATAGATTTTAGACAATCAGTTGTTTAGGGAGGAGAAAGGTGGGCAGAAGAAGACAGGATGCAGAAGTGGAGAGGGGGTGGCATTTGTGTCCTATTTTAGCAATTGGGGAGAGCTGGTGTCTGAATTGATCCCCGTAAACCAAGAAAACTCCAGAGCAGAGTGGGACTCCATCTTGTTAGCACAAATGCACCCAGCAGAGAAAATACAAAACACAACAAACATTCCCTGAGGGCATCTAGAAGGTGATGCCCGACTTTGACCCAGCCAAGGAGAGAGGCTCTTATTCCTTAAGTGTGTATAAGAAAGAACAAGGCAGGAAGGGGGATGGTGGGAGGAGAGAACCAGATCGGCTAATGTGCTGTACTGAAAGAATTTCTACTTGGGATACGTGCTGTAGACTTTCTGAACATCACATCTCACACAATAAAAGCACACACCAACACCAGGTGCTTCTGCTTATGTCCCTCTGTCCAGTGCTTGGGATGGATCAAGGTGTTCCTGTTGGCTTCCAACTCTTGTTAAGTGTGTGTTTTCTAATTACATGATGCTTCCCAGCCTGGATTTCAGGCAGAAGAGTTTCAAAAATGTATCCTAGTTTTAGAAACACAGTACTTTTTGAACTAAAACAACTCGATGGATTATTCAAGAATTCTCTTATTCTTGCCGTCTTCTGGAATAAGAAGTAAACTCCTAGGAAACAGAATAGATTTCCTCTCCTAGGAGCTGGGTTGGCAAAGCAGTTGGAACAAGAAAACTCTTCAAAAGCATTCTGGGGAAGGTGAAATGAGCTTGCCTCTGCAGTAGACTTCTGGGGAATGTGGAAATCGCAGCCCTGCAGAGTGCATACCTGAGTATGCCCAGAGAACAAGAGAGCTGGATAGCTTACCCAAAGCCCTAATAAAATAAAAAGGATTGAAATAATAGGACTATATATCTTCTAATTACAATGTATTTAAATTAGGAATCAACAAAAATAAGATACCTAGGAAAACCTCAAATATTAGGAAATTAAACATATACTTCCAAACAACCAATAAGTAAAAGAAGAAATCACAGAGGAACTAGAAAATATGTAAAACTTAGGTGAGAACAGAAATACAACAAAATTTGGAGGATGCAGCTAAAGCAGTGCTTAGAGGGAATTTTATGGCTTTAAATGCTTTTATTAGAAAAGAAGAAAGGTCTAAAATCAGTGATTTAAGATTCCACTTTGAGCCTAAAGTAAATCAAATGACAAATAAGATAATAAATACGAGAGCAGAAATACATGTAATATAATAAGAAATAGCAAGCAATAAAGAAAATTAGCAACCCCCTAAGTTGTTTTTTGTAAAGAACAAAAAAAATTGATCAATTTTGTTAGACTGTTGAAGAAAACACAAGTTATCAATATCAGGAGTATAAGAGAGATTATTACCAGAGATCTTGCAGACATTAAAATAATAAAAAGAGAATATAAGAGTATTGTGAAGAACCTTATACCAGCAATTTCTATGAAATAGTTGAAATGAAAAAATTCTTTAAAAATAAAAATCACTAATATTTGTACAAGATGAAAAAGAAAACCTGAATTCTAGGCACAGATCATTTTGCTGGTAAATTCTATCAAATGTTCAAAGAAAAAGTAACACCAAAGTCTTTCAAACTCTTTCAAAAAACTCAGATTCTTTCAAAAATTAGAGGAGGAAGGGTATATTTCCCCAACTTATTTTATGGTACCAGCAAAACTCTAACACCAAAAACTGACAAGCACATGTAAAAAAGAGGCCAATATCCCTTATAAACATAGATGTAAAATTCTTAATAAAATATTAGATTAAACCCAACAATATATAAAAAAGAATATACATCATGACCAACAAGGATTTACTCTAGAAATGCAAAATTGATTTAATATTTAAAAATCAATCAACATAACACACCACATTAATAGAAAGAGAAGGAAAAACCATACAATCATTTTGACAGATGCAGAGAAAGCAACTGACAAAATTTAACATGTATGTATGATAAAAACTCTCAGCAATCTAGGGATAGAAAGGAACTACCCCAATAAAGAATATTCTTGATGATGAAATATTGAAGACTTTCCTAGTAAGTTTGGAAACAAGGCAAAGATGTCTGCTTTCACCACTTTTATTCAACATTGTACTGGTGGTCCTAGCCATTGCAATAAGGGAAGAAAAAGAAAGAAAAATTTTGGAGATCAGAAAGAAAGCAGAATTAAAACTGCCTGTATTTGCAGATGGCAAGATTTCTTATGTAGAAAGTTCTAAGGAATCTATAAAACTATTATTGGAATTAATAAATGAATTTAGCAAGGTCACATGTTACAAAGTTAAAATACAAAAAAATTAATTGTATTATAGGATTGCAGCAAACAATTTGAAAATGAAGTAAAAAAGGTTAATTTACAAGAGTGACAAAAAATGCTTAGGAATAAGCTTAACAAAAGATGTGCAAGACCTATACACTGAAAACTACAAAATATTGCTGAGAGAATTTAAATACATAAATATATGAAGAAAAATACTGTGTTCATAGATTAAGAGAATCCAGGTTGTGAAGATGTCAGTTCTCTCCAAATTTATCTATAGATTCAATACAAAATTCCAGTATGCTTTTTTGATAGCAGTTAATGAGTCAATTATGAAGTCTTTATGGAAACAGAACCAACCTAGGGTTGTCAAGAATTTTTTGTTATTAAGATATTATTGATGTACAATCTTATGAAGGTTTCACATGAGCAACATTGTGGTTACTACATTCCCCCCTATTATCAAGTCCCCACCACATACCCCATTACAGTCACTGTCCATCAGTGTAGTAAGATGCTATAGAGTCACTACTTGTCTTCTCTGTGCTATACTGCCTTCCCCATGCTCCTCCCTATATTATGTGTGCTAGTCATAATATCCCTTCAAGACTTTTTTATGAAGAAGAACAAGCCTAGAGTTTCTACTACCTGGTTTTAAGGCTTGTCATAAATCTATTGAAATCAAGACAGTATAGTATCGGCCAAAGGACATACATATAGATCAGAATAACATGTTAAAAAATAGACCCACAAATATATTGGAGGTTTTTTTTTAAGTTAATTGCAAAGGCAGTTCAGGGGGCAAAGGATGGTCCTTTCAACAAGTGGTACTAGAAAAATTATACACCCATATGTCAAAAAGAAAAAAAGAAAAACAGAAAAGGAAAAGAGAAGAACCTCTCTTTACCTCCATACCTTATAGCATATTCAAAACTAAAAATGGATTGTTGACCTAAATATAAAACCTTAGATTATACGTCTAGAAGAAAACAGGAGAAAATTTTTATGACCTTGGCAAAGATTTCTTAGATACAACATCAGAAACACAATCCATAAAAGGAAAAAAGGGGATAAATTGGATTTCATCCAAATTAAGCAGGAAGTAAAGTATCACTTTATTAATAGTTAGAAAACTGAGGCTTATACCAGGTCACATAACTAGCAAATGGCAGAGCCTGGAAATGAACTCAAGGCGGTCTGCTCCAGAATCTACAGTTTCATGCACAGTATTCTAAAGCAACTCCATCCTCAAGAACCAAGGCAGGGAGCATAGACCTCAGTCACACAGCTGTGCCTCTGGGCTAAAAGGCCAGGACTGTACCCCTAAAACCCCCCAATCCCCTGTCCTGGACCTGGGGGAGGCCTGAGTGCCTGAGCTTTAGCAACACCAAATGAACTTTCAACAAACTCAGCAATGCTTCATCGTAAAAGAAAAATGTTATGATGGAGGTTAGAATGGGGCTCTCTTTCCTGAAGATTTGTTAGCTCAATCTTAATGATTTGATCTTGCTGAAAACAAGGGCCATCCATGTGACTGTGTCACCATAGGGCCAGTGCTATACAGAATTCCATTAGGCATGAGCCCACCCCTCAGCTGGGGCTTGCACAGGGAGGGGTGGCAGGGTTTGGGGCTGAAATCCCTAAGTGTGAGCCCTTACTCCCTGGACCTGCCCCTGCCTCTTTCCTGCAGTGACTAACTCGGGACTAGGCACTTGGATTTCAGTAAAGACTCAATGCTTGAGAATTGGTTTGAGATGCTATTATTCACATGAGAGATTTATTTGCAGTTCCAAACCCCAGGCTTAGACTATTAAATTATTTTCTCTGGGTTCTATAGAGTGTGTATTCAAAGCTCTTTATAGTTGAGACTTGGATTCAGTAGGTCTGGGGTGGGGGCCAAGATTCTGCATTTCTAACAAGCTTCCAAGTGTTCATAGACCCCACTGCAACCAGACAGGCTAGAGAACATGAACTCCAGAAGCAGTTACTCTCTTCCCTCTCAACCCAGAGAGAGTTCAACATGAATGATGCCTTAAGATCATTTCCTCCTGGGAGAAAAAGCTTGAGTAGTTCAGCTCAATTTCCCTTGTGCATTGATTTATTTGAAAATCACTGAATCAAGAATATACTGTTTGTAGTACAGCTAGCTGCCAGGCCAGGGACCTGTGAGTGCCCTTCAAACACATTTGGGCACATGTATTTAGAGGCCATGCCAGGTTTGCCTGGTAAAGGGGAAAAATATCCCAGTCTCCCTTCTGTCTTCCTGACCAGTTTGGCTCTGGTTCAAACTTGCAAACCCCTTAGAAAAAAAGGGTAGCAACCACCTATTGAAGAGCCCCTGAAGGTCTCTTCCAGCCACACTTTCCTTCTTCCCATGAGATGCACTGTTTGCTCTTTGCTTTCTTTTTGAGAAGAAACCAGTTAATATGTTTTCCATCTTGCTTTTTATAATAGATGGGCATCCTTGGAGGAAGGGTCTTGGCTGATCCATCTTTTAATTGGTGCAATTATATTTCATTTACCTATACTTTATACTCAGCCCAGTGCTGAGAAAACTGTCCTTGCCTTCAGCAGGCTCTCCATCTTCATAAGGAGAGGCTCACAGCTAAGCAATAGGAGCATATGGCTGAATCCCAGGTCATATTGTACCCAGTCCATCTGCTGTGTGAACAGGGACAAGTCACTGTGGCTTGGCAGGGCTTGTGGAAGGCTTTGTGGAAAGGCCTGGGCTGAGCCTGAGGGACAGGAACATAATGTGAATCCAGATTGTATAAAGCAAGGCCAGGGAGGGAGACTTGCAGTCTGGACAAATGCACACACGGCCACACCTGCAGGTGGTCAGCCCACAGCTCCTCTGGGGTTTTAGAGCCTCTCTAGCTGGACTCTCCTCTTAACCAGCACCCAGCCAGAAGTCCCACAGACATTTTCATCCTGACTACAGCCAGGTTGGGACATTTCATTCCACCAAAGAGAGCCCGAGGCTTTGACCTGAACACATAAAATGAAGGAGGAAAAACAATGTTTGAATTTTAATTCAGAAATAGAAAACAACCATCAATAATCTGGAAATTCTTAATAGGGCAGCAATTTAGGACAGCAGCTGAGACTACTTGACAGAATGGAGAACTGTGTGAGGTGCCTTCTCCAAACCACGATTATGATCCCACTGTTACTGTGAGAAAGAGAGCTGGTGACACAGCATTGCTGTCTTGGGTCTTTAAAAATCCAGGTTTCCCTCCCTTATCTGATGCTACAGCCAAGCCCTGGGCCTTTCCTTCAAACACCACAGTAACACCGATCCAGTGCATTCTTGCCATTCTCTGCCTCGCGGCAGGCTTCAGGTCAGAGCAGTTGCAAGATTGGATTTGCTTGTGATGTGTTTGTAGAATAAAGTGTTTTAACTGTTTGGCAGAAGGAGGGAAAGATGAAACCAAGATGGCTGGAGCACTTACCCTGATGGGCTGCTCTTTGTAATAGCAGAGCACTACTGGGCAGTGGGGCAGATGGAGACCTACGGCACCTTGCTGTCAGCCCCCAACTCTGGGCACTGAGCTGGTAAGGTTCCTTTGGAAGGGCAGCTGGGCAGTGAGGAAGTCCCTGAGTCTTTACAGTGACTGCAGAGAGTCAGAGCCACCGTAGAGACAAACTGTCACCAGGACAGCCAGCTTCTAAATGGACCTCTTTTAATGAAAATCAGTCCCACTGTGTACCCTGTGGATGACCTCCCTGCATGGTTCACCCACTTCCAGGGGAAATCTGATGGATGTGACTGCCCAGTCTTTGAACTTAGAAGTGTATTGCATGAATTTTTACAGATGTTGTGTTGATTTTATATTTAATTTCCAAATATGTATAATATTGATGTATGTTTACTATAATAGCCTAGTCTTTAAATATTAAAATAATGAATTTTTATAGTTTCCAAATAAAATAAAATTTGAAGGTAAAAAAAGGGGGTCATTTGTAGAGTTTCCCACAGTTTAGACTTTGTGGCTTGCATTCCTTGGCACTGTCTGTGTGTTCCTCTGACCCTTGAGGTTCCTCTTAAATTGCTATTTGGATCTAAAGGTTGATCAAATTTGTGTTTGATTATTTCTGGCAAACAAGTTAATAGGTGGTGGTGCATATGTTCACTGAAAGGTACATAACACAAAATAATTCTTTGTATTATGAACAGTCATTGGTGTTCAATTGCAAGATTCAGCCTAGAAACATTAATTTATCTACAGCTTCAGAATGGTGAAATTTCAATTCAGAAATTCCCTTCTTCTACTAGTTGGTTACTTGTGGTATGGTTCAAACAAGAAAATCAGGGTAAATGCTTGACTTTTTTGCAGAGCTCAAAGTTCTGTCACATCCAGGTATGTCAAGGTCTGAATTTGGCAAAACTGTCATAAAGGGCAATAGAGCCCGGGTCATCCCAGCCTTCCCTCATTATGCCTTTCACCCCTTAGGAGTTCACCCGAGGCCCTGTGCATCCTCAGTTTTTCTCCCCATCTCCCCACCCAATCAGAGTCCACCTTCAAGGAAAGAAAGTCCTTGTTTTCTTCCCCCTTAGAAGATACACCGTGGGCATCACACATCTTAGAGGTACATGGATTTTAAGCCACTTCTCTCAAATATTCTGTCCAAATCCCTTTGGGGTTGAAAAGTGGTAGCCCCAAACCCAAACCCAGCTTGTGATTATATTTTGTTTTGGCCAGTAACAGTGTTTTGTTTCTTGGGATTTTATTTGTTTGTTTGAAGCTGAATGGGACTACTTTTGGGTAGGGGCCATTTTCTCTCTGGTTATATAAGAGCCTTCCATCCCCTCTTATATCTGCCTTGTTTTCTGACTACCGCAGGTTCTTATGTTTGTTACCTGTTTTACAGCAACCTTGTAGACAGGTGCTAGCAGCCCATTTTATAGGTAAATGAATAAGAACTGGAGATTTGATGAGGAGGGCCAGAGTGTATCCTAAACGGAAATAGGACTGACAATTAACACTCTGAAAGGTAGACCACATCAGGGAGAACAGGTGATCAGACCCTCTACAGACCCACACAAACGAAAACCCACATTCTTTTTTCTTCTCTTTTACAGAGACAGCTCAAGGAAGCATGATAAAATGAGGCCTAAGATAATACTTGGGGGAAAGTTTATTTTTTTTATGGTCTGTTTGCATTAGACCGTCGGGCGAAGAGAGGCGGTTAAAGACTTGCCCCAAATGGCTGGGCTGGAGAAGTACAAATCCAGTGTCAATAGCTAGAAATACAAGTGTTTGATTTCATTAAACTTCTTTTTAAAAAACATTTTTTCTTTCCTTTTCTTGAGGTGATCCAAGGGAGGGAGATACAGGGCCGGAAGGAAAGAGACAAGGAGGAGGAGGGAGCAGGTGGGGGCCAGCAGGGCGCTGGTCCAGAGGGCCCGCTCCCTTCCAAGTATGTCCAGCCAGCCCAGGAGATGGTTAGGCCAGACCAGGAGCAACTGCCTGGAGTCAGCCACTGGTCCCAGGGATGGTTGCTAATTGAGGGCTTGGGGGCCAGAGTTTCAGAATTTGTCCAACAACAAACTTTAAAAACAAAATGAGCGGGAGGAGCCAAGATGGCAGCGTGAGTAGAGCAGCAGAAATCTCCTCCCAAAACTACATATATCTATGAAAATATAACAAAGACAACTCTTCCTAGAATAAAGACCAGAGGACACAGGACAACATCCAGACCACATCCACACCTGAGAGAACCCAGCGCCTCGCGAAGGGGGTAAGATACAAGCCCCGGCCCCGCGGGAGCCGAGCGCCCCTCCCCCCAGCTCCCGGCGGGAGAAGAGCAGGCAGAGCGGGAGGGAGACGGAGCCCAGGACCGTTGAACACCCAGCCCCAGCCATCTGGACCAGAGCGCAGACACAGTGCATGTGCGGGGCCCTGGATACTAGGGAAACAGGGCAGCAAGAATGGTGAGAGGGTACCAGTGGCCTGGTGCCGGAGGACATAAGAAAAGTGAGCGGCCAAATTTTTTTTTTTTTGCTGTTTTGTTTTGGCGAGCGCTTTTTGGAAGTCTTAAAGGGATAGGGACCCCAATACTAGGGAAACAGGGCAGCAAGACCGGTGAGCAGATGCCTGAGGGTGGCGCCGGAGAATAAAGAAAAACTAGTGGCCATTATTTATTTATTTATTTATTATTTTTTTTTGTGGTCGTTTTGTTTTGGTGGGTGCTTTTTGGAAGTCTTAAAGGGGCAGGGTGGGACACTTAATCCAGAGGTAGGGAATCCAGGGATCTCTGGGCACCCTAATCCCCTGGGCTGCAGGGAGCAGGGAGGCTCCCTTATGGAGATAAATAGCCTCCCAGCCGCTCCTGCTCCAACGCGACTCCACCATTTTGGAGCAGCTGCCCGAACCAGGCCACGCTCACAGCAACAGCAGAGATTAACTCCATAGCAGCCCCGCAGGAAGCAGAAACCCTGTCTGCCCGCAGCTGCCCAGCACAAGCCACTAGAGGTCGCTGTTCTCCCAGGAGAGGAGGGCCACAAACCAACAAGAAGGGAAGTTCTTCCAGCCGTCACTCGTTCCAGCTCTGCAAACTATTCCTATCACCATGAAAAGGCAAAGCTACAGGCAAACAAAGATCACAGAGACAACAACAGAGAAGGAGACAGACCTAACCAGTCTTCCTGACAAAGAATTCAAAATAAAAATCATAAACATGCTGACAGAGATGCAGAGAAATACGCAAGAGATATGGGATGAAGTCCGGAGGGAGATCACAGATGCCAGAAAGGAGATTACAGAAATGAAACAAACTCTGGAAGGGTTTATAAGCAGAATGGATAGGATGCAAGAGGCCATTGATGGAATTGAAATCAGAGAACAGGAACGCATAGAAGCGGACATAGAGAGAGATAAAAGGATCTACAGGAATGAAACAATATTAAGAGAACTGTGTGACCAATCCAAAAGGAACAATATCCATATTATAGGGGTACCAGAAGAAGAAGAGAGAGGAAAAGGGATGGAAAGTATCTTGGAAGAAATAATTGCTGAAAACTTCCCCAAACTGGGGGAGGAAATAATCGAACAGACCACGGAAATACACAGAACCCCCAACAGAAAGGATCCAAGGAGGACAACACCAAGACACATAATAATTAAAATGGCAAAGATCAAGGACAAGGAAAGAGTTTTAAAGGCAGCTAGAGAGAAAAAGGTCACCTATAAAGGAAAGCCCATCAGGCTAACATCAGACTTCTCGACAGAAACCCTACAGGCCAGAAGAGAATGGCATGATATATTTAATACAATGAAACAGAAGGGCCTTGAACCAAGGATACTGTATCCAGCACGACTATCATTCAAATATGACGGTGGGATTAAACAATTCCCAGACAAACAAAAGCTGAGGGAATTTGCTTCCCACAAGCCACCTCTACAGAACATCTTACAGGGACTGCTCTAGATGGGAGCACTCCTAGAAAGAGCACAGCACAAAACACCCAACATATGAAGAATCGAGGAGGAGGAATAAGAAGGGAGAGAAGAAAAGAATCTCCAGACAGTGTATATAACACCTCAATAAGCGAGCTAAGTTAGGCAGTAAGATCCTAAAGAGACTAACCTTGAACCTTTGGTAACCACGAATTTAAAGCCTGCAATGGCAATAAGTACATATCTTTCAATAGTCACCCTAAATGTTAATGGGTTGAATGCACCAATCAAAAGACACAGAGTAATAGAATGGATAAAAAAGCAAGACCCATCTATATGCTGCTTACAAGAAACTCACCTCAAACCCAAAGACATGTACAGACTAAATGTCAAGGGATGGAAAAACATATTTCAAGCAAACAACAGTGAGAAGAAAGCAGGGGTTGAAGTACTAATATCAGACAAAATAGACTTCAAAACAAAGAAAGTAACAAGAGATAAAGAAGGACACTACATAATGATAAAGGGCTCAGTCAAACAAGACGATATAACCATTCTAAATATATATGCACCCAACACAGGAGCACCAGCATATGTGAAACAAATACTAACAGAACTAAAGGGGGATATAGACTGCAATGCATTCATTCTAGGAGACTTCAACACACCACTCACCCCAAAGGATAGATCCACTGGGCACAAAATAAGTAAGGACACGGAAGCACTGAACAACACAGTAGAGCAGATGGACCTAATAGACATCTATAGAACTCTACATCCACAAGCAACAGGATATACATTCTTCTCAAGTGCACATGGAACATTCTCCAGAATAGACCACATACTAGGCCACAAAAAGAGCCTCAGAAAATTCCAAAAGATTGAAATCCTACCAACCAACTTTTCAGACCACAAAGGCATAAAACTAGAAATAAACTGTACAAAGAAAGCAAAGAGGCTCACAAACACATGGAGGCTTAACAACACGCTCCTAAATAATCAATGGATCAATGACCAAATCAAAATGGAGATCCAGCAATATATGGAAACAAATGACAACAACAACACTAAGCCCCAACTTCTGTGGGACACAGCAAAAGCAGTCTTAAGAGGAAAGTATATAGCAATCCAAGCATATTTAAAAAAAGGAAGAGCAATCCCAAATGAATAGTCTAATGTCACAATTATTGAAATTGAAATTGGAAAAAGAAGAACAGATGAGGCCTAAGGTCAGCAGAAGGAGGGACATAATAAAGATCAGAGAAGAAATAAATAAAATTGAGAAGAATAAAACAATAGCAAAAATCAATGAAACCAAGAGCTGGTTCTTCAAGAAAATAAACAAAATAGATAAGCCTCTAGCCAGAGTTATTAAGAGGAAAAGAGAGTCAACACAAATCAACAGTATCAGAAACGAGAAAGGAAAAATCACGACGGACCCCACAGAAATACAAAGAATTATTAGAGAGTACTATGAAAACCTATATGCTAACAAGCTGGGAAACCTAGGAGAAATGGACAACTTCCTAGAAAAATACAACCTTCCAAGACTGACCTAGAAAGAAACAGAAAATCTAAACAGACCAATTACCAGCAACAAAATTGAAGCAGGAATCAAAAAACTACCAAAGAACAAAACCCCCGGGCCAGATGAATTTACCTCGGAATTTTATCAGACATACAGGGAAGACATAATACCCATTCTCCTTAAAGTTTTCCAAAAAATAGAGGAGGAGGGGATACTCCCAAACTCATTCTGTGAAGCTAACATCACCCTAATACCAAAACCAGGCAAAGACCCCACCAAAAAAGAAAACTACAGACCAATATCCCTGATGAACGTAGATGCAAAAATACTCAACAAAATATTAGCAAACTGAATTCAAAAATACATCAAAAGGATCATACACCATGACCAAATGGGATTCATCCCAGGGATGCAAGGATGGTACAACATTCGAAAGTCCATCAACATCATCCACCACATCAACAAAAAGAAAGACAAAAACCACATGATAATCTCCATAGATGGTGAAAAAGCATTTGACAAAGTTCAACATACATTCATGATAAAAACTCTCAGCAAAATGGGAATAGAGGGCAAGTACCTCAACATAATAAAGGCCATCTATGATAAACCCACAGCCAACATTATATTGAACAGCGAGAAGCTGAAAGCATTTCCTCTGAGATCGGGAACTACACAGGGATGCCCACTCTCCCCACTGTTATTTAACATATTACTGGAGGTCCTAGCCATGGCAATCAAACAAAACAAAAAAATACAAGGAATCCAGATTGGTAAAGAAGAAGTTAAACTGTCACTATTTGCAGATGACATGATACTGTACATAAAAAACCCTAAAGACTCCACCCCAAAACTACTAGAACTGATATCGGAATACAGCAAAGTTGCAGGATACAAAATCAACACACAGAAATCTGTGGCTTTCCTATACACTAACAATGAACCAACAGAAAGAGAAATCAGGAAAACAACTCCATTCACAATTGCATCAAAAAAAAAAAACCTAGGAATAAACCTAACCAAAGAAGTGAAAGACTTATACTCTGAAAACTACAAGTCACTCTTAAGAGAAATTAAAGGGGACACTAACAGATGGAAACTCATCCCATGCTCGTGGCTAGGAATAATTAATATCATCAAAATGGCCATCCTGCCCAAAGCAATATACAGATTTGATGCAATCCCTATGAAACTACCAGCAACATTCTTCAATGAGCTAGAACAAATAATTTAAAAATTCATATGGAAACACCAAAAACCCCGAATAGCCAAAGCAATCCTGAGAAAGAAGAATAAAGTAGGGGGGATCTCACTCCCCAACTTCAAGCTCTACTATAAAGCCATATTAATCAAGACAATTTGGTACTGGCACAAGAACAGAGCCACAGACCAATGGAACAGACTAGAGAATCCAGACATTAATCCAGACATATATGGTCAATTAATATTTGATAAAGGAGCCATGGACATACAATGGTGAAATGACAGTCTCTTCAACAGATGGAGCTGGCAAAACTGGACAGCTACATGTAGGAGAATGAAACTGGACCATTGTCTAACCCCATATACAAAAGTAAACTCAAAATGGATCAAAGACCTGAATGTAAGTCATGAAACCATTAAATTCTTGGAAGAAAACATAAGCAAAAACCTCTTAGACATAAACATGAGTGACCTCTTCTTGAACATATCTCCCCAGGCAAGGAAAACAACAGCAAAAATGAACAAGTGGGACTATATTAAGCTGAAAAGCTTCTGTACAGCAAAAGACACCATCAATAGAAAAAAAAGGAACCCCACGGTATGGGAGAATATATTTGAAAATGACAGATCCTATAAAGGCTTGATGTCCAGAATATATAAAGAGCTCACATGCCTCAACAAACAAAAAACAAATAACCCAATTAAAAAATGGGCAGAGGAACTGAACAAACAGTTCTCCAAAAAAGAAATACAGATGGCCAACAGACACATGAAAAGATGCTCCACATCGCTAATTATCAGAGAAATGCAAATTAAAACTACAATGAGGTATCACCTCACACCAGTAAGGATGGCTGCCATCCGAAAGACAAACAACAACAAATGTTGGTGAGGCTGTGGAGAAAGGGGAACCCTCCTACACTGCTGGTGGGAATGTAAGTTAGTGCAACCATTGTGGAAAGCAGTATGGAGGTACATCAAAATGCTCAAAACAGACTTACCATTTGACCCAGGAAATGCACTCCTACGAATTTACCCTAAGAATGCAGCAATCAAGTTTGAGAAAAACCAATGCACCCCTATGTTTATCGCAGCACTATTTACAATAGCCAAGAATTGGAAGTAACCTAAATGTCCCTCGATAGATGAATGGATAAAGAAGATGTGGTACATATACACAATGGAATACTACTCAGCCATAAGAAAAGGGCAAATCCTACCATTTGCAGCAACATGGATGGAGCTGGAGGGTATTATGCTCAGTGAAACAAGCCAAGCGGAGAAAGAGAAATACCAAATGATTTCACTCATCTGTGGAATATAAGTACAAAGGAAAAACTGAAGGAACAAAACAGCAGCAGAATCACAGAACTCAAGAATGGACTAACAGGTGCCAAAGGGAAAGGGACTGGGGAGGATGGGTGGGTAGGGAGGGATAAGGGCGGGGGGAGAAGTAGGGGGGTATTAAGATAAACATGCATGGGGGGGTAGGAGAAAAGGGAGGGCTGTACAACACAGAGAAGGCAAGTAGTGATTCTACAACATTTTGCTATGCTGATGGACAGTGACTGTAAAGGGGTTTATAGGGGAGACCTGGTATAGGGGAGAGCCTAGTAAACATAATATTCGTCATGTAAGTGTAGATTAGTGATACCAAAAAAAAAAAAAAAAAGGGGGGCAGTTCCTGTGTGGTGACCCCCAATGAGTTCTACACAAGGGTATAAAGGGCATATAAAAGTGTAGGCAAAGGGTCTGTTTGCGTCTATACAGAAGATCAAAGCCTAATTGGGCTACCCCGAAAATGAACTAAGATACGATATGAAAGAGAACTTCCAACATCAGCACTCTCTGGAAGACTCATGCCAGAAGATGATCATCAAAAAACCCCAACAAAGATCCACACACTGCTACAGGTGTAGATGCACTCATCCCACCAGCTCCTGGACTTGCCATGGGAATGAGGAAGGAGATATCTAAGCTGGCCTGTGCATACAGTAAAACAACAAATTTGACTGGATCTATACTGTTGGAACTCAACCAAGAATTAGGAGAAGTGCAAATTGTAGCGCTCCAAAATCTTACAAATACAGACTATTTACTGTTAAAAGAACATATGGGATGTGAACAGTCTCCAGGAATGGGTTGTTTTAATTTGTCTGATTTCTCTCAGACTGTTCAAGTTCAGTTGGACAATATCCACCATATCATAGATAAGTTTTCACAAATGCCTAAGGTGCCTAACTGGTTTTCTTGGTTTCACTGGAGATGGCTGGTAATTACAGGTATGCTTTGATTATGTAACTGTACTCCTACTATGTTAATGTGTGTGCGCAATTTAATTAGTAGTTTAAAACCTATACATGCTGAAGTTACTCTACAAGAAGATATGTCAAAGAAATAATCAATCTTCCCATGTTTTCTTCCGCCTGCTACTCCTATAGCTTTTCTTCTTCCTTCCTAATTGCAACCCTTAAATAGAATTCGTGCCTCATATCAAATTTACTGAGTATCATAATTCTTCCAAGTGGTAAAGATACCTCAAGACAAATGCTGGGCATAGAAGCCACAGGGCATAAATATGCAAAGAAGTAAAAAGCTAACCTTTTCAAACAATAAGGCTTCTCTCTCACTTACCAACTTTACATTTCCCTGTATGGTCCCAGAAGATGACTGGTTAGCCAGAGACGGGTAAGATTCCTCAAGGGAGGAACAACCTAAGACAGGCACAGTCGCAGGGGGGCCATCAGGTGAGAAATTGGGGATCAACAGAGGTGAGGCTTAGAACCTCACTCCCCCTGTTCTGAGAGAAATCTTCTGCATACGTGGATGTTTTATTGCCCTTGTCTAGCTTGGATTAACACATAGTCTACAGGCACACACCTGATCATCTACACTTGCTCTCTTACAACACTAAACTATGTTTTCTACCTTTATCTTGTATCTACCTACCACTTCAGCATTTTATTAAAAATAATAATAATAAAGAGAGAAATGTGGTATCCACATGTAAATCAAGTATAAAAATCAAATGAATATTCATATTTGAACTGTGTATAGTTCATAATGCATGAACAAAACCGAAAGCTTCTGTGATGACTGCCCTTGCACTGTTCACCATGTAACTTATTCACTATGTAAGAATTTGTTCTCCATGTAAGAACTTGTTCGTTATGCTTCAGAAGATTGGAGACTGATGAAAATTAGGCTTGGGGTGGATTAATGATTGTGCATTGAGCACTGACTCCCCTATACAGAATTTTATTGTTGTTAACAACCATTTGATCAATAAATATGAGAGATGCCCTCACAAAAAATAATAATAAAGAAAAAAAGAAAAAAAGTACACACTTCCAATTGTAAAATAAATAAGTAACCAGGATGTGATGTATAGCATAAGGAATATAGTCAAAATATTGTAACAACTTGGTATGGTGATAGCTGGTACCTAGAATTATCATGTATATAAATGTTGAATCACTGTGTTGTACACCTGAAACTAATGTAATGTAATACTGTGTGTCAACTACCCTTCAATAAAAAATAATTATCTGCAAAAAAAAAAAAAACGAGCAAAAAGGAACAAACAGTCAAATGAGGATCAGTTCTGGGGAAAATGACTTGAATTCTTTGTTCTATCATGACTTCTTCTCCCCCACAACCATGCTGGCTCTTGGCGGCCCCAAGGCAGAGGCCACACTGTCGAGGCAGAAGAGGGCAGGTTAAAAATGTATGATCAAGTCAGGTTGGGTTTTCAGGTTAAAAATCCCAGCTTTGGCACTTATTAATTGGGTCCCTTTGGACATATTTTTTGTGCCTCAGTTTCCTCATCTGTAAAATAAAGAGATAATAACTCATGGCTGTTGAAAGATTAAATGGGAAAAAATGCCTAGCGTAGTGCCTAGCATGTAGTAAGTGTTCAGTAAGCATTTGTTGTTGTCATTCTATTATTTTTAGAGCTCCCTCTCTCTCTCTACTTTGTCCTTCTATTACAGGCCACTCCCCAGCAATCCCACTGGATTTGTCCAAACAGATAAATGCACAGAAAAATGGAATCATGTGTTCTCTTGCAGGGTATTTTACACACTGTCCACCAAGATTCTCATCAACGCACCTAGTTCAAACGACTCTTCATTCACCTCTATTCACTCAGATCTAGTTCAAACCCACATTGAAACAAAATGCTTTCTGTTTCAAGAAAATCAACCCAAGTTCATACAAGAAGAAAGCAAATGTATTGATTACACAGTCAAAAAGTCCAGGAGATAGGTCTGTCTTCAGGCATGGCTTGATTCAGGGTCTCACATGAAGTTACTAGCCCCTGGTACCATCTCTTGGTCTTGCTTCCTCTCTTTTGGCACTGCTCTCAGCCAGACTCTATACTTTTGCCAGCAAGAGGTCTGTATTGCAAAATCAACTCCAGATTTAAACCTAGTGAAAAAGAGAACTTTTTCCTCTCCTAATATCCCCAAAAGATGCTGCATGTGTCTCTTGGCTGTGATTGGGCCACAGGTCCATCCCTGAAACAATCTTACAGTTGGGGGAAGGAGGGAGAAATGTGTTGCTCTGATCTGTAACCCAACCTATGGTTCCTGGCTGATGAGGTGGGAAAGTATCGTCCATGTTAGTATCCTTTTGTTGAGGTCATTTATTGGGAGTAAGTCTTCCTATATATTGGCTACTCTCTGAGCTGCTTTCATGTAGAAACTATTTCTGTATCCTTCATTTGGCAAGGAGTCAAGTACTGCCTTCTTGTATTGCACTGAAACATTTCTCTTACTGATATTGAACTTCTCATAGATGTACATTTTACCTTTTTTTCAGATTATAAACTCCTCCATGGCAGGAAACAAGGATACTTGTTTCCTGGTACTGTCTATATAATAATTGCTTGATTAAAAATCATGTGATTTTTGTTCTTCTGCTAATGTGCTATATCACATAATTGATTTTCATATTGTGAACCATTCTTGTATCCAGGGATAAATCCCCCTTGGTCAAGGTGTATAATCCTTTTAATGTGCTGTTGGATTTGTTTGCTACTGTTTTTTGAGGATTTTTGCATTTCTATTCATCAAGGAGATTAGCCTGTTGTTTTTGCGTATGGTATCTCTGGTATTACAGTAATGCAGCCCTCATAAAATGAGTTTGAAAGTGTTCCCTCCCTTTTAATTTTTTGGATGAGTTTGGGAAGGATGGTGTTAATTTGTCTTTAAATGTTTTGTGGAATTCACCAGTGAAACATTTTGGTGCTGGCATTTTCTTTGTTGGAAGAATGTTGGTTGCTGATTCAATCTCCATACTAGTAATTGGTCTGTTGAGACTTTCCATTTCTTTATGATTTGGTCTTGGAAAGGTTGTATGTTTCTAGGAATTTATCCATTTTTTCTAGGTTATCCAGTTTGTTGGTATATAATTATTAATAGTAGTCTCTTAGGGTCCCTTTTATTTCTATGGAATCAGTTATAATATCTCTGCTTTCATTTCTGATTTTACTTATTTAAGTATTCTTTTTTTCCTTAGTCTAACTAAGGGTTTGTCAATTTTGTTCATCTCTCAAAAAAAACCAACACATATTTTCATTGATCTTTTCTATTGTTTTTCTGGTCTCTCCTTCATTTCTGCTCTGATTTTTGTTATTTCCTTCCTTCTGCTAACTTTGGGCTTAATTTAGTCTTCTTTTTCTAGCTCCTTGAGGTGTAAAGCTAGATTGTTTATTTGAAGTCTTTCTACTTTTTCATGTAGACATTTATCAAAATAAACTTCCTCTTAGTATTGCTTTTGTCACATCTCATAAGTTTTTGTATGTTGTATTTTTCTTTGTCCTAAGGTATTTTCTGATTCCCTTTTTGATTTCTTTAACTCAGTGGTTGTTCAAGAGTGTGTTGTTTAACTTCCATGTTTGTGAATTTTCTAGTTTTCCTTCTGCTATTGCTATCTAGTTCTATCCCACTGTGGTCAGAAAAGATACTTGGTATGATTTCTTAAATTTATTAAGATTTGGTTTGAGAGCTAACATATAATCTATCCTGGTGAATGTTCTGTGTGCCCATTGAGAAGAATGTTTTCTTCTGCTGTTAGGTAAAATTTTCTATGTATGTGGGTGAGGTCCATTTGGTCTTTGTTGTCATTCAAGTCTCCTGTTTCCTTATTGATCTTCTGTCTAGATGATCTATCCATTATTTAAAATGGGGTATTGAATTCTCCTACTATTTGTATTGTTATCTATTTCTCCCTTTAATTCAGTCAGTTTTGCTTTGTACATTTAGATGCTCTGATGTTGGGTACATATATATTTATAATTGTTATGTCTTCCTGGTGGATTCTTTTATCGTTACATAACATCCTTTGTCTCTTACGACAACTTTTTACTTAAAGTCTATGTTGTCTGATGTAAGTATAGCCACCCATGCTCTCTTTTGGCTGCCATACACATGGAATATCTTTTTCCACCCTGTTACTATCAGTTACATATGTCCTTGAATCTAAAGTCAGAGTCTTGTAGACAACATGTAATTTTGTTTTGTTTTTTTAAATCCAATAGTTGGCCACTGTATTGGTTGGAACTTTATATTTAAAGTTATTACTGATAGGGCAGGATTTACTATTGCCATCCTGTAAAATGTTTTCTGTTAGTCTTCTACTTAGTTTCTCTTTCTTACTGTCTTCTTTTCTCTTTTGTTGATTTTTTTCTTACATTGATATACTTTGATTCCTTTCTATTTTTCTTTTGTGTAACTTCTATAGGTATTTCTTTTTTTTGGTGGTTACATTTGCACTTACTTAAAATATCTTATAACAGTTTATTATAGGTTGATAAAAAGTTCAATTGCATATGAAAACTCTTTCCCTTTCCTGGAGAAGCTGGGCACTTGGGGTTCTCTTCCTAATTGTATGGCACTGTGCCAGGGGCAGAATTCTGGTGAAGGGGGTCCTGAATCTCCCCTTCTGTTTCAGTGAGTCTGAGGAATACAGGAGCATTTCAATTAGTTTCTGTACCCCCTTTCTCACAATGCGAATTTGTCCATGAATTGTTGCTGAATCAGTGTGTTTGTCAGGAAGGAGAATGTAGGCTTCCTACTCTGCCATCTTTCTGGTATCACTCCCCCAGTTGCATTTTTATATCCTAACAACAAACAGACTGAAAGGAAATTAAGAAAACAATTCCATTTACAATAGAATACTTAGAAATAAAGTTAAAGAATTGCACACTGAAAACTACAAAACATTGCTGAAAGAAATTAAGACACACAAAAATGGAAAGACACCTCATATTCATGGATTGGAAAACTTAATACTGTTTTAAAATGTCCATACTACCCAAGGCTATCTATAAAGTCAATGCAATTGCTATCAAAATCCCAGTGGCATTTTTTGCAGAAACAGAAAAAATAATCCTCAAATTCATATGGATCCACAAAGAACCCTAATAGCCAAATTAATATTGAGAAAGAACACAGATGGAGGCACCACACTTCCTGACTTTAAAGTATATTGCAAAGCTTCAGGAATCAAAATAGTATGATACTGGTATAAGGACAGACATACAGACCAATAAGACAGACTAGAGAACTCAGAAATAAGTGCACACATGTATGGTCAAAGGATCTTCTACAAAGGTGCCAAGAATGCACAATGGGGAAAGGATAGTCTCTTTAACAAATGGTGTTGGGAAAACTGCATATCTGCATGCAAAAGAGTTAAACTTGATCCTCATCTTATATCATATATAAAAATCAGCTCAAATGATTAAAGAGTTAATGTAAGACCTGAAACTATAAAAGTTTATAGAAAAAAATATAGGGGAGAAAACTTCATGACATTGATCTTAGCAATGATTTCTTGAATTTGAGTCCAAAAGTACAGGCATCAGAAGCAAAAATTGACAAGTGGAACCACAGCACACTAAAAAACTGCTCAGCAAAGGAAACAATCAACAGAGTGAAAGGCAACTTATGGAATGGGAGAAAATTTTTGTAAACCATACATCTGACAAGGGGTTGATCTCCACAATATATAAGGATCTCCTACAACTCAGTGACAACAAAAACTCGAAATAAACCTATTAAAAAATGGGTACAGGAAATGGACAGATATTTTTCCAAAGACATACAAATGGCTAACAGGCATATGAAAAGATGCTCAACATTACTAATTATTAGTGAAAAGAAAATGAAAACCACAGTGAGATATCACACTTGTTAGGATGGCCATTAGCAAAAACAATAAGAACAAGAACAAAAAAAGCAGAAAATAACAAGTGCTGGCAAAAATGTGGAGAAATTAGAACCCTTGCCCTCTGTTAGTATAGCCACTGTAGAAAACAGTGGAGGTGCCTCAAAAAATTAAAAATAGAAATATCATATGATCCAGCAATCCCACTTCTGGGTATTTATCCAAAATAATTGAAATCAGGATCTCAAAGTATTAGCTCTACCATGTTCATGGACGCACGATTCACCACAGCCAGAAACAACCTAAATGCATGTAACCCAATGAATGGATAAAGAAAGTGTGGTATATATATATATATATATATATGGAATGGAACATTATTTCACCTTAAAAGTGAAGGAAATCCTGTGATATGTTATGACAAGGATGAACCTTGGGGATATTATGCTAAGTGAAATAAGCCAGTCACAGAAGGACAAATATTGCATGATTCCATTTACATGGGATATGTAAAGTCAAACTCTTAGAAGAAAGTAGAATGGTAGTTGTCAGGCCTTGAGGTGGGGACAGTGGGGAATTGCTGTTTAATGGCTATAGAGTTTCAGTCATGCAAGTCGAAAAAGTTCTAGGGTCTGCTGTATAATATTGTACATACAGTTACTGTACACTTAAAATCTTGCTAAGAAGTTAGAGTTCATGTTATGTGTTTATCATATGAGCAAATAAATTAAAAAAATAAGTTACTAATGTTAAAAAAAAAAGAAAACGTTGATTGAGGAAGGGATACCACCTTATAACTACTGGCACCATTTAGGGTCTTTAGGCACATGGGGTCAGGCATCTTTCGAAGCGATAAATTGTCCCAAGCTCTTGTAATCACACATAAACTGAAGTGTAGGCCTCATTCTAACAGCTAAAATGTACTTTGGATCTTGATCCAAATGATTCTAGAGCTGCAGACTGCCTACCTGAGGCTATGGGCTAGGGGTCCAGTGGCAAGACCAGCTGAGCCCAACACAGGAGACAGTTCAGCCCTTAAATAAACAAAACAAACAAAAAAACTTATTGGCCTTTCATTCCTTGGGAATAGAGATTAAGACAGGGCAGGTCCTTAACAGGTGAATGAAATAAATCCACAAAACAAGAGAAATACTAAAGGGTGTTAAACCAGTTTGGACACTTCATCCAAAGCCTTTGCCATTCCCTGCAGTGATTACCAGGCAAAGACCCTGCGTGTCTGCAGGTGACCCAGTCCGAGGCTCGTCTCCTCTTTGGGACCTGGCTGGGGACTTAATCCCAAGGCAACCCGAGCTGAGCTCTGGGCAAGGCCGTGGCAAGCCCTGCCTAAACTGGTGCTTAGGGCAAAAGGTCCCCAGGGACACCAACCAGCCCTCAGCTAAGGGGGAGGAGGGCCAGGGAAGCATGAACTGGAAAGTCCAGTTCTCCTCAATCCTCTACCGGGATGGAGGGTGCCTGCCAGTGACAGACCCAGGGCAGGAACTGATCAAGTCAACATGGCCCCCTGCCCCACAGGAAATCTCCAGCAGATAACTGCCACCCACCATCCCTGCCTTCCACTGTTGAGGCTTGGTAGACAGGGTGGGAGGTACCAGGGGGAGGGACACAGTCTTATTATCCTAGAGAAAGAAGGATAATGTAGAACAACAGAAACGTACTGTCAGAAACTTCGGATATGATCCTTGTTTCATCATTTTCTAGCTGTGTGAACCCAGACAACTTTTCCAGGTCTTGGCTGCACTAACCTCAGGTGGGGATGGAGTTGGACAAGACCCTGCCTGCTCTAAGTTAGCTGATATGCATGCGGTCACCTGTGCCAACTACAAACCCACAGGCCACATCTCCAGGACGTTCAGTCTCTCAGTGGACAGTTAAGGCCCAATCTCCACTCTGGTTTGTGCTATGGAGCGACAGGGGGTACCCAGCAGTGAAGGGCTCTGCTCTGGGGCCAGACTGCTGTGTGTGTGAACCCCAGCTCCTCCTGCTTGCCAGGCCTCAGTCTCCCCATCTGTAAAATGGAAACAATTCCTATCTTGTAGGGTTGTTATGATGATTCAACAAGACAGTTTAGACAAAACCTCTCGAGCTGTGCCTGGCACTTGGTTAAGTGCCGTGTAAGGGATGGCTGCTATTACCATGAGCATTCAGGAGCCCACAGCGTTCTCAAAACCACCAGCTAATAAAAAGTCCAGGGTGCGGCTCCCAAGGACTTCATCTTGGGGAAGGCTGAGCCTGCACAGACCTGGGCCCAGAAGGAGATGGCCTTGGACGTTCTCCCTCCCTCTGGAAGGTGAGACCAGGCATGCCTTGTGGCCTGGGGATTAGAGCCCCTCCCGGCCTCCTTCTCCAGGGGGTAGCTGGGAATGTGCTATTGACACTGACGGGCCGCACCCACACTGGCACAGTACGGCCCGGCAGGCCGGATGTGGCCTCCTTCCCCAGCGGCCCGTGCCAGATGGCTTCATTACCACACAGTGCATTTCAGGCCTTCTTGCTATTGTAAGCTTCTCACTTTCAGCGGCTGGATCAGGGGCAGGAGCCTTCCCCCGTCCCTCTGCCCCATCACCAGGTGTTTGTTTTCAGGTATGGACTGCAGAGGTGAGCGATCGCCTGTCCCAGTGAAGCTTCTCCCCGAGTGCCCACTCAGACCAACCCCGGCGCCTCAGCTGGAATCCAGCGCTTGCCTCCTGGGCCCAATCCCACATGAATCTCTCTTGAGGGAGGGTTGGGGGTGAGGAAGGGGCTAGGTCACAGCTGTCCAGTCTATGCCACCAGCACTTCAAGGTCTCTGAGGCAAAAAATCTTCCATGCAGTGATGACTAGCACACCGGGAAGGATAAAAGAGGAGAAAACAACAGAATAGCAAATAGAAACAAGCAAATAGCAAAGATGTACACCGGAGTCCTAAGTGCTGGATTTACAAAATTTGCCAACGCCCTCGAGTCCTCTGCTCACAGGGTGCCTCCTGCCACGCACTCCCTCTCCTCCCTGCAGCCGCCCAAGTGACGCTGGCTCTCCCGGACCCTTCCCTCCTGGTCATCCCTTCCCAGCGCTCAGCACGCAGGAGCTGTGAGCACCCCCACCTCACCCAGGCTGGCAGAACATCCCCATGTTAGGCTAATTCCTTAAAGGGTGTGTGGGGGTGGATTTAATCTTTGAATAAACAAACAAAAAATTATTTCACCAAAGAATCTAAGAGCCCCGGAAGAAGGGGAGGGGACAGCTTGGCAGCTGGTCCCTGTCCCTCCTCCGGGACTTCGTCCTCAGTAGCAACCTCTTTTGTTCTCACTGCCACCTAGTCATCCTGTCTGCCTTGTTCTCCTGCCCAGGTGTGGGCTGCACCCCCTTCTGTCCCTCTTTACAAAGTCAGACAGGCTGGAATTCTCTAAAAATAACCTCACAGAACATCAGCGACATGAACAAAGAGAACAGAAGCAGCTGAACAACAGATGTGTTCCCGGTGCAGGTACCTAATCCCCAAACAACCAGTGTCTTGCCGCCCCTGGGCGGGCCTGGTCTGGGTTACCTCCCTGCCTACTCCCTGGCCCTGCCAGAAAAGACCCGCTCAGGAAAGCCTCTTAACACCCTCCCTCCTGCCCTGTTCCCCCACCAGTGAGGCAGAAGTGGGTAAGAGAAGGGGCAGGTGGTGTTCAGAGGGCAACAAAGAACTGGTCTTGTGTCTGAGCTGAGGTCAAAGGGTCCTGAGCCCCTAAATTGGAGCAGAATATTGCCAGGCAAAGCAGCCCCCACAACTGGTATGACCTTTGAAGAGGAGACGTATCCACAGAGGTGGACCCAACCCTGGAGGGGAGCTGCTGAGGCCAGGCTTGGAGTCAAGGCCAGGTCCAGGTTCTTCTGGGAGCAGGTTCTTCTGGGGACCATCAGAGCCAGTCACCCTTGGCCCTGGAAGGACCCCTGGTGTGGGCATGCGGGGGCTCCTTGCTCAGGGCCACCTTTTGTAGGGATCTGAGCCTCTCTCTGTCTCAGCACAGATTGAGGTGAGAGAGAAAGAAGCTCCACCTTTGTCACTCTGGCCACATCCCCACCTTTTCTGGGCTTCAGTTTCCCCACCGGTGAAGGAGGAGGTTTGAGCAGGTAGTCTGCAAAGTCTTCTTCCCCTCTAGCACTTTCCAGTTTTGCAATTCTCCATCTTGAAGCACCAGTTCTCAGAGGTGAGAAAACTCTGTCCACCCAGGCAGGCGTCATGTGCAGTACCTTGGTAAGGACACAAACTGCCAGCACCATGATAATGGCCGCCTTATAGAATGTCCACCACATGCCAGAAACTGCGGCAGCTACTTTACATGTGTGGGCTCATCTGCTGCTCACAGGAGCCTGAGCAAAAGAGCCCAGTTTCCCTGTTTCACAGATGTGGACACTAAAGCACCAAGAGGTTAAGGCTACCCCTAGCCTGGGGTGATAAGTAAAAGGAAGGGCTTCAGGCAGTGTGCCTGTGCTCCAGCCCCCCCCACTCAACTGCTTCTTCACAGTGAGTGACTATCATTCTGTAATAGGCACAATAGCCAAACGTCCATCAGCAGATAAATGGTAACACCATGTGGTATCTCCATGCCAGGGAGCCGGAGAGGGGATGGAGCTCTGACACCTGCTGCAACAGGATGAACCTCGACAACATTAAGTGAAGCAAACCAGACTCAAAAAGACAAACATTGTGTGATTCCACCTGCATGAAATATATAGAAGAGACAAATTCACAGAGACAGAGACTAGACTAATGGGGAGGGGAAAATGGGGAATCACTGCCTAATGGGTAGAGTTTCTATTTAGGATGATGAAAAAGTTCTATAAATGGATAGTGGAGATGATTCCTCAACATTAGAAATGAGCTTAATGCCATTGAATGTACACTTAATAGTAGTTTTTTAAAGATGGCAAATTTTGTGTTGTTAAAAACATTTTAAAACTATAATCAGATAGATACCATTTATTGGGCACCTACTATGCCTCTACTGGACCAGGTGCTTTATGCATCCCATTGTTTTACCTTTACAACAACCCTGTGAGGTAGGCTACAGTGTCATCCCACCTATTTTATAGGCAAGGAAGCAGAGACTCGGACAGTAAATTCCCACAAAGACCCACAAGTGGTAAGTGGCAGAGCTGAAATGTAAACCCAGTAATGCTGAGAGCAAACTGGGAGAGAGGGTAGGCAGAAATCTGAGAAGGTGAGGAACAAGTCGAGACGAACCAGGGTGTGGGGCCATCCACACCCCACCTGTGCTTGGCAGGTTCCACAAATTCCATATTTGTATGCTCTCACATCTCTCCCTATATTTGTTATGTTTTTCCCTGTTTTACAGCCAACCAACACCTTCTGCTTCATCCCCTCCACTGCCATCACTACCTCTGCCTATGTCTGCTCAGGACATCTCCCTGTCCAGCCCCTGCACAGTAGGACAGCCTGCTGGGATTTAGGGCAGTGGATGGGCTCAGAGCCTGTCAAGACTCATTCTGTGCTGAGACAGAGAGGCTCAGATCTCTACAAAAGTGTCCCTGAGCAAGAAGCTCTCGCACACCCACACTGGGGGTCCTTCCAGGGCCAAGGGCAACTGGCTGTGATTGTCCCCAGAAGAACCTCAGGGAGGCTGCACAGGCAACCCCAAGGGGATGCCAGGCCTTGTTACAAGTTTATCCCAGTCTCGGCTGATCTCCTATGTGAGCGCAGTCAGCACAGCCAGTTACCTTTGCCTTTTAAAGGACTGCCCACTGGCGCTTAAGCACATGGCATTTTGCATTCAGGTTACCCAGGAAAGCCAATCACACCTACATCCAGGCCACCAGCCTTATGTCCAGTTGGAGCCTCCCACGGCGCGTTAGCCTAGCCCCGAAGCTCACATCTTAGAAACTCCTCACGCTGGAGGGAGGGCTCAGATAAATCACCAGATGCCAGAGGCTGTGCCTCGTGTGGCTGGATGTTTTTGCCTGTGTCTCACAACTTGCTTTCTCTACCCCGCCCCCCGCCAGACATTTCCCTGGCATTCTGTCCCCAAAGCCCTGGCACCCAGCCGGAGCCTGAACCTCCAGCAATGTCCACTATGAGCTGTGGCTCCTCTCAGGGGACCCTGAACAGCCAACACACACCCAGGAAGTGAACTCTGTGGGGATTCCGGACCTCAGGAATAGGGTGGAGGAAAGATTTTAAAGCCTCCAAGTTGCCCCAAATACCCTTTCAATCTTGTCCAGGAAGGGTGACCTCGCCTCTCTGGCGGAATTCAAGCCCAGGCTGCCAGGCTCTGGGGAGAGATGCCATGGCTCAGAGTCCCCAGAGGACGCTGGTGTGCCAAACTTGGGGGTCTGACTCCTGACTGCCACTAACCAGCCATGTGACTCCGAGCCAGCTGTGGCTAAACATTCCTCCTTTACACTTCAGAGACAGTGATTGTGAATACCATAACATATTGAAGAGAATTAAACAGGAGGAAGCACATAAAGTACTTAGGACAGTGCTTAGCACAAAGGTCCTATTCAATAAGTATTTGCTGTCATTATCACGCAGGTAGCCATTAGTAGGCAATAGTGGCACCTTTCTCCCTGAGACCAGACTCAGCCTCAGATTCCTCAATGCAAGGCAGCAGGTAGCCACTACCCACTGGCCAGGGATAGGACCTAAGACAAAAGCGATTTGCAACCATTGTCCTATTTTTTTTTTTTTGACTTGGCATTTAGTGCCCTTCTCCTTTCTCTGAGCTGGGACCTCTTTACTTCCCCACCCTTGTCATCCTATTATGCCAATGCTAGGACCACCCTTCTCACAACACACTCATGCACTTTAGATCCAAAAATGATCCCTAATTTCCCCATGCACAATTTTAAACAGCTTTATGGAGATACAATTCACATGCTTTATAATTCTCCCATTTACAGTATATAATTCAATGACTTCTAGTATATTCCAAGCCGTGCATATGTCAGCACAATCAATTTTAGCATATTTCCATAACCCTCCAAAAATCTGTACACCTCTTATCAATCACCTGCCAAACTCTCCTCCCTCTACCCTGCTAGTCCTAGGCAACTCTTAATTGACTTTCTGTGTCTCTCTAGATGTACCTATTCTGGAGTTTCACATAAATAGAATCATACACTGGTGCTCTGTGTCTGGCTTTTTTCACTTAGAATAATGTTTTCAAGGTCCATCCACGTTGTAGCATGTATCAGTACTTCATTTCTTTTTATTGCTAATTGATATTCCATTGTATGAATAGAGTACATTTTATTTATTGATTTGTCAGCTGATGAACATTTGGGTTCATGTTCCACTTTTTGACTATTATGAATAATGCTGCTGTGAACATTTACATAGAAAGTTTTGTGTAGATATATGTTTTCATTTCTCAAATAGATATCCAGGAGTGGAACTGTTGGATCATATAGTTCACTCTATGTTTAACCATTTGAGGAACTGCCAGGATATCTTCCAAACCAGCTGTACCATTTTTAAATTTCCACCAGTAGTGCATGTGGGTGTGATTTCTCCACATCCTTGCCAGCACTTGTTATCTGTGTTTTTTATTAAGCTTGTCCTAAAGCATGTGAAATGGTATCTCATTGTGGTTTTGATTTGTATTTCCTAATAGCTAATGATGTTGAACATATTTTCATGTGCTTATTCATTATTTGTGTATCTTCTTTGGAGAAATGTCAATTCAGATCCTTTGCCTGTGTTAAAGTGGGTTATTTGCCTTTTTATTATTGAGTATAAGAGGTTTTTATATATTTTAGATACAAGTGCCTTATCAGATAGATGATATGTGAAAATTTTCTCCCATTCATCCTGTGATTTGTCTTTTCACTTTCTTGATGGTATCCTTTGAAGAAAAAGGTTTTTTATTTTGATCCCATTTTGAATAAATTTTCTATGTGGTGTTAGGCAGGGGTTCAACATCATTCCTACACAGGTGGATATCCAGTTGTGCCAACAACACTTAAAAAACCATTACTTCCCCAATTTAATTGTTCTGGAAGCTATGTCAAACATCAGTTGACCAAAAGTTGAGTTTATTTCTAGACTCTGAATTCTATTCTATTGATTTATAGGTTGATCCATATACGAGAACTATACTGTCTTGATTACTATAGTTTTGTGGTAAGTTTTGAAATATGACAGTCTTCCAACTTTGTTCTTCATTATCAAGATTATTTTAGCTAATCTGGGTCACTCACATTTTTGTATGAATTTTAGGCTCACATTGTCAATTTCTACAATAAAGTCAGCTGGGGTTTTGATGGGGATTATGTTGAATCTGTAGATCCATTTGGGGAGTATTCTCACCTTAGCACTACTGTGTCTTTTAATCTGTGAGCATGGGATGTCTTTCCATTTATTTAGATCATCTTTAATTCTTTTCATCAATATTTTATAGCTTTCAGAGTATAAATTTTGCACTGTCAGACTTAACCCTATTTTATTTTTTTGATGCTCTTGTAAGTGGAATTGTTTTCTTAATTTCATTTTCAGTTTATTCATTTTTACAGTATAGAAATACAATTGACTTTTGTATATTGGTCATGTATCCTACAACTTTGCAGAACTCATTTATTAGAGCTAATTGATTTTTTGTGGATTATTTTGGATGTCCTATATATAAATCATGTCATTGCAAATAGAGATAGTTTTATTTCTTCCTTTCCAATCTTGATGACTTTTATTTCTTCTCTTGTCTAATTTCTCTAGCTAGAACCTCCAGTAAAATGTTGTATAGAAGTGATGAGAGTAGATAGCATTTTCTTATTTTGAATTTTAGGGCATTGCATTCAGTCTTTTACCATTAAGTATGATGTTCACTCTGTGGGGATTTGTAGAATGAGAGCAGAATAATTTTCACAAGAAGAAAAGGAAAATTTCCTTTTCTTTCTTCTGGGAAAGGGAAGATTTGAAAGAGTTCTTTGAAGGAAAGGGAAAGAAGACACTTGGCAAAGTTTGTTAAGATGTGTTTTCTCCAAAATACAGAGAAGGCATGAGAGAAGGAGGGACATCAGAGGGACATCAGAGGGATGGTCAGAGAACAACAAGGAAGCCTTCACTCGAGAAGAGAGGGACAGAGGGAACTGGGGAAAATAGATCCTAACCCAGGATGGCCAAGACCCATGAAAGGTTCTGCAGATGGGCTGACATAGGAAGGCCAAATAGCAATGCCTACAGGGAATGGGTTGATTCCCTAGTACTAGGCCCCTGCATGGGAGTTTTGGAGGTAACACGCTGGGGGACTGGTATAATTCTCTGTGATGTTATTGCAAGGTACCAGGAGAGCTCAGAGTATAGTGTTCTTTACCCCAGTGGTTAGACGATGGCTTGATATCAGGTCAACTCAAGAAATTACTAAACTCCTACCATGAGTCTGGCCTCATGCTAAGAAATGTGGTGAACAGAAGGGAAGCCAGAGGAAAGTCCTTGTTATTAAGGAGTTTATAGCTGGAAAAACAAGAATTCTATACTGGAAAATGTTATTATTCATATAATTCACCCATGTCCAGAATTAAATATAAAAATGGATGAAAGAGTGAGTGAGGCAGGAGTTTAGAGGGGACAAAGAGAGGACAGTAGGCTGGTGGCCAGGAGGACTTTACGAAGAAGATAGAACTTGATAGCAACATGCGCCTGAGAATAAGGTCCCTCTTCCTTCCTCCGTTTCCCAGGCTACAAGAGGACCAAGCCAGAGGCCTGCGAATGGAAGAAGCAGCTTCTTTTCTGGAAGCTTAGAGGTGAGGCTCTTAGTGAGAACTTTCTCCTGTTCTTTTTTGGTGCTGTTTGTTTGAAAAGGGAACAGATTTTCCTGTTACAACAGCCAAAAAAAAAAAAAAAAACCTGAAAGAAATGGCAAGAACGGACCTGGAAATGAAGTTAAAATATCTAGTTTGGTGAAGTCACCACAAAATGGTTTTCTCCTCAAAGTGGCTGCTCAGCTTGGAGGGATGGTGGTCTAGACTGCTCTAACAGATCTGGGGACATATTCTTCTCCCTGACAGCCCCACCCACTCTTCTTCCCACCTCCAAAAGCCTTTCACAGATGGTGCCTCTCAGTTCCCAGAACCAGTCTGGAGCAATGATTAAAAGATCAAAATTCCAGGAACCATTTATTTCATCTTGCACACCTTGGTAAATACTTAAGCCACACTAAAACACCGTGAATCATTTAAGAGTGACAATCATGATGCTGGAGAAAAATTAGGAATTCCACTAGGCATGGGGCCAGTCCTCAAAGAAGTGGCTGTTTGGAGAAAAAGTAGGATTCTGTGAACACTCTTTAGAGGAACTCTTCATCTCCACAGGAGCTCAGACCTGCCTTTTGCCTCACTGGTTTCCTTTTCTCTTTCCCCATTTACGCAAGCAAGAATCTTTTGCATTACTACCAGCATTGTGCATATTACAGGATTGTAATATAACCTAGAAAAAAGAAATAATGAAAGATTCAGGGCCTAATTGGATCCAGTAACCCTATACAACACTCAACATTCCACCAAAAGGGTGCCTGGAGGTCCTTTGCCCCTTTCTGTCTTTCACAAGTTTCCCCGACACTCAGGAAGTTCTTTCAGAATGCAGAGGGAAAAAACAAGGACATTCAAACAGGAGAGAGAATATACAGATATGAAAGATAAATAACAAAATCATACTTATAAATTATAGATGACCTGAAGAAACTAGAATAATCAAAGTACTGACCTAAAAAAATGTTTATAAATTGAAAGGATTCCTGCATTCCAGAATATATTAGTTTCCCAGGGCTGCTATCACAAAGTGAGTGGCTCAAAACAACAGAAATTTATTCTCTCACAGTTCTGGAGATTAGAAGTCCAAAATCAACATGTCAGCAGAGCCACACTTGCTTCAAAGGCTCTGGAGAAGAATCCTTCCTTGCCTCTTCCAGTTTCTGGTGGTCCCAACTGATCCCTGACTTGGGCCAGGATGACTCCAACCTCTGCCTCCATCTTCACTTGGCCTCCCCTGTGCATGTCTCTGTGTCTTCGCCTCTTCTTACAAGGACACCCAGGATAATTCCAACCAATGGAGAGGTGAAGTAAAATGAGCTAAAGAATTGGAAGGTCATAATATAAAGGCATGTTGGTAGGCATTAAAGTTATTTAAATACACAAGTAAGTTTAAATAATTATTATATAGTTCCAAAATATGTAATGTAAATGACTTTTTTAAGAGAATATAAATCATATAACATGTTCATAATTTTTTTATTAAGGTATTATTGATATACAACCTTAGGAAGATTTCACATGAGCAACATTGTGGTGACAACATTCACCCATATTATCAAGTCCCCCCCACCCACATACCCCATTGCAGTCACTGTCCATCTTGTTTACTTTGGGTAAATTCCTAGGAGTGGAATTCCAGGGTCTAATGGCATTTCTAGTTTTAGTTTTTTGAGGAATCCCTCCATATTGCTTTCCACAATGGTTGAACTAATTTACATTCCCACCAGCAGTGTAGGAGGGTTCCTCTTTCTCTGCATCCTCACCAGCATTTGTTGTTCTTGTCTTTTGAATGTTAGCCATCCTAATGGTGTGAGGTGATATCTCATTGTAGTTTTAATTTGCATTCCCTGATGATTAGTGATGTGGAGCATCTTTTCATGTGCCTGTTGGCCATCTGAATTTCTTCTTTGGAGAAGTGTCTGTTCATATCCTCTGTCCATTTTCTTAAATCAGATTATTTTCTTTTTGGGTGTTGAGGAATGTGAGCTCTTTATATATTTTGAATGTTAACCCCTTATTGGATATGTCATTTATGAATATATTCTTCCATACTGTAGGATGCCTTTTTGTTCTGCTAATGGTGTTCTTTGCTGTACAGAAGATTTTTAGTTTGATGTAGTTCCATTTGCTCATTTTTGCTTTTGTTTCCCTTGCCCAAGATGTGTTCAGGAAAAAGTTGTTCATGTTTATAGTCAAGAGATTTTTGCCTATGTTTTCTTCTATGAGTTTTATGGTTTCATGACTTACATTCAGGTCTTTGATCCATTTCAAGTTTACTTTTGTGTATGGAGTTAAACAACAATCCAGTTTCATTCTCTTACATGTAGCTGTCCAGTTTTGCCAACACCAGTTGTTGAAGAGGCACGTGTTCCTAATTTAATAGTAACACGTTGGTTGCCCATATTCCCAATCACACAGAGCATACACACAGAAGAAAGAGATGGGAAAGGGTAGAAGTAAGTAAAAGAGTATGAATTCCTTCAGATCACACATGGCTATTCCAAGGGGCAATTTAAGATATTTTTAATTGAACAATCTCAACTCTGTCATTCCCTGACTACTGTCAAAGGATGCATCCTTTCTGGGGGAGAGTCCCCTAAAAGCAATACAAAAAGAGTGCCTGGAAGAAATATTAAATGTGGTGGCACCTTATTTCCCACTGGTGACAAACTTACAGCAAGCTTCTGTGCTTTGTTTCACTCTACTAGAAATAGAACTCGTGAGATGCTTGTCGACATGTTTATTTGAATGAAAAAATGAAGTGTGACTTTTTCTGACAGAGTCAGACCGATTTGGCCAGTGAGTTTTGGCTTTATTAAGTTAGATGGTAGACAAAATCCATAAGTTGAATGAGCAAAGTCTGCAGCTCCAAGAGTGTGTATGTGTGTATCTGTGTGTAAAACGTGAACTTTTATTTAAAAGACTTTATATTAGCTAAATATATTAAAATTAACAGTATTTTTATTTTTCTAACCCTTTCAGAGCATATCAGGTTAAATAATGTGCTTTTAGGTGAAAAAGTGCAGCATATATTTAACAGTCATTCCTTAAGTCATAGTAGAGCCTTTTGGATATACTTCCTAGAAAGGGAGAAACTGTGAATGCGTACAATGATTAAGGATACATTTTCCCAGTTAGTTGATTCTCAATTCTTTGCAGTCAGCTTAACTGATGGAGGACCTCATTGGATTATCAGCTGATAGATCATTAAAAATAATTTTTGATGCCAGATCACCATGTGATTTTGGTACATAACTGGGAAGGAGTTCAGAGAATTGCATGTCATTGGTATAACAGAACTCTTTCTATTTCCATCATATTTTTTGTGAACACACTTTCTCTGCATACATATCCACCAGAAAGGAAAACCAGAAGTAGAGTTAAAACTACCTTTCTCATTCTAACAATAAGTAATATTCATCCAGAAATAAACAAACATAAAAGACTTCCCATGTCATTAAGAAATTTATTTTCAATAACATTGTATTTTTGTTAAATATTTAGTAAAATTTGTATTATTTTTATGGTATTTTGATCAATTCTTTAATAAAAATTAATTTAATAAATAGTATAGAAACTTTTTTTAAACACTTGGAGCTTATGATTACATGAGATTTTTAAAGTTAATTTTAATATATACACACATTCTTATTGCAAAGTATGATAAACATAAAAATGTATTAGGATAAAATTCTATGGGGGAAGTGGGATGCAAATGCAGATTCAAGAAGAAATTGAAACAATATAAGATTTCTGATGGTAAAGAACAGTTTGTTAGTGTATATTGCAAACATGATGGTATCAAATTGCTATAGTATTTATATTTCACTAGATACACTTAAAAGAGTAATGTTACAGTTTTATAACTGTCAAATTTTTAATCCATCAGAAATTGCACCCTTTGCAATTACTATTTTAATTTGTGATGCAAATGTTTAGCTGTCAATGGGCTCATGCTGCCCCTCAGACTTGGCTTGGCCCTTCCCCTTTTCTAGAATAACCTTCCTCTCCTAGTCAGGAGAGTATGGACAGGGAGGCCCTGGGATTGGTGGGGTCTGACTGAGTACAGGACCCAGGAGGAGGCAGGCATTGGCAGTGGGAGAACCCAGCGTACACTGCATGCATCACAGGCGCTGTCCTAAGCCCACCATTCTCCAAGAGCCAAGCAGAGAGAAGTCCCACTCCTTGCCTTAGAGACTGTGCCTGCACAGACAAAGGGTCCCCAGGACTTTCAGGCCACAAACCCCTCTGGTATCCTCTGCCCTGATCAGCAATGCTTGGCTTCCTATAGGGAAGCGGGCTGAGGGCCTGGGGCTGGATACCACCCACCTTCTATTCACTTCACACCTCACCCTTCCCCTAGCAAGCCCCCAAGTAAGCAATCTGGAGAGAAAGAAAGGGAGAACTGAAGCCCCCAGGCTGATAGAGGAGAAAGTCCATCAGAGGCAGGGAGGGCACATCAGAACTCTCCCTCTCTTGTCCTCATGTTAAAAGATGCACTTTCTTCTCTCACTTTTTTTCTTATTGTTCCTAATTCAAAAGAACTGATGCTTTAAAGGATCTAGGGCCTGAAAGGGTCACAGTGTTCCTTTAGGACCAGCTACAACAGGAGAGAACCACCTATATATATAGCAAGGCCACTGTAAGGGAATCAAAGTCTTTGGGTAAGGTAATCAGGAAGGCTGCCTGGAGGAAGTGAGATATTGAAACTAGCTTTTAAATGAGATTTCATTCTCATGGGGGTTACTCAGCAACAATTCCAGTGTTTATTGCCTTCTGGAATACTCTCTTTGTGATGAGGAATAGTAACATTGAAAATGCTGGAGATGAGCTGGAGACAGATAAGTTGCAATTTGAGGGAGGAAAGTGAGAGGGGTGGAGTGAAAGGAGAGAAAAAAAATCCTATTTCAAATCCAGTAACACTGCCCCATTTCATTTCATTAGATGAGATGAACAGGGCTTATAAATGACGACATTATAAGCTGAAATGTGATGCCCTGGGAAAGAGTATCAGCTGCCTCAGTAATTCTAGATCTGCCCCTGCCTGCCTTGAACAGTGATCTGTGTGAGCTCCACGAACCACTAGATAGGGCCACCATCACTGACACCAGGATGTTTAGAGAGCATAACCCGGCACGGCACTGAGCTTTGCAGGGTGGCCCTGGGCTAGGGTCTCAGCCCAAAACCCACAGGATCTGGACCCAGTCACTGCTCAGTAGCCTGGCCAAGGAGGAGAGCCAGGCCCATCACTTAGTCCTGGATGAGGAGGGCGCAGAGCACTGAGCACCCACCGACTTTTGGTGGTTTGGCCATTCCCTTCTGGGCCCCCTCAGCTCCAGCCTAACTGGCTTGCTTACTTTGTCCAGCACCTCCCTGCCCTGTGCTCTGCCCAAGCCACTCCCTTCTCTTAAATGCCCTTTGTTTGCATATCCCCATGTCTACCTCCAAGCATTCTTTCAAGCTCCACCTCTAAGGCCCTTCCTTGAAAAAAGGCTTCTCTGATTCCCCATCAACTGAACTAGCCCTGAGTGGAAGATTGCCTGTTTTCCTCTGCTCTGCAGCCCCTGAGCCCCTGAACTGCAATTCTCTCACGGAAAGGATGCCTTTCTATCTCACATTATGGTTATTTATGTGGTCTGATTTCCCCTTCTCACCTTGGGCAAGGACTATCAGCCCCTCTTCACTTCAACTCCACAAATGTGAGCAGAGCACCTGCAGGGTGCCAGGCACCGTGAGGGCACATTCATGAGGGAGGGAAACATGATCTTGCAGCCAGGCATCTACGTCTCAGTAAGAGAGCAGAGGTCAAGCATAGCCCAGACCACCACCCTCCACAGCCAAACTCAATGATCTTTCGGTAACTTGAGCCAAGAACGTGGCTTAGTTCTAGATGGCTGGAAATGATTTATCTTCAGCCAAGTGCAGGCCAGCCTGTGACTGGGTGATGGTCCAGGGAGCAATGGTTGGAAGGAAGTCCAGCAATTACTACTCAGTGCTCAGTCGCTGGGCATGGGCTTCTGGGGAGCAGTGAGCACACCCTCAGTCATGATATCTTATCTATCTGGAGTTGCAAGAGGGATTCTGGAGCCAAGACTCCTACAGGCTCCATCTGAGTACAGGAAGAATATTTAGTCTCATCTAGCAAGTAGTTCCTAACTTTCTGAGAAGCTTATTAAAGTTCTGGATCTTCTTCCCAGAAGTGCACAGACACGCACATGCACGTACTCTTTGGCACAAAGTTTCAGGGGATTCACCTACTCTCAGAACTCCATCCGCAGATCCCCAGATCAATACTTTGATATAAACAGTGAGTCCTTTGGTGTGGTTGCTTTGGAATACTGGCAAAACCTATTATTCTTTGGGGAAAAGGTGCTCAGAAACCATTTGTTGAATTAGTGAATGACCTTGAATTTGACCAGGCTCAGGTCCCTTCTTGGGTCCACTGATTGCTGTTTCTTACACTGCCTGGTAGAGCCAGAGCCCACCCAGCGTTCAGGTGGAAAAGGAAGCCTTTGTGGGGATCAGGGAATTCCTCGCCTCTGAAAACAACCTTCCTCCAGTAAATTTCCTTTGGGTCCACCATGCTTCATGAACACAACCAGTAACACGACATTCCTTTGAAGCAAAGGTGAGAGTGACTGGGTACATGGAACTCCTTTCCAGGGCCATGTCAAAATCAAAACACCACCGATATGACCTGACAATCCAGAAACACAAAAATATCCTGGAAAATCTTTTGTAAGTTAATGAGAACTGCCAAGTGCTCTCAGCCTCCAGAAAGTTTAGATTTATCTGAACAGGAAAGGGGTGTGGAGGCACGAGGATGAACATTTAGCAGGTATCTGCTCTGTGCTAGGTGGTTTCCATGTATTCTCATTTAATCCTTATAATATCAGAAAAAGAAACTATCATTTTCCCCATTTACACATGAGGAAACTGAGGCAAAAATGCTCAGTTACACAGTAAGTTGCAGAACCCAGAGTCAAACTTGGGCTGTCAACTTTCAAAGCTCATGAGCTTCCCACTGCACAATAGATCAAGGGTGTTTCACTTTGTTTCAGAAAGAACACAGATCAGGCCTGTAAACACTTCAGCTCAGAAATAAGGGACAACTGGGGTAAACCAAGGTTTCCCTGAATGACCCCTTTAACTCCAGGTAAATGGGACCAGGGATTCGTCTGTCTATACACTTCAAATTCAAGAAAATCACCAGTTTGAGAAAACACTTGTTTTCAACCACATTCATTATTTTAATAATTTTTTTCTTTGTTCAAAGTATCTTTGTTTCCCTCTGACCTTTCCTGTTATTTCTGTGAAGAAGCATACTTCCATAAATGTGACCATCATCATCATTTTCACTGTAATGGCCAACAACATCCAGGAATTCATTTGAAGTCTGAAAAGCACTTTTCTACAAAATGTGAACCATGACTACGGCCATAACCAAGACTTCCTAAGACAATCAGCATGGAGATCATTTTTTTCTTTGGTAGTAAGTAACCTTCAGTATGTTTATTAACTCATTCCTGGATTTTTCATCCTCTATCTCTCATAGATAAATTTACTTTTAACTAGATGTATTTGAAGAAATACTTACCTACTTACCCCATTGTACAGGGAAATAGGATATCTACATGCAAGTAAATATTTTTGCACACCAATATTCGCAAATTGATGATTTCTGAAGTTTACTTACAGAGGTTTCTCAAACAAAAACCATTTGGATAAAAATAAAGACCAAAATCCAAAACTTTTTACACTTAATAGAGGGCTCTGCAGAAAACACTTTTGGAACCTCAAGTTGTCTTGTTGCTAATCAGCTATTATTACAGGGGTTAGCACCAGATTAATGTTCCAAATGCTCTTTATCTCCTTACATAAGCAGAATGGAATTTCCAAATCTCATTTTTAAATGGCATTAGTCACCAGTATAACAAAACACATGCTCTGTACCAATAAAATTTAATGTTCAAATTAAAAAATGCTTGTTTACATGCATTTTTACACACCTCTCTATATTAAAGGAACCGTGTTTGCATGAGATATTTTCCTTAGGTCAGAGGACACTCCCTCCTATTTCCCTGTCTAATGGCAGCCAGCCCATCTCATTGTAATCACCCCTGGAGAGAAGGCAGAGATCCAAGAGGGGAGGGGCAGATTCAGTAGTTACGACTTTGTGATTTGAAGCTAAACAGTAGCTCTCCCTCCTCCCTCCCTGAATGCGTCTGGTAAAAGAACTATTTCTACAGGCAGGTCATCACTTAAACGAGCTCTATTGCTCTCTGCCCCCAAACCCACCAGTTATGGACCCTACAAGAGGTCTGACAGTAAAGAGAGAATCAGACACAAGTACTATATAACAAGAGCAATGACAAAATAGAGTTGCTTCTTTTTAATGCTTCTTTTTTTATTCCCAAGTCCTGAGGATCCATCTCTCAACACAATTGCTTGTTAAACTCATTAACTTTTACTTCATCCAAAATAACTAAATCCTATGAGGTAAGGCAATAGTTCACTTCAAGCCACTATAACTCTATTTGAAAACTAGGCTAAAATTTCCCCTACAATCCAATTTAAATTTCCTAATTGAAGTTTACGGACTAGTAGTATCTGAGTTTTACCTGTGTTACTGGGTTTAATATATTTCTGACATGCATTTAGAATTAACATAATAGCATAGCACTGTAAACATAACATCAGGTCATTCATAGACTTGTCTTATATGCTCAGCAACTATGGGAGAGGGTATCAGCATTAAGAATGGAGTTTCTTGTAGGTAGTATTTTCCTTTTTGATTCTATAAACAAAAAAACATGTTGTATTAAGGAATATTTTATTCTAAGAGGTTAAATTTTTACTCAATAGCAGGCTAATGATTTATTAGTCTCATTAATTAGATGACAAAGCCCTAAAAGATTAAAAACCAAATTTTTTTAACTAAGCTTAACAGTAACAGAGAGAGACCAGGAACTATCTTTTGTGAATGCAAAGTAACTACAGCTACTACTAATTCATCCCCTTCCTCATCTGAAAGACTTGCAAATTCTCAACAAACTACTTCTCCATCAGAGTTCAGATAAAGGAAAAAACAAGCCGACACCATTTTTTGCCCATGACATCGTTTGCTGTCCTCCAAAGCCCGTGGGTCCAGTTCTGATGTCAGGGTACGTGACTCTACAGGGACAGGCCCACATGTATTTGAAGAGGGAAATAACCTTTTCTGCTCTGCAGCAGGCATTTTCCCCATGAAGACAAATATAGCCCAGACTGAAATCACTTAGTGTCAATCAAGGTAACCAGATCAGCTCGGCGTTAATAATGAATTTGGTCATGTGCCCCCACAGAGAGAAAAGTGTGAGATAGCTGAGCACTTGCTCCATGTGACACCCACTGGCTAAGATGTCAAGCCACAGTTCTCTAAGCCCAGCTGGGAAGCAACAGGGTAATTTAATCTGCCACCCGTTCTAATTGCTAAACTGAGAGAATTATCAGGGTTGCCAGAGAGGGCTTTCAGAGCTCTGGGTCTGGGCTTGGCGGCTGGTATGCAAAGCCATACTTGGGATTGTCATTAGGGATGAACCCAGGTTTTGTGGGGTCTAAGGCTTATACAACCTGGGGTCTCTCTTTAAGGAAAAGAATACAAAATTACAAATATAAAACTAGGAGCAGGACCTTGGAAGGGGCCCTTTTAAATGAGAGGCCCTGAAGCTTAAGCTTCATTAACGTCACCAGAAATCTGCCTCAGGTTGTTGTAGAAATTGAAAGGACGTTAGCCTCCTATTTGTGTCCTGGATTTTGTTTTGACGGACTCCAAGGACATATATCCTCTCTGCTCTATATAATTGTTTGTACTTATCCATGTTTCCTTACTGCACACAATGCTACCATGGGTCATGGGTCACCCCTTCACCAACCCTCAGCCCACCTCAGATGTAGGGTTGTGTTTCTGACAGACACCAGTCCCAAGTTGGTATGCTCAGGTTGTCCTCTGTGATGCCAACTTTTAAAAGTTAATGAGATGTCCCAGATATTCTTAGTTTCCCCTAAATAATCTGTAAAACTTTAGGAGAGAATGACCACAAACTCAATCACCAGAGACAAAAATGATAGCACAATGGAGTCAGGGGAGACCTTTGAATCAGTCAGTTTGCAGGCAAACCAAAGATTGTCTGCCCTATTTAAGTATTTATAAAGCAAACTAAAAATGTTATTACCACAATTGGAAAAAATCAAATAGCATTTAATCCCTCAGATGCAATGTTGGTTCATCATTTCAAAATATTGTTAAATTAATAGACTAGAAGAGAAAAATTACATGATTATGTCAACAGAAGTAGAGAAATTATTTCATGACATTTAATATTCATTCCCAAGAAACTCTTATCAAGTTGGAAATAGAAGAAAATTTTCTTTTCCTGATAAAGAATGTCAACCAGAAACCAACAGCAAATATCATACATAATGATGAAATAAGAGAATTATTCCTATTGATGTTAGGAATAAGATAAGGATCCCTACAACTACTTCACATTCACTGGGGTGTCCTAGCCAATTAAATGACAAGGAAAAGAAATTACATAAAGATTTGAAAGGAAGAAACAAAACTTGTCAGTTTTTGCAGACAAACATAATTGTGTATCTAGAAAATATAAAAAATATGAAGTAAACTGTCATAATTCACAGAGTTCAGTTAGGAGGCCAACCACAATATTAACATATGAAAACAACAGCTTGCCTCTATCCTACAATAACTATTATGAAATGTAATGAAAAAAGATCTTACAAAACCCACAAACTAAAAAATACCCAAGAATAAACTTAAAATGAAAATGTTTAAGATCTAAATGAAAAAAAAGATATAATTTTATTTACAAATGTACATAAAAGAAAGCCCAAATAGATGGAGAAAATGTTCATGTATCTGGTAAGAAAGGCCTGGCATCATAAAGATGGTGGTTCCCCCCAAATTAATCTATAAATTCAGTGAAATCACAATCAAATTCCCAATGGGGTTTTTCAAAGAACTTACAAACTGATTCTGAAATTCTTCTAGAAGAGAAAAAGAATGCCCAAGGCAATTTTGAAAAAGAAGTCTCCAAAAAGCATGCTGTTCTAAATTTCTGAATAGAGGCCAGGCTTGAAGATGAGTAAGAAAGCACACTCAGGCACATACACAGCAGATGAATTGCATGTAATTGCAATGACCTTAAAAGATAAGAGATTGCATCAAGGAGAGCTAGAGGAGCACAGATTTTGGGTTTACCTTAATTCTATCAGGAGAGACAGGCTTGAGTGCTGGCCATGGTCAACTTGACAGGAAGAAACTGCCAGGTGGTGGAAAGTCCTGAACAGTGTTATCTGGAGCCTACAGGTCCCCAATCACGACACTTCAAAACTCCAGAATGGTTTTACAAAACCACTTTTGGTAAGCCACATTATCCAGATCTATTATCAGTTTCAATTTCTTGTTATATTGTTAAAATACCACATTGGTGCACTAAAGACCGATTAAATGATAATAACGAGGTATCAGATATGCTTAGTTGCCCGAAGACAATGTGATAGGCTGTGTTTGATGCCTGGCTATTACCACTCCTCATACTAGGGCCCATTATCTGCTAGATTACTTCAGAAATGTGGAAAAGCATGTGCTCTCTTTTAGAATTCCTTTTTCAAAATTTCAGGCAGGCGTGTCATTTATCTACTGGGGGAGCTAAGCAGGACAAACCTGGCTATTGCCTGTCACAGTATCAAATCAACATAAAGCTACGGGAAATAAAACATTGTGACATCAGTACCAAATAGTGCAATAGGACATACATGGGAATCTAACAACTGAGCCGTGAATATATGGGAATGTATTATAAGATAAATGTGGCATTTCAAATCAATAGGGAAAGGATAGGCTGACTATTCAAAGAATGATATTGGAGCTACTTACTGACCATTTGAGATAAATTAACTTATATCACTATGTTTCACTATTCAAAAGTTTAAGTTCCAGAAGGATTAAAGACCTAAGCAATACATAAAATTATAAAACCTTAGAAGAAAATCTTATAAGAACTTGATGGAAGGAAAGCCTATGTAAAACTCTAGAGGAAAAAGTGATTAGATTCAATTTTATCAAATTGTAAAATTCTGTCAACAAAAGTCACCATAAACATACTAAAAGAAAAGTGACAGATTATAAAGGGACATTTGCTACATATATAACGAAGGAATGATACATAAGGAACTCCTACAAGAAAAAGAAAAAATAGTCCATAGAAAAATGGGTGAAAAATATGAAATGGCAAATCATATAAGAGAAACTACAAATCAATACTAAATATTTTAAAAAGTTCAACTTCACTGCTCACTAGTAATAGATGAAATAATAGTGCAATATCATTTCCATTTTTTACCTGTAGTTGACAATACTTTTGTTTGTCTGAGAAAGTCTGTATTTTTCCCCTCATTTCTGAAAGAAATTTTCACTGGGTGAGATAAAATACTGGTTGACAGAGGATTTTTCCTCCACAGCCCTTTAATGATATCACTCCATTATTTGTCTGGCTTACACAGTTTCTGACAAGAAGCTTGCATAATTTTTATCTTTGTTCCTCTGCACGTAATATCTTTTTTCATTGCCTTCAAGTTTTTCTCTTTATCCTTGGCTTTCAGTGCTTTGAACATGATATGTCCAGGTTATTTTACATTGTTTTGCTTTTGTATTTACTCTGTTTGGTGTTTTCTGAGCTTTTTAGATCTGTAGATAGTGGTTATAATTAACTTTAGAAAATTCTCAACCATTACTTCTTTAAGCATTTCTTCCACCTTTGCTCTCTTCTCTTCCTGGAATTGTAATTTACATGTATGTTAGACTAGCTGATATTGTCCCAGAGGCTTTGATGCTCTGTTCTGTTTTCCTTTCTTTTTTCACTCATGAGTGTGTGCTTCACTTTAGGTAATTTTGTGAGGTTAGATCTTCATGTTAAATGATTCTTTCCTTGGCTGTATCAGGTTTACTAATGAGGCCATTGAAAGTGTTCTTCAACTCTGGTACTGTGTCCTTCATTTCTAGAATTTCCATTTGATTCTTTCTGATCATTTCCATCTCTCTACTAACATTACCCATCTGCTATTGTGCATAGTCCATCTGTTCCATTAGAACCTTCAACACAAAAACCACAGTTACTTTAAAACCTGGGGCTGGCAATTCCAACACCTGTGTTATATCTGAGTCTAATTTTGTTGATTACTTTGTCTCTTGACAGTGGTTTTTTTTCTCCCTTGCTTTTTTGTACATTTCCTATATGTTTTGGTGAAAGCCAGATATCTTGTATGTGACAGTGAAAACTGATGCAAATAGGTTTTAAAACTGGAAATGAGCATGTTTCTTCCTCTCCTTCCTCTACTAGGCCTTTGGTATAGGGGTTTGAGTCAGTATATTCAGGAGATACTATGTGGGAGACACTATTGGTTGTCTCCCTTAACAGTAATCTCTTCTTTCTTCCTTGCTAAAAGAAAATCCCAATACCAATCAAGTTTTGGGTGACAATGTCTTTAGGGACGATTGGGCCTTCCTCCAGTCTTAGAATATGAATCATGTTTGGTTTAAGCTAATCATGGAAATCTGATTCCCCCTTTGCCAGTGAGTGGTTTAAAAGCAGGCATGTGATCAGTCCATACAATAATAATAAAGACTTCAGGGAGGAGTCTGGGAAAGATTTTCCCACATGATAAAAAAGAGGGATGTGGAAGAGAACTTAACCCCCTTCCACCCTGCCGATTTTTCTGCCACACGAGGATGTGCTGTTGGAAGCTGTGGATGCCACCCTGTGACCATGAAAGGAAAACCAAGGACCTCCGGAGATGTGACTCGAAGCCCTGACATGACTGAACCACGGAACGAATCAATCCAGGAATCACCTATCTCTGGACTTCACATTTTTTGAGAAAGGCAAAAATCTCTACTGCTGGTCTTGTTTCTTATGGGGAAGCTATCCCAAAGAACGTAATACTTATAAAGCATCCATTCTTGAACACAGGCTCAGGGCTAGGCCTCTGCTTACCTCCTGTAATGTTCTCACCATCGTTTCCCACTTCCTCTGTGCTGATCTTTAACTTCTTCTGGTGTCCATGATTTATGTGTGCCATTCTTGCTGCTGACACAGTCTTCCCCAACATCTTTGCTTAGCTAACTCCTACTCGTCTTCTAAGTGTCACTTAGAGCACCACTTTTTCAAGGAGGCCTCTCTGCCCCCGAGTGTGGTTAAGTGGCCCTCTTGTGTTTTCCCATGTCACCCAGCACTGTCCCCAAAACAGCACTTGTCACACTGTCATAATAGTCCTCCTCATTAGACTGCAAGCTCTGCAGGGCAGGGACCATGTCTGTCTTTTTCACTACAGCCTTCCTACATGGAGCCCAGAACTTCACACACAGTTAGTCCACAATAAATATTTGTTAAATAAGTGAATGAAATCTTACCATCTAAAAAGGAAAATGAGGCACACACAAAAAAAGGAAATGAAAGTATAAGTCAGAGTATGCTAAATATTATGCAATTCACATTAAAGTTTGAGGGAATTGGATGGATAACTGGGGAAAGCTTAGTGGAGGAGGAAGTGATGTGGACCTTGCAGAAATTCTATCAGAAAGAGGAAGGTATTTCTGGCAGGATGGCAGTCAAGGTGCCACAAAGAGGAGCAGGAGAAAGTCAAGCAGCAAGGCTGGACCCGAGATTTCAAGTGAGGTGAGTGCCAGAGATAACGCTGGACCAGATTATAGGGGTCTTAGAGACCAGGCATGGGGTTTGGGCTTTATTCTGTAAGCAAAAGGGAATCCCTTAAATATGTTGAGTGGAGCAGTGGCATACACAGGTCAGACTTCTGACTATGAAATCTTGACAGAGCATGGGATGAATGAGAGCAGGCGGATGGGGCCAGGATGATTGACAGGGCGGCCGGCGTCACACCGTGAACAGATGGAGGTCTTCGTTTGAGTAATGGTCCCTCTCCCATTTTTTAGCCCATGATTATGGAGTAAAACTATGATTAGTATATAAAGCGAATACAAAAGTGATTATTAAAAGACCCGTAGAAAGTGTAAGTCAGGCAAAGAGTATTCTCCACCATGACCCCTATAGACAGGAGATCAAGAAGCAGATTCAGAAAAAGAAGGAAACAAAGTAAGGAAACTCCTTTCCTGACAACAAGGAGCTCTTTAGAAGTCGTGTTTCAGCTGAGGCTCTGAGAAGAAACTTGATTCATTTTTGCAAATTCCAATGTCATTCATAGTTTGTAGGGTTTCCTACAAGACAATTTTCCTGCTGTCACTAAAAGCTGAAACTTTTCTTCAAACTACAAAGTTAGGATCAAAACAATACTGAAGTGGGTGAATGTGCTTTTCTCCAGAAATGCCTTTTAAGATGGGGCAGGAGGAGAGATGTGCAAGTAAGATTTTTTTCATCCACAGCATTATAATTATAATAACAGTCTGAAAATTCCTAACACCTTTCATGTGAGGTGATCAAAAGCAATTTTATCACACTCATGGTTTTATTTATATGCAGAAAAGCTTTTCAGATTTCAGTAGAGGTTAGATTTATTACATATTTGCTTCAAAGCCACCAACTCATATACCTGACAGCAAGTCATATTTTACCAAAAAATGAAGCCTTAAAATTTTACTGTCATGTTCCCCAGTCCCCTTGTATTTTAGCATTCCTGCCAAACTTGCCAAGAGAGAAGGCGCCTTGAACTTTTCTGACCCTATTGTGTCAACACATCTCTCGTGTGCTTCGTACTTTGTGTCAGTTCTTTTTGACAATGAGGTCTGAAGTTTAAGAAATTCTCCACAGGAAAAACCTTGCAACATGGACTGTACCTTCCATTCACATCTGTAACCATATATCCAAACCTGCTCTTATGAATTAACTGCTGGCTTTTTCTGACAGAAAGGAAGAGATGTCCGTCTATCGTCTGACCTGGTAGCTGGCTCTCCAGAGTGTGTGCCCTTCCCTCTCTTTCCCTCTCATGAACCTTTGTTTTCCCTTTAGGAAAGCTCCCCCTACTTTCTAGTGCTCAGAGTCCTTAGATTGTCAGCCCCTTAACCCTCAAAAAGAGTTTCTAAATAGGGCTCAGCCAGCTGTGATCTGCCCCTTCAGGTCCCAACTTGTGAAATCAAATTTCTTTACTACTAAGGAATATGCATATTTAAAAATGCTGAGGCCCAAGTGAATTGGAATCCACTGCGGATGAGGCCCAGATATCAGTTCAATTATTAAAGCAGCAGGGGGTAATTTTCATCTGCAGCCAGGGTTCAGAACCCCTCGGATAGGTGAAAGTTCTTTCATCTTTTAATATTCCATGGTTCTAGGAGGTGCTAATAGATTACTAGGGTACACCACTCCCCGCTTCCTTTCATTGACAGAGATCCTGGAACATGATGACTCATCCTAGAATGGCAAATCGTTTTAGTTCAAAAACCTACATCAATGGCCTAGTCGTTGTCCAGAGCTCTGTAGAGGTTTAGGCTAGTATCTGGGCTGAATGGGAATGACAGTCGCATCATATCTGCCATGAGCAATGAGGAAAGAGAGGCACTCAAGATTTCCCCCAGCTGGTCCTAATGCAAAGAGGAGAGCACACAGGAAGAGCTCTCAGACACAGATGTAGGTTGGTGCTATTCCCTGTTTTAGGTATGTATTGCTGTAACAAAGCATTTCAGATCCAACCATTCTGAGACAACACCTGCTCACAGTGGTGTGATTTGGACAGGGTCTGCAGGAGACAGCTTATCTGTTTTCCAAGTGGTGTTAATGGGGAGGTTCTTAATTAGGGCTGGAGGATCCAAAATGGCATCACCTTCCTATGTCTATGTCCTGGTTGGAGAGGCTGGACTGGCGTGAGGGTGGCTGGGTCCCCTCTCCAGCAGGCTAGTCAGACATCCTTATATGGTGGCTCAAGGCTCTAAGAGAGTAAAAGTGGAAGCTATCAGGCCTCTTAAGGGCCTCATACAAGACTTACAACAGACACAGCATTGTTTCTGCACAATTCAGTTGGCCAAAGAAAGTCACAAGACCAGCCCAGGCTCAAGGAGAGGAGAAACAGACTCCATACATGCATCCATGGAGGGGAGGAATTGTTGGCAGCTATCTTTGCAGACAATGTACCATATCCCTTACTTGGCTCTCCCCATGGATCCTATGATGTGTCTACTGTTCTGAAAGTCATATTACAAAACAGGTGAAGAGAGTATGTTGATTTTCCTGATTATCCATTCCTAATTTAAATCATTTAAATATTACTATAACCACAAGTACACATACATTATATTCACATTACTGCCTTAACTAATGTCTAAATATTTTCAGATATGGTCATTTACTAGATTATTATCTTTACCAGTTAACTATCAGAAAGAGATAATGTGGTTGAATTTTAACCCTACAATCCTTGTAGGAATGGTATTTTGTTGTATTTAAGAATATAATTGGACACAGGAAATTAAGAATACAATGGGAAGGTAGTTGTTTCCCCCCAGTACTCTCACCCTAAACCCAAATTGGCAGATAGGTAGTCTCTCGGTGTCAATTTCAGAATATTGCACATAACAATGAGATTAAGAGCAGGAAGTCAAACCAGTGGTTTAAAATCCACTTTTTCCAGGAAATTACAATCCCAACCCCACTGTGACCTCCCCTCCATGCTGCTCCATGCTTCATATCCTTAAAGGCTTGTCTGTGTCCTTCTAGAGGTTATGCACACTTGCCAAAGATTTTGGGGAGAATCTCTTCTTATTTTAATTACTCTTCAGATAGAACCCAGCCTTGTACTCTGTTATTGAAAACCATTAGCTGGGACCACAACTCCAAGACTTATCACCAATTGAGTCTCACTTGTTTTCACATTGTAGTTCTACTGGTTAAAATTCCCAGACAATTTTCTTTCATTAAACAAAAATGAGACTTAGGGTATTTTTTAAACTACAAGAAGTTTTATATGAAGAGTATAGTTGCAGATTGCTTGTCCTATGAAGTTGACTGGAAAAAATATAGGAATGATGTCACAGACAGAACCACATAGACTATGCCCAATAATCTGTACAACAAGTGTTTATTGAGCACTTAATATGTTCTTGACATGGTGTTAGGCACTGAGAAAACAGAAAAATACAGGACACCATTCTGGCTCTAATAGTCTAAGAAGGGGAGGCAGATATGTAGTCTATTGTATTGCACATGATATATTAAGCTCTCTAATAATAAAACTAACATCTGTTATTATTCATATATTTCAAGAATGGCTTAAATTCTGATAGCCAGATTTAAGCTTGTGAACATATGGCTTTTAAATATACAATGGAAACTAGTCACTGTACTTTGCTATACTACCAACATTAAATCATAGTTACTTTGGAACGTAAGTTAACTGGTTTAAAATAAGTCTATAACACACTTAAAAAACACTTTCCTATCTCATACATTCAAATTACTTCTCCATGTGAAGTTATTTTCATTCTAAGTTATCAAGAGAAGAATAAGCAGAACATATTTATGCAGCACTTACTGTGACCCAGACATTGCTCAAAATGCTTCCACTTAAACTAACTCACTTACTTCTCAGAATGACCCTATGATCTGGATTCTTTCTTTATCCCCATTTTGTAAGAGAGAAAGCTGAGACAGAAAGGCTAAATAACATGTCCAAGGCAAGCGCCCAGGAGGTGGTGGAGCTGAGTTAAACTGACATGGCCTGGCCCTGGGGTTCATTCTCACCACCACCACATAGAGAAGATAGCAACTAATTTGTCTGGGGCAGCTGGGAATGGTCGTTTTGAAGTAGTGATACTACCATCTTAAAGGATAAGAGGGGTTCTGCAGGTGAAGGAGGGATATTTGCAAACCTGAGGACAAATCTGAGCACTAACAGGAAGGCTGTTGAGGTTGTTGGGGGTGTGATGGGTGGATACTGATGGCAAAGAGTCCTGTGTACTGTGACCTGGAAGGCCAGGCATCCATTTGGGACAGCCAGCTTCACCAATGCCCTGTTCAGAGACTCACCTGTAATTTTGAGAACCATGTCCTCACAGATGACATGTTGGAATCTGGAAAAGAGGGATAGAAAACAATGGTCATAAAAACCTCCATGAACAGTTTCAGTTTTTGGAGTCCTTTAAAACACATTCTCTTAGTTACACTTCACATTTTGCAGTTGAGAAAAGAGACAGAGAGGTAAGTGTTTTCCAGTAAATAAGTCTAGAGCCAGGCCTCAGATCAGGTCTTTGGACTCTTTATCCAGTGTCCTTTCCACTGTGACCACTATGGTCCATTCCCATCACTGGACCTGGAAGTGCCCACGTGTCCATTGGGCTAGTCCTGTATCCAGAGGGCCACGGTCACACAAAAAGGACACCTAAGGACATTCAGAATACTAGGCTCCAGAGATGGCAAATGCACCCCTAGTGAAAATGACATTAGTCTTGTCATCACAGCAGTCATGGTATGGCCTGAGGCCTTGGTGTCCTTACCTGTGAATTAAAGGAAAAGCATTCAAGATGATTTCTGAAGGGCCTGTACAGCTCTATCTTTCTCCACCTCCATCACTGTCTACATGTAGCTTCATTTTAGTTAACTGCTGTTTTTGGCCATCACTGAATGTCCAGTTTCATTCAAAACAGAGCTGAGTTGACAGACAGTGCCATTAGAGCTGGAAGCTCAGCGTCTGGGACACAGCCTCAGGCATGTCTGTATTCCGGACAAGTTCCTCTCTGCACTTGAAGCTAATCTTGAAGGGTCCAGCATTTCCATGTCCCACTGTGGGATCTGCTTTGTAGGCTGAAATGAGATACGTGTCTCCCTATTAATATCCTCACACTGTCTGAATGCATTTTGAAAGCTCGCCACGCTCAGCAACCTGTGGGTTGTTTTTGTTATTGTTGGTTGGAGTCGTGCATATTTGACTTAAAAGTTAGCACCAAATGCAGATTTATCTGATCAAGGAAGCATGAAATAGAGAATGGGTAAATTTCCTTTGCAAAGCAGGCACCCCTGGATGTACTTTTCATGCTGGATATTTGTACCAACTTGAATGAATGGCAAGTGGTGGGTCTCACCAGGAAAAGTGGTGCCAATGAGGTCATGGAGAGAGCAGTGGGTATGGCCAAGATTGCAACACAGACCGAGTCTACTGGGCCTAAGGAAAGGGACATAGGACAATGACCATGTTAACTTGATTCCCTAACTCTCGTCTCTTTTATAGAGGGCTCTTCAGTTTTCAAAGAGTCTTTATATTCCTTAATTCATTTGATCACCTTAGCATCTGACAGGTGACCAGGGCATAGTTAATTATCTCTAGTGACAGGAAGCTGAGGTTTGGCGAGTGACCAAGCTTACATAGAAAGGCAGGACTATAATCCAGTTATCCTAACCTACAGTCCAGTGCTCTTTCCTCTGCACCATGCAGCCGCAACCACTGGGATTCAAACCTCTGAAGGCAGAGACTGCCTTATCGATGAGCATGCCTCAGGACTTGGCACCCAAATTCAAGAATTATTTGTTGGATTTCTTGAATATCTAGCTTGACTAATGAGAGAGACTGGCCTTTATGAATCTACTCAAGTAGGGAGAGAAAAGAGCCCAAGTCTTTATGGACCAGATTCCACAATCTGGTCCCTGTTATCTCACCTACCTCACTTCCTTCTACTTCCCCCTTACTCATTTCACTCTGGCCGCTCTGGCCTTCTCACTGTTCCTTAAACGTACCAGACACAGTGGCCTCAGGGTCTTTGCACTGGCTGTTTCATCTGCTGGAACACCCTTCCCCAGATACTCTCATGGCTCACTTTCTTGCCTCCCTCAAGTCTATGTTCAGACATCACCTTCACTGTAAGACCTGCCTCAAACCCCTGATGTGGACATATAACTCAGTCCTCATTCCAGAACTTCTAATCACTCTTACCTTGTCATTTTATTCATTGGCATTTTTTGCCTTCTATCATGCTATGTACATTTCTTACTGTTTATGATTACTATTTATCATCTGCTTACACCTGGTAAAATTAAAATCCAGGAAGGCAGAGATTTTTAGTTCACTGATGTAGCCCAATGGTTTAGAATAGTATCTGGTGCACAGTAGATCTCAATAAATGTTACTGAATGAATGAATGAATGAATGGGTTTGAAAAGTCACAAGCATTCCTTTCTTTTGCACAGAGGTTTTCTTTCTGTTCTAGCCAACTGTACATAAGCTTAACTGTGATTTAACTGACTTTCTGGTGTACAGTGTTGTCAAGGAGCAGGAATCTGTCCTGTTTCTTTTGTCAAGGGGAGAAGGAACATCTGTGGCCTGAATTACTGATCTAATGTCTTCCCTTTCTGGGTGTGAGAGTTTTTACTCAAGATAGGGTCCTTGTGAAGAGGAACAGAATAACAACAACAGGAAAAAGCATCCCTCATGGTAGACTTTCAGAGTTCTCACATCTAAGGATCATTAAGGAATAAGCACCAAGAGTGCTACATACAGCAATTCTAGACATTGAGAAAGGGAGAGAATGTGGCACCAGACTCACCAGTCTTGTAGTATAGAAGTCAGGACAGGGATTCAGAGCAGATGGACAGGCACTGAATTCAACACGCGTGGCTTTTTCTAGAGCCAGGCCCAGGCAAGTGCTAAGCAGTGGGCCAGGGGGTTGTTAGAGAGGAGGGGTTTCCGCAAAGTTGCTCAATCTCAGCAGATTTGTCAAGCCCAGGCACAGGTGAGCTGGAGAGTTGGCCTCAAGCACCCAGACACCTGTAGGCAGCAAGCTGGAGTCTTTGCTGTTGGGGGGCTCCGGCATCCTAGGTTGGTCCAGGAGGGAAAGGAGCTGGAGCTCGGGTAGCAGGTTAGAGCTGTGCTCAGTTACCAGATGGGAGGACAGGCAGCTGCTAGTCTGGAGACACTCAGCCTCTCCTCTCTTCCTCCAGGCCTGGTTTGGGAACTGGGGACAAACTGAGCCACAGGAGCAGAGGGGAAAGAAGAGGGGAGTGGAGTAGCCCTAGCTGCACAGAAGGGAGGAGTGCAGAGCAGGGAGGCCAGGCAGGGCTGACACAGGCACCCAAAGACTTCTTCCCAGAGAGAATGGCCAAGGTTGGTCCCTCTTTATTTAGTGAGGCGTGGAGAGCAACGGCATGGGTTTTCAGAGACAGGGTCAAAGCCCAACATCACTGTTAGAGGGCTGGCGAATTGTAACTACGGGTTTCAGTTTCCTCAGAGGAGTGCTGAAATACCTGAAGGACAGAGGACTCAGAAAGCCTGCATACCACACAGGCACACTGCAGGGCTCCTAACCCAGGCCCTCTCTGGAAGCGTCCAGGGTCTCTGGCTTTTCTACCACGGCCCCAACCCAGGAAGGTTGGAAGGAGGGAGACGGAGTGCACCCTCCATCCTACAGTGGGTTGTTCCCACCCATCTCTCATCCTGCCCTGTGCCCAGCCAGAGCTGGTTTATTTGAACCAAGAATTTAAATGTAAATATGCAACATCCCTTCCCTTCTCCCTCCACTCAGGGAGAGGGAGCTTGTGTCCACCCCATCAGCTGCAACAAGAGCGCCATGTGTGCAGAGATCCTATCTACACTGAAAAGAGCAGAAATATTAGACACAGCTAAATAAGAAAACACAGATTATTGCTGGAGACCCCTAAGGCCTACTTTGTCTGTGCAATAGTTTGTTTTACTTTTCACATAATTTATTTTGGCTGCAGCCAGATTGATGGTGATTATATCTGAAACCACCCCCCCAACATATCTGTCACATAAACACTTTGTTTAATTCAGGTTTGTAAAAAGCTACAGGCCAACAGGGAGCCAGTCTGCAGATTAATTAGCAGATGCTAATGCTGGGCATCTTGTCACATGGCCCAACAGCTCAGAGGCTGAGGGTCCAAGAGGGGACGGCAGGCAGCCTGGTCCCCTTCTCAGATGTTTGATCCCCTGGCTATTAAAGGAAAACCAAGGGAAAAATTGGAGGGAGAAGAAGAAGGCTGCTTGCTGTCTACCCTGGCTGAGAAGGAGACTGGGCTGCAGAGGGGGCCAGATTACCCGTCCGGGCCCTGCAGAGGAGGAGGCGATCCATAGGCATTTTGAAGTCGATACAAAATAAACCCCAGACTTCCTCCGTGTTTCTGTCGATAGCATCACTGGATCCGACACCTCCTGGGAAGAGGAAGGGCCTTAGGGGCTAGTGGCTGGGGAGAGAGGCCCCTGCTCCGGCAGCCATGGGGGGATATGGGCCTGGAGCCTTGGCAGTGATACTCTGGTTCCCCGACACCCCCAGGCCGCCTGCTCCATAGTGGCTGCTCTGGCCCTGCCAGTACCAGGCAGGATTTCCGACTGTCTGATGGGAGTGTGCCCCTAACAGGCTGCATATGCCTGCCAGCTGTTGTTCTCCTTCTGCCCCCACAGCCAAGACAAGAAAAGCATTATTTCCTCCTGGCTGTCTAATCTGTAGCCCTCTCTAACTTCACAGGCCAGTTTGGGGCACCGTTAAGTCAGCTCTTCTCTGGGGTAAGTTCCTTTTGGTCAGAAAAGGCTCTTTTATTCTCCCCATCCCATTTGCCTTTTCCTTTGATGTGGGGCTCCTCCACTAAGGTGCTCAGAGAATGACATTTGGTTTTCAGAGGCTTTATTTACATCCTAACTGATTCAGAAGAGCCTATTCCATTTGCACGGCCAGTCCCAAGCCTGGGAGAATTCCTGTTAGCCGAAGAACGGATGTCTTTTGAGTGTGTTAATTTCTGGTCTTTCTATGTACCATCTCATTTAAAACCAAAAACTCAGACAAACAGCTATTTTTGAACCCCATATCACAGATGAGGGGTTGGATGGAGAAACAGGAGGTAACCGAGCCAAGCAGAGGCTGAGCCAGCTCTGAATCTGTGTCTGACTCAATCCACATTCTATACACCCTAGTAATTTCCAGAAAGGACTCTGGGACTGGAAGTGAAACTTTCCACTCTTGTCTTGGCTATGCCACTAACTAGAATGACCTGGGTCAAGTCCCCAGCCTGCCCTGGGCCTAAATTTCCTAAGGGGTGGGTAGCACCTCCCAGGTCCTGCCTTCCAGGTCCTGCCTTCCAGGGCCGCCTGCCTCAATTCCACCTCCAAATAACGTTGAGAACTGGGCCATCCCGACTCAACCTGCAGAGGGACCGGAAGCCAAAACCCAGCTCCAGCATATCCAGTTACTAACCAAACACTTGTCTTTCTTCCCGACTGAAACTGAGTGTGCCTGTTGCCTGGGGCTCTTGACCAAGAGCTCATTTTTAACCCTTTCACACAGCTGTTCTTTTCCACAGCACATAAAACACAAGACACCCATTAATCAGACATTACTCCACTCAGACCTCATTTGGGGATATGCTTTGAAAGGAGAAAGACCTGCAAAGAGCCCAAGCAGGACATCCTATTTTTGACTTAGCCAGTCCTAATTTTTTTACTCCTGTCCCTTTTTGTAAATGTTACTTGGGAAGTGCGATTCCTATTTCACTGTCCTTTTAAAACAAAGTGTGCCATTGTTTAGAGGGCGGGAAAGGAGAGGCTGGTTTGGAGGGGAGAAGGGCAGGGAGCTGGGGGTCACATTCTGGTACAGGTATGAACCAAAGCTGGAGCAGGGGAGGGCCGAGGCTCCGTCCAATCTGGGCACCTCAAGTCTGTCACTTCAAAGGGTCTTCCAAACATTAACTCCTTATTCTTCATGACTGTCCTATCAGGACAAGACTGGAGTAAGAGTGTTATTCTCCCGCACTAATTTTTAATTGGCTTTCATGATTTTTAAAGCTCCACTCCCAGTACTAACAACAAACAAAACCAAAACCGAACAAAAAGCAATCTTAGAGAAACAAGACCACAGAAACAATAAGGACCCAGATTCCAAAACTCTTGGGTTCACCCCAACTTTAAGGATGTGATAGTCACAGCCAGGAAACATGGAGCAGTGGGCTCCAGGCTCAGAGGCTTAATTGTCAGACTGTATTTCCAGATGCAAGGTTCCTGCCTTTGGCACGGACTTTTTCTATAACAAACCCACTATGGGGTCATTCATCAGTGCATAAATACACACCTGGGAGGTGGGGGACAAGCCCCCATTTTTCTGGCTTTATATATACGGAACTCATACTTCTTCCATTGACATTTGCAAAGGATGATCGATTAGAGGGCCTTGTGCCATGGAACAATTTCAAATAAACGAGCATCGTCTGGTGCATGCTCCCGCTCTCCACACCCTGCAGAGGAAATGAGCCTTTCCTTCCAGCTTCTTCCTTTCAGGTGAGGGAAAGCAAACACTGAGCCTGAGAGGGGCTGCAGCTTCAAGCCTCTGACTCAGTGAGGTAGGGGAGGAGGGCGTGAACTCTTAGGTTTTTACTTCTCAGCAAATGGGGGGACTAGAAGTCCAAGACACAGAGTGCCGAGGCCTCCAAGACTATCTGGAGACCAAAGAAATGGAAGTGAATGAGACTGTTGTGCAGCTCCCCAGTGTCACTAGCATGTGCCACCTCTGTATGTGGGCCAAGTCAGTGGTTGTCTAAATAGAGTTGACGGAACCTTTAGCACTATTGTCTGACCCAAAGTACTATTTGCATCTGATGCCTGCAACAACACCATTGGAGATGTGTTTCTTTGCATTAACCACGTTATCTGCTTATAACATGGTGGGGGTGCACTGGGAGGGTTGGGAGGGGGATTTGGAAGCTGGTAACAGGAAAAAATGCTGCACAGCCAATAAGTACTCAGAAAAGGGCCCAGGATTGGACCTGAACATTACTGGTTACCTTAAAGAGGGCCACTCCAGTCATTGTAGAAGGAAGGTTGTATGAAAGTCATGAAGCAGTATGGATGGAGCCGTCTTTTTATCCCAAGTTTAGGATTGAAGGAAAGAGGAGAGAGCTTAAATTAATGCTAGGTAAGGCAGATGAATGAAGGATTTGGGGGAGCCTTTTAGACTTTTTGGGCAGCTCACATGATATGCTATATGTGAAAATACCTTTGAAGTAGTCGGGGGCCTCAAGGATGAGTATTTTTGGTCCTGATTATTAGCATGTTGGAGTGTTGAGTCAGTGGAGAGGAGAGACTTGGAGGCCTGGACCTCACCCGACCAGCTGCACGGCACCCTCCACCCCTCTGAGCCTCCACAAGAGCTCCGGCTCTCCAGGACTGCAGTGACTGGCTTTGCCACATACCCACACCCACCCCGCCCGCCATCGCCTGCCCCAGGAGAGAAAGACAGGAGCCTTGAGTGCCTGGGAGAGAGAGGTGGGAGGGAGGATTACTGAAGGGGCCTCCGCCTCCTCCTGTTAGACCATCTTTCAACACCAGGTAAGCATCTGGCACTTGCTGAACTTTCTTTCTCTTGAGCTTTTTGAGGGAAAGACTGGTGTGGTGAGAGGAGGGCTTAGTGGAGCCAGTGAATGGTTTGGGAAAAGAATTAAATTTCCCTGAGGAGGGCTCTCTTCTTGGAATCCCTGAAAGCTTGTGTGACAATATAATTAAGTGGGAGGCCACGACAGCCTGTCAAATTGGAGCGTGCTTCTGGCTTGCCTGAGGTGGCGGGTGGGTGAGCAGGCTGACGGCACCAGGCCTGCCATCAGCACAGCAATTCCAAGTATGTGCTTCTCTCTGTCAGTTCATGAGAATCATAAATGAAGTAAACAGAGGCTCCAAGCCGGGAGCCGTAAGCAGGTGAAGATGGCAGCTACTCGCCGGCACGCGGCCAGTCCTGGCAGCTTCGGCAGGACAGAGCTCTCCACAGGGACTTCCAGTGCCCCAGCCCCATGGGACCTCTTCTCTCTCCAAGCTCAGCCTCACAGTCCCCAACACTGGTTAGCACTTAAGTAGTCTCATTGTTTCAGGCCCTTTGCAAGAGCATTACCCACATGTCACCATTACAGTTGCTCCTTGAATATGGAGACTGGTGCGGCCAGGAGGTTATCCGCATCCAAGGCAGGGATGCAGACAGACAGCCCTCAACTGATTAAGAGACCCTACTGCTAACTCAACAGCGCAGTTTCCCTGACTACCTCCTCCCAGGGCCCCCCCACCTCCTCCCGGTCTGCTCTGCCTTGTCTTCCTGGTCCACCACAACTACCACTCCACATAGCTGTTTCAACCTGACTCCGGGCTCCAATCTGTACCAAACTTTGATTTGAAAAACATTACCGAATAACCGTGGTGCCTCCTTTAACAAATGTCTTCATCCACAGGCAACAGACACCAACACACATATGCAGAGATAAACACATGTGTGCTCTGTCTCCCAGTCATTTAAAATAAATGTTACCACAACACAGCCCAGCTATGTAGACTTCTTTTTTTTTTAAATCAATATTGCCCCAAGCTAGCAAATAAGGAAGGAAATCACTGGGAAATGCATTATTCATGAGCTTGCCAGGAGTGCTGATGACTAGCAGTGATAAAGGTCCCAGTGTGAGGGGCAGCGGTCTGATAGCTCCATATCAAGTCCATCTGTCCAGGCTGCTTCCTGTTTTCGGGAGCAGGGGTATCGGTTCTCATCACTTTTCCCCCTCATTTAGGAGAGTGGGATCTGCGCACCTGTGGGACCTGAACTTGCCTTGTGCTCAGGTCATCATGTGGGGAACAGGGGGGACAGGACTCCCGCAGGGGGAAGCCCTGATGAGAACTACTTAGGCTGCTGTCCTCTGTAGTTCTTCACCTCATACTTCCATGTGAGTGAGAAAGAATCCTTAGCTTTTGAGAATTCTAATCGGTGAAGGGAAATAATCATTGGACATTAGTCAATAAAGAGCTCTTGCTTAATGGAATTCTGGGAAAGGCTCTCAGAGCTAGTTAGGGATGGCCTGGACACCTCCTCACTTAGCTTTCCTGTCAGAGAGAAGCTACCAAGCCCGGAAAAGAAGGGTGAGGAAAGAGGAAGGGACCGGGATCCTGGGGCTTATTCGCAGATTCTCTACCAGCCATTAAGTTACCTCAGACAAGACTCCCCAATCTGTCTGGGCTTCTGAGTGCCCCCCACCATGAAAGCAGAAACTCAGGACAACCACAGTGCCAGGAAAAGAGACTAGAATTGCTTCTGAAGGGTTGCATGAGCTCTAGTGGGAGAGAGGGGGAATATTGAAAAGTAAGAGAAAACTCTATGGTCTAATTAAATTTCAAATGATTAACACAAACTCATGTATAACTTACATGCACCTGAGAAACATGTTATGCAAATGAACACACGGTCCCAAAGAGCACTCATTCATGCAGTGGGCTATGAATCCCAGAACAATAAGCAAGACACAGAACTCAAGGAAGAGGGGTCCAGTAGGTCATTTCTAGCCGTGCCAATTGCTATGATCATTTTTGTTAAGTTTCTGGAGGAAAGTGAGAGTCAGTTGTCTGGTACAGTTTGTTTCAGGCCCTAATCCACTCCCTGCCAGAACTCCTAGCAGGCTGGGGGACTGGTACTTCTAGATGGCAGGGTCCAAGTCAGAGACCAATGGAAGAAGCCATTCCAGAGAAAGGAAGTAAGAGCAGGAACGAGTTGCCCAGAGGCAAAGAAGAGGGAGCTGAAGCTTTGTGCTCACCTTTCAGTCCTAGGGGAGCAGGGCTCCCAGACAAGCAGGCAGGCTGAGCCAGAACCAGCATGAGGCAGAGTCCAGGGAATCTCAGTCATCCTTCCGACTGAGGGTGAATCAGCACAATCAATGAAATCCTGATCAGAAAAATCAAACCACCTCAGTGAAAAGTCTGCATTATAGACTTCTTTCTTTGAAATATTGCTTTGATATTTTCATGTTCATTTAGGGCTTGAATGAGGTTAGCAGAAACTGACAGGTAGAAATTTTGTTGTCCCACTTACCAAATAGAGAAGAACCATCACTTATAACCCACATGGTTGACTGTATTCAAGCAAATGTTCCTAAAATGTGTAACAACTGCTCTTTTAATTGAGCTACCTTTCCTTCTGCAATTTTATTTACATGAGAGCAGTCACCAGAAGGAAAGGTTTGCATGAATCTCAAGCACACAGAGCTATCATGATATACACTGGGAAGTGGAAAGAATAGCTTTCACAAAGCTCATGCATTGTACTCTTCACAAGATGCATGTTCTTTAGCCTCTTGCTCATATGTGGCATCTGAGAAGCAGAGCCTGGCAGCCAGAAACACTAGCAGCAATAACATATTACCTGCTGACAGCCATGGAAATGCTGTGGAAATAGTTCTTCTGTCTGTTTTCTTTCTGGGTCGTGAGTTTGGGTCCATTTAGGGTAGGGAGGAAAAAAACACACAACAAGAAACCCCTCTCCTTCCCTTAATAGTCCCAGAGTATATATACCCCATGCTACATAGAATGTAAAGATGGAACAATTTCCCCTCATTATAGCCAATAATGTAATATGGAATTACATTGTTTGGCTAAAACATTTAACTGTGTCCCTCCTCTCCTCCTACCCCAACTTCCCCGTCCCCACCCCACCCACATACATACTTTATCCAAAACTTCAGAAAAGTTAGGTGGAATGTCCAGGTGAAGCCCTTAGAACACCTGCTCGTGCTCAAACGCAGAGCTTGTTTTATGCTGCTGATTGCTTTAATGGCCCCAGTTTGTCACTCTTCCCTCTAGCCACACCCTCTGCAACAGGATTTTGCAGTTCCTTCGTTACAAGCAGAGGAGTATATTTCCCCACCTCTTGACTCTGGGTTCAGTCAGGTAACTTAGTTCGGCCAAAAGCGATGACCATGTGCCAGTTCCCAGCCTGGCCTTGGGAGCCTGGGTGATCCCTCTTGCTCCCTTCCAGCTGTGCCATGCCACAGCAATATGCCCAGGCTAGCCTGCTGAAGGACAAAAGCATGTGGAGCAGAACTGAATCACCCAGTTGTCCCAGACAAGGCTGATCTAGATCACCCAATGGCCAGTCAACCATCAGACAACGTGAGTGAACGGCAGAAATAGCTGGCCAACTCCCAGCTGACCCCAGAGGGACAAGCAATATGCACTCATTGTTGCATGCCACTGGGCTTTCGTGGTGGCTTGTCATGCATCCGGCAGCATCACTGAGGCAGGAGATAACTGGTACAGTAGAGCAGGAACATGGGCTTTAGAGTCAGGTACATTGATATTCAAACCTTAGCTCCACTGTCTTTCAACTGTGCGAATCTGAGCAAGCTACAAAACTCTTAGCTTTAAGCTCCTGGCCTATTGCACAAAATCACCTCAGAGCATGATTATCAGGATTAATAAGTAGCATATGAAAGCTCCTAAAATAGCTCTGACACATGGTAGGCAATCAGTACATTTTGCTTCTTTTGCCTGGAATCCTTTAACTGAATGCATAGAACTTTCACCTGAAGCTAAGTAGTTTGGTGTCTTCATTCACAGGTGATGAAAAGTCTGGAACCAGAGCTCATCAGGACTCCCTAGGTATAGGGGCCATCCTAACGCACACACTGTTCAGCTAGCCTATTACATCACTTAGTGATATAGCACAAACTTCTTTCCAATATTCTAATTTCTACATCAGTAGTTATTTACATCCTTTTCAAAGGTCATAGAGCAACCCATTAAGTGAATACATCATCATTTGTTTTACCATTTGGGATTTTTTCCATCATTTTTTTCTCACTAAATACCAAGTAAACGTATATCAAATTCCAAGGTAGACGAGGTGATGTAATTGTCAAATAGGATACAATAAACAAAAGAAAAGCAAAGAGAAGACAAAGTCTTTAAAACTGACATTCAAAATAATGGCCCTGTGTCATCAATGAACTCTTAACGTCCCTGCAACAATTCTGTTGAAGAAGAGGCACAGATAATATATTCTTGAAAACTGTCTATCCTGAGTGAATGGTTAAAACAAAAGCTTTGTTGTCTACAGGAAAAAGCCATGGTTGTCTGAGAGAAGTTACTTCTGAGGTGCACCAAAGAGGAAAACGACAAAGCCCACGCTTTCCAGATTTCAAGGGTTCTGATTGGCAAGACTTGGCTGTTAAAACCCTCATGAGCCCTCTGAACCTACTTTTATTCCTGGTCCTCTCAGTATGTAAGACAAACAAGAGCAGCTGTGTGGCCCCAGAGACAGGTGTCTGCCTCTCTCCAAAGCCCTCTGTGACCTCACAGTCCCCTCAACATGCCATTTTCCCCCCTTTCTGAGCCTTCCAGGGAAACGGTGGGTAAGTTTGAAAACAGCCACAGCCAACTGGTCACCATTAGCCAACCTCTCGCTCCTGGAGGAAGCCACGCTGGCCTGCAGCAGAAGTCCATTTCCAGTTACTACCACTAGACAAATGGCTTTTAAATTACATCCTAAAAAGTTAGCAGGCCATTTGTCTTTTCAAGTAATGGCACAGAAATACTGTATTACTGCCATCCTATCCCGGCAAAGGGGTTCTGCCCTTCAAGGGGGCGTGTGGGTGGGTGGCCAGGGAAGAGGCCCGGGAGGCAGGGACACCCAAAGTAGGATGGGATTTGATCTGGCAGCTTTTCTACAGCCCATGAGAGCATGCACACTGGCTAGACCTCCGAGAAGGCAAAGCTGAGGTGGCTTTTCCTGGAAGCTAGACCAACGAGGAGAACTGGACGGGAGCTTCCAGGATGAGAACAGTGAGTGTTAGGGGCACTGAGGTAGGAGCCAGAAACGTGGACAGTGGCCGTGACCAGGCCTCGAGCACTTGGCTAGAGTCTGGACTTTATCGTCAAACATGCCACCTCAGGAACCGAGGGCTTCCCAAGGGAGCAGCCAGATGCCCAGCCCAGGGATGAGAGAGCTGCTCTAACTTGGAGCTTCCAGCCTCTCCCTTCACTACCCTTGGGAGATCTTACAAGCCAGTAACTGTGAGCTCTGCCGGGCCAGGCGTTAACTCTGTGACATGTTGTGAATAGGGAAACATTAAAGAAAGAATTCCAGCATTCCTCTCCATGCTCTAAAGCCTTTGTTTACCTTATTAGTTGAGCCCTGTCAGTTCCCCTGTGCGCTGACGGGTCTGGAGGGTGAAGGAAGCTGTCACCGCATGGTTTCCACGCTGACAGTCTGTCTCGCCTGTTTCAGCACACAACCTGCCTCGAGGCACCAAGTCATGCTACATCTTTCAGATTGTGGCCTCCCTGGGGCACGGCGGGACCAGAACCCCCAGTCTGGAGCCCAGAAAGTCACAGAGAGGGGCCTCTGGGTCTGCTGAGAACAAAAAGCTGCCAGGTTTCAGGGATGAAGCTATCATCATCTCACACAGCTTGCCTCGCCTCCCTCCCAGGGAGGAGGTGCTGTTAATGTGTAACTTTCTGTCTCTTACTTTCTGTAAGGGATCTGAAGTCCCATTCTTTGTGGTAACAGTCACTGACTGTTTAAGATGCACCATATACTAACTTCCTGTCCCTCAAACTGGAGTTACACACTCTTAGATAATGCTCACCATACGATGAATAAGAATGACTTACATTTACAAGAGTTGATTTCATAAAGAATTTGAGGGAAGCCACTATTTCTATGTTAGAGTAAACATAGATACTTTATGAAATAAAAATGCAAAATTTGCATGCATTTTAAAAGATAACACAGAAGTCCATTTAACTCTTATGGAATGGAGCTAAGCCCCTAGACCCCTTGTGTTTATAATTCTCCTCTTCTTTGACATTAGGGATGCTTTGGTGAAAAGTTTAAGAGCCAGCTAACTAACATGACAAGCTACAAAATAGTTCTTAGTATCCAGTTTCCAGCAACTGCATAATATGTCCATGTCTCAAGTTATTCATTTATATCAATAATAACAATAATATTTATATGTCAGTCTCTATTCTAAGCACTTTATATGGATTATCTTCTTTAATTATGCTACCACTCAACGAAACAAGGACTATTATTATAACAGCTCAAAGAGATTAAGTGATGTGTCTGAGGTCATGCAACTTCAAAGTGGTGGGACCAAGATTTAAACCCATTGAATATGATACCAGACCCTTCTTCTTAGCCATTCATCTACACTGACTACAAAATTAAGGGGTTGGATCAAGTGATCTCAGGTGACTCTTGCAGCTATGTACTGCCAGGGATAAAGCACAAGGAACATGATCAAATAAAGAGAAAACCTTTCTTATAAAGACAAATTCAAGATGGCCAGGTCATCTTTAGTTTATTCCCCTCCACGTTTTGGTAGGTGGGAATTTTAAGCTGTTTCACTCTGAAAATCAAATTAGGCAAAATGGAATCCAGGAAGGATTCCTGGAGTGGGCTTGAAGGACAAGGATCCCCAAGGATCTCCAAAGCATACACAGTGCTGTGGTAGAACTGAGTTCTGTGGAATGGAAGTGGTTTCTTAGTAGCTGCACCCACCTAGAAAGCAAATGGATGGGACAGCAATCAGGTGATGTGAAAGGAGCAGCATAGTTCAAGAGTGGACCCAAGAGGAAAGTCTGCCTTCCTGTGGGCCCTTAAGGGATTCTGAGCGAAAAGACTCTGAAGGAAGGGACATCTGGTACGGAAACCCCACCTTCCATCCCCGCCCAAAAGCTACTTCTTAGCCCAGGATGGTGGCCCTAAGACCCTGCCCTCTGGGCCTATTCTTACACAAAGCACAGTACAGACAGGTTTGATCCACTGAATCAAGGGAGGAAGCAGACAACCACATTAGAGGTTGAGGGGAAAAGAAGACGAGAGAAGAGGAACCTCAGTGGGAAGATGTGTTCAGAGGAGGAGAGGCCCCCCCCACTCTCATGGGCCATCAGCTGGTGTGGATGCCAGCGGGGACCATGGGTGACTATTTGAAAACATGGTGCTTTTATTAGCATTGACTCAAAGCCTCCCTTCACCCACCTGTGCCTGAATACTCCCCTCCCTCATGAACACCTCCCCGCAGTAGCACAGGACCTCCCAAAATACATAGCTCAAGGTCACGCTCCCAAGGGACCTGGCACCACATGGCTAAGGATGTGATACAGGGGAGATCTTCAAAATTTCCAACTATTGGTATGACTTGGGCACCAACCAATCAGAACAGGGTTTCTCACCAAAGATACTTGCAAGCTGAGTCCCTTCTACGTTTCAGATTTAACCTTCAGTGATGTTCCTCCATGTGGGGCAGGCAGCCCTTTAACTCACCTGCTGTGGGTTTCCCTGGTTGGCAGAACCAGCTTTTCAGCCCTGAATCCCTCCTCCTATCCCACATGCTTCCCTCAAGTCCTAGATTCTCTGCAGCAAAGGCCACCAAAGCATGTGACCTGCACATCACTCGTTCCAACCTCCAAGTTGTCTCCCGAGCTCTTCCCCCTGGAAAATGTCCTCTCCTCCCCTCACTGGCCATATCTCCCCTTCCTGAGCTCTGCCTGTGGCTTCTTGATCCCACTAATGTCTCCCTCTCCTTCAACAGTGTTGCTGGCATCTCTTCCAGGACACTGTAGCTTGGACTTGGCATTTGATGTTATGAATTCCACTCGTGACTGTATATTGTTTATAGTGTTCATCTGACAGCTTCATCCACTAGTTCTGCTACCACCCTCCAGAGGCTGTATGCTCCTGAGGGCAGAGAGCAGGCCTCAGGGTCCCCTCGGGGTCCATCCTGCCCAGGGCAGGACTGAGCACTCTGCGGGTGTTCAAGAACCACCTAGCAAACCAAGCTGACCTATGCCTGGGTACGAATCCCGGTTATGACTCTGGCAGTCACCTTCCTCTTGGGGCTTCGGTCTCCTCATCTGGAAAATGGGAGGTTAGACTGTGGTTCTCAACCCTGGCATCACATGAGAGTCACCTGGCAACTTAGAAAAAGTCTCAGTAGCCTGGGCCTTCCCCAGGGCTTTTGCTTGAATAATGTTGGGTAGGACTGGACATCAGTTTGTGTCATTGTTTAAAGCATTCTGGGTGACTCCAATGTGTAGCCAAGACTGAGAACCTCTGAATTAGATTGTCTACATAGTCCTGCAGAACTCTCTGATTCCAAGAATTGAACTAATTAGAAGGTATCCAGGTGAGGTCATCCCTGAGAGAGGGTTAGATGTGAAACGCTTCCTGATTCACAAGCCAGGGAGAGGCCACAGGAGAGGGCTGTAGTAATAGCCCCTGTCGGAGCTCAAGGCAGGTCCCCTGCTGGGGTTATTGGGTGATGCTTACTCCAAAGGACTCTTAGAGGCTGAATGAAAGGGATAAGGCATCCCCCAAATCCACCCACCCCCAACTGCCAAAATATTACGTGCTTTTCAAAGTGTCAAGAAAAGTTCAGGATTGCTGTTGGCAAATTGTGCCAAAATTCTTGCCTGAACATATTGGATTATAAAATATGTGGATATGACAGGCATTATCTGACAGATCAGTTTGCTCATACTAGGATGATGTTTAGAAGAAAAGACATGTTTTTTCACTGTTGTGGTTTAGAGTTTTTGGTTGTTTTGTGTATTTGCTGAGTGTTTTCATTCTTCCCTCATTCTTGAAATATGGTCCTGACTTTGAGTTGTAACATCAATTAAAAAGTAAGCTAATGAAAAAACTAAAACCATGGGAGTATGTTAAATGCCACTTAGGAAAGTTGGTTTCAGCTCCTTTTCAAAGCTAGATCTTGGACACCAAATCATGCTCAATTAGAGACCTTCATTTTTCCTTGGATATAAAAGTCATTTTGTAACTCTGCCTCATTGTGGGGCTGTATAAATGGGGCATATTCATATTCTTTCTCTCTCTCTCCCTCCCTCCCTCCCTCTCTCTCTCTCTCTCTGACTTGTTGAAACAAGCATAGTAATTGCATTACCAGATTTCCAGGATTAACTTTTAGTTCAGTAAAAGAGTTCAGTTTGAGCGTGTATCTGTAATTAGAGGTAGTTGAGTAATTAGGTGCACACAGCTCTGACTGTGTCTACAAGGGGACTAGAAGACAGTCTATTTGTTCTGTTTCATCAAACAATTTAATCAAACAGTGAGTGCCTTGCTCATAAGCCTCACAGAACAAATATTTGCTGATTGATTGGTTCATCAAACAACTGGTCAATTCAGTTAAACCAGCTCTATGCTGTCCAGTAAGCCAAGGAAAGAAAAATAATTGACCTAAGTCTTTCACTTTTCCGCTGCTTTGCTGCCTTACAGAAACAACCTCTGGACAGCACGTGGTCAAGGTGTTGAAACCTGCTCCTTTGGTTCCTTTTAACATCCTTCCAAAATAAATAGCATTTAAAAATTAATAGGCTCCAAAACGAAGCTCAGTAAGAAAATACACAAAAGACATTCATCACTTTGTCTACCCCAAGGCCCACTTCTCCAGGCAGCCCACTTCCTTGGGCCAGGGTGCCTCCCATCCTTGAGAGGCAGTTAAGTCAGTGCATCCCTTGGGCAGAGCAGCCTTGACCCATGGAGGCAGCCTCCCAAATGCCGGGCTAGGATGCAGTCACATCACTGCGTGTTTTGCTGTGAATAAGATGCCAAAATTGAGACGCAAAAGGAACACCCAGACCAACGCTGGTGTTGTGCCCACCTCACAGAGAAACCTCTGCTTTCTGTGTCACTCATTAGCAGACTACAATGACTGCCTAGAAGCCTGTTCTGCCCTGCGTGGCCCTACTCTGTGGGTAGAAATTCCTGTTGGGGAGGGAAGGGTTTCAACACATTTTATTTTCCATTTTGGAGCCACTGACCAGAGATTTGTCTCTGTTGGGCCCAGAAGAAAGAAGTTTGCCCCACAGCAAGGCAGGGCTCCAGCTGTGCACAGAAATGCTTGCCTAGGGCTCTCTGTGGAGAATAAGAAATGGCAAAGAGGCAGTTTTCCATGAGAAGTATTTAAAGTGACATGATGTTAAAGGCCAGGAGTCCAAAAAAGGCAAACAGCCCATCACCTGTGAGCAATCCCCTGAGCCCAGTCACATTTAAGAAAAATCCATCTCACAAATTGCCCGGTGTTTAACTTGGAAGTCCATTTGTTAATTTGGTAAACACTGACATGATATTGACAGTCTGACTCTAATCCAGGCAGGAAGGAAGTATCTGGTGTCAGGCAACTTCAGGCCCTTCTCTGGTCCCTCCTCACCTGAGGGTCGGGAGGGGGCAGTGACAAGCAGGTGCAAGGGCAGTGGAGGCAGGGCTCCTTAACCCTCCGCCCACCAGGACTCTCTCACTTGGCAGTAGGGGGAGGACCTTGCTGACCCCTCCCTTCTCTTAGCAGTTTACTATTTATGAAGTGCTTCTCACATTTCCTGACTAACCAAGTATTCAGGCCTGTCCTATGAGACCAGCTATGATGGTTAATTTTTTTGTGTCAACCTGTCTGGGCCATGGTGCCCAGATGTTTGCTTAAATACTATTCTGGATGTTTCTGTGAATGTGTTTATTGGATGAGATTAACATAAAATCAGTGGACTGTGAGTAGATTACCTTCCATACTGTGGGTGGGCCTCATCCATTCAGCCAAAGCCCTTATTAGAACAAAGACTGACCTCTCCTGAGCAAGAAGGAATTGTTCCAGCAGACTGTCTTTGGACATGGACTGCAGCTCTCCCCTGGGTCACCAGCCTGTTGGCCTATTCTACAGCTTTTGGACTTGAACCTCTACAACCATGTGAGCCAATTTCTTAAAATATAGTTGGTTCTATTTTTCTGGAGATCCTCATACCCTAGCAGTGTTATCAACCACACTTTATTGATGAGGAAACAGCTTCAGTGAGACAGGAACCAAAGTTGGCCACTGCAGTGTAAACTGGTCACTTGGAGACAGTGTGTTGGGGCCATGTGCTCACTGATGACTTCACCATTTGGAAACATAAAAGCCTAGGGCTGGGGAAGAATTCGAGAGTCAGAGCTTTAGCTACTCTCATCAGACAAGCAAATATCTTGATTGTATCACTTCTGTTCTTGAAGATTTCTGGCACAGAATCCCACCCCCTCAGCCCTATCACACATTTCTTCTTTCTCCATTGCTGCTTAGAGCTACCTTCTCTCTTAATTCAATTCCATTTTCTTTAGTGCTGTCATCCACACAGGGGGGAAATGCTGATCGTGAAGTTTCTAGTGGGATCCCTTTGTGAACTAAGAAACCATTTTAAATGGCACATAGCTCAATGCTCAGAACACAGCAGATGCAGAGAATAAACAGGTTAAATAATTGTGTTTGCAGTATTCTACAAATGAGACCTGGGTTTTGTAAACTGTAAGGTATTATACTAATGTAAGGTATTGTCATCCTTATCATTTCAGGTTGCAGAACTGGGTGAAGATGAGAAAACACTCCATTCCTCAAGCATAAGTAGCATATCATAAAAGCGTCAGGTCCAGGGTTGAGACACTCTGCTAAAAATTAGTTTGAGATGATATGGTTTTTAAATTACTTAATATTTAATTTTATTCAAAAATTTTAACTGTTCCCAAACTTTTATGGGTAGTCATTTTTTTAAAAGAGACAGTATCCAATTGAGGATCAAGCACTTTATTTTCCTATTACATCTTATTAGTCTTTTGATTCTAGAACAGCCTCCTTTTTTTCTTCTTTCTGTGATATTGTTCTTTTACAATCTTACATTAGTTTTAGGTATACAACACAGTGGTTCAAAAGTTCCCCATATTATTAAATCCCCACCCCCACTAGTACAGTTACTATCTGTTAACATAGGAAGATGTTATAGAATCATTGGCTATATTCTCCAATCTGTACTACTATCCCCATAACAAAATTATTTTATGATTGAGAATTTTTGTGCCCCTTTAGAGATGATATGGATTTAATGCCCCGAACATAACTAAATAAATTCTGGACCCCTGGTTCAATTACCTCATCCTCTAAACCCTCTCAATTTCTTCATAATAAAATAAGTAGGTTCCCCTTCTTTTATTAAGAGGAACTGTTGTAGTTGCAGAAACAGAAACCAATTCACACTAACTTAAGAATACAAGCATAGGTCTCACAGAACCTGAGTGCAGAGCAGCTGAGCCTAAGGAAGGGGCTGCAGTAAGAAAAAGGATGCTCATCAGGGAGCCAGGGGACACTCTTCCTCTCTGAACGACTTCATACTTGTCTCTCTGCTAACTCAGTCCCTATAGTGGAAAAAAGCCTCTTTGCTGATCTTAAATTGATATTTCCCCTTTGTTCAAAAGTCTAGCCAAGAATGCAATCTCTTGTTCCTTATTGTTAATTTTCAATATGGAATTCTAATTGTGGCTATAGGATGGAGCTGGGAAAGTCACTCCCAAAACTGTCCACCACACCAGTGTTTCTCAAACCTGCTCTGCATCTAAAACACCTGGAAAGCTCAGGGAAAAAAATACACATTCCCCCACACTAAAAGCCTACACTAGCTCAGAACCCTTGAACCAGTAGCCTTTAGCTGCCAGCAGCCTTGTCTACTTCCCTAGAATGTTCTAGGAATAGGAAAGGACAATCAGTACATTTAGCAGAAGATTTCTCCCTTCCACCCCAGCCAAATGGTTCTATGCAACTGTTTGAAGACCCCTTATTGAGAAACCACTCTAAAATATTTATCAGGTGATGCAGAGTAAGAGATGGGCAATAATAATCTAATGACCCTGTACCAGCTGCCTTTTATTGTGTATCAAGTGCTTCTCCACTCATTAAGTGCTCCCTACCAGCCAGTCACTGAGCCAGGCTGTTAAATAAATATGACCTCTTTTCATCTCACAACAACCCCCTAAGGTACACACTTTTTATTCTCATTTGACAGTTGACAGATGAACAAAGTAAAGTTCAGAGAGGATATGTGACTTGTCCAAGGTCACTTAGCTAGTCAGTGACAGAATCACTTCCTTGTATGTCTGTCTCCCTCAGTTACACCGTCAATTCCATGAGATCAGGAATATGTAACTGCTTTTGTGCATCCCAGTGTTCCCAGCACTTAGCATGATGCCTGACACAGAGAGTTGCTCAATAATGTTTGGGGGTGAATGTAAAATAAATGAATGACCAGGCCACCTGATAGCCTTTAGTGAGGCCATGTATCCTGACCAGAGCTTCCAAACCAGCCAGATGGCGCACCTTGGCAGGCCCCTGAGAGGTTACAAATGGAGTAAGATATATATCCTCTCAGCCACTGGAGCAATCAGACCCCCTGGCCCAGTAGCTTCCTCTGGCTGGAAGCAGCCTTGTCTGCTTTCCTTAGGATATCTGACAGTTATTCTGATTTTTGCAGGCTGCCAAGTTGTGGTGGATGCCTAATCTGGGGAGATCTCTGATTCCTTGACTCAGAAATTAGCATGTAAGTGCACAAATCTAAGAGCTAACCAGAGACAAAGTCTCTCATATACCCAATATGGCTTAACTGCTTCTATTTGTAATCTGAAATGACCTGGCTGAAATGATTTGGGGAAGTGGGAAGCACAGCACAGTCTAATTTAAAGAGTAAAAAGATGTACTGTTCATCAAAAACTTGGAAGATGGGCTGTGAGACCCCATCCCAACCCTCTCTAGTTACCCTGAGATATTTAGAAAGTTGTTCTGTATCCACTGTCTTGGAAGAGTCACTGGATAACAGTCCTCATGAGCCAGCAGCCTCCTCCCTTCCAGCTAGAGCAAGGCTCCCTTCCCCTTTGTTTGGATTTAAATCAGACCCTCACGGTGGGGGATGGTGGGTGATTCCTCCCCTGCGGAGATGCTGACAGAGAAGGCCAAGATCGATGCATCTGGCATTCCTCACGTGAAACCCAGAGGCTGCAAGCCTGATGCCAGGACGCTGAAACGCCTTTCCTGCCAGGGGATTATGTTCATTTGCACAGGGTCTGAGACAGAAATTCCAAAGACATGATACTGGAAACCAGAGGCCTATATCATATTAATAATACAGACAGGAAGGCTCCCCCGGCAGCCGGTAGCAAACATATATTAAAGAAAGAAGGGGCCCTGGCCTCAGCCCCAGCCCCAGTCACTTAGCCAGGTCATTTCAGATTACAAATAGAAGCAATTAAGCCTTATTAGGTATATTAGAGACCTTGTCTCTGGTTAGCTCTTAGGTTTCTGCACTTACATGCTAATTTCTGAGTCAAGGAATCAGAGATCTCCCCAGATTAGGCATTCACCACAGCTTGGCAGCCTGCAAAAATCAAGCTGTGTTTAACCTGCACTGGATCCTCCATAGCTGTGTCAGGGTACAGTGGTGAGCAGGAGCCCAAGGCAGTGGAGGACTTTCATGAGGCACAGGGAGAGTGGCCACTCTGCATTTAGAGGGCTTGGGTTGGGGCCCTGGCTTGGCTGCTCACTGGCTGGGTGACCACAGGATAGGCCAAGCCCACATTTGACCATTTGTAACTTCAGTCTGCCCAGGCACCCCCAGACCTCACCTTCCCCAAAGCCCAATTCCAGTACCCAAATTCCCATACCCACCACTTCTTCATTCACCCACACACACCTCACATTAACACACACTGCACACGCACACACTACACACACACACACACACACACACACACACACACACACACACACACACACACATACACACACTTGTCAGAGCAGTAGAAAGGCTCACATGAAGGCTGTGCTACACCACATTGTTGGAGAAAACTTAGAGAGGAGCTAACCTGGAGAGTGGTCCCTGGCTGGGCTGGAAGCCAGTCTGAGGAGGGCTGGTGCCTTTGTGAGCAAGGTTCATGGTTGGTTATCAAGGGGCGCCTCTGAGAACAAAAGGAACACGGTAATATGGGTGCCTGTCTGAAGATGCAGGACATAACACACTTTCACACCTGCTCTCTTATTTGATACTCATGCAGCCATCAGAGGTGTTCAGGACAGGCATTTGCAGGGCCTTTTACTGGAAGGGAAACTGAGGCTTAAAAATTCCATGTTTTATTTAAAACAGCAAATGACAGAACCAGAACAAGGGTCTGGGTCTCTTGATTCCAATTCAAAGTTATTCATTCAAGAAATATTTATTGAGACCCTGTGGTGGTCCTGGTTCTAAGCTTGTGGGCTTCTTCTAATACCTGGTTGCAGAAATCTCCATGTTGGCCTAACACCCCCTGGGGCTCCGTGCATCAGAGTCTCAGGCTGCACAGTCTCTTGGAAAGGACCCTGGCCAGAGTGGCACATCTTGAGGTTTTGAAAACATTCCTACATCCTCTGCCTAAGAAAACAACATTGTCCTGTGGGTGAGTCTTTGCCAAAGAGCTGGGCTGTGGCAGCACTAATAAAGCCTGAGCTCAGGGGCCAAGCAGAATCCTCCAGTTTATTTGATAGTATAAGAGGCTTGTGAGTCTAGGAAATACCTTTGGTTTCACTGGCCCAGTTGAAGACTTTTTCACATTTTAGTTCCTGCTAACTCAGCAAGATGAATGTGGCTTGGGTTAGGGCTGGTGGGGAGGAGGATCCCTCTTGTCCCTAAACCAAGTTCACTGTCATACTAATGCAGTCCCCAATGGGCTCCATCTCACTTCATTCCCACCGCCCTCCCCGCCCCTCACCCTGGAACTGTTCAGGGATTTGAACAGTGCTGAGACCATGGAGACCTAAAGTGTGCCCAAGTGCCCGGGACCAGCTGCCACATGGAGCTCACAGCCCTCTTGGCCTTCCCCCTCCACCCTCAGCATCCTCTCCCTCAAGAACTACTCCCCTTTCAGGAAAGGCCAGAGCCGTGGTAACTGAGCTCAGACACTAGATCGGATGTCCCGGGGGCCCCCACTGTAAACTGCAGGTCACATAATTCAACTTGATCCCTCACTCCATCCTACACTTTATGTGCTTCAGGGGACATGGAGGCTGATGGGGAGAGAGATACATCCCTGTGATGGGCCTGGGAGATGGGGGATTGCTCTGAAATGGAAAAGGCACTTCAGATCCAAAGAGGAGAGACTGGCTCAAGATCTGCAGAGGGGAGAGGAGAGGGTGCTGCGGGTGGGGTGGGGGAGCCCATCATGAGTTCCCCTCTCCTCTCAACTCCATCGGGAAGATTCAGTCCTTCTCTTTGCTTGTGTACCAGGCAACATCAGAACTGTGCCAGGAGGTTTTGGACACCCACCGCCACCCTTTTTCTCATCTATAACATGGAATAGCTTTCTGCTGAGAAAGTGGGATAAAACATCAGTGTGCATTAGCCCTTGGGAGGAAGAATTCTTGAAATAGGCAAGATTATTTTCTGTCCTCATGACTGGGTAACTGCAGAGAAAACGCTTCATTTTATCCACTGGCAGTGAGTGGGAATGACGGTAGGACTTGGTTTTTCAACAAGGCACAAGTGGTGGGTATCTTAGAGGACAGCTGGCCACAGCACCTTCAGCGAGAGGCTCAAACCCTCCCTCCTCTGACTTCCCACTCTGATCCAGCTCCCCAGGAACTCAGGAAACCAGGAACAAAGGGGCAAGTGGGCTGGGCCCTCCTGCCACCCTCTGCTCACACCCTCACAGCTCAGGAACCAGACGGGAGGCCTCGCGCCTCCTGCTGCAGCACACCCTGGGGAGCCATCTGCCAGTCACACTTGCGTCTGGGCTTTTCATTTGAGCAAAGCTTCCTCCCAACAGTCGTGGCTGGACAGGCCTGATGGTGAGGCTGCTGTGCAACAACATTTAGACACATTGCTAAATATTTCCAGCTGCCTGAGGGCCCTGCACCATATGAGGTGAGACCCTGTGAGGTTTCACCCAAGGGCGAAGGGCGAGGACAGGCAAAGGGCACTCCCTGAACTTTTTTCTACTATCCTCCATTTGATGAAAGACTTGTCGTTAAACCTTTATCTTCCATAAACATTTAAAATGTGGTTACCTTGATTTCCATGTCTCATTTTCATTTTATTAAAAAAAAATAGGTTCATTGCAGTAAAACATCTGATACTGTAGATATTCTGCAGAAAACAGATGTCTCTCCATGTAATAGATGTCGGCAGGCCTCTTCATGCCCACCAGGCCTCACACTCACACTCAGACACATGCACACCCTTGTGAAGGGCCAGGCAGGGCCGGCTGCCACCAGGGACACTGAGACCAGAAGGCTCAAGTCCCTGCAGCCATGGGCTCTTTAAGCCAGAGGCTAGAGAGGTAACAAGAGCTGGTACTGCAACTGGGGGAGGTTTCACTGTGCTTGAGTTCTTGCTCTGAACTTTCCCTCCATGGTTCATTGTTCTTGCTCTTGGGCACTTCCTTAGAGCCTCCCCCTGAGGGGGTGAGCGGCTCATGTGGGCATGGTGGCTCTCTCTGCCTCCATGGGGCAGGCGCAGAACTGGAAACCAAGCAGGCAGAATCCTTCTCAAGGGCACACTGAAGTACCTGGGGACTGTGCCAGGTCAGCCTTTGGCAAAGCTGCTAAATAGGCCTTTTTTCCATCTTTCCCATCATCTTCCCTTATCACAGCCTTAGACTGCAGGAGGCCCACGTGGGGCCAAGGGGCCTGGGGAAAAGCCACAGTTTGTGCTTCCTCCCCCCTGGGCACACTCACAGCCCTGCCAGCTTGATCCCTCAGGCATTGGAGCGGCCTGACTCACTCAATTCCCTGGGAATTTAGCTCCGCAGCTCCTCCAGAGATCCCCCTGGAACTAGCTGGGACACCTAAGGCTTGCTCCCCTCTCAGGGATATGTGCGCTTTCATGGAGGTGCTGAACATTGAAGAGTTATCAGACCCCAAGGAATTAACTCCCTTCTGTTGAATGTCCCAGGTGCTAAGAAAGCTGTTTCTGGGCAAAAAGGGACTCTGCCCTGCTGGAGGCATGCCCAGTCCACAGGGCAGTGCTTCCGAACTAGAACTTGCCTGGCATGAGGAGGCCTGGGTTCCCTCTCCACCTGCCTCTCTCTGTCTCATGTCCCCAGAACATCATTTCCCCGACTCTGTAGCTCAGGGTCACTTGAGGAAGCTATACTTTCCTCTCTCTGAGCTCCTATAGTTCCTACAAGCTGAAACTCTGAGCTGAGGGTTCTATGAAATTATTTCCCTAGATTTATCTTTATTTACGTCCACCCCACCTCATTCCAAATAGGATCTGTAGAAGCTTATGGAAGTTCATGTAAGATTTATATATATCATATATATTGTAACAAACAACTGAGAAACAAGGGTAGCAAAATAAGATGAATCCTGGTTGCTAATAAAATCTTTGCTGAGGGAAAATTATAAATTTGGCTCTGGGCCTCCCAGATGCCACAGCTGGGAGGATAATACTGTCAGTTACATAGTGTCACTAAAGTAAAAAACAAACCATTCCTCAGGTGAATCACAGATATTCCTGTGAGACCTTAAAACAATTTCTCACATGAGTTCTACAACAGAATCTTGAGGTATACAGTAAATCAGTGGTTTTCATCTTGGAGAACAAAAGCAAAAAACTGAATAACTTTTTTCAAACTAAAATTGTCAAAGGAGGGAGTCCCCTGGACAGCTTGCTGAGTGCATGGAGCCCAAAGCCCCATGGCAAACTGACTGTTTCAGAATCTGGGGGTATGGGAGACAGGGTATGATCTATGGCCCCATGTGATCACATGTCCACACAAGCTTTGGAAACACTGCCATAAGCCAACACCACAACCATCTGGCTGACTAGAGAGTAACACCCATTAGAATGGCAACTCCATCCCTGGGGACATAGCATTCACTGTAATGTTGGGTCCCAGCTGAGGTCTCTACTGGGAGAATGTCAGGGTAAGCCAGCACTGAGTAAGCTGTTAGGGGCAGGCAGCTTCTCCTTTCCATTAAGCTCAGTATTCATCACAAGATTTGCATTAACCATAAGAACTATGGATGCTATAATGGCAAGAGGCCAAGGGTGAGATTTACTATCTAATATATAATCACACACACAACACATACTCATACTTGTTAAATAGTGTATATTCCAGAGGTCATTAATTAATGTTTCACCAGCACACTCATCATTGGTGAATACTGCTGGTTCAAGGTCAGGGAGCAGGAGGGGCCACCAACTGCAGAGGAAAGTGCTTTCCTGGGAAATGGAATGACAACTCAGGGTTTTGAAACCTCAGTGTCTATCTTTGTAAAATGGTGCTAATGTGCCTGCCAAGTTCACTGGGCTATGAGAACAAGAAGGCTGGTCCCCCGTGAGGTGCCACCCAGGTGCAGGGCATAGTATTTTCTAGGTGCCAACTACTGTGGGACCTGCCTCAGAAAACACTCATCAGCAGAGTCCTCTGCAGATCTCAAATGCTTTTCTGTCCCTTGGGGTTTCACTTCTCAGGTCTCTGTCTCCCACTAATTCTTATTCCCATGATAACTTCACCATCAGATTGTACAGCCCAGTATCTTCTTCCCTCCAGCCTTACTGGGGAACGTGGGGTGGTCAGACTGTACTGAGGAGTGTGTGCAACTTTCCAGGACTTTTCCCACTAGAGCCCCAAGCTCTGGGGAACAGCTTACTGCTGCCCTAATCATAACAAGGCTCATGCCACCATTACACAACTTTAATACCAGCTTTTAAGCAGGCATCTGGGGATGTGTGTGCTTATGAGCAATTTGTAATGAAAAAAAGACCAACCTGCAGCAGGCTGGAAGCAGAGGGGCCCAGAGCTCCAGGCAGGGTAGGCCCCATCACAGGGGCTGCTCCAGGCTCTGGCCACAAGGCTGCTGCCCAGCCATGTTTAAAACACTATTTGATCTCCTGTTAAGTCCCACATGGCTTCAATTTCCACGTGTTCTGAAAGAGAATCGAATTAGAGTCACCAGATCTGTCATGTCTTTCATAAGGACATGTTTTTAATCAAGAAGGAGCTGGAAGAGGAAAGGAAACTTGCATTCATGGAAGGCCTACTATGTGCCAGGACCATGCCAAGAGCTTTAATCCTATGCATTATCTCACATAAGCCTCACAATAACCCACTGAGATGGCTATTGCTATTATCCTTCATGGTAGATTGCAAAAATAAGCTGTACCCTGCACCCTAAACCATAAACAGGTGAAGTCTGGTTCTCCATCTTTTGAACCTGGTGTTGACCATCTTCTTGCTTTGGCCAATGGGACACTAGCTGTAGGGAAAAGGGAAATTTTACGGCCAGGATTCTCACCTGATCTTAATATCGCCCACTGAGGTAATGCTTAGCCTGCTTGCATACCCACTGGCAGTGAGCTGTTTACCACCCAAGACTGCTTTAAGAAGAGTCACCCTGAACAAACTGTCAGGCACAGAAGTATCTGCCTGGCAGGCTGGGTGGAGAGGAGACAAACAAGCAACACGATGTAATATTGGTTGGGATATCTGCCAGTCACCACAGAGGCCCGCCCACAGAGCTCCACTTGGTGCAGGAAGCAGAGGGGGAAGCCAGGGAGGCCCATGATAGGAAGCAGAGAGCTAAGAGAGAAGGGCAGAGGGGAGCACAAGGGAGCAGAGATGGAGCCGCCAGCAGCAGCAGTGCCTGGGGCAGAGGATGGAGTTGGGCCCAGAGACAGGCAGATAGGAGTCGTTATGAGACTAAACTGTGGTATGAGCCCCTTTTTCCTCCCAACGTTCCATTGTTATTAGTCTCAGCAAATTCATAGTGAATCTGCCCAGACAGGGGAACCCTCTCCTCCTGGAGCTACAGTAGCAAACGCTACGTAAGAGGCTTGAGAAGTGCTTGTACCTCAGGCTTGGCCTCTCTAGCAGCTCTGAACCATTTTATTATTACTACAAGCACAGGCTACCCTCCTGGAGGATGAAAGACCCTGTCAGGCAAGACCCAGCTGAGTCCACGAGACAAAGGAGTGAGGCCATCCTAGACCATCCAGCCCCCACACAACCAGCTCAGACCTGCAGCCCAGCTAACCCAGAGAATCACAGGACATATTACGTGGTTGTTGTCTCAAGCCGCCATGTTATCAGGTAGTTTGTTATCAATAAAAGCTACCTGATACATTCCCTCATTAGAGATGAAGAGCCTGAGGCTCAGAAAGGTTAAATCATGTCTCCAAGATTCCTCAGTTGGTAAGGGGCAGAGAGGGATGTGAACCCCAGACTTCTATCAGAGCACTGACTTACCTGGGTTCAACCTACATCACACTCGCATGTGGAGGGGAACTCCTGAGAGCAAATTCTCCTGAGAAATGCTAACTCCCTCTTCAGCCATTGTCACCATTCCACATGAAGGAAAGTTGGAAAACCTCCAGTCCAATGGAAATTTTCTGCTTAAGTGGGCTTCAAACTCACAAAAGGCATAGCACAGACCTGAAAACTTCTCTCTACATGGTTTTTTTCATAAATAGAATCTAATTTTTCCACTGCCTCTTATTTAAGAATTGTTCCATCTTTACACCTGAAGAACCTTCAAGGGACCCAGGGAGTCACTGTAAGAATATCTGTTCTTCTGGCTCAGAGACTCTCACATCTGGACAGGGGTGAGTCATTTGAAGATAAACTTTTTGTGTGTATTTTTTTATTGTGATAAAATATACATAACATAAAATTTACCCTCTTGATCATTTTAAGTGTAGAGTTCAGTGGTGTTAAATATATTCATAATGTTGTACAACCATCTCCATAACTCTTTTCATCTTGTAAAACTGAAACTCTGTCCCCATTGAACACTAACTCCCCATTCCTCTCTCCCTTCAGCCACTGGCCACCTATTCTACTTTGCACCTCTATGAAATTAACTATACTAGGAACCTCATAGAAATGGAATCATTTAATATCTGTCCTTTGGCTTATTTCACTTAGCATAATATCCTCAATGTTCATCCATATTGTAGTGTGTGACATGATTTCCTTCCTTTTAAAGGCTGAATAAATAGTCCATTGTGTGTATATACCACATGTAACATTTTGCTTATCTGTCAATACAGTGATGGACACTTGGGTTGCTTCCATCTTTTAGCTGTTGTTAATAATGCTGCTATGAATATGGACAGTAAATATCTTGAAAATAAATCTTTGGATATATCTGAGAATTTCCTTGTTCAATAATTTTACTAACAGGAATCATTGGATGCTTGAAGTTAGTGCCTGAAGAAACTACCTTCCTAAGCCTACATCATGTTCCAAGGAGAGCCTTCCTGACTCTGACATACCAGGGAGCCCCCATTACAGTTCTCTGTGCCCCATAAGTCAGTTAACTGAGAACAAATCTCCCAGCAAAGTCCTACTATGCTTACAGGTGTATTCTTTGACTAACCTATACACCCCATAACACAGGGAAGGCTAATAATGTACAAGTTCTGGGGCCTAGGGGCAAGGCAGCCCTCCTTCCTGATGTAGGATTGGGTTAATCAGAATTTTGGGTAACCAAAAATTTTAGCACTTCTGGGGCTCCTTTTCAGGTCCCTGGCTTCCTCACTTTGGAATAAGTCCTCTGTCCCCTTACACTTCCCCTGCCTTCAAGGTACACGGCGCCCTAGCATTGTTTCTCCGTGCCTCGCCTATCCTTGGCCTGCACCCCGCCCTTCTCCCCTCCATTCCCCTCCCCTCCCCACATAGTTGGGCTGGGCTTGCCCGGACAGCCTCCGTTAGTTGTCCCCATTTTGTTCCACTGTAACTACTTCTCATCCTCCATTCCAAACAGCATGGATTATCAGGAAGCACGAGGGTTTTCTCACTGGCCTCTCACCCTGGCACAGCGGCAGAGTTTGCTGGGAGCAGCGCCAACCAGTCTATTGACATAAACTGGATTCTAACCCAGTCATGGAATTTCACATATAAGCTCTCACATCTACAGCAAGGAAGGAGTTTGTACTTTGGAATCCTTCACGACTTAAAGGCTAAAGTCTGAACCTGTTTAAAAGTAAATGCATAAGGAGAAGGCCATCTTTTGGTATGTTCATGGGATATTGCCTGGAACCTGGAATTCACTCTTGAAAGCAATTGTGTGCAAAGAAATTAGCAGACACGAACTGCTTTCCTGACAAAACTGCATCTCATTACAAACTATTGGATTTTTAAAAAATAAGCTCCTTCCCAGCAGGGAGAACATCTGGATTCCCAAAGAACATGGGTGATGCCAGAGCCTTTCCCATCCCAAGACAGAAGAGATTTTGCAGGTTGCTGAGGAGCTTTGAGTGAGAAGGACACAGGATAGGAAAGTATGGAATGCTGCTTTTCTGCATTGCTAGGTGAATCTGGTAGGGGCCATCAACAGCCAGCGATTGCTTAAAATCTCAGCGTCAGGTCCACACTCAGCATGACATTCAAGGCTCTCTACAGTCTGGGCCTTGCCAGCCTGTCTTCCACCACCTTCCCACCCCAAAGCTATTCCCAATCACAAAGAACTTCTCTGCCCTGGAACAACTCCCCTATTTTCTTCATGGAGCCAAATCCCCAGGCTTCAAGGCCCACTGCAAAGTGACCTCCTCTCCATTCCCTATAGCAGGCTCACCGGCTCCCCCAGGGGAGAGCTCCCGCTGTCCGGCTGGATGCTCTCTGCCTGCCTCCTAACCAACTTCACTTCTAACAGAGGGAGATGTGCAGCCTATCCACCACCACACAGATGAGGCTGGAATCTCCTACTCAGAAGACCCTGTCAGGGCTCATCTTCCAGGTAGTCAGGGGTCAGAATCTTCCCCAAAGGCAGCACCATATTTTGGGGTGGACAGCCAGGCAGCTTAGTGGTCAGTCTATAAGGACCGATAAACTGTGTGGTAATGTGTCAAGATGGAGAAAACTGCATTTATGTGAACTCCACTCAGGGCTCTGCATCTGGAATGAATACTTTGATAGCAGGAGGGGATGGGGCAGGAGCCACCAAGGGCCATCTCACGTAACACGGACAGTCTCTGAACTGTTTTTAAGGACAGAATGAACTTCAGGGCATTTATTTTAATGAGAAGGGAATCTAAGTTGCAGCCAGAACAGAACTAATAGCTCAAGACCAGAGGAGAAACTGTAGCTGGGCTAGAAGGTTCCCCCTCTGCCATTCCCCCTACAGCACTCCCCTCTCCTCCAAATAAAAAGGGACACACACTTGAAGATAATCCATTGGAAATGGTGCCAATTTTGTTAGTATCCAGTGTCCCTTCTGTCTCTAACTATGGCCCAGCTGACACAGGAACAGGGGCCTCTTCTCTTCCCTCTCCCAAAAACTGGCTGGGCCCGTGGTGAAGACCATTCTCACCTGCTCATGGAGAGAGACAAGAACCTGCTGTCCAAGCTGGATTGAGAGTTCCACCCTAAAGCACACCCCTGAGGAGGAGAGCAGTCACTTGGGCCTTTCACGGTGCTCCTTGGCCAGGCCAGGGTGCTCAGTCCCTGGGCATCTTTGGTCAGATCCCCCCTATCTGCTGGCAACTTATAATGACCAGGTCATACCCTTGCCCTTGGAAGCCTACACTTCCAGCCCCAGACAAGATACTAGCTCTGGATCTTCCCAGAGTTCCTCTCAACTGCAGACAGCCTTAGAAAGGACCTACCACTGAGAGCCCAGCCTAAGGCAGGTCTAACTCTAAGGACAGTCAACCTAGGGACATAGAATGGAGGTTTGTCTTTTTCCATCCCTGACACCAGCACCCCTACCCCATAGGGAAAATGGATTACACTAAGGAATCCAGGTCTTTTGGCTGCTCCAAGAAGCTGCTACTGTAACTGGAAGAACTGCTATATTCTGGCCCTCAAACTGTGGCTGACCCTTCTGTGCCCAGTACCCAGTCTGCAAGCCTGAGCCCCAAGGAGAAAGGCCCATGCTCTGTAGGTAGCAACTTCCCCTCCAAACTCCATAGCGCCAAATGCTGAAGCTCTCCCAAAATGCTGGTGTTTCCAGGAAACTAAAAGGCCCTGGCTGGTACCTCCATTCTGGGTCTCATGCTTCCTTCTCCAGACAACTAATCCTGACTTCCTCACCAATTCATAGTCATGTAGAAAAGTTTTTTATTCCTTCAACATGAGAAACTTCTGTGCATCAAAGGACATAACCAACAGAGTGAAAAGGCAGCCCACAGAATGGGAGGAAAAATTTTGCAAATCACATATCTGATAAGGGGTTAATATCCTGTTCTGGGTATATAAAGAATTCCAACAACTCAACAACCAAAACAAACAACCCAGTTTTAAAGATGGACAAAGAGCCTGAATAGACATTTTTCCAAAGAAGATATACAAATGCCTAATAAGCACTTGAAAAGATGTTCCAACATCATTAATTATTAGGGAAACACAAATCAAAGCCACAGTGAGATACTGCCTCACACCCACTGGGATGGCTGTTATCAGAAAGAGTGTTGGTGAGTGTGAAGACTGCGTTTACAGAAAGGGGGTGACAAGGATGCATCTTCACCCCCTGACTCTCCTCTCCTCCCCTTATTCCCTCTAACCCTCTCCCCCTCAGGGGTTAGGAGCCCTAACCATCTCCATCCTTTCCCCTGCCAGCCCTCCCCTCCCCATTCAAGTATCAGTTCCTAAACCTGAAGTCCCTCCCCACATCTTGCAAACTGCACAGACTCCAGCAGCTTCCTGAGACTGTCGTGCTACCTTACCCCAGCCCAGTGTCTGCTGCTACCTGAAGCGAGGGAGGGTACACTCTGGTCTTAATGCCTTCCAACAACTTGCAGGCCTTTCTTGGGTGCAGCTGCTGTCTCCTCAACCATAATTCACCATCCTGAGGATCAATTCCTCAAGAAAACAAAACAGCAGCAAAACACCCTGGTTGGTCTTCAGAAGAGATTTATATTCTTCCTTTAAGATGGCTTTGACCCATTTGGGGAGAGTTAAAAACCTTGGCAACTAATGGCACTCTGCCCAAATCTCTTCCTATGATGCCTAGGATTCTTCCCTGACCACAGACCTCAGAGGGGGAGGGATTTGTTTTGTTGGTTTGTTTTAACTACCACCAATAGATCAAAGCAGAGCTGGTCTTATTAAAATGGTGGGTGGGTGGTGCAAATCCCTACTCCCTGAGCCACCTGTTACTTTCTTGGCAGAGCCCCTAAATAGGGTTGTCAAGTCTAGCAAATTAAGTACGAGACACCCTGTTAAAATTTCACATAAACAACAAATAATCTTTTAGTATAATTATGTTTCAAATATTGCATGGGACAACCTACTCCTAAGACACCTCCAAGGAGCGCTAGGTTGAACCCACTGTTGGGGCCATGTTGGCTTTTAGGTAGGTGATTAGAACGGTTGACCTCTAAGATTCCATCATCCCAAGGATTCAGTGATTTCTTATATACCCACACACTAAAGGGAAGTGCACAGAACATGGGTTGTGGTCCCTGCCAGTAGAGGGGCCCTTTCTTTTTAAGGTTCAGCTCCTGCCCAGGGCCCTGACTATGGTATTACCTACTTTAGCTCAGGAGTCTTAAGTCTGCCCCTTTCTCCCTCCTCCTAGCCAGGGATTTTCAAGTGAACACCAACACTTGATGACGGCTTCTGACTCTGCCAACAGCATCCTTCATCTGCCCTAAAGACTGGGTCCAGCTCACTAATTTTCTAGAGCCACCACCCAACACCTCTGATGAGTAGCCTGAAGTCAAGGGCTTTGCAAGGACTTCAGGCTTCCCTCCAAGTGGCACAGACCAACCTTTTCTTGCAGCAGGAAGGACTGAGGCTTCCAGAATGAGAATCCTTGTCAGGAATGTAAATCCTTCAAAACAGTGAGCCGAGACCATCATGAGAGAGAGAACCGTGTTTAGTTTGGCTGACATCAGGTCTAATGGAGAGTATGTATGATAACCATCTCTAGACTCTGCTCAGGGATACAGACCAAGGAGGGAAGAGGAGCTGGACTGAGGACTTATGGAATCAGGAGATAACACACGAGGCAAAACACAGCCTAAAGTACAGGAATGTGCCCAGCCCTGGGTCACCGGACATGCTGAAAGCAGGCTTGCAGATAAAAAGATGCAGATGCTGACAACAAGGCTAGAATCCTCCTCCGACCTCATCCTTCTCCCAAACCAGGAAGGGAGGGAGGAGGAGAGGGAGGGAGAAAGGAGGACATAACAAGAAACCATCTCCATCTCTTTAAAATGGAGGCAGATAATGCCTGGTAATTGTCAGTTGGCACAGGCACAGGGTGTTCACCCGGATCAGCAAATGAGTGAACTGACGAGTAAATGGACAAATGAATGACAGTAGCTGCTCTGTTAAAATTCCCTCTACACTTGGAACCAGAATATCTGGATTCAAATCCCAGCTGTGTAACTACCTGTGCTATGGCTTTGAGCAAGTACTTGATCTCTCCAAAGCCTCAATTTCCTTATCTATAAAATGACACTAATAGCTGTCTGCATCAACTTCACCAAACAACAGTAAGGATCAAAGGAGATGATGTATCAGGGAGGGTTTTCAAACTCTAATGTTGTTTTTCAAATACCACAAAAATGCAATCCCTGCCTTTAGACAGTGTATAATCTAGACCTGCACTGTCTAATGTGGAAGCAACTAGCCACATGTGCCCACTGAGCACTTGAAATGTGACTAATGAAAATTGACACAGACTGTAAGTATAAAATACACACCAGGGAGTGTGTATAATACAAAAAAAGGAATATAAAAAATGTTTATATTGAATGCATGTCAAAATGATACTATTTTGGTATATTGGGTTAAATAAAATATATTATTAAAATTAATTTGTTTCTTTTTACTTCTTTTAATATGGATACTAGAAAATTTAAAATTGTCTATGTGTCTTATATCATGTCTATTAGATAGTTTTAGTCTAGATGGACCACCAGACATACATGCACAAAGTCAGTGATAATACAAGAACCAAACAAAATGTCAATAAATATAAGAGTAAGAAGATTACTCAACAATTTATGAAAGTTCAATTATTGGCTAACAATGGCAGTAATTTATTACTATACAAATGCTGGCCCACCAGTGTTTTGAAATGTAAACTAATTGTGTATGTCTCTTCCAGCCTTTGCGGATTAGAAGAGCAAACATAAGCATTTAGAATTCCAAGTAACCTTCAGAACAATCCAACCCAACAGCTAAGTTTTTTCAACTGAAGAATCTGAGGTCCAGGAAAGTCTGGGTCTTAACCAAGATCACACAGCCCATGAATGACCCAGATATTTACCATTAGATCACAGTGGGGTTTTTAGAGCTTTTCAAAGCTTTTTTTTTATGAAGATTGCCTAAATTGAGTCAAACAATAATTCTGGAAAGTAATGACATATTCACATTTGGCAGATGAGAAACTGAGGCCCTGAATTTAGGACTAACCTCATACGATGAGTGGCATCTCTGAGGTGCAGACCGTGATCTTATACCCCTTGTTCTCCCTCTCACCCAGGCTCCTTCTCTAGATCTGGAGGATGGCCCAGAAACATGCAGCATTCCTCTTCTCTGGGCCCCCCACCCTCCCCACACTTCTTCTTCAGGACAGCCTGTGAGCATTCTTCAGCCTAATTAAATAATGGAACCACACTGATCCTTTTTTTTCAAGGTCCAGGGGCATTGTTTCCTCTCCACTCCAGTTCTGCTTGGGAATGTTGACTTTGGAAAACGGCTTGAAAAACACTCTGACTGCAATTTCCAAATCAGAAACAGCCTCCAAATCCTTACTCAGTGGACAGCAAGAGACCTGAGAAGGGCTGTGCCTGTTTAGGCCTGAGACTCTAGAACCTCTTCTCTGCACAGTCTCCGGGTACAAATGAGGTCATCATAAATTATCTTGAATCCACAAATGGGTACCTGATGGGTGACCCCGGATTCAGAGATGAATAAATATGTCCTACCTCCTAGTGAATCCTATTCCAATGGAGGGATTCACACAAGCAGTAGACTGACCACAAGGCAGAACGACACAGGTGGCACATTATGGGGCCCCAAATAAGGGGCATCAGTCTGGGGCAGTGAGGTCTGACCACGGTCTTAGAGGATAAGAGGACATTATAGGCAGAGAAAGGAGGGAGACACCTTCCAGGCAGGGAGAGCAGAGATCCAAGAAAACTTCAGTCTCTAAGGACATGTGACACTGTGATGACTGTCCCTCTCTCGTGGCTCTCCAAGGCTCCCGGAGCCAAGCTTTTTCAGCATCAATGTTAATCCTAACTCCTTACCTCTCTGGGATGCTTCACCTCCATGTCTAATCTCACTGGGTCTGCACAAGCACCCCAGAAGGTAGGCAGGGCAAATGCCACCACATCCATTCTTCACACCAGCTTGGACTTGCGGAGGTTTAGCGCCCTTACTGGAGCCACATGGCAATTAAGGGGCAGAGAGCAGGCATCACCAAGGATTTCTGACTCTTTCCCTTCCACATAGTTCAGCAGCTGGGAATTATAAAGCTCTGTTTTCCCCACTCTCCCAGTGTCTTAATGGCAACTAAGTTACTGCCAAGTACCACTTACGGGGGCACTTTGCCTATACCGCCTGGTCCTGCAGCTGTTTTCTCAAAGACTTTATCTTTAATCTCCCACTGTGCTGCTTTTTATCTCTATCTCCTCTTAAAGCTCTAGCACAAATCTTAGCACAGACTAATTGTTCAACAGAGACCTGCTGATTGGTTGACTGAAAGATGAAGGGATTTACATTTAAGGGTCTTGTGATATTGTGATTTATAATAAGAAATACATATTTGGTCTTTATCCCTGTCCTGGCACAGAGCTTATAAAACTTTTGGAATTTTCTAAGTGATGAGAACTATGAAGGTGTCTTTTGTTATGCTAACAAGAAACTTTTGGAAAGTCCTAGGTAACCTAAGGATGGGGCCTGGTTGTCAAGGAAACCTACCATGTGATTAGAGGGCTGGAACTTTCAATACCTGCCTCTCCAGGGAAGGGAGAAGGGAGTGGAGCAGGAGATTGAGTTCAAACACAATGGCCAATGATTTAATCGGTCACTGTAAAATTATGAAGCCTCAGTGAAAATCCGAAAGGATCGGCTTCAGACAGCATTGCATTGGTGAACACAAGGAGGTGCTGGCAGACTGGTGCACCCGGAGAGGGCGTGGAAGCTCCTTGCCCCTTCCCACATACCTTGCTCTGCGCATCTCTTCCACTGGCTGTTCGCGAGTTATGTCGTTTTATAATGAACTAGTAACCTAGTAAGTAAAATGTTTCTCTGAGTTCTGTGAGCTGCTCTAGCAAATTAATCGAACTGGAGGAATAGGTCATGAGAAACTCTGATCTATAGCTGGTTGGCCGGAAGTATAGGTGACAACCTGGACTTCTGACTAGCATCTGAAGTGGATGGTGGGGGACATGCCGTCTTGTAGGACTGAGCCCTTAACCTTGGGATCTGACTCTATCTTTAAGTAGATAGTGTCAGAATTGCTTGGTGGCATGGAAAATAGAAAAAGGTCAGAGGTCTTCAAAAGAGATGTTTTTTGGAAGGCTGGTGCCTGGATTTCTTATCCCTTCTCTCCACATCTAGCATTCACCTATGTCCTATTAAAAATAAAAATAAGCCAAAAGAAAATAACTTCAAAGGCTGACCCACCAGGGCTCCATGCACTGCCAGTCAGTGGGTTTCCCCTTGCTACATGCTCTCCCCAAGAATGCGTCATTTGGGCTGCTCAGAAACCAAGCACAGGGAGGCCGGTTAACCTGGGGCTCCAGACAGGACGCTGCAGCAGGTGCTGATTAAGAATTCCTGATCTCCAGCAGCTCTTGCACTAACAAGGATGACTGTGAGCAGGCTCAGCAAGGACAGGGAAGCCAGATGGGCCTCTGAGGAATGGGAGCTCCCAACAGGGAGGACAGCAGACTTCAGAACAAACAAAACACCACTTTCCACCCACACAGAGCTCCACTAGAAAGAGTCCTATGCACCAAAGATTTGGTCCCTCATATCTACCAAGTCAGGAAGCCTGGGCATAACTGCAGAGGACTCCATGTCCCATGGTCTAGAGGGTGTCCCTAGGTCCGGCCCCCTGGCTTCCCAAGAAGCCTCTCACAGTCACAGAGCCTCATGGGTCAACAGCCCAGGCATGGTTTGGTGGAAAGGGGAGGAGGGTTTTTCTTTTGCTGCTGTACTTGTCTTCTTTACTTTCTTTACCACAGGGCCATTCCTGTTACCCTGACTTGCTCAAATTTCCATGGGGCTATGGGTGCCTTGCCCACAGTGTGATAGTGGGCATCCACAAAAGGACATATGTGAAACAGGAGAGAGACTCAGGATGTACACAGGTGTCCCCTGGGCCTCCAGTACAGCATTGTGGGAACTGCTCAGTAAAGCCAGCCATACTCTGAATTCAGACCTGGGAGTCTCAGAACCTCCTAAGGGGGCATTAGGTCCCTTGCCCAGTGTCACCAATTCTATAGGGCCTGGCTTGGACCCCAAGAGCCCCAGGGAGCAATTCCTACTCCAAGCTAGATACCCCTTATCTCTGAGACACCTCTCTCTATAATGTCTTCTGGCCAGAACTTAAATAACCAGGTTCACCAAATGTCCCAGGGGATGGGCCTCAGCACCTGTCTAAGGGTTCCCTACACGTGAGTTTAGAGCGGCTGACTAGTTTTGAGACCTCATGCCTGGCCCACTTTTAATTTTATGCAGGCCCTTAGGAGACTTCACCTTGGGTACCACCTATTTGGAAACTGGAAGGCTGTGGCAGGTCCAGACTTCCAGCGCTTGTAGGTGATGTTCTGGTTGACCCAGATTTCAGTGGGATGGCCAGGCATGTGCGACAGAGGCTGTTCATGAGAACTTGCTGCCCATTCTCACCCCCCTCTGTAGTGTCGGGGAGCTGGGGCTTCAAGTTCTCCAGGAAGCCCAGGCCCTTCAAGCTGCTGTGCTGTGTGGGATCGCCCAGTGCTGCCCTTGGCCCTGTCTAGGGACATGCTCCCCGTTTTCACCGAGTCTCATAAAGCCCTGGTGTATAAGAGAGGGCCCTGCACTCAGGGGGGAAGGGAACCATGGTTTTCACCATGGCCGAGGCCTGTTCCCAGGGCTGTGGGGAGGAAAGTGAGGGCACGGCCAAGCTGCCAAGCCCCAGGCATCTGCTACCCTCTCTGCAGCATGCAGGTGAGCACTTCTCTGCTCTGTGGAGCCCCTGCCTCCAGGTGCCCCAGCTGACTTGGTGGGAATCCTCCGGGTGTGCTGTGTACACAGCAGGTACAGGCTGCAGTGGCTCTGAGCTCACAGCCTCAATTCAAAAGGGCCTCCTACATTCCAGACTTGGCAAGGCTCTGGATGGACTTCTGCATGGCTTCTGGGCAGCTGAGGTTGGGTAGTTATTAATGTACCCTGGAAACCTGAATGGCATGTGGAAATGTTTTATTTCACCTGAACTTGTACAGGCCTTGGCTTGTTGTACAGGCAGCACAATGCTTCAGAATTTCTTACTAAGGGCTCTGTGGTTAGTTCCTCTTGGGGCTAACATGAGACTCTTAGGCCCCAGGAACTGCACGCAACCAGTACCTGCCGTGTGATGAGAGCCACTGGACTTGACTACACTTAATGCTTTGAGAGCAGGAGAGCATGTCTTGGGAGTAGATCCTATATCCACCACCTTCAGGGTCAGCTACACTGTAAGTGCTCAACAAAGGTCTGCTGATTGATGATGCATCAATTCCTAAATGGATTGCTTGGCAGCGTGCCTTAGTACAGGGGTGTCTGCAAACAGGAGGCCTCTGTAGGCCATGAGAAGACCATACTGGGGCCCAGGAGAACAGGCCAGGTTAGCAGAGCAGGGCAAGCAGCAAGGCAGGGGAATGGAGATCTGGAATGAGGGCCACCGGGAGGTCCAGACACAGGCACCCAGCATGACTTGGCAGGCTGCTGAACCCCTGAGGAGATCCAGGCAGCCATGGAGCCAGCATAGGAGAGGCTGGTCAGGTAAAGCAGGAATATGGACCCCCCAAGAGCACAAGTCTGTCAGGTAGGAATACAATGGTGGGGAGCCCAGAGCCTGGCTTCTACCACCCAATGAACCAGGCCCCCAGAGAGGGGAGCAGGGCAGACACTGAGGCCCTGGGGACTGACAGGAACCTCAGAAGAAGTGGCCTAATGCTGTGCTGCTTGTCCAGAGGTCCTGAGTTGCAGCAGGGTGAGCCCCCACATCCAGGTAGGCCTGAGCTTGAGGCCCTGCTCATGGCCCCAGCAGGAAGGTGACAGTAACATGATGTCAGGGCCTCTGCATGTCATCTCAACAGTGGGAGCCAAGGAAAAATACTAACTAACCCAAGAGAGGTGAGGAAGTGAACACATCACTATGATGTGCCTCGGAGGATAACCCTGAGGAAGCCCTAGCCAGGCCAGCCATAACACGAGCGGCCTTACTTTCCAATGCATGAGAATGGCTACATGCCCACAGCCTGATATCCTCAGGCCCCTGAGCACTTCAGTCCATGCTCTTTCTGTGTGTGCACGTGTGTGTGTGTGTGTGTGTGTGTGTGTGTGTGTGCATACCCCTACTTCAAGCGTTGGAAGAGTGAGTGCTTATATTCTTTACTGACCTCACAGGCATTTCTATTGAAGTTACATTTTTCTTATCTTTTACTGCAGGTGAAAGAAATGCTTAAATGTGCAGTGACACATTCGGGATATATGAGGGACATTAAAGCCTCTGCTGGGATTTAATGGCAGCTGCCAAGAATCTCTACTATAATCGTAAATGAGATAAGCACGAAGCAGTGAAGGTGACATAAAAATCCTGGCACGGGCCAAGGGCAGGTGTTTCCCCTGCCGTAGTCAATGACCCTGTGGGTGCCTGCTGCAGCCTGAGACCACTTGGGGGTGCCCCAGTAGGGCTCAGGAGGCTGGGAGCGTTGGGGCAGCTCCCTCATTCTCCATGTCCATTTTTCCCTACACTTATTTCCCATGTGATGTGGTGCCTGGAAAGCATTCCCTCCAGGGATTAATCTATTGGAACCCCTGCCAGTCTCCAATTCTCCAGGCTCAGCCAGACCCTCTTCCTCCAGGCAGTGAGACTGTCTTTACCTCTCCACTCTGTGGCTATGCACTCCACCTCTTACCACACTCACCCTATGGGGCAACCAGGAGGGCTTGGCTAGTGGGGCATTCCCAGCTTTGCGGCAGGGCGCTTGCTGCTCATTCAGGCCAACATTTCACTGGGAGCTTATTAGGCACACCCTGGAGATGTCTCATTGAGCAAGCAGGTACCTCCTGCCTCTGTCATTTACTTTAAAATTATTCCTCCCTTCCCTCCAAAATACTCTACTCTGAAACTTGCAAGCCAAGTTGTATTTAAGGACACACCCCACTCTGTTATCCCAGTGGAGACCCTCAAGGGAGCAGGGTCAGCCTCAGAAAAGCTGTGAGGGCCACAGAGCTTACACTTGTCACATATCACTGGAGAGCTCTGGGCAGCCTGGGCAAGGGCAGGCAGTGAGCAGGGCTGCAGCTTCAGTGCTCAGGCTGAATCCAAGCAGTGGGAGACTGTAGGAACTGGCCTTGTCTTCAGCCACTCCGAGGCTGAGGCAGGACAGGGAACAAACTGAGCCCTCTCACACCCATGTCCCGCCCCCAAGAATTAAAGTCTAGCCAGTCAGGTGGGCAGGGTCCCCACCTGCCTGTGAGGGGTGGTGGAGAAGAGCAGTCCTTGGTTACTGGGGATTGGGGAGGCTCTGGGACCCAGGGCAGACCCACCTCAGATGTCCTCGCTTTCTACGCACCAATCCTCAGAGAGAACTCTACCTCCAAGGCTCCCATGGCCATTTAGACCAAGTGAAGGAGGGAAACGACACCCCCACATTTAAGATGGAAGGCTTTGGGCAATGCCTGATGCCCAGAGACCTTCTGGGAAATCAAGGGGAGGCAGGAAACCCTCCCAGGGCTTTCAGCTTTTCTATCTCTACCATTACCTGCATTCGACTCATCCCAGGGCTGTCCTCCTGTTGCCATGGTGCCCAAGGCCAACCATCTCCATCTACCCATTCAACACAACCCTGTCTACAACCCTCCTGCTGCATACCCTTGAAGCCTCTGTTTCCTCATCAGTTAAACGGAAGTGATCGTAGCAGCACCCACTTCAGGATTGTGGGGGTTAAGTTCCCCGCGCAGCCCCTCAAGCAGTGGCTGACACATAGCAAGTGCTCACATCAGCTGCTGCAATTCCTATTATTAGCATTATCATCCTTACGCTGCCTCAAGAGCTCTGGCTCTTCCATTGCCGGTTACCTTTCATGTGCAATCTTGGGCCTATGGGCCTGCAGCCAGTAAGGAGGTAGAGGGAACGGGGACCAGACCACAGAGTCCTACTTATTGCCACTGGTACCACAGTTGCCCACTGCTGTACAGAGCATCCCCTCCATGCCAGGAATGGTGTCTAGACAGGACTTCTCAAACATTAGTGCACCTATGAACCTCCTAAGATGTGGCTGAGTCACAGAACACTGGGCCACACCCTCAGTTCTCACAGGTTCCCAGGTGAGGCTGATTGATGCTGCTGGTCCAGGACCGACATGTGAGAACCACAGCCCCAGGATGCTGCAGGTTGGAACTCTTCCACTTTGTCTGCTGTATCCCCAGTGCCCAGCACAGTTCCTGGCACAGAGGAGGTGTGTGCTGTGTCCCCTCACACTGCTGCCCGGCCCGGGGTAGCTGCACCCTCTCCTGAGAAGCATGTGACCTGACCTCCTGGAGCAGCTATGGAGACCACTCAGCCCTAACCATGTCAGAGCACCTCTAACTGAGCTAGAGGGCAGCCCCGCCTGCTGCGCTGCTCGCTTGCTCCCTGGCCGCGCCCAGCTCAGCTGCAGCACAGCTGCCTGTCACAATCCCTGGCATCCCCACCATTATTAACTGCCCCCGAGACAGGAAGAAGCCGGAGGTGAAAGGCAGTGGGGAGAGGGAAAGACGGGGCGATCTGATCCCAGAGATAGCAGCTCTCAGCCTTCCAATAACCCACCAAGCTCTGTCAGCTTTTTCTCCTCTTTTCTTTCTTCTCCTTCCTCCTCCTCCCTTCCCCTTCTTCTCCACCCCTCTGACTTCCTCTCTCTCTCCTCCAAAACTGTTCCTTCTTTTTATTCGCATTTTCCTGGTTTCCAGTTTTTTCCTTTTTATCTCCTAAAAGGTCTTTGACCATCACAAGCACTGCTCACAACCAGTGATGAGCTTCAGGGGTCCTTTTCTGTCTGGGATACAGGTTGGACAGACCCTGGGAGGATGTACCTCGTCCCAACAGCCTGCCTCTGTCCCATCTGCCACAGTGTGGAAAGAAGACCCTTAAGTCTTCCTTTGAAATGGGCTCCATCCTGTATCCCAAACCTCAGGCCCCCCCGTGGGCTTCCACCCATTGCACCCCTTGGACTCATATCATTTTGGTGATGGGTATAGACTCTCCCTCTGTCTCCAGGGAGGTCTACCTAACTCCTCATTGGAGCAAGTCATAAGGAGAAAATGCCACTGCAGCAGAATAATGTCACCTTCTCTTTTCTTGGGAAACAAAGGGAGGAGAGAAAAAAAGGAGGCCAGATTTAGGCAGAAGACTAGGCAGCCAGAGCTGAGGAATTCTGCAAATGATTTTTTAAAAATAAACTTCTTACTTTAGAACAATTTTAGATTTCTAGAAGTTGCAAAGACAGTGTGAAGATCCTCTTCATTCAGTTTCTCCTCCTAGTAACATCTTATCTAACCAGAGTTCATTTGTTAAAGCTCAGAAACTAACATTGGTGTGTTACTATTAACTTAAGTCCATATTTTATTTGGATTTCACCAGTTTTCCCACTATTGCATTTTCCTGTTCTAGAATCCAATCTGGCAAATAAATGTTTTTAGCAATTCAATAGATTTGTATTTTGGGTGCTGAAAATCCACTTCCAAGGAATCATGCTTTGGGAAAGCATAGCTTTTTTGATCTTAAGGAGTCTCTAACACACCACACTTCTGGGTGGGTGACCCTGTGAACATGCTATCAGGCAAGAGGATTCCATTATGTGTCATGCATAGAAATCCAAAGAGCACACAGGCAGCTATATTTGTGATATAGCATGATAAGAGTGTGACCTCCCCCAGGGGAGGCTGGCCCCTGGGGTGAGGTGGAGGGGCGTTCTAGCCACACTTGCATTCCTAGGCACACATGCGGCATTGCTCTGTTTGACTAACCAAGGATCTGAGGACTTGAAGACCTGTGTCCTTGTCCTCGCACTGTTCCCCTCCAGTTAAGGGGCCTTAGGAACTTCAGCACCCCTCCCTGCTCCTAGTGTCCTTACCTGAATGACCAGGGAGTGCACCAGGGGACCACCAGGTTCCACCTGCTGACTGCATACTGTTTGCCATGTAGAGCTTCCTGGAATCTGACAGACAAGGACCAAGAAGAGACATTGCCTCAGCTATTTCAGGGACACCAGAAGGTCTCTTCTTCAAATCTTAACCCATAGGTCCCAAACTCAGAGGTCAAGTTCAGAAACAGGAAGCATGAGAACAATTCCACAAATAGGTGTTTTAAGAGCATCTAGCCCCCCTGCAGCATGGCAGCACAGCTTTACCATCTCCCTCTCTCCAAGCCTTTCACCAGGTTATACTCAAGGCTACCAAGCCATGGCCAGCTCTTCCGTGAGCATGGAGATGGGAAAAAGGTGGGGAGGAGGGCCTTCCATCTGCCTGGTTAGTATGATGTACCCCCAACTCCTAGACCTGGGCAGGTGATGGAGAAGCAGCTTCCTAGGGGGTCAGGGGGTTGAGGGGCAAAGGCTGGTATAGAGCTGAGGTGGAGTAGCTAGGCGGGCACCTCAGATTAGTTTCTGCAGGGTCCCAGTGTCTGAATGTTAAAGTCTGAGGCTGCATGGCCCCAAATCCCCCCACCAGAATTAAGCAAGAAGACAGGACCAAACTGTACTGTGATGTGAGTCCATGCAGAGGAAACACTTTGGGGCAGAGGAGTCCCTCTTACCTTGACTCTAGGGCTAGGCTCCTGGGCTCCGCAGAACAAGAGCTGTCTCAGAATAAGCAATAGCAGCCTCCTGGGAATAAACATAAGGCTGTCCAGGGGTCTGCTTTGAAGGACAGCACATGAGGTTATGTGAGTTCTAATGGATTTTAGTTCCTATCTTAAACACAGTGCAGATGGTCTAATAACCTGGGGCATTCCTCTAATTTTTTTACCGTAAGTTAAAGGGTTGGGGGATTTGTGGGCCACCCTACATTCTTATGGTTAACAAGAACCACAGATGCATATTCATCAGTTTGTATCGAAATTTCCTTCCATCTTTCTGCACCTCCACACAGAACCTAGTAAAGATTTCTGCCCACAGTGTGTCTGAGTGAATGGTGTTCACCAATCTACTTGTGGTACAAAGACAGAGGTGGGGAATGAGACTAGCTATTAGAAGAGGCTGAAACTCAGAGTGACCAGGCACCCCCACAGGGCAGCAGGCACCTGCTAGATGGGTAAGATTTGTCAGGCCATGCTGTGCTATTCAAATAGCATGGATGTTGAACAGGACTCAACTCTCTTTCGGAGGAAGAAATTGCATTCTTGCTTTTTGTTGTTGTTTTCTTCTGATTCTCCTTTAAGGAAAATGGAGAAGAGGCAGGGAAAACAAAATAAAACAAAAAAAAATGGTCTCTTGAACTTGAGAGTGGTCAAAGTCTTTGATTTTTCAAATGCAAGTTTACAAAATGGTTCCATTTGAGTAGTTTCTCCATCTGTTTATGGGGGCAAAGATGATTAGTAGCATTTATGGGACTGTTCACAATCATGGGAGCCTTGGCATTAATCATGCCCAGTCCCTGGATCCCAGCAGGAAGGGGCTCAACTCCAGGTTTCAGACAACACGCTCTGGGGAGTCATCACCTGCACAGTGTCAACCTTCCCATCAAACATCCCCAAGATGGGTGAGAAACGCTTCATACAGTGGTGTTAGGGGCAGAGAGAACCTAGAGCTAAAGGCAGTCAGAGCTCCAGGAGCCTTTGGCCAGGGATGGGCATCAGGTTCACTGGGGAACATTTCCAAAAGGCACAAGCCCAGGCCTACCCCCAGCAGTTCCTTTTATAGGTTTGGACCCAAGGCATCTGCATTTTGCAAAAGCAGCTCAGTGACTCTGGTGTACACCCAGGGTAACCATACACAGCTGGGCAATACATAGCCCCCATGGACCCCTGAGCTAGAACTGCTGGATTCAGCCCAGTAAATCTTCAGCTCCTACACAAAAGTATATTGATACAGGGTGAATAAGGCTGTCAGGGTCACCCTTTGCAAGCAGTGGGAAGTCCTTGTCAGTTTGATCCTGGGAAGGCTGGATGGAGAAGCACCAGGCCACACCATCCAGGAGCAGCTCAAAATACTGACCTGTGTCTATCGCTCAGTCAGCAGGGGCCTGCCCAGGAATGACTGCCCCAAGGGGTTTGGGCTCTAGAACTCTTTAGAGGAAAACTAGAAATGATTTTCTTGGTTTGAAAAAAAAAAAAATGCAAGCCTCAAAATATAATCTGCCAAAACTTAGGGAAAAAGGTCAAAAAACCTTCTTTTGTGTTCTCCCTAGCCAAGCAGACTAGTGTGGTGGCTGAAATCATTACTCTTGTGCCAGACTGCTGGGTTCAAATCCCACCACAGCTGCTCTGTGTGCCTTCCCCAAGCTACTTCCTCTCTCGCTCAGCCTTGATTTCCCCATCTATAAAATGGGGCTAAAAATAGTACTGCCTTATACGGTGGTTGTAAAGATTAAGTGAGACATGTGTAAAGTGCTTAGAACAGGCCTGGCCCAGAGTGCTGTGTAAATGTTAATTACTGCTATTACTGGGTGTGATACTTTCCAATTGCTGCCAGTCATTCTTGGGCATCAGGCCCTGAAAAATCAAAATCTGAGGAGCTACCCCAGTTCTCCTGAGGGCAACAGGAAAATGAAGACTCTCCCCTCTTCCAGCCCTTTGGAGATTTGGGTCTTGAAGAGAAATGGGTTAGGAAGTATTTAGATGGTCTGGTTGAGTAAACTGTGATACATTCTTATGATGGAATGTGCTGTGACCATTACAAATAATGGCAAGTGCATGTGAATGCACAAGGATAGTTGTCATACAGTGCTGAGTGAAATAAGCAGGTAACAGAACAGGATGGCCCCATTTTTGTTAAAAGTATGTACATGCAGCATGTATGAATCACACTCCACAAGTTCAGATATGCATGAAGTATCACATGTCATTATTTTATTTAAATCACTCAAATCTGACTCCAAGTCTTACCCTGCTGTGTTGGCAGGAAATTTGCTCTTGGGCACTGCTGGGGTTTCCTCCCTATGCAGCACTACAAAAGAAACCAGCACACCCAGGTGGTGCCCAGAAAACAGAGGCTGGCCTCTGGCTTCCCATCCCTGTGGCATCACTGACATCCTCATGGTCAAACCCACAGGTGCTTGCAGGAACGAGGCTGAGATGGGTGGTGCTTTTCAGCAAGGCTGGGAGCTCGGTGCCTTTGACCTGTCCCCTGCAGGCCATCGTTTCCCTCAAGCACCCTACTCCCTCTTTAAGGACTACCAGAACAGGTCGGGTTCCCTCCATCCCTGACCAGGGGTGGACACTACCTTGTTCCCTCTCCCAAACCCCATGCACGCCTGCTATGGTATGTGGATTGAGGGAATTTGGGCTTTCCTGGAAAACAGAAAGAGGGACAGCTTCTGCTTCCCTCTCTAACAGGAACTCACCAGGCTAGAAGTGCAGGGGCTTGGAATGCGGGAGTAGGGGAGAGCCCACTGATTAATAATAGCACGGTACATTACCTGACCACATGCCTATGTATGTGCCTAGGGACGTCCAGCCAATGTGTGCCCAAATGTAGTTATTTCTGGAGGGGGCCGGAAATTATGAGTGATCAGAGTTTTCTTCTTTTAATTTGTTTGAGTTTTTTACAATAAATATAAATCATTTGTATCAAAATTGTTAAGTTTGAAATGGCATTTGGCAAGGAAGCTAGGATTCACCTAGAGGCCTGGAGAATAAGTTTCTGAAACAGGAGGATGCTAAAAGTTAGGACAATGGAACCGGCCCCATCAGCAAAATGAATATTGTCTGAGTGATTTCACCTCTAGTGCATGCCAGGAGGATTAAGTTCTTGTCCAAGTGTAAACAGCTGCATGGTATGAGGTACACTCAGAACTCTGGGCAGAGAAGTACAAAATTGGGCAAGCTACTCCCTGCCTCACCGCCCTGCCACCAGAAGCCAGCATGGCTTCAAAGTGTGCATGTGGGTGTGTGTAAATTTTCCAAGCTGCCTCCTTCCTAGAGTCCCCTTCCAGTGCATTCTTCTCTGAGCTGCAGCAACACCTCCAGATGTGTTTGTATGTTTCACCACATTCCCTCCCCACAAGCCTTTGTTGGGCAACAGAACAGAGGAGCAAGAAGGGCTGAGTGTTGCTGGTTAGGGTTCTGAGGATCACAGGAGACCTGGCTTATTTGATTTGGTGAGCTGGCCAGCTGTGAGCTGTTTGGTTTGGGGTGTAAGATTAGGACTATTTTTCTTCCTTAGGCTGGTTCAGTCAGGAGGGAGAAGGACCCCCAGTTGAGGACACCCAGAGCCTGGCCTCTCAGCTGTCTTTTGTCACTGCTGCTACTGGGGATCCTAGCTTCCCCAACAAGTGCAAAGGACCCCACCCTTCAGGGAGGGGCAGCTTCCTGGACAGGGCAGTGGCTGTCGCTGCTATTCCAGGGACTAAGCTCTCCCTAGCTCCCGGAGAAAGCCAGATACAGCACAGAGGCAACAGCTCCTCTGTTGGCACAGGGCTCCCAGGTCAGGCCGCAGCTCCCAAGGCTGTCGCAGGCAGTTTCCCCTCTCCCCCACCCCTGGGGAGCAGATTCTTGTTGTCTCCAGAGCATATAGTATGTGGGGTCCTCAAAGACTCTTTGATCTGTAGACCCTCAAATCAGATCATAAATATTGTGCTACCACCTCTGTTGCCAGCTCTCCAGAGTAATAATATCTATGCAATTCTGGTTCGGATAACAAGGGGTAAGTTCCATTTCACGATTCTTGTGTCTGGGCTTTTCCCCCTAATTTGAGTAGAAGTTCTTTTAGGGCAGACATCATTTTCCCATAGCCCAAAGCATAGGGTAAAAAAAATAACCAGGTGCCTGAACCACACTTCTTGAATGATTAACATGGATGGACAGATGTGATAGGTGGACAGACAGATAGACAGATGCATGGATGGCAGACATCCTTCATGGAGGTCTCCTGTAACAGGAACAGTTTTTCTGTGCATTCATCCAACAAATATTTACTGTGCACTTACTATCCAGTTATATACATGGGCCAGCCATTGTTCTAGGCCCTTGGGATTCATCAGTGAACAAAGTACCAACAGACTCTGCTTTCATGGAACTCATAGTCTATCAGGAGGAGACTTACAAACAAAAACATTAAAAACTAAGTCATTTTGTAGTATGTCAAAAAGTGATTACTATGGAAATAAAGCAAGTAAAACAGGGCAAAGAAGGGTGATATTTGAGTAGAGGGAGTTTGTAATGTATACAGGAGTCACAGTACGTCTCACTGGGATGGTGACATCTGAGCAAAGATTTGAGGAGATGTGGGAGTAGGTCACGTGGCTATTTGGGGAAGAAGCATTCCAGGAGAGTGAAGGGACAGTACAGTGTGTAAAGTGGAGCATGCTTGGCATGTCTGAGGAACTGCCTTGCAGTCGGTAGGCTGGAGTAGAGTAAAGAAGAGTAATATGAGGTGAATTCAGAGAGGCAGAGTTAAGATAGACTGGCAGATCCTGTAGGACCTTAGGGAAATGGAGAACTATTAAAAGGTTTTCATAAACAGAACGACATGATTTTAATTTCAAAGGACTCCCTCTAGCTGCTATTTTGAAAATAGACTGCACAGGGAAAAGGTGAAAGTTAGGAGGCCCTTACAGCAATCCAAATGAGAGATGATAGAGACCTCCAATCAGGACAGTAGCCATGGAGATGGTGGGCCTAAGTAATTGGAAGGATGGGGTTGCTATCAAGTGTGATGGAGATGGCTGTGGGTGGAGCAGGTTTACGAGGAGAGGGGGCAGGAGGCAGGAGAGCATGCTGAGCTTGAGATATCATCCAGGTAGACATCCAAGCAGAGATATGAAGGCTGGAGGTATAAACTTAAATTGGGGCAGCATCAGTGATATTTGATAAGGAAAGCCATGAGGTTAAGTGAGATCACCAAAAGAACTAATGCAAATAAAGATGAGAAGAGAACCAAGGACTAAGCTCTGGGGCATATCAACCCTAAAAGATCAAGTTGCTGAGGAGGAACCAACAAAGGAGAACAACTTGTGAGACAGGAAGAAAGCAAAGAGAATGTCCTGTTCTGGAAGTCAAGTGAAAAATAGATGCCAAGGAGGAAATAGTAAACAACTTGTGTCAAATGCAGCTGATCTCCTGAGTGGTTAAGACTGAGACTTGACCACTGGGCCCAGCAATATGAAGATTGGCAACAGAAGTCTGTTAAGTACTGGGGGCAATAGGCTGATTGCAGTAGGTTTAAGAGAGAATGGGAAGAATCCACATATCTGCGGTCAAGTGATCTTTGATAAGGGTACTAAGAACACACAATGGGGAAAGGACAGTCTCTTCAATAAATGGTGCTGGAAGAACTGGATGTTCCCATGCAGAAGACTAAAACTGGATCAGTATCTCATACTATATACAAAAATTAATTCAAAATGGATTAAAGACTTAAATATGACCTGAAACTGTAAAACTATCAGAAAAAAACATAAGGGGAAAGCTTCTTGACATCAATCTTGGCAACAATTTTTTGGTTATAACACCAACATCACAAACAACAAAAGCAAAAATAGACAAATGGAACTATGTCAAACTAAAAAGCTTCTGCACGGCAAAGGAAACAATCAACAGTCCAAAGGCATCCTATGGAATAGGAGGAAATATCTGCAAGTCATACATCTGACAAGGGGTTAATATCTAAAACATATAAGGAACTCCTATAACACGAAGTTTTAAAAAAAGATTTAAAAATGGGCAAAGGACCTGAATAGACATTTCTCAGAAGACAAATGACCAACAAGTACATGAAAAGGTACTCAACATCACTAACCATCAGGGAAATGCAAATCAAAACCACAGTGAAGTATCACCTCATGCTTGTTGCAATGGTTGTCACAAAAAAGACAAAATATAAAAAGTTTTGGTGAGGATGTAGAGAAAAGAGAACCTTAGGCACTGTTGGTAAATGTTAATTGAGGCATCCTCTTTGGAAAACAGTATGAAGGCTCCTTTAAAAATTAAAAATAGGACCACAATTGATGCAGCAATTCCACTCCGGGGTATATATCCAAAGGAAATGAGATCAGTATCTCAAAGAGCTATCTATACTCACATATTTATGACAGCACTATTCACAGTAGTAAAAATATGGAAACAACCTAAATATCCATTGAAGGACAAATGATAAAGAAAATGTGATACATACACACACACATGCACACATTCACACAATGGAATAGACAGCCTTTAAAAAAAAAGGAAATCCTCCCATTTGTGATAACATAGATGAACCTGGAGGAAAATATGCTAAGTGAAATAAGCTAGGTACATAAAGACAAATACTGCATGCTCTCGTTTACACATGGAATCTAAAATAGTCAAACTCATATAAGCAGAGAGTAGAATTGTGGTTGCCAGGCGCAAGGGGGTGGAGGAAAGTGAGGGGGAAATGAAACCTTGGTCAAAGGGTACAACATTTCAGGTACATGAAATGAATGGATTGTGCATGCCTAACATACAGCATAATAATGATACTTAAAAGTACTGTGCTGTATGCCTGAAATGTGCTAAGAGGATAGATCTTAAATCTCAGCACACACACACACACACACACACACACACACACACACACAATGGCAACTATGTAGAGGAGATGAGTAAGTTATTGAGCTTGACTATGGTGATCTTTTCACTATGTATATATATATGAAAACATCAAGCTGTCTACCCTAAATATAAATAACTTTTATATGTCAAAGATAGCTCAAGAAAGTTGATGAGAAAGAGAGAGAATAGGAGGGGAAAAATGGAGATAGTGAATACAGACAACTTTCTGGAGAAGTTTTGCAGCAAATGGGGAGCAAACAAAAAGTTGCAGGAGAATTGAGCTCAAGAGAAGGTTTTTCTGAGGAAAGGTGATCACATACTTGCATGCTAATGGAAATGCTTCAGGAGAGAATGAACAACTGAAGACGGAGGAGAGAAGTGGGCAGTGTGGCTGGAGAGGGGATGGGATCCGGTACTCAGGCTGGGAGGCTGGCTCTAGAGAGGCACGTGGAAAGTTCATCAAGTTTTGGCTATAGAACCAGAGGGCAAGAGGGCAGATGGTGGCGAGTGGGGAGATGTGGTAGGGTTCTGTGGACGTTCTCTTCTGATTACTTCAACTTTGTGGTGGAGAGGGAAACAAGATCTTCCTGGAGTGAGGCGACAGGGGTCTGGAGAGAGTAGAGACAGTTTAAATCTGTCATCTAGGGCAGTGGGAGGGCAAGTGAGCTAAGAGAGTGGAGGACAACGACCTGGCAGCAGTTGAAGGCCTCATTGAAAACCGTGGGCATGAATATAAAGTGAGACCAGTCAGCATAGTTGTATTTTTTCCCAAAACAGGCATGGAGTAGATGAAGGGTTGGATCTAACCTTCACTGTGGTTTTGTCAAGAGTACAATGAAAGAGAGGCAAAGGAGTAACTCAATGACTAACTATGGAACTGAAGTTGCATTCTAGAAAGAAGGGTTTCCATTTTACTAAGTAAGAACATGTGAGGTCCTTTACTTTGCCAAGAGTGAGCTGTGGATGGAAAATGTCTGAGACTCACTACCCGGGAGCCATAATTAACCCAGTGACTCCCTGAGGATTTAATGGGGTGACCTGCCTCCCAAACTAGCGAAGAGGTGTGATATAGTATAGCGGTTGGCAGTGGGACAGGGAGGCAAAGGTCTATCCTATTTGTACTAAACTTGCCCTTAGGCTATCACAGGGCACCCCATTCACCTCAAAGACACAGCCCTTCCTGCATTATTGGCAAGCCCGGCCTCAGCAGGAATGGCCCTAGCAGTCACCTCTGACCTCAGCCAGCTCTCTCAGCTTCTCCAATTGAGCTCAAGTAGCTCTACTGTGCAGCTGTCTGTCCTTGCCCTCCTGCTTCCCTTCTTATGGCTGACCTTTCCCTGCCATATCTGTTAGTCCTGGGGTGTCAGCGCCAGCTCAGTTATGTCCCTGTGAATTCCCAGGGATTTCTGAACCTTGATTCCTGGCTTATATGACCAAGACCATTAGTCAGCACTCCACTCTTCCCCACCCGGCCAGCCCCATTAAACACAGTCTGGACCTTGCACCCCACAACACCAACCAGCCTCACTCCTACACACTCAGACCCAGAGTTTGTCAGCTCAGCCTCACCCAACACTAGCAGACAATCTGTAGGCCTGTTTCCAGAATCATGATGACAATAATAATAACAATGGTAGTAGCTACCACAATATAACTACTGAGAAGATAGGAATCTCATCTAATTTGCTTACTGCCATGTTCATGTTCCCAGCAGGAGACATCAGCACAGAGCCTTACTTACACTAGGCATTCAGTGAATATCTCAGGAGTAACGGAATAAATGATTACCATCTACCAAGTGCTTTTAAAATCCTGGGGGTGGTATTAAGTCTTTTTTACACATTATCTAATTTAAATCCCCCCAATGACCTCCTTCAGTGCAGGAGATGGTAGTGTCCTAATTTAATGGATGAGAAAAACTAAGGTGCTAAGGAGTCACATGGCTAATAAATGGCAGAAACATAACTGGAACCCAGTTCTGTGTGTCTTTTAAACCCACTGTCATATATGGACCCAGCCCAGTGAGTCCCCAAACTTACCTGATTCCCCTGAGGAGGGAAGAAGAGGCTGTAAGTGAAAGCATCCAGGCCAGAGCCTTCACCAGTCAAGCCACTTCGCACAGGGCATGGCCTAAGAACGGCAAGCCCTTGACTCCCAGCATGGCCCAGTTCCCTCAGGCAGTCCTGCCCGGGGGGTGCCAGATGACCCCAGAAATTCCTCCAACTGGTGATCACTGTTAGTCTCTTCCCTCCGCTTGTGCATTCTGGCCCAGTATCAGATATGGAATGGGACTTCAGTAATTTGCACTCCAGGTGCCTGAAATGGATGCAAAGACTACTTTGTGTCCCCAAACATTCATTCTTTTCTTTCTTTATAAAAGAACTCCCAAGTTTTAGATGGATATATGACTACCCAGCTTGCTATGACCATGTAACTAAGTTCTAGGCTGTAGGATAACACCAGAAATAAGATGTGCTTTTTCTAGATCAGCAATTCCTAACCAGGAGTGACTCTACCCCCGAGACACTTTTGGCCATCACAGCTGTGGGGTCCCACTGGCTTCTAGTGGGTAGGGGCCAGGGGTGCTGCTGAACATCCTACATGCACAAAATACACCCACAACACCCACCTGGCTCCAAATGTCAGCAGCGTTAAGGTTTAGATTCTATTCTACATCATGCCCTTACAAGGATGTGCACACAGTCCTCTGATCCTTTCCGTCTTCCCCCAAGGCTGCAAGTTGAAGAAAACTGGAGCAATGTCCTTGGGCCCAGAAACAAAGCAGACGCTTGAGGATGGTAGAGCCACCATAACATCCCTGGACTGCCTACCTCCACTATTATCATGAAGAAGAAAGAACCTTCTCTCTTGTTGAAGCAGCTGTATTTGAGGGTCCTTTTATTACAGCAGTTTTAGCCCATATGGTACCTTATACATGGCTTTTAAGAGGGTGGCACCTGGACCCTTGAAACCATAGTCATCAAATTCCAGCCCCTGCCCTGTGGCTCACACTCCCAGACCAACATCTGGTGCTGGTCTGAGATGCACTCTAACCCCAGGCTAAATACAATTTCAATTTCACGTAATTCCTTTTCTCCTCTTTTCCCCTTCTCTCTCCCTCCCTCCCTCCTGTTGATTCTTTCTACAGTATGCTGAGGTAGGCAGAATAAGGGCTCTCACACATGTCTACCTCCTAATCCCCAGAACCTGTGAATGCTGTTACATGGCAAGGGGGAATTAAGGTTACTAATCAGCTGACTTTAAACTAAGAAGGTCGTCCGAGATTATCCAAGAAAGCCCAAAGCAATCACGAAGGTCCTTGTAAGTGAACGAGGGAGACAAGAGAGGCAGAGTCAATGTGACACAGTCCAAGAAAGTCTCCACTGCCCACTGCTGGCCTTGAAGACAAAGGGGAGCCACAAGTCAAGGAATTCAGGTAGCTTCTAGAAGCTGGAAGAAGGCAAAAACCCTCGAGAAGGAACACAGCCCTACAGATGCTTGATTTTAGCCCCAAAAGACCCATTTAGGACTTCTGACCTCTAGAACTGTAAGATAATACATTTATTTATGTTATTTTAGCACCAAGTACATGGTGATTTGTCATCACAGGAAACAATATTCTCCCTTTATTCCTTTCTCCTTCTTCCCTCTGTCTCTCTCTCTCTCCAATACATAGCTTCTCTATGTGTTCTCTATGAAAGTTTGAACCAGTGCGGCACAGAGAACAAGGTATCCCAGCTAGCCTGTATCTGGGGCCTCCTTTAAAACTCCCACCAGGAGGATAAAATGAACACCTGAGAGAAGAAACTGGTCAGTGCTAACCCCGAGCATATGCTGGTCCAGCAGCTCATGAATTCAGAACTAATTCCTTTTATGATTTGCTTTCAGAAACACACTTTTCTTCTATACCCAAGAACCCTGTCCTGCTCTTCATGAAATCCAGGTTATCCTTAGATTGTCTACGTTTTCCAAGATGCCTCTTCCCAAAGCCAAGGGGACTGCTAGGTGATAGCCATACTAACTGGAGATGGAATTAGGCAACCCTCTAATTCCAAAGTGTTTAGCTTTGGAGCACAAAAAGTTAAACACCTCCTTGCAACACATTGTAAACATGTCAGTGTGTTTAACATGTTAACCGTCTTCTGTTCTCCTGCCCATGTGTTTAGAAAAGAAACAGGTTATGATGTTGAACTAGTAAATGGATGTATGTGCTCATAGCAGCTAACACTTTTTAAACACTTGTGGATGCTTAAAATTATGATGTGTTTAAGATTTGAACACATTTGCTTTTCTACACTTAATCCAATGAGTGCTAGATGCATTTTTTTTTTTTTTTTTTGAACAGCAAGGGTTTGTCTACCTTGCCATGGCCAGCTTGCAATGACAAATTCCTAGAGCTGCCAATCGGTTTTTATTATTGTTTTTTAGCATTTTCTTTTATACACAGATCTTATCAGGGGAAAATAATAACTAAAAGAGTGTAAATAATAGTCATTCTCTGGAGGATAGTCAGAGTTCTGTTCTGTTAGGGAATCTAAAGGGTTTTACTGGTGTCACTAAACCAATTTCACCATATGGCTCAAAAGGAAAACCAAAGTGGCTCCAGGCCCTGCCCAGACCACACAGAAGTATGTGGAGGAATTGGGGGCTTTGCCAGACCTCCAGGTGCTACCCAGGGCTCTTTCCACTCGGCTTCTCTACCCAGTCTGCCCACACCAGTGTCTGGAAAGGCATTAAATACTACTGCACTTTGCCAGCCTGGGCTCATGGTGCGTGAGCATCACGAGCAGGATTGGGTGTGGTTGTCCGCCTGCTTTCCTCTGTCCCACTGTGTCCTCTGTACTCTGTGCTCCATCCTCTCTTGTCTGATGGCTTCAGTGATCTACCCCCAATCTCCTTCCTCCATTTCTCCATATCCCACTTCCCACCACAGCCCATCCTATAAATGGCCTGTAAGTCTCTCTGCCATCAGACACCCTTCCCCAACCAGCTTTTTTCTTGCCAATGTCTCAGTCCCTCTCTGTGCTTCAGTCTCCTGGTCTTCTTTCAGTCTGTGCTACTTCCTGCCCCAGGGCCTTTAAATATTCTGTTCTCTTTGCCTGAAAGCCACTCTTTTCTTGGTCCTCTTCAACTGGCTGTTTTAGTCAGCAGTGCCGCAGGAAAGTTTTCCCAGCAGACCCCCCCTTTCCGTGCTGTCCTAGCACTCTTCACTCCTCCCCTCCAGCACTTATTTACCATGTGTTCAGGCTTAAAGACCTCAGCAGGCCAGAAGACCTCAGCAGCTTAAACCCAAGTGTTCGTTGTGAACTAACCTGGTCTTCCAGTTTATACAGCAGCCGGTGTGCGTTTGGCTAATATGAGTTCTGCCTATGAGAAGAGTCCATTCACAGCAGGCAAGGCTGAGGACTAGTCCCAACTCCCCAACAAATTTGCCAAGTGAATGCCACCCAATGCTGGACACATAGTCAACACCTAATGAATATTTGTTGGGTGGCCAAATGGGACTTCTGGATTTCTGGTCCATCTTAGAGTCATGGAAAGAAAGATTGCATTGTGAGTTGGGACTGTGAGCATAGTTTCCAACCTGATGCAAGCTATTTCATTTCTCTGACTCTCAATCTGCCTGCATGCCAGATGGGGAACCAGCTCAATTCAGCAAATGCGTATTGAGCTGGCACACTGTATAAGGATTCCACTAGACTCTCTTGGTGCCTGCGGGATGAAGACCACGAGGGGTTTGCCTTCCTTGCCCTCAAGGGATTTGTAGTTTAGTGTGCAAGGTAAGACTTCTTATATAAATAACCACAAGGCAAGGCAAATTTGTTAAAACTTCAAGATAATTTGAAAGGACTAAAGAATGCCTGGAAGAGTCCACTTCCAAGAGGCAAGCTGAGAAGGCCTTATGAAGAAGGACATTTGGGAAAACCTTAAAACAGGCCAGACTTCAACAGGCCAAAGGTGAGAGGGAGTCTTCCCATCAATACAGTGACATTAAATGTCCAAAGATGAAGAAGCCTCGGACATGCCTGAAGCATGTCTAGGGTCCAGCATGGCTGCCATGTAAGATACAGAGGAGGAGATGAACTGGAGAGGTAGATTGGAGTCACGGCAAAAGATCTCAAAATGTCACTCAGGAGTCTGGCATAAATTCTTCAGGTGGCAGGCTGCTGCTGGAGGGCTCTGAGCAGGGGAGGGACCAATGAGAGCTACACTCAGGGTGTTCATTCAGCTGCCGGGGTGGAGGGGGACGATCCATTTGGAAGTAGCTCCAATTATTCAGGGGAGAAGGGAGAAGGCAGATGGCAGTGAGAAAGGCAGAGAGACGAGGAGGCTGAGATCCGAGACCTATCAAAGCTAGAAGCAGCAGGATGAAGGAGCTGACTGGACGTGAGGTCAAGGAAAGTGTGAAATCCAACAAGGATGTCAAGGTTTCAACAGTGGACCCTCAGCAACATGATGCTGCGATGAACGGAGAACACAGGGCTATGGGAAGTGGGCAGGGTCAGACAGGATTTTTCAGAGATGTTCACTATAAGGCACTGATGGAGCCACTGGGTCAAAATAGTTGCAGGCAACAGGGAATGCAGGTCTTGAAACTGAATATGGAATAACACCTTCCTGGCCTGGCCACAGGGCTACTAGGAAAATTCAAAGGAGCCAGTGAAACAGAAGGCATTTGAGGATGCTCAAGTCACTGTGCACGTGGAAGGCATGATGATTTGTGTTTTTATTACTGTTACAAATACATCTTTAAATATCTCAGAAGATGGGAAAACTACCTCTGGTCTGTCTCTTTCCTTGGGGATTAGAAACCTAAACTTGTTCCTTGAGTGTTAAACCCTTCAAGAAGCAGACTGAAGGTCCTTGAAAGACAGAATCACCACAGGGCCGGCTGAGAGTGGGAAAGGGGCTGAGTTATCCCTGGGAACACAGGACAGGGAGAGGCAAGAGGCAGCACTGGTCCTCCCCACCAGGCACTGCCTAGGGATGTGAAGCAGGAACATTTCCGCTTCTTGAGACCCATCCCTGTCATCACACAGGCTCTCCGACCTAAGTACTCAACTATCAATGAGTGAAAGTTACTGATGCCTGCACTCTATCCCAAGGGGCTCAGATTTAATTGACTTGGGGGTATAGCCTAGACACTGAGATTTTTTTAAGGTCTCTAAATGACTCCTATGTGTAGCCAAGTTTGAAATCTATTGCTCTAGTGCCTTAAGTGATCTCAAATTGTGAAATAACCTTCTCAGTCCAGCCTGACTTCCTATAATTTGCCAGCAGGGAAAGAATGTGTGAGCCAGAAGACCTCAGCAGCTTAAACCCAAGTGTTCGTTGTGAACTAACCTGGTCTTCCGGTTTATACAGCAGCCGGTGTGCGTTTGGTTAATATGAGTTCTGCCTATGAGAAGAGTCCATTCATAGCAGGCAAGGCTGAGGACTAGTCCCAACTCCAACAAATTTGCCAAGTGAATGCCACCCAGCAGAGACCTGGGTCAAAGAGAACAAGCGTGTTGCTTCAGAGAGATGATTCAGGCCTTTCAAATGCAGTGTTGTAAAAATATTTAACCCTTACTTAGAATAATAAAGAAGAAACTTATTTTCTAACAATAACAAATATTTAACATGTTTGCATTAATAAAAGTTATTTAAAATAATACAAAATGTGGTTTCAGACACTGAATGTGCCATAACACTTAGGTGCATTTGGAGCAGTCTTCCGTTTTCCAGTTTCCCCTTTCCCATTCTTTAATGGTAGCATTAGTTCTTTATATTCACTGGAGTCTGAGATAACCTCCATGGATAGGATTGCAAACTCATCTTCAAAATATGATTTAAATGCCATTTGGTCCTGGCTTTTCCTTTTCTTCTGGTAAATCCTTTGGAATCTAGTGGGTGGCAGGTTGGTTCCCCACATGTGTCCTCCCAGAGAGGGTGCTCCATGGCTCTTCTGCAGTTTTCTGAACCAGGTAACTTCTTGGGAGGTATATTAAAATGTTTAAGTTTTAGATAATAAAATAAATCACTCATTTTCTGAGAACAGCACTACTCCAGGCATGATTAAGTGTCAAGAATTTCAGCTGACTTTGGCTGCTGTCTTGAGGCAACTGTCCACCAGCTAGTCTCTGGATGCATCAGGAGACCCAGAATTTACACCATGCAACTTGCAAATTGGAGTCATCAAAGCACTTGATAGATGTGGGGTCAGAGCAGTAGAGACTCTGTTTTCATGCCTCTCGCATGCACTTTGTGGTAAACGTTACTAGTGTCTACTAATCGTCAGTCCTCATTCCCTTCCTGTGAGTAGGAAGTGTACCTTCCAAGTCCCTTAGGGCTGGACAGAGGCATGTGATGGCTGGTTGGGGGCTGTGAGAAGTGACTCCCAGCCTGAAGCAGAAAAAAACCTGTGCATGGTTTTCCTTTTCTCTTCCTCTGCCTCAGTGACAGAGGGGTCCATGTGTTTTAGACATATGGCCCTCTTGGATCCCTGAACTGTTACATGGACGACATTTGCTTCGCAATCAAAAGGATAGGTGGGTGAGAAGTAAACTTTGTTAAACACTGATATTTGAAGACTGAGTATGGAAATGTGACCCATACTACATTTTTCATTTATTTCAGTGACATTTGAGCTCTTATAATATGTTGGTTATTGTATTAATTTCCTATTGCTGCTGTAACAAATTACCACAAACTTGGTAGCTTAAAAACTACAAATTTATTATTTTACAGTTCCAGAGGTCAGAAGCCCAAAATCAGTCTCACTGGGTTAAAACCCAGGCATTGGCAGGACTGGTCCCTCCTGGAGGCTCTAAGAGAGAATCTTTCTCTTGCCTTTCCAAGCTTTGAGAAGCCACTTGCATTCTTCGGCTTCATGGTCTTCTCCACTGTCCCTAACGCCAACAGTAGAGCATCTTCAAATCTCTCTTTCTATCTTCCTGACCTCTGCTGCTGTCATACATCTCCTTCTGTAACTCTGACCTCCCCTCTTCTCCTTTTAAGGGCCTTTATGATTACATTGTCCCAGCCAGATAATCAGGACAGCCTCCCATCTCAAAATTCTTAACCAAATCACATCTGCAAACTCCCTTTTACCATGTGAGGTAACATAGTCACAGGTGCAGGAAACACATCATGGACATCTTTGGGGTCCCTTATTCAACCTGCCATAGTGACCCACACATTTGCTTATTTGACTAATTCTTAATTTTACTCCGGCGGGAACTGACCAGGAGCCAGATGGCCTTCCCCAAGTAATATTCCTCCATATTGCTATAGGCATACATCTTTTCTTTGGAAACACATACAGTTCCACATATGGGACTTGATTACAGAAAAATAATCCAAAATAAGCTTTATGCACAAGGATGTTTAAGAAGCATTACAGATTCTGTTATAAAAAAAACTGGGAACACCTAAATGTGCAACAATAGGGGAATATGCAAAGAAATTCTAGAACACCCCATGTTTAAATATTATACAGCCATTATAAATGTTTATGACATATTTTAGTAACTTTGAATGCTTTATAATAATATTTAAAGCAAGTTGCACACATATGATTTCAGTACTGAGAAAAACATATGTAGAGGAGAAAATTCTGGAAATGTATACACCAACATGTCAACAGTGTTGGTTTTTTCTGGAGGTCATGCATGGCTTTAATTTTCTTCTTTACATTTTCTTTTTTTAAATATCCACAAAGAACAAGGACTACTTTAGTTATCAGAAATCTCTACTGGTGATAATAGCAGGCTCCAGTCTGGAGAAGAGCAACTGGCAGTTGTGGAGGAGACCTCTATTTATGAGGAAAGGTACTACCTCTGTTCTCTCTAAGCTTAGGGATTTGTGGCTGCATAATTCCTGCTTCCATGTGTGCTTAGACGTGTGGGCATTCCTTTTTTCTGGGTATTTGCCCTGAGGAAACAGTTAGGATTTCTGCAGAAGGTACAGGGACCCATGAGGTCATCCTGGATGACTAGATACAAGGTTAGAGATGTCACATTCATGGTTACCTGCAGGCTTCTGTTCAGCTCAGCAAGGAGATAATCAGAGGAAACTCTTCAGTGTGAATACGAAGAAGTACACCGTCTTTCAGGGTGGCCAGAGCCAAGGTAAAAAATATGTATATATTCATGCAACAGCTCCACTGCACAGAAGCTGTGCTGATCTGAGACCTCATCACTCCCAAGAAGAAAATGAGTGACAGGCAGTGTGGTAGAGGGGGTGGAAAAATGGGCATATGCAAAGACTGCTGGAGGAAGTGTAAACTAGTAAAAACCATGCTAGATCAAGATACGTACTTGTAGCAAGTTGTAAAAATGTCTGTATCCTGCAGTCCAGTATCTCCATGAGAAGGAATTCATCCTAAGACTGGAAAAATAGTAGTCTGAATGTCTGACTTTATGACATCTGTGCAGTGGAATATTATGCAGCCATTAGAAATCATATTTGAGAAGAATATTTTTTAAAAATACATGATATTTATAATACAGTGCTAAGTTTAAAAAGCAGAATATGAAACAGCAAATACAACATAATCCAATTGCATAGCAAATAAACATATAAACAAGTAAATGGATAATTAGATGCTCATAGAAAAAAGCCTGGCTCACACCAAAATCTTAAAATGTGACAGAACAACAGGTTGCTTGCAGGGTTGGAGGGAGGTTGGCATGGGGAGATATTTACCTTGGTTTTTCAGGCTACCTGCCATTAGTATGTATTACTTTTAACACAGGACTTTTGCTTCCAAAATCTTCCTCCTCAAGGTAATTCTGCTGGGGGAAGCCCTGCTCTGTTTCTGGGAGAGGACTCGCTGGGCCACTGCCCTTCGTGGCCACACCTGTGTGGTCACTGGCAAATGTGGACCTTCAGAGGACTTCCTGGGTTTTCCAGGCTCCTTCCTTCTAGAGCAGGACTGGGTGTCCAGGAGTGGTTTTAAGGATTGAACACACTTTTGAAGGCCAGGATTATGGTTTTTTTTGTAAAATAATTTCTTCAACTGCTTTTGAAATACTTTTGCTTCCGGCCATCCCATATGCAAGAAATGACCATTAAAGTTCTTGCCTCTTCATAATTTTGAAGGCTACACTAGTAGATTTCCAGGCTTTGCCAGTGCTCTCGGTTTAATGGCAACTGTCTTGCGGCCAACCTGAAACAACTAGCTTAGCTGGGGAGGCAATGTCTCGCACCTCCCTCCCCAGCAGGCTCACCTCCGCTGTGCGGTAGAAGACTCCCTCAGCCTCTGCCAAGTCTATGGCTTCTCAAGTGCCGCTTATCCTCTGCTTCAGTTTGAGGCACAGAGTGACTGGCTTTTTAATGATTCTGATCACCAGTCTCAATGTGCTTCAGGGTTTTTTTCACACATCCAAGGAATTCGCTGACTGACTGGCTAAAATCAGAGATTCCCACAACCCTCTCCTTGGGTCTGATTATTTGTGAGAGGAGCTCACAGAACTCAGGAAACCAGTTTACGCACTAGCTTCCCAGTTTATTACAAAGGACATTAAAGGATACAAATCAACAGCCAGATGAAGAAAGGCACAGAGCAAGGTACAGAGAAAGGGCATGGGGCTTCCATGCCCGTCTCCAAGCATACCACTCTCCCCAAGTCTCAGGAAGTCAACAACCCAGAAGCTCTTCAAACTTTGTCCTTTGGGGGTTTTATGGAAGCTTCACTACATAGGCACGACTGATTAAATCACTGGCCTTTGGCCATCAATTCAATCTCCTCTCCCATGCCCAGGAGGTGGGGGGTGGTAGGACAGAGAGTTCAACCCTTCAGTCATCTGGTTGTTTCCCCTTGGGTGACTGCGAGGCATTCTAAAAGTCACTCATTAACATAACAAAAGACACCTCTGCGTTTTCAGCACTTAGGAAATTCCAAGGTTTTAGGAGTTCTGCACCAGGAAATACCTATTTCTTACTATAAATCACTATATCACACTTTTGCAAACCAGCAAGGCTCCCAATTACTGAACTGTCAGTCAATTTAGATTTCAGGCTGCAGACAGCAGAGCAGCACCTTAGCAAAGCCACTTTCTCTTCCATCTATCCTTGAAGACCAACTAAAGCTAGGCTGCTTTCACCTCACCCTTATGAGATTTAGTAAAAGCAACAAGATGCAACCCAACACAGTGAACTTTTGAAACTTTCTCACCATTTCTTCTCTTGCTACACCCTCAGGCAGCATGTGCTCTGTCTTCCCAAATGAGGCACAGTGCAATCAGATGTTTTGCCCTGTACAACAAGGGTCACTCAGCAATTGGGAGTCCTCACTGACTGGTCTACCTCAGCTTCTTTTTGGAACAAGGCAGGGTATGTAGCCAAGCATGTACATCCCAATGAATGCTGGCCTGCCTAGGTGACAACTTTGAAGGGGACAAGCCTTACTTGGCTGTGTACATTCTATAGACTTCTTTTTTAAAATGCCAATCTATTCTCATATTGATCACACTAAATCATTTCCTGTTCAATTTTCCTAGAGAGAGATTTTCTCCACATTTTAATGTCTTTTTCAACAATTAGCAAAAAGTGGACATGGGCTTTGCTGGATTCATCATATCTTCTCATGTATTAAGGCATCTGCACACAATAGGTAGGAAATTCCTCATTTCCTCATTAGAGTCCAGAGAAATGTCTAAGGCTGATTTGATGGTGAGTATAGCTCAAAACTTAGGGTAAAGTAGAAAAGTGTTTCCCACTCCCCATTTCCCTAGTGACTGACAAGAGCGATGGTGTTCTCCCCATGGCCCCAGACAGGACGTCTCGCCCCATGGTGAGTCAGGCCTGACATCAAACCCTGGTGGGAGATGTGCCAGCTATGTTTGTGCATCTGATCTCCTTCATGCCACCCTCCCTTCACTGGTGCTGGCCCTCTCACATTTCATTCACCCAGCTGCAGGGAAGAGTTTGTTTTTCAAGACAATTAGGTCACAGTGCTGACAGCAGCTTGGAAAGGTGGGCGAAGCCAATGCCAATTACTCAGAGGTCCCTTAGCAATGGCATCTCCCTGGTCAGGGCATGTCCTTTCTGGAAGACCAAGGTGGGTGGGCGTGGGGAGGCAGATGGGCAAGACGCCCATGGAGTGGGATCTGAGTGCAAGGACACCAAAAATGCTCCCTGCTCTTCAAGTCTCTCCCTGCTCTTGCCCCCTGCAGATTCTACAGTCTGCCATAAGGTTTCTGCTCCTCTGGGCTAACCAGTTTCCCGTTTTAGCACTTATGCCCAAGTGGGGCAGCCGCCAATGGCCTGGGGGAATGCTGTAGTGAAGGCCCCAGCCACCCACCCATTCCAGCTCCTCGCCACTCCTCCTCGAGCCTCCTCTACTCAGCCCTTTGCCCATTTCCTAAGAATGTGTGGTGTCTACTTTGGCTCCTCTTCCTTGATACAGCTTCCAGACAATGGTCTCCCTACTCAGCCCAATCCCTGGGACCCCTCCTGTTCACCATCCTTGAGGGGAGTTAACCCACTCATCACCAAACACCTCAGAAGGGTTAAATTAACAGCTGCTTCCCAAGACGAAGAGGGCAGGGCACTAGAAAACTCTGGGCATGAGTGAGAACGACCTTTCTTTTTGCCTTCTTCCCCCAAGTCCTGATGTAAAGTCCTATCTCAAGCCTCTCTCGAACAGCTCAAAAACTTTGAGCTTCTTAAGAGGAGAAATGGGGTCACTTCCAGCACAGGGCCTGACAAAACTAGCAGTTTAAAGGCCACTGTGAAAAGGAAGAGGACAGGGGAAGAGGGAGGAGGAAGAGAGGGGAGAAGGAGAGTGGCCCTTTATTCTAGCCAGCACGCTTGTTCGTCCGGACACTAAGGAAGTTGCCCTGTGACCACTCCACTGCCTCGGCTTTCTCCATCCCCTGGCCTTACTGTCTGGCCACTGTCACTTTACCTGTGCCCCCACAGCCAGCCTGGGATCGCAGCCTGCTGGCACTGTGGCTGTTGGCTGTGTGTGCATCAGTCTAAGGCCCACACCTCAACTGCAAGCTGCTCCTCCTCTTGCTTCCCTGTTGTGTCTAATGGGCCTTTGCTGCCGCCTTGATTGATTGGGTGACAGGGTGGCCAGGGAGGGAGGCACCCTGGTAGCTCCTGCAAACAAAAGGGGAGTCCAGGGCACATTCCAACACTGTCAATGCTGGCTCAGCCCCTTAGTGGTGTAAAATCTCACGCCTGGAGCCTTGTGAGCTTCTGGTGCCAGCTGCAATTTTATTGGTGGTCTGCGACTTCAAAGGCCTCTCCTCCTGCAGGGCTGAGCCAGCAGGCTGCACAGCAGAAGGCCTTGGGCCTAGGGCACCAGGGAACTCCCTGGGACCTGGACCCAGCCTCTTCCCAGCTTGCCCTGCCTCTCTCTAGTCACAAAAGTCACTTTCCCAGTTTACTCTGTGATGGGGAGGAACTGCTTGTTTAGGAGATGTGCTCATGGATTTGCATGCCCCTGTTTCCAGGCAAGACACTATTCAACATTCCAACTTTTTTTCCTATAAAAACCCTCTACCGCAGCAAGATGGGAAGCTGGACTGGGTCTGGATAACCCTGGGCACCCACTTGACATCTCTGTGACTCACCTATCAAGGCAGTTGACACAAAGTCTTGGCTGCCCACCTCACCATTCTTTGGTGGCTTAGGATAGGTCAAGTATGGGGGAGCAGGTAGAAAATCTCTCAGTGGAAGGTACTGCTCAGTCCACACAGCTGGCACCCCTCTCCGGCAGTCCTGAAATTCAATTAAGTATTTAAGACACACTGTGGATTTGAATCTCAACTCTGACATTTCCCAGGTGTGTTGCCTTGGGAGAGTTACCCAACCTCTCTGTGCCTCCATTTCTTCTTAGCGATTAGTTAACATTGGTGGAACATCTGACCAGTCCCTGGCACCTGTTAGGTGCTATGGAAGTGTTTGCTATTATTATTATTATTACCACCACTCATAAACTCATCCACATGAGTAAGTTTATCTGCCAGCGAGATGACAAGCTTCCAGTGTTCTTCCCATAATACACATGGACACACAGGGACACACCCAGCCAAGCATGGGGTGGCAGCAAAAGCAGCCCAGGAGCCAGATCCTACTCTGCCTTCTGCTTGCTAAGTGAGTCCAGGCAACTTCTGAAACCCCTGGAAAACCAGCTTACTCATTTATTAAGAGAGGCTAAGAACAACTTGCTTCCCAGAGTAATATACAGTTTCCGTGAAATTTAAATAAAGCTGCCAGGAAAATCAGTGAAGCTCAGGGACTGGCCTGTAGTAGGCATTTAATGAATGTTTTAGTCCCCGGGGCTGAGTGCACAACAGCACAACAAAAGCTTGCTCAATATCAGCTCTGAAGTGCTAACCTGGGAGGTCACATCGAGTCGCCAGTGCCACCTTGCACCACGAGCCACACCTTCCATAGTGGTCACACTTAGGATACACTGAAACGAAAAGCAAGGAGCTCCTTAAGGGAAAGAACTGTATCTTTTCCCTCACACTTGCCGGCAGCTGGTCCAGCTCGGCACAGTGTGAGACAACTCCAGCAGAAGTGACCCTGGCCGTCTGAAATCCTGTCCAGAAGAAAATTATTGAGAGAAAACTGAAAAAGGAAAAGCTGCCCTCAAACACATCCAGAGTCTTGCTGGAGATGGAAACTAACAGGGATGGAAACATGACAGCAGAAAAGTACAGACCGTTTTTGAAGTCTGCCCACCTGGGAGTCAAGCCACATTGAAAATCAATAAGGCAACAAGGCCAGGAGTTTGGAGAGCAGACTGGATACCTGCTTGTGCCTCTTTTAAAGCAGGGAAACCTTTGAAGTTGCAGACGACCAATAAAAATACAGCTGGCATTTACAGCTTCAACTCCTCCTGCCTCTGCTTTTCACCAAGTTGCTAAAGCTGCAGCCAGAATCACCCTGGGCTGGAATGTTGGCCCAGGACTACAGGGCCCATACCGTGGGCAAGGACAGTGGCTCCAGGCATCCACTGGCCAGGGATTACCGTAGACACACTGGCATCTTCCCAAGACAACCCTGTCTCGGGTTCTGGCCAACAGAGGCAGTGGCTGAGGTCCCCAAACACACTTGAATGAGGTAAGCGCTGTCAGAAGCAGTCTAAGTCACGGCCAAGACAAGCACAGGGAAGCTCTCTCACATGGGACACCTCCACTCCATTTAGTGTGCTTTCTCACCTACTGCCTCGTTCTGTGCTCTCTTTCCAACGCCTGTAACACCAGGAGGATCCTGCTAGAATAATTCCCTACTTCAAAAGATGGGGAAATCAAAACAGAGTAGTGTTAAGCAACTGGTTAAAAAGCCAAAAAAGTTACAGTGAGAGGGCGCTAGAACCTAGTTCCCAACCAGTGCTGAGGGCTTACGAGGCCGCTTAATTGGAGGCTGTTGTCATTGCTCTCTTTTTTCTGTTTACCACTCACAGGAAGCCCCGTGATCTTACTCCTACCTCATAAGCATAAGCTCTGTTCTCAGAGCTAGGGGCTTATGGTCCAGTCAGGGAAACAGGTCTGAGAGACAGAAAACATCCAAAAAAAAAGCTACAAAGCAGTCTTAGAATGAACAGAAGATATTATCCCATTCAACATATATGGGCAATGTCAGGCCTAATGACCAAGCTAAGCCAATGTCAATAAACAGAGAACTATTAGGAAATTCATTAAGCAAGACGTTGTTTATACTCCTATTTGTCAACCAAATTATTTGTTTGACTTGTGGCCTCCAAGGTTTATTACTGTCATTTCTGTCATCAGTAGAGCTGGGTTGCTGGAATTTCACACATAGGTAGGACCTGCACATGTTTTAGGTATGCTATCCAGGTTGGCCTTCTTGAAGCATCCAAACACTCTACAGGGGCCAAGGTCTGTCTTCAGTTAACACAGAACTGCTCTTTGTAATCCAATGGCTCACTGGACCTAAATTGATTGATTTGCTAATCACTGTTTCCTGTTTCCAGAATTTGACCTGGAAGCACCCTCCTGCATTTGGGAGGAGGTCATCAGGAAGAAACTCTGGGCTAAGAACACAACAGCACAGGGGGACTAGCAGACCTCTGAGGACACCTGGTGCCCTGCTCCACCCCACCTGGATTTGGTTTTTAGGACACAATCCTTCCCACTCCTCCCACACTACCCCACATCTGTGCGTTTCCTTTCTGCTCACTCAGCTCACACTCATTCTTCCCTCTGCCTTTTCCTAGCCCCAGCCCAAATGCCAAGCTCCTCCAGAGAGCCGCCCCAAACCACCACGTAAGCACAAAATGATTTGTCCCAGCTCTGGCTTTTGAATGACTCAGTCCCAATGATTATCTCTCCTCTGTTCTGTTGGCATCTTTCATACACAGCTTTGTGAACTATGCACTTCAGTTAGTAACTAGCATATAAATTCTCTGAGAACAAGCCAACCGTAAGCCAGGCTTGCATCCTCTCCTTGGCTCCAGTCCCCCCCGCTAATTCACACATATGCACATGTACACTCACACATGCACACATGTGATCCTGGACCAACAGAAGGTACTCTGCAGAGAGCACATATAACTGTGTCATTAGGGGTTTTGTCTTCCTCCAGATCCTAAGTTATCCCTGGCTAAGGTCCTGCCCTTAAGCAAGTAGAGAATGATAATCACTTTAGTAAAGAACAACCACCTTCCCTACTTTCATCTCCTAAACTGGACTCATTTCTGGGGCTTCCACCTTCTCTGAGCCAGTGCTTCCTGTTTGGGAAATAAATGTCAAATGATTTCTCCATTCAAAGTGACAGATCACAGTAGGTTTCTGGGTAGTAGGCAGGAGAACCCGCCTCATAAAAAGTAGACATTCTTTATTACTTTGAAGGGAAAAGGGTGAAGGGAGTGGGATGAAGGGTCAAATTTCTCCAGAATTACTCAGAGTAATATCTATCCTCAGCATACACCCAATGAATTCTGACACATCTCAAAAAGCAAGGGTCTGGAAAAAGCCAGCAGAATCTCTTGCCCTCTGCAAAAAGCTACTGTTCAGTCTGTTCTTTTGTAGTTTGGTTATTTTTTTTTTTATAACAATCAAACCATCTTGGAAAAATCAGAAAGCAGATGCACCCATAATTGAACTTGGCAAGGGCAACAGAAACCTCGTTATAGGTGTTACAGGCCCTCGCGCCCTAATTAATCTGGGGTTGAGGGGCTTTGGATTTCTCTACACAGATGTCTGCGCGAAAGACCCTCGTGGGCAGAGGCACCTTTCTGCAAACTCAGGGCCCAGGTCCCGGCCCAGCCCTGGCATGGAATCCCTCTCCTGGCTTCAGAGACTCAGCCCCGGAGACCCCACGGGCTTGGGCCGGGCTCTGAGGGACCCTGGGCTGCGGGGGCGGCCAGCCCACCTGAGAGCAGCCGGAGCGCGGCCTCCGCCCGCTCTGCGCCCACAGCCACGACCCGATGACGAGTTTTACTACCCGCCATTTACCATTCTGACGGGAAAACAAATTTAAAACACCTGGAAATTTATGTCTCTGATGGGTCGAGTTGCAGTGTTCCATCACATTAAATAATACCGGCTGTGCGCTTCAAAGGGCGCCGGCCTCCGGGAGGCCGCCGGGGCGCGGGGCCTTTGTTAACAGCGCGGGGCCCCGAGTGGCGGCCGGAGCCCCGCACCTGCGCGCGCGCTAGGAGGAAGCGGCCTGCAGCGCCCGCCCCGCGCTTACCCAGCGCCTCCCGCTAGCTCCGCACGCGGCGCTCGGCCGGAGACCCTCCCGCCGCGGCACCGACCTGGCTTCCGGAGGCGGAGGCTCACCGGCTACGTGCGTGCAGCCGCGGTGTCCTCACCTGTGTGACCGGGGTCAGGGGCCGGCAGCTGTTGGCAAGGCCACGCCCCTCCCCGGCCACACCGCTCTCCCACACTGACCCGCAAAATGGCATTGACTCCAGTCAGTCACGCAGGCTCTCGGGGTCAAGGTGGGTGCGGAGCCTAGCAAAGGGCCAGGGGTGGGAGGAACAACCTAACGTCTAAGACCGACGGCTAGCGGGGTCCGAAGACGCTGGGTAGAAAACATTTAAGACTTGGGCCGAACAGACCTCTTTCAGCCGGTCCAGCGGCTCAGGTGAGCTGTACGTCACCGTAGCACTGATGTGAGCGGGAGTGGGGGCTTCAGCATCCTGGGCCACGCAGGGAGTGGCCCTCAGCCCTGACACTGCAGAGGGTGGGGCTCAGGGGCAGGGCCATCTGGCCAGAAGCAGGGCAGGAAGGGGGGCGAATTGTGCCTGGAGTCTGAACCCAACGGACTCGTCTCTGGGCTCACATAGGGTCCCCCATGGAAACTGACAGAAAATCCTAGAGGACAGGTGGAGGTGGGCTTTGAGATGTTCTTCCCCCGTGGTAAGGGCTGTGAAGCTTCTCAGCATTAGTGACCGTCTGTAAAACGCAGCCTCCTGCTCCCTCTAGCACACTGTGAGGACCAGAAGGGAAAGTTCTGAAAACATGTTGTTAACCTAAGATTACGCAAAGGGGGGCATTCTATTGCAATTGAGAAAAGGGCATCTGGGGAAGCCTGGGAGCATCTCACCACCACAGCAGGAGGAGCAGCAGCTGGGAGAGGGTGCTCTTGCCCCCAGCTTCTTTGCTGTCCAGCTTCCCCGACCTGCAGGTCAGCAGGGCCTGCTTTGCTCCTCCCTGTATCTCCTCTAAGTGTCTGCCAAGTGGTGGCCCCTTCCCAGGGTCACTGGTGACACTCTACTCAGCCACAGCACCAGGAAGTAAAGAAAACACCAGGATGGTCTCTTCTTTGTACAACTAAAGGTTTACTAGAAGAAGCTTGCACGTTGGTTTCTCAGCTGCCACTGTGTGCATAGAAGTCACTCATCAGCCCATACCCAGAGCAGAATGCTCCAGAGGTCTAAGTGCCAGACGGGATCTGCCTCCATCTAACTGTGGCCTCAAATGGACATGGTGCTTCACCTCCTCAGTCTTGTCACTTTGGAAACGAGGGCATGGGGCTGCACTCTCTGAAGTCATCCCATTCTCATCAATGCTTCTCAGTATCGGCAGCATGTCATCTGAGGCACTTTGAAACCACTGCCTGGGTTCTACCCCCAGAGGTTCCAGTCTAACTGGGGTGGAACCTCAGGTGATTTTAATGTGCAGGCAAGATTGGGAACCCTCACTCTAGTTGTGAAGGTTTTATTAAGTAAACATCAGTCTACATGGAGTGGCCCAGAACTCAGACACTCAAGAGGGAGCTCCTGGGAGTTTCATTTCCTCTCCTGGAATAAAAAAGCTTAAGAACTCAATAAGCCCCAACCATGATTTTTTGGTGTCTCTTCAGATTATGACACTAAAGTTTTGGTCATAGTTAAGGCCACCAGAATTCCCATATAGCTCTGCTATAAAGAACTGGGCTCAGTCCTAGCCTGAGGTAAGATACCTGTGTTAAGTTCACTGACCACAGAAATAGTCAATTGAACTATCCTGGGGGGTGGGGTAGAATGGGGTGGAGGGCAGGACAGGGTCCTTCTGGGCAGGAGGGAGAGTGGCCAGAGAGGCTGCTCCATTGCCTTACCCAGGCAGCATCCCTGAGGAGGCATGCCCTGTGTGTGCAGCCAACCATCCTTCAAGGCCTCAAGCGAACCTGAGAGCTTGAACTGGTCTGCCCCGCCCACAGTGCAATGTTCTAAACAGGCAAGTGAGAGAATGAGGCTGGAAAGTCACTCTTCTGTGGATCAGAGCGGGGAGGATTTGGAGAGCAGTGAACCTTTTAAGGATACCCAGTGACAGATATTGGAGCTCAATGACACCTTCAGGGAACACCTGGTCCAAGCCCTACTTGCAGGCAAGAAAGGTACTCTTATCCTCATGTTACCTGTGCAGTAAAAACCCAGATGAGGGCCTTAGATGTGTCTGTCCATTGATCTGCTCTAATGAAATAAGGTCTTTCTAATGAATCAGACTCTATACAAATGGGCACAACTGATATGCTTGGAAAGTTTTCCTTAAGTAATAATGATACTTTCCCTTTATTAGTTGCTTGATTCCAATGTGCTTGTACAGTATGGCACTTCACAACCCCTTGAGATAAGTGAGGAAGATATTAATGTCACCATTTTATAGATTAGGCACCCAGTGGAGGTAATGCCAGGGCAAAAAAGTTCTGTAAACCAGGTCTCCTGAGTATCTGCCTTGGTCTCATCCCCATCCCAAGATGCTGTTAACAGTTCTCTCTCCAGCTACAGTCAAGCTTACACCATTTGCTTATTCAGGAATTTTATTTTTAATTTAAAGGTGTATGTTTGTTCCCATTTATAACATAAAGATAAAAAGCATGACAAAATTCTGTTTAAAGTATGTTCCCAACTTTGAAAAAGTGTTTGTGTGTGTGTGTGTGTGTGTGTGTGTGTGTGTGTGTGTGTGTGTGTGGGACACTTCCACAGAATAAAATAACCAAAATAAAATACATTGAAATATTAACCCTGGTTATCTACAGACAGGGGGAATGTGGTTGACTTTCTTTTTACCTCTCTCTATATTTTAAGACCTTTAAAATGAGCATGTGTTAATTTTGAATTTTAAAACAAGATATTTTAAAAACAGTTTTGGTTCAGCAAACTGTGCAAGAGTAAACTTCAGCATGGCCCCACCCACGTTTTTTTGAGTTTTAAAATGGCACCTATCCAAGTGGGAATGGCAACTAGCAAGGGCGGCTTGTGGTTGGACGCCCCCCAGCAAAGCCCCAAGTTAATGACTGTTAGCCATGACAATGGCCGATTTCTCAGGGATCACTCCAGTTAGGATCTTCTCCATGGCTCACACCACCAGCCCTCTGACTTCAGACAAGAAGCATCTGTGGCACAGCTGGAGCAGCTGGGTTGGAAAATCAATCACTGCCCAACAGCTGTGCAGCTGATGGCCCATCAATCAGAAACACAAGTCGTTCATTCCATTTGTGAAGCACATACATTCGCTTGCATATCTGCAAATGCAATAAGCAGTCCCAGAGCTTCAGCCCTGGAGAAGTGGCAAAGCATCAGGACCCTTTTGCCTGTGGGGAATCACGGACTGGCACCACCAAATAGAGCCCTACTATTGCGGGATCCCATGCCCACAGGCCTGCCAGGCCCTTACCATCCTCAGGGGTCCTGGCTTTGAGATGTTTAGATTTTCACTGGCCCTGACAGCCAGTCATGCTCTATCTAACTCTGTGAGAACACATCAATACTTGAAGAATTTGAGACTTTCTAATATGGCCATTTCCTCCTTTCTTCCTTTTCTTTCTTCCTTTCCTTCTCCTGTCCTTCCCTCTAACCTTCAAGCATTAAAGGGGAAATGTCTTCTCCCTAGATCATAGTCTGGTGATCGACCAGATCTATGTGACTTCAACACTCACCCACATTTGCTGACTTCTAGGGTGAATATACTCTCTCAGTATCCCAAAGACTTTGCCACAAGGCCCATATGAGACTTGCCTCACACAATATTTCAGAGGTACTCGGTAGATATGTTCTGAATAAATGTATGAACTAAAGAACTCATAACCAGGTCTGTCCACTTGGAGAAGCACTGAAGCTGCCTCTCTTTCTTCCAGGACTCTGATACTGGCTGGGATGTATCTCCCTTGCTAGCCTCTGGAGGAAGGCATTGACTTTGGCCCCACATTGGGGTGGAAAGATAGCACAGCCAGTATCTCTGGTCCCTACCAGGACCACTTAATATATCCCTCTCCAAATAATAATCATGATGATGAACATTGTATACTACTTTCTGATTTACGGATGATGTCATCTGACCCTGACAATCATGTGAAATCATTATCAGTACAGATGAAGAAACTGAAAGGGAACCAAGAGCAAAGAATGTTTAATGCGTGTCTATCAGTGATGGGCCTGGTACTATACCAAGCACTTTTCAAATGTGAGATAATTTATTCTCAGGACAACCCTGCAGAATGTAGCAGGTATATATTAGCCCCATGTTACAGGTAAGGAATTAGGGCTTGAAAAGGAAAAATAATCAGAGAGGTTGCAAGACATACCAAGGTCACATAGCAAGTGATCAGACAAACTAGGATTTAAACCCAGGACTTCTGACTCCAGATCCTCAGAACTTTCTGACTACGGTTATGTGAACCAAACATGATAGGGGCATGGTACTTCAAGTCATATGAGCTTCTCCAATTGGTTAATAGCCTGGAATTTAGTACTTCTTCTCTGGAACAGAGGGCTGGACCAGGAAAATCCCATATTGGTTCAGCCTCAAGTCCAAACTCACTCCTCGCAGTAGTTCTCCATGACCCACTCTAGTCCAGCTCAGACCTGAGTTTGGAACTCATGGTTCTGGAGACACTGTTACTTCCATATGCAATGTCAGGTCACCTCCTCTCAGTCCCTGCTCTGGCCCCAGAACTATAAGCTCAAATTGCTCCCAAGGGGATGCTTTCTGAAGCCCCAGGACCCCCCACCTGCCCTGGTTTGGGGAAAGAAAGATTGCAATGCCTCTTCCCATGGTTCCAGGAGCCTTTCTTTCCCTCTGTGGGCAAGGAGCACACGCCATTGTGTGGGCAGGAGGGAGTGCTGCAGTGGGCCCCATTTCTGTTCTGGGAAACACAATATTGGTATTACTACAGCACAGAAAGCTCCAGGCAGCAGGACCAGACTGCCAAACCACATCATGCCTGGGAGCAAGCTGTGAAACAATGGGGCAAGCAGTGCCCAGGGAGCCGGACTGGGCTGATGGCGTTTAGAGTTAACTGTAGATGGTAGTTATTGAGCACTTACCTATGTAAGAGTTATTGAACATTTCAACTTGGTTCCCTGGAATGGATGAAACCCACTGGAAAGAAGCTAAAGGGAGATAGATTTCAGGCTGTAGAGGGAAGGACACAGTCATGCAGAGATACAAAAGGCTGCCTTGCTGGGCAGTGGTTCCTCATCACTGGAGGTGTTCAAATGCAGTGTGGGCAATCCCTGTCTGTGATGTTAGAGCTAGAATTATGAAATAAGGGATTGAAGATTTTTAATACGCCTTTTAATGATGAGGTTTCTATGATTCTGCTTCTGTATTTTAGCCACATACCTGTCTTCCATCCTTCAAACCAAGCATTTAGTTACATTTTCGAGATCTCCTTGGCAAACAGACAGCATGTCCCAGAAGTTATTGGAGGGGCAGGGAAATGGCTACCTTCCCTCTGTAGCTCCTTACAAAGGCTCAACACCATGCCCCAGACCTTCCCATCAGCATGGCATGAATTATTTTATGCTTGGAGGCCTTCCTGCACTCCAAATCATAGCAATATTAGATAAAATATGAGATGAGAAAGTTCATTGTTCTGATTGCTCAAAAGCAGATAAGTACTACCGAGGACCTAATACCAAAAAGAAAGACAAGCTGGCACACAGGTGGCAGCTTGGCTCTTGCAGGATAGCAGGGTCTAAAAATGACCCACAGAGGCACAAAGGTGGATCCAGAAACATCTGAAGCCAGGGGTTAGAATGGGGCTTCCCTGCCCATGAAATGAAAGTGGAAAATAGTTGATTGTTACTTACAGCTCTGGGCATCTAGAGGGGCAGGGTGAAACAGTGCAGCCTTAGCAGAGGGCCTGGGCCCAGCTGCCCACTGGCTCAGGACAGGAGACCTGAGCCATAAACACCAGGTCTTGGTCTAGACAGGATTCCTGGGACACGATGTTGGGACCTTTGCAAAATTACTAAACAAAACTCCATTCCAGATGAGCCTGCAAACATTTCAGACATGTGAGGAAAATGAACCCTCAGATAAACAGCCTGAAAAATCAGCAATCAGGAAATGAACTTCCTCCAAATGAAATGAAAATAATAGAAAAGTCTGAATACAAAATTAGAATATGTAGGTTTAGGCACAGGAGGTAAAGAAGAAATAGCAATTATATATTTTTAAATATATAAAAAAGAAATAAATTAAGAAGAGGCAGATATAAAAATATAAAAAAACTAACATTTTAGAAATAAAAATATAGTTGATGAAATAAAAATTGTAATAGAAAAAAATTCTACATGGGATACAGTTAAAGACTGAAGTAATGAATTGGGAATAGTACAAAGGTATTTGCTCAGAATGCAGCATAGAGTAAAATAAATTATATATATATATAAAATAAATATTAAATTTAATATAATTATATTACAATTGAAATGTTATATTTAATGTATGAATATTTTATTTTATGTATATATTAATGTATTAATATATACTAAATATATATATTAAATATTATATATATTTACACAGCTAAGAGACTTGGAGGCAGGATTGACAGGCTCAAACATATATTCAAAAAAAGTGCCATAAGAAAAGAATAGAAGAAATCATAGAAGCAACATTCCAAGATATGATGCTGGGAATTTCCCAAAATTGAAGAGATACACTCCCCAGATGGAAAATTGTCACTGAGTACAGATCAGGATAAAGAAAAACACCTTGATATGTAACCATGAAAGTGCAGGCCATCAAGCAGAAGAGGAAAACCCTAAGGAGCTCCTGGAACCTGCCCCATCAGAGCTCAGAGGAGGAACGCGCGGGGAAGCTCGTGCCTGAAGTGGTAACGTCTCTTGCACTCATCTCTAGAACAAGTCTCTGCTGCTCTCCTTCTCTGCAGGTGCGCAGGGAGCACACGCACCTGAGGCACTGGGGAAGCCGAGTCTACCGGCTTCCTCCTCCATGTCCCAGTCCAACAATTTCTTCATACAAACTCTCAGAACCACAGTAGCTCTTCCCGGAATTTGTGATGAACGTGGAACCCAGAACTTCTATCTGTGGCTGAAATAGATTCTGGTTCCCAAAGAAACTGGTCTTTTGGAAGGCATTGGATTCCTTCCTGCTACCCATTGCTGTTTTGCTTTATTCTGACTTTCAGTTGTTCCCACAGTATGTCACTCTGGAAAAAATGTGGAAATGAGGCTTCACATGTTTGAGAAAGAGAACAAATTCCTGTTGGAAAAAATGAAATCTTCAACCTGGAGCTCCAAGGCCGAGTCAAACTTTCCACTGAATCAAGATCTCTATGTGCAACTTGAGAGGTGAAATTAAGTTGTAATATTCCAGCAAATAGCTGTAGCCACTCAGAATGCTGCTCCGGGCTCCTAGGCTGGATCACAAACCAAGGCAGAGGCAAATTTAATTACCTGTCAGGAACTAAATAAAAGCTTTGCTTCATCTAATACTCCCAGTGTGCAGGACAGCTATGAAAACAAGCCTGATGCTCAATTGATCTGCTGTTTACAGAGGCCCAAAGAAGTGTCAAGACACACAGTGGGCTGCTTGAAGCTTTTGGAAGTTCAAATATTCTTTAATGAATGTATTTGTCCACTGGTCCCTCTTTGTCAGCTAGACTCAAAACCACTGCCTGCTCCCAAGAGCTCTTGCATCTGTTCCTAAAAAATATCCCATATCTGGTAAGGCACACCCCACTCCAGTAGCTTATCCAAACCAGAAGGCTCGTCTGTCCTAGAAAGAAGCTTGTCTTCTGGGGTCTGCTGCCTACTTAATTAAGACCTGCAGGCCACCTTTTACTCCCTGCAGCACCGACCAAAAGTGAGTCATGGTAGACAGGATGTTTTGACAATAAGAGACTTTGGAGAGCTAGGCTGAGTTCACATCTCTTCCTCTAAACCTGTTTCCCCAACTGCAACATGGGGAAACCTGCCCCCTCTACTCCCAGGGTTGTAGCAAACTTAAGTGTGATGATGAGTATGAAAAACCCAGGCAGATGCAAGGAGATGTTGTTGCTGATTAATACATATGATGTTTCATTGCTTGGAGTTGGAAAGCCAGAGGGTGGGAGAAAAGCAGTTTCTATCTTTACAGAAGGTGGAAATGAAGGCCGTAAGCAGCACACTGAGGACAGAGAAGGAGCAGGGCCAGACCGAGTGCAGAGCCCATGGTCTGAGCTGGGCAGGAGACGGCTGGCTGCCGGCTTAACAGGGCCCTCCTCCAAGGCTTTGCAGAAAGCCGAGTCAGCACACAGGCTAGCTTGAGAGAGCCCACCCCTTGGGAGACCCTGAAGGGGCTACAAAAGCAGCAGCTGTTGGAAACAAAAGGTGAAATTGGGACTGGGGAGCAGAGTTTCAATTTTAAAATGTTTTCCCCCTTTGGGCCAAGAGTCAGCAGTGTTGGTTTTTGGTCAGACTCTACGTAGCTGGGTTGCTAGGACGTATTGCTTAAATTCTTTGAGCCTCAGCTTCCTTGTCTATTAAATAGATTCTGAAAAAGTAAATAACTTTTTAAGTGAAATCATTATGTAATCCATTATTGTACCATTATGCTTTCTGCTGTTTCTCACCTAGAAGCCTAGAGGACTGTGATGAGCACAGTGGGTTCTAGTGTCTGCACTCCAGCTTCTGGAAGGATGTGGAAGAAGGTGTAGCCTGAAGCCGCCCCAGACAGCACAAACCCGGGCAGGCTCCTCTGCACTGCACCAGGAGGGCACGTTTTTTCAGTATAAAGGCCCCAGACTCTCCATGTGAATGTCCTGGCCGTAAAAGGGATGGATTAAAGCGAATCTCCCCATCTGCCCCAAATCCTGACACACAGGCACCACCACCACGTCTAACAGGTCTCCTAGGACCAGAAGGGCCTCAGGCCTTTCTCCAGACCCCTTGCTACTCCTTCCCTCGCAGGCCAGTTGAATTCCCAGACAGGCCTTTGCAGGCTCTTGACACAACCAGGCCAGGACCAAAGTCTGACTCGGTCACGTGTGCGGCCCTCTGTCACTGGAAGGGCCACACAGGGAGGGCTCTCTCCGCAGCCCCACCTCCCCGCCTTTGCCTGCTCTGCCTTTCATAGGTCAGCCTCTCCACCTCCTTGATCTCTGAAGAGCCTTCTTCCACCGGCGCCTCGTCTGCTCTCTCCTTCTACCAGTGCCGAGCCAGCAGTATGAAGCCTCATGGTGTCTCAGTAGCTGTCCTGCTCTTGGAAGTAACTGAGGAGAGGAAGAGGCTCCACCAGTTCCGCCAGTCTGCAGCCATGCCTTCCTCCCCATTTCCCTCTCCAGAGACCCCCCAGCACCTGACGGGGATTGGAGTAGGTGCGTGGCACTGGGACCCTCCTGACCACCAAAGGAATGTCCTCCTTCCAAGGCCCTAGAAGGGACTGAGAACAGTCTCACCCCTCACCTGGCCAAATTCAGAGGCCAGGACCACTCCAGTACAGCTGGCTGTTAGCTAATGATGGAATAAATAATGGCTTTTAGAGAGCCTTTGGTTCCTTTTTCCAAGAACAGGGAAAAGAAAATGCTCCCTGCCACATCTTTAAACATCTGATTATCAAGAAGGTAGTGCATTTTAAATTTCTCTCCATAGTGTGTCTTTTTTTTCCTAGGCAGTGATAATAAAATCTCTAACCCACGTGGCAGCCCCACTGCTCATCAACTATTCGCTGCCCTCAGGCTGCACCAGTCTGTTTATATTATAAATAAAGGCTGAAATATTCTGCTTTCTCCTCGGGGGGCCAAGGGGGAGTGCAGCCAGCCCCTCCCTGCTCCCTCCCACCCTGGTTGGGGGAAGGATGGCCCCACAGCGGCCGTGCCTGAAGCCTGCTCCTTTGGACTTTAACAAACCACTACAAGGATCTGCGATCCATCCCCAGAATCCCGGTGTAATTATTTAGGAAGAGCACTTTTGCTCCCCCAAGCTCTGCAGCTCCCCAGAGCCAGGGAATCATTGTTCAATGCTTATTACTGCCGCAGGCCCCCGGGTACGGTGTGGCAGAGACCTCATTTCAATATTTACCACTTAGATCACTTAAGGGCTGTCAGCTTTAATAACATTTTATCAATTGGATACTTATATTATTCACAGCCTCATAAAAATAACAAGACCTGCCTTGGCATTTCAATCATACCCAGGCTAATTTCAGTGACTGCTCAGGGATTTCGTTTTTATTAACATTTAGATCCGATGTGACTGCCTCTCTTCCTGGATGTGCAGTGCACAGAGTGGCCACTTGGGCAGGCCATGGGGAGTGGGCCACACAGTTCTCTGCCCTGGGCCTATGGTCAAGGGTGGTACGGAGCTGACACTTCAACAGGCCAGGCTGAGACACCCTCCCCAGTTATATGGGAGGGGTGACCCTGGACAGTGTGGCCTCCAGGCTCATGTTCTTCCTTCCTAGCCATTAGGCTACAGCCACACTGAACTGTCTCCTGGGCTCTGGAAGGCAGCACAGGCTTGGTCTATCCCCACCTGTAGAGCCCCATGCAACCTTCCAGCTCACCTCCTCCATGAAGTCTTCCAAGAGCCCACAGTGAGGTCAGGGCTCCAAGCGTGTCTGTGAGTGAATGGCACCTTCCTGGGCCTCTGGTCACGTCCTGTGCAGATTCCCACGTCCTCTTCTCCCACAGGCACCAGAGATCCGGCCTTACTGAAGCGAACACCACCCTCCCTTCTGGTATCCCAGAGGAGCATGACTTTTCCTGCATTTTCCTCTCTGAGAAAAAGGCTTGCAAACCCCTCTTGCCTTGAAGGCGTTTGCTGTTACTGGTAGCTGCAGGCCACCTCCAGGACATCCGGCATCAACCCCAGAGATGTCGCCCTTTGAGAGGGACAACACCTCGTTCAGGGGCGGCCCACCTTCAGTAGCTCTTGGCTCCCTCCTCTCCCTCCTTTTTGCTGCTCCCAGGCCACCCACTCTTTTTCAGCCCCTTGACATGGCTGTGGCGCTTCTTCACTGGTTTCACCTGCCCCTCTCTGCCCCCTCCAATCCACTCTCCTCGCAGAGGCCGCATTCTCTTAATTCCAACCCTTCAGTGGGCTTGTACTGCTCTTAGAACCAAATCCAGGTCTCATCTCCCCGTGGGCGGCCCCTGCCTCGGCTCTGGCCACACCACACAGCCCTTCCCCTCAGCTCACAGCTCTTTGGCTGCACCGGATACTTGATGTACCAAGCCTTTCCTGCCTCAGTGCCTACAATACCAGCGGCCCTGGAAGGCCCTCCCCATTGCTGCTCCTCACAGGACTATTGCTAGTCGCCAAGAGACCTGCCCTGGCACCCTCGCTAGCACTGGTTTCTCCTTCCAGCCCCATCATCCTCTATCTCTGTCCCCTTTGCTACCTCCATGGGACTGATCACAACATGCAATTTTTTAAAACTTTTTTTTTTTTAACAAAGGTTGATTTGTTTTGCTCCATTATCTCAGAACACCATAACTGGCATAGAGTAGTTGCTCAACAAAAATCTATTGACAGGATGGATGAATTTATCCATTCCCTTCTACCCTTTCTTTTATGAGAATTCTACCACTTAGCGACCTTCCCTCTCACATCATCCTGAGTACACTAACAAGTAGATGAAGGGAATTAGATTCACGTGGGACACTCCTGTTGCTGGAAAATGCCCAGACTCATGACAAGCTGCAGACAGGCTGTAACTGTGGTTAGGGACACAGGCTCTGGAGGCGGTCTGTGCCCACTTCTCGGCTGTGTGTCCTTGGGCAACTTCCTTCATCTTTATGTGTCTCAGTCTATTGATTTGCAAATTGGGGTTTAGTGATACTTACTTCATGGGGTTGCTATGAAAATTAAGTGAATATATGTAAAAGTGCTTAGAACAGTGCCTGCTCTCCATGAATGTCCACCATTATTATTGTGAGTTCAGAGTGGCCTTCTCTATTTCCCCCAGAGAAAAGTTGTCCACCTCTCCCTGCACATACACATACTACCACTGCTCTCTTGGCTGGCTGGTGGTCATTTGCTGGTGAGTCCAGGGAGGCTCATTCAGTGAAGTGGTGACTCCCTCACTTTCGTGCATCGCTGTTGAGTGGCCTTGGGATGGACAGGATGGAGGCTGGCAAATCCTAGCTGTTGGCTGACCAGACAGATCACACCTGGGGGCCCAGGCTTTCCTGCAAAAAGATGCTTCTCATTCTCACCCACGACACAGCACAGTGGTAGACTCCCTGGATCCCCACAGGAAAAGCTTATTCTCTGCGATGGAGATTTAAGTTAGTTTCTCACAACTACTCCCATGAAAGGGCTGCCACATCTGCATGCCCTGTGGGGACAGCCAGTGTCCCTGGAGGGACAGGAAGGGGAAGCCTGGGATGGCTTCTCTGGTCACCCCACCAGGAAGAACAGAGCCATGCCTGCTGCTCATGTCCCAAGCTGGCTGGAGTCCTCTAAACACATCAGACATTCCAGAGCTGCCAGGCTCCATTTGTGTCCTGTAAACTGTGCTGATTCTGTCGGTAAATTTGTCTATTGCTTGAAGCCTGTAGGTCTATTAGAGAGACATCAAATGCCTCCCAGGTGGCCAGGCTGCAGGGTTTCCAGTCTCTCTGAGGCTATGTGTGTGTGGTGGGAGAGCATGTGAAGTAAGACCTGTCCCTTTTGACACCCTGCATTGCCTGGGTTCTGTCCTCCCAACTGTTCTAAATTACAGGAGAAATTGCCCTGACAAAACCTCCCACTGGCAGAGTGTCTTTTGTTACACACGGAGGTGTTGATCCCCCTCTAATCAACAGCTTAATTAGGTCTGCTGAGATGAAAGAGTCATTTTTACTTTGGGAGCTAATATTTATAGACAACCTTCTCCCCAGCCTCTGCACTGGAGGTGTTAACAACTTGAGGCCTAAATCAAATAAAAATTATAAAACTAATTTCTCCACTCTACAAAAATCACTGGCCAAGAAAATCCTCCAGACTGTAAGCTGTCCCCCGGAGCAGCTTTGATTGTGGCTGTAGAGACGAGCACAGGGTTGGCACACAGTGGGCACTCTGGAAGTATTTGCTGAATTTTGAGAGCGGAGAGTCTGTGTGATGCTTCCTTCTTTAGCAGGAGTCACTATGGCCTTATGGTTAAGAACTTTGCTTTGGCGTCTGGCAGACCTGGAATTAGATCCTAGCAGCCTCACCACTCAGCTGTATGACTTTGGACAAATTGTTTAACATCTCTAAGACTTGGTTTCCTTAACTATAAAATGGGACAATAAGAACTCCTAATTTATAGGACAGTTACCTTTAGAGCCTCTTGCACAGTCTTTGGCCCACAGAAGTGCCTTTAGCAGTGGCTACTGGGGGCAGAGATGGTGGCAGGAGAAGGTGGATGTGACAACTAACCCTCAGAGCCCCTACTTCTATCGCAGGGTCTCTTGGGCAGCTTTCAAGCTCTCATTTCATAGACTGTTCAATCCTGTTAAGAATGTATTGGGCTCCCTCACTGGGGAGATGAAAATCAAAACCATAATGAGATATCACTTCATACTCACTAGCATGACCACAAGGAAAAAAAAGAAAAAAAGAAAAAAAAAAATCAGGTGTTGGCAAAGATACCGAGAAATGAGAGCCCTCATACCCTGCTGGTGCGCATGGTCCCCAGCACGGCAGTTTGGCATGTTCCTCAAAAACTTTAACATGAAGTTACCATATGATTCAGCAATTCCACTCTTAGGTATATACCCAAAAGAACTGAAAACAGGGACTCAAACATGACTTGTGTACCTGATACTTGTGTTCATAGTAGCATTATTCACAATAGCCAAAAAGTGGAAACCACCCAAATATCTAATAACCTAGTGAATGGAAAAACAAAATGAGGTGTATCCATCCAAAGGAATATTATTGAACCTTAGAAAGGAATGAAATTTAATACATGCTACAACATGGATGAAATTTACAAACTTTATGCTAAGTGAAAGAAGCCAGGTACAAAAAGCTCTATATTACAGGATTCGATGTACAGGAAAGAATTCAGAATACAGAACTCCATAGGGACAGAAAGTAGTGGTTGCTATGGTTACCCAGCTCCCCTCACACAGCTGTGGGGTATTGGGAGTGACTGCTAATGGGGTGCAGGGTTTCTCGTTGGGGTGCTGGAAATATTCTGGAATTACAGTGATGATGGTTGCACATCATAGTCAGTCTACTAAAGACCTTGAATTGTATGCTTTAAAAGAGTGAATTATATATTATGTGTACTACATTTCAATTAAAACACTCCACAAAGATAGCATTAGGCCCCAGTGGTGTATGTCTCGTACTCACTTCCCCTGCACCCATATGCACATGCCCTGCAGGTGGCTGCCTCCACCGCCTTAGCATCTGGGACCAGAACCAATGACTGTTCTCAAGGTGAAGCTTCTACAATATACAACTTTTTCTAACACTTTCCAATTTGTGAATCACTTTCCAATTTGATCCTTACCATGAAGGCTGGTATTATCATCACTATTATGCAGATGTGGAAACTGAAATTAAGAAATAGGGAACAACTTGGCAAAAGCTCACCCGGCTAATAAGTGCAAGAGTTGGCACTGGAACTCCAGCCTTCAAACTCTAACACCCTCTATTTTCCCTACTCATGATATGCAATTTGACCAACAGTGCTTCCAAATCTTTACAATGGTGAGCCACTTCCAAACAGAGTCCTGACTAACCTATGACTTCAGCCCTCCACCTCATCCACATGGGCAGTGTTCCTGATTCTATCAGTTCTGGGGCTCCACAGTGCAAACCAGATAGAGCTGCGAAACAGGTCACCCAATTCCTCTTTCAGCAGGTGAAGAGTCTGTCTGTGGCACAAGCCACTTATCCAGCTGCCAGGTGCTCCCCCTATTGCCCCACTGCTTTTGACACCCACAAGCACCTCCAGTCAACAAGGGGCAGTAAGGGAGACCCCGTTCAGTTGTTTCTGTCTTTATGCTGCGTGTAAGTCTCACTTCATTTGGAATAGAGCTTCTTGTTCATCTCAGAGGATTTTTACATGGAGATGAATCAGGGGTTTGGGCATCCAACCAGCAGGTCGAGAGAAACGACTGGATGTGAAGAAGCCGGAAGAGTAAGGAGAGCCATTCCAGATTGCTGGTGTGGGGAGTGAGCGAAAGGGAGGAAGGAGCAACCAAGGAATGGAGGGTGAAGACTATGCAGAGTGTGTGGAGGAGGGAATCCTCAGGAGCCCAGCCTGCCTGAGGCAAAAGGGGCAGAGATCAAGCTAGACAAGTAGACCAGAATCAGATTTAAAAGGCTGTGGGCACCAGGCTAAGGAGGGAGGCCAGTCGAGCAGGAAGTGGGGAGCCATTGGAACTTCTTGAGCAGGGACCTAGTATGAGAGTTCATGTAAGTCTCCATGGTAGAAAATGTCCATATGGAAAAGCCATTAAAAGGAAAAACACCTGCTCGTGGGCCTCAGATGTAGTTCTGTGGGTGACCAAGAAAGTCTTTAGTAACCAAGTTGAAGGTTGACTCATAATAGAACTGATGGAATATAAACTTTTGAACAAAAACTAACTATGAGATGTTGGAGAAAGGTTACGAAATCCCAAAGCTCTCTTCTTCATTTGATCCTCTTGTTAAATTGGAATAGAAGCTGACTCCTTTCAGAACTGGTCAGATTCAATAGGTGCAAAGATAATGGCTTTATCACTTTCTTCTGTAGTCACACCAAATCATTTCTTCTTAAGGCTAAAAGTGACCTTGAAGTCACTAACACTTCCATGTGAAACCAAACAGCCTCTACCTGAACACCCACAGTGACAGGGCTGTCACTATTGGGCAACCCTATTTTTAGAAATATCTGACTTTAAGAAATGATTTCCTTAGATAAAGTCAAAACCTGACTTCCCGTGGATGTCCCTGCACTGACCTCACTCCACCTCTCAGGGCCATTCAGAAACACTTTGCTCATTCTTCCCCATGGCAGCCTCCCAATATTTTAAGCCACCTATTGTATCCTCATCACCTACTTGAGTCTTCTCTTTTTGTGTTTCTTACATGACACATGATTTGAAGCTTTAAACTGTCCTAGTCATTTTGCTCTTTTTATCTTACAATTCTTTCAGAGAAGAAAAAACTCATTATTTTGTATTTCCTCTGAGATACTTCTTGAACTTCCCGTCCATAAGTTAGCCTTGCATAGAAAACTTCAGTATGGGGTGGAGTTGTCTCCTCCTCATCCTCCCATTATTACATCTCAGTGGGGACCTGGAAGCAGACCCATCAGCCAGGGTATAGCAGGTTCTGGGAGGAGGTGTAACAGCAGAATGTGACATCTACTGGGCCGGAAACAAATAGCAGCAACCATCTCAAGGAGTCAGTCCAACAGGGAAGGGTCCCAAGGAAGATCTCCCTATCAGTTCAGACATAAACATCCAGGAATAATGATATCCCAAGAGCCAGGCAGTCAGTCAGCTCTAGGGAAGTTTTATAGCAAGTGGCCTGGCTTCAGGATCAGGGCCCTAGTCTTAAGGAGACCTGTGTTCTGGAAAGGCCATCCATACAGGGACCCAAGCATAGAGAACTGAGCCGCAGTCTGGGTCTGGGTAAGGGGCTTGATTCTGGCCAGGTTGCAGGCCAGCGCTGAATGATTGGTACTGAGTCCAAGGGTACCATGTTGAACAAGATTCTGGTTCCAGGCAGGAGGGATTCCTCAGGATTCCCTCTCCGCTCTGCATATTCTCTGCTCCATTCCGTGGTTGCCCTTTCCTCCCTTTCTCTCACTCCCCATCCCAGCAATCTGCAAGGGAAAGTTCTCCTCACTCTTCCCAGCTTCATATCCAGCCTTTTCTTCTTACCTGCTGATTGGATGCCTGAACCGCTGATTCATTTAGATTCTAAGAAAAGATTCTAAGGCTACTTCCAGAAAAGAGTTTGATGATTGATTACGAGCATCATTCCAGGCATGGGGAGGAGGAGTGGCATGAATACTGAGGAGTTCCAAATTTGCAACAAGGTCAGTTGCTGGACCTGGGGCCAGGGTCAGAATGAGAAAAGCATCAGATGATACTCAAGGCTGTTGGACCAGAGCTGCTCTGATCCCTCCTGTCAATGGACAGGACCGGTGCAGGGGCCTGACGTGAGAGTTCATGTAAGTCTCCACATAAGACTTCAACACAGCTGAGCTGGGATGGGAGTGGGGAGAAAGACTGGGGCAGTAGGCAGGCCTGGGCAGCCTCCATCTCCGGGACCCCAACAGGAGGTTCTGGCTGTGTAAATCCTCCAAATTGTGCTGACAATCGACTTTCCTCTGTTAGGTGGTGAAGTTATGCAATCAGGAAGCATTCTGCAGAAGCAATTTTTACAGAGGATAAAAAGGAGAATTCCATCTGTTTCCGGTCAAAAAGAAAATGGGGGGAGTGGTGGAGAAGGGAGATGAAATGAGGGTGGAAATAGTAATAGAGAGATTGACTTCCACAATAGGAAATGGCAAAATACTTGAAACTTCTTAGTGTATATTTCAAAGTCTCATATCACTCCTTGGAAAGTAAACCTGCATGTGAAGCCTGTAATAAAAACTGGCCACGTTTTCTCTGAATGACTTTATTGTGAAAAATCTACATTCTTAACAAGGCACAGGGAAGTTGGAGGAGGCCACAAGGATGAATCATGGCAAAGGAGTGTAGAGTATCTTGAGATACTTCGATCAAGACACTTGAGTAGGATTTTATGCAAATCTAATCAGCTCCAAAATCAAATCACAATGATTTAACCCATTATCACTGGTCCAGAGTAATGCCAGGCACATTATTCTTATCAGCCCATAACCCTGTCAATGTGAGGAAAAAAATATGAGTGTTTACTTTTATTATTATGCATCCTGTTATGAACTCCACTGTCGCTAAGTGCATGCAGCACCTTTAACTAAAGAAACTAATTGCAAGCCACTTTCAATATCTCTTGTTTTTTAATTTAATGCCCTCAGAGAGATATAATTGGGCTGGAGGGAAGAATTTTCACTGAAGTCATGAATTTGCTATATAAATACAAACAAGAAAGAAAGCTAATACAGTAAGGGAATATGGGATTAATTTTGAAATTGTCTGATTAGTGGATTGCTGCCCATCAATAATTGCCTTATATTTTCCCAAGGCCCTCTCTTTATTAGAGTCTGGCACTACATCTGCCCACAGTCTGTCAATCAGCCCGTGCAGCTGGGAGGGTCTGCAGAGAGACTACAATTGGAAGCCTGCTGGGGCTCCTCGTTAGACAAAGCAATATATCCCAGACGTGAGAGCCCTGCCATCTCAACTCAGCTGCTAACATCTTTACACTCAGTCCTCCTGGGCTGGAGCATGGCCTCAGCGTGACTAGGTCTCATTTTTTTTTAAAAGGAAAAGAAAAAGTCACAATTGCCTATTTATGTGTATTTTACAGGCCTGGGCTCTGCTGGAGTGTGAGGTCACAAATGCCTTTCCCCCCACAGTGGCTAAGTTGCCCAGTAATGTCATTAAGAAGAGCTTTGCAACAGCTGGAATTTCTAAAGCAACATCAGTGTCATGGGGGACAACTAAACACACTTCATACATTTAAAAATTAAGAAAGATAATCAGAAGGGTTAGGAGCAAGTGTACAGATGGTGGGTTTCTAATGTAATTAATGCTTATAGTCTGGAATGTTCCTCAAGCTCCCAGAAACTTTCCTGTCTCTCTTCTCCAGGCCTGATGCTCCCAAGTCCTTAAAGACTCTTGATCAGAGAGAGATGAGGAGGGTCTGTTGATTGAACTCACCATAAACATCTTTTCAAACCACACACACACACACACACACACACAAAGTTGCAGCCTTGCTAATGGTATGTTTATGCCATGTCCATTTCCAGAAATATTTATGTCTATCCTGCCAGCAATCAGTCAAAATATACAAAAATAGATTTATGTGTAAAGATGCTTCGTTTGGAAGACAAAATATGATGATACTAGAACAAAGTTGGCTCAGAGCATGTTCTTTTTTGTTTTGTTTCCTTATCATCTACTGTTTTCCTTTCCTGTTTGGTAAACTGAGCATTTGTTTTAAATTGGGATTTTGTTTTTGTGAGGTAGGAAATAAAACAATCAGGAGCCCAGGCCCTTGTAGCGTTGGGATGGGTTTATTGGCTATGGAAGGGCAATTTCCTCTTGATGCCCAGGTCCCTGTTCTGCCCCATGGCCAAAACACCCATGGTGCCATCCTCCACCGGGCACCATGGACATCTGTGTCTGCCCCTTGACAGCATCAGCAGCCTGCTAGACACAGGGGCCGAGTCTAAAGGACAGAGCCTGGCACCATCCAGACTTTTGCATGATTGGAACACCAGCCCCAGTCTGCTGAGCAATGCAGGTTCATGCTGACTACGGACACGTTAGAAACCCAGCAATTCCCCTTCCCTCTCCTTCCCATTTGGGTGCCAGCCCTCTAATTTATCAAACTTCCCTCCCTCACTGTTGTGTCTTCCACTCTGACAGACCGATTAGAGTAGGGACCATCTGGTGTTGGGGCATGGACTGTCAAGAACACCCCCAGTGGGTCCTTCACTGCCCCTGGACACATACTGCTGTGACCTTACAAATTAGCAGGCCTGGCTGGGGCTGTTCTGTGGGTCTCTTCTGTCAGGTGGGAATACAAATACAGCAGACGTGTGAGAATTAGAATGTGAGCAGAAATACCTTTTAAGTTGTAGTCTAGAGCATTTTTGCTAAAGAAAGGGGATATTTGCAATTAATAGTACTGGTGAATTTCCCATGACTGCTCATAATAGTGCATCGAGGCAGCTGTCTTGGTAGCTTGCTTTGCTTTGGAGGAATCACCAGCTTAGGGCCATGGGGCTTGGCTTATACCAGTGAGTGTCCTGGGTACTGCATGTGGCCCCAAGAGGACAGTGTCTCTCCCACCTGTTTTCCCTTTCCAGTCTGTTGCCCCACTAAGACCTCTCAGACATCAGAACTCTTCTTGCTCCACCTTGAAGGAAATCATAAGTTCTTATCCCTCTGAGTTACAACCCTCAGTAAAGCAAAACCGTGGCAGGCAACATCCTCCCCTCCAGGCCCTAAATTGACCTTAAGGACCGCCATAGCCTACCTGGTGCTGCTCCCCAAATGCACCTACCTTCCACCCAGCTCGTCCCACCCAGCCTGAGCAGGGCTTGGTCTCCCATTTGCTCACCTGCAGTACTGCCTTTCTGTCCTCCACTGGCCCAAAGCAACCCCTCTCAGCATCAGCCCTCACCTTGCAGCTTCTGCCTATATCTCCCTCCACTTTCTCCAAGCACACCAGCCCTTGCTCATCTCCTTCTCTCTAAATCTTGTGACATTTGTGGTTGGTAGATGCCATTGGGCAAGGACAAATCCCAGTGGGCTTGTCTTCACGTTTGTTGAGAATCTTCCAGGTGTTAAGCATTATGCCAGAGCACATCCACACAGGAAGATACACTCTGATGCCATGCTTCATGTTATCTTTGTGGGTTTCAGCTGCCTGGCTTGACTTTAAGCTTCTGGAAGGCAGCACAACTTCTTCTGTATTTTGTAAATGTTTATAATTATCTGTCAATAAATATTATGTGAGTGAGTGACTCAGGGATAACCAGCTGTTGGACAGATTCAAGGGGTGAGGTTGAACCATAGAGAAAACAAGCTCTTGAAAATCAAAATGTTGGTGCCCAGGCAGAATGTCAATTTCCCTTGACTCCTAGATGGTCTGCCCTATATGCCCAAACACATAGTATTTCAGATAAAATTTAAGAGTTACAACATTTTCACACCCTCCCTCTGAAGTAAAACAATCAACTCTGGTTCAGACACAAAATGGAATGACAGCATTACAAGGGGGGCTGGAGCCATCAGTTTGCTGGTTCTAAGTACAGACGCAGGCTTCCTGCTTGCAAAGGAGGCCAAATAGCTGCTTTGGATCTAGAGCTCCTTCCTAGAGAAGGAGGAGGCCACAAGGACCTAGGCCAGGTCCTTGGGATCCCCAGGGTTACTGTGGGACAGGAGCCTGAGCCACCAATATAGAAGACTTGGTTCTGGACTGGAAGACCCAGGAAACTAGGTGGAGACTTCCACAAGACTGCTCAATTGGGAAGGGTGAGCTCAGGAGTGTCTCTTTATCCTCCTCCAAATGTATATGTGTTGGAGTACCCCACGGCCTCTTCTCTTCTCCATCTGCACTCTCTCCCTGAGTGACTCCATCCAGGCCCATGGCCCTTATATTATTGATGTGCTGATGATGCCTATATAGATTTACATCTCTAGACTCAAGCTCTTCCTGAGGTCCAGATACTTGGATATCTGATAAGTATCTCAAAATTCACACATCCAAACCAGCTCTGCCCCCACCTCTCCCCTTCTCAGTAAATAGCATGACTGTTCATTCAGCTGCTCAGGCCCAAAACCTAGCAGTCACTTTTGAGCTCTCACTTTCCCTCACACCCCACCTGCAATCCCTCAGCAAATTCTATTGGCTCTGTCTTCAAAAGATACCTTGAATTTGATCACTTGCACCACCTTGACCACAATGACAGTTCACAAACCGGCCAGTATTTCTCGCCTGTATTGCTGCAGCCATCTAGCTGGCTTCTTGCTTCAGTCTTGCCCCCTACTCTCTGTTCTCCACACAGTGTCATAGTGATGTTTTTAAGTCATTCATCAAACCAAGTTAGTCCACTACTCAAAACCCTCTCCTGGCTCTCCTTTATGACTAAACTTAGATCCAGTATCTTTACCATGAATTCCAACACCCTCCTCGCTGTGTCATTTCCTACCCAGCCATCCATAGGCTCCAGTCAGATGGAGCTTGTTGTTGTTCCTGGAACTCATCATATCACTGGCCTCACCACCTCCGTGGTATTCCTCTCCTGGAACTTTGTATTGTTCCCTGCCTCATTTTGCTCTAGGCGCCACTTGAATGTCACCTTCCAAAGATCATCTATCCTGTCTGCAGCCCCTGACTCCCACATCCTCATCACTCTCTTTCTCCTTTCCTGCTTCATTAGTCTTCACACTGAGTGCCTGCAACTGTATTCTGTGGTCATTGTTGACATCTCCCTCACCTAGGACCCATAAGGGTAGGAGTTGTATCCCTTGTTTTTACTGTTACATCCCCAGCACCCAAACTGTGCCTACTGCATTAAAGGTGCTTGATGAATATCTGTTGATTGAGTACATTAGTGAATGGATAAAGAATCTATGAGCAAATGCAACATTATTATCCTCATTATCACATGCATAGTAACTCTCATGAAGTAATTAATAACAAAGAACAACTGGGTTTCTTTGTGGGGAAAAGGTAGTCCCCAAAAGAAAGAAAAACACTAGGGTTGATGACAGGATAGCATCAACATTAAGAGAACCTCTAGCTTCCTTAATAAAGCAAAACCCAAATCACGCATGGCTGGAAAGGGATGTCGTGGGGAGGTGTAGCTGGACTTCCTGCCCCTCTTAAGACCTCTAAATCATTACTGCTTTCAGCCCAGCTCTAATTTCTCAGAGCAGAAAGCTGAGACCAGACTGGAACATTTAAATAAGACTTCACCAGAGGTCCAGAGAAACTGAAGGTAAGGCTTGGTATGGCGTGAGGCGGTCACCAGGAGCTGTGAAGGCCACGGAAAGGAAGAAAGATCTCCAGAGAGTGCCATTTCACTTGAGGGCCAGTTTCACGTCATAGGATGCACCACTTAGGGAAAGATACTGCAAGGTGTAGGGGGTGGAAGGAGGACTTACGGGAATGTGCTTATACTTTCATTCACTGGTCTTCCTCACCACTCACACAAGACGGAAAGTATAACCCCAGTTTTTATAAGCAAACACTGGGCTTGGTTGCAGCAGTTAAATCAGGTCTGCAATGAAGGGAAAGGTGGTGCTTTTTGGGATACCCTGGATCTCTATTCCACCCACCAGTACCCACTGATCCAAGGTCCCCTTCTGCAGCTGGGGCCTAAAGAACGTTGCATGAGTCCATGTACATTCCACGGTCTTTAAAAGTCTACACACGTGTGCACTGGCTTGTCTTAAAACAAATGGTATCACCCTGATTCCCCAGTGACTTTCAAACCAAAATGGGAAGGGGGGCTGCACAAGGGAGGAAAGCTCTGGAACAAAGCTGTTCCCCACCCACAAGGCTGAAACCTTGTGAGAAACGTGACCGAGGATGGGTTGGGAGGTGCCCATGCCATACCAAATGCAAAACAGGAATTCCAAGGTAAAGGACGAGGTAACTGGTTGCATATTTAAGATTACAGTTTCCATTTACTCACTTGGAACAGAACAATCTGTATCATAAAAGGATAGTAAAATTTGGCAATGCTCACTGGGAGCTGGTGAGGAGGCATGAGTGAAGAGAATTCCTAAAAGAGTTCCTAACTTAATCAATCACTTTAAGCAGGAGGCAAAAAACCCCCTTCGGAAATAGATCAAAGAGCTGTATTGGTCCAGGAGTGCACACACCATATCAGTCTCTGGCCCAAGCAAGCGAGGCTCCAGGCGTCACCTCAGAAGTGTGCCCAGAGCAGCCTGGTTCTATTTGTAAATGCACAGGAACAGCCCGAAACACAATCCCAGAGGAAGGCTGATGGGGCAGGGGCCATGTGGGGCAGGGGCCATGTGGAACAGGAGTCAGAACCAAATGGAAATCCTCTCAGACTTATTTTTCTGATTTAATTCCTGTGGAACCTACACTAAATCCATCCTCAAACTGACAAATTAGTGGGGCTCCATCTAAGAGATAGAAAAGGGCCTGAGGAAACAAAGGCCAGCGCTGCCTTGTGCCAAGGTCAGAGGATTGCCTCTGGCCTCTGTCTGCATCAGCTGGACTCCCAGTAACTTTGGCCCATCTCAACACTGCAGACGGGGTCCAGTGGCCCACCTCTGTTCACCTAACTGCGCACAGATATCCTTTTTACACAAAGAGATTAACTATGCACTTTGGTGTCCAACTTGCTTTTCTGACTTTATATCTTTTCTCCCTTTATATTGCATCTTGCAGGTTCTTCGTTATTAATTTGGTTCCCATGAAAGAATTAAGCCCTGATGTCCTAAGGCCACAATGTATGCCACGATTTAACTCCCCCGCTCTGCATCTAGAATGATACTAGTTGTGTACAATCCTTGGGAGAATTGAGAAAATAGAGTCACTCAAATCATTTTCTGTTTTCTGGGGTTTGGATGAGAAACCTGGTTAAGAAAGGCTGATAGAGTATTTCACTGCATGGTGATCTTTATTAATTAATTTAATTAATTTAACCAGTCCTGTACATTGTCTCGCCCCACCTCCCCCCGCTAACCGCGTGTTTCACATCACCATGTCGCACTGCATGTGCCTGTAACACACCTCGGTGAGCTTTTATGTGTATTATCTGTAGGGTAAATTCCTAGCATTGGAAAGGCTAGGCAACCAGATTTTCAGCTCCTTCAGAACAGCAGGAAATGTGTTAATCACCTTTCTTGTTCCTTTTCCTAGCACAATCACAAAATTATGTATGATGTCGAGACTCAGTGAATGTTTGTTGACATGAATCAATAAAAAAGATATAATCCACACTCTGAAATTATAGAGCCCGAAACAGATAATAGCAATGACAAAGTGGTTTATAGAAGTGGTAAGCAAAATGGTTTAAGCCTGGGAAAACTGCTGCAGGGATTCCAAATGGAAGGTACAGAATCTTTGATTTTTACCCTCTTTCCTATAACTGAATTTTCCATAGCATTGCTAATGAACAGCCTTTTCTAAGAAGCCAGCTGTGGAAAGGTCTGCTCTTCTTTCTAACTCCTAGAGATGATGATGAGGAGGAAAAATAAGATCCTGGTCAGAACTTGCTCCTTTCACTGTGTTTGAGGGAGACACCTAGAACATTGTTTACCGGGTGGGCCTGACTTTGGAACACAATTCTCCAGTACTCTGCCTGGCTCAATATGTTTGTCAAAGATAAAAAAAAATAGCTTTAATTAGGAATTTTGTATTTTCCTCTCTAGGATAATTTGGATCAGAGCTACTTCAGGACATACCCCACAATAACCAGAGGTTCCTAAATTAATACTGTGTCATAGATATGAGGATCCCAGCATTCTCTATGGGGTTCAGGACAACTGCTTTTAACTTTGAAGCTAGTTGGTATTTTCATTAAGATGGTTTCATCATGACCTCATTAGCATCCCAGCACAACACTGTGAGGTTTTATTATCAGCACTTTACAGACTGGGAAACTGAGGCACAGAGAAGTTGAGTAAGTACTTGACATCAAAATTCCTAAAAGGCAGAACTGGGCTTGCATCTGGGCCTTTTAGTCTCTCCGCTTTGCTCCAGGAGCAGGTTTATCATGAAGCATAGGCTCCAGGTGCTCACTGTACCTCTCTTCCCAGGACCCTGGCAGGGCCTCTAGTATTATGTTTATATGATCTTTTTTTAAAAAAAAGTTTGGAGAAGATATTGAACTGTAGGTAAAAATCACTGTCTCTTTTCATTCCAACTTTCCTCTCTGACTCACTCAGTTAAGTGTCAGACAGCCTTCATGTTGTGGTGGGCACTTTTGGGATCTGGTTAAAGGGAAATTCGTTGGGGTTATGTTTAGTTCAGGTTTGGTTAGATATGTTTATATGATTCACAGTTACTTTTATTTTGAGCTAAGTTATTTCTGGCTGTCCTGCTAAATGAAATCAAACCAAAAGAAACCCTTAATTTTATTAAAATAATATATGCACATGGTAACAAATCAAATAGTACAGGGCACTTAGAGAAAAGTTGGATAAAATTACAAGACTTAGAGCAAAAAAGAGTCTTCCCCACCCCACTAAGATAACTACTTTTAATTATTTTGGCAAATTCTTTTAACCTTTATCTATTTAAACAATATCCTATTACTTCAATTTTTGAAGTAAAAAAACCTGTGAGCATGTTAACTTCCCTTACATGAATTATTTTAAAATAGTTTTGTTTTTGAATAGGAAAATATTTAAATTTGGCTTTACATATAAAAGTATTAAATATTATATTAAACATTGTAATATAATATTTTATAATACATTCCTCATTTATCTATATTACACATTATCTATTGATTTCTTATGTTACGAGATAAAGCTACAGCTCTCTCAAACCTACCTATTTCCTCTCTCCCCTTTTGTTTTTATAGTTATGTTTAATTTTTGGCTAAATCAATAGAGTTTACATGTTATATGACAAGGATAACAGTTTTGCAAATATTAAATTAATAGATTTTATTTTTCCCCTCAAATAATTATTCCCAACAGAAAGGCAGTCATATATTCACCAAAAAAGACATGTGCAAGAATGTTCATAGCAAAATAACAGCCTCCTACTAAAACCCATCCACGTGCCCATCAACAGTTAAGTGGATAAATAAATTATGATATATTCATTGAGTACTCTATATATGTGATAATGAATGGATTATTGGTACATGCAACGACATGAATCTCAAAAACATAATACTGAACACAAGAAACCAGACACATTATAGTATATGAATCCTATTACACAACATACAATGGACAAAACTAATATATTCAGTTAGAAATTAGTATAGTGGGTGCCCTTGAGTGACTATAAGGAGGCAGAGGAGGCCTCTGAGTGCCAATAATCAATTCTTAATCTGAGTCCTTTTAATATGGGTATAATCCTGTGTTCCCTTTGTGAAATTCAACAGAATGTACACTTATTTTTTTTGTATTTTTCTATATGTATGTTTTACTCCCATAAAAATTTACTTTTAAAATATCATTACAAAAAGATATTTATACTTCTATCATTAAGTGGTATCTTGTGACCTTCCAGCTTTTAAAGATTTTGTTATATTTACACTAACATCGTGTCTTCATCCCTTTTCCTCCCCACTTTCATTGCTTTATTCCTTTTTCACAATATCTTCTTTACATATTTACATTCTTTTATAATTAAAAAACCCACATTTTAGTTCTGTTTTATAATTAAATATATTCAATGCTTGCTACCAGTTTATTTTACTGTAGTTTCCTAGTCTTAAGTGACTAAAGTGCATGTTCTTATTAATCAAAATAAAAAACAAAAAAAACAAAACAAAAAATACACAACTAATACTTATATTTTGTCTGGGTGTATGTCTGTCTCCTCACTGTTACTAGTCAATTGCTTGCTGATCAATTGTTCTTTTTCACTATGTAGCTATTAGATTTAAATTATTACATATATTTATATTCCTATTACACTATAATACTATACTATATACTATTATAATAAGAATATATTATAGAGTCTACTGTAAATCATACATATAGCAACATTGATAAGCTTTTGTAACTCCCCCACTTTCCTTTTGTTATTACTTTCCACATAGTAGTTTAAATTGTATTCTTAAAAACAGAACATCTGTCAAGAGAATGAAAAGACAAGTCACATTTGGGGAGAAAATACTTGCAAAAGACCTGATAAAGGACTACTATCTGAAATAAACAACAGTTAAAACTCAACAATAAGAAAACAACATAATTTTTAAAATGGGTCAAAGACCTTAACACACACCTCACCAAAGAAGATAAACGGATGTCAAATAAGCATACAAAAAGATGTTCCACATCAAATATCATCAGGGAAATGCATATTACAACAATGAGCTACCACTGCACACCTGCTAGAATGGCCAGAATCCAGAACACTGACAACATCAAATGCTGGGCAGGATGTAGAGCAACAGGACCTCTCCTTCATTGATGGTAGGACCGCAAAATGGTACAACCACTTTGCAAGGCAGTTTGGCAGTTTCTTATAGAACTAAACATGTCTTACCAAGCAATATAGCAATCCTGCTCCTTAGTATTTACCTAAAGGAGTTGAACACTTACGTCCACACAAAAACCTGCACATGGATATTTATAGCAAACATTCACAACTGCCAAAACTTGGAAGCAAGTGAGATGTTTTTCACTAAGTGAATGAATAAACTGGTACATCCAAATGATGGAATATTACTCAGAACTAAAAAGAAATGATCAAGCCATGAAAAGACTAGGGGGAAACTTAAATGCATGTTACTAAGTAAGAGAAGCCAACCTGGATAGGCTGTACACTGTATCATTCCAATTCCATCACATTCTGAAATAAGTAAAACTATAGCGACAGTAAAAAGATCAGTGGTTACCAGGGTTTAGAGGAGAGGGAAAGATGAACTGGCAAGGCACATAGAGTATTTTGGGCAGTGAAAGTACATAATAGTGTATATATGACATTATACATTTGTCCAAACTCATATAAAGTACACCACCAAGAGTGAACCCTAATGTGAGCTATGGACTTGGGGTGATAATGATGTGTCAGGGAAGGTTCATCCATTGTAACAAATGTACCGCTCTGGTGGAGGAGTCAGTAATGGGGGAGGCTCTGCATGTGTCAGGGCAGGAGGTATATGAGAACTCTGTACTTGCTGCTCAGTTTTGCTGTGAACCTAAAACTGATCTAAAAAAATAAACCCTATTAATAAAATAGAACATCTAAATCTACCTCTGTACAGGTGTAGGGTTAAATGTTCCCAAAACATAAACTAGAGCATAATAGCCTGAACTTTATAAAACTATCTTTACTTAATTAGGGATAATTTCTCCCTCTCAGATTTTGATGTGTTTTTAATAATATCAAACATATAATTAGAAACACGCTCCTTTTCAAACATTAAGTAAATTACTAACTTATCTCTATATAACAACTATCATGTATCCAACTCTGTCCACCTGTCTTGCTTTTTAAAGACATTTCAGGATTTCTTAGCAAACTGAAATTCAGCATGATTACACCTTGTTCATAAGGTTGCACAATTTCCAATTTTACATTGTTCTTTTTTTAAGTCTCCAAGAATAATCAATAGTAATTTGTTAAGTCTTAGGCTTTTTTCAGTCAAAATTATCAGAAACTGAGAAATTGAATGGTTTTAAAGACTAGAAAAATGGTTTTGCAAGTTGGGCACCTTCTAATTCCTGGGTTTCAACAAAATTGAGGGACAATCTAGTAAAGTTACCAGTTACAGATCATTAGAAATAATTTTTGATGATCATTACATGATTTTGGCATATAGCTTAAAAGGACTTTCAAGTTTTGATTGACATTTTAGAAAACAAAACCTCTATCTAGTTGCTTATGTTAACAAGGGTTCCCAGCTCTTACATCTATAAAAACTAAAATGAGGACTAGAATTGATACTAAGCCTCTTTCATTCTGAGAATGTCATACTAAAATGTTTACCTGTGGCTATATGAACTAACCAAGAAATGCCTCATCCAATATAATTAAGAATTATCTAATAAACTTTTACTTTTAAAGTTTAATCATTATTTATCAAATTCATAACATTTATTTTAATTGTATATTGCTAATAATTACAGAAACTTCATCAGAGGAAAAATTAATATTTACAAGATTTATGGATATAGAAAATTAAAACAAATTAAATTTAAATTTGTATATGATTTTTGTTGCAGAGAAACAAGATAGGACAACCAATAAAAACGTTTTAGTATAATTATATTGCACTGGGATAAAATTACATGAAAAAAGTAGAAAGGAAATAGAAGTTCGTGGAAAAAAGAAATGATATACAATATTTGACTACTAAAAAGAACTTAGTCATGTATTTAGGTGCACATCAAAACACTGTGATATTTAGATCTGAATTGATCTTTTCAGAGTTATGTGAAGTCATCTTAATGTGGCTCTTGGGTTGTAGTTTGTAGACTAAAAGCCCTGGCCTAGATTTTAAAAAGTGATGAAGAAAATGTTAATAATACAGATGAAACTTAAAAATACGTCATGTCTATAGCCATTGGAGTGTGAATAACAAAAGAAAGAAAAGAAAAAACATAACTATTCTTCCAGTATTCAAAAACTATTATCCAATACAGCAAAGAAGTCACACATGCCACTGACAATTAGTGAATGAGTGAAGTTTCAACACATCTTCATTGTTTCACCTTCATCTGACTTGTTAATGTAAACAGAAGTACCAAAAGCATCCATGCTGGAACCTCACTTGAAGAGCCAGTTGTTAAACATTTATTGGCAGCACATGCACATGTTGCTGGACTTAAATGTGTGATTCTTTGTCTAGTCCATTTCCTTTGGTTACTCAAAACCAAATTACATCTCGGGAAATTCTGCCATCAGTCTATGCTTCCCTCTTGCTACTGTGCACAAAAGATAAGGTCTTAAGCCCTTCAGGAGGTGTCCCTCAATCTGAAACACAGTAAGATGTTCTGTAAAATGCAGGCAGCAGATCCACTCTGCTTTTTCCTGTAAACTCTTCTACAGCCCTTGTTTTTGTTTCATTAAAATACTGCATCCAGGATAACCTTTGCTTTTTAATGAAAATAGTTATATTAAAAAAAATTATTGATGTATTAGGACATATACCTACCATCTTGCTATTTGTTTTCTACTTGTCCGATCTGTACTATGCTTCCTTTCACTCTTCTTTCTTGCATTTTAAAAGAAAAGAAAATTAATCAAACACTTTATCATTCCATTTCCCTTTTGATTAGTTTGCTCATTATATATTACTTTATGATTCTTTTCAAGGTTCCCTAGAGATGACAACATGCATCTTGATTTGATAGAATCTAACATAAATTTGTATTTTCCCCAATGCTAGGAAATAGAACACTTTAATTTCTTTTACTTTCTTTTTGTTTCTTGTGCTACTGTCATGAATTTTATTTCTATACCTTACAGACAAAAAAATATAAATGCCTTAAATCTCAATGCTATAAAAATAATGGAATGCTCCCAGATGTTGCAGGGCAGCATAGTAAATAGGGAAAAGAAAAATAGAGAAAGAAGGGAGAAGGAACTGCAGATGTTTATTTTCTTACTTTACAAAGTGGTAAGTCAAAATATATACAGTCTAAAGTTGGCCAAGAAATAGAGGTTTTAAACATACTAAAGTTTGAGGGAAGAATTAAATTAATACAAAAAGTATCAGTCTCACATTTTAAGATGGTAAAATAAAGAAATCTCTGACTGTTATGGACTGAATGTTTGTGTCCCTCCAAAATTCGGGTTTTGAAACCCTATTCTCCAATAGGACACTATTAAGAGTGGGGCCTTTGGGAGGTATTAGATTGGATGAGAGTGGTGCCTTCACAAATGCGATTAGTGCCCTTGTAAGAGTCAGGAGAGAGCTTGCTTCCTCTCCCATCCTCTTGTAAGGACCCAATGAGAAGCTGGCAGTCTGTAACCCAGAAGAGGGCCCTCCCCAGAACCCAACTGTGATCCAGACTTCCAGCCTTCAGACTGTGAGAATAAATTTCTATTGTTCATAAGCTACATAGTTTATGTTATTTTTGTTATAGCAGCTGGAACTAATACAGACCACATCTGCATTCTAAAACCAGTCAGAAACAAGAATTAAAATGGGGTAAAAACTCCATCTAGGAGAAAATTAGGCAACACTTATAACCTGAACCTTAGTAGTATAAAGAAGGGCTGCCAAGCACAGTGCACTAGCCCAGAGGAAAGATGCCAGGAGATGATACCCATGGCTGCAGATCTCAGGCACATTCAACAAAGCAGTTTTCCAAGCTCGTAGTACCCCAACGAGCAAAAGCAACTTCCTTGTTCAAAAAAAAAGGCTGAGGATTACCAACTGGCTCTAGAATTCTTTGTGACTCCCTTTTGAAACTGCAAGAGAGGATATTCCTGCAAGAAAAAGTTTTGAGTAGAGAAACTAAGATTAATGGGTGGCACTGATGCTACCAATTCTATTCAATTAATATTTTGTAAAGTCTGAATTTGCACTCACAATATACTCTGCTAGGCCTTATATATGTACAGCTTTATTGTGAGTTAGAAGGACCTGTGAACCCAGAGGTTGTTCAAAGCCTCTAACATCACTCTCACATTTTCTTTCCCCATATAAGTGGTTCAAAAAGGACTCTGCATTCAAAAGTGAGAATAATCAAAAAGGGAATTGGGAATGGTTTCATGACCTTATGAATATTTTTAAAAATATGAATTGTATACTTTAGGTGGGTAAATTATATTACATGTAAATTATATTTCAATAAATGTTTTTTAAAAAAGAATCAGGAGACAAAATCACTGCAGGAAAAAAAGGCAAAGAGATAAGAAAACAAATCCAGCATGTGTCAGAAAATTTATTATGGAATAGCTGAAGATTGTGAGCAAGTTACTTCTTACAGATTCAAAGAACTTAGTGAAAAAGAGGCCTCCGTGAATCAAGAGTTCAAAGCACAGGTAAGAGGATTAAAAGAAGAAATGATGAATGCAAATAAAAACCACAATGAGGTATCACCTCACACCAGTTAGGATGGCCAGTATCAAAAAGACGAAGAACAACAAATGCTGGCAATGATGTGGGGAAAGGGGAACCCTCCTACATTGCTGGTGGGAATGTAAGCTAGTTCAACCACTGTGGAAAGCAATATGGAGGTTCCTCAAAAAACTAAAAATACAAATACCATTTGACCCAGAATTCCACTCCTAGGAATTTACCCAAAAGATATAATTTCTCAGATTCAAAAAGACATATACACCCCTATGTTTATGGAACCCTATTCAGAATAGCTAAGATATGGAAGCAACCTAAGTGTCCATCAGTAGATGAATGGATAAAGAAGATGTGGTACATATACACAATGGAATACTATTCAGCCATAAGAAAGAAACAAATCCTGTCATTTGCAATGACATGGATGGAGATGGAGGATATTATGCTCAGTGAAATAAGCCAGGCAGAGAAAGACAAGAACCAAATGATTTCCCTCATTTGTGGAGTATAACAAAGAAGCAAAACTGAAGGAACAAAACAGTAACAGACTCACAGACTCCAAGAAGGGATTAGTGGTTACCAAAGGGGAGGGGTATGGGAGGGTGGGTGGGTAGGGAGCCAGAAGGGGACTGAGGGGTATTATGATTGACACACATGGTGTGGAGGGGATCATGGGGAAGACAGTGCCGCACAGAGAAGGCTAAGTGACTCTGTGGCACCTTACTACACTGATGGGCAGTGACTGTAATGGGGTATGGGGGGGACACAATAACATGGGTGAATGTATTAACCACATCGTTTTTTCATGTGAAACCTTCATAAGAGTATATATCAATAATACCTTTAAAAAAAGCGTGTTGTGGAGACCAAATAAAAAGAAGAAATAATAAGACAACATAGGATAAAATAAAATTGACATGACTGAGCACAGGGACGATGTAGAAGAAAAAAGTAATGACATACAGAAACAGAGCAGAAAGAATAGATATTGTTGAAAACAAGCTAAAGAAATGGAGGGTTAAGAAAACTGAGCAGAGTAAAATTTTTTTAAATCAAAAAGAAAAAAATAATTTTAAAGGTGTAGGGAAAAAAATCATATACATGGAAGATAAAGAAGGATTAATGTTCAACTATGCCTTCAGAAGACAAGAAAACAGAACAACCAAGTACACAAAAAGTATTCAAACTATTTAATTCAAGAAAATTCTAAAATAAGATACTTGAATCTATAGACTTAAATAGGCACACACCATCTGCCAGGAAGAACTATCAAAGATTAATCAGCACTGGAACACACCCTAATAAAGTTACTGGACTTCAAAGATAAGATCTTTCAGACAGAAAAATCAAATCACCTCAAGGGGAAGAGATAGAAATCAGTCCACTTCATACTGCTTTACAGCAACACTCAACATTACAAAAATTCACTGTTCAAAATTCTCGGGGATACTATGACCCATGAATTTTATTTCCAGCCAACATATAGTTCAAGCAAAAGGCAACATTCAGATGATTTCAAACATAGAAATATTGAAAGCATACAGTTCCTAGAAATCTTCCTTGAAAAAAATACTGAAAAATATTTCTATCAATTGAAAGACACATGGAGAACGAAAAGAATTAAGTGTCCAATTCAATGTTAGAAAAAAAACACCACAATACTTTTAAGTACAAAAGAAAGGAGATACTAGCAAAGTTAAAAGCAGCAATTAAAGAATTAGAAAAGAGGACAGCTATAACCTAGGCATGTTTTAAAAGAAAAATAAAAAGGTAAAAATTTAGCAAAGCTAGTCAAACAATATAAATAAAAAAAGGAAGAGAATATATATAAATATGAAAAAAGTATGGAGAAATCAGCATAGATGCTTAGGAAATTAAACAAATTATAAGAGAATACCATTGTTTAGCTTTATGAAAACATATGATATATAATTGTTAGGGAAATATAAATTATTTAAACTAAGCCTAGAAAAAGAAGAAAATATAAATAGATAAATTTTCAGAGGATTTTACAGGTGAATTCTACCAAATGTTAAGGAACATGTAACTCTAATATTATTTAAATGGTTATAGAGTAGTAAAAGGAAAGTTTCCAAAATGTTTTGATTGATTCAGCATTACACTGACACAGCCCAATCCCTAAACACTGTAAATAAAATGTTAGCCCATATACTCTAGTAACACATTAATCAAATATATATCATGATCAAGCAATACTCATACCAAAAATGCATAGATGGCTCAATATTACAAAATCTATTATTATAATATAACTTAGACATATATCAAGAGAGAAACACTACATTGACATTCTTGTAGATGCTGAAAAGGCATCTAATAACGTCTGATATCCCTTCTGATTTAAAAACATCTATCAATAAAATAGTAAATGATGAACAGTTTCTTAACATGAAAAATATACTAAAGGCCAGAAACTATACAGTGAAACATTAAGTCCCATTAAGATCAGAAACAAAACAAGCATGTGCATTATTATTAATATTAACGTGGTCTGGCCAATAGTAGCAAAAGTCTTTAGAGAAGAAAAAGGAAAGATGTGTAAAATCAGAAAGGAAAGGAAAAAAAGCATTATTATTTGCGGATGAAATGATATTATTGCAGCAAGTCCAGGAAAATCAACTTAAAAAAATCATTATTACCAAGAGTAAGATAATTTGGTAAGGTGGCTGAGAACAAAATTAAAACACTATCAATGGTTCTTTGATACAAGAACAATAAACAATCATCTAGAAAATATAACAGAAAATATACAATTTTTAATAACAAGAAATAAGATAGTAAACCTAGGAAAAAAAGGTAAGAAATGTGCAAGATTCACATGAAGAAAACTTGGAAATACTATGAAAGGTCATTTAAAAAGGCTTGAATAAAAATTAAGGCATATTCTTAGATAAAGAAATGATGGAATATGACATCAAACCTCTCTAAATGAATATAGAAATCAAATTTTCTCAAGTAAAATACCAACACCATTATTTTGAAAGTTAAACAAGAGTACCGAAGGGAGACTAACCAAACGAGATACTGAAAAGCATTGTAAACATTACAGTAATTAAAACAATTTGGTACAGGCATATGAACAGAATGAGCTACAAAACAGAAGAGATCTCAAATATAGATACAAGTTAAGTATTGGGATTAGGTTCTGATAAAGGTGGCATTTCAAATCAGCAGGGCAAAATGATATATTTAATAGAGTATTAGGATAAGACGGTAGCCATATGGAAAATATGAAATTGGATTCTCTCTTTTGCTTTCCCTGAAATAAATTCCAAATAGATTAAATACTTAAAAGAAAAAAATAAACATAAAGGTAACAGAAATGACGTATTTGACTTTATAAAAATTTTTATTTTCTATATGGCAAAAAATTCCAATTATCATTTTCATTTTCAAACACTGATTTAGTTTCTCTTATCAGAACTACTCGATCGTTTAAAAAATATTCTTTCTCCTCATTCAAATGATTATGTGCTTAATCTCTTCTTTCACTTAGGTATATTAAATATATTTATTTTCTAATCTGTGTCTAATAATTCCAGTATGTGAAAGTTTTGCAGGTCTCATACGGCTGTTTTTTCATGCCGTCTCTTCCCATAGTAGCTTATTTATTTTGTTTGTTCACTTTTAAATTTTATCCAATGATACATACTTGGACTTTTCTGAGAGCATTCTCCTTCAGAGTTCAGAGAAGACTTGCATTCATTTCTGCAGATGCCAAAGGGCACACAGTCATTTTAAACAATATTCTCAGCTTGAGGGTATTGAGATCACTCTGGTAGTATGAAATCAGTGGGGCAAAGCACTTTTATTATTTTTGAAAAGTTTTTTTTTTGTTCTTTGTTTTCTTAATTCTAAGTATTTTCTAATTTTTACTTTGATTTCCCCTTTGCTTGATGGGTTATTTAGAAGTATTTTTAAACTTCCAAAAATAAACTGTTACTATTGTTTTTTGCTGCCCTTGATTGCTTCTACCAGCAATTTGCAAGTTAATTTTATTACTACTATCTTATTCAGGCCTTAGTACCTCTTGCTTGTACTAGAATAAGTACTATGCATGATCTATAGCACCAATGTTGTCTCTACACTCAGAGCAGAATGCGCTTTAATTTTTGTTTTAAAGAAAAACAACTGTGTGCACTGGCATATCTAATCTAGATATTACAAAATTATTCCAGAGGAAAATTCACAGACAAAACTTCCTAGCGAGGATATCAGTGATGAATTGGATCACCTGGCTTCACCTAAAACAATAGAGCCCATTGAATCAGGGCAGTCTAACATGCTTCCTCTGAGGACACAGAATCGATTTGTTTAATTTCTGAAAGGTCATCTGCCCTGGGAAAGGGAAGGGGAATTCTGCATTCTCTTCCATGGTCTGTAACCTCATCCCTGACAGCTGCAGGGACACGTGCATGGAGAAGAATCTCTCCTTCTCCTCCTTCCCCCCTCCTCCCTTGCATTCACACACAACTGTGTGGCAATTTACTTTTATCACCATGGCCTGAAATGGGCTTATTTGCTAGGCATCATGTTCTTCACAGAGGCTTGTCATGGGAAAATCTCTCCTGAGCCCCCTCAAGTCACCAGATCAGGCATCTTTTCCATCCTGGGCTCATCCTTGGATTGACCTCAGTTCATCCATAAATCAGAATGAGTGTACCTTTCCATGCCTGACTCCGAGTCAGTGCCTACTCACACCCAGACATTCACAGCTCCAGAGGCAGAAGAGAAAGCAATGATGCCAAAACCAAGCCAAACCCACACTTCTATGAATATGTACCTTGACTGCTGCAAGTACCTAACTTACCTTCCTGATTTCTCTCCCTCATACCACCCCAGTGCATTTACACATGTCTGCCAGACCAACTGTCCTCAAATATCATCACTGCACATCCATAAATGCCTGCTATCCCCTTTCCCCTACCAAAAGTCTTCAGGAATCCTCTTTGCTTTGAAAAAATAAGGTACAAATGAAGAGAACCAGGAATGATGGTTTAATACAACAAACTCTATTCTTCCTTTCCTTCATCAGCTTCTTTCATAGACATAAAATTATATAATTACACTAATGAATTGTTGGGTTTGTAACATATATAGATGTAACAGCAATATGATATATGATATGATATAACATAAGAACAGTAAGCACAAAATGGGGAGAGGGAAAGGACTTACCTGTAAGAGTAATGTTTCTATGTCCCCCTGGGAATAAGTAACTAAAAATCTGAGGTAAGTTCTGATAGTTACCATCTTATCTGGGAAGTCTAGAGAAACACTAAGAAAATAACTCCAGACAAAGATACCAGAAGCAAATAAAACTAGATCAACATCTGTTATGAATACTGATGGAAAAATCCTCAATAAAATACTATGAAACTAAATATACTAATATATAAACAGAACAACACACTGCATGTTTACTAGGGCTGTTGTAACAAAATGCCACAAACTGGCATAAAGAACAAAAATTTGTGGCTTAAACAACAAAAATCTATTGTCTTACAGTTTTGGAGGCTACAAGTCTGAGATCAACGTGTTGGCACGGTTGGTTTCCTCTGGGGGTACCAAGGAAGAATCTGTTCTAGCCCTCTCTCCTACGTCTGGTAGTTGCTCAGTTTGTGGCAGTGTAACCCCAATCTCCACATGACATTCTCCCTGTGGGCTTGTCTATGTCCAAGTTTCTATATTTTATAAGAACATCAGACATTAGGGTTACCTTAATTCAGTATGAACTCATTTTAACTAATTATATCTTCACTGATCCCATTTGCAAAGAAGGTCACTTTCTGAGGTACTGGGGACTTCAACATATGTATTTTGGAGGGACACAATTCAATCCATAATATATATCAAGACCAGGAATGCAAAATTGGTTTAACATTCAAAAATTAGTTAATATAATACACCATATTAATAAAGAACAAAAGTGACATGATCATCTCAATAGATGCAGAAAAAGAAAATTCAGTACCCCTTCATGATAAAAACACTAAAAATAGAAGGAAACTTCCTCAACTTGATAAAGGGTATGTACAAAAAAACCCACAGCTGAAACATACTTAATTTTGAGAGACAGAATACTTTCTCCTTAAGATCAGGAACAAGACAAAAATGTCCACTCTCACCGCTTCTATTCAACACTGTATTGGAGATTCTAGTTAGAACAATTATGGAACAAAATTAGATAAGAGGAATTCAGAATGGAAAGAAAGAAGTCAAACTATCTCTACTCACAGATGGTATGATCTTATATATGGAAAATCCTAAGGAATCCACAAATTAATAATTGGAAAACCTGTTAAAATAAATGAGTTTAACAAGGTTGTAGGATACAAATCAATATAAAAAATTCAATTGTATTTCTACACACTTGCAGCAAACAATCAGAAAAGTCAATATAAGAAAACAATTCCATTTACAATTGTACCAAAAAGAATAAAATACTTACAAATAAATTTAACAAGAGAAGTACAAAACTTCAACTCAGAAAACAACAAAACATTGAAACAACATTTGAAAGAAATCAAAACCCTAAATAAAGGGAAAGACATACCATGTCCATGGATTGTAAGATTTAATATTACTAAGATGGCAATATTCCCCAAATATATCTATAAATCCAATGCAATTCCTATCAAAATCTCACCAGGCTTCTTTGAAGAAATTGATAAACTCTTCCTAACATCCATATGCAAATGCAAGAGATCCAGGTTAGTCAAAACAATCCTGAAAAAGAACAGAGTTGGAAGACTAACACAATACAATTTCAAAATTATTACAAAGCTACAGTTTTCAAGACTGCATAGTACGGGCATAGGCAGAGACATAAAGATCAATGGGATAGAATTTACCTAGATGTCTATGGTCAGTTGATTATTGACAAGGATGCTAAAATAATTAAGTGGGGAAAGAACTGTCTTTTCAACAAATCATGCTAGGATAACTGGATATTCACATTCACAACAATCAATTGGAGCTCTACCTAATTTAATTACATTTACAAATTAATTCAAATGTGTCAAAGACCTAAATGTAAGAGCTCAAATTATTAAACTCTTAGAAGAAAACATAGATGTAAATCTTTAAAACCTTGGATTAGGCAATGGTTTCTTAAATATGAAACCAAAAGCACAAGCAGCAAAAGAAAAAAATACATACATTGGACATCACAACAATTAAAACTTTTGTTCTTCATAGGATACTATGAAGAAAGTAAAAAAAAAAACAACACACAACACCACACTAGAACACATGGACCTAACAGACATCTACAGAACTCTATACCCAAAAGCAGCAGAATACACATTCTTCTCAAGTGCACATGGAACATTTTCCAGAATAGACCACTTACTAGGCCACAAAAAGAGCCTCAGTAAATTTTAAAAGTTTGAAATTCTACCAACCAACTTCTCAGACCACAAAGGTCTAAAACTAGAAATAAACTGTTCAAAGAAAATAAAAAGGCTCACAGACACATGGAGGCTTATCAACATGCTCCTAAATAATCAATGGATCAATGACCAAATTAAAACCGAGATCAAGCAGCATATGGAGACAAATGACAACAAAAGCACAATGCCACAACTTCTGTGGAACACAGCAAAGGTCCTTCTAAAAAGAAAGTATACAGCAATCCAGGCCTATTTAAAGAAGGAAGAACAATCCCAAATGAATAGTCTAAAGTCACAATTATTGAAACGGGAAAAAGAAGAACAAATGAGGCATAAAGTCAGCAGAAAGAAGGATATAATAAAGATCAGAGAAGAAATAAATAAAATTAACAAGAATAAAACAATAGAAAAAAACCAATGAAACCAAGAGCTGGTTCTTTGAGAAAACAAACAAAATAGATAAACCCCTAGCCAGACTTATTAAGAGAAAAAGAGAGTTTACACACATCAACAGAATCAGAAATGAGAAAGGAAAAATCACGACGGATCCCACAGAAATACAGAGAATTATGAGAGAATACTATGAAAATCTATATGTTAACAAATGGGATAACCAAGAAGAAATAGACAACTTCCGAGGAAAATACAATCTTCCCAGACTGACCCAGGAAGAAACAGAAAACCTAATCAGACCAATTACCAGAATGAAATTGAATCGGTAATCAAAAAACTACCAAAGAACAAAATGCCTGAACCAGATGGATTCACCACTGAATTTTATCAGACATTTAGAGAAGACATAATATGCATTCTCCTTAAAGTTTTCAAAGAAATAGGAGAGGACAAAATGCTCCCAAACTCATTCTATGAAGCAAGCATCACTCTAATACCAAAACCAGGCAAAGACCCCATGAAAAAAGAAAAGTACAGACCAATATCCCTGATGAAAATATAGATGCAAAAATACTCAACAAAATATTAGCAAACTGAATTCAAAAATACATCAAGAGGATCATACACCATGACCAAGTGGGATTCATCTCAAGGAAGCAAGGATCGGACAACATTCAAAAATCCATTGACATCATCCACCACATCAACAAAAAGAAGGACAAAAACCACATGATCATCTCCGCAGATGCTGAAAAAGCATTTGACAAAATTCAACATCCATTCATGATAAAAACTCTCAATAAAATGGGCATAGAGGGCAAGTACCTCAACATAATAAAGGCCATATATGACAAACCCACAGCCAACATTATACTTAACAGTGATAAGCTGAAAGCTTTTCCCTAAGATCGGGAACAAGACAAGGATGCTCACTCTCCCTGCTCTTATTCAACATAGTACTGGAGTTCCTAGCCAAGGCAATCAGACAACACAAAGAAATAAAAGGCATCCAGATTGGTAAGGAATAAGTCAAACTGTTACTGTTTGCAGATGGCATGATATTGTACATAAAAAACCCTAAAGAATCCACTCCAAAACTACTAGAACTAATATCTGAATTCAGCAAAGTTGCAGGATACAAAATTAATACACAGAAATCTGTTGCATTCCTATACACTAACGATGAACTGGCAGAAAGAGAGATCAGGAAAACAATTCCATTCAAAACTGCATCAAAAAGAATAAAATACCTAGGAATAAACCTAACCAAGGAAGTGAAAAACCTATATTCTGAAAACTACAAGATACTCTGAAGAGAAATTAAAGATGACACAAATAAATGGAAATTCACCCCATGCTCTTGGGTAGGAAGAATTAATATGGCCATTCTGCCTAAAGCAATCTACAGATTCAAAGCAATCTCTATCAAAATACCAACAGCATTCTTCAACAAACTAGAGAAAATCGTTCTAAAATTCATATGGAGCCACAAAAGACCCCAAATAGCCAAAGATATCCTGAGAAGGAAAAATAAAGCAGGGGGGACCTCGCTTCCCAACTTCAAGCTCTACTACAAAGCCACAATAATCAAGACAATTTGGTACTGGCACAAGAACAGACCCAAAGACCAATGGAACAGATTAGAGAGCCCTGATATAAACCCAACCATATATGGTCAATTGATATACAATAAAGGAGCCATGGATATACAATGAGGAAATGACAGCCTCTTCAACAGCTGGTGTTGACAAAACTGGACAGCTACATGTAAGAGAATGAAACTGGATTATTGTCTAACACCATACACAAAAGTAAACTCAAAATGGATCAAAGAACTGAATGTAAGTCATGAAACCATAAAACTCTTAGAAGACAAACTAGGCAAAAATCTCTTGGACATAAACAGAAACAACTTCTTCATGAACATATCTCCCTGGGCAAGGGAAACAAAAGCAAAAATGAATAAGAGGGACTATGTCAAACCAAAAAGCTTCTGTACAGCAAAGGACACCATCAGTAGAACAAAAAGACACTCTACAGTATGGGAGAATATATTCATAAGTGACATATCTGATAAGGGGTTGACACCCAAAATACATAAAGAGCTCACGCACCTCAACAAGCAAAAAGCAAATAATTCAATTAAAAAATGGGTGGGGGATCTGAACAGATACTTTTCCAAAGCAGAAATTCAGATGGCCAACAGGCACATGAAAAGATTCTCCACATCGCTAATCATCAGAGAAATGCAAATTAAAACCACAATGAGATATCACTTCACACCAGTTAGGATGGCCACCATCCAAAAGACAAACAACAAATGTTGGCGAGGATGTGGAGAAAGGGAACCCTCCTACACTGCTGGTGGGAATATAAACTAGTTCAACTATTGTGGAAAGCAGTATGGAGGTTCCTCAAAAAACTAAAAATAGAAATACCATTTGATCCGGGAATTCCACTCCTAGGAATTTATCCAAAACAAACAAGATCCGTGATTCAAAAAGACCTATGCACCCTTATGTTTATCGCAGCACTATTTACAATAGCCAAGAAATGGAAGCAACCTAAGTGTCCATCAGTAGATGAATGGATAAAGAAGAGGTAGTACATATACACAATGGAATATTATTCAGCCATGAGAAGAAGACAAATTGTACCATTTGCAACAACTTGGATGGAACTAGAGGGTATTTATGCTCAGTGAAATAAGTGAGGTAGAGAAAGACAAGTATCAAATTATTCCACTCATCTGTGGAGTATAAGAATAAAGAAAAAACTGAAGGAACAAAACAGCAGCAGACTCACAGAACCCAAGAATGTACTAACAGTTACCAAAGGGAAAGGGACTGGGGAGGATGGATGGGAAGGGAGGGATAAGGGGGGGAAAGGGGCATTACAATTAGCACACACAATGTAGCAGGGGAGCACGGGGAAGGCAGTATAATACAGAGAAGACAAGTAGTGATTCTATAGCATCTTACTATGCTGATGGACGGTGACTGTAATGGGGTATGTGGTGGGGTCTTGATAATGGTGGCAGTCTAGTAACCATAAGGTTGCTCATGTAATTGTACATTAATGATATCAAAAATCCACACAGAATGGGAGAAAGTTTTTATAAATTATATACTGATAAGGGGTGTATCAGAGTATAAAAAGTATATATACAATGTAGAAAATGGATGTGATTAAAAAGTAGTCAGAGTCTGAATAGACATTTCTTTAAAGAAGATTTACAAATGGTCAACAAGCCATTTGTAAAGAAAAGATGCCCGATATTGTCATCCATGGGGGAAATACAAATTAAAACCACATTATGAAGCCACTTCACACCCACTAAGATGGCTATAATAAAAAATACAGATATATAGCAAGTGTTAATGAGGATGTAGATAAAATGTAACCCTCATATATTGCTGGTGAGAATGTAAATGGTGCAGCCACTTTGGGAAATAGTCTGGCAGTTCTTCAAACAGTTGAACACACAGAGGTTCCATTTGGCCCAGCAATTCCTTCCCACCTGGCTTATTTCACTGAGCATGATACACTCTAGCTACCCAAGAGAAATTAAAACATGCCTACACTAAAACTTATAATGAATATTCATGGTAGAATAATTCATAATAGCCACAAAATAGAAAACAATACAAATGTCCATCAACTGATTAAATGGATAAAAAAATGTGGTACAGCAATAAAGTAGAATATTATTCAGCAATAAAATGAAGTACTGATATCTGCTACAACATGGATGAACTTTGAAAACATTACGCATTCATAATGGCTTGTGAAAGAAATCGGTCACAAAAGACCACATATTGTATTATTCCATTTATATGAACTATCCAAGAGGCAAACAGAGAGAAAGCAGATTAGTGGTTACCTAAGGTAGAAGATGTGAAGCAAATGCTAATGGGTACAGGGTTTCTTCTTGGGGGTAATAAAATTTTCTGAAATTTACTGTGGTAATGGTTGCAGAACTCTGTGAATATACTCAAAATTATTGATTTGTACTCTTTAAACGGTGAGTTATATCTCAGTGAAGCTGTTATCAAAACCAAAACCCAAACAAGAACTAGAACAAAGTAGTTTCTAGAGGCAAATTTTTGATTACAGACTATTTTCTTTGGTCCTGGTTGTATTCACTGGGGCCAGCAGACTGTATTAATGAAGAGCTGGCTAAAGCCCAAAGGAACTCTTTTTGTCTGCACTTTGCTTTGAGCAAATTATTTTTAAGTAACCCTTTGTCAAATTAGGCATACAGTCTGGTTTTGCATGTCCTCTCCTAGGGTTTTTGATATTTTTATCTTGGGGATGGGGTGGGGCACAGAGGATATGTTTTCCTCTTTGAAAGATGTGATAGGTTAAGGGCCAATTAATAGTCAGTTTTAGTTTTCTTGGCCTCTGACTCATGTCCATTTTCAACTCCAACAGCTTCTAGTATCAATTGCACAGGAGCCAAACTCCCTATGAGGCAGAAAGATCTCCCCACTGCGCTGAATTTCTAATTTTCTTTCCTTAATGGATGTGCAGCCTCTGCTCAGTGTTTCAGAGGTCTAGGCAGGAGGGGAGTAATCTAAGGGAGCCCTGTAAACCATGAGGAAATAGAGGTTTTTTAGCACATAGGTTAGCCAATGCTGCCATAAATTGTGACACCAAGGAAGGTCAGGTTCTGGAGCTGGCTTGCCTGAGAGCTGGCTGGGTAGCCCCAGTTAGAGTTGAGTTTCACAAGTATAGAATAGGAGCAAGGGATAACTGGGGGGAAAGGGGAGAATGTTTCATGAGCTGGTGGATCACATAACTAAGTTCGTTGGAAAGAACAATTTGAATGTTCCAGGGCTGTACTGGACCTGTTTATGAGGCTCTGATTCCCTGACCCTCATTGCACCCCCCAACTCCATCCTCAGTCAGAAGCTCCACAGGAGCCTGGCTGCACTTGCAGTCACTGCCATTTATTTACTGGGGGAGTGGGTGGGAGGTCCAGAACTGAGTGTGGCCTCTATCATAGCTGTTGTAGTGGATCTGAAGTAGCTCCAACACAAGGCTCTACCCAACTGGACCCACTTCCTTAAGCAGTTGCCCACTGATGCCAAGTAATAAAACCTGAAGTATAGGGGGATCAATGCCTGCTAGAGTGAATTTTCACCAGTGAGAAACAAGAGTTAGGAAGGAGACAGCAGATAAACTTCTCTTTCTTACCTTTGTTCCATCCTTCCACTGTCTGAGCCACCATCATTCCATATAGCTTCTTCAAAGACAACCTGGTGATGAATAAGAAAGCTTTTTATCGTGGTTGTTTTCTAGACAACCTGAGTGGAGACCAAAGCCAAACACTGTATCTGGAGGAATCCAGGTAAAACTGTGGACAACGCAGGCCTGGGGAAGATGGAGTCTAAATCAAAGGAATGAATAAACTTCCAAATTACCGTAAGTGGCAAGTATTCATGTTGTCCTCACGGAGTTTCCAATCTGCAAAGACATTAATTAAATGCTGTTATCATATACATAAATGTATAGTCATAAACTGTGCAAGAAGTGAAGGAAAGTTACATGGTACAAGGAGAGGCTCTGAAAGTGCACTTGATTTAGTCTGGGAGTTCAGTAAGACTTTTCTGAGAATGCCGTCTGGGGCGAGATCCAATCACTGAGACCTGATCAAGGGGTGGAGATGAGAGCAAGGAGAGGCTGTTTCAGGCAAAAGGAGCGACATGACGCCTGCAAAGGCTCTGCCATGAGGGGGAACATGCTGACTTTGAAGCACAGAAAGGACTCCTTCATAGAGAAAGTGTCTGCCAGCCTCGGTTTTCTTATTTTTAAAAATTAAGGTATGATTGATACACAATCTTATAGAAGTTTCACATGAGCAACATTGTGGTTTCAACATTCACCCATGTTATCAAGTACCCTCGCCCACCCAATTGCAATCACTGTTCATCAGCACAGTAAGATGATACAGTCATTACTTGTCTTCTCTGTGCTATACTGGCTTCCCCGTGACCTACCTATATTGTGAGTGCTAATTATAATGCCCCTCAGATCCCCTTCTCCCTCCCTCTCCAACCTCTCCCCTTTGGTAACTGCTAGTTCCTTCTTAAAGTCTGTGAGTCTGCTGCTTTTTTGTTCCTTCAGTTTTGTTTTGTTGTTTTACTCCACAAATGAGTGAAGTCATTTGGCACCTGTCTTTCTCCGCCTGGCTTATTTCATTGAGCGTGATACACTCTAGCTCCATTCCTGTTGTTGCAAATGGTAGGATTTGTCTTTTAATGGCTAAATAATATTCCATTGTGTATATGTATCACATCTTCTTTATCCTTTCATCTACTGATGGACACTTAGGTTGCTTCCATTTCTTGGCTATTATAAATAGTGCTACAGTAAACAAAGGGGTACATATGTCGTTTTTAATCTGGGATCCTGTTTTCTTTGGGTAAATTCCTAGGAGTGAAATTACTGGGTCTAATGGTATTTCTATTTTTAGTTTTTTGAGGAACCTCCACATTGCTTCCCACAATGGTTGAACTAATTTACATTTCCACCGTGTAGGAGGGTTCCTCTTTCTCTGCATCCTCCCCAGCATTTGTTGTTTCTTGTCGTTTGGATGTTGGCCATCCTAAGTGGTATGAGGTGATATCTCATTATGGTTTTAATTTGCATTTCCTTGATAATTAGCAACGTGGAGATCTTTTCATGTGCCTGTTGGCCATCTGAATTTCTTCTTTGGAGAAGTGTCTGTTCATATCCTCCACCCATTTGTTAATCGGGTTATTTGCTTTTTGGGTGTTGCGGTGAGTTTTTTTATATATTTTGGATGTTAACCCCTTGTCAGATATGTCACTTACAAATATATTATCCCACACTGTAGGATGTCTTTTTGTTCTGCTGATGGTGTCCTTTGCTGTACAGAAGTTTTTTAGCATGATGTAGTCCCATTTGTTCATTTTTGCTTTTGTTTCCCTTGCCCGAGGAGATGCATTCAGGAAGAAGTAGCTCATGTTTATATTCAGGAGATTTTTGCCTATGTTGTCTTCTAAGAGTTTTATGGTTTCATGACTTACATTCAGGTCTTTGATCCATTTTGAGTTTACTTTTGTGTATGGGGTTAGACAATGATCCAGTTCCATTCTCTTACATGTAGCTGTCCAGTTTTGTCAACACCAGCTGTTGAAGAGGCTGTCATTCCCCATTGTATATCTATGGCTCCTTTATCATATATTAATTGGCCATATATGTGTGGGTTTTTATCTGAGCTCTCTATTCTGTTCCATTGACCTGAGTCTGTTCTTGTGACAGTACCAAATTGTTTTTCATTACTGTGCCAACCTCAGTTTTCACACTTACCCAACTCAAGTTTGACAGTAAGTTTGCATTTTAACCTAATACCAACACAAATACATAGATGTGCACAGCTGAAACACAAGTTTCATGGTGTGGTTCTGTGTGGGGTTTTTCATAATAGCTATTAATATTTAAATGTGCATATGCTTTGATAGAGCAACACCAGTAGAACAATGTACCATGGCATTTATTGCAATAGTTTACAGTGGTTTACACACGTATGATGAAACATACCAAGGTAGATTCACAGGTACTGATATAGAAAGATGTACATGTTATATTATAAAGAGAAAAAGTAGAACAATATAAATAATCTGATCTTGACTTGTTAAAATCATTTTATATGAAGGAAGGTAAGTAAACACAGAAAAAGGACTGAGGGTATACATAAACTATAAAAGGTGGCTATATCTCAAATTACAGGGGACTTTTGTTTTCCAACTTTTTTTTTTACCATATTTGCATTTTTCACAATTTATGTATCACCTTTTCAATCAGGAGAAAATAATAAAGTTATAAGAAAATGACCAAAAATAACTTCAGGTGTTTCTTATGGGTGCTACTACAGGTGAGTGTATATTACTAGAAATTCTGTTGTTTTGGTTACCAATGTAGCAAATTATATCAAATTTGACTCAACTGGGATTTTGAATTTTAGCTTCATGGAATCATCTTAACACTATCAAGGGAAGAATTTGAAAAAACTAATGACATTCATTGGTGCCACTTTCTCCTTCACTTCCAAGAGACTTAAACCTAGGAAGCAGGTAGGCAAATGTCAAAGGGTCAAAGAACTAGTCACTGGGACTGGAGAAAGGCATTCAAAGGCTTGTTCCCCTGGGGAAAATTTCCCTAGTTACTGCGGGCATGACTCTACGGAGGTGGAAAGTTTTTCGGAAGGGAAGCTAGGAAAGTAGCAGGGTTTCATCTAACTGTTAGTTGACTGCTTTTGCAATATACTGCAGGAAATCTGGAGACTCATATTTGGTTTCCTTGCTTGGATGAAACAAGACTGTCAAAATTTTAGACAAAACAACATGGCCTACTACATTGCTCTCTCCCTCACTCCATCTCTCTTCACCATTTTATCTTCAACTTTTGATTTTTCTGCTAGGATTCGGCTGCATAACATTTCAGACTTGTCTGGTATCTGAGAGCTTTCCCTGTAGTGTTTAGATTAAAAATATACCTCCTTTTTTCGAGGTTATACTTTTCTCCTTAAAAATATTTGGGAGTGGGTATTATAATCCTTAGATTCTTGATATGAGGTAAGAGAACAGCAAATCTTTTCTGGGGATGGTTTTAAAATTGATTTCTGAAAAGGTAATTTTTAGTTCTGACAGGACCAGAGTCTGCTTATCCCACTCTCCCCCTAAATAATAAACCCTGCTTTCACACACCAAATCGTCCTCACCATATAAAATGAGTAAGTGGGGAGAAATCTGTATCTTTCTTCCTGTGGAACAGACTACTTTGGCAATGAGCCCAGTCATTCAGTTCTCCATGAGCTGTTATTTAAATCCAACTCATTATGACTGATTTTAGGCAGGAAGCCAAAAATGAAAAGATTGACTACATACATTTTTTGTCTTTCCATCCTGTGCCTTCTTTCTATCTCCAATTTTAACACAAGTGCTAACTTCGAGGTCAGGGTTAGATATACAGACACCTCAACATAAGCACTCCATTAATCCAGAACCAAGTATTCCAAATGTATTGTGGCTTCAAATGAGATGAGATGATACCATATTCTGAAGTAGACAGTGGCTAGGTTTAACTCTAAAATGCCCATGATAATTAAAATTTTCTTTGCTGCAGCTTAAATTTCAATTTCTCTAGGCTACAGACATCCTCAAAAGATACCATGTTCACCTTTTGCCCCCAGCACCTGGCACACAGGGTCTTAGAGTAGGTGACCAGCAGAATGCCTTCTGAATTGGAACTTTAGGTCTATAGGTCCATAGTTCCTCTATTTTTTTTTGCAATCTGATCACTTCTCAAGGCCCTTTTATGCTTGCTTGTAGTTCTTTTAACATTTTACTTATGTTTAATGCAACTGGATTTTTATATGCATGTGGTAATGTGACTTTGCTCTAATCTGAAATGCCAATTTTAACACATAATAAATTCCCATTGATTTTGAATTCTTTGTTTATTCCACTCTTCTGTTAGCTTATTCCTGTGCTAGTATCATACTGCTTAAATGATGGCAGCTTTTGAGTATACTTTTATATCTGGTAGGACAAATTCCCCCCCCATTCAACCCAATTATTCTTTAAAGGTATTGATTTTACATACTCTTCCAAATAAATTTAACTTTTAACTAAGTTTAAATAAACATACAAAAAAAAGCAAAGCTGACTGGAATGATGATTGGAATTTTGGCAAAAGTAAATATATATATACTTTTTGGAGGACTGATCTTCTACAATATCATGTCTTCCAATCCGGGAACATAGTATGGCTTAATGTATTTTGCTTTTATTTTATATTCAATAGCAAAGTTTTGTAATTTTTCTTCATATTGATGATGTATTTATTAAATGACTTCCAGTTATTTTATAGTGTTTTATAATAAGTAGGAACAATTTATTCCATCATATTGTCTAACATGATTAAGGAAAACTAGCTTTTTTTAACACTTACTTTATATTCAATCATTCACTGAACTCTTTTATTAGATATTTATTCATCCAATCAATCAACATTTGTTGAGTACCTATTATACGTGAGGCATTTTTCTGTGTACAGAGGATATGGTAGGGCACAACACAAATGAGTATTAGAGAATACACTTCTCTGTAAACCTCCCCCTGCCTGCTAAGAGCTTAAAGAATGAAGCTTTTTCTTTTTTTTTTTTTTTCCCACATAATGTGAAGTTCAGAGTAGGCAGTTCAGGGCTGTTCAATGACTCCACATGCCAAGAGGGATGCAGAAGCTTCCTACCTTGTTGTTCAGCAGCGGCTATTGAGGGCTTGGCACTGACCTCCAGCACCACCAGCATCCCATCTGCATTCCAAGCAGGAACAAGGGCAAAGGCAAAGGATAAGAAAAGCATGATGGCTGAGCCTGACCTCCTTATCCTTTCTAGCCTCCCCAGAATCCCCACCATGACTTCTGCCTACACTTACTGACCAGAACTATATCACACGGCCACATCCAAGTCTCTCAGTCACATTATTTCTCCTCCCAAATCAGAATTGTAAGTAAGGAAGAAAAGGGGAATTCTGAATAGGTTCCGAAGCAGGCCCTGTCATAATAAGACAAACTTCCTGCCCTTACAGAGATGTTCAAATAATTTGTAGCTGAGTATCTGGGATTTTCAACAACTCAGTCCTTGGATCTTTTCTCTACTCTATCTCTACTCATTCCACTGGTGATACACAGGAAATTCTGTTTGGCTCTACCTTCTCCTTTCAACTACATTCAGAATCCCACCACTTCTCACCAGTTCAACCACTAACATTCTGATCTAAGCCATCATTATTTTTATGCCTGCATTATTGCAACAGCCTCTTAAAGCCGTTATCCACATAAACAATCCTTCCTGAATTCTTAGTTCCTTGACTCCCTCTTTTGTGTTGATTTTATCCCTACCTCTGCTACTTATTACCAAGCTCATTCCTTACCCTTCGTAATTACCCAAAACTGCAACCCCAAAACCATAATTTCAAAGTTAAGCATCCCACTGTTGACAACCACTCTTTTCCACCCATGGTGTCCTCTATTATTCCCATTCTAAACCCTTCCAACTGTATCAGGACCTATAATCCACTAATCCTATACTTTTTCAGTGCCCTCACTCTCCCTTTACAGTCTTAACCCTTATACTTTCTTTTGGGCTTAAATTCTAGACTCAATCATTTCTTTGTCCACATGCCCTCAACTTCCTTGCCCTTCTTTCTATTGTACTCACTTGATTCTATCAAACTCCCAAACCTGATTAGATCTACCTCCATCTGTACCCACACAGCTGCTGTGGCTGAAGAAAAATATATAACCACACTGACTGATCCTACATTCAAATAACCACTAACCTGGGAGTGGAGCACTAACACTGCCTGGAAATTATACTATATTTCCCTGGACTCTTCATTCTCTCTTCCTTTTCTTACCTTTTTCTTTCTTCTCAAATCTCCAGGTCTCTTTATTATCTGATCTTCAGTCTCAGATGATGACCTTCCTTCTCATTTCAGTGAGAAAAACAGAGGCAACCCAAAGAGAATTTTCATGAGTTCCCATCACCATACCCTATCTTCATACCTTTATCTGGGCCCATATTTTCAATCTTCTCTTTTGTTAATATGAGTGAACTTTTTGTATTCCTATCAGAGCAATCACTTGTGCACTAGATTCCATCTGATCTCATCCACTCAAGGATATTATTCTGGTAATTCACCTTTGTCTTCTGTATCAAATTTTCCTGGATTATTTCCACATTATATTACTTTTTCTGTCTTAAAAAAATACAGAAACTCTCCCTGGACACCGTTTTCCCCTTTCAGCCACTGTGTTATTTCTTTTCTTCCTTTACAGCTAAGCTCCCTGAAAAAATTGCTTATATTTGCTATTTCCAATCTAACTCCTCCCACTCTCTAACTCCTCCAACTCCAATAAGGTTTGCACCCCACATTTATCAGAGGCAACTTTTGCTAAGGTTCAACAGAACATTTGTCCTAGTTAACTTCTGGTCATCTTTCACATCTCAGTCAAACCCCATTGAAACATTTTCTGACTTTTCTGACCTAGTAGTCAATCCATCTATTATATGCTGTTACCATTAGATCTCTGACCATGGTTGTATTTTTCTATTTTTATATGATTCTTTGACTATTGATTCTTTTTCCCTCAATAAATTCTAAGCTCCATAAAGGAAGGGATGATGTCTATTTCTCTATCATAATTTTATGGCCAATGCCTAGCACAATGCCTGGCACACAGAAGGCTGCCAATAAATTCTGGAAGAATGAATGCTTTATCCTCCTCCTCATTTTAAACTTGAGAAAAAGGAAGCCTGGGGAAGTAAAAATACCAGCTCAAAGGCACATTGTGGATTGTTGGCAGAACAGGGACTAGATTAGTTGAACATACTGACCACCAGCACCTTCTACATACTGGGGTTACAAGACGAATGATGTTTGCCCTTCTTCTCCTAGTCTAGGCCTCATAGAGCCTCCACCACATTTTGGCTGGATAGGACAGACCATACAATCTAGTGCAGTATCAAATCCTCCTTGTGTCCACAAAAGCTTGGCTATCAGGCTAACAGAGTTGCTTCACACTCTGTTGGTTGCTCTGGTTTCTGTCTTCAGAGTGCCCAGGGAGAAGGCCTCTGACCAAAAAGCATTTGTTTGACTATGTATGGAGATGGATGTTAACTAGATTTATTGTGGTGATTATTTTTCCAAACATACAAATATCGAATCATATGTTATATACCTGAAACTAATATAATGTTATATGCCAATTATACCTCAGTTAAAAAAAAGCATTTGTTTGAAATGACATCGCAGGCTTCAGAATAAGGCTTTAGGCTCATATTACTCATCACTGATCCACAGATTATGAACCAGGAAAAACACTAGGAGGAGTGTGTAGGAAGAGCAACTTAACATTAAGATCCACTGTCAGGTGAAGACCAAAGAAAGAGAGAAAAACTATGTCAGAAATGAAATCGTCATGTAAATAGGACTTAAATGTTATATAACTTTTAAGGAACTTACTGCACTAAAAAGATCTCTATACACCAGTTGGCAGGCTGAATATTTTGAAGATAATAAACCACTACGCAGACTGTCAAGAAACACTGATTTACCACTTATAAGGGACTGTTACTATCAAGGTGATCATATGATTTAGTATCCAAAATGGAGCACTTTGGAATAAAAAGAGGCACTATTAAAAATTACACTAGGACAGTGAGTGGTTACCAGACTGTCCCAGGAAAACAAGCAGGATTGTCTGTCTCCACTCATTACACATGGAGAAAATCAGGTATTCATTCAGTCACACAAGTGATTCCAGTAGGCAAATTAACTACAGCAGCCAGAATGGACAAGATACCAGCCCAGTGTGGGTTGTATTTAAATAATTTTGACCCTGAATGGTCATGCTAATACTTAGCATCACCTGCTGAATAGAGTTGAAAGTCACTTGCTTTATCTACTTGTTTTTCTGCCCCTTTACACCTGATCTATATTCAATCTTTAGGAAGTCCATTTCTATTCCCATTTGAAGTTTAATCCTGATGCTTAAGAAAGAGTATACCCTCTTGTGAGAAACTAAGTCAAACAGAATGTCACTCTTCAGATTTCCAGGGGCTTCCTTCTTCCTGAAAGGCACAGTTGGCTTATATACAATTCGCATGAATACGTGCCACATCCTCTTTCATCAGGATTGACTTCTAGATCACTCACTGAATCAACATAGCAAAACCAAGGTCACTAGCCACACAGCTTTATTGTAGGGATCGATACACATATCCTTCTGAGAAACATTTAAGCTATTCAATTAGTAGTTACAAACACATCAGAATTGATTTTATTGGTGTATTTCTGGTTTGTTTTGCAAGATCATGAATTAGGTCCAAAGGCCTGATTTTTAAAATCTATAAAAAGGGAGGATTAAACACTGCCAGCACTACCATGTCAAGAAACACTGTATAAGTCAAATCAAGAAGACATTTCCATACAAGTCCAGCAAGGCTAACTGGCAAGCAGAATTGAAACAATCTATTATACAAAATTCAAAAGGACTCAAATAGGAATTACAAAAAAATAAAATAAAATTTTGGTCAGAAAATCATTACTACATAAAGCTGCATAAGGATGCCTGTTAGTTGTTTTCTTTAAAGGAAAGAAATCAAACGATTAGTTTTCTATTTATTCAGAAGGAAAAATAAGAAAAGTGTTTGGAAAAGACTTCTGATATTAAGTCAATTTCTTCTCACCTGCTATCCAGAATTCATAAACATCTGACTTATTCTTACCAATCTGTAGAAAGGAGGAAATAAAATCGTGTTTGGCATTCAGTGGGGCACTTACAACACCCGAATGAGATCCAGAGTAATCCTAGATCGGGGGATGTCGATGTTGAGTACTTGGACTTCTACTCTTTCTCCAGGACCCAGTCCAAGGCTCCTCCTCTTCTTGGTTTTAGAAAGTTTTGCTTCTGTTACATTTCGGATGGGAATCAGCCCTGATCTTCCCACTCCTATATCTACAAAAATTCCAAACAGAGTGGCATTCTCAACTTTGCCTGTAAGAACTGTCCCAACCTGCAGGTCTTCCAAGCAGACTATGCTTCTCTTAAAATCAGGTTTATCAAAATCTACAAGCAAAGAGGAAAAAAGACAATTAGTGTGAATAATAGGTACTGTACTTCTTAAACACACAAATTAGTGCATAAATATTTACTAAGTATCAGTTATGTACCCAGATACTTGGGGGGGGGGCACAAAAGGAGCTGAAGACAGGCCTGCATTTAAAGAAAATGCATCCTAGTTGGAGAAACGGCATTCACACAGAAGAAACAGTTCAAAAAAATTTACTCACTATCTTCTTAAGGTCTATCTTGCTAACAATGTCAATATATTAGCACTACAACATAAGCCCTCAGAAGAGTAGAGAGTCTTATTTTCTTCTTTGAGATGATGAATAAATATCTTTGTTCAATGAATATATAAACTTAAATCACTAACACTAAGAAAATAAGGCCCACGGAGACAGAAGATGGTCTTCGGTCTAAAAAAACAGAATTTTATCCCCAGTGTCTGGATTCTAAAACTGTTTAAGGTGGTGAAAAATACAGCAACATTTGATCAAATATGGATGAAATACAAATGTTCCCATCTCTCACTTCCCCTCAGGAATCAATTTCTACCCATTTTGAATATATTTATCCAATCAAAACCTATGGATTCTTGATTCCCTATGGCTCAGAAACCCAGATCAGCTAATATGTAATCTTCTTTCCCCTCTTTCAATTCACTCACTAGCTCTTAGGGTTATCGCCTGGCCAGGCACTCTCCAGGGTGCTACAGATATAAAGATGAACGTGCAGAGATTTTTGTTTTCAAGCTCCTTACAGCCAGCCCTCTTTTCCCGTTTGCCCCAGTGTACATTTCTCTGTGCATTAACACTATTCCCCCAAAAGTGGGCATAAAGCATGCCAAGGAGTCAATATGGCTTTAGTTAAAACAAAAACAACAACAAAAATTTTATGAGGGAGAAGATTAGAACAGTTTAAATGGAGCTTTTGGATTAACTGTGGATTCCATTTTTCCATGCTCTTCTTGGCCCCCTTTCCTAGGATTATTGAATGTTGATTCTAATAACAAAGAACACATTCTATGCTTGGATCTCCTTTTACTAAGACTTCATTTTCCCCTCCACCCATTCCATTTCTTTTTCCTCTACAGCTGTTGGCTTTATCCTGATTAGTTGTTAAAGCTATCCTTTACATTTGTACTAACAACTGGTCACCTCTTCATTTCCCTCCCCCAGTCCAACCATACTGAAATTAAGATGTTTAAAAAATTCAACTTTTTCCTTAAAACAAAACTAAAACCCTCTTTAAGTCTCAAATTTTATTTTCCTCATAAAAAAGGAATATGCTAAAACTGGAATTGATTCTGTAGAGTTTCACCTGATGATGAAGCAGTGAATTCCAAAAGCCAGAAACCTACGGTAATATTACACTGGGCAAGGACTGTATCAAAGCAAAGTGAAACTAAGTCGTTATCAGGGTCAGAGGTTGGATGGTCTCGGAGGCCCCACAGCCATTGTTTTAATGCTTGAAAACTCTTCCCCCACCTCCCCACTTTTTTCTTGCAGAAGTCCAGTTGCTAAGATTCCTGATCAGCTGCTTAGTTTAATTTTGCATGGAAAATCAGTCGGGAACTACTTAACATGTTCCTGAAGACAGCCTGGGCCACTGAGAAATCAGAAAATCCACCCTGTACCAGGCAAACTTTAACACTTTGATTGCCAAGACTACACATATTCAGTCTCCCATCACCAGGGTGCTTCTGATGAACCCAATTATGGAAACTAGCAACCAGAGTGTTAATAAAATGAAGTTGATTATGTCACTGAGAAAACAGGAGACATGAGTATGAGGAAAGAATGAGGCATCAAGAAAGGAACTACTCAATGAGAAAATGAAGAAAAGAGATGTAATGTAAATACTATCACGTTGAAACATCCAAAATACTATCTGCCTCTTCAAAAGTATGACTGCCTGCCTTCCCCTTTGGGGATGGTTTGTATTAAAACAAAAGTTCTCAGACATCCTGAAAATTGTGACTTACCCTAGGGCAAAGGTCAGTTTCAAAGTCTGTTCAAGAGACTTATTTGAAATACCACTTGTTATACTGATCACACTGATAAACACTGCAGGAACTGGTAAGCTCAGTTCACAGCCCAGGTTCATCTGTGTTTCTGATCAACTAGGGGCATTACCAGGGGAGGCCCTCCACTTAGCTGTTGGTTGTTTAATTGAGCTATATATAATCTGCGTGTTGATCTTTGTACTGAGTCTACAGTGTAACTGGAATAATGAAAGCCACACCAAGACATAAAAACAAAGATGGACAATAAAATTCAGTATAGGATACCTGCAGTAACAGCATATATGCCAACCTTCTAATGCTGTGGTCCTAGGCATACCACCCTCAAATCCCACCCTGTTGAAGAACCACTGCTCTACTTATTATTCCTGCTAAATAACACCCATGGAATTCTCATACAAGGATACCAGGCCTCCAAATGGAGAATATGTCTACTGACACATTCACTCTGGATTGATCACCTGAAGGCTTTGACTCCTGCAGTTTTGGCTTAGGTCTTACTGTATGTTTCATTTTATTTTTCTTTTTAAAAAACTTTAATTTTAAAGTTACAGAAAAGCTGAGGGAATAGTACAGTGAGCTTGCTGGGTATGTTTTTAAATTCCCTTAGACCTTTTCAAAGAAGCAGGTCTAACCACCTCAACAGAGCCTAACCCAGAATGAAAAGAGCCGAGTCCTATGCATGGTATCATTAAACTGGTTATGAGACAAGCGTGGATTCATTTAAGTCTCAGGGATTCCTGTTAGAATTTCCTGGGGAAGTAGGTCATTCGATACCTTAATTCTTTCTCATCGGGTCACTGCTCTCAACAACTATGGCTGTTATACTTCCCTCACCATATACCTGTGCTGAAAGCTGAGAGCACTTTTAATTAGAAGGAAAATCAACAGAGAGATACTATCTTATTTGTTCAATGCATTCATTGACAAGAGAATCCAGGAACTTGGAAGGCTATAATTTGGGAAGAAGATTCACTTTTTAGTCTGTGAACTGAATACTTTCTTTACCTTGGACTTTGGTCTCTTAAGTGATAAAAACAGCTTACCAAAGGATTATGAAAAATGTACACCTCTGTGCACATAGCTGCAAATGTCTGATGCATTTAGTCTTGTGTAATGGAAAAGAAGCATGGGATGAGGAGTCTAGGAAGGGCCTTCTAGCTTTGGGTGGGTACACTAACTGCAGTGACTGTGAGGAAGATCACCACACTCTCTCAACAGGATATCCGTTTTGCCTATGGCATAGGATTGTTGTCAAGGTCACAGCAGGTAATGTGAGCTGTGCAAATGAAAGGGGCTGTCATTCAAGTTCAATTGTTTACCTGTTCGGAAGTCAAAGCTTTCAGGTTGGTTGAGACCATCTATGATGACCTGTAAAGTGTGCACTGTTGTTTGCAATCCTTCTGCAATTTTCTCTATCCCTTCCTTTTCAAGGAATGAGTTTATTTTTTGTTCCATTTCGGGCTTTCCAATCTCACACAGTGTCTCTTCAATG